>NC_057919.1:1436441-2686441 GCF_018873765.1 Telopea speciosissima | reverse complement strand
TCTCTTGATTGCTAATCATCCTCTAATCCCTCCCTCACTCTCTCTTTATTTTAAATAGTTACTTGAAATAGGAGGAGGCTGATTAGGAGGAAATAATTGGGAATCCAGGGCTGCATCAGTTCAACAGATGGCTGGGTGAACATTTTGAGGGAAGAGTGAAACTAGGAAGAAGGGCCTATTATCATGTGTGCCTTGAAATCTGGCAAGAACGTTCCATAACTCCTTTGCTTGACAACATATCCCTTTATTTGATTAGAGCTGCTTTTCTTGAGTCTGACGCCCCTTTTTTGAATTCTTATGTATATACTTTATACTGCATTATTGTTTTTCCTCTGGATGTTATGAACTTCAACTTTTCTATTAACCGTTTTAAAATTTCTGATGTCCTATTTCTTTCAGCTAAATGCAGAAAAAAGCCCCTTCCAGCGAACATATGCTACTCAGGTAAATTTCTGCTCTCTTTTTTTTTTTTTTGTTAAGATTGTCATCACCAGGATTCATGAACGTGTAATGTACCTGTTAAGTCTGTAGGGATGTCTATTGGAAATATTGTAGATTCACTTAATTCTGTCCCAAGTAAGTAAAATCAATTTCCTTATTGATTCAGCTATCGTAAGTCAATAGTTGCACAGATGTAAGCATTGTAGGTTGTAGTGTTCAAAATCCTCCTAATTGTTGATATCAAAAGAGGAAACAGAAAATTTTGGGGCTCATTTATCTGAATGAGAGTATGAAGCTAAATTTTTTTTTTGAGAGCACCTCAATATTTTATTCAGAAGTGCCAACTGTTTGTTCTTGCAAAATAAGTGTAAGATAAAATTTGAGACTTAGCTGATTCCAAATTGACCTTAACATTAGAACTGTAAACAGGTCTCATTAAGTAAATTTAGAGTATGAAGTTCTCTTCCCATTATTTTCCAATGGAAATGACATAATGCTTCTCTTGCATTGACGGATATAGTCACATTAGTTTCTGAGTTCCATCCTGGCTTTTTGAATTTGATTGTTTATCGCATGATTCATCAATAAGCTATGATTCATTGCAAAGAATTTGCAGTGCACAAGGTTCGTTAAAAAGAATTACATTACTGTTAAAGTTGTGTTTATGATTCCGCAGGGAATTGTTGTTTATTCCTGTGGTAATATTTTTTATTTTTTTTATTTTTTTTCAGTTTTTTTCATTATTATGATGTAATATTGTGAGTCTCTACTACCGCAAGGACTGGAGCATTGTACAGTTGTACTTGATAAATATTATATACTGCGGGGACTGCTGGGGTATTGGCTGCTATTCTAACCTTTGGCGGTCTCTTCTCTTCTTCCTCAATCCTTCTTCTTCTGGTTTGTTAGTACTGGTTTACTTTTTCTGATATTGTTTCAACTTTCAATTACATCATGATGCATTATTGGCGTATCAGCATGGTCTACTGTGTATAAAGAATATGGACATGTTTACCATTATATTGCATGATACCTGTGTATTTTTTTTCCTTATACAACCTCCATTGAAAAAGAAGGGGGAAGGGGGGGGGGGGGGGGGAGGGGAGTAGCTACAAAATGTCCTGCTTCTATTTAGAAATGATATGCCCCAGGGTGAGGTGTATCAAAGTGATACTTCAGATTCTAATCATGATACAATAGATATCTCTTTCTGGATGTTTGTTTGCAAAATCATGTTGTCATTAATATATGTACGCAATTTTATGGTATTTTTCTATGCAGATTAAACGATGTGGAGAAATGGCTCGCAAGCTACGTTTCTTTTGGGAACAAATGACGAAGGCAGGTTTCTCACCTTCAGGCAGTCCTATAACACAAGTTGATATTGATCTGGATGACTTGGAGGTATCTTTTCAATTAACTTTTACTTCTTCTTTATGTATTTTACATATCTTAAAATTTTCCTGTTTATTGTTGATGTTGCTAGATAAAACTTGGAGAACTTGAAGCTGAGTTGATGGAGATAAACGTCAACAGTGAAAAGTTGCAGCGCACTTATTATGAGCTTCTAGAATATAAGCTAGTGCTGCAGAAGGTAGTGGTGTCATGTTAGTTATTATTCCTTTGCCATTTTCATTGGTCTAGACGCTGGTTAGTTCTGCTCATGATCTTACAATTATTAAACATTAGATACACCCCTGTCCCCTATCTTACATATTACAATCGCAATTGATGAACAAATTTGATGGTATCCAACTATCCATTATTCCATTGTTCAGCTTTTTGTGTCATTTATGCCGAAGGGACTATGAATTCCGCACCACATTCTTTTCTTTAGTAGATTGTAATCAGTCAGTTCTCATGTGGTAAATTAGGAGCTGTTTCCATCCCTTTTGATTTCACCAATTAGGATTGTAGCCTTCCAAGTCTTCCATGATGTGCAGTTGATAACTTTATTTTTTCCTTTTTATTATTGTCAATACAAGTGATATGAAATGAAATTCCCTTAATCCTTTCCCCCCTCGTCTCTTGAACCTTCAGGCTGGAGAGTTCTTTTCCGCAGCTCAGAATAGCGCTACTGCTCAGCAGAGAGAAATTGAAGCTTTTCAAGTTGGTGAAGGGTCCATTGACAGTCCTTTACTATTGGATCGGGTAAAAATTTCTGGCTGCCATTTCTTTTTTATCATTGTCAGCAAGATCTGCTTTTCTCCAGAAATAATTGTATGAATTGGTGGATGTCTAGGAAATGTCAGTGGATCCTTCAAAGCAAGTTAAACTGGGTTTCATTAGTGGCCTTATACCTAGGGAAAAGTCGATGGCATTTGAAAGGATTATATTTCATGCTACCAGGGGGAATGTGTTTCTCAGGCAAGCTGTGGTGGAATATCCTGTAATTGATCCAGTGTCTGGGGAGAAGGTAATATTAAGACATCCTTCTATTGTTATTTTCCTTAAATATGTTTGGAGTCATGTGTTAATTTTATTTTTTCTTACTGCTCAGAACTTTTCCTTGCTCCTGTTATTGAATCATGGTTCATTGCATGGTTGTTGGAATTTGGATGCTGATAACGGGTGATAATGTATAGAATTGTTGATAGCTAAGGTTTTGCCCTTGTTAGATTGACCACTAGGACTTCTGACCATAGTTCAAAAACTTGCCAAAATTTTGCTAATTTCACTAACTTCAACATGTCTCAGACGAAACAAAAGGCGAAACCCAGAATCAGCACTGCTTCGCTGAAATTTTGCTCATTTCGCCGAAATGTCTTACATGTCTACATTAGACAAAAATGCACTGTTTCGGCGAAATTTCGGTCATTTGCCCCCTGAAACAGTCTGGCAAAAAAATGCACTGTTTCGGCCCAATTTTACCAATTTCGGTACATTTCGCTAATTTCGGTTTGACCGAAATGGCCTGCTGAAATGAGTTTTAAAACCAAATGCTTCTGACTCTCATTCTCCTCTTTAGACAACCAAACACCAATGAAGACATGGCACCAGTAACTGTTAAATATTTTCTTTTTTATGGCATAATTATTGATATGTTAAAAAAAGTGGCAACAAATTTACAACCGTATGATTAGCATTGCAAAAGATATAGAAAAATGAGATGTATCTGAAGTGCTGCATTCAGAACAGCATATTCGACCAGTTATGGATGAGCTTCTGGTAGTTAGTTCCTTAGAACTCTTTCAAAAAGATTGCACATTTAGGCAACTAATGATCAACATCTGGACCTTAGCCTTGCCTTTTTTCTGGCGTTTCTTCTTGGACACCCTTCAATTTCTTTCATTCCACAAAATTCAGTATATAGCTAAAGGAATAAGTTTCCATATCACCACTGGTTTTGGGGAAGAATCAATTACAGGCCCACCGTGTGAATATACTCTTCAGTGATCAGTTGGGAGGCGGGGCCAGGGGCACAGCCACGTCTGAACAGATCCATATGCCCAAGACCAAATAGCAATGTCATGTTGAAGGAATATTTGTTGGGATGTTACTTCAACTTCACAGCATGTCTGCTTGCCAAGCCCAAACCTCTTGTCTTCAACTGCTCTAGACTAATACTCCTTTAATGATAGAAACCAATCAAAGACGTGACCTTAGGAGGAGTTGAACTTTTTAAAATGCATGCCCTGTCAGCAATTTCTGATACTTCATCGCATAGAAAGCTATAATGAGATATAACTGAAATTTCACATTTAGCGCTGTTCATCCATCTCCTCTTCGCTTGAACAATTAGGTCAACCATAATGTTTTGCAATAAAAAGGGCGTACTCAGTGCACGAGGCTCCTGCCACTGTGGGATTTGGGGAGGAGGTTCATAATGTACGCAGCCTTACCCTCGCTTGAGAGCATGGTACTAAATCTCGTTTCGTTTCGGTGTTTCGGTCTGACCGAAATTTCCGAGATACCGAAATTTCGGTCGAAATATGGTATTTTTCTGTGGGTGTAAGATGCCAAAAATGACCGAGATTTCCGAAATTTTCGAAACGAGATGACCGAAATTACCAAGATTTCCGAAATATTCAAAATATTGCATTTTTTCATATCGGACTTGCGTTTCGTTTCGGACAGGTCGAGATACTCGAAATATTCGATATCTCGATCGAAATTTCGCGAGTTTTAGTACTATGCTCGCTTCGCGGAGAGGCTGTTTCCGGAGACTTGAACCCTTGACCACTTGGTCACAATGGAGCAACCTTACTGTTGCACCAAGGAAATTGGTTCAATCTCTGAAGGAGATGGGTACACTGATAATTTCAAAATCCTATCGGTGTTCTCTAAATTCTGGAGTCCAAATGATAGACCCATCCATAACTTTGAAGACCTGATTCGCCAAGACCCTTTAGATGGTTGAGGGGGTACAGACAGGGATAAATTTAACATAACATAACTTACCATTGACCACCCATCGTCTCCCCCCTCTTTTTGTTTGGAAAAATAGAAAAAGAAAAAAAGCCCAACACCCTATGATAGTCCTCAGGTGTATTTCTTCTCTATTGTAAATTTGTAAGTTGGGCCAAGAGGCTTTAACACTCATTTGTCATTCTCCTTTACATGTTTTAGATATTGGACGACTTGGGAGATACTCTTCATTTTAACGGTTTAGCCGCAAATAAGCCCATGGATGTAAGAAAGTAGCAACAAGCTACCCTTAACGAGCGTTTTCTCTTGTTTTTTTGGGGAAAATTCTACCTCATGGCCCACCTTGAACTCTGTCTTGACAGTCCACTATTTTGGGTATGGTGAGGGTCAGTCACAGGGGACTCACTGTTGGATGGGTTGTATAATCTTGTGCAGATTAGCAACAACAACTACTACTCAACGTTATCCCAATTAAATGGGTTCACCGCATGTCAAATTTTGGGTCCCATCTCAGCTGTATGACCCACATTGTATTGAGCTTTTCCTTTGTCTTTTTGTTGAAGCAATTAACAAAAACTACCAAAATTGAAATTATCAGCGGCATCCGACCAGTTTTTGGAGTTTTGCATCTCCACGTGGGAATATTGGGTTGGGCTAAAAGTTGCTTGGCTGATAGATGATGATGTGTAAACTGGGCCACAAAATTTGAGCGTCAACAAAAGTAATGCAATCCCAGATCTTAAAACCCATGTTGGGATTACTGTGGGCCCACCCAAGTGCCTAAACAGGTCATATGTAGTGGGAGTGGCAAGCTAGTAATTCACTAGAATCATAAACTATTACTTTGGAAGGTGTATGTGGGTTAGGACACAAATGTCATTTATATTTTTCATGGCGATAGAGTTGGAAGTATTTATAAGTGCTGTACAGACTTTGATTTAATGAGAAGCACAAGGGTGTTTTAGTCACCACACAGGAATACCCTTAAATAACACAAGGGGGAGGGGGGGGGGGGGAAGAGTCGTCTCCTACCTTTCTACCACCCCCAAATCAAGCCGTACTGTGAGATGCATTACCAGTTTCAGGTCTGGTTCACTGGTTTCCGCTAAACCTAGTTGCAGCGAATGGAAAGTTAGTTATTTACTTAATTTTGGTCCTATCAATGGTTCCTTGTAAATTGTAATAGTGCTGGTAGTAAGGAAGTTCCTTCTGAAATTTCACTTTGATCCGACTTCATTTTTAAGGAGTTCTAATACCTGGAACAGCACGAGGTTGTCTGCTGGTTGCCCTAGAGTAGGGATGTTAACCCCAAGGTATGAGGAAGAAAGGAAAAGAGGTGGGAGAGATCAAACCTATTGTTAGGGTTTGACAGTGTTGCTGGAACAGGGTAAAGTGAGGTAAAGAGAGAAACAAGAAGAGAGGGAAGGAGATAAGAAGGGAGGCTAAAAGCTTATTGAGGGGGGAGATTCAGATTCGCAGGGAAGAAAGGGGAGAGGGGGAAGAGAGAGAGGGCAGGGTGCACAAACACAGGCCACGCTGGCGCACTCAATGAAAGTCAATGCCCCATATGCAATCTCCAATGTAGGGTTACATGCATATAAATAAAAGAAGAAATCCAACTGAAAATGAAACCTATTCTAGTTTGGAAACTCAGAACAATTAGGAAACTAAATCTTACATAGCTATCTCCTATTCTATCGACGAATCAAATAAAAGATTACATGATTATCTCAAAATAGAAATAAATTCTAAATACCTACTATACCCAAACCCCAAATTGGACACGGTTCATCTACGTCTGGACTCCCAAACAGGTTCGGGCCGGTCCACGGAAGCACCACCGCATAAAAAATTGCAGAATTTTGGGCCTTCATGGGAGGCTTCCCCTGATGGCCGTTGAAGCCGTTGTTGCCCTTCTATTTTTTATAGAAAGACGTGAATGGGTTTCCAATCTTATTCTCAATTCTCACCTTTTCACATTCTCATTCCCTATTATGGGTGGCAATAATGTGAGCCAATCAATCTGATGTTCTCCTGCACCAAGTTTTAGGCTAAAAGTGTATGTGGAAAACTCTCCAAAACACCATGTAGGGCTAGTTAGTATCCTATGATAGAAAATTCTCCACACATCTGTGTTGAACACTTGTGGATACAGATACACTTTTTTGTACGCTCTTGTGCATTTTTAGCATATTTGTCATGCTTTTCTCTCTCTGTCCCTGTCTTTGTGTGTGTGTTTCTCGAATTTTCATACTCTAGCTTTGTCTACTATATAATATTTATTACCTTCTCTCAAAAAATTAAACAGTTCTAAAGTTACTCCTTTCACTTTTAAGAAGGAATTTGGGATGAGTTGTAGATTCAAATGTATGTTGAGATTAATGATCAATTAAATTTACATAGCCCGCGTCTTTGTTACTGGATTTGTGGGGTGGGGGTGGGAGTGGGGAGTATGGCCATGTCTACTAATGATAAGTAGTGCTTGTTTTTCTTCAATAACCAAAGGAGAGTGCCTAGGAAAGGATGAAAAAATTAACTTGCTTCTATAGTATGCTCTTTGTGCTGGAGGTGGCCTGAACTCTAACTCTCTAATAGATGTTTAAATATGCCGGCTTCTGTTCCATTCCCTGGTCATTTTGATTTTCAAATGAATTGCAACTCTCCAGCTTTGTGGAATGCATTGGATTTACTATGTTTGGGGAGGATGTCCCTCATACTAAAAATTTGCTTGTTCATCCTCTATTTAGATCCAGGGAAAGTTAAGATTTCTTTAAAACTTATTCAATAAACATAAAATGTTACTCGTTTCTTTGTGTTATGGTAGTGTTCATGTGTGTGAATTTTAGACAACAAAAGTTGGTGTTCACCTTTTGGCTTTGTTTCTCATTTAATATCACCCTACAGGTTGAGAAAAATGTATTTGTGGCCTTCTATTCTGGCGAAAAGGCAAAGACCAAAATTCTGAAGATATGTGAAGCTTTTGGAGCAAATCGTTACCCCTATCCTGATGACTTGGAGAAGCAAGCTCAGATGATCACTGAGGTATGCATCATGCTTCATTCTCAGTTATGCCTGTGATAGCGCTGAAGAGTTTCTTCCATTTATCTACTTGACTGCTTCATGCCATTATTTTGTTTGATTGTTGGGTTGTTCATTCTGTTATACAACTATTTGTAGTATGATATTTGCTTGCTCCTTGAGCTAATGCCAATAGATAGAATGCACATTAGCTCAGATTTAGTTTTGTGCCTCACTCATCTGCCTTGCCCTGCTTCCCTGCATGGAGGCAACTCAACTTTGATCAGGCCGCCGGTGCCGTGCACCTGGATTCAGTCTCAAGGCACATCATACAATTTTGCTGTAATATCCTTGTTTTCATCATCTTTAGTGCATAATTTGCTTACATAACATATGTACATACATTTTAGTGTTTGTTATTTTTACCATATATGTATGTTAATACATACTTGGATACAGGATACAAAGCACCTAATTCAGTCAGGTGTGCTTCTTGCCTTGTAACTCTGAATGTACCTTTTCTTTGTTAAAGACTTAAAGTAGTTGTATTGTGATGCATCAACTTATTCAGAGTGGGCATCTATGGACTTATTATTGGTTGCATCGGACCTTTATGACATAGCCTGAATCATTGCAATTTCAATTTTCAGGTCAGTCTGAATCAGTAACAATTTCAATTTTCAGGTCTCTGGAAAAATTGCAGAGATAAAGGCTACAGTAGGTGTTGGGCTACTACACCGAGACAATCTGTTAAAGACCATCAGCTATCAATTCGAGAAGTGGGATCTTTTGGTCAGTTTGGACTAATTTTATTAGAAGTTTTTTCGCCTTTGAAAACCTGTGCATGGACATTTATTTATTTGTTTTCTTTTCTTGGGAGGGCGGTTTGTGCCCAGTGGATGTTTGAAAGCGCTTCAAAAAACAGTAGTGAAAAATTGCACTTTATTTTCTCCAGACTGGGAAATATGCATTTCGAGGTCGATGCTTTTCCATTTTCCAACAAGAAAAAAAAGAAGAAAACTTTGATTGTATTTAGAATGTTAAAGTTTAGTTGTTTATTTTTCTTCCCTTGCTTAACTTTCAGTCATTTATTTTCTTCTCACTTCCTGCCACCCTCAAGGCAACAAATGGAGCCTTCATATCCTTCATGTTGGAACTATTTATTTACCATATTCCAATGTATGTATGATATTTGTTGTAAAATTTCTGACTGGTTATCTAAATTTGTCTTTGAAATTGTGAAGGTGAGGAAGGAGAAATCTATTTATCACACTTTAAGCATGCTCAGTATTGATGTGACAAAAAAGTGTCTTGTGGCAGAGGGGTGGAGCCCTGTTTTTGCAACAAAACAGGTATCCTTTCAGTCTCTCTTTCTCTCCCCTGTCTCCCTCTCTCTCTCTCTCTCTCTATATATATATATATATATGCATATTTTAAATTCTTGTGAGAAATGTTTCTGTGGCACTTTACAGAAGGGTATCTGCCATGCCCCTGGTTTGCTGTCGTGCTGATGGATGATTTGGTAGTCTGACCATTGAATAAATGGGTGATTCGCTGGATAGAGCACCTGCCTATCTTAATCATATGGCTCCACATATATGGCATTGTCCACCTTGGCTTTTCAATGTTTCCTGTTGAGCTGGGCTCGCTTAGATTTTTTATTTTTCCAGACAATTATTTGAGCACCAAAATGACATGTAGATATGTCAAATTGGGGACCATAATGACGTGCAAAATTTCCCATGATTAGATAATGATGTAGACAACCTGTCCACCAGCGCACTAAGTCACTGACCAAACTGCCACATGGCAGTTATAGCTGGTATGGCAGGAAACCTTCTTGTGGTAAGTCTGCTGGAAAGCCACTGCCTTTGTTTTTGACATTCCTCCTTTTGATGCTATGGACTTTTGGCACAACAATTATCAATCGTTTGCAGGCCAGCTATTATTGCTACATTTCATGGTGTGGTTCTCACTGAACAATTATATGATGCTTGACTTCTGCAGATTCAGGATGCGTTGTATCGGGCCACATCAGACAGCAACTCACAAGTTGGATCAATATTCCAGATTTTGCATACGAAGGAATTACCGCCTACATATTTTCGGACAAACAAATTCACTTCTGCGTTTCAATCTATTGTTGATGCATATGGGTGAGTTTTTCAGAGATGATTTCTCTAAATCATACCATGGATATGCAAAAGGAATCAAACTTATAATAATTCTATGTAATTTTGCTAGACGTGCTATGTGATTGTGTCTGATAATTTATTCCTCGTCTTGGAAGTATGTGATGCACAGGTGATGGGCCAATCTCCAAGATTCTGTTTCTAGGGCTGACATTGTCTAGATCTACCAATCAGATGTAATGGCTATGGTTGCTCAGTTCTAATAGTTAGGATTTTAGGGGAAATATCAACAGAAATCAGATATGATTTTAGATATAAAAAATAAGGAATACACTAGCTAAATATGAGAGGTTGATGGATATTGTGGAGGAGATAATGGAGGAAAATTAACTCCTAAAATTTAGTATCTAAGACTACATGCGATGGAAGGGAGGAGGAGGGAAGAGAGGGTCGTTGATGGGTGATGAAGAGAGAAGATTTTAACAATATCTTGCCTATAATATAGGATTGGTGGAGAAGACAGGAGAGAGAATTTGTTGTGCTGTCTCAGTGAAGAAGAGAAGAAATAGAAAGAAATAAAGGGGAAAACTATCAGCCTTGAAAAGGGGAATCAACTATTTATGGAAAAAATTCCAAAGGAAAATTTCTATATCAAGGACTCTTGGATACCCTCTTAACAGTTGTCTCACCGTATGAGAGCTTGGATAAACTATTTTTGTCTTTTTGGTTCTTTTATATACCCTCCATCCCATAAACAATCTTTCCATTTTTTGGCTGTCCCACATTCTCTGTCCATCTGACAAATTAAATACTGAGCTTTTATTAAGTGTACTTTTTTTTGTGTTTTTGCATTGATTACTCAACTGGAACAGAGTAGATAAGTAATGGAAGGGAAGTATTGAAATAATGAGGGTTTTTTTTAATGCTTTAACCACTTCTCAAACTTTTGGATTTTTCAAAGGTGATGGTCATTGTGGGATGAAGGAAGTAATATTTTAGCAATTTTTTTTGTATGAATAAAGAATTCATTGCCAAGGGGAAAAGAAACAGGGGGCCCCAAAACAGGGAAAAGAAAAACAAAAGAACTCGAGCAAAATAAGCCAAGCAAAGCAGGTCTGATGCAGGTCCAAGCACCCGCAAGAAGAAGAAATAGCCCTAGGAGTAGGGCCGATTGTAGGAGCTTTAGTTTATTTTCCAGTTTAATTGTAAACTTAAATTGAACCAGTCAGACCATGGTTCAATTTAAGTGACTTATTTCTATTGGTTCCTAGGGGAATCTTTTAAGTATTAGTTTTTAATTTAAGTTGTCCACCCTCCACGATTTCTGAAGAGGGCAGGATTTGTTCTTGTAATAGGAATCAGCTCTAGGATTCCAATTCCTGAGCTGAATAGGTGTAAGTCCATTGGCCACCAGTTATAAATAATAAATCGTGGGAAGGCTCCCCCACAATTCAAGTTTTCAAATTCTGTTTTCAGCTTTGCTGCCATTGTTGCTGCTGTCTTATTCACTAGTGAGTGTTGCCTTGTGGACTCTATCAAGGTGAAGGGATTGGTGGATCTCCAATCGACTCCTTGCATCTTGTAGATCGGGAGGCTCTCTTTTATCCTTCAAGTTACTACCATTGAGTTATGCAAAATCTAGAAGTACTTTACAATTTTCTGTAATCAACCTTCTTCTTCTAATCCTCCAACCTAAGCCTTACTTATCCCCATCGATCCATCTAACCCTAGGACATTCACAAATCTGTCCAGCACAATTCCACCATTAGAATCACCCCAAATTCATACCACAGCTCCAGTAGATCATCCCCTCCACTCGATCCCAATTCCAGACCCATCCCAACATTAAAACCCTAATCCCCCTTATTACCTGTGAAGCCCTAAAACCCTAAAAACCTATCTAGACCAATCCAACCATCAAAACCTTACCATAATGCAACCGAATCATCCCCTCACTGCCCCTAGCGCTCAACCCAAAGCCCTAGCTCAAATTCCAACTCTAAACCCTAAATTTCATCACCTCCTTTCCTGAAACCCAAAACCCGAAACCTGAAACCCTAATTTTCTAATTTTTTAAATTTTCACTTAAACATCATCAAACCTTCACTGTTGGCTTCCCCTTAACCTGCCTAGCATTACCATATAAGAATTACATCAATTACCCTAGACCTAACCCTAGTTTTGACCTAAAAACCTCAAACCTGCCTAATCGGCCAGCTGGTTGGAAGGTCCTGGTTACTTGGCTCCTAGTAGATCCTTCATCTATCTAGGACTACATTAAGGTCCTTCCCTTAAAGAGGGAGGGACAGCGGGCTGCAAAAGAGAAGGGAGCAAACCCAAGGAGACAACAATGAGCCTGTTCCTTGGGGAATCCCTTACATTAAGATGGGTTAATAGGGAGAGTTTAGAGCTAACATCAAATTATATGGATTCCAAATCTTATCAAAGGATTGGGAGTTGGACGTCCATTTGCAGAGATTGCGCTCCATCCAAATATGATTGATGGCAGCACTAAAGGTAAGCTTGTTAGTAATGTCACAGATAGATTTCCTAGCAAGTCATGTCCACTAAAATCCATTCTCTCTCAAGGGAGAGGATTCTTCTATTACTTGGCCAACATTTGCTCAGGACTTTTTCCAAATTGTAGAGGAGAACAGGCGATCAACATCTTCAACACCATTTCAGCATTAGCAGCAAGAGGGGGAGACCTGAATCTGGCGGTGGATGCGGAAAGACTGCGTTGGAAGACAGTTGGATAATGCTCGCCAAACAGTGAAGTTGTGGCGTGGGATGTGACCTTCAAACCACACAATCTTATGCCAAGGAGACAAAGGACTTCATGCTCTGACAAAATCCCAAGCTGAGAAGGAGCTAAAGAGACCATTAGGCGACAACAGCCATACAACACTTTCACTGCTACCTCGCAGACCAGAGGGGAGTGGAGTCAAGGAGTTCCAGATATCAAACAATGGAGGGGGGAGAGCGGGGGAGAGGCCCATTCACCATCAGAGATAATGCAAGCAACAAATGACTCCTTGCAAATGCCTGAAGAGTAGACAGTTCTAGCATCCACAACTGAGAATAGGACATCCATCGGATGCCAGTTATCGAGCCAGAGCTAAGTATACATACCATCATCAATACTAGAGGAGGTAGCCCCAAGAACAATAGTCCTGATTTTCAGAATCCTGCACCAAACCAAAGAAGCATTTGAGGAGGGGGAAACTATCCAAAAAGAGTCCTTCCGAAGAAGACCAAAGTAAACCCAATCAACCCAGATGCTATCCTTCTTAGCCACAATTTTCCAGATCAGCTTGAGGATGCCAAAAGAATTGACCTCTTTGAGCATTCTTAAACCAATGCCTCCCTTCTTCTTGGGGAGGCAAACAACAGCCCAACTAATTGGGTGAAGAAATCCGGCAGATTCAGCTCCTTACCAAAGAAAAGCACACATGAGAGATTCCGTTGCCTTGATAGTAGACTGAGGCAGCCCAAAAACACTGGACCAATATATGTAAGATGATCCTCTTGCGAATAAGATCCAACATAGGAGTACAATGGTGAGCAGTCAACCTAGCAGTGATCAAAGAAAAGCCAGGCATATCAAGAAAATAGATCTTATTTGCATCAGAGATCCCTGCCAGGAATATGTGGACTTGAGGACAAACTTTCGAAGAGATGCAAGGATGACATGATGGAGCGAATGGAGATAGGATCAGCTTTTGAGAAAATCATAAGATCATCGGCAAAAGCTAGGTGGGATAACATGAGGGTCTTACATTTTGGAATGGGGGAGATAAGGTGCTGATCCGTTTTGGATTGGATACTTCTGGAAGGAACTTCAAGGGCTAGAGAGAAAATGAAAGGGGAGAGGGGGCAACCTTGGTGGATACCCACAATGGAGGCAAGCTAACCAACCGGGCTGCCATTAATAAGCACTAAGAAACAAGGAGTGAAAATACACGAGTATATCTAGTGGACAAAGACTGGGGTAAGTACATCTTGATCATAAACGAAGAAATAGTGTCCCATTTGAGAGAGTCAAAGGCTTTGTGCATGCCAATTTTCATGATGGCTGCAGGGGAGTGACATTTCCTGGCAATCACTCTATATCACTGTAAAGAAGGATATTGTCAGTGTAGCTGCTTCTTTCTTAGGATAAGGCGAAGGAAGGATTGATTGATTGATCCTTTAATCTTACTCGGGTCAAAGAAGCTCTTTAGGGCCTTGATAAGGTCATCCTTGATGATATCCCAACATGAGGAGAAGAATTCCATACTAAAGCCATCCGGAGCAGGGCCTCTGTTAGCCTTATGGTATAGGACCGCTGCCAAAATCCATCAGCAAATGTGATGGCTTGGAGAGAACCAAGGAGGTGGTGGCTGGGAATGAACTTATTGAGCAGCCCCTCAGGGATTCAAAGCAGGAGGGGGAGAGGGCCAGAAAATCTTTGAGAAGTAGGCAACAACTTCAAACTTGATGGCATCAACATTGTGAAGAGAAGATCCCTCTCTAGCAATGAGCATGGGGATGGACCTGTGGAAGTATGCAGTATTGGAGTCACCGAGCTCTAACCATTTGATTCTAGATTTCTGCCTTCAAAAACTCTCTTCTTGAGCAATTAGAGAGATGAGCTCCAAAGGCACTTTTTCTTATTTAGCTAGAAGGGGGTTGTGGGTGTCAGATTGAAGCCGAGGCTGGGTAACGTATCTCTACAGATAGAGACTAAAGAAGTGAAATTCCCAAAAGAGGAAGAGTTCTAGCTTTTGAAGGCACATTTAACATTCCGAAGCGTTCTGGCAAAGGCATTAAGGGGGGAAGAAAAAGCTTGGACAGGTTTCTCCCAGGCATCTTTAACAACATGCGAGGACAACATATCAAGATATTTGGAAGATTTGGGTCCAAACGAGATGCAAAGGTGGAGGAACTGTGGTCAAAGATGTTAGGGAGATCAAAAGGGGCAGCAAAGGATGGGAAAGATGCCAACCAAACTTCGTTAACCACAAATTTGTCAAGCTTACAATCAACTCTAGCATAGTTGTCACTGTGTCTAGGCGACCCAAGGCGGTGGAGAGAGTAAAAAATCAAGGCGACACCAATTAGGCGTCCAAGGCATCCAAGTCGACCAAGGCGCATGGACGCCTAGGCGACGCCTTGACAACTATGAACTCTAGTATCACCATACCTTTTGTTGTGCCAAGTGAACTTAACACCAGACCATCTTAGATCATTCATGTCGATGGCATCCAAATACTCATTAAAAGCATCCCCTAAGGAGGAATTAATAATATGACCAACACCTTGTTTTTCATGACCAAATCTGACAACATTGAAGTCACCACCCGCCCCCCAGGGGAGAGGGCCAACCTGAGGGGAAATGCTGCGAAGATCCTCCCCAAAGAGGAACTCTCTCAGAGGGATGGTTGAGAGCATAGTTCGAAAATTCGCCGAAATTTCGAAGTTCTCGAGGCGAAATAGCATACGAAACATGGGACAGACATTGTTCCAACCGAAATTTTGGCAAAATTTCGTTACTGTTTGTTCAATCTCGCTGAAACGACACAATCTAAGTTATAAATATACATTGTTTTGCGAGTTATGGAAAAAAAATCGACCAGAACTCGTTGATTTCAGTGGTTTCGACTTGGAGAAGTGAAAAAGTGCTGGAAACATGGATTTTTTTCCACATCACCACTCCATACTTTTGTAATACACTGCTGGGGGTTGCCACTTCACTCCAAAGAGATCAGTACTACTAGGGTAGGTTACCTGCAATTTGTAGATGAGACTGTTTACGGGGAAGTTGTGGAGGACTACTCTCGTTTCTTCTCGCACACTATGAATGGCATGCATTGGTTATGTAGTCGGAGCACAATGCACGTTGGCTCTATTGCACCATGAGTGGACTCGATCCAACACGTCATAGTTCATATTAGTAGACAGTCGCAATATTGTATTGTTGGGACATGGAAGATTTGGGTGTCTATGTATTGTTTATTGTACTTTGTAGTTTCTTAAATAATTAATCAATATTATGTTCCTTAAACCATTGTTGCATAATTTACTTGTTTTACTTGCCAATTATGTCTTATGGTACTAAAACAATGTGTAGGATAGGCAATATTACATAAGGTCCCAAAGGAGCCAAATCCGGCTATTGGGAATAATTGGAGAAGGACCAAGAGGAGGCAATGGTGGAAGCAATATTGGAAGCATTCACTTCTTGGACTCGGTTTTTAAGCAAACAACATGATGGGATTTAATATGGGAGCGGATGTCAACATGTTTGGCTGAGGAATTGAGGCCTCAGAGATTCCGGAGGACCCAATGGGTAATTGGCTTGGAGGGAGAGGGGGCAACAAATGCCCCGAAGGGTTGGGTAAAGGGGAGATAGGGTAGGAGGAAGATGGTTGTACCTTGTGCCGCCGGCAGTATTCCGTAAGGGGGGAGACTGGAGAGGGGCCAGCCAGGGAGACGAAGGGGGGAGCAGTTTCCGTTGGAGGGTAGGAGAGGAGGGGACATGTAGAGAGTCGCATGGTGGAGAGAAACAAGGACAAGCTCGGGTGAAGGGGAGGGCTGGGACAGTCAGGTGGTAGGGTTGGGCAATCCACATGGAGCACCCATGGTAAGGGGGTGGGCTGAGTGGGCCAAGAGGGGGTGAGACCCAAGGGTTAGAGACAAGGGGCAGCAAAAGCCCCGAAGGGCTGGGCAAAGGGGAGATGAGGCAGGATGATGGTGGTTGGCTCTTGTGCTGCCGACAGTATTCCTTTAGGGGGGAGAGGGGCCAGCCAAGGAGATGGAGGGGGGAGTAGTCTCTGCTGGAGGGATGGGAGAGGAGGGGACCTGCAGAGAGTTCGCATGTTGGTGAGAAACATGGACAAGCTCGGGTGAAGGGAAAGGCTGGGACAGGTGGGTGGTAGGGTCGGTCGACCCACATGGAACACCCCCATGCTAAGGAGGGGGGGGTGGGCTGAGTAGGCCAAGAGGGGATGAGACCCAAGGGTTAGAGACTGGGGGCAAGTGGGGGTGTTAAGATGGGCCGAAGAGTTTAAATGGGCTCAGTAGAAAACGAGTCCACTAAGGGAGAGGCTTGGGGCTGCGGATGAGGGGGACAGGTGGAGTTGCCCACCTCAAGGGTCGGATGGGACAAAATGGGGGGAAGGGTAGACAAATGAAGAAGATTGTCAAAGGTTGAAGTTCCTCGCTGCGGAATGAGAGACCTGTGTGACTAAAGGACCGATGGAGAGGTGATTGGAGCTTATAGGATGGTGGTAGAGCGGACAGTCGAATGAAGGTGACTACTCAACCGACCAGAAAGGAGGAGGCTATCGACCAAGGGGGCAGATAACGTCTCAAAGTGGAGCTTTGAAGAGAGGTCGACATCATTGTAGGCATCAGAGACTTGCAAGACGGAGAAGGTGTTTGGAGCAACCATAGCAGCATGGAGGATCAATGGTTTGGGGGGATTCGAATTTCGTTGCCTCGGGGAGAACCATAAGCTGGTTTACCATTCCATCTGAGCCTACGCTGCCTGCTTCTTCTCCGGGCACAGCTGGGATCATGGATGTTTGGAGCTGCAGCAATTCAAGGGGGGGCGGGTATATGGTACTGCCGTGAAGGGAAGTAGCAGGGCCATCTTCAACCTGCAGAACCAAAGGATCTTCGAGAGAAGTAACGGGGATTGGAGCTTTTGGAGTACAGACTTTAGTGTGATGGCCGAATACTTTGCGAATAAGGCATTAAGAGGGGGACCCACTCATAGTGGACTTCTTGTCGGAAGGAGACCCTTCATCATCCGCAACAGTAATCAAGGAAGGGGGAAGGACGTCGGCCGACACCTCGATGCATATTCTTGCCTAGGCCAGTCTGTCCATTCTTTTCGTTCTCTCATCGGAATATAGAGGGTTGTCAAGCATTGACCCGATGATACTAAGCCTAGCTTCACATAAAAAATGAAAGGGGAGGCCTGGAAGAACGATCCATAGAGAAAAGGAGTTGAGATCTACCTTGTTGAGTTGCAAATATTGGTCACGTTGCGAAAGGAAAATAGGTATTTTGGCCACTTGCCAGGGGCCATCCTCAAGGGCACGCATCCTGTCATCTTCCTCAGAGAATTTGTAAATGAAGAAGCCATTGTCCAAAAGGTAGGAGTCTAAAGTCCCATGCTGTCTCAATTGTTTGTTCAGGGACAATTTGATGATGTTGAAAGGTGGTCCACTATCGATGAAATGGCCAACCAAGCAATTTTTCCATTTAAAGATCTCTGAATTGAGCAGTCCAGTAGAGCAAAGAGCGACTTTGGAGTCACCAACAAGGGATGGTGAGACGATGTGAAGCAAGTGACCCTCCCTGATTGAGAATGGTGCAACGCTGAATAGGGAGTTCCAAGCTTTCGGGCCATGTGGGGGTTGGGGGGGACGGTTAGGAGTAGAGGAAGAACGGTGGGAGAGGGAGGGGCGGCCAGGCAAGGCCGCCAGAAGATGGTCAGACATGCCAGGTTTGATAACTACAGTATTATCATTGTTGCTGTTGTGTCAATCTCATTTTATTTTCGCAAGTGATCTATATTATTTGCTAATTTCTCAAAGTGATGGGTGATTGTGGGATGAAGAAAGTGAGATGTTTTTTGGGGGGTGAACAAAGAATTCATTACCAAAAGCTCCAAAAGGGGAAAAGAAGAATACAAGTGAAACAAATATGACAAGGCAACTCCCAACCATCAAGAGGAAGGGTCAGAGAGGGCTGCAACAAGGACAAAGGCAAACCCCAGGAGATACAGAGTAGATTGTATTAGAGAGATCTGACCAGAAGAAAAAGCTATAATTGGGGCACACGAGGCTGTGAAACTGTTTCAATTTCAATACTCATGAGTAGTCACTTGGCAGGTTGGCAAATATAATAGTATATTCTTAGAAATATTTTACTTTTATTTAGCATGAAAAGAATCTATCATGCATCTTTTTGTTTATAACTTTGGAAGGGAACTACTTTTTCTCCCCCTCCCCACAGTTGGCATTTGTTAATGTTAGAATGCCTCCTTTATCTTGATGTGGCTAAGATACAATGAAGTGCTCTAAATATCACCCAAGTAAAAACGGTACGATGATAGGTGGCTAAACTTTATTTCTGGGCATCACAGTATTAATTCCCATGTTTTCATTTGCTTCACCTGAAGCAAAACTTTGGTTTAGGGAAATGCAGTATTTACATACATACTGTTTATGTTGAATTTTAGACTGCAATCGAGCACACAATTTGAGAATATCACAGGGTTTATATGTTGATATGATCCTTATATGTCGTTTTGCATATCTTACTTAAGTAGTTTGATGAAATTTTGTTGAAGGAAGAGTTCTTGATTGAATTATTTAGCCAATGGTTTCTTGCAATTGCAGGGTGGCCAAGTATCAAGAGGCAAATCCTGGTTTATATACAATTATTACATTCCCGTTTCTGTTTGCAGTCATGTTTGGTGATTGGGGCCATGGCATATGCTTGTTACTTGCAGCATTGTTCTTTATAGTCAGAGAAAAGAAATTTTCTGGCCAGGTAATCATTCTATTACTCCTTTTTAGTTGACTATGAATCGTGTGATTGGGTGTTATTTCTGTTTATGTGCAAAATGTCATATTTGATTGTATCTTTTTTTGTTTGTAGTTGTCTCTTACACTGTGGATGTATAATGTCCTAGATCCTCCAACTGTATCCAAGCCCTGCTATCCTCTGTGTTGAAAGACCTTGACTAAATGCTTTGGTTACCTGATAACACCACTCTTTTTTTTTGTTTGTGTCAACAAATTCTCTGTAAATACACCGAACTCCCCCCCCCCTTTCTTTCTTCCTACATAAAGTCTTAAACTAACAACTTGCTAAAGACATCATCCAAGATGCACCTTGGAATGTGAACCTTTTGAACTTAGCCTTGTGCATCACCAAGTAAATTTGATTTTTAATATTATGCTTTGGGAAGGGAGCTATGCCACCCCAAACAATAAAGATTGATTGTTTACCAACCATATACAAATCATGGGATGCGATGTTCATAAGAAACATTTTTCGCTAACTAAGTGATCCACCTTCAAGATTTGTCCAGCGGCCAGCCCACACACACAAAAGATCACTCTAGAACTTTTGAACTCTATACCAACTTTGCCAGACAATGGGTATGATTCCTTTGAGAGAGAGCACTTCTGGTTCTCAGCTAGCTTAAATTTCTTCATGTATCTTCACCTACTCTGAGCTTGTTAGATCTTCTTATTCATTGAATAGTATTTACCTGTGTCCCAGGTTTTTGCCCTTGAAGTATTTCCAGTTGTGTGTTGCACACTAACTTAATCTGCCACTCCTCTCCCCTTTTGATGATAACAGAAGCTTGGAGATATGACAGAAATGATCTTTGGCGGTCGGTATTGTATTTTATGCTGATGGCATTGTTCTCAATTTACACGGGTTTGATCTATAATGAATTTTTTTCAGTCCCATTTGAGCTCTTTGGGAAATCTGCCTATGCATGGCGTGATCCTTCCTGCAGGTGTGGATGAAATCCTTAAATATGTTAAACTCTTATTTTATGCCTCACTCCATGATTTGACCATTTCATTAATTCTGCGTTCTTTACTGGAGCTCTCTTAATTATTGAACTCTTTGATGCAGAGATGCTTCTACTGTTGGCTTAATCAAAGTGCGTCCCACTTATCCATTTGGTGTGGATCCTGAATGGCATGGTAGCCGCAGTGGATTGCCATTCCTTAATTCTTTGAAGATGAAGATGTCCATACTTATTGGTGTATCCCAGATGAATCTCGGAATCGTGTTGAGCTATTTTAATGCCTAATTCTTTAGAAATAGCCTGAATATCTGGTATGCTAGATTCGAAACTAAGATACATACTTTGCATGTATTCCATGTCTACAAACTCACTTTGCATGTATTGCATGCCAATAAACACCTGATGATGTGGGAATCTCAAGTATCTAGTACAATTCTCTGATGAAGGGATATTGATGTCCCCACCATACTAAAAAAGGGCATACCCAGTGCACGAGGCTCCCGCCACTGCGGAGTCTGGGGAGGGTCATAATGCATGCAACCTTACCCCTGCTTTCGCAAAGAGGCTGTTTCCAGACTCGAACCCGTGACCACTTGGTCACAATGGAGCAACCTTTACCGTTGCACCAAGACCCCCCCCTCTGTCCCCACCATAATAATGGCATTCAAATGCCTTAAGTGAGGTTTGATCCTCATAATCGTAATGAAATTTACATTCTGTATTGTGTATGCATGTTTGATGAATTAGTGCTCATTCTTCCATCTGTATTTGTGTTTGCATTTGGTTTATATTATTACCATGACTGTTTGCGGATTCCATGTTGTAATCATTGTACATTGTGCACTGTTCCAGGTTCCAATTTATTCCGCAGATGATATTCTTAAACAGTCTGTTTGGCTACCTTTCCCTCCTCATAATTGTGAAGTGGTGTACTGGTTCACAAGCTGATTTATACCACATAATGATATACATGTTCCTGAGTCCAACAGATGATCTGGGTGAGAACCAGCTTTTTGTTGGGCAGAAAACCCTTCAGGTGTCTCTATTATAGTAGTATCTTCCTTCAATGCTAAAACAAGTCTTCTTTTCCATTCCAGCTTACATTGCTATTGCTGGCCCTAGTTGTTGTTCCATGGATGCTACTTCCAAAGCCTTTTCTCTTGAGGAAGCAACACGAAGAAGTAAGCTCATACCTCTTTCTGGTTGATATTCTTTCTGGACCATACTTGTTTTCCAGGTATCCTTAAATGCTTTTTACCACCTGAATTTAATGTTTCTTCAGAGGCATCAAGGTCAATCCTATGCACTACTTCACAGTACTGATGATTCTTTAGAAGTGGAGGCACATCATGATTCCCATGGCCACGAGGAATTTGAGTTCAGTGAAGTTTTTGTGCACCAACTCATTCATACCATAGAGTTTGTCCTTGGATCGGTCTCAAAAACAGCTTCGTATCTCCGGTTGTGGGCCCTCAGGTACTAAAAACTTCAAAAAATCGTCACATCTGGTGCCCTGAGCTGCATGATGTATGCATGATTGTGGCTTGTTCAGATCCACACATGGATACAAGTACATGGTATGGACATATCTTGAGTTTAGCTTGTTCAGATCCACAAATGGATACAAGTACATGGTATGGACATATCTTGAGTTTAGCGTGCTTCCAATTTGTCTTAAGAGTATCAGGACTCCCAAAGAATGTTTCCAATATGTGAGTTCAAATCTAATAATCATCTTATCACGAACTTTTTCTGAATGATATATTTTGAGGTGGGACCTATCATTAGCTATGAATCCAGTAAATATGAGGGACATGAAAATTTTTGGGGGCCCTACTCCCTAGAACATGTATTATAACTGCAGATCCGAGACATTTATAGTACATCAGTCAATATCCAGGGAATCCTTGTGGGAGGATGAAAGGATGGGTAACAAGGCTCCTTGTCATACAAGAATAATTAACTACTGGTTCTTATACCCAGCACACAGTGGAAAAAAATCCTCAGAAGTGCCCAAATCTGGCGGTGCACTGCAGTGCGGGCCTGAGAGCTCGACACGTGGAAGATGCGACATCCAACGGTGCCAAGCTTGAGAAGAAGAAAAAAAAACTTCTTTGCATCAAGCTTGCACTGTTGGATGAAGCTTCTTCCACGTGTCGATCTCTCAGGCCCGCATTGCAGTGCACTGCCAGATGCCCGCACTGCAGAGGATTTTAATCTGCACACAGTGGGGGTTGGAAGGAAGGGGGAGTTTTTTTTTGTTTTGTTTTTTTTTTCTTTTGGTAAATAGTGGGAAGGGTTTTATGCTATTAGCAATCTATTGTATTGTCGTGTCATTGGTGCTAGATTAAACCTGGTGGGTCAGAACATGCATTTTTCATGTTTGAAGACTTGAAGGGTATCCTACCTTGTTTCAGTTTTTGGGGAGATATGGCAAAAATGTCAGTGATCAAAGATTTTGAAGGAGAATAATTCCTTTGGTGTTGCATTATTTTAGTTAAGAGGCGGGTAAGGTAGGTGGGGGTTGTTTCTTGATACCTAGCAGAAATTTTAATTCTGGTAAACTATACGCATTGGATGTCGTGGGTGTCTCTCCTGAACTGTTCAACCAAGGGGTTTTGCCGTTACTCATTGGCTTAAGCCAAAAGGAAAGTCATAGTTAGCAATATGTTGATGGTTTATAACATAAAGGTAAGTTGAAATTTTTGGCTCAGATGATTTTCTATGTGAGATGCATCTTCTTGTGATCAACTACTACATTTGTAATTTGTAACCTTATAATGTAGTTCCTTTTTATATTATCATTCATCCATTTTGCTTAGTAAACACTGATCATGCAATTGTCTGATTTGCGTTGTTCTAGCCTTGCTCATTCAGAGCTATCAAGTGTGTTCTACGAGAAGGTTCTACTTCTTGCTTGGGGGTAAGTTACCGCCATGATTTCAACAGTTGTTTTTTTATTCTTTCCCAGTCTTGGACCCTGGAAAAGAACCTTGCTTGAGATAATAATAATAATAATAATTTTGATGATGATGATTTTTTTTTCTTCTGTGCACATAATGCAGGTTCAACAACATTATAATCTTGATTATTGGCATCATTATTTTTATTTTTGCGACGGTTGGTGTGTTGCTAGTGATGGAAACACTCAATGCATTCCTACATGCTTTACGTCTTCACTGGGTGGAGTTCATGAACATGTTCTACGAGGGAGATGGATACAAGTTCCTTCCCTTCTCCTTCACATTGCTTCGTGAAGAACATGACTAGACTAACGGCTGAAGCTCAGTGAATCCTTAGAAACAATTAAGGATATTGACTGTGCCTACCTAGATCTGAATCAAGTAATTCTTTCATTTGGATGAGTATTCAGTTTATTCCTGTTAGCAATAGGGGAGTGATGAAGGGGTTTTACACTCTGTAACTCCCCACCCTGGTATCCTATGATCTTCATCTGTTGAAAAATTAAGTGTCCAGGGCCGGCTGCCTTCTGTGTATGTAGGTTTGTTGGATTCAATCATGATATGTATTAATAATATTTAGGGTGTTTTACCATTACCACCCCAAAAACTTTACTATCTACCATTACCCCCAAAAACTTTGAAACAACTGTTACCCCCGTCTTGCATACTAATAACCAAGCGGCCCCGCGTTACGGACATGTGATGGAGGTTAGTTGTGAGGGTTTGCCGTTGTCACGATTTTATTAGGACCAAAATACCCTTAGTAGTGAAATAAACCATTGTCACAGATTTGTTAGGACTAAAATGCCCTTAGTAGTGAAATAAACCCTAGTTCAAAGAATACCTTCACTTTCTCTTCACCTCATCCGCTTCACTTCATCCTCTTCGATTCAACTGTTGCAGCAAACCAGAGGAAGAAGAACTTCGGCTCAACCCTCTTCTCAGGCCACCATTTCTTCCACCGTATAGAGAGGTGCCACCGTTAAAGCTCTCGGAGCAGGACAGAAGGAAAAAATGCAGTTGATTGCTCTCTAAGAAGCGCAAAGAGAACCGAGAAAGGGCACAAAGGTATATTTTTCGGCTCAAACTCGCTAAGAACTAAGGTTTTTCGACTCAAATTTCTATTCATTTTGAATTTTTTGAAAAGATTCTGTCAATTTGTTGCTACCATGTCTCTGCATCATAAGCCGCGTCATCGGAAAAAGGGGGAGTGGGAGGAGGACGAGGACGAGGAGGAGGGTAATGGGGATTGGGAGATGGGTATGGATAGGGAAACGATATACTGTCAATTTGTTGTAGATAGAGATCCTGAGTCATAGCTTGTTTGTCAACATCTTAACCTTCGATTCTCAACTAAAACCATTTGCTTAAAATGTAGTGTCTTCAGTGAAAGCTTAAAGAGGGTGCAACTACATTAAGAGAAGTTGATGGTATATACAATATGCAAAGAATACAAATTTCTATTTCCTTCCCTCCCCCTCCCCCCCCCCCTCTTGCCCTCCTGCATTTCCAATGAACCAGATATATATCCACCTGACTGAACATTTAGAAAACCTCATTTTCCTCTTCAGCTAGCTTCCCACAAATACAGTGAACATTTACAAACATTAAATAAAAAATATAAAAAAAAAGAATTAGGGCAACAACGACAAAATTGAGAGCCAACAGACAACTAATACACATTATACATTGGCTGTGATTAGATTCAGCTGTTAAGCTCCATTAAGCTTTGCTTGAAACTGGTTGAGATTGTATTCCTCTGTGTACTGTGATTGATCCCAAAGTTCCTCTAGTCCACCAAGTATAGCTTTCAACCCCTTCCCACCACCAACTGATTTTGGGTCTCCGTCAAAGCTACTGTCTGAGCTCTTTGAAACAGTAGCACCCTAGTTGATCCAATAATGTCCAAAATTTTGGCAAGGTGAGAGTGAGAATTAGTAGAATCTCAACTGTGGCTAAAGAATTCAATATCTAGTCTTCCTCACCAAGTGGGAGAGATTTGCATTTGTGCTTTAAATCCATAAAAAAATCATGGGTATATTCAGGTTTTAATTATGCCTCATCCGAAAAAAACCAAAGTAACTTATTTTTCCGGTGTAGATATGTAACAATTTTCTTCATTTATTAAAATGTAATATAAAATGTAGAGAGTGGTCAAGATTACCTTTCTGCTGGTCTGGGCTGATGTGAATAGATCAAGCAACTGGACTGTATTCATTGTCTCTAGGCTGGTGTTCTCTGCATTAATAACTGCATTAGCAACTGAAACTTTGAACTTTTGGAGGCTCATAACTTTCTCTTCTAGAGTTCCACAGTAGTTCTATCAAAGTGTTGGGGTTTGTCTTGTTTTAGGGATGGTTGTGGGGTATGCAATAGCTATAGTAACCTTCAATTAAAGCACAAGGATGGATGCTTTCCTTTTCATATGGTTCCAAGGGGAACAAACCCAACAGAATCTTATGGGGCAGTCCTTGACTCTTTATAGTGAACCATCTACATCACCTTCTGATTGCCTTCTCCCCTTACCTTACTTGCAAAACCTTTATCTTTTAGTTTCCATGCATATGTGGCCCATAGAGGGCTTGGTTGGTTGGTTGCCTTTGAGATCTCATATTTTCCCTATTAATGTGTCATTCCCAAAGCATGAGCCATTCTTTCATGCATGTTCAATATAACCACTCATGAAAGTACTCCAATTTCTACAAGATGCTTACAGCATATCTTTCACTCATAATAGCTCATCAAATGGAAGTCCAACCATGTTACTTCATCTTTTTAATATTTTCTTTTTTGGTCCCCAGTTATTAAAAGATGTCACATTAATAAGCTTCACATCATGTGACTGATTTTTCTGTTAAGTTTTATATTGATACTTGGATGTAATTTGTCAAACTTGAATTTTAATGACTGTTCTTGACATATGTGATGTTTCTCCCACTTTTCTATAAAATCCATAACCATGCAGCCAAACAGTCTATAATCTTCAAGATGACAACAACTGAAGTACAGTACCACTATCTTCAAGGGACATTTACAAAGATTATTGATGTTGAACGATTTGGTTACCTAGATATGATATCTGACATATATAATTCACTTTTGAGTCTTGTTCCCAAAGGGAGATCTGTGGACTTCAATGTCAAATATATGACAGTTGACAAGATGAAAGATATGGTAGTGAAGACAGATAAAGATGTGATGGAAATGGTAGACATGCTTGGTACTCAGGTGGATTGTATCCACATGTATGTCTACAATGTCCAAGTTGGTAACAACAACGACTTTTTACCATCAATGGACACCATGTCAAGTTTGTGGGTGATACTGCAAGAAATAGACCAGAGATTGGAGCACCATATCCAGCTATTCCCCTTACTAATATGTCTACAAGTACTAGGCCAAAAGCTAATATAAGAAGGGGTGGCCTCAGTAATCCTCAAAGGGATGGTGGTAGAAATATTCAAAGGGATGGTGACATGAATGTTCAGAAGGGTGGTGCTATTTTGATGCATAATAGCGATCATTCTTGTTCTTGGGTCAACTAGTGCATCTCATAACCGAGTCACATTTGACAATAGGAGTTCTGCAGTTATGCATGATAGTGGGGTTGCTTTTACTGAAGTTGGTATGTCTAGTAGGTGTAGGAGTGCTAGTATTGTGAGATCTACTACAACTACTACTACCACTATAGATTTGGGAAGTAATGATGCAATCATTCCATCATCTGATCCAACCAATCCATCAGCTAGCAGGGTACTTGAGGGTGAGGAACAGGAAGTGAACAATGACACATCAGATTTTGATTATGTAGCTGCAGAATCTGATGATTTAAGTGACAGTTCAGAGAGTTGTGATGAAGACTATGAAGAATTTGGAAGTGATGCAGAAAAGGAAGAGAACAGTAAAGAGGGATCAAATGGTGAGGAAGAGGATTATGATACTCAGTCTGATATACCGAGGGATCCAAGCAATAGGATCCATTTGACAGTTGGACAATTGTTCAGGAATGGGCAGCACTTCAGAGAAGTTTTGAAGGATTATGAAGTGCAAGAATGTTTTAAGACATTGAAGATAAAAAATGAGGGCAAAAAGGTGAGTGCAATTTGTGCAGGAAAAGGGTGTCCATGGAAGATATATGCTTCACGTTTAAAAGATGGCATTACATTTGCTATCAAGACATTTACTCCCACTCACACATGTGTGAAATTGGTTAGAAATGAGGGAGTAAGTGCACGTTGGATAGCAGGAAAGATTGGGTCCAAAATTAGATCGGACCCAGATATGAGTCTGAAAACCATGGAACAACTGTTGAGTGATCAGTATTCATTGGACACCTGCAATATGCAATTGTATAGGGCTAAATGGATTGCCCTAGGGGAAGATAGTTCAAGTCATAAAAAAGCATTTAGGAGACTGGAAAGTTATGCAGACGGGATAATGAGAGCAAATGTTGGGAACCAAGTAGCGATAGAATATCAGAATGGATTCCAACATGGACTGGTAGAGAGTGAATTATTCAGAGATGAATACAGAGTAGATCGTCAATTCAGGCGTTTGTTTGTATGTTTTAATGCTTGTGTTCAAGGTTTTTTGAAGGGATGCAGGCCATTCTTGGGCCTTGATGGATGTCATTTGAAGGGAATATATGGGGGAGTTCTTGTATCTGCTGTTTCAATGGATGGAAACAATGGCATGTATCCAGTTGCTTACGGTGTGCTTGAGAATGAATCCACTGACAGTTGGTTATTCTTTCTCAGTTGCTTACGTGATGCCATAGGTGCAGTCACACCTACAGGACTTCCATATACATTTATGACAGATAAACAGAAGGTATGACTAATATCATTGACATTATATTTGTGATTTTATGGCATGATATTTAGGTTTTTGACTAGTGAATATTCTTTTCATATATAGGGTCTTATTGAAGCTATTGCAAAATTATTCCCTAAGGCACACCATAGGCATTGCTGCAGACACCTATACAATAACTTCAAGTCACGATGGGGTAGTGCAATTCAACTGAGGAGTCAGTTCTGGGCTGCATGCAAATCATATAATGCCTATGGATTCCAAAAAGCTATGAATGAAATGAAGGAAGATAATGAAGGGGCCTATGATTGGTTGATGAAGACACCAATACCGATGTGGGCAAGACATGCTTTTGATCATAGAGCCAAAAGTGACCACATCACCAACAACTGTACTGAGTCATTCAATCACTGGGTAGGACCCTTGAGGAGTAAGCCTATCCTTACTTTGGTGGATGATCTTAGAGTGAAGATGATGAAAATGTTACATAAAAGGTATGAGAGTGGCTTAACCAGTGTCACAAGGCTGACTCCAACAATTTGTGAGAAACTGGAGGCAGTACGGAAGGGTATGAGGCACTGTGTACCCATTTCAGCAGGTAGAGAGATGTTTGAGATACAAGATGGATCTGGCCTAAGATATGTTGTTAACATGACTGAGTCAACTTGTGAGTGTGGGGTGTGGGTAGCAACGGGGTTACCTTGTAAACATGTTGGAGTTTGCATTCCAAATTATAGGGGAACTTTAGAGGACTATTGTGATCCAGCTTACAGCACAGAAAGATATTTAATGGCCTATCAAGAAATCATTTACCCAATGAGTGATCTTAGTACACTGCAAGAGACTGACTTGCTTCCTCCAATATTAAAGAGAGGGATTGGTAGACCTCGTATGAGTAGGAGAAGAGAACCAGATGAGGCAACCCCATGCAATTCAAGGAAGAAGAGAAGGAGTATCAAATGTCAACTCTGTGGAGGTACTGATCATAACAAGAGGACTTGCAAGTATAAAGACAAGAGACCATCCACTTCTCGCAGTGCTCCTAAGGTATGGCATGATAACATACTCAATGTCATATTTAGTTTTGCATGATAAAACTATGTAGAATGTAATGTTTTTGTTCTTGTCTTTTTTTAGAGAAAGAGAAACAACAGGGATGATGATGCTACCTCTACACAGAGGATAACCAGGTCCTCACAGAGGTCCTCACAGCAATCTACTACAACTTCAGACATTGTGTGTGCACAAGAGAAGGTGAAGGGAAAAATGGCTGCCAAGTCTGCAAAGGTTATAGCATTCAGAAGAGCAAACCCTCAACAATAATGGTATGAGTCCTACTAATTATCAATGGGGTGTAAAACTTGATTAACTTGATTTGTTTAAAACAAACATTTAACATTTACTTAAGTATAGTTGGTCACTTGGAATTTGTTTCATCACTTGTAGGTATGGTGAGGTGATCTTGAGCTGATGAGCCAACTTCAATGAGATGCTGCAACCATGTCTTTCAGATTTACAATTATGTCTTGGGGTTGGGCTGGTATTAAGGTGCAGGGTCATAGGTTGTTTGTAACATTTTTAAGTACAATGAGTCTTTGTAATTTCATTGTGACTTTTTTAGAGAGACTATTTACATGTACTCCTACTGGGGTTCTTGACTTATTTGGGGCTTGACTGCTATCCTGCCCTTTGGACTTGATTTTCAGTAACTTTATTTGTGAATCTCTGTGTTTGAGGTTCTTTGTGCTGTTTTTTATTTGCTGTTCAAGGACAATCATGAATTGAGCTGTTGATTTTCATGTTTTTTTAGAGAGACTATAATTACTTATTTTTTTAACCCTCCTGCAGAACATTTTTCTGCCTTTACACTTTTTTTCTGTTAGATCTATTGTTTTATCAAAACTGAAAGAGGGGAAGCTGCACATATGACCAATACAGACTACAGTTCCTTCTGATAAGGAACCTTCAAAGCAAAAGGTCTTGCTTGTATATGGGTACTGCCCATCTATATATGAACAGATTTGGATTAATTGCAAGAAGAAAAATCTGCCAGAAAATTTCCAAACAGATTTGAGGGAACTGCAGACATGAGATTTCACATCTTTGTGAAACAGATTTCATGCAACAATGCATTTTTCCAGGTTGTTGTTGCGGCAACAATGCATTTTCTAGGTTGATCCATCTTTGACCTGAAAAATGTGTATTTGCAGAACACATTTCCTATTCTATTGTTTTGTATTCATTCCACCTTATTTGTTTATACTCTTAAAAACTTGAAATTTACTTCCTACGTTAGTGGTAGTGATTCATCGCACTTTGTTCTTTTGCTTGATCAAAGTTGAGGCATATTCCCTCTTTTGCAGCCCCTCTTTAAATCATTAGCACAATGCACTTCCATCAGGGGCTGATCTTTTGATTCTCATGACATTAAAGTGGGCAAAATGGCTGCAGGAAGAAGTTCACAAGATGCAACTTTACTACACAAGATGCTACTTTACTACATATTCTAATAACAGAGAACATTTGACAAGATGCTACTTTGCTACAATATTCAACCATACTTAACATCCATCATTACAACCCAAAACTAAAAAACATCCATGATTACAACCCAAGACTAACCAAAATAGACTTCAACAAAATGACTTTGATATTCCCAGACTTAAATCACTACGTTCCAAATACAGTACAATACAATCAGAACTATTAATACTTGATTTGTGATCTTCATTCTTGCTACAGTCTTCTCCACAGTATTCAATCTAATATTCAGACTGCCAATCTCTTCACTTCTCTGCTGCTCTATTTCACCCTCATTGTTTGGTGCATCACTAGCATGCACAGATTGGCTTGTTTCACCAATGGGTACGCCCATCCAAGAATCTACAACCACCATTATCTCTGTTGAAACAAATATAATACAGCCTATCTGGGTTGTTCATTGACTCTGATATCCTCACAGCAGATCTCCTCCGGCAATAACATTCCATGTTTTGGAACCTCACCCACCTTGCACAGCCGCTATTCACACTCCCAGATGACATCTTACCTGCAGTAACATTTTTGTTTTGGATGTTCAGATGGGAAACACAACAATAAAGTTAGATAAAATTGTGGGAATCATCTCTGAGATGATGCTTTTCATTTTAGTATTTAGCTTGAGAGATGGGTTCTACTATCTTGTATGTATACCATTCCTGCAATAGTGTGGGGGTTACTTCCATCCCTCATTTACTTTTACTTTAGGTGTGATAAAATTGTTGTTTGCTTTCTATTTGTGTAGAATGCAGCTTACCTTGCAGAGTATCAGGGTTTAAGTGTAATTGATGTAGTTTTTGATTCCTTAGACAAGTCTAGTTACAATAACCAGACAATCCAAAAAGTAATGATCCAGTCCACCAACAGCTCTGTACTGAAGGTATTTAAGGAGAAAACTAGTTATGAGCTTGTATACTAGGTTGATGAAACTATCCGTGATGCCCTTAACTCATCCATTGAAGGCATCAACGGATTTTCCCATTCTGTGTCCCTCACCAAGGAGACCATCTTTCCAGAAAATCAGGCTTTATTCTTCACTAGTGCTACTGAAATTGTAAAGAAGCTTCAGTTGTATAACATTTCAGTCTGTGTAAATTTGTTTACTAATGAGTTTGTATCTTAAGCATGGGACTTCTTCTCAGACCCAATGGTGGAGATAAATACATTTGTTAGCTCAACTAATATTGATGGAGTCGTCACTGAATTCCCAGTAAGTATGCATCCTAACAATGCCTTCAATTTAAAGTGTGCCAGAATGTCTAATACTTTAAAAATCACTATCTTCATGGTAGGGTTCTGGAAGAGAAAAACCATTAAGAAGAGTTTTCAATTTCTCATTAATAAAAACAAGGACAATGATACCGGGAGTAGAAGACTAATTAGATGGGCTGGGTAATTTCATTTACAGCAAATATCAAAAGGGCACAGCAAGACATTGTGATTTTATGCCCTAATCGAAGAGAGAAAATAAGGAGAAGAAGACATGAATGTATTACCTTAACTTCGCCGGAAATTGCAATGTCACCTGAGACGATGGAGATAGTTAAACCAGAGAGGGCTAAAATCGTGGCCTGAGAAGAGGGCTGAGATAAGTTCTTCTTCTTCCTCCGGTTTCACTTCTCTCTTCCCTTCTCAGAGAGCAATCAACTGCGTTTTTTCCTTTAACGGTGGCACCTCTCTATATGGTGGAAGAAATGGTGGCCTGAGAAGAGGGCTGAGCCGAAGTTCTTCTTCTTCCTCTGGTTTGCTGCAACAGTTCAATCGAAGAGGATGAAGTGAAGAGGATGAGGTGAAGAGAAAGTGAAGATATCCTTTGAACAAGGGTTTATTTCACTACTAAGGGCATTTTAGTCCTAACAAATCTGTGACAATGGTTTATTTCACTACTAAGGGTATTTTGGTCCTAATAAAATCGTGACAACGGCAAACCCTCACGACTAACCTCCACCGTTACGGGTCTGTAACGGCGGGGGCCAGTTGGTTATTAGTATGCAGCACGGGGGGGTAACAGTTGTTTCAAAGTTTTTGGGGGGGTAATGGTAGATAGTAAAGTTTTTGGGGTGGTAATGGTAAAAAACCCTAATATTTAATTACTTGGGAATCCCACTTCTTGATAAATGTGACAATAGTGGGACTTGTGACATTAGAGCAGGAGAGAATATACTAAAGAAGGGAATAATACTCGGGCTCGTGGCGATTTTTATCCCATACCCTATGACTTATTGGAACCCCTACTACTGGCAGGAAATACCTCCAACTGCACTGATTCCATGATCTCCTGGGTTCCCTGCCCTAGCAGTTGTCTTCAGCAACAACGTACCAGTCTCTTTAGTTCACCTTGGGAATCTTCTTGGAACTATTGCTCAATTTCTGTCATGTTTTAATCGCCTTCAAGTTATACTCGGTTTCCATTTTAATGGAGTCCAGTTTTTTTTCACCCAAAGTTGAAGAGAGAATCTCTTCACCAGTGAGATTCGAACTTTTTGATTGGCATATGTAAGGATATTTCTATCCCTATAAAATAGGGGGTAGAGTTAATGATGATATAAGAATTCAATCACAAGGTCACAAGTGGAGAGTTCTCTCTTCTCCACAGGTAAAGGAAAACTTAATCCAAGAAACTATATCCTGTAAAACAGGCTAATGTAACTATCACATAGAATTTAGCAAAAAAAAAATCTTCCACATGGAAGTCCATTTGCCATAATTGTATAAAGAAGCCAAGTGTCTCAATTATCATTTGCAATAGAAAGAGTTACCCCATTCCTGATAAAGTGAAATCAATTTTGATAAAGTTCTTGAAGCCAATTGTCCTAATTATCATTTGTAATGGAAAATTGTGCAGTCACCCTTTCAATCTACTACTAGCAATCTACAGAATAGCTCTAGATGCAAAAAATGTTTCCCAAGCCCTGTTGGTCAATACAATCCAGGTATTAAATTGCATGTCTCTGTATACGTATTGAAGAATAGCGATAGTGATAAACGAACCTAACATATACACTTAAGCATTGAAATTATCATAAAATAACAGACTAAATACAGAATACACCATATGCACAATGTTCATGGCAAATATGTTCAGGATCTTGCAAGCAAGGTAATCTTCGGAAACTCTCACAATATACATAACATTTTTCTTATTTTTTTTCCTTACTCCGATAGAACATAATAACATTTTTGTACAGGGAAACCACAATGTAATTCACGAATCTACTCTTGTGAGATGTGGGCAGCGGCCACAGTTGAGACCAACGAGTCCACCCCACAGATATTGTGACCCCTACAGATTTTGTAGTAACCCTTCTCTCCCCAGCTTTCTCCCCAAGAGTTCTTTATGATCCAGTATGGTTTGTTCTTCAAACGGATGGGAGCATAACCTTCAGCGCCATAACCCACCAGAAGCACCCCATGATCCAACCGCTTAGAGCATATATACGGGCACGAAACTCCACCTATGTAAGTCTGCATGAAAACCGCGTTGATACCCACTGCATCCATACAGAGCAACAAAGATTATGATTCTGATCACGAAGTCACAAACCCCTCATTTTATAAAATAAAAAAAAAAAAAGAAAAAACGAAAAAAAGTTCATTTGATGTGTGGATTCGATGCAATCTCAACATTTTAAGGCTCCTACCTGCAAGTGGACCATTTTTCACAAGATTTGCCGCAATCTGATCTTCGTCAAGAGAGACAACACTGAAGTTAGCCACTTTAGCAGCAATCTTAGTCTTGTCAAATTTGCAGGTACCACGATCAGTCCCAGTGTAGGGGTACTCTTCCTCTCGCATAAGCCCACCAGCTTTCAGTGTGTATTCAAAGGCACTGGTCATTAGCCCCCCACTGCAGCCAGAGTCACATGAACCTGGCTCCTCTGGGTCACACTGCCAAAAATTGAAAGTCTTTCAGTATATTGCTTAATTGAAGACCTTTCTAGTCCCTCAATGCAACAAGACGATGACTACAAGTCTGTAACCCAATAAACATTGAAAACATAATCTGGAACCATAACTACCTCAAGCACCCAAGTTGCATGACCTTAAGGAACATTTTAATATTATCTCAAGAAAGATTTCCAATGAAAAGGGCATGCAGAATATTGTTGCATCAATTTGAAAGCTACACATAACAACTTGCCTTGTGAATTAAAGAACCAGCTTCAAGTAACAATTCTATCTACAATGACCCAAGCAACTAAAAATAGCTACCTATTCTGTGAGCTGAAATGCCTTAAGGTTCAAAGAAGTCATTGCTCTTGTTATAGCACAAACAAATAGATCCCTCTAGCACTACAACACAGATTACCAAAGATACATACTTCTTCAATGTGAAGAGACACCAATGCTCCTGAAAAGAACCCCTCAATTTCACACTCCGATCAATTATTCATCACTCCTATCGATAAAGTAAAACTTTAGCATGAGGGAATTCCAACAACATAAAATGTCCACAGAAATAAATTCCCAATCAATACAGATCTCAAGTTACATAGCGCAGTAGATAAATTTCAATAAATGAACAAATGAAGTGCAAATTTCTGACATATGAAACAGAACAGTGGAAAAAAGTTTTCTGTATTACATTACAAGATAGTAATTAGGTTTATATACACTTTCAAGAACACCAGAGCACATATTCAATGGCAACAAATAACTGCAACTGAACAGGTAAATCAACACTAAACAGGCAAAAGATACGATACGTGTCCAATAAAAAAAGAGAAGTAATAGATATGGAACCTCGTGGTCACACTCTACAAGTTGCTGCTCACTGAGGCTGACAAGCTTTCCCGTAGCGAGAAAATTAGCTCCTTCCAAGGCTCCGGTTGTGCTGAAAGACCAGCAAGATCCGCAAGAACCCTAAATTTCCAAAGAAGTGAGGAGGGGGGGGGGGAGAAGAAAATTTGTCAAAGTAATCTACAGTAATAGTTTTTTGTTTTAGAAAATGACATCGAAATCTAAAGATGAACTAAACAAATATCGAATTATCGTCCCTGATCAAGAATTAAGTATTGACGGAATAAGAGTGACGATACCTGGTTCTTAACAGGAGTAACAGCGCCGCTATCTCTCCAATCGAAATCGGTGGGGAGATCATTGGTGGGGAGGATGGGAGCCTTACGAGCATTGGCTGGTAATCTGAGAGGGTTCAAACCGAGGTAATTTTGGCGAAACTCCTCGGGCGTCAAGTCGGAGAACTGCGTGACGCCGTGGACAGCGGAGGGATCAAGGATCTGGTGACGCCTGGCACGTCGCAAATTAGCATTGAAGACACCCAATCGGTAAGCGTGCTCCTCCAGAGTAGCGTAGGTCTTCCGGAACCTCCTCTTGAAACTGGCGAAGTGGTGTTCGGTGTTCAATAGAAGATCATCTTCGTTGGGCACCACTTGACGGATCACCAGATTCTCCGATTCATCGTCCGGAGAAACAGCAGAAGCTGTTCCAGCGAAGCAGAATATGAAAGACAAGACGAAGACGAGAAGAGCGAAGCGAAGAGACGGAAACATGGCCATTGGGAGAGAGGATGGAGGGGAATAAAGGAGTAACCTAGCAGGGAGTAATGAGTCAGAGATGTGGGGATTGGTCCCATATTGGATATTTGATACTCTTTTGGCGTTACCCAGTCGTTGGAGGCTTCACGTCATTGATTGCTTCCAAATGATGGGGGTTAATGGAGGATCCCCCAATGATACACCAACAAGTGTTCGTTCCTTACTGGCGCTTTTGCGTTAGTGACAAAATAATGGTAAATGGAAATTGTCATATACTGATTATTCCTTCGATTTTTTATTTTTTTTTGGGGCTTCGTTTGGTTGAAGGAAAATTGTAGGGAAGGGAAAAAAACTGTAGATCTTTTTTTTTTTTAAATCTGATTGTATAAACTATTTTAATTTATTATCATATTTAGTAATGATGTTTTTATATGCAGTTTTTATTTTATTTTTAAATTCAACTGATTTTGATGCAAAATAAAGTGAAATTTATTAATTTAGAAATCATGTATAGAATGTTTGGAGTTAGTGATATAACCATGTAAGGATATCAATCAATTTGGTTCAAGATATAAAATGTAAAACCTAAAATTAAACCGAATCAATAGTAGAAATACATTTTCAAACCAAAACTGAATCTAGTCAGTTTGGTTTCGAAATTTATTTGGTTTAAGCCAACTTCTAACATATTCATTAACAAAAAATATTTATTTGTTAGGATCATAGTCCATCAAACTTTATCAAAACATTAAAAAGGAATAACATTTATCCTTCACATTTGATTGAAATATTTTAAAAACTAAAAATATAATTTTATTCAGGGTTCCTTATTTAGTTTGAAAATAGGTAATTTGGTTTGATTCAACCGTTTTAGTCATTGAATTGAAACCGAATAAAAAAAAAAATCCAACTTTTTAAACTGAAACTGAAGCCATCTACTTCGGTTTGATTTTAAATGTTTGGTTTCAATTTTCGGTTTTGATTATAAATTGACACCCTTATAACCACGTGGAGTAATTATTACAACAATTTACCTTTTAGGTTTGAAATTTTCATTTCACTTCTCTTCAATTTCTCTTGAAACCAAACAGAGCATTGAGAAAATATTTTCGAAGCCATTGAGGTTAAGGGTGTCAAAATCAAATAGAAACGAATTGAATCTTTTACATTGAAAACTGTGAAACTGTTTACTAAATGATTCGGTTTTGGTTTTGAAAACTATGATTGTTTAGTTAAATGATTTAAACCAAACCGAACCGTTTAAGAAACAGTTTAAACCAAAGCAAATATTAATAATATGTAATGACAATAATTAACTATCAGTGCCTTAATATAATAGGTTGTTGCTAAATTTGAAAACAATGAGAGTCAAACATGGATTGATAGAAGTGTATATGTGAAATTTGTAATGAAATAATGGGGTTGAATTCATTCAAGTACATTAGTATAATGGTATTCAATGTTTCTATGAATATTTTGGTTTTTCTATAAATTAGAACCATATCATTTTCAATGTGGCTTGTTGAGTACATCAAACAAGCATTAAATTCGATGTAAAACAGGCAAAACGTTTAGGAATCAAGTATCTAAAACCGTGACTAAAATCATTTAGGGCCGATAAATCGAAACTGTTTAAAAACCGAGAAACCGAGACCGTTTAGTAAATGGTTTTGGTTTCAATAAGTGAAACCATTTAATAAACAGTTTGGTTATGGTTTCACCTAAAAATACTTGCACCGAACTGAACTAAACTGATTACATCGAAACCGAACTGTTTACCACCCTTAATTAAGGTAGATACGTTGGCCGGCACCTCTTTGTCTATCTCTTTCACCTCCACATGAAGTGACCTAATTGCCCACTATGTACTTGACCAACTTGTTGTACAATTTTTTTTTTTGTAAACTCTTGTTGTACTTCATTAGTACGCTTTTCTATGACGTTTGCTCAGAAAACCCTCTCCCATTAGATAATATTAATAATGAAATTAAGATGAATTTATGTATCTTTCTTTATATTCCTTTTTCAAAATTATAAAAAATTGTTTTTTTACATTCCAAACATAACATGAACTTGAATAATTATCACCTCCAATTCGCTGCCCGTTCCAATTTCCACCAATTCCTCACATATGAGAGAAAATGACCACCCTACCCCACCTTGGGCAGTGTATTCGGACAAGGGATAGGATGATCATTTCCGCTCTTATGTGAGGAATTGGAGGAATTAGAGCGGATAGCGAATTAGAGGGGATAAAGATTCCATGAACTTCTATTTTTTGATGAAAATCACTTCTTCTTGTCGTTAGGCTATAGAGTGATGGATAAAGATCCTCTCCAATTCTTTAATCTGGTAATTCCTGGCAATGCCACCGTCATTGTGCGACATGTGGCACAAACAGATCTAATGGCCAACAATGGTCTGCACCATTTCATGAGCCGCAACCCGATTTGGCAACACGGTTGTGGTAACCCGAATAGCACCCAAATCTAAAACAGAGGAAATTAGGAAAAAAAACGTAGAAAGGGGAAGATTAGTTTCAAGCAGCGACTTTCCCTCTCCCTCTCTCTCTCTATGTTCATCTCCTTCCCACCATTGGAGAGCTTCAAGGTTTGAAATCAAAACCGAATTTCTTTTGTTTCCCAATGATCTTCAACATGGTTTTCCTCTCTGCTTGCAATTGTTGTGTTTTCTTCCAAACTTTCTGAATGCCTGACATCTTGTGGCTTTCTATTTGTGATTGGTTCCTCATAAGTGACATGCTTTGTTTCAATGGAAAAAAAGGGTTTGGTCTTAGCAAGGACGAATGATGAAGCAGTCCTTGCTCTGCTGTTCTTCAAATAGTCCTCATAGATATCATATTTTTGTTTGGAAGAAGAGAAGGTACCGGAATCGGCAGCAATGATAAGGATGAGGACGTTGGAAAGGAAGAACCAAAATTTGGTATTGTGGAAGAGTTTTTCAGGAGAGAAATCAAAATGGACCACAGAAAAACAGAACAAGATGAAGAAGAGAATGGCTGAGATAGAGACTTTATTTGACTTGAGAGGTTTCTCTGTTGAGTTGGCTTTGGTTGGTTTCTCTTGATTTAGCAGAGGATTACAGCACAAACAACACAGTTTACCTTGACCATTAAAACGAATTTAAAATTAATTTAGTAAAAAGACCTCGTTTCTGAAAACTATTCCTAGGCCATTAACACGGATACGATACCTCTTTGAGCCTTCAAGTCTTCTTCAAGCCTTCAAGGCCCTTCAAGCCACGGAATTGTTTCAGGGTTTCGAAGAAGGAGAGTACAGAGTCCAGGATTTTGAAGAGGAAGAGACCGACTAAGATCGATATTCCGATTTATGCTTTGTGTTTAGCGGCTACGACGCCTGCTTTGGCGGAGGTGCCAATCGGGTTTTTCGGATCAGGTAAGGATTTGGCTCCTGTCCTGCAGTGGCGGGAGCTGGATCGTCCAGCAACCCCCTGAGATTCCTCCACGTGGACAACAATAAATCCAGCGATAGAAAATGAATACATATTATTTTAATCCCATTATTTCTCTCACCCGACCAGATCCCAGATTAACCCGACCTGTGGAGTTTAAATTTCGAAAACCAAACCTCAAAACCGAGTTTATCTTTCCTCTGTCTCTTCCCCCACCCTCTTCCGATTTATCCTTTTCCTGCGCTTGAAGAACTTGCCCAAAAGATGAACCTATTGAACCCCCTTCACCTCTATTTCAGCAAACAGATGAATCGACTGAAATCCCAAAACCCAAAAAACGAAATTCTGTCTAATGATCAACGAACTATTAAAAAACAAGCCAAAAGATACTCAATACCCATAATTTAATGAGTCAAAAAAGTCCCAGTTGAAAAGAAAAAAAACCCGCAAATCAAAGAAAAATCTCATAAAACGATCAACCAAAACTTGCAGTGAAATCTCAACCCTGAGATTCAAGAAAAAATATTAGCTGAAAATATGGGATAAAACTAACCAAGAAAAAAGGAAAACGAACTAATGCCTCTCTTCAAACCAAACAGATGGGAATCAAAGAGGAGAGAGAGCACAAACACCCAATGAGACTAAAAACCAGAAGAGCAAGAAAGATTCAGAACCAAAGGATTTCACAATTTCTCCGCTAAATAACTGAATTGCAAGCAGAAGATAGAATTTTTCTCTCCCACTCCCCCTAATCCTTCTCTTTAAGTTCTTCTCTTGCTTGCTCTCGTGCTACAGGAGCATCAATGTCTAGCCTCGCCGTCACCGGTCGTCGGTCGCCCATTTAAAGGAACAATGGAAGCTCGCCTAGGGTTTTAATTGATTTTTTCAGAAAGAGAGGGAAAGATATGAGGGAAAAACAGGGGAGGTTTTAATCGATATTTTGGGTTTTAAATTTGTTTGGGTCGGGTTATGGTAAAACGAGAGAGATGGAAAGTGGATCTGAATTTTGCCCATTTCCAGGTTGACCGTTGGATTAAAAAAAAGGACATTTGTCATTATCGTAGGTGATGCTGGACGCTCCAGCTCCCGCCACTGCAGGATAGGAGCCGAATCCATCAAGTAAATAAAACGGGTTAGTAGAGAATGAAATGGTGCAAATCATTCTTGACCATTACATCTATTTGTGCCACGTGTTGCATAGTGAAGGTGGCATTGCTGGGAATTGTCGATTAAAGAATTGGAGAGTATCTTTATCCATAGAGTGAGTGCCATTTTTAACTCCCGCAGCTATTGTTAAAGATCTAAAATATCCTAATTCAATCCAAGCAAAGGGGAAAAACTCGTGGATGAAGAGATTCTCTATTCACCATAGGTAAAGAGATACTGGTCGCTCGAGCCACCTAGGTTAAATAACTTCTCTAAAGATGGGAGAGCGTATTCGACTGATCCCATCACCGAATCTAAACTGTTTAGCAGGTCCACGCCATGTCCCGATGTCCGAAACGGAAAGCAGACGACAAGGAGAGACCCCAACCCCCAGGTCCCACCACCGAATCTTGCTGTATGCCCCTTCGATTGTGCTGGATGTATTGGTAAAAGCCTCAAAAGTTATTCGTATCCAATGGTTGTAGAAGCGATGTAGTGGTCAACAGGTCAAGAGATTTTAAACGGCAAGCTTTTCACTTTTCATTACTACTCATCGTCGCGAGCATCGGAAGGAAACTCCTATCGGGTGACCACCGTGAGATACACAGAGAGCTGCAAGAGTTGCAGTAATGGAATCGGAAGAGCAGAAGCAGTTGGAGACGGGGAAAGCAGAGAGATCGGTCTGGCTGATGAAATGCCCGCTGGTGGTATCCAAGTCATGGCAAGCCCATTCCTCCGACTCTAACCCCGTCGCCAAGGTCGTCCTTTCTGTGGATCCTCTCCGCTCAGACGGTCCTTCTTCCCTCCAGGTAATTGCTCTCTCTCGTTTATGGGTGTGTTTATTTGGTTGGAGGGATAGTTGCAACTTTCACGAATCTCTTTAAATGATATATAAGCCTATACAAAAGCATGAGAAATCTGAACTGAATTAAAGTATTGTGCTAGCATAATTTGTTGAAAACTAATTTAGCAAATTACGTGGTGGAATCGAGCATGTTCTTTCTTAAGTGATTGAAGCAGTGAGGTAAGCCGTAAGGGGAAGGATTCGATTTGTGTCTAGAATAGGATCATCACTTTCTGCTACTGCCCATGATTGACCTGAATCTGTTTATTTTATGGTTGGTAGACTACGACTACTAATACTGAACTTAATTGTTAAAGAGTATACTTCTCAGCCGCATCGTCCTATTGCTTGATGTGAGATCAATTGAGTTCTTGCGTTTGTTTCGATTGTGAAAATCACATAGTACTGCAAATGGTAAAAAAACAAGAAGTCGAGTTCTTGTGTGGATGGAAACTTTTAACTTATTAAGATCTCAAGTATACTGTTTGGTCTAGATTATGTGAGATGGTTGATATTAGGCTGGCATCTACCAGCCTCTAAGGAAAGATGTGTCAAGCTGGTGCATACCACCATCCTCACCTTCTTACATCATTCAAACAAGATTGGTTTTTATTCATAAAAAGCGAAGAATGACTTTGTTTCCTTTTTTTTTTTTTGGGGGGGGGGGGGAAGGGAAGAGGAGGTTGGAGAGAGTGTCGAATGTGGTTGATGTTGAATGAAACAAAATGCTGTCTCTCATTGTCTGTCACTTAGTTTAGTTAGGAGGAGGCCAGGGAATTTCCTGCTCATTTTTTTTTACTTAATTGATTTCAAGCCATTTGGACTCAAATAGCATCTGGGGATCCAGGTTGAAAAGTTACCATGTGGTATCTAGATGTCTTATGATCCTTGGTGTCATTCTTAAGCTCCAATGAAATATGACGTTATGTAGTCCTAGCCTCCTAGGTTTGAAAAGTCAAACTAGGAGCCAAATAACCAGGATCTGTTATGAACACCAATCTGGTAGGCTAAAAATAGGATTTTGGTGAAATTAGGGTTAGGGTTTGATGTATGGGTTATGTCAAGTTCAGGTAGGGGAGTCTTCCAGTGAAGGTCCTGAGATGTTTTGATGGATGGAAGTGTGTAAACTTGAATGGGCAGCAAAATAGGTTTAGGGTTTCAGGTTTTTGATAAGTGGAAATTAAAGGAATCTAGGGTTTAGGGTGAGGGGATTGGAACCAAGTTTGGATCGAGTGTTCCCTTGGGGGAATAGAGCACTCAGCCAGTTTTGGGTGAAATTCTGATGGTTAGGATGGGCTGGGCAGAAACTAGGGTTTTGGGTTTTGATTTGAGAAGGTAAGATGTTAGGGTTTTAATGGGAGATGGTGGCTGGGATTTGGATCGACTGTTCCAAAGGGGTAGGGGAGTGATGGTCTGTGCAGGTTTTAGGTTATGGGAAAATTAAAAACAAAAGGGGGAAAAAATAGGGTTGGGGCTGTAGAGGATTAGAAGAAGAATGGAGGGGATGGGGATCACTTTTAACTTACTGTTGTTGCAGAAATTCTCTGGCAGCAGCTTGTTGGAAGTTGAAACTTGAATAAAAATCAGATCTTGGACAGAAAACTTGAATGGAGCTTCAATAGGACCTCCCGGGCTTCACATTGCAAGGTGTCGATTGGATCAAACACCAATCTCACCAACGAACCACCCGGGCTTCCCACCACAAGGGGTCAATCGGATCAAACATAGATCCCACCATCCTTGATCAAACACAAGACGATTCTTCAAAGGAGAAGAGAAGTTGAAGCAGCTTGCAAGAGCAAAGTTTTCAAACCTGTGAGGTAATGATCACCCCCACAACTTCTATTATTTATATTGGCCAAAGCTGTCCTAATCAGCCTCGGAGTCTAAAATCTCCTAGCCGACTCTAATTACACATCACAGCCTCTCTCAAATTCGTGGAGAGGTGTGGACCCAACTTATAATAAAACAAAGGCGACTCAAGTCACTTAAATTGAACCATTGGTTCAAGCCAGTTTTGGACCGGTTCAATTTAAAACACTAAACCATGAAAATAAACTAAGTATAGAAGCTAATCTCGTATGCAACCTATTTACCACTACTTTAAGTCCATAAAAGTGACCTATTACATTGAAAACCCATGGGATCAAAGACCCAACATGTATATAACATAACCCTAGACTCATTCCCATCAAAATAAGCCTCATTTGGTGATGTATCTGCATCGCGAAGTTTCTTAAATCCCACTGGCATGTGGATGGTTCTACTAATTAAAGCGGCATCTGACTGAATATCCATCTGTGTGTCAGTATCACCTTCACTAGGAGAAAGTTTCTTTTGAACTCTTTGATTTATGAAAATTCAATGTTTAGAATTTCAAAGCTACCGCTATTTATATCTGAATCTTTGATTTTGCATTTTGGGAGAGGGCTACACCAATATTGATATCAACATGATCCATATAGTCTGTCTAGTATTTCCGATTGTTTTTACAGTTTCTACTGTATATAGTGGTGCATAATTATTAATTTCTATGCCATTAAACAAAATGGAGAAGTTAAGTTGTTAGGTTTAATATTTGTTATTTGGCCCACCCTGACTCATACTGCTACTTGTACCATCCTAAACTCAACTACATTCATCTATTTATGTATGGCATCCTAAATCCTGATTGCCGACCTTTCATTTGGCTCAACCCTTGTCTCTAATTCTCTATTAGTTGTAATCCTTGCCTCAACATCATTATGCTTGTGCATGGTTGAAGAAGGATCACTAGGGAACCAGTAGCATGTGGGTTGGTAATTTAGGGTATTTTGAAAATTTTGGCATTCACCTCTTTTCTTTCTTTGCGTTCTTTCTGCACCAGTAGTTACTAAAGCTATAGTTTCAAAGCGGGGTTTTAGCTCCACAGTGGGATCATAAAGGGGGGTTCGAATTGCTGGATTGTAAGCGAAAGACATTGGGTGCTCTTTCTGGGCTGAGCCCAATCAGACCACTATTCCTGACTAGAAGGATGGAATAAAATAAGGTCTGCCTATTTGATTGAGTAGGACTTTAAATAGTACCTGTAACTAATTTGTAATAGGTTGTAAAAAGGTTGGATGAAAGCATTTTTAAAAATTTCATCAGTTACTATTTCTGGTAATGCTTTTGATTTACTTTATTTTATTGCATTCTGAAATATTAATGCAGCTATAAAGAAGGTAATTCATCTATGAGCAATGTTGTTATGAGGGTGATTTAAGATATTATAGATCCTTTTTGTCCCAGTAGTTGGTTTGTTTACACGTGCATTATGTATGCTATTACTTTCTTTTTTGTGAAATCCCAGTCCCTTACTCACTTCTCTTTAGTTTAACGTGGCATTTCTTGTAGATCTTAGTTTTGAGTTTTGACTTGCATTCAAATCTTACAGTTTCTACTGTATTTAGTGCTACATGATTAGTATATTCTATACTAGTAAACAAAATTAAGAAGTTCAGTTAGGTTTAAATTGACATATGATATATGGCCACACAGTGCTAACTGATTGCTTATTAGATATTGCCACCTGCTTTAAGGAATCCTAAACTTGCCTAGCTTGCCTGATTCTTTAAATTCCTGCCCAAAATGGAACAATTCTGCTGGTTGGAGGAAAACCAGCCTCTTTAGAAGCTGCAGGAAGAGAGAGCAAAAGGAGATACTTGGCCATGTGCCCATTAGCTCAGGTGACCCATTCAGCATACTGAGCGGGTGGGGAAGCCATGGTCCTTGCTTTGTCTTTAATCTGATTGATTTTCTTGTAGCTTGTGGTGGTTTCATGAGTTCCAGAATTTTTTTTGTCTAAGCCTCTAAGGTTTTGTTTGTGTTAGAGTACATGTGGTGTGGGTATTATGGGTACTTTGGTAAATAAGCATGTATTTGACCTCCCTAGGTATTCTCATGTTAGTATGGTGGTATTTATGTAATATTGTTTGACTTCTATCAAGTTAGTAAATGTAGGGGAGAGGAATAAATCTCTCCCCATGTGCTTTTTTGCACAAACCTCTCAGTTCCCTCTTTTTCTCTTCTCTTCATCCTCTTTCCTCTCTTGTTCTCTGTTATTGTTTTGAACTTGGTATCAGAGCTAGTTTGAGAGTCGACCAGCAACTTGCCTTTCTGCTGTGCCTCTTCAGTTGGAACCCTAGAATACTAGAGGGTTCAAAAGAAGTTGCGTTATGTAAGAAGAGTGGATTAATTTGTCCAACCATCAATCAGAAGATTTGATAATGAAGACTTGAAGCTATGAAGAGAAATCAATGAGTAAGAAGGAAAAACAGGGGTACCGCCTGGTCTGTGTTTGAGCATTTTCTTCTCTCTCATCTGGCATCCATTGAAGGTGAGTCCTAACCCATTTGAATCGCCCTAGGGCCTTCTTTCAAGCTATCAAAACCCCTGTTGTGAAGATAATGCAATATTTGACTGCAACTTGAGTGAGGTGCCCGAATATCACCAAAGTGTTTGGGTGTGTATGTTGATATATGTTACGAGGAGAAGAAGAATTAACATAGATAGGTTGTATTCAATGGCAGGGTAAAAAAGCTAAGGAGTTGGATGACTTTAAACTTTGGTATATGGTGGATAAAAGTAATAGAAGTGGAGTAGGCATAGTAGTGGATAAAGATTTAAAGAATGATGTGGTGGATGTTAAAAGATTCGGAGATAGGATTATCTCCATCAAGCTTGTGTTGGAGAAAGAGGTCGGCAATATAATTAGTGCTTACGCACCTCAAGTAGGATTGGATGAAAGTAGCAAGTTACAATTTTGGGAACACATGGATGGATTAGTGCAAGGTTTTAGTGAAGGAGAAAATATTATTATAGGGGATGATATGAATGGACATGCTGGGAAAGATCATAGAGGTTATGAAGGTGTACATGGAGGATATGGTTTTAGAGAGAGGAATTAGGAGGGGATCTCAGTCATAGTTGTTAAGGCACCTAGGCGAACCAAGGCGATGGAAAGGACTAAAAAGCAAGGCGACACCAACAAGGTGACAAGGCGACGCCAAAAGTCAAGGTGAGAGAAAGGCGCTTGGATGCCAAGGCTTCGCCTAGAGGATGTCTTGACAACTATGATCTCAGTTTTAGATTTTTAGATGGCTTATTATCTTCCATTGTAAACACTTTGAAAAGAGAGAGGGGCATTCAGTTACCTTCAAAAGTGGGCATCATAGTAGACAATTAAATTTATTCCTCACTAGAAGGTCCGATGGATTCTTCTGTAAGGACTATAAGGTAATACCTAGGGAGAGCCTAACCACACAACATAAATTAATGGTCATGGATATGTGCCTCACTATGCAGAATCGTAAGAAAGGTGAGCTTATTTTCCTTAGGATAAGGTGGTGGAGCTTAAAAGGAGATACTTCGAAATCATTTACTGATAAAGTGGTCAAACAAGGAAAGTGGGACTTTGAGGGAGACATTAATATGATGTGGAATAAGATGTCTACTTGTATTAAGAAGGTTGCTAAAGATGTTCTGGGCGAATTGAAAGGAAAACATCATTCCTCTAGGGAGACTGGGTGGTGGGATGATAAGGTTCAAACAACCATTAAGACTAAGAAAACTAGTTTTAGGACATGGCAAAGGACTAAGGATGTGGAGGATTTAGAAAAAAGAATAATTTATTTCAGAAATGAAACTAAGAAGATTGTGGGAAAAGCAAGGGCGAAGAAATAAGAAGATCTTTATAAGAATTTGAGCACAAAGGAAGGGGAAAAAACTATCTATAAGATGGCTAAAATAAGGGAAAGGAAGAGTAGAGATCTTGATTCTCGACCATGTTAGATGTATTAAAAGTGAAGATGGTATAGTATTAATAAGGGATGAAGACATTAAGGAGAGATGGAAAGTTTGTTTCTGCAGCTTACTAAATGAAACCACTTCAGAGTCATAGTGTCCCAGAAAACTGCATTACCTATCAAGACACCATATGCCATAGATACAGAAAATTAGGGTATCTGAAGTAAAAGAAGCTTTAAAGAGGATGAAAGTAGGCAAGGCACAAGGCCCAGATGAGGTCCCAATAAAAGTGTGGAAGAGCTTAGGAATCTATGGTTTATCTTTGCTAACCAAGCTGTTTAATAAGATTATGAACACAAGGAAAATGCCAGATGAATGGAGGAGAAGCGTTGTGGTTTCGATTTACAAAAATAAAGGTAATATTTAGAGTTGCAATAACTATAGAGGCATAAAACTAATGCGTCATATTATGAAATTAAGGGAGAGGGTTATTGAAACCCACTTGAGACAAGAAACTACTAGTATGGAGAATCGATTTGGTTTTATGCTAGGAAGATCCACGATAACAGACTTATGGAAAGATTTATTGTAAGAAGGATCTCCTTATGGTCTTTATTGACTTAGAAAAAGCTTATGGCAGAGTTCCTAGAGAGTTAATCTGGTAAGTACTAGAAAAGAGAAGTGTTTCAAGTACTGCTTACAAGGTATCACAATCCCAATCTAATTAACAAATTAAAGAGTCCTAGGTAAGGAAACTACTAATTACATAAAACAACCCATAAAATAGAAACTAACCTTTAGCTAATAAACCCTCCACACAGGGGACTGTATCTTCCTAAAATATAGGACCATACAAGCTGGAAAAGGATCTTCCAAGCCTCCTCCACGTATTGGTCATGAGGCCCACTCGAAATCTGGAAAAATCTTCCTTCAAGCTGCTGGTCGATAACTAAACTTGGGCGGACTATATGCTGGCTCGATGGGCCTGAACAAACCGAGAATCTGAGCTAAATACATGTTGGCTTGATGGACTTAATTAAACCCATAACATGGGCCAAGTATGAAGCCCAGCCGTTGGACACATACTGCTTCAATTCGCCCCCCCCTCCACTTAGAAAAAACTCAACCACGAGTTTTGATAAGGCTGGGAATAACCTTTGTGTTGTGCACATCCGTCTTCAAACTGAAGTAGAATTCCAGTAGTTCCTTGACGTAAGGAATGAAATTTTGTAGTCGAGGGTCTTGTTCTTCGAAAAATTCTGGTGGTATGATGAATTCCACGTGATTAACTGTGATATCACATTGCCCCACTGTTTTCACATAGTCTTCTTCCATTGTATCCTTGACCTCGACCTCTTCAACAATAGGAACATCAAGGGCTGGCTCTTCTGCGGCAACACATGGTTCTGAAATTTCTTCAATGGGAGCCTTGACTTCAGGTTCTTTCACCTCGATAGGAGGTCTCATCTCTTCCCGTAGTGGTGCTACAGGTGCTATTAAGGATTCTGGGACGCCAGCATGTCGCTGCATTTCAGCCATTTGTTCATCCATTTGCGCCATTCACTAGTTGAGTTGTTGCATTGAGGCCGGATCCATAGCTTTGATACCAATTTCATGTAGGGCTAGGTCAAAGATAACCTAACCTACAGTAGGATTGTAGGTACTAGCTAACAGCAGGTTAATATGAGATTCCCACAACACAAAAAAGGGCGTCCCCAGTGCACGAGGCTTCTGCCACTGCGGGGTCTGGGAGGGTCATAATGTATGCAGCCTTACCCCTGCTTTCGCAGAGAGGCTGTTAGAAAATATAAAGGATAAAAGAAGAGAGAAGATTCGGGTTGAGTTTCTCACTCTTCCCTTAAGCCTCTCACAGCATAGGCATCTCACAGCCATTAATGATTTAAAACTGAACTCAGTTTTTTTTTCTTCTCAAAATCGACTTGGCTGTTTCAGCCTTTGCTCTTTATTTATAAACTTCAAATCGACTACATCAAAGGGGCCTTCCTTGTGTGGAAAGGAGTCCCTCACAAATTAAACTTTATCCTAAATAGAAACTACTTATGAGGTAGCATAATCCCAATCTAGTTAACAAACTAAAGAATCCTAGTAAAGGAAACTACTAATTACATAAAACAACCTATAAAATAGAAACTAATCTTTAGCTAATAAACCCCCCAAGCAGGGACTATATCTTCCCTAAAATATAGGACCATGCAAGCTGGAAAAAGATCTTCCCAGCCTTCTCCACGTATTGGCCATGGGACCCACTCAAAATTTGGAAAAATCTTCCTTCAAGCTGCTGGTCGATGGCTAAACTTGGGCAGACTATATACTGGTTCGATGGGCTTGAACAAACCCGGAATATGCGCTAAATACATGATGGCTCAATAGACATAATTAAGCCCATAACATGGGCGAAGTATGAAGCCCACCCAATGGACATGTACTGCATCACAGTCTAGTTAGAATTATGAATGGATCAATTCAAGCAATAGAACAAGATTCACAGCAAGGGAAAGAGGAAGAAGAGAAGAGAAGAGAGTTGAGAGAGAATCGATTGTGAGTGAGAGAACATCTCCGCTCACCTATTTCCTTCATTAACATATTCTTGTAATTACACAAGCCTCCCTAGGGAGGTAAAAGGTAAAAAGAACAAAAAGACAAAACTACAACTTAACAGGACTTATAACAAGACTGACCAAAGTACCCTTTACAATACAAACTCTAACACTCCCCCTCAAGCTGGATAAAAGATGTCATGCATTCCCAGCTTGCATATAAGGGTATTGAACAGGCTAGGAATGAGGCCCTTTGTAAAGACATCCGCCACTTGATCACCCGTCTTCACAAAGGGAGTGCAAATGTATCCCGAATCCAACTTTTCTTTGATGAAGTGCCTATCAACCTCAATGTTCTTTGTTCGGTCATGTTGCTCGGGAGAAACTGAACCAGCCCAATCAGCATCCGTGTAGCCCTCTATCCTCAAATGATTATGCCTGGCATATAGAAAGCCTTTTCTTGGAGAAGGTTTCAAGTACCTGATGATGCGATAAACAACATCCAAGTGCCCACTCTTGGGAGCATGCATGAACTGGCTCACTACTCCAACTGCATAAGTGATGTTAGGCCGAGTCAAGGAGAGATAGATCAGTTTCCCAACCAATCTTTGATACTTGCCTGCATCTATAAGAGGAGAACCACAATCTTCACTAAGCTTGTGGTTTTGATCAATTGGAAGTTTGTTGGTTTACACCCCAACATTCCTGTTTCTTTCAATAGATCCAGTACAAACTTTTTGTGGCAAATATTGATTCCCTTCTTTGATCTTGATACTTCAATGCCCAAGAAGTACTTCAAAAGTTCAAGATCTTTAATCTCAAACTGTTGGGTATTGTCATTCCCAATCACTAAACAATGAGAGTTGTGACTGTACCTTTTCCTCGCCGGATAAACAAAGTGTGGTCAGCCTGACTCTAGGAATACCCATTCCTTAGAATGGCTTGTCTAAATTGCTCAAACCAAGCCTTAGGTGACTGCTTGAGTTTGAGAAGGCAAACTTTCCCTTTTGTTGAGGGAAATTTAAATCCAGGGGGAGGTTGCATATACACTTCTTCTTTTAGGTCACCATGGAGAAAGGCATTCTTTACATCTAATTGATATAACGGCCAGTCTCTGGGTAGAAAAGGAATGACATCAGCAACCTGTTCACTTCCATTAGTCTCCCTCAAAGAGGATGTTGATGAGGAGAAAAGAAAGGAATAGACTCAAAGAAGGTGACATCTTTGGAGAGAAGTCACTTTCGGGAGGAAGGATGGTAACATTTATACTCTTTAGTAGAAGAGGAATAGCCAAGGAAAAGACATTTGAGTGCTTTGGGGTCAAGCTTGGTCCGGGCTGATTTATTGACATGGACATAGCAGACACACCCAAACACTTTAGGAGGAAGGGAAAAAATAGGGGCCTGAGGTGATGAGATCAGATCTCCTATCCACATGGGGACGGGTGGGGACAGATCTGAACCCTCCATGGGGGTGTGGGACCCACGCCCCATGGAGGGGTCAGTTCTGTCCCCACCCGTCCCCATGTGGGTAGCTGATCCAAACTCTGAGGTGAAAGGGTTTTCAGTGGAGATTTGGAGCCAACGAGCTGAGTTGACATCCGATTGATTAGAAAGGCAGCAACAAGAAGGGCATTAGACCAAAAGGTCTTAGGAACATGCATGCCAAAGAAGAGACTCCTAGTGACCTCTAACAAATGGCATTTTCCCTCTCAGCCATGGTTTAAAATCTCACGATATTTCGGCGAAATATCGCTTAATTTCGTATATCTCGAGCTTACCGAGATGCGAAATCAGGTCGAAATGAAAAAATACCATATTTCGTCGATATCTCGATATCTCACGAGATATCGACGAAATATGGTATTTTGGCTTAAAGTGTCACGTGAAGGGGGGCTTTAATACAATATTTCGTAGATTTCGGTCCATATTTCGACTGAGAGCTGCATTTGCTAAGGAATTTCAGTCTTTTGCCTATTCTTCCACTCTTCCAAGCTCTCATCCAACACTCTAGCCATTGTTCAAGCACATTGTTGTCGGATTTTCGCCGGTAAACTCATCGGAGGGTCATCTAAGCTCATTATCCAAGCCTTTTTCCACTATTTAAGGTAAATTTTATTTCTCTAAAACTATTTTTTTGAAAAGACTATGTACAAATTTTGTTGGATGGTGATGATATTAATATATGTTAGATACCGGAGGCCGATCTATAGCCTCACGGTGTCGAAATTTTTTTTCCATATGTATTTTTTTTTAAAATTTTCTGGTTTTAAAAATTCATTTTCCTACAATTAAAATAGGAAATAATTAGGGGTAATATGACTTAGATGGTAATGAATTAAATATATGTTAGACACCAATGGCCGATCTACGGCTTCACGGTGTCGGATTTATTTTTCTGCTCTTAAATAATTATTTTAATTTTCGGAAATTAAGAAAAATATATAAATTAAAAAAAAAAAAACAGAAATAAATAAGGAAAAATATGAGTTTTAAGTTTAAAAAATAATGAAAAAATATGAAAGTTATTTCTATATGTTTTGAAATGCATTACATGTATATTATGTTTACTAATTTTTGGTTTTGTTGTGTTAGGTCAATACTTATATTAACATTATATATAAAAAATTGGTTTTAATTATGTGAAAAATATAAGGGTTAGGGGAAAAATATTAAATAACTATACAAGTGTATTAGTAATCTAAAAGTGTCAATTGAAGTGCATCTACATTAAGTTTTTTAATTATTTGTGTTACTTACATTGCAGTAAACAAGTATCATTATGGCGGATTGTGATAGACAACGTGCGTAGGGTAAGCAAAAGGTGAGGGAAAGTAGTCAACAAAGGGGGCGGAGGGAACAAAGAGAACAGAGGGAACAAGAGAGACCTTCCAGCCAGCATAGGGGTGACATTGCATGGTTACATGGCACTCCCATTGATGGGGATAAGAGAAAATCTATATGTAACTATTGTCACATGCAATTTATGAGAGGTGGGTCCAGTAGACTTAAACAACATCTGACTGGAGGATCTAAAGATGTTGTAGGTTGTCATATGGTCCCTACCAAGTAGCCGGGAGATTGGTGATAGTTTGAGGGGAAAGAAGAAGAGGAAGGCCGACAAGCAAAGGATAAGAGAACAACTTGAGGATACAGTGAGGAGTTCGATGGGAGGAGGAAGACAATACAATGATGATGATGATGATGATGAGGACATTGCAGTACCTGATGACATACAAACAGCAGAGGAGGCTAGGGATTTTAGGCGAACTGGTTCAAGGAGTAGAGTAAGTTTTCAAGATGATCAGCAGAGACAAAGAGTAGGGGGTAGTGGAGGAGCTGGCAGTTCTGGAGGTCCTAGATCTTTGAATCCTTTTAGAAGATCACAAAGTGTGAGGGTAGCCCCAACACCTCTACCAAGATCGCACCACCATCAACATCCGATCCTAAATTGCATAAGAAGAAAGGAAGCAACAACCCGTAATCAAAGGAGCATGGAAGGGGATGAAGGGATTGGTTAAAGAATTAATAGCTAAGTGGATGCTATACCATACCATCCCAGCAAACACTGCACAAGGCCCCCATTATGATACCATGATAGATACCATTGCAGAGGCTGGCCCAGGATTCAAGGGCCCCACCCCATTTGAGGTAATGAATGTTTATCTACCTCAACAAAAGAGTGAGATTGATGAGTACATTAGTGAGATGAGGAATATGTGGGAGACATATGGGGTGACTATAATGGCGGATGGATGGACTGGGCCTACAAGAAAGTCCATCATCAATTTCATAGTTTATTGTGATGGGAGGACAGTGTTCCTCAAATCTGTGGATGCATCCAAAGAGATAAAGGATGCAAAATATATTTACAGATTGTTAAAGGAAGTAGTGGAAAAAGATGTCGGTATTGAGAATGTTGTCCAGATTATAACGGACAATGGAAGTAACTTCAAGCTGGCCGGTGAGAAGATGATGAATAATAGTAAGTACCGGCTCTTCTGGACTCCTTGTGCAGCCCATTGCATTGACTTAATGGTAAAAGATATGGGAAAGTTAAAGTTGGTGAAGACTGTGGTTGAAAGTGCAAGACAAGTCACCAACTTTGTATACAACCACTCCTATGCACTCAATCTATTGAGGGAAAAATGTGGGGGTGACTTGGTTAGGCCTAGCATCACAAGATTTGCCACCAACTACATTGCCCTCAAAAGCATCGAGACAAAGAAGGTCCGGGCCGAGAAGCATGTTTGCTTCGAGGAGCGGTTTGAATGGAAGGGTTCCAAGACCGCAAATGGGAGGGAAGCACAAGCAACGATGTCATCTCGAGGACTTCCTGGACCAAACTAAGCAAAGTGGTGAAAGTTTTGGAGCCAGTAGTTAAAGTTCTACATGTTGCTGATTCCTCTCTGAAGGGCCCAACCATGCCAATCCTATATGCGCAATAGACTTGATGAAAGATAATTATGCCTATAGTGTGGCTCCTGCAATAGCAAACACTTCTTAGATATCATAAATGCTCGTTGGGAGAATCAACTTATGCATCCACTGCATAAGGCTGGTGAGTAAATTTGTTTTATGTTTACTAATTCATAGTATTATTATTTACTAATTACCTATGCATTTGACAATACCTCTATTCTATATGTCATATTTCAGCATACTACTTGAACCCTAAGTATCAATATAACAATAGGCTTGGGTTGGAAACTCAACTTATTGATGTTGTGAAACAAGTAGTGAAGAAGTTGGAGCCAGATGGTGCATTACAAGCAATTTGCAACAATGAGGTGAGGTCATTTGGAAACTCAACTTATTGATGTTTTCAAATAAGTAGTGGAGAAGTACTTACTAATTTTCCACATGGGTGTAGATCAAGGTATTTAGGGATGTATTGGGAAGTTTTGGAACCGAGGTCGCGATCTGAGCGCAGCACGTGGTGATGCTGGTAATTCTTTTAAGTTTTAAATTACATATGTATTGAAATTTGAAAGTTGAAACAACATTGGACACATGTCTTTTTTGTTGTAAACTTGTAATGTAGCTGAATGGTGGGTGTTGTATGGGGAATCGGCTGAAAACTTAAGAAGAATAGCAACTAAAGTCTTTGCCCAAACATGTTCTGCATCTGGTTGTGAGAGGAACTGGAGTACCTTTGCACTCATCCACTCCAAGAGGCGCAACAGATTGGGGTCTCAACGTTTATCTAACATGGTGTATGTGCACTACAACTTGAGGCTGAAACTGTAACACATACGCATGGGACATGAGGGACAGAGGGGGCACCATTGATTTAGCGACATCTTTCAAGTTGACTCGGACGATGAGGACCCTATTGTGGATCAGGTGAGGATAGAGGTGAGCCGCTGTTGGATGAGGAGGGAGGTAGGCCCGACCGCATGATAGCTTCCGAGATTGGTGCCGATGTGGGCGAGTATATGGGCCGACGAGGGTCAGATATGTGCAAGGGAAGCCTCACCCATACCATTCCAGCCCACTGGTGGCAATGTTGCTGATGATGAAGACTGATCTAAGTCCTCAAATGATGATGATGGTGATGATGGTGATACTGGTGGTGGTGATGATGCTGGTGAAGAATTTGACGGCATGCGAGAGCGTTATGTGGTAGGCCAAGAGGCCCAGGATACGACACCTGTAAAGCCACTCCGATTCACTGGAGAGACAGTTTGATCATGCCACACAAGATACGGACCACGGAGCACGTGCCCCCGCACCCCCCACCCTCAAGAGGCCCCCTACATGCATACAACAGGAAGCGTAGGGGTCGACAAACACAATTGCAACCTGATCACATGGACATTGATAACCTATCTAGCTCTGTTGGGGGTTTGAGTATGGGTGATAGGGAGGGAGGACCGACCGACGTTGGCGTGCCCCATCTTTTGACGCCATACCGCTCCATTGGCATCGGATCATGGTGCATCACAACCTTACGGTGGATATGGATATGGATCATCATCATATGGGCAGTTTAGTGGGGTAGGGGACTATGACTACCAGTCCCAGTCCCAGGGACATACTGGATCATCTTTTGTAGATAACATCTTTGCATACCCTAGCGGACCTAGCTACCAACCTCACCAGCCATACATGCAGCCAATGCCATCGCCTCTTGCGCCGGTGCCAACATCATATCACAGTGGATCATCTTCTTCACGGACTGGATCGATTGGTAACCCTAGCTTATATCCTAGGATAGGTTACCTACAATATGTTGATGATTCCATTTACGTGACACTTGTGGATGACTACACTCGTTTCTTCTCCGATTCTATACTGTGGTCCACATATGTCCTTCAAACAGAGAGCAATGGATGTCGACTCCAGCGAGGCATGAGTGGGATTGATCCAGGGAGGCACAACAACTACTATTAGCAGTTTAGCACTTGTAATTTGTAACTTAAGTTGTGATTTCATTGATCTATGAACTTGTGAGTTGTGACTTGCGAGTCTTGTGACTTACTGACTTTGACACTTAGTGTATTGCCTTTAAGGCTTTAAGCGAGTTATTGAATATATGGAGTTTATGAGAATCATGGTACTCATCAATGTGTATTGGCTTTAACTTGATATGTGATGAAGTTAAATACTATTACTAAATATTAATTGCCGAATCTATGTGTATTTAACTATTTATACATTAGGGTCGGCGACCGTATGTCAATCAAGGGTGCAAGCCCAAAACACTAATTTGAATTCACATTTTTACAATTTTATGGTTTAAATGTGTTTATTAAGCTTAAATAAGGCTGTCCATGAAGTTTCAGGCCTAGATATGGCCAAATACCCCCCGAGATGGACCCCCGAAATATTGCAGAAAAAATGCAATATTTCGGTCATATTTCGTGATATTTCGGGTATCTCGGATATCTCGGTAGGCCCGAGATACCGAGATATTGCGAAATATTAAACCTTGCTCTCAGCCACCCCATTCTGTTGGGGGATGTTAGCACAAGCAACTTGATGTATGGTTCTATTGTCAGTAAAAAACTATTGGAGCCCCCCATACATATACTCTCCCCCCTTATCAGAATGAACTGTTTGAAAGTGAGTACCAAATTGAGTAAAAATCAATTGGTAGAAATTTTTGAAAGCATCATAAGCATCACTCTTTTGTTTCATAAAAAAAGTCCAAGTGGACCCGGAATAGTCGTCAACAAAAGAAACAAAATAACGATATCCAGACAAGGAGGTAATGGGAGCAGGTCCCCAAACATCAGAATGAACAATATTAAAAAGAATAGTGGATCTATTACCATGATAAGGATAAGAGGAAAGATACTATTTAGCAAAAATACATGGTTCACACTGAAAAACATGAGAAGAAGAAAAAGAAGTAAACAAATGCTGTAATTGTTTTTTCATAACAACAAAAGATGGGTGGCCTAAACGTTGATGCCAAAGCATCATAGTACCATAGTGCTAGTGTTGCTTTGGCCACACATATAAGACTGACCAGTAGGCAAAGCTGGTGTCTGAGACTCAAGAAAATAGAGTCCTTTCTCCTCACGTCCACTGCTAATGATCCTCTTCGTCACCAAATCCTGAAAAAGACAATAGGAAGGGAAGAAGGTGACACAACAATTTAAGGATTTGGTTAGATGACTTACAGATAATAGATTGGTGGCAAAATTAGGGACATGAAGAACAAAGGCAAGAGAAATAGAAGACGTGACTCGAATATTACCCTTACCAGAGATAGATGAATGGGAACCATCAAGAATTCTAACCTTGCCCCTACTAGAGCATATAGAATAGAAATCATAACACTGAGACTTACCAGTCATGTGGTCGGTGGCATCAGAGTCAATGACCTAAGAAGGAGCAGTGGAGGGTGCAGAAGTAGAGGCTTGCAAGGCTGAGGCTAAAGAATTTGACTCCACAGGTGTAGTAGAAGAGTGGCCTAGACGAGACATCATCCTTCATATTGCTACAATATCCTCTCTGGAAAGAGAATCAATGTCGGCCTGTAGTCTGGGTGACTCACTCTCAGCTGTCACAGTGTGGACTCTAGCACCCCCTCTACTACCACCACGGACACAAGTGGATCCTCATCCACCATGCATACTAGGGTGTTGGCCATGAAGAACCTAACATCTGTCCTCAGTGTGCCCCAGCTTTCCACAATGATCACATTTAAATTTTTCTCGGTGATCTCCGAAGGTTGGCCCTTGGCCTCTTCCCCCACCTCTTCAATCACGATGAGAACTAGAGATGAGAGCAAATCTCTCCAGTGAGGGTGCAGTATCCATGGATCCTCTTCTAGTCTCCTCACTTTGTAAGTAATTGCACACCTCATCTAAGGATGGGAGAGGGGATCACCCTAAGATCTATAGTCGAATGAGCTCATATTCTGGGTTAAGTCCACTAAGCAACATAAGGACACGTTCCTTTTCAATTGTCCTATATACCTTTGCCTCATCCTCAGGATTGGTCAAATGAAGATCTCTGTAGTGATCATATTCCTCCCAAAGGCCAATGACAGTGTTATAATAGGTAGAAATGCTCTGGTCACTTTGTTTTATAGTGATGACCTTTTGGAGGATTTGATAAACTTTGGCAAAATCACCTACTCAATCAAAAGTCCTGGAGACACTATCCCAAATTTCCTTTGCCGTCTTATTTCTCATAAATCTCCTACCTATCTCAGGTTTCATGGAGAAGATTAACCAAGTCATAACAGTAAAGTTTCCAGTCTCCTACTTCAGATATCCTAGATCAGTCATTTCAGGTGGCTTGATAGAACCAGTAATCTACCTTAGTTTTCCCCTGCTCCTCAATGACAGCTTCACTGAGTGAGACCAATCCAAATAGTTGGTGTTTTCCAACTTCACAAGGGCAATCTGGGTATTGGGGTTATCAAATGAAGAGATAGTGGGGTGGAGACCACCCAAACCACCAGCAGAAGCTTCCAAAGGTCCACTAACCTCAGATCCAGACATGGTAGACATGATATGCAAATACTCAACAAACCAAAAAAAAAAAAAAGAAGCCTTTGCGCAACAGTCCAGCCAACGAAAGAAGGCAAGTCAGCTAACAACAGTCCAGCGAACAAGCAGTCCGAGAGCAAATCCTTGATAAAAATCACAAGAAACACTCAATATGCACTTTGGTTTCAGTTCATGATAGCCAAAGACACTCAAATAGGACACTATCAACCAATAGGGATCATTCCACCTATTACAGCCAATAGAAAACTCAACAAGAAGAGAAACCAGAAGCTGACGATACCTGGGGAGTACCAATGAGTTAAGCTATGCTCCTCAATCAGCTCCTCTTAGTAACTGAGCTGTTGGCAGTCTGAAAGAGGACCCTTAGGCGAACCAAATGCTCCTATCCTCATCCCAAATAGTGAAGGGATGAGAGAGAATCGAACAGAAGACTCTACAGGCTGGCGGTAATCTGCTGTCCAGCTTCTAGGGCTTTAAATCGTAGAGAGACTTAAATTAGGGAAAGACTTGGATGATTTAGTCATCCCAAACACATCTTTATTTATAATCATAATGAAGAATGAAACAATTGTACATTAGCAATGTGGGACTAAACCACATGTACGAAATAAATAAAATAACAAAAGAAAGAGGACCAGAATACCCCCACGGTATTTTGGCCATATAGTTAACACTCCCCCTCAAGTTGGTGCATATATATCATGCATGCCCAACGTGACTAAGATAGGATGAAACAGCTTGCTACTCAGCCCCTTAGTGAACACATCAGCCAGTTGATCAGTGAACTTCACAAAGGGAACACAAATGAGGCCGGCTTCAAGCTTCTCCTTGATGAAATGACGGTCAACCTCCACGTGTTTAGTACGATCATGCTGGACAGGGTTATGAGCAATGCTAATGGCGGCTTTATTGTCACAATAAAGCACGGCTTATTGTCACAATAAAGCGCGGCTTTATTGTGACAATAAAGCATCATAGGAAGATGGACAACAACACCAATATCCTGCAATAATCCTCTAAGCCACAGAAGTTCACAAATTCCTTGTGCCATTGCGCAGAACTCGGCTTCAGCACTAGACCTTGCCACAACATTTTGCTTTTTGCTGCGCCATGTGACAAGGTTCCCACCCACAAAGGAACAATAGCCAGAGATAGATTTCCTGTCAGGAGAACCAGCCCAATTGGCATCAGTATAGGCTTCAATCTTCAAGTAACCATTGGGAGATAGAAGGATTCCCTTTCCTGGAGCAGACTTCAAATACCTCAAAATACGACGGATTGCATCCATATGAGAGGAATAGGGATCATGCATGAACTGACTCTCCAAACTTACAGCAACTGCAATGTCAGGGCGTGTGTGAGAAAGGTAGATTAGTTTGCCCACTAACCGCTGATAAGCACCCTTGTCAACAGGCTCACCCTCTTTCTCCCTAAGTTTTGTAGTAGCTTCCATAGGAGTATCTGAAGGATGACAGCCAAGTAGCCCTGTCTCAGTCAATAGATCAATGACATATTTTCTTAAAGAAAGAAAGATGCCCTTTGAAGATCGAGCAACTTCTATCCCTAGAAAATATTTTAGGGGACCAAGATCTTTGACCTCAAACTCACGGCCAAGAAGAATTTTCAAATCCCTGATTGCAGCATCATCATTACCCGTGACCACAATATCATCCACATAGACTATGAAAAGAGTAACCTTGTTACCAAGTCGTCTGATAAACAAAGTGTGATCAGCATTGCTCTGCTTGTAACCTGCTGAAATCATAGCCTTATGAAATCTGCCAAACCAGGCCCTAGGTGACTGCTTCAAACCATAAAGGGCACGCTTCAATTTGCAAACCCTGCCCTTAGTCCTGTCATCAGAAAAACCTGGTGGAATGTCCATATATACCTCCTCCTCAAGCTCTCCATGGAGGAAGGCATTTTTGACATCTAACTGCTGAAGATCCCACCCAAGATTCGCAGCACAAGATAATAACACCCTGACGGTGTTGAGCTTTGCCACTGGTGCAAAGGTCTCCTGATAGTCAATTCCATAAGTCTGAGTGAACCCCTTTGCAACTAGACGTGCCTTATACCTATCCACTGAGCCATCAGCTTTTTGTTTAACCACGAAGACCCATCTACATCCCACTGGTTTTTTCCCTGGAGGAAGAGCCACAAGATCCCACGTATTATTTTTGTGTAGTGCTCTCATTTCTTCCAACATTGCTGCCTTCCACTTTCCATCTGTAGATGCTTCTTACCAATTTCTAGGAATCGAGATAGAGGAAAGAGAAGATACAAATGCACGAAAAGAGGGAGAAAGAGAGTTATAAGAAACAAAATGAGATATGGGATGTAAAGTAAGTCCTAGTACCTTTGCAAGTGCAATAGGTAGGTCGGAAGGAGATGGATTACCAGGAGATGTAGGATCCGTGTCTGGAGCCGGCAATTGGATGGGTACTGGTGCTACTGATGGGATGCAACGCCCTCTAGTGGATCTGCCCCTTGTATAGGTGATCATGTTGGAGTTGTCAATTCTCTTATGAAATTCACCAATAGTTCTCTGGACTGGAGTTAGCTCCCCCTGAATAGGAATATTAACAACACTATTTTCTATGGTCTCCCCCTGTAAAGGATTCCCATTAGTTGAGGGAGGAACAACCAGAGGTTGTTGGGCAGTCTCCAAAGTAGGATGGGCAGCATCCAAAGTTGGATGGGAAGCATCCAAAAAGGGCTGGGCAGCAGCCGTGGGTGGTAAAGGGGGCTGGACAGCAGCCGAGGGTGGTAAAGATGGCTGGGCAGCCAGAGGCACCTCAGGTAAAGGAATTTCGAAAGCCACATCTTCACCAGCACTCTCCCCCTAAAGAGGTGGTGAAGAATAATAAGAAATGAACTCATGGAAAATAACATCCATACTAACTACGGTACGGCGGGAAGGGGGATGGTAGCATTTATAGCCTTTCTGGGTTGGAGAATAACCTAAGAAAATACAACGGAGCCCCCGAGGTTCAAGTTTGCCTGAAGATTTGGTATCTCTAGCATAACACACACAACCAAACACCTTGGGAGGCACAATAAAGGAGGAATTACCAATCAAAATATCAGAGGGGCCACGGGAGTTGAGTACCCTAGAGGGCAGCCTATTGATGAGATAGGCCGTCGTAAGAACCGCATCCCCCCAATATTGAGACGGGACATTTTTTGCAAACATCAAAGCTCTGGCCATTTCTAACAAGTGGCGGTTTTTCCTTTTTGCCACACCATTCTGGGCAGGGGTATCAATACAACCAGTTTGATGAATGATGCCATGGTTAGCCAAATATTTTTGAAATTGCGATTCTTATACTCTGTCCCATTATCACTTCTCAATATTTTGAGAGTAGCCTGGAACTGAGTTTGGACCATTTTATGAAAGTGCTGAAAACATAAAAAAACCTGATTTTTTGTGTGCAAAAGATACACCCATGTGTGTCTAGAATGACAATCAATGAAAGAGACAAACCACCGATGACCAGAAATAGAGGGTTTACGATTAGGGCCCCAAACATCAGAGTGCACTAATTAAAAGCAAGAAGAACTCCTTTTATTTAAAATAGGATAATTTGAACGTGTCTGTTTGGCCAGAACACACGCCTCACAAAAAAAGTCATCCTTAGTACGAAGGGTGACCAAACTAGGAAATAAATGTGCTAAAATTCCTAAAGGGGGGTGACCTAACCTAGAGTGCCACTGGTAGAGTTCAGAAGAGACTATGGAGTTCTGGTGTAGTGGAGAAGGCAATGGTGATGGAGAGAAGCGACCATCATCAAGCAGGTACAGCCCATCATGCATTTTACCCAATCCAATCGTCCTCCCAGAGTCCAGATCCTGAAACACACAATGAGAAGGAAAGAAAGTGACTTTGCAGTTAAGATCACGAGTAATACTACTAATGGAAAAAAGGTTAGTAGTAAAATTAGGAATATGCAAAACAGAAGTTAATGGAAGAGAGGAAGTGTAGTTGATGATTCCTTTTCCAGATATAGAAGAAAGGGAACCATCAGCTACCTTGACCTTGTCTTTCCCAGAAGTGGGAGAATATCTATGAAACAAACCAGAGGAACCGGTCATATGATCTGTAGCCCCAGAATCTATGATCCAAGGATGTGAAGCTACAGAAGCACAATGACCCCCAAATAGAATACCTGACCAGGCAAAGTGGGAACCTGAAGTAGCAGAAGAATTGGCAGTAGCTGATGTAGTAGAGGCCGCAGCAGCGGAAGATCTCAGCATACGAAGGAGTGCCTATAGATCATCCTGGGATAGACCAGGGTCAGTAGCAGGGGCCGCAGTAATAGTCTCAGTCTGATGGGCCTTGGTCTTAGTCTTTGTCTTGGTCTTGGCAGCCCTTTTAGCTTCAAAGTCAGCCGGTTTCCCATGAAGTTTCCAGCATGTCTCCTTGGTGTGATAAGGTTTGTGACAGTACTCACAAACAATAGACCCAGTAGTAGAATCACCAAGAGAAGTAGTGCCACTAGGTGCAGGAATGGCAGGGGCAGCAGCCTGAAGTGCCGATCTGTCAGTAATAGGAGGGTGCAAAATGGCAGCCCTACAGTTTTCTTCAGAGGAGACCAGGGCATAGGATTGTTCAAGTATGGGAAATGGCTTATGACCCAACACCTGAACCCAAATCTAATCATACTCGACATTCAAACCTGCCAAAAAATCATAGACTCTGATCTTGTCCATATGTTGTTTGTAAGAAGTAATATCAGCAGCTGTACTTGGGTGAAAGTCAGAAAAGTGGTCCAGTTGCTGCCAAAGGCTGCGCAAAGTAGCATAATATTTGGACACTGAAAGTTCTCCCTGAGTGGTGTGAATGACCTTCTTCCGGATTTCATATACTTGGGCATCATTGCCAAGCTGCCCATATGTTTCCTTGCATGCAGCCCAAATCTGAGAGGCAGTGTCCAGAAGAAGAAAGTTATGTTGTAAATCTGAAGTCATAGAGCCTATCAGATAAGACATCAGAACACCATTATTGGCAAGCCACTTGTTCTGATCAGGTCCTGGTTCAGTAGGCATAACACAAGTGCCATTAATATGACTGGTGAGACCACGGCCTGCAATGGCAAAAGAGGCAGATCTGGACCAGAGAAGATAATTCGAGCCATCTAGTTTAATAGGATTTGGTGGGAAGCTATGGTACTCTATCTTGCTGTGACCATCATTAAGTGCCTGATCTGAAGTAGCTGAAGAATTGGTCGAATCACCCATACTGACAGCAAATATGGCCAATAATAACTTCAAAGTAAAGGCTGAATCACCTCACAAAAAATCAGAACCAGCAGCACAAGAAGACCCCTATATCGATAGTGTCAGGGTTTTGAAAAAACCTGAATTGTGGAAATCAATAAAGGGACAAGTGAGGGACAGAACTTGCAGATGATTGGCTGTAACGGTAGTTGAATAACACTGTATAATGTAGAAAATATTCTGCAGAAATTCAGGTCCAAAATCCTATATGATAGAAACCCTATATCGATATTGTCAGGGTTTTGAAAAAAGCCCTGTAATGCTGAAATCGATGAAGGGAATAAGGTGTCAAAAATCTACAGAGAAGTGGCTGCAACTGAGGTCGAGGGACCCTCTATGATAGAAGAAACACCCTGCAAAAAATCAGAACCAAACGGCAGCAACAAGCAGCCCCACACCCAAAGTCGACAATTATCAGGGTTTTGAAAAAAACCCTGAAGATGGAGATCGATTGGGAGTGGGGGTCTTCAATCAATGAGAAAAAAGGCTGGACAGATGCTGGAAAGGGTGCTGAAGAAGCTCCAATAGGTGAGAAACAGCCAGCAATAATGGCTGATCTCCAAAAAACTTGAAGGCTTCAATACGGCAAGTGATGTCCAGCAGCTATTGAGCAGGTATTAATTCATGAGGAAAAAAAATCGGAAAAAGAGGTAGGGAGGGGCAGCCACTAGATCATACGATCACCTCTTGTAGTGCTAACCTTATGGAAGAGGGAGAACCAAGGAGGAAAAAGCAGAAACAAAGAGAAAAAAACGATGGAAGGAAAAAAAGGGAAAAGAAATCAAAAGGGGGGGGGGTCCCTAATTCGAAGTTGGCTTTGATACCATGTAGAGAGACTTAAATTAGGGAAAGGCTTGGATGATTTAGTCATCCCAAGCACATCTTTATTTATAATCATAATGAAGAATGAAACAATTGTACATTAGCAATGTGGGACTAAACCACATGTACGAAATAAATAAAATAACAAAAGAAAGAGGACCAGAATACCCCCACGGTATTTTGGCCATAACAAAATCCACTTTGTAGGTTGCTAATCTCCCTCCATTGATGTTGGTTTGAAGGATATAGCTCCAAAGAATGTAATATGTGTAGTATTTCACATAGTATAGCCTCTATTGGAACCCTCTACCTTTCTAGGGTTCCAAGAAGAGGTGAAGAGAACAACCGAGCTTTAGTTGACTCTCAAACCAGAGGACCTAGCTCTGATACCAAGTTGGAATCTATGAATGGATCGATTCAAGCAATAGAACAAGATTCACAGCAAGGGAAAAAGGAAGAAGAGGAAGAAGAGAGGAGAGAAAGAAGAAGAGAGTTGAGAGAGAATTGATTGTGAGTGAGAGAACATCTCCACTCACCTATTTCCTTTATTAACATATGCTTGTAATTACACAAGCCTCCCTAGGGAGGTAAAAGGTAAAAAGAACAAAAAGACAAAAATACAACTTAACATGACTTATAACAAGACAATGACCAAAATACCCTTTACAATACAAACTCTAACAGATCTCTCCTCATGTGTTTTTTTGTGCAAACCTCTCTTTTATTTTTCTTGTCTTCTCTTCATCCTCTTTCCTTTCTTCTTGTTCTCTGTTATTGTTTTGAACTATTTGGGTATAGAAAGTCTGTTTAGCTTATTTGTCGTGAAGAGTAGTACTAAATAGGATGAGGAGAATTTGGTTTTCAACTTGTAATTGTTTGGGTCATTTTTTACGTTGTTAATAGGTATCTGGAGTAGTATTTGGTTGTGGTAGTGTTATTTTGGGTATTTGGGTTTAATTAGGAGTGTGACAATGATAGAAACCCTCCTCCCTAACTTGAGCATGGGACCATCTGCGTAAAAACACTGGTGGAATGATTTACTCATTTACATGAGTAAACCTACAGATTTAAATTCTTAAAAAAGTGTTATTCATTCTTGGATTAAAATGCATTCTGTTCACCTTCAAATTTAAATCCTTAAAAAGCATTCTTCATTCTTGGTATAAAATGCATTTTGTTCCGGGAGGTATAGGCATTTATGTTTATTCCTATTCATTATCCCATTTAAATTTGGTGTTAAATTTTTGTTATTAAGATTCATTCTCTTTGTGAATCACTTTTTGTATTTCTTTTACACATTTCTTAATTGATAATCAGTTCACAATGGAATTGGCTGGGATTGAGTCTGCAAATATGCCAAAGAACTACTCCCTGAATATGTTTAAAGACTTTGTCCCAATGTCTGTTTTTTCAGAGACAAATCAAGGTGAGGATGGTTTTTCTTTTTAAATAATTGATATTTTATATTCATTTTATTCTTCAGGTTATTCCTTATCCCATATTCCTTGTAAATTGTGATGATTCAATTTTTCATTATGCGATGTCTAAGGTTTAAAGTATAGACAAAAAGTCCAACTGTATCATACTGTTGATTGAATGTATAGATCATATCGGTAATTATACACATAGATACACATGGATATGCATGGTTACTGTTGATACAGTCATACATACGCACATATAATGCTTAGTTTTGGAATTATACTAGGGTTCCCTAAATTTCACAAATGGATCTGTAATGCAGAATCGATCTCGAACCAGGGAAGAACTAGTGAGAGATCAATCACAAAATGTGACAACTCAATTTGATAACAGAATTTCTAACACTTTTTTTTTCCCCCATTTTAAAAGGATATGACTTCGGAATCACCACTAAAAGCTGTGGGGATGGAATCACCGCCAATCCCAACCTATTGATTCACTCATTCACCATAACAGGATCGTCTCTGCATCACAACACCGCAAAGGTTTGACTCACCACAGAACACTCGAAGGCATAAGCCAATAACCCATTCATTCCATCTCCCTCTTCCATTACAGCAGTACAAATGTACAATGCTTAAACAAAAGAACAAAAACAAAGAAATATAAAATTACTAACTTGGCTATTACAAGAAATGGAAACAATCAAATCTAATCAAATCTTTAGTCAAAGGAATATTCCAGCAACCGAATCTTCTAGATATTCTCCTCTCCATGCAAATATGTGGCACACACTCTTCATTCAATTTCTAGATGCGCAGGCCATATTATGGCAGTGTATGGGCCTGGTTTTAAGTTGAACTGTGGTGCTAGATAGGGGCATAATTGGACTGGGCCTTCTTCCTTCTACTCTGGCCTTGTATTGCATCAATTTGGACCATCAATATTTAAGGCTCATTCCATCTAAACCATCCATTTTACAGAGCTTGTAAAACATCATCTTCTCCTCTGGCAAAATTGCCAGTAAACTTCTTATAGAACACCATTAAACCTTATATCCTTGAAGCTTAAACCATTAAATCTTAAATAAAACACCCAAACCTTAAAATATGAAATCTAAATCTGAAAAATAATAGGATAGATGAACCCCTAATGTGAATTGGAGTTGTAAAGGTTGCTGATGACAAATAAATCGTCCTCTGCAACAGTTTTTGGAAACAGAGTAATCCTTTAAAGATGAACGAAGGGGAAGCAAAGAGGGAAGGAGGTTGAAGGAGTAGAAGAAGAGAGGGAGAGAAGTTGAAGAAGAAAGAGATTGACAAAGTGAACTGCCTGGAGAGGAGGCTGTTGCTGCTGCTATAAATGATGGGTCGTCCACTCTTGCTGTCAAACGCTGTTGTATCACTGAATCAGGGAAGGTGGTCATACTAAAATGACATCTTTACTCCTACGGAGTCCTACCATTAATGATTCATTGAACAACTAGTAAGGGGTAAATTGATATCTGGTTTTGTTGGAGAAAGTCACTTACCAGAGAGAGAGGATTGCTCATACTAAAATGACATCTTTACCCCTACCATTTATGGTTCATTGAACAACTAGTAAGGGGTAAATTGGTATCTTGTTATGTTGGGGAACATCACGTTCCATTGTGACACCAATATTTCCCCATTATACAAACCTGGAAAAATAACTAACAAAATATTGTACCAAGTGCTTTTTCTATTAGGTAGTTATCTATAATGTATTTTAGAGTTAATCTTTGAGATCTTGCATCAATCATGACCTCTAGTAAAATACAAATTGTTTAAAAATAATTTTCTTTTAGAAGTCAGAATAATAATGAAGTAAACATAGTAATATGTTAATTGCATATGAACTGGTTTATTATATTATAGGTTGGATGATGTCATTTGCGCGATACAGAAAAAAGGGATGTTAGTAACTTTTTTTTGTGTCAGTTATGCTTAAAAGAAAAAAGGGATGTTAGAAACATCATTCTCTTCCAGTGTGTCCAATTTTCTCATCCCTTGTTTCCACACTAGATCTGGCCATCAACGTTTCAATTGTATATAATTTGGGAGTTTGCAGGAGTCATACTGTATTATCTGCACAGAGGATTGCCTAACTGTGTAGTTGAGATGCCCAAATTTTCATACTGATAATTTAAAAATTCCTGCAAGAAAATGCACACTCTGCATTCAGCTTCATGTGGTCTTTGAAATGTAGGAGGATCTAGGTAGAACTGCATGTTGGTTCTCGGTGCCAGAAAATATATCAAGCAAAAGGTTTTTGTGTATATTCGTGGATGCACATTGCTAGAGATCAATTAGCACTAATGGAGCTGCGTCTGGACGCCCATTTATTTTCTGATCTAATTGAGGACTGCACTATTTCTTGGTATTTTCTTTGAAGATCTACTTTTGAGCTTCTTGTTAAGCTAGTCAAGCACTTTACAGGAGACTTATGTCTTTTGTAGGAAAGGTTGCAGTCGAAGGAAAAGTGGAACATAAATTTGACATGAAGCCCCATAATGACAATATTGAGGAGTATGGAAAATTGTGTCGTGAAAGGACAAACAAATCCATGATTAAAACTAGACAAATACAGGTCGGGGTTTTACAGTTTATCTTCTACATACTTCCAATTGAATTTTACTTCTCTTTTTCCTTAATTAAACTATTATATTTGGAAAGGTGATTGACAATGACCGAGGAGTACTTATGAGGCCAATGCCTGGAATGGTTGGGTTGCCCAATTCTAAGGTACTTATTTGTACTTTTCTCTTTCTTAAATTAGTTGCCTCTCTGTCTGACTGATTACCTAATATATAGCTTCTGCCTTCACACTGTTGTTCTCTACTTGACTTTTTAAGAATCTTTTGTTGAGGTTCCACTCCCCACCTTCAATAAACTGAAGAAAGGAAACATCTCTTACTTATCCTTTGTAAATCATAGTTGATTTGTTTAAAGAAATTAGTTTAGTCTTTCCTCCATGACCTAAATTATGGAAGTGTATACATCTTAAAGATCCCATCACTTACTGTTTGCTGTCAAACATTTCTTATATGAAGTTTTATTCTGCAATTTGATCAGGATAAGAAGAAGGCAACACCTGTGAAAGGACCAGAAATGAAAAGAACAAGAAGAGATCGTGGGGAACTGGAAGACATCATGTTCAAGCTCTTTGAGAGGCAACCAAATTGGGCATTAAAGCAGCTGGTCCAAGAAACTGACCAACCCGCGGTATGTTCTTATATTTCTTATATTTTTGCATGATTTTGCATGAGCAATAAAATCACAACTCATTCTTGGGCAACAACGCTTGCATGAGTAAATTATGTGCTTATTTCTTTGTATAAATAAACCTGTTATACTGATAAAAAAATAATATTGATTAGAGATGGAATCTCGAATATGTAAAAAGTGATTTCAGAAACAAACTTTCGATGTCTCACCCCAAGGTCTCTCTCTCTAACTCACACACACACACTTCGGGACAAGCCAATTACAAATGTAGTCATTTAAATAGATAGAGTTTCTAATGTCACTTAGATGCACTGCAGCACTTTTCACCTCATCCCTATAACCAAATGGCATAATGTTCTGGTCCTTGCAAAGTTGCTAGGGGCTTGTTACAATATAAGTACTTAGATCTTTCCTGGAACTTGTGAACTCTTCAAGCTCTGATTTTCTTTTCTTCGCAGCAATTCTTGAAAGAGATATTGAACGAGCTGTGTGTGTACAATAAGAGAGGAACAAATCAAGGAACGTATGAGCTCAAGCCGGAATATAAAAAATCCGCTTCGGATGTTGATGCTGAATAAAGTATTCCTTTGGGTAAACTCACTGATCGTGCAAGCTAGCATGACTTACTGTTTCTAGGAGAGCTTCACCTTAGGGGTGACTCTACATCCTCTAAGATCTGTAATGTAATAATAACCCAACTGAGGCAAAGGAATAGTTTAGATGTAAAATAGAAAATAAGAAAGGCATACAGAATAAATATTTTCAAACCAAAGCATAGCTTATGGATGCACTGTCTTGATTGCCACATCACCCTAATATAAGTTTTAAGTGCATGATGGCTAGTGAGTGAACCAGTTTTTCAGATATATAGAGCTGCTTCAGCTCTTTTCTGAAAATGGAGGATCCAATGGACTGTTAGTTACTGTTCATAGTCGAGTTGCTAGAGTAATATAAGCTTCACTTGATATAAATCACATAAATGTTGGACTACAACAAGCTTCACTATTGAGGTTTCTTTTAAAAGAGGACAGTTGCTCTGTATGCGAATAGAATAGGGCCAGGCTTTTTCATACAGATTAGCTGCATGTAAAACTTTACCAAAGCCTCATCCCAATTACTTGAGGTTAGTTATGTGAATCCTGTTTTCATTTCACTCTTTTTAGGGTCATATATACCATTAAATCTTTCTCTTCCTTTTTTTCCCTTGTGATTAAGTCACATAATTCATTCTTCCCCATGACCTTTCGACACTGTCAACTTGCGTGGTTCCATTTCTTACTACCTATATGGTTATTGGTCCTTGTTGCACATCACGACTCAATGCAACTAAACCTTGTCCCATGTCCTGACTGAATGGGGTTGGCTATCTACATACTTGCATCTATATCAAGTTTTAGCAATGCTCAGCTCTCCCTTTTTTCTTTAGCATTTGTATCTTATTGCCAAAACAGGGTCATTTCAAGAGAAGGCTGTTTTGACATTCCACCTAGTTGTGCCAGATGGCAGGATGATATGCCAATTCCAATCATTGGATAGATAAGGCATGGGCTGATTGGCTGTGCATGTATTTCAAAGCCAAAATCAATTATATAATGCCTCCTAACATTCCTCTGAATTAGCACACACACCCTCTCCATATTCCGTCTTGGTGTTCACCCTCTGAGTTAGTTCTGGATCTTTTGAGCTTTTTTTTGCCATTTGGTGAATTCCAGTTGGGCTACCTGTCCACAAAATTTTAGTCACATCTATCTTGCCAAATGGTAGATATTTTGGGCTGATCAGATAAGCTGATATGCCTCTGTAGGTGGGATGACCAGATAACCTTTGTTTCAAACATTTTATCTGTTAATATTATTTGGCACAACCCCCTCCCCCCCTTCCCCCACTGTTGATGGATATAGAAAACTTGGATCTGTCTTTAAAGCCTGGAGACTAAGCTAAAGATTCGTCCAAAGCTCAGGCCTATTCCTTGTGCATACTGTGGCTGCCTAAACCAGAGTTTCATCTATCCATTCCAAAGCCTTTCTTTCTGGTCCATGCCATCTTCTTTGTACGAAGTGATTGCATGGATTCCTCACTTTGAGCCTTTACCCCATGACCATCATATCAGTCCATCATTCCTCAATCTTCTTCTCCTTTTTTTCCCTTCCTGAAGTTACAATATGAGTCAATTACATTGTTGATCATGCTTCTGCCATTGAGTCCGAACTGTTTTCTCTGTTGCTTGCTGTAGAGGGAGGATTCCTACAAAATCCCTGAAGGAGATGTAATAGGTTAGATAATTTTGGTAGAATAATGACCTAGTTTTGGCAAACTTCATGCAAAATATTCTCTTCAGTAGTATTTTGTGACAGAAAAATCTAAGCCTCTCTTGAAACCAAATACTGTTTATGAAATCCCTTTTAACAGTGAGACCTCTCCATTTTTGAATAAGGTTTAATATTATTAAAGGTGTTAGTTATTTCTTTTAATTGTTTCCTTAATGTAATGTTACTTGTGTTTCACACCATATGTTTAACTTAATTTTTTGGTTGGAACTAATTGCCTTCAGTTCTTTTGATCATTAAATTAAACACCTCTTTGTCAGTTCTCTTTTCTTTTAGATCATGAAATTAACTCCTCTTTTATAAATCAAATATAACAAATAGCTAAATTCTTGCACTTGATTTTTGGGTGCCTACAAATTAGGTCCACCAAAAAATTAAAAACCACGGGTGGTTATAAAATAGGAGAATTGTGACATTGGAAATTTTGAATCCAATGATTCATTAAAAACACAAACATCAGGTCCATATGTGAACACATTACCCTTGCAGACAGACACAACTTTGATCCAAGTACTTACAAAAACAACACAGGTCTGTCATGATTTTCTTCTTAATCATTTAGTGACAATAGAATATTCAACGATCATATAATACCATACATCACTATGGAGCTATAGACCCGACCAGTGGGATAAAAATAGGTGCATTTTTTAAACCCTCATTGTGATAGGAGACTTAATACTTCATACTAATAAAATAGTGAAAAAGGGATAACCTTTTTCAATACTTTTCAAAGGTTTTATGATGTTTCACCATAAGAAGGGAAGGGAGCTGGTTGGCTGCCAGTGAACGGATTGCATGTCAAAATGTAGCGTAGCTAGACGTGTACATCGGGACAAATTGAGCCCCTTTCTTGTGTATAATGATTACTCGCACTTCGGCAACAAGTGCGGTGATCACATCACAAGATTCCTCTCAATTAGTGCATTATGTTGTATAATCTCTAGTCATGATATAGTCTCACCTGTGCATTTTATTAGTTGCTAGGTTTGGGTTGGCATACCAGAATTTGATTAATATATATATATATATATATTTATAGTCTGATCAACTATGGGTCAAAGTGTTCTTTACCTGGATATTTCTCAGTCGTCTGATTGATAAATGGGATTTGGGTCATAAACCGTTAGAATATCACTTCTCTAGAACCTAAGATGCAAGGGGAACCCTATCTGTAATGCCTGTAAGTAGGGATTTGTATGGGCTTTCCACAACAATGTGTATGAACACAACAGTTGGTTTCTAGAATTAAAACCATGGGTGCTTATGAATTAGGACAATTGTGATGTAGGAAGTTTAGAATCCAATGATTCATTGAAACACAAACTTCAGTTCTGTATGTGAACACATTACACTTGCAGACAGGCAGAACTTTGCTCCAAGTACTAGAAAAACAACACAGGTCTGTCAAGATTATCTTCTTGATCATTTACAGACAATACAATCCATCACTGTGGAGCTGTAGATTCAATCAGTTTGGGGGCGCTTTTTTCAAACTCTCATTGCCATAGGAGAGTTACTAGTTACTGCTTCATATACTGAGATAGTGAAAAAGTGGTCACCTTGTTTAATACTATTTTCAAAGGTTTATAATGCTTCACCCTAAGAAGGGAAGGGAGCTGGTTGGCTGCCATTGAAAAGACTACATAACATCAAAATGTAGCTATGTGGGGACAAAATGAGCCCCTTTCTTGTGTATAATGATTACTCGCACTCCAGTGACAAGTGCGGTGATCACTTCAGATTTACGACCTTCCTCTAGATCACCGCATTACGTTGTATAATCTTAGTCATGTTATAGTCTTACCTGTGCATTTCATAATTTGCTAGGTTCTGTTTAGCATATCAGAACTTGATTAATATAGTCTGATCAACAATTGGTCCAGTGTTTACACACACAAACATACACACACACAAAAAAAAAAAAAAAATTTGGATCAACTGTTCTTCACCCTGATGCTTCTCAGTTATCGATCCACTTCTCTGGAACCATTACCACTTATCTGGAGCCTAATATGCATATGAACCGTCTCTGTAATGCCTGTAACTTGGGATTTGTGTGGATTTTTTCTCCACATTGTGTATGAAAACAAAAGTTGGTTCCTAGAACATTACCTTCAGGCATGTATACATACCCTTAAATGATAATCATTCAATCACTGATGATGAAAATTATTACTTCCACTGAAGTGACTAAAGGATGGAAGAAATGAAGAAGTTGAAGGGGAACAGTTTGCCTGAAACATGCTAACATGCTTAAATTTTTGCCATGGTAAGCATAGTGAATGAGGCAACTTGTAACTTTTGAGGTGACTAAAGGGACATGCGTGACGCAAGGGACATGTTAAGAAATACGCTCAAGAATGAGTAGAAGACATTCATGGAGTGATAGTTGAACTTGTATTTGAATGCGACACTGGAGTGCCTTAACCAAACTCTGGCAGTGCAAGGATGGCCACTGAAGTGTCACCCACTGATTCGTAGTGGCTATCGCTACCTGTCTGACACCTGGGGAGAACGATGAAGATCTTGAAAAGACCTACTAGGAATCCACATTGTCTTCTAAAGCATCTTTCTTGCCTAAAGATTCCATTACTATCGTCTCAAATTGAGCGTTTGGATCAACTTGCCCTGAACTTTATCTGGTGATGGTGGGCCTAATTTCCTGCTTTTATGAGACCCCTCTCCTCGTGGTGCATTTTAAAGGCATCGATAATGGGGATAGTCACTCTCACGAACTAGGATGTCAAGGCACATTGTGTCATTTTTTTTTATGCCCAATAAATAGAGAGAGGGGGTTTCTGAGGGGGGTAGAGACTAAAGTCGGGCAAGCATTGGGACTTTAAAGCTGGACCACAATAGAACTGGTCCTTCCTGCCCCTTGTTTTGCAGATCTAAGATTCTGATTAGATGATCATAACCACATGAACTAACAGATTCTTTCTCCATGGCTAGTTTTTTTTTGTAAACAGGTCCTACTGAGGGCCCATGGGCCATTAGAGGTGACAGTCCAAGAGGGCGGCCAAGGGGAAAAAGGGGGGGTGTGTGGAGGGAATAAGGATGTCTAACATGCGATTGTAAGGGGGTGGGGTTGGGGGGGGGGGGGGCGGGTTGAGTTAAACCAGCGACCTATTGCATTGGCAGCCACCACCAGGTGCTTGCTCCTTCCATATCCAGTTCATGGATGGATTCTACCCATCCATTACAACTTTATCTTTTGTTTTTTCGAACCTCCGGTTTGTAAGTTGGATATACTATATGTTGGGTTATGCTACCGGCACCGTGTCCCAAGGGAAATGGGACGGGATCTGGATCCTCTCCAACTAATGGGTGGTTGGAAAGGAGTATTAGTAGTGTATATGCCAAGCACCTATGGTGCACTTTCAGAAGAGTCGATCCACTGACCAAACTCTTGGACATGCTCAACTGAGCAATGTCAAGTCGCTGGGCTCAAGAGTGCCCTCAACTGTGTTTGATTTGTATTTTAGGTCGGTTTCACATTCTGAAATAACAAAAAAGGGCAATATTCTCTGTTCAGGAACTGCATTCAGAGTCCAGACACATGGGGTGGGACAGGGACGAGATTTTGGTTATTCAGGGGGTGGGTTGGTCATTTTGCTCACCCGTATAGCGCCCCTATTGCAGAGAACTTTATCCCTATAATGCATACTAAACACAGCCCTCAACCCTGGATGTTCCAGGCTGGCGGTTCTAATAATCCGAGCCCGATCCGGCAAACCCGGTCAAATGGTCTGCCAAACCATTGGAGGGAAGAAATTAGGGTTACTGCAGGTTAAAGAAAAGTAAGAAAAGTGGAAAAAGTGAAAAGCACCGGAAAATGTCATATTCCATCAGTCACAATCAATCAAACATAACAAACTCTTTGCTGCCATCAGCCATGATGGAAATTTGGAAGAAAGATTTCATAGTCCAAGAAAATCGATCCATGTCCTCTTTCAAATTTGTAATGCAACATCGGTCGCTTTAATTTGTACGACCTCTTATTTTTGTAGAAAAGAATTTTTTTACTTTTCAATTTAAACTTACATATAACAGGCCAACAAACAACATGTGGGCCAAACGTACATGCAAATGGGGTGACACACTGACACATCCATCTTTTTTTCATCCTAGCATGGTTTTAGGTGTAACGTCCTCGGCCGATCTGTATCTGTATCGGCTGACATCAATACTGATATCTGGTCAATACACAACGATATCAATCTGTCGACACCATACCTATTGCTGTGAAATGGGAGCTGAGGTCTGCTAGGCCGACCTGATTAATACACTTCGATGTTTAAATCAGATTTCTATAATAGATAAAATACTCAAATCCAAAGAATAAGAAAATGAGAGTCTCCTTTACTTGGAGTAGGTGTTGTTATTTATAGGATTATGATGATAGATTGGTATATGATTTTCCTGATCGGAGATGATAGATAAAATCTCATATAGGAGTTGTTGTCGTCCCTAGGGTGAGACACTTGTTGGGTTGGGAGCCATAAGGAAAGCGTGACCTTAACTAGCCCAGGCCATGGTCAGGTAAACCAACCACGTGGACTTCGATGGTTGTTGCTCAAGCTTTAGGTTTTATCTGAGTGGACTGGGCCGATCCCCGACCTTTGTCACCTGGTCGACTTGGTAGTCGTTCTTTGGAGTGATCTATCCGAGTTTATTCCCGATATCTAGTCTGATGGTTTGGCACAATTTGGTTTGCCCAAGATTCGTGTGTGGTTCACTCTTGTTCGGGTGGTCGGTTTGGCCGTTCTCCTAATTGGTGATGTGCCACTTGACGATTGGTCGGCCACAGTTATGGTTCATCAATACCTAAAACCATGCTCGGGAGAAAGTTTTCATTCTTAGTGAGAATTTACTAAGAAGCATAACATACTCTAACGAGCTTTTCTCTGAAGAGAATTTAATATGCTTGATATAAAAGGTTAAGAGGTTACAAGGTTTATATAGATTACATGAGAGACTAACAGAGAGGACAATTTTAAAAATAAATAAATAAATAAACAAAGAGAGAGGATAACTAACTAACAGACTAAACAACTATCACGTGATTTGTTACAAGAATCAATCCACGTGGAATCCACTTGTTCAAGGTGGTTTATCCACATCAACTCCAAGGAGATCTTCTTGTTTTTATTTCAGTTTACTTGAGGATATTTATGGTTCTATATGGCTGCAGAAGGATAGCCATCCCAGCCTAAAGGAAGAGAAAACAACCAGAAGGGCCAAAACCTACTCGTCTTCTAGTGTATGGATTGTTGCTTCTTTTTATTTTTCCTGTTAAAAGATAAGTGAGGAATATTAATAAAAAAAACATAACATCCAATTATGAAATAATTTAAATTTACTTTTCTCTTCCTCTCAGTCTCAGTCTCACTCTCATGATTTCAACGGCATCAGCCATCAAGTATCTGACCAAAGCATATTCTTAGATAGTCAAGCACGCGACATACATTGGAGGGAAGGCATAATATGGGTATTGTGGTTAATTCTATTTTTTGGATGTTATTGATCATTTCATCAAAATGGCAATAGTTCTTTTTCCGCTCCTCCTCCCTTTACCATGGATTTACTGAGTTGAGATCCTTTGCACTACACACTATGTTGCGCTACAGAGGACCCAAGTCCTTTGCACTACATGTATGAGTGAGGTGCCAACATCTATTGCACTGCACGTATGGGTGTAGTGCCAACACCTATTACACTGCACATATAGGTGAGGTGCCAACATATGTTCCACTTATTGTGATTTAAAGGGTACGTTAAAAGAGATATTTATGGAAACAAAAGGAAAGGTGTTGACGCCGAGCTTGGATCAGGTCCTCGTATGAGTACCATCCTTAGGAGCTCGGATCCACCCACATGGAATCTATTGCCCTCTCTATGGGCCTTTTGGATGCCATGTGGGTGGATCTGAAAACCTGATCCGCACTCTTTGATGCCTCATCCATACGTACATGTAGATAGAGGATCTGAACTCCTTACTCTCATGGTCTTACTTTTGAGAATATGATTCATAGTGAACAATATGCATGCTCTAGTCATTAAGAAGGAACTCTCTACATTACTCAATTGTGAAATTTGTGGTTCATTGAAGTTGATGTATCCCTCATGTAATTTCAATTCTTAGAATTTCTTTTGCATAAGTTTTTCTGGACTGATAAGTCTAGAGGGGTTTTTTAGAGTACGCTAAATTTATTAGGGAAACAACTAAATATAGACATATGGAATTGGAGGATACTAAACGGCCACCTTGGAAACAAGGGTAAGGCTGCGTACATTTGACCCTCCCCAGGACCCTGCTAAACGCGGGAGCCTTGTGAACTAGGTACGGCCTTTTTAAGATGAAAAGAACATGTGGTTCTTAAAACTAGACCAATCTTGAATAAAAAAAGAGGCCGGTTACAAATTACAATGTTTAGGTAGTTTAATCATGTGAGATAGCCTAGCCGAGCTAGATGAGTTGCAGTTAGAACTTTGATAATTCAAATAACTCAAAACCAAGTCTGAAAAAATGGGACCTGGCTCTCCTCTATGGCGGGAGCTGGAGGATCGAGTCCAGTAAAAACAGGGAGGTTTGGTCATTTTATAGGGAAGCCCGCCTTTGAAATGACCCAAAACACCCTTGTTTTTGCTTGAATACTCCAGCTCCCACCATGGCTGGAGGAGATCGAGCCAAATACGAAAAAGTGCAGCAACGTGTGGGTTACAGATACAATATATCCATAATCTTTCCTATCTTACCTGTCTGCCACGTACTTATGTGAACCGAAAGAAGAACTAAGAAGGTGGAGAGTGTAACAAGGGAACATGATCGAGTGGATCACAGAGAGAAAGACAGCATTAGCAAGTAGCATTGATTTGGAAGGCAAAGGAAGAGTGCAAGCTGGAATGGACAAAATGGTGTCTGAGATTGGTTGAAACCGTCCGGGTCAACTCTGGTCTATCTAAGCCTCTTCCACGACAAATACACTTTATTTATTTCTTTTTGGATCCCTTTTTGATATTATAAGAAAAAGATAGGAAATGGGTAATCTAATAATTTAATGTTTGGTGAGATGAGAAATGTTTGGTGAGATCAGAAAGAGAGATATAGCTTGTTTCTTTTTCTTTATCTTTTTTTACTTCTTTGGAAGAGATGAAATCTGAAGAATGATGATGTGGTACTGTGGTCTCAATGGAGCAAGCATCATGTCTCTTAAAGCAAGGTTTCTGTGCCAAAACAAAGTCCTCACCACAGCAACTTTGGGAGTGGATATCATTAGTGGAAACACTTAATTAGGTTCCTCATGTGGAGGACTTAATTATCATCTTTAACTAAATATCAAGATTTAAAGGACCACCTAAATATTTCCCTAAAGTAAGTTAACTGAGTAACTCACACATGACTTTCTTTGTTACTTTCTCTTCTTTCATTCGTTCTTTTTCTACTGTGCGCACACACACACACACAGATGGGAGATTCCTTCTTCTCCAACTAAGAATACATAAACAGTGGTTCTTTTCCTCTGTTCTTTTCAATAAATCAATGGGACCTTTTCAGTATTGTACCTGCAGTTTGCCTCCTCTCAAATCTCAAGACTTAAGACCCGCAGAAACAAAAGTAAAAAAAAAATAAAAAAATAAAGAATTTAGTAGATAGTTTAGCAGATACGTGTCTTAGTTTTTCGGAAAAAGTCATGAGATCTATGAAGAGAAGAAGATTCATCTTTTTTAAATCCTTAATGGACTTCCATTGGTTGGAATGTTGGATCCCATTTGTAAAATAGGAATTCTATAGATTCATAGAGGTAAAATAATGGGTGTGAGAGAGAGAGAGAGAGGGGCAGAGGAAAGTTTATGAAGTGGTGGGGGGGAGGAGATGGGGTCCGGTGTTGATGGGGATAGAGACGCATGGTGTACCCAACTTCTCTCGTGCGTGCTATCTATCAATGGCGGCTCTCCTTCTCTTCAATTATCATCATTAATGGCATGCAGCCAAAACAGAACCTGCTAACTACTAAGGGCTAACCAGCTCTAGGAGTACTGTTAGTGACTGTTAGTGTAGTGTTGGGGTTAGGCATCTCTCTCTCCTGCTGATAAGACTTAGTGGGAGACAACCAAAAACAATGGAAGGGGTAGTAACAGTTGACATAACTTCTTTTTAGGGCCTCAATGTAGGACACCCTTCCACACATACTCTCTTTTAGTCTTTTTCTCCAATGGCCCTTCCACTATATTTACAACCCCCCATCCTACTCTCTTCCTCGGTGGAGTAGAACTCAACTGATCACACGAGCTTTCTCACCTCTGTCTTTCTCCATCCCCTGAGTCTCTCTGTACTCTCTCTCGCTCTCTGTTCTTAGTACAAACTCCCTGCTTAATTCAGTTCAATGGCGGATAGTGGTTCTGCGGCTGCCAAGAGAATGTGTTTGGTGCCTGAACGAGCCAAGCTGCACTTGGCCATGTTGGCCTTGCAGTTTGGTTATGCTGGTTTTCATGTTGTTTCCAGAGCTGCCCTTAATATGGGTATCAGCAAACTTGTTTTCCCTGTCTACAGGAACATCATCGCTTTGCTGCTTCTCATTCCTTTCGCCTATTTCCTAGAGAAGTACTCTCTCTCTCTCTCTAACATTATAACATAAACCCTTTTAATGTTCATTTCCACCATCTTCTATATGTGGATTTATACGATACGTGTGTGTGTGTGTGTGTGTGTGCAGGAAGGAGAGGCCAGCCCTGACAACTAACTTTCTTGTTCAGTTCTTCCTCCTTGCACTTGTTGGGTACGATTTAAATTTGAGAACAAAACCTAAGATCAGTCCTTAATTTCATTGCATGACTTACAAAGACTTAATTTTGCTTTCTGAATTGAGTTTTCTTGAGCCATCTTAATCTACAGAATAACAGCGAATCAAGGATTCTACTTGTTGGGATTAGATTACACTTCACCCACGTTTGCCTCTGCTATACAGAACTCTGTGCCGGCAATCACCTTTCTCATGGCTGCCATACTCAGGCAATTAAGCACTAGCTTGCAACATTAACTAGTGCTTCTTGATCTTCTTCTTGTAGCTTAATTTTTCCCCTTTTAATACATATATGTATCTTTTCTTGGTTATTGCAGGATAGAACAGGTGAGGTTAAATAGAAGGGATGGCATAGCCAAGATGGTAGGAACCCTGTCGTGTGTGGCTGGAGCTTCGGTCATCACACTTTACAAGGGTCCAACCTTATTTGGTCCAGTCGCACCACATTTAAAGGAGACGCATCAACTGTTTCTGTCCCTAGGAGACGCCGAAGGGAAGAACTGGACCTTGGGTTGTATCTACCTCATCGGTCACTGTCTCTCCTGGTCTGCTTGGCTTGTCTTGCAGGCCCCAGTGCTGAAGAAATACCCGGCAAGGCTCTCCGTTACCTCTTACACATGCTTCTTCGGTTTGCTCCAGTTCTTAGCCATCGCTCTATTCATGGAAAGGAACTACCAAGCCTGGCTGGTTCACTCCGGCGCCGAACTCTTCAGTGTTTTCTATGCGGTTTGTTTGTTAATAATCCTTATTCCTTTCAAAGCTTTTCCTTTCGAATGATATATCCATGAACATGATGAACCCTGTGTTAATGGCTTCTTGCAGGGAGTGGTGGCTTCAGGAATAGCGTTTGCTGTTCAGATCTGGTGCATTGACAGGGGAGGCCCAGTGTTTGTGGCAGTGTATCAACCCGTGCAGACCTTAGTTGTCGCTATCATGGCTTCCATTGCTTTGGGCGAGCAGTTCTACTTGGGCGGGTATGTACTTACTTACCTTGTGCTTCCTTCCTACTATCCATTTAGACCCTCAGTGGGTCCCTTACTCATGCCTCATGAATAGCTGCTCCCAGCCGTTGGATCAAAGATTACAGATCGCATGTGGCTGAGAGGGAGAACCCTAGTGGCCCTTTTGATCCAATGATACATTTAAAATAATATAATAATTTTTTGTTTTAATAGCTTAGCAGGCCCAGGGAATGTAGTAAGTGACGGACTCAGTGGTGGTGACTAGCTTTAGTGTCGGTTGCCATGATTTGGAGTTTTGGTCCACCACCAGTATGGATCCGGTTTATTCGATCAAAACCAAGCTAGGGCCTAAACGATTGGTTTTGGATTAAATTGGACCAGGCTTGATCCCGCTCCGTGAAACCCTTTCCAAAAACTAAGATTAGGGCACATTTGGGCCGATTCTGATCCGGATCTCTATTCCGGGTTTTTAACACTGCTATTTGGACCAGATTGTCACCCACCCATTAACAGGCTCACAACAGTCCAGCCCAACTTGACATCTCTCTTACGTCACGTCACGTATGCTTTGAAGATACAACATTCAATCAATTCACTGATCTCTTTTTAGCTTTTGATTTGGCATCTTTTGCTTGATATATTAACGGATGGATGAGTTGTTGATGTACGTACGCACTACACTACAGGATCATAGGTGCGGCATTGATTATCACAGGATTGTATCTGGTTCTATGGGGGAAGAACGCGGAGAGAAAATTCGCAAAGGAAGCTGCTGTGAATGTGATTGCATCGTCTCCCGGTGCGGAGCATTCTCATGGGATCATCAACAATAGGGCAGCTAGCCATGCCAAGTCCTCCTCCCTTGTCCAACCACTTCTCCCTTCTTCCACTGCTACTGATAGTGTTTGATTTCCAACTCATCCGACTGTGATCTGAGACAAAGCCCACGAACTTAAAATGTTACAGTTTTTAAATGGGTCTCTCTACGAACTTGTTTAATTAGTTATGTTAAGTCAGGTTTAATTTTACTTTTGAAAAAGAGAGGAGAAAGCTTGTGTGTATTATTTATCAATTTATGAAGTTATTCTACTTTTTAAAAAGAGATTGATTATGATTTCAACATATATTGTTCGATCTCATGGAACGGAAATGACGTCAAAGCTCTCTCGATGTCGATGGCGTTCAATTTGAAATCCCGATCTAACTTCTATAAACTCAACACTTCCCTAATTAGTGCACGAATAACCCGCCGCTCTGATACTATAGGAAAATTATCACCTCCAGTTTGCTGACCGACCCAGTTCCCCAGTTCCTCTAATAGGGGGATGGTGGATCCCACCCGGGCAGGGTGTTTGGGCATGGGTAGAGAGGTCCTTTCAGCCCCCCTTTGTTAGAGGAACTGGGGAACTGGGCCGGTCAGCAAACTGGAGGTGATAAAGATCCGATACTATATGATTCATTCCATAAATTTGAATTTTATAATGGAGATGTCCGTTTTAGACTCATCACAAGCCCGATCAACAATGATCGCACACTACAAGACCAATGTAAGACTAAACTTCATTCTTGTCCATGAAGCACATTTGCTGCATAAACTCCCCCTAGGGCCCTCGCACGAATAACCCAATTTAATACTGTTTAACAACATTCAACCCAAACTCAAGTTTCAAGATAGAAAAACCTTTACTCAAAGTCATTAGAACAATCACCATGTAAGACTAAGCTCACATTCCTGAGTCCTGACCATGAAACACACTCGAATCGACATCCTCTACTTCCACCTACCCTTACTTTCGTGTGCACCCTACACACAACGAGGCACATAAAGACCGTCTTACCCCTATTCGGGCAAGGCACTGGGGTAGGGGTAAGGCAATCTTTGCACGCTCTGTTGTGTGTAAGACGCACACAAAAATAGAGACAGGTGGAAGTAGAGGATCACTCGCTACGTACATCAAATGCATATTACCAATGGAATTTGAACCGCACATAGCATGACTGAGGATGATTTGGCCAGTCCCATCGTGAGATTTTGTAGATTTAATTCCATTGATGTGCTTCTCAATTAAAGATATGTTGCTATCCACTTCTCTCCACTACTCCACATTTGCGTTTGATATTTGGCTCTACACTATCCAATCCCCACCAAGAGAAGTTCAGACTTAAACTGTACCGGCCTAACCCATGATGCATTAGATCATTCTTCCCCCTCCCCCCCCCCTCCCCCCTCCCCCCTCCCCCCTCCCAAAAAATAATGCTTGATTTGGTTGGACCCTTGATATTTTTTTTTTGGAAATTGGAAGTATCCGGCCAAAACTAATTCCTCCAGGGCTCATGCATCATCCTGCAACACACATGAATCGAGAGATACTGGAACCCCCATGTTCACCAGGGAATTTCCTCTCAGGCGAGTGGCCCCAAAGGGGGAAGCGGAGTCAAACTCAAGACCTTCAGTTTCCTTAGGTCTTGTCCCTTGCCAATTGCACTGCCCCTTGGAGTTAACCCTTGATATTTTCAAAGAGAATGGATCATATGCACGTACCAACAGGTGAACGTACATGTGAGTTCGTTCACCTGTGAGTTCACCTGTTAGTACTCGCAGAGGAACCAAAGTCCATATCAAGTGACATTTCTTTACCAATTCAGATCGTCTACAGTGCAGTTGCCCGTAGCGGCCTATGCGGCATAGACTGGACCGTGTGTGCAATGACCGCCTTACCCCCCGCTCGGGCAAAATGTTTGGGCAGGAATAAGACGGTCTTTGCACGTGTGGCTTAATCTGCACTGCTCAGACCGCTACGGCAACGCACCGTAGAGGATCTGGATCCTTTCTTTACGGCTTAAGTTTTCCCTCAATCATGGAGAGAAAAAATATAGAAGCAAACGAACAATATTCACATGGAAAAATATTACGCAAGCCCTTCCTATATGAGTATCAAGGAGCAAACGATTTAGTAGAAGTGTACGTACAAGGATTCATGAACGTGTTGTATTCACAATCAAACAATATTCACATGGAAAATTACACAAGCCTTTCCTATATGAGTGACTAAATATCTATTTATATCTCTCTTGCTCTAATGCCTCTATTCTATTCTATTCTATGGAGGGAAAGGGGAACAGAGAAAATTTCTATCAAGTTTATATACGTCACTTGTAACTATCTATATACATATACTAGCTAATACACAATTGGATGGAAATACGATGAAATTATACAGCAATTAAGAGAAGCAAAAGCTTCACATACACCACTGCATCTGCAAGGCGTCCCAACTTAACCCTTCGTCTCCCAACGCTAACTCACAGGTCGAAGTCTCCGGGTAATGGGTGGTTCCTGATATCGGAAAATCCATCAACCTTGGCATCTCATCTAGGTCCCATGGAGACAGCATTGACTCACCCACCACCTCTGTCTCTGGCAAGCTCAAATTCATCTCTCCCCAAACGCTTACACCTAATTGCCCTGATCCATCTGCCTCTCCTGTCTGCTTCCCAATCTCCCATCCATTGCTACCCGATGACCCAGCCCAGTTCGAGTAATTTGACTGATCATTATTATTATCACTGCTGATCACCTTTTCACCTTCAAGGCACTCCGACCTCGACTCCACTACTGCTACGGGTGGTTCCAAGGACGAACACGGTAGTGGTTCTGGTTCTAGCTTGGGTTGGGTGAATTGGGTGATAGTGGTTGTTGAAACTGTAATTGAATTTGAATCGAGGGGTCCTGGTTCTGATTCGTTCCGGTCGATCCATAACTCTGGCAAATTGAGTTTGGCGGAGGAGCCGTAAAGCTTGCGAGCGGCAACGTCGTAGGCTAGTGCCGCATCGCGCGATGTCTCGAAAGTGCCGAGCCAGAGTCGAGCGCCACGATTTGGTTCTCGGATTTCGGCCACCCACTTCCCCCAAGTCCTCTGTCGAACACCTCTGTATGTGCACATAACGTTCTCTGGACCTCCTTTCCCCTTCATACACCCTTTCCTCGAACTTCTCTGTGTTTGAATCTGAGTCATCATCCGATTATTATTAGAGGATCGCTTCATCACTTTCTTCTCTCCAACTCCCATCTTACCCAGCAACGGTACTACTCTACTCGTGATAAGCACGGTTTCATCGATCGATAGAAAGACTTCTTCTCTTATACCTCCCAATAAGCATGGATAAGGGGTGTTTAAATGGCAGGTGAAAGGGCTTTGCAACACTTGTCTGATACTCTGCTGTTTGGTCAGGTTTGATACTTGTCAACCGCTACGATGACGAGGAGATACACTTGGCCTGGTTCAATTGTTACACAGGTTGGCTCGTCAATCACATTACTTCCCTCACTCGTTCTTTCTTTATAGAAGGAAGGATCAAAGAACTATCAAGACTAGTCGACTTGCAGGCGCTTCTACTGTCGTGCATGGGCAGGCAGCTGTCACCGGAGGTTGTACAAGATAAACTCAAAACTCCAAAACAAGTCGCTAATCTCAAAAGGATTTCATGAGTCCGTGATACGTGGAGTGATAGTTACTTCTCTGTGGCAGTGGCAGAGTACGCGATGCCTATTCAGGTGTCAAACAGTAACCGAAACTGATGAAGCCAGGTGAAAGAAGTTACAATTCCATGAATCCTCCCAAACTCTGTGTCCACGTGCGATAATGGCGGGGCGTTAACGTGACACATATCATTACACGTGTATGTTTGGTACCTGTTATGGATTTACTATATTATTCACTGGATTTGGATCCTCTGCCGCCTGAGGTTGAGCGGTCATCATGCTGCGCACAACTTATAGGCCGCCAGGTAGATTTGATGCAAATCTAATGGTTGGTAGTTGATGATCTGATATTTTTCTGAATTTTAATCGGTAATTTTGAATCTTGAATTGAGCTCATCTACCAACCAATGGATTTGCATCAAATCCACGTGGCGGGTTACGAGAGTTGAGTGCAGCACGATGACCGCTTAACCCCCAGTTGCAGAGGATACAAATCCATTTTTCCACTTTTTTAGTATACTTTCAATGAATGATGGAGGCCATTTCGGTAAGGCAAGAAGAAGGTTGTCAGGTTGCGTACAGTTTGTCCCAAATATATGACCATGTGATATGATTGTTCATTTGTTTTACCTCCTGAAATGAAAAAATCCCACCTTATTGATGTGCATGCGTTCTCACTGTCTATGTGCTTGTGTAGGCCATGCAACCTGACAATGATCTTGTGCTAAGACCATGTGAAATGACCGTTCCCTTGAAATGAAAATATATTTCATCCCATTGATGCCCATCCAAGTGCTCTCATTGGCCCCACACTTGAGCAAGCCATGTAGCTTGGCTACGATCTTCTACCCTTTTAATAATTAAGTAACTGTGTTTAAGGTTATAGGTATCGGATCTATCAGTATTTTGTATTGGTCTTGGCTGAATCGATCTATCGGGTTGGCATCGTGGTAAAATAAAAAAAAATGGACAAGTTTTTGACCGGTATAATTGATTCATATCGGTATCGATCTCCAACAATATCAATATCGACTGATATCATATTGATTCTGATGATATAAATTTTACTTTGTAACTTTTTCTATTTTCATCAACAAAAAAAAATAACAATACCGATTCTGATGATATCAATATTGACTAATACATCGATACGTACAATACGATATCGATGCTTAGAACTATGACTGCGTTGGGATTCTCTGCCCTACCTCCAAGGTTCCATGGATCAAGTTGCCTAAGTTATTTAAACCTGATTAAGCACCACAAAAGGGAAAAAATATGTTGGAAGAACCATCGTAACTTCTTGGTAAATTCCATAGTTTTCCCCTCAAATCTATGATTTGTTTTTTGTTTTTCTTTTTTCCAAGTTTTTGTCAATGCTATGTTTGTTTCATTGTAAATTTTCTTTTTGACAAATAATATTTTAAATGAAAATTTCCATCATATGAATTTTTATATTTATTATTATTATTTTTCATTTTGTGTTAAAACAAACAACATAAGAAGAAATTAACAAGATCACAACAGTCAAAGAATATCACTTTAAGTCAAGGGTCAAGAGAATCACATAACTCAAGGCTATTTTAAGGACTCACACACTACAAGTAGGGATGTAAATGGATAACCGAAATCCGAATCCGAATTCGCATCCGTATTCGTTTAGGGGCATCCGTATTCGTTTAGAGATATCCGGAAAATAATCCGAATACTCCGATTAAAATCCGTCCGAAAAAAAATCCGAATACTTAATAATAAAAAATTAAGTAAATAATGATTTTTAGGGTTTTTGAAGATTAAACAAGTTCTAGAATATGATGAAAAGAGAATCATGATCTAAGAGATATGGATTGAGAGAGAATTGTATCCGCTAGGGGGAGGAAGGTCTGGGTTACACAAGGCAGATATGTAATCGGATGGTCGAAAATCCGAATCCGATCCGCATCCGAATCCGTTTAGAGGTATCCGTATTCGGCCAGGGAATATCCGGCTCCGATCACATCCGATCCGTATCCGATCCGAATCCGATCCTTTTACATCCCTAACTACAAGCGGATATCAACTTTATATCTCTTCAAACCAAAAGATAAATATATGCATAACAAAGAAGTATCATTGGAATATAACTGGAATGTAACTGTTGAAAAAAAGTTGTTGGAATATAACCATTGAAATATAACCGCTAGATGCCTTGAAAAAAGGAATTATTGTTTGAAAAAAATGTTAAAAAGGAGGGAGAAAGTAGAGTGAACATTAAATACTCATTATCATGACATCATTCTCCCCTGTTTTGAAAGAACTTGTCTTTGAGTTTGAAATGGCAATTGAAGTGGTGATTCGGTTGTTGGTAATGTACTTCATTGTCAAGTGTGCTTTTAAATTTTGAATCAACTTGGTAAATTTGCTCTATTACTGATATACCTAAACATGGCCAACCAAGGGTGGCACGACAGTCTGATATATATGCCCATCGGCAGGTCAAGCCCACACAATACCAGACCAACCCGGAACAGGAGATTCAGTTATAAAGGGATACCATCCCTACATGGAAGATTACCTATCCAAGTCCTAGTATATCACAGTCAGTTAGCACTGCAATCCTACAAGGAGGCCATATCCCTCGTAGAACGGCAATATGGAAACTCATAATGCTAATGGACTCCTTCTAATTAGGGAAACACTTTCCCAAGAGGACTCTGTTACGAGATCTCCTACCATTAATAGAATACTCAAGATACGGGATTCTCCATCACGACCTCTATCTACAGTCTACTCTATAGATACTCAGGTATAGATCATAGGATCCACATCCTCTACTTCCATCCTACTTCCAAGCCTTCACATCACGCCACGTGGCCTGACAGCCATCCAATGTCTAGAAGTGAAACAATTCAAAAAAATTCAAAATGCTTTTCAAAACCTGATGAGACCTTTGAACCAAACCTTAAACCCCTAAACAACCCAACTCAACCGGCTCAAACTCACCCAAACCCAACTTCCCACAAATCAGAATTTATCCTCTTCTTCTTCCAAAAAACTCAAAGCAACTCCATCGAATGAAGATCTCTGGCCTCTTCCTCAAAACCATGGCTGAGTCAGTAACCGCTCAAAGTTGTAAAAAATACCAAAAAAATGAGAATGTTTAAAAAGGGAAAAGAAAAAATTTGGGAGGAGCAGAAACTAGAAAGAATTTGTCTCATGTTCTGGATTTATGTTTTGACAGAGGGAGACGAAGAGGGAGATTTGTATTCTTTGTATTAGTTTTCCTTTTCCATTTTTTTAATTGATTTCAAAATAGTTGAATATCTCTCCTTTATACTTCTATACATAGCTTGTATATCAAATACTATGAGAAGGAAAAACGATGACATAAGACATAAGACAAAATCACAGATAATCTCATAGAATGTGAACCTTGAAAAATGATGGTGGGTCTTGTGGTACTTGCACCCTCAATTTGGTGGCTGTTCTCCCTCGCATCTTATTCTTTCTCCCTCCTATTTTAGGCATAAGATCCACATCCTAGGGCGATCTGAACCTTAGGTTTCCTTCCCTTAGTTTCATCCCTGCTGTGAGATATCCATCTGGATCCATATCTGAACCTGCAACTCCCGCTGGTTCACGTTTCAGAAAAGTTCTATTAGTCATCAAGCTGTTGAATCAATTGATTTCTTGCTGGAATCCATAGGGCTATGGGTCAGAAGCCTTATCCTGAAGGTTCAAATCCATAGGAGATAAAATCAAGTGATTTCTTCTCTCGAAATTAATTTTGAGTTTTCCGCCAAGAGGGTTCCCAAGGTTGAAGATGAAGAGCCATTCCGGAGTTGCAGGTGTGACGTGTTCTACAGAGAAAAAGAAAGAAAGAGAAACCAGGCAGGGAGGGATGGGGAGGAGTGATAGAGGAGAGAGAATGGGTTAGATTAGGGTAGGGATTGGGTTAAGGATGTGTTTAAACCGGTCGGGTGGGTTAGTTTTGGGGTTTAAGGTGGTTCAAACAGGTCTCATCAGATTTTTTCAACAAAATTTTGAATTTAATACAAGCCGTTGGATGGTCAAAAAGACACGTGGCGCGCTGAGAAGTCGTGGAAGTAGGATGGAAGTACTATCGATGGAAGTAGAGGATGTGGATCCATAGATCACAACATCATCTTGAATTCTTCTAACTTGTTTGCTGCTATCAAAGACTTAACTTAGGCATCAGAGAGTCCCTCGCTGGAGAAGACCGGCTCTCCCTTGCTCATCTGATCCTTTTTTTAGACGCAACAATTACCAAATTTATTCATCTTAAAAAATTGCTAATAAGATAGAAAATAAAGAATATTACATGATAACAATCAAAGAGACCTATTTAACTCGGAGAGGGCCACTTAACATTGAATCTTTTGGGGGACTCACTACTTGGCCAATTTTTAATCAAGTTTCAACTTTTTGGATTTCACCCCCATTTCGTCCTCTATCGAAACCAATATATTTCAGTAAATTTGGCTTGCAAAATTCGATAGTTATTTTGCCAAAATATTATGTTAAGTAGTCACATGTTCGAGTCTCTGGTGTGGTTAGGTTGCTAGATCACGGACCTAGGTGTAACGGTTAGGTTGATCCATTGTGTCTAAGTGATCACGGGCGTGATTCTCTCTGAAAACAACATCTTTGCGAAACAGGTGTAGGGCTGCGTACATTATAACCCTCCCTAGAGCTGTAGTGACTAGTGACCGGAGCCTCGTGCAGTGGGTAGCCTTTATTTCACAGAAATATTACACTAATATCGGTGAAATTTCGGAACACTGCAATACAATACGCAGTTACGGACATCCATTGGGGGGGGGGGGTGGGGTTGCCGGTTGGGGCTTTTGGGGAATGGATTTTGATCCAGCAATGGCCCAATACGATCCGGTACGGCCGATTTAGTATCGGTATTACCGACGCCGATATTGGTGCCAATTCTGTGATATATACATCCCTGGCTGTGTCATGGGTTTCGAGCTTCCACGGCTCCATCGCTAGTTTGCGCGTCTGCGGCCCGAACGAAGAACAATAGACGACTCCTTCGTTGAAAATAGTTAGCTGCAAAAAAAAAGTAGAGGACATTTGCAAGAATTCTAAGATAAAAGCCTTATTTGTTGGTTGAAGAGTAGATTTGAAGTTCGATCCCGCGAAATGATCCTCGGATTTATCGCCCAATGCTATTGAACACTAATTTGATGAAGGCAATTCTGAAGATCTTCTAGAATGGCGGACAAGACGTTGGAGAAGTGTTCTTCAGAAGAGAAGGATGAGAAGAAGAACGTAGATCCGGAGTTCTTTAGCTGTCTACTCCAGCCTCCGGGTAACGATGCCGATGCTGATCCCGACTATGTCGGAATTCGCCGGCTTCTTCTCAATAGGAAGGCTGAGCATGGTGTTGATCGGCGTAAGGTTTGCGTTATCTGCGCCATGTTTACCGTTTCCTTGAGTTTTGACCTGTCTGTTTTTCGTTTTATATCATTTGCTTCATTCCTACGGATTGAGTTGTTCAGTACATTTTCAGATTGATTTATGAAATCTTTGCATTTGATCAACCCGTAAGTTTCGATGAAAACGGGAAGTTTGGATGATGCATTGCGTTATATTATGCTTAAGGTACTGAGAAGTCATTATCGCATGGTGAATGGAGGAAGCAAGTAGCAGTGGATCGTCAAACATATTTGAACTAGCGACCGACAACTTTCGCTAGCTAGTTTGTTTCTTCACTGATCTGTGCAACTTTTACAACTTATGATTGAGAAAAAGAGAAAGATCAATCAGCTTGAGCATAGATGTTGCCAATAGGGGACTATGAAGAATTTCATCGGGAATCTGACCACATTGCAATGTATTAGTAATGACCTTACCATAGAATAGTGCATGTGGATTGGATGATCTAATTCTCCAATGCATCGAGGTTAAAGGGGAGAGGGAAGAGGGGAGGGTGTGGTAGACAGTTGCTAAAGTATTAAGTGTCTTGACAAAACAATTTTGAGTACTGGGGTGCTATCAAAGAAGTATATGCATCTTGATTTCTTTTAGAGCTAGTTGATTAGTTGAGAGGTGCTGTGGTTACGCTAAAATCCACACTAGCCATGAGAATATTACCCTTTGTTCCATCTGAATGTTCAAGGAAGCAATATGTTCCCATTAGTATATAAATGAATTAACTGTGCCAATAAATTCCAAGCATGGCATGGAAAGAAGGTACAGATGTGGATGAATCCAGGCAGATCCAAGGACATTGTGTTTGACTATGATATGGGTGTGTGATTTCTCATAGCTTCTTGGTTGTCGTTTCATAAGAATTGTCTGAAAGTTACTTCATGTCAAAACCAATTATGTTTTTGTAATACCTCATTTCATCCTATTTTCTGTCTGAAGAATAAATTCGATCTTGAATGGGGACTTGACAATGATGCTCTTGTTATTTGGGTCATTGAGATGGAACATACTTCACACATTGCATGGCTGGTAGATTGCCTTGAACAAAGCTATAAAGGGAGGAAATGACTCCAGATTGATGAGAAATCAAAATGATGCAGGGCAGATTTTTAAAACGCAAATATGGAAGAAAGCAAGAGTTAAGGGTTTCTTGTAGGCTCCATCTAGTTACAAGTATAGGAAATGAAGGGAAGCAATATTTATTTAGAAAATAAAAATATAAACTTTTGTAATCATGATTGCGTAACTAACCTAAAATCTTATCAGATATGGTAATTAAAATTTTCAAACAGATTTCTTAGCCATATCATATTTTTCTATTCAAATCCAAGGAATTTTGTTGAAAAGCAAAGTAAAATTTAAGTACTATATTTAGTAAGTATTTGAGTTAGTTACATAATCATTGTTGGTATTGATTAGAAAAGCTTTATTTTATTTTTATTTTAATTTCATTTCATTTCTCTGCTCTAGCTTGCCCAACAATCAAACTACTGCGCTAATGCACCCATTCAACGGCTGAGCTAGCTAATTCCCAGATCATTTAACCACTGTTTATAACAGAGAACTACTTTCTGATCCCCAATGACAATATCATCTCCTAGAAGGCATAGTCTATACAACAGATGACTGGGATATACAACCTCAGCTGCACACCACACTTCCAACTAGATGGATCTGTTGTAGTTCGGAGGCCTTAGAGAGGAAAGAAGCCAGATGTTTATGGTAACAGAGATTCAAAAGGTTGTCAGGGGATTAACGATTTCAAAATCCTGAGAAAGACTTCCTACGAAGTCCTTGACCTCCCAGCTATTTCTTTTTTAGCAATGGGTCATCCTTTCCTCACTTCCTTGGAAGGCACCAAAAGCTTAAAGACCCAATGCAATAAAAATGTTTTTCCAGGCTTGGAGTAGGGCTGTAGTGTGTTTCAGGTGTGTTCCTATATGTATTAGGAGAAAATTGTTGACCGGTTGGCATTCATGGTTGGCTGCTAACGTATCCAACCCCAACAAAGGACCTACTAATTAGCAAAATCCGGTTCAGGCCTCAAAATCTAGGGCCTTCTTGCCATCTTTGGTGGGCTAGAATCTCTGTGGAGGGATGGAAGTTGGCAAGAATAATTTCTCTCGTTTTGGTTTTTATTGGGGATGGTTTTCTCTTTTGAGGAACCACAGAAAGGCAGTTAGGAGCTATGTTACTAGGGAGCATAGTTGTCAAGGTAGCAAGGCGACCCAAGGCAGTGGAGGGGTGCCTAAGCGCGTAAGCGACAAGGCGCCCAAATGTTATTTTTTATTTCCCTTGTTTTATGACATAATTTAGTATGTTACAATATATACCTTATATCATAAAAAATCAACATTAAGCCATATCAAGTCATCAAAAAACAACATTAAGTCACCAAAAATCAATATTAAGCCACATCAATCATAAAAAATAAACATAGAACTAGAAGACAATAGAACTAAAGAAGCAAGCTATTGGAAGTTTGAAACAATCAAAACATACAATTGGCTTATATTGTTCTTGGAATTAGTCATTGTCATGATATACCTAGTCTCACATTTGGTTTATACTGTTCTTTGGAAATATGATCTTATCTACAAGTAATTAAATTGCTCTCGATTTAGAGAATTGTTCTTGTTCTCCAAGAAGTTTGACTGGTCAAATGATTTATTTTTTACATGATTTTTTTTTTTTTGGTATTAGGTAGAGTACACAACCAGCTTTCCAACAAATCTAAGATTGCTTAAATCTGATTTATATTGAAGGAGTTATGTTCCAGTCAAACCTTATTTGGTGTGCGCGAATGCTGTCAAAATTGTCCTTATTGAAAATATTTTTTTAGACATCAAAACAAACGAATATATTTTACTGCTTTTTGGTTTTTAGCAATGTTTTACCATATTAAGATTTATGGAATTTTTAGATTTGAGAAGAACCCCCACATTAGAAAGTTGAAAATTTCACCTACCGTAAAAAATTCAGTTTTTGTTCTTGAACTAGGGGCTGATTTTTAATCCTATTGGAATTTGATATTTTAACTATTTTTATTGGATTCAAATAGGGGGTTATTTGCTTATTTATGAATAATATCTTAAGTAAATGAACTTAAATGATATTTGGCATAAATAAGGCAAGGTGTTCAATACCACTAAGGTGTCAGCTGCCTAGACCCCAGAAAATCCGCCTGGATGCTTAGATGACACTTTGACAACTACGCTTGGGAGGAGAGGCTATTGCACTTAGGTGACCCACTACATCACCTTTTCAGTATTGTAGCTAAGAATGAGACATATCCTCACCTGATTAGAATTTGTACCCCATTGACTCTGTTTTCATGGCGGGGGACTGGTTTGTGGAGATCAGGTTACTACTGTACTTATTGTTTGGCTTGACCAACCAGTCCAATACTCCAACCTTGTAACCAAGGATGCTCAGGGTGGGATCCATGCAGCTCACTTATTTGTTGAGACCTACTCCAATAAACTGTTGAGATTGAGCCACATGTTGAATTTGAAATTGGCATAAACAAGGGCCATAACAGAAGTCAACTTAGCATGTATCTGCTACTTCCCTAGTGTTTTTGGAGGGGGTGAATTTGAGAGGGAAGAAAGCTCAAACTATATTTGATAGTTTTCAGGCTATCATAGAGGAGGAGGAGGGGGGTGTTCAGCCAATGGTGGACCATTGGGTGTAAGTCTAGTTTCATAACTAACTTGAGGTGAGTGATACTTGTTGCTGTTGGGCCTGCCTGATCAAGGTCAAGCAGGCAGGGTAGCTGAAGATCCCAACCTTACTCAAGCATTGGGCTTGCCTGGGCCCGATGGCCAAAACGAGGGGATATAGGGGGAGCCTGGAAGTCATTCTAGGGTTGCTTCCCTGACCCATTTAGAGGGGTCAGCACCTTTTTTTTTTTGTTGAAGATGTGACATCAGCATAGTTTTTTTTTTTTTTAGCATAGTTAAAAGGTGATATTATGGTTCTCATTCAAGTGCTTGTGCTTAGGGATTTGGGTCATTGTTCTTGGGTGAAGACAACCAGCACTCTGAATAGTATTTAAAGAACAATCGCGGTGAATGGGCTGTGATTCTGTACCACAGATGGGCATCAGGACCTCATGAGGTGAATTTTATGTCCAGGGAGATTCTAGTAATTGTGAAAAAAAGGGTAATGATCAAAGAAGTTATCGGAAAATGGATGCTGATGTTGTGGTCAACTATGTGTTGAAGTCTAAAGCCCTAGAAGAGGAGTTTGGTCTGCTGTTCTTGCATTGTTCTAGAAAGATGACTGATCATTGTCTTGGAGTTTTTTTTTTGTCTTGGAGTTTTTTTTTTTTGCATCCACTTAAAATTGGCCTCTGATTCCTTTAGTTAATACGAAAGGAATCTATGGATTATATAAGGGTAATTATTTGGTAGTTTCTGGGTTGCATTTGGAGTTGACAATTTCTTTGTTTAGTTCTGAGGAATTTCAATAAATCAGATTTTTGCATGGAAGGATGCTAACTGCATAGAGTTTGCGGTCTCAAGGTATACTGAAGTGAGTTTGATATCTGCATAAAGTTTTAGAGTTACGTTGTTTGCTTGGGTTTGTTATATAGCTCTTTTGAGTCTTGTTCAGAAGTGAAAGCCCTTCGTTTGTGGCTGCTCACTGCTTGCTTCTAAATCAGTTATCAAAGAAGTGAGAGGGGGGGGGGGGGGGAGAAAAGAAATATTAAGCATCTGAACTTTATTTGTGCATTAATCTCTTCATTGTCTTTTATGAGGATATTTGAACATATAGTTCCTATTGAACAAAACCATTAAACAATGTCCTTGGAAATGGAATTCTCTTGTGGAGTTTTGATATTTGTACAAGTATAGATAAATTTGTAACTTACCCACCCTCATTTCATGTTGAAGGACTGGAAATGTAATGGAAAAGGTTATGTAGCCTACCGTAATTACATTCGCAGGCCAAGGAATTGGGAGAGTTTGCATATACCAAGCCATCCAAGCACACCTGGGCAAAGGTTAGTGAAATTGTAGTCAATGACCATTGGTATTTTGACAAAGCCTCTAATGTAGTTGAGGTAACTGCCGCTAAATATTTATCTTTGGTAACTTCATGAATGGAAGTATACATGCAGGCTTGTTTTGTGAATAATATAATTTAATGAGAAAATCAAAACAATGATAAATAGGTGACCTGTTGTGATGAGGTGTTGTTTTCTTTAGGGTGGCAAAATTTAGACCAATAATCTGACTGATTCTGTCCAACCCAGTTAAAACCACACCCAGACAATAATAAGTTGTTTGAATTCAAAATTGGGCCGGGTTCAGGTTTGATTATTCGACAAGCTGATCTGGTTGTCCAAATTTGAAAATATTAAGATATGGTGAGTAATAGATTTCTCAGATATAATACGAGTACTAACTTATTTGGTAAGAGTTTTATTATTTGACCATTAGATTTTGAGTTCAAACACTGAAAACAGAATATTTAACATTATAGGTATACTCTAATCAACAACATACTTTGTATGATAACTGTGCATTCCGTGATATTTTTGGATGAACTGGGTTGGACACAGATAACCCAGATTAAAACTAGTTCAGACAAGAACATATGACCTTGTCCAAATTATGGGTTTGGACTGGGTCCAGGTCAGACAAATCGCTATAGCATGGCCTATTTTCTGACCTGGACCAGAGTAGATTTATCTGAATTTTTGCCACCCCTAATTTTCTGTTGGGTAGAATTGGGATACAGTTGCCTTAGGTATATAGTATGAGGCTTCGAAGCTATTGCCTGGTGTTGAAATCAGTAATCCTTTGTTGAGTTCTATGGCCTTGCGTCTGTTGATCTACTTGATGCAATAGTGAGGAATGAAATTAGGTTGTCATGCATTTTGTCTTTTGCTCTATCAGTGAAAATTGATGATGATGTTGTAATGACAACAGTGGTAGTAAAAATTTCAAGACTATAAATGGTCTGAAAGTAATTCTGCTATCAGTCTTCCTTCAGATGCGTGAAAGAAGGGAAGGAGTCTTACTATCTGGTCGGTTCTTTCATTTCTTATTCTTGCATTAGCTAAACTTCATTCTCTTCCAAGTTCTCAGAACAATTTTCATTATCCATATTTCTGTTGCTTATAATATTATATCCTATGCTGTAAGAGTTTTAATAACACGTCAGTTTACTTGTGTATGAGTGTTCTGTGAATTTATGTTTCATACAATTCTGACATCAGGGTAATTTACTGCTTGATGCATCAGTGGGCGATGGGTTCCATCTCCAGGTCCATCCTCTCTTTTGTTTGAGGTGGATAGCTGGAGTTCTAGCAGGGTACGTATGATAATTATGAAGTTTAATTTCTTAAAATTCAGAAAGTGTTTTTTATACTCTTTTGATTACATATACTGATATAGCGTTAGGGAATCTGGAGTAAGTTCTTGGACCATCTGTGTTGGATGTGGACCATCATTTTGTAGGTACAATTATTCTTGGGGTCTGAGTGATGCACTTTCTAGATCAAGTGGTGTAGAAGTAGCATTTATGCAATAAGAGGATTTGCCACATCATAGCCTGCTTAAAACATATCACATTTCTGATGATTGTAACCATCTGCTGTTTTTCCCTGCCAGCCCTTGGGCAATCTAGATGCCTTTTATATGAAAACTTTTCTAGATGTGTGCTGGATAAATCACTATGATAAAATGAATTAGCATCTTTTGAGATACGTGGCTTCATTTGTCGCTCTTAAAATATTTGCTTTCTCAAGTCTCAACAACTTAACATATGTAGATCATTCCAGTCTACTGGCTTCTATTGGCTTAAATATAGATGAAAATGAAAGTGAAAGGTTGTTTCTTCCTCTTCCCCTCTCCACAAGATTTCTTTCTGAATACCATTGTTTCTAATGTTTGCTGAATTGCTTCAACATCCTCTTGTTAGAAAATCACAATTTTGTTGCTTCTTTATTAGGGCAAAGGTTATCAGGTAGTAGGCCTACTGAAGGAAGTCTATCTGGTCGGCCAAAATATCTGCCATGTGGCATGTCAGATGGGCCCAAATTTTGTGAACGACCCCAAGGTGTCTGCTCACAGCCTCACATGTCAAGTTTCAGCCAAAATGCCAAGTAGAAAGCTTTGAAAATCCAGGACTATAGATAGGGTGCATGCCAATAGGGGGGGGGTTTCTGATTGAAATTGGCTCTGAAAAATCGTTGCAAATTCTGACCATCCCCATCTATCCAACAGTTGGAATTGCGACATCTTCATGCCATTTGCACAACAAAAAATTTCAAATTAGGCAAAAATTCTTTTACATGGGCTGTAAAGGAAAGGCTTCCTTCATGGTCCACCATCATTGTGCCATGTGGCAATTTTGATATTGGATAGAGAGGATATGGTGTGGATTAGCCACATGTCAAATTTCAGAGCCTAATTCATCAAATACCCTCCAGCGTATTGGCACACAATTCCATGTATATCCATGCACGGGTATGGTATTCTGACCACTAATGTGCACTCTCTCATAGTCCTGGTTTTTAGACCTCTGTTTTTCCACTTGACAAAGTCTGATTGGGCTGAAGCGACATGTGGGCCGGGTACCTCGGGGTCTATATGTGCACAAAATTTGGGCCCCATCTGATCTGCCATGTGGTAGATTTTCGCCGGCTGTTAAGAAAAGGCTTCCTTAATGGTCCGTGTGCAAAGCATTCCTTCAATAATATACCTGATCAAGACATCATTTTCTCTGAAGCCGTTTCATATTTTTATGTCTGTGACTCTGTATAGCATAAGAAACTATTCTAAATTTTCTGTTCATACTTAAATTCTCTTCCAGCAATGAAAGCCAATTGGCCACAATAGGAAGAACTGCTAACAGCCCTGAACTCCTCTGGCAAGAGCCAAGTCTATTCTATCTTATACTTTCCAGCATTATGGAAACTAGAAGGGGGGTGTTATATCATATGTCGACATGGTATTGGGATGGTGTTGTATCTTATGTTTATCTGGTATTTTCAGTCTTTTTTGTACATAAATACGACTCCAGAAGTTTCTTCTTCTTCTTTGTCTAGCTTCTTTCCCTTCAGATACTCTGGGTATGAAATTTTCTCTCTTTCTGGTTTGCTGGAGTTAATGTCCCTCACAGTCATAAGCTTGACTGGTTATGTATCAAGTAGGGGTTTTTGAAATGCTGGAGTTAATGTCAGTCATGATGACTGACAACTGACATCCTGAGATAACACAAGGCTATTCCACAGCTTATATGTATGCATATACAAATGCATATAGATATTTTAGACGCAACACATTAATATGTAATTGCAGATACCAGTCAAAAAGAGGATGTCATCATTTCTTAAAAAGATGTCGCAACCCTTACTCGATAAAGCACTGGATTTCAATGCCTATTAGATGTAGGGTGGCTCAAGCACAGTGCAAATACATTGATCAATTGCTTGGATAAAATTAGCCCTCGGCCTTGCCCCAAATCTATGCTTTTTAGATTGGCTGGACTTGCACTGACCTCAGCCTGGTTCAGGAGGGTGCTATGTGCAGTTCTCTTGTTTATTACTCTTAACATCAAGCATACACCTTAAGCTTGTTCTTACTATTTCCTTGATCCTTGTTATTACATATATGTTTTGTCTCTCTTTAATTTTCCTTGTTTTAAGTCCGTTGCTAGGACTCATACAAGGACAAGTGGCTTAAGTGCCTACTGCTGTTGGTGTCTTTTTAAGTGCTCAACGATTAAAAAATAGGGACTATTGGTGTGAAAGATATTAATTGATTAATGTAATGGAATACAAAGTACAGAAAGGTGATTGGAAATTAATGAATTAATTTTTTTTCTGTATCTAATGTTCCAGTTAACTGTCCTTTGGAACAGTTCGCATGTTAGGACTTGCGCTTGGCAATACTTGTCTGGCTTAGCTCTATTGTTACAGGCATGTTCCTGAATTATTTTACTGTAATGCTAGGGTGGGTCCAGCTTCCCAGGACCATGGTATACTCAAATTTGTTGACCGTTGGATGCTAGTTTTGGAAAGGCGTGAAGTGGAGTCAATGGAAACCACTAAGGGTACACCATGACCTAGGACCAGCTTACCATTTCTCCTAGCCCATTTGTTTTGTAGATCAGATGGTTATAATCATCAAGATTTGGTGTCAGGGACATCCTAGGTGTGATGCACCAAATAGTAGTTCCTTCCAACTGCATGCGGAAGCTCTAAGACAATGTATTTATAGGCAAAGTCTCTAAGAGAACACATTTATAGACAACATTATCTCAGTTTACTCCATGTGACAGAGTGGTTTTGCATTTTTTTTTTATTCCTTGTAATTTATGATAGGTTGGAGATTCAGGAAGTGGTTCATTCTTTACAGGACCTGCGAGGGTACAATCAATCTCTAAGCCACCGTACAAGTTTTAGCTCTAGTACAAGTGATTCTGAACGTGTACGTTACAAGGTTGAACCTGCTTATTCTTTTGTAGGAATGCATTGTATCTTTGATAATTGCAAAGCATCAGGTAATTTTCAACTGATTATTAGCTGAAATTTCATCTATTCCATTTGGTTGAACCTCCCTTTGTGGGATGCTGAATTTATTTTGTAAAATGGCTTACTATTTAGTTTTTGTTTTCAGTTACAGTATTGAAATTTGGGCACATGAGTTCTGATCTACTTGCATATGGAGCATCTGATGGAACCTTGACTGTTTGCACGGTATCTCAGCCACCTTCAATCATCAAGCAGTTGAGAGGGCACTCCAAAGATGTCACAGGTTGGACTAAGTGGTCTTTGTTTCACTTATTTTTCTTCTCAAATCTGTTATATAGCTTAATAAAAAAATTCTTATTCTGAAGAATTAGCAGAAATACTCTTCCTTGCCCATTTTGTACTGTTTTCAAATTTCAATTATCAGTGTGTACTAATCTTTCATTGGTTATTTTATTCTAATGCTACTCTATTCATTCATAATAAGAAATGTGGCTATTACATGCATATTAATAACTTCTCAGACCTCAGAACAGACTATTATAACCTAACAACAAGAAGAGAAATGAGCAACTCACACAGAGTACTTAGATGTGGCCAAGTGTAGTATTTTCTGAAATTATAAATACCTCCATATGAGTCATAATATTTAATTTTTTTTAGAACCGTAACCACATTGAAACCGTTTCCATCAATGCCTAGGCTAGCACACTTGGCTTTTGTGGTCCCTATGATCAATTTTCTTTATCTTTTTCAATTCTGGTTCTTCATTAACTTCATAGTTTATATCATTTCCCTATTTTTCTCAACCCTAACTGATGTAGATTTTGGCCAGAGGAAGAGGCAAAAGACCCATTGAACCAGGCCCCTTTTTGAGTCAGAGCTAGACCAGCTCGAGCCAGCCAAGGAGGGACCAAATATGCCTACGATCTTGAGAAGATCCCACCAATTATGCCCCACGATTTTGAGAAGATTCCTCTTTGACCAGTGAACTAGGATTGGTCCACTTTAGTAGTTATCATGTTTAGTAGTTTCTAATTTGTTCCTTGCATGTGGCTGAATTATAAAGTCTAGTAGTTATTTAGTTACCTTCTATTTTATTTAGGATTTAGTAGTTTCTATTTTCCTAAGTTTCTATTTTAGACTAGTTCTTATTTTAGAAGTTTTCTATTTTCTAATGTAAGCTTGCCTAAGCTATTAGTAGGCCTCACATTGCAATGAAGGAACAGATTTTGTGAATAGAATTTTCTGGCCAATTTAGGCATCGAATTGTGGGAGATTCTCCTTGTTTCAACAGCTGAGATAGCTGTGGGTGAGAGACCCAGGCTGAGAGAGCCATTCCCTTACCCCCCTTCTCTTCTTTCATTACCCTGCTCGATCTCTGTTGAACTGCTGTTGCTCTGGAAACATCAATCGTAGACTGCTGTGATCTCTCCTTCACTTCTGAGTTCTGTTGTTGCTGATCAAACAAGGAGACTTCACCCCCTGTGGATTCCAGTTCTGCTCCAGTTTGGCTGCAAGCTTCAAGAACTCACAACTCCATAATCTTTCATCAGATCCTGCAGAGTTTGGAGCATAGAGTACCCTAACCAGGCCCTACACTCGAACCTGGTTTGGAGATCAGACTCCCTCTGGTTTGCAAGATCCATCCAGACTTTCTATTTTGGTGTCACCTCTGCAACTCTCAACTCAGCCATCAGAATTGCACAAGATTTACAGTATAGGTGCTCCTCCATTGGACCTCCACTTGATCCAAGTGTGGATCCAAATTGCTGCTTGGCCCAGACTTGAATTCGACCCTAATATCAGCCCCTTCTACTGGCTGAAACCTGTTTTCCAGCATATACCTTAATTCTGAACTTGTGTTGGTTCATACTCTTCTACTAGGGTTTGTTAACTGATTATTGTGGGTTTACTTGGGACTAAATCTGCCCTAATTTAGTCTTACATTACAAACATATCAATTGGCCAATATCTTGATTTGAGACCGTGTCATGGTGACCTAGATTTCAAGGATTGACGGCTGTTCTTAGTCGGCATCATCCAATCTAGACAAATGGTTGTATGTAACAGACTTAAGATCCAGTTTTTGCACAGTGGATTGGGTCAGGATTTGTTGGACCTACCCATAATCCAAATCCGATCATGATGCAGTTGCACTTCCATGTCTCGACCGGCTTGACCCAGTCAGTGGACTCAGATCGAGAAGAACCAGGTCCAAACCTGAGTTATGGTTTGTTTCGGGATATTTAAGGTATTTTTTTTTTTCTTTTTTATGGGTTATTTTGTAATTTTTTTGGGTGCTTGTTAGCCAGAATCGTTCGAGATAGAGTTTGGGTTCAATTTATTTCAGTTTTAGCATATGATTAAGAATTTTTTTTCCTGTTATATATGTAAACAATCCCATCAAGATTCTTATTTTTGGGAATAGAAACTTTGAATTTTTCTGGAAAACGTGCTTTGTGCTTAGGTTGCCTTCTGTGGACTGGGTGTCTGATGCTGCTATCTCTTCCTCTTCTTCTGTGCACAACACCCAACTGATCCTCTTCTATCCAGGTTTGATTTCCTATCTTCTTCTTGTTCCTCCTTGGCTTCATCAGTCTTCTTACTGTTCTCTGTTTCCTACTTTTTAATCTTCGATTTGTCCTGTGTTCTTCTTTTCTTCTTCTTTATAGTCCAGGTGGTACCCCTGTTTCTGAAACCAGTTTCAGATTGCTATTTCACTTCTATGTTCTCTGGTGGTTAGATCTGAAACTTGGTATCTACCCTTTTGGCATCAATCTCTAGTAGATTCTATCTGCACTTACCAGTTTCTACATCAGTTTATTTCTGATTTAATAACCTGTTTTGTTTTCTGATTTTTCCTGGAACTGTTTACTGCACCATTCCAGACTCCATTAAATAATATTTTCTGGGCTGGTTCTGTCCACCAAGGCTGGACGACTCTGTTGGTGAAGTTCCATTCTTAATCGGTTGAGTTTTAGGAAGTTATAGCTTAACTTGCGGACTGGTTTACCGCTCGCTGTGTTTTCATCGTGAAGTTGAAGACAATCTTCCTTCCTTAATTACAACTAAGGTCAACTTTCATCATAATTATTAATAATTCCCATTCCCCATCTAATTTGCTGCTTCATTTCTGTTTTTTGATCATTTGATATGACAGTAATAACATCCATATTAGTCCCCACTATGATCCCTTTCCTCCTAACTCTGAAAGTTTTAAGAGTGTGTTCATCACCCCCAGTGAAAATATATGCACCTTACGATATCAAGTATATCTGCAGCTAATTCATCAATATCTAGGCCTTAAGCAATCTAGTCTTTGACAACATCCAGATCCTCCTCCATTGTATCACCATCTTGAAAACTTGCCTCTTCATTTTGATTCATGGTTTTCCAAGATTCAGGATCACTGTGATACTCAGATTCCACATAATTGGGTTTGTGTGACAATTAGAATGCAGGTTATTCTCAACAACATCCCCACTTTTCAAACCCAAAGTAGCGGCCATTGGATTGTAAGATCCCTATAGCGCTGGGTTCATAAGGTACTAATTTCAAATTTGCTAACTTCCCGGGAGGATAATAACAAGTTCTCTTGTATTGCATTCATGAAACTCCTTGTTTATTGTTTCATACTATGTTAAATTTTAGAATATGAAGTGGACTACTTTGTGTTAAATTCATACCATGTTGGCTGGACAGCTATTGCAATTTGTTTTGTAGAATATTACCATATTGCAAGGAACAAACTTCTGTCAAAGTTATAGTGTTTTTATATTACGTAAATAATATGGGAAAAGATACCTTTGACAGACCATGAATCCTCTCTTGATGGTCTGCCTTTCTTGAGCCACATTGGGTGCTCCTTTGGTCAAACTGACCATTGAATGGGAAGTGCCCCCCCTCCCCCACCCTGTGCGATTTAGCCATGTGTCAAGTTTCAGACTTTCAGGTCCATTTCTACTGTGTGGCCCACTGTTAGAACTTTTACCATTTTATTTTCAAGAGAATTGTTGTCACATTAGAGTTGCTAAGGTTGAATTTTATACCAATTTTAGAATCTTCAAATCTCCACGCTGGGATTGGGCTGAAACTTACCAGATAAATAGATGACATGGATGACATGTCCACAAAATTTAAATGCCAACGGAGATGCCACAAGTAAGATGTTTGGGCTATGCGCTTTTAGTATTTAAGATTCTGTTAAAGTTTAATTGAAAAAAGACTGAAGAAGTAAAAAATGAAGATCAGAAAAACAACATGCAATTATGACAGCCATTATACCCGTTGTGACAAGTAACACTGATCACCATTGTCAGCTCGTCGTTCATTATCTTTACCCCGATTCAGATTCATGTCTCCTTGGTTGCAATTTAAGTAGGGAGACCATTTGGGATTCAATTGTAGAGTATTCTTGAAGGGACTAGGGTCACTATTTTTCACAACCCCAAACCCCATGGTAAGATCGAATGCACTGAAGTACAGCAGGTTACACCCTTAAAGAACAAGCAGCAATAGGGGTTCTGATAGGGCTGACAATTGGGTCAACAGTAAGGATGTCGACACTAGTGTATGGACTCAAACTATAGACACAATTCAAGGGTTAGATTGGTCCCTACAGAAGATTAACTGGATATGGCAGCTTGTTGCCAAAATTAGAAACTATTTGAATCCCCTGATGTCTAGGTCAGAACACTGTCAACTTAACACCAACAGTAGGTAATGTGTACAATAATAAGCCCTTAAAAACTTGGTTACATCTGTTTGCCAGAACTAAAACTATAGAAGAAATCCCAAAATAGCAAACTGATCAGCATCATGGATGGGCAACAGATGATGGCTAGATTGAGAGTAAAGACTCTTGGTCAAAATTAGAAACTAAAGCACAGTTTTAGCAGTTTACAGGCCTAAGAGTTCCAACCAAATGATGAGCTTGAACTCACTGTTGAAGGGTTCCTGTGATATGGACAGAAGAATACCAGAAGTTGGCTTTCAATTGATGGACAGATGATAAGATATTGGAACCTGAAGTTTTTCTGCTAGAAAGCTTTCAAACGGGGGTGCCACTGGTAGTATTGGAGTCTTCTGACACCAGCTTCTTGGAGGAGTCGATAGAACAGCCTAGTAGTGTTGAAAACAACAACAAAAACAGAGACAAGGGTCTTGGTTCCTCTGTGCTGGTGATTTTTGTAGGATTAATAAAATAGAAACTGTACAGATAAAGGAAGAGGGGGGGGGGGGGGAGATATGACCAAGGTCTCTCACCTTTGGCCTTGGTCTGTCTCTCAGTGACCTTGGTCTCCCACCATAGCTGAAGCACACAGCACAAAGCAACAACTTTTTTTTTTCTTCAAAACTTCAAATCGACTACAGCCCCTATTTTATTAATAGTCTCAAACCTCACTTGCCTGGAGGGAAGATTCTTTACAAGATACCAATCTAATAAAATAGAATCTAGCTTAGCATACTTCCTAATTTCTACTTTCTAGTTACATAAAAATTAGAAACTGAATAGATACTTAAAAATAGAAACAAAGATAAAATAAGATCTCCTTAAAACGACCCACGCAAGCCACTTCATGGGCCCAAAAACTGAAACCACCAGGCCCATTAATGCTGGCCATGCTGGTCCCATGGCTGGGCTGGTTCGATAGAAGCAGGACTGGCTGTTGTCATTCCTCTTCAAGCCCCATTGTCCTGCATCAATTCTTTGTAAATAGTGTTCACAATTTTTTTAAAAAAATTCTTAGAGCCATAGTATGATGTTTAATAGAAACGGAGGAATAAATTAGACCTATTCCCTAAAATAAGTACATATCAAGAGTATGTGTTCTTGTTTTTGTTTGGTTGTAAGTGGGTTCTCATTTCTCAAGTAACTAGTGGGATTTTTACCAGAGGGAAATGCAATATGGATAAAATGTAGCCCTGTGCTGTGTTATCTTCATATGTTTGACATACATATCACATCTGTTCATTTCTAAATTCCTATCTTATTGCAGATTTTGACTTTTCATCCAACAACCAGTACATTGCTTCATCATCAATGGATAAAACAGTGAGAATTTGGGAGATATCTAAAGGCCATTGCATTCGAGTTATTTATGGGGTCTCTTCACAACTATGCATTCGTTTTCACCCAGTGAGTAGACATGATATGTGCTACTTGATTCTCTTGATCATCAGAATCCAATTTCATTTCATTTGTGTAGTTAAAAAATACAATATATTTGTGGTCTTTGGCATACATTTCTTACCTACCATTCACTAGGTTCTTATATTTTAAGCCTGAGGCTATTGTTCTATCATTTTATGATTTGGAGGTTGTTTTTCACTACTCAGTGATAGCCACCATGGGAAATTCAGAGCTGCTGTAGGGCAAGGGTGAAAGAACCTCTCAGCAGCGAGTTTTTTCTTTAAAAAAAAAAAACCTGTGAGCACCCAAGCATTAACCTTGACTGCGACCCTGTTATTATTCTCCATATTTCAGTTACTGTCAAGACAAAACCCAGTTCTCAGCTGCATAAACTCATGGTATTAAAGGTGCATAATAGAGCTTACTGTGAGTGGGGCTAGTTGCCTGATACATACATATGATGCTTCTTGTCTTACAGATGGAATATGAGTCAAACAGTTCATCACTAGGGCCTACAGATACTTTAACTAGTTTTGAAACCAGTTTAGAATGATGGTGTAACTCAACAAAATCTCACTCCTACCTTAAGTTACATCTCGTCTCAATAAACTACTATTATGTCAGAAATCCACTCCTCACCTGTTTCTTCTTTTGTTTGGCTACAGGTTAACAACAACTTCCTTTCAGTTGGCAATGCAAACAGAGAAATTACGGTAGTTATTCCTTATCTTAAGTAGCCTCATACTCAAATGTATTTTTCTCTAGTTAAATGATAGTTGTTGCTTTGCTGGTTTGTTATTTTGTTGTTTGGTGAGAGTTTTTGGAGGTCTCATCCAAGTATTTGTGGAAGTTGATGGAATGTAGCTGATGTTCATCATACAACACTTGTGGTGTTAGAGTCTAACAAGTGTTCCATAGCAATTTAACCAGCAATATCACCAATTTAAACTGACTCAACCGACTAAAAGCAATGATGCTACTCAGCTTAGGCTTCTGTTGCTGTTTACTGATTACATATTTGAACTGGAGGAATGGGTTCTTGTTGCAATTTCTCAAATAAACTTGGCTTAGTCATTTCAACTTGGCAAATTCTGTATATCTATTGTTATTGGCTTCTGATGGTCTCACACTCTCACCCTTGGTCGTGATTATTTGATCAAATTTAACTCCAGGTAATCAATTTCAGCACTGGGAGAATCATGAATAAAGCAGTCTTTGAAAATGAGGTTACAGCTCTGGATCATGATCATACTGGAAATCTCATATTCTGTGGGGATGCTCAGGTATACATAGTCATTCATTTTGGGCTTTAAGGCTTTGGTGAAGACATATCATACCTAAACATATATGCCCAACTGGCTGAAATTTGCAGGGATGCATATACACTGTAGGTATGGACTCTCGTACAGGAGAATTATCCAGATCTCATCGCAACCGAAATAGCAGTAAGCGCAAGTCACCGATAACAACCGTGCAATATCGGACCTTTTCTCTGCTGGCACGGGGCCCTGTACTGTTGGCATGCACTCAAGATGGAAGTCTTTCTTTCTTCAGGCATGATTGGCTTGGTCTCTTTTATAATTCTTTCGTTTCCTGCATTGTTCATGGCTTCCTTTTCGGATGAGTATTATTTTGAAAATTAGAATGTTGTTTGCAATAGTGTTGCTTTGCAGGTACAAGGTTATTTGACTCTTCGTTGTTCTCTCAAATTGGCTCCTCGAGTGCACAGTATCCGTGCTTCCTTCTGCCCCCTGTTGTCCCTTGAGAAAGGCGAATTTATAGGTCTGTATGCATGGTATAAAGGTTCTTGTGAATTTTGTTTCTTTATGGTAAAGTCTTGTATTCTTTAGGTCGTTAGGGACCTTGTCCAAAGTAGATGGTTTTGTTGTGAACCCAAAACTGTGTTTCAGCACCTATTGTTAGGTTCCATTAATAAACCTAACCATTTATATTCACCAATGATTTCTTAAAAACCCACACCCACCACACAGACCCTCCAAGGACCACACTAGAAAATTTTGCGTGTATGTGAACCATACACAATTTAGTAGCAGTGTAGCACTAACCTCTGATGCACATCTAGAAGGGTTCTGACCGGACATTCAAATGGCCCACTTAGGGAATATACAGAACTAACTATTGGTCTGACGTCCTTACTATCTGTTCTATAGGACTCGTAGCATTGTATCCTTGAGTTATATATCCATCAAATATATATATATATATATATATAAATGGACTGATTGGATGATTTTAACAACACCCAATCTATTGGCTTCTTTAATGAAGACCAGATCCCAAGGTGGAGTCAATAGATGAGATATGAGGATAATTTAATGGTTGATAGCTAGATGTGTAGCCAATGAATGCTGGAAATCCATTTGTGGTGTCTGGGTGTTGGAGTAATCCTACCTCAGCTAACTTTGGGACCTTGGATGGCTCCATAAACCAGTTGGGCATGTCCACCTGATAGCTTAAACTTTTTGGTTGGATAATTTCAACACTGAGTTCGTTTGGATGTGTACTATGTACTGTAGGATGGATGCCTGCCTTACTATATGTCATGTCGAACCAAAGTATCATTCTTATTCCTTGTTGTTCCTTGTTTGCAATCTGTTTGGTGGTCCATTTCAGCATGCTGATCTAATTTGTTTTGAACATGAAGTTTCCGGAAGTGAGGATTCAAATGTGTACTTTTATGACTTGACTCGGCCAAAGCACACGTGTGTGAACAAGCTACAGGTCCATCTACTCACATTTGCATCCTCAATAATGTGGTTTGTCAAATATTTCTCATGTCTCTTTTCAACAGACTTCATTTTTTTTCCTTCTCTTTTTGACTGCAGGGTCATGGTTCTCCGGTCATAGGTGTTGCTTGGAACAATGGGGAGAACCTATTAGCATCGTCTGATTCTGATGGGACAGTGATTGTATGGAAGCGGGCAAAGGCAAGTTAAAGCAATCTTATACAGAGAGGTAGGAATTCTAAAGCCTTAGAACGAGAGAAGTTTACAGGAAAGTCAGCTCTATTGGCCATGCCTTCCAACGAGTGAAGTTTACAAGAATGTCAGTCTATTGGCCATGCCATTTCTTTGTCAATCTGGCGGAACACATACAGGAGATATAATAACTGAATGTATTTGATTCTTTATCATGTACCATTTCATTACAGAAATGAAATACCGACTGGAATCAATTTTTCCAATGGCAACATAAACCTGATTGGGTGCATAATTTGAAGTTTGAGCTAGAATTCATAATTATGTTCACATATTCAGAACTATTTCATTTAATTTTTGGTATTGACAGTATTGAAGGTGCTGTATGACTCGAGCAGATCTGGCATTAAAATGTTGGGTGCAAGGACATGAAAACAGGGCTATAGTTGGCTGCAAGGACATGCACGGGTATGGCATCAGATGGGAGAGTAAATGATCAAATTTAAGGGTGAAATTTGATATGATGGTCTATTCAAACCATTTCCTATATATCCAACAGTCAATCACTTTAACCCAAAAAGAAAAAAACAGTCAATCACGTATGCAGTGGTTGTTTCTTATAAGGTCATAAGAGTAAAATTTTGGTTGATATATTGGTATGAGACAGAAGTATGAAAGGAAATTAAAAGGCAGCCCATCACAATAATTGATATTGGGAAGGGGGATCACTGCCAGGCTGCGTGGCCCTGCACCAGTGTCCCGCAATGAGCGCGTGTGGGAAAGGGGGGGGGGGTTGGACATTCAACAAGGGTGGGTTTTTCATTCCACAGGGGTGGGGTGGTTAGTCTTGGTTTAGGCGCCACACAGCCTTCCTTTTCCCTTGATATTGCATTAGGATTTTTTTAGGGGAGGGGGAGAGGGTAGCTGTGCGTAACGACGAACTTATGGTTATGGCCCCCCAGTAGGTACCCTACAATCGACATGGACAAATAAAAAACACTGGACGAGGAGCCAACGTTGTAAACATTGGATTCGGATTGATCGAATCGGCTGATTTTGTCATTTGATTCCAATTGACGTGATCGATCCTGATTTTGACCATTTTGGAGCAGTCGAATCTAGGGTTTTTGGGATCAAATCCGATCTGGATCATAATCTACAGTGATCAATTCGATCCCCGATTATGAGTTTAAAATCTTTATTGCGAGGTGTGCTCCCTTACCAACTGAGCTGACCCTTGAGGTTGTGAGGCAATGGTCATTAGGATTAGTTAGCTGATCGCTTCATCGTGAATTCACACCTGTTCGATTCCAATCGTGGAATTAAAACTGATGTATTGGCCGATGTGTGTTGGTATTGGCTGGACCTGATATTGCTATCATGCCGATTCAAATCGTGGATGTGTATTTTTTAATAAAAAAAAATGTCTGCTTAATTTGGAATTGAACTGAAACGATTTGATATGGCCGATCTGCAATATTGGTGGTACCCAATAGAGTGATTTAAATCAATCGTTCCTTCTACCAAAAAATTAAAATAAAAAAATCAATGGTTCCAATATCACTTCTAGGAATACTAGTGCTTTCTTTTTTAAGTAAGTACACACCCTCACAAGTAGCATCTCTTATCTTATCTGATATCTGAGGTCGGCTACGAGGTATGAGTTTTAAAGTCCCAGATTCTACTAGTAATAGAAGTATATATGCTCATATTGGAATATCTTTGTTTTTTTCTACCATCCATCTGTTTGATAGGTGTTATGGTCTCCTCCTATAGGTGATTGTATCGTGATTAATTGGGATTGGTTTTTCTATGAGGATAGGGGGTATGGTTGCATTGCCCAGAAACAATTTATCTGGAAACGGGAGTAAAATTGCGTACATTAGACCCTCTTTAGACACTATTAAACACGGGAGTCTTATGCATTAGATACAACCTTTGTTGCATTGCCCGGAATAACTCAGGTAATGTTATATTTGTAATTGCAACTGTTGTCCCTCTTTCTCGATTATTGAGATCCAAGCCATTCTTTTTTATTTGGGGAGCGCGCCCATTTTTTGTACTTTTTCTATTTTTTATTTATATAATATGACATTCTTTTTTTAAAAAAATAATAATTTATTAATAGGTTTTTTTTAATTTCCATGCTGTTGATTATCAATTCAAATCCTCTACAGTGTGTTGTCCATAGTGGCCTGAGCGGCGTAGACACTGGGCGCAACACAATGACCGTCTTATTCCTGTTCGAACGCTTTGCCGGAATAAAGATAAGGCGGTCATTACAGTGCCCTATGTTGCACTGCTACGGACAGCGTGTCGTAGAAGATCTGGATCCGTTGCCCTTTGAATCTTTGACGCCAAGATCTCACTTAAAAAATCGACGCGCGCGTTTCGGTAATGTTTTGGTCCCACATTACATGTTCCGCTATCACATTCGTATATAAATCCTTACAGCTTCGCCCAGCTTTGGATTCGTCACGATTGAAGAAAGCGGAGAAATCAATCCTCTGCTTTCTTCCGAAGAGGAAATCATTAATGTCTTTTTCGAGGTTTTAAACTCTCGGTAATGGAGTTAGATCCTCGACAGTACGAGCACATTGTAAGTTTGTTTTACATTCGTGTATCTGTTCCATATAAGAAGAAACTCTGTCGCCTTTGAACTTGTCGACTTGTATACGGACATTTGGTCGAGAAAAGCTCTAATCTTTGATGGATTGTTGTCTTTGATCATTCTTCTTTCTTCTAAATCTCTAGTTGCTTGAGTTTGGTAATTGAAACCCTTGTTTGATCGTTTGTGTATGGTTTGGAACTTGGGATTCTTATTCGTTTTTCACTGGGGAGAAGTTCATTTAATCAATCATTGAATGTTTTATGGGAGGAATTGTTGAGGTGCCAAACAGTGTACTCCGAATTTCGTACTGTGCTGTTTTGCTTAAGAGTTTGCTTGATTGGCTATAAGGAACACTGTGAACACTCAAGTTGGATTGAGGAGATTAAAGAACAATGAACTTGTTTCCCCTTTTTGGTTTGATCTCCCTACGAAGTTGTATCCATTTTCTTTTGCCTGGGTCTTTGTCTTTCCAAATTACGCGGAGGTTATGAACCTTGTTAACTTGTAAAGAATGGAATTAAGTGATGGACTGATTATCTGACAATTGTCTTGGCAGATTTATCAAGACTAACCGTTATGGTACTAAATTTCAACAGTCAACATAATTGCAAAAGTACCCCTTTATGGTTCTCATTTTCAACGGAACTATCCTGCTTAAGCAGCATCTATGATGCATTGTTACACGTTTGTTATTTTTTGTAAACCAAAGAAATTGGTTTCTTCATAGATTTCTTTCTCCTCTACCAGATTGACCTTTGTTAATGCAAAAAAAAAAAAAAATGGGGTCTCTGGATAATAGGATTTAGAAACCTCATCTGCTTGTAATTTGATAACTAGTACGGCTATGAATAGAATTGGATGGTGAAACCGGATTCATGTAGCCAACGCCATTTAGTTGGGATAAGGCATGGTTGAATTGAGAAACCTCTTATCTGCTTGAAATTGGTATAGAGCTTTGACTCCTTTTCATCAGTCTTAATTATGATGCTCTTCATCAACCACTTATGTGTTAACCTTGGTTAGTGCGGCATGAAGTTGTTTATGGGAAATTGACATCACAATCTCTTCAAGTTTCAGGATCTTGTAACTTAAAGATGGGCATTTAAATACTCGTACATATATGGATGCAAAACTGAGCTATTTGATGCTAATTTTTGAATGTTGGATGGATGCCAGTAAGCGGGAACTTGTGGAGGATAAACTGCAATTTCTGGTGTTTAGTCCAAGCATCAGAGTGGAGTATAGAACTTTGGATGTGTCATTTATGATTCAATTGGTTGAGGCATTACTCTTGAGATTTGAATTGAGGTGCTTTTGAATGAAACTGTATCTGGATGATTAGTTGGGATTTTGATTCTTCTATAAATCTTCTTTGGTGGCATGAATCACACATTGAATTTGGTTTCTGGTTCATTGTATTGAAATTCAAATGATTAAAAAGGTATCATGCGTCATGTTAAATCCAAAGGATCAAGGGATGATCCTCAGTGTTATTTGGAGTTTGAGAAGCATGATTTATGCTATTCATGATGAGGTGTTTACGATGCAGTTATTTTCCTAAATTGAGAAGCGTTTTCCTATTTTCAGTTGATTAGTAGTGAACTTTTTTACTTGGAACATCACGTTAATTCCTCATCTGTATCCTTTTAATCAGAAGCACTAAACTAGTTTAACTACTATAGGAGTCCTCACATGTCCAAACCTTCGATTTTGTTGTTGTTTACAATGTTTTTAGTTATCATGCTCTCGCTCTCTCTGTTAACATATGATCCAAGAGCATCGTCTATCCATCTTGTAAGTTTCAGCCCAAATATGTTTTCCAATATGACAATATAAAGTTTTGGAAAGATGGTGGAAAAGTCAGCTTTGGCATCTTTGAGCGGGTGGTAATACATGTTGAAATTTCAATACCTGGTGAGCCATAAGTTTGAGGTGTGACCTGGAACTTGAATGGGGCTATTTGAAGGAGTGTATTGTGTACTCGGTTTTAGACAACACCCTCCATGTGGCTCAAATTGGTGGACTGTGAGGGAAAGGGTTCCTTCATAGAACCTTATGAAAGTTAGTTTGCTAGACAAATTGTGCAGCAAGATATCTTACCAGCACAGGGATCTCACATTTGGTGGCCTAAATGGGTGTTTGCCAAAACATCCTATTGTTGGCTGGTTTATTTCACTTCCCTTAATGCCCTCACTAGTTGGCCAATTTTTAACCAAGATTCAAAATTTTGGATTTCGCCCCCATTTCGTCCTCTGCCGAAACCAAAATATTTCGGTAAATTTGGCATGCAACATTTGATATTTATTTTGCCGAAATATTATGGTAATACCGGTGAAATTTTGGAACACTGTTGGCCATGTTGTGCTTCTACATGAACAAATTCTCATACAAATCCATAGCTTAGTGATGTTTGGGTGCATGTGCATATGCAATTCTCTTTCTCCTGTCATAATGTGTGAAAGTACTCATATCCGTTCTTTTGACATGCTGTTATATATTTTCCATTTCATTTCTTTCTCTGTTTATATGCATCAAAATTTAGTTATCTATTGATGGATATGAGCTACTGAATTTTGCTTTTAAGCTAGCTGCTACTTCATTTTATTTAGTACGATTTATCCTAATAAAAAATGACTTGAAATTTTGTGTTGCTCCTTTTTGATAGGCTAATAATGACAATGATGTCCGCAATATTGTCTTATCATATCTTGTACATAATTGCTTCAAAGAGACTGCAGAATCGTTCATTTCTTGCACTGGGATGAAACTTCCTGCTGATTATCCTGTTGACATGGACAAAAGAAAACGTAGGTGATTATTCCTTTCTTTTTGATGGGTGGGTAAAGTGGATGAATGGCCTCAAGCCTTCCATTTGGAGTGCCTGCAGTGGTAGTCTTGATCCCAATATGGATAACATTTGTAGGTCAGAACATGAGTTTTGACTTACCTGACACTCTGGTCTCACTTTCGAGATATCCTCAAGATAAATATCACGATATAACCTTGCTGCTGATTTTGTAATTTATTGAATTTCACCCAACAAAAAAAAGTAATCCATTTATAATTTCCTGACACTTTGGTCTCAATTTTGAGGCATTGTCTTTAATTTTTTTTGTGGCAGAACTTGACCACTGTGATGGATGTGGCTGTGTAGGTCCTCTATAATAAGGAACCGCCCATGTAGCCATGAGGAGAAAATGCTTTTATGAAATGTTGTCTTATGGAATGGATTGGACTCCTATTGGTTGCCTTAGACATAGTGGTGGTTTTCTGGGGGAAAACTCTTATTGAAAAGCAACCAATCAAATGTTTTCCATTCATTTCTTGAGGAAAGAATCTAGTGAGGATTCTGCGCCCCCACATGGCTAGAGATGACGGGAAGGAAAAGAGTTATGGTTATTTTGTGACCGGTCACGTCATTATGCATGCCCATCACAAAGGCTATTGCTTGGTGCTGGACTGCTGGTTGACTTAAGTCCAATATATAGCAACCAGTCAAGTCCTACTGAATTTTAAATGACTGTATCATGTCATTGACCTGATTCAAAATCTTGATCTTACTGCTGCATTCGGCAACCAGATGTAGAAGCCCTTAATTGAGGGATTAATCAGTTTCTTGAAAGGGGGGAAAAGTTTTTTTTCTTCCCCATTCAGTTGTCCATCATATCTTCTAACCAAGACATCCTCGTGTTTAAAAATCTAGTGACTTTTGGTGCATATGTATTTTGTGGATTTATTTGAAATGTACAATTAACTGAGGTTCGAACTGAATGTTTTCTTTGGTTTTTATCTAAGCAATTGTCCATTTTGCATTGGAGGGAAATGCTCTCAAGGCCATTGAATTGACAGAACAGCTGGCACACAACTTACTTGAGGAAAACAAGGGCCTTCATTTTGATCTATTGAGCCTTCATTTTGTTCAGCTTGTTTGCTCCAGAAAATGGTGAGTAAACTGCAAAGAAATGACTAGAAATTATGTGTATTCTTGAGCTGAATTCAATTTTCCTTGGCAGCACAGAAGCTCTGGAATTTGCTCAGACCAAGTTGACACCATTTGGGAAGGTTCACAAATATGTCGAGAAACTGGAGGTATGTTTTCAGAAGGAAACAGATCTCCTTTAAGCATCCTCTACATGTGGCTTGTTAATAGATTGTTATTAAGTAATTTTTATTTGGTTATATCTCTACTTGATCTGATTCAATCTTGAGATTTGTTGGTATCTGTTAATAATAGATCCAAGCTTAAAATATGTTAGGCTTCATCCAGGTTCTGATATGTTTATCCTTAATATTGGGAAACAAGCACAACAACAACAACAGCTCAGCCTTATCCCAACTAAACGGGGTCAGCTACATGGATCCCTGCCCTCTAATCAGCCCTATTTGAGGTCATACTTGATACAAGGCCTAAGCTATGCATGTCTTTCCTAGCCACTTCTCCTAGGGTCATTTTAGGTCTGCCTTGGCTCTTTTAGTTTCTTCAATCTGAATCAAATCACTCCTCCATACTAGAGCATCCAAAGGCCTCCGTTGAACATGGCCATGCCACCTCAAACAACTTTCTTGTAGCTTATCATGTAATGGAGCTACTCCCAAACTAGCTTTGATATAATCATTCCTTATTTTATCCTTCCTAGTTTTCCCACACATCCATCTCAACATCCTCATCTCTACTACACTGAGTTTATCTACATGATGCTTCTTAACTGCCTAATAAAAATTTCCTTACAATTTTAAAAGAATACGTCGATCACACAATACTCCGGATGCATCTCCCCATTTCATCCATCATATTTTAATTCTCTGTGAAACATCACCCTCTGTATCACCTTCTTTATTTATTGTTGAGCCTAGATACCTATAATAATCACTTTGCGGAATCTCCCTTTCATCAATTTTTACCACCTCCTCATCCATCCTAGTGTAACTAAACTTACACACCATATACTCCAGGTTCGTTCTACTTATCTTATAACCTTTTGATTCCAAGGTTGATCTTCATAACTCCAACTAGGCGTTGATCCCTGCTTTTGTCTCATCCAACAAAACAATATAATCAACAAAAAGCATACACCAAGGAACCTCATCTTAAATGTCTCTGGTTAAATCATCCATGATAAACACAAACAAATAAGGGCTTAAAGCTGATCCTTGATGTAACCCAATTGAAATTGGGATTCACTACCTTGACCCCTCACAATTCTTACTCTAGTCACCACACCATCATACGTATCTTTAATTATGTTCACATATTTATTTGAAACACTTCTCTTCTCTAGTATTTGCCAAATTAACTCTCTAAGGACTCTCTCATAAGCTTTTTCTAGGTCAATAAAAACCATAAGAAGATCCTTCTTGCAATCTCTAAATCTTTCCATGAGTCCCGTAAGTAAATAGCTTATGTCGTGTATCTTCTTGGCATAAAACCAAATTGATTCTCCGTAATAGTAGTTTCTTGTTTCAGGTGGATTTAAATAACCCTCTACCATAATTTCATAACTCATTAGTTTTATGCCTCTATAGTTATTACAACTCTAAATATCACTTTATTTTTGTAAATTAGAACCACAATGCTTCTCCTCCGTTAATCTGGCATTTTTCTTGTGCTCATAATCTTATTAGACAGCTTGGTAGCTAAGATAAACCCCAGATTACGAAGCTCTTCCACATTTCTTGTTGGAACCACTTCTTCTAAAAGGCCGACCTTGTTGGAAAGGGAGGAAACAATATGTATATCAATTATCAAACATGAGCTATAACACGGCGGACTATCCAAAGGAGGACACGGGTGGATAAATAGTTTAACACCTGCCCGCTCCTAGGGGACTCGAGATCGTGACCTCTGCCTGCTCTGATACCATGTTGGAACCGCTTCCTCTAAAAGGCCGACCTTGTAAGAACGGGAGGAAACAATATGTATATCAAACAGGAGCTCTAACACGGCGGACTATCCAAAGGGGGACAAGGGTGGAGAAATAATTTAAAACTTTTATTGGGACCTCATATGGGCATGGTTCCTTACCTACTTTCATCTCCTTAAAGCTTCTTTTATTTCAGACTACCCTAATTTTTCATACATATCTACTACATGTGGTGTCTTGATGGGTAATGTAGTCTTCCAGGACACTATTACTTGAAGTGTCTTCATTTAGTAGGCTGTAGAAATAATCTTTCCATTTCTCCTTAATGTCCTCATACCTTATTGGTACTTTACCATCTTTACTTTTAATACATCTAACATGGTCAAGATCTCTACTCTTCCTTTCACTCATTTTAGCCATCTTATAGATAGCTTATAAGGACCCATGGTTGTTGCATTTGTACCATAGTTATCAAGGCGGGAAAGAGACCATGGCGTTTTAGAGGGGCAAAATTCAAGGAGACAGCGCCATGGCGGCAAGGCGCCCAAGGCGTCCAAGGCGATCAAGGAGCCTAGACGCCATGGTGACGCCTTGATAACTATGATTTGTATGATATTGAAGGAAAAAATATTCGAAAATATCATAGATTGCAACCTACTAGATTTATAGAAAAAAGGACAACTTTACCATGATTACAAAGTTGAGATATTTTATATAGAAAGTCCTCTATATTGTGACATTATCCAATGCAAATGTGCATTTGTAGAGAATGAAAAACAACTTTGCCTTCTCCATCAAGCAATTTTGAGTTCTCTTTTGCTATTTATTAGGATGAATAATTGCAATTTATTGATGTTGGTGTCTTCTGGTTGAAATATCTTTTGTGTTATCTGGATTACCATGGGTCTCAATCCAGAATGATAAAATCCGCCTGATTTTGTTGGGATGGAAGTGCCTCGATATTGTGAAGCATTAGGGTTGTCAGGATGAGAGATATTCCTCCCCCCTCCCCCCTTTTGTTTTTCAATGGGTTGTGCTGCTATAGAACTTTTAAGTTTTGTAGGTTGTGTTCTATAATTCAGTGGTCAGGGATTTTTCAAGATACTGCAGTGGACCACATCATCATTTTTTGTTTTGGGGATCATAATATAAATTGTGCACATATGCTAACATGATCTCATTCTCATACATCCATTTCTATTTCATTATAATTATTAGGCTTTTCACCCCTATGCTTTGCCACAACTACAGGACTTCATGACTTTGCTAGCTTATGAGGAGCCAGAAAAATCACCAATGTTTCATCTGCTTAGTTTGGATTACCGGCAGCATGTTGCAGATAATCTAAATAGAGCAATTCTGGGTTAGGTTCTTCCTTTTGCAACTTGTCTTTGTTTACTATATTTGGCTCTAAGATTTTCTTTACCAGTAATCATTACAAATTGATATCATTTTGGAAATACCTTAATACCTTTTTGAGTTTTTGTTCTTACCTTGAACTCTTAAAACTTACCGCCATCTTTCTTTCCATGATTAATGCCAGCGCATGCTAACTTGCCTAGCTATTCTGCAATGGAAAGGTTGATACAACAAACCACAGTGGTCAGGCAATACTTGCATCAAGAGCTTGGAAAGGTAAAAACTGCGAATGAAAGAAAATTGATTTCTTTCTTCTAGGATACAATGAGGCTGTCATGGTGGCTGACCCATTCCTATTCTTGAAATAGATTTGCGGAGAATCCTTGCTTACCTCATCTGAAATTATTATTTAGTTTCTCTTAATTTAACTGTGTTTCATCCTCTGCACTTTTGTTGTGCTGATATGCTCTCATGTTCTTAGCTGTAATTTGTTATAACACCTCAGTCTAACTGAGCAGTTCTGGTCTGACAATGTGTTGGACATAGTTGTCAAGGCATTGCCTAGGCGTCTAGGCTCTTTCTTGGGTCCAAGGCGACAACACACATTGTTGACATTTCAGGAGTTTACGCTGGTTTATATTTATTGTTTTGTTTGTTTTTTGGGTGAATATGCTTATATTGTATTCTATGTTTTATTTATTATATGTTGGTTTACTCATATTAGGTCATTACTAGCATAATTATATCATATTGCATTGATATGTATTCTATGTTACTTCCAAACATAATTATATAAAAGATGGAGAGTTTTCTGTCCGGAAGCGTGGTGGGAGAGCACGCAGAAGCATCAACAGAGGCAGGATTTCTGACTTTCATGGGGGTTTTCGCCCCATCTTTTGTCTGAGCGCAGCCACCATGCTTCCTGATAAAGTCCCTTTTTCTATATAAAATTATCATTGCTATATTACATTGTCATTAATGCATACCTAGGGCACCTAGGCAACGTCTAGGCGGGTGCCTTGTTGCCTAAGCACCTCTCCAGCACCTTGGGTCGCCTAGTCACCTTAACAGCTATGGTGCTGGAATGCAGAAATAGTAGTGTTAATTTCATAGGTTTAGTGCACTTATTCGGATAACTCTTGAGCTGGCAGGATGGACCTCCACCATTTTCTTTAACGTCTTTTCTGAAGAGCTGAAAAGAGGTGGCTGAAATTTTCCGCAGGCAAACAATGGGACATATTGCGTTTACATCAGATCGTTTGGTGTAATATTTTGGTCACGGGTGCAGTATAATCTTTGAAGTGTGCTCATATTTAAAGATTTAACTGCGCAGGACTCATGTATCCAGTCTTTGGCATTTTGGTGAGATGTGCCTTTCTCATTAAGAGGCTAGAATGAAAATGGGGTTGGTATCGGAGTGAGAAGTTGCCTATTTATGGGATGTTGGTCTTGCTGATTTGAGGGTGTGGCAGGTATCTGTTTGCATGTTGTTGGTTGAAGAGTGAGCTTTTCCATTTTATTTTTGGTGGTTGATTCACCATTACTGGTAGACATGAGATGATGAGAACAATAGGAACCTCAATCTTCCTTTGTTGGAAGAATTTGTAAATCAATTGCATGTAATTATTGTGTGGGAGGGAAAAGTTGTTTTGCTTTACTTTGTTTTTGACTGATGTGTAGTTCCAATTAAATTGTTGCATGAGAGTGCTCTGTTGGCTGTAGGACCAAGGAGGTCCTGAACTTGATAAGTTTTGGTAGAAAAAGATTCTTGGTAAAGGAATGATGGAAACATTTTCGGTAACATGAGATCCGATGATCCCTCTAATAAAGGAACATTCACTTTTTTGGTAAACCTCTTAATTTTTAGATCCTGTTTGTCTGACGGGGACTTAGGTGGGGTGAGAAAATTGGGGTGGAAAAGTGTTGATGTGATACGTCAAAATCCCATCTCAACCTTGTTTGTTTAACTTAGGATGGTAAGTTTACAAAAGCCTTAGGAAACAACATTAAATGCTTTGTTTGTTGATGTGGCATTTAAAATGCCATCCTAATGTTATCCAAAGTCCCATGAAAAATAAAAGGCTTTGGTTATTAATCATGAAAAAAGTAAAAATCTCACCCTTGTTCTGGAATCCACTATACTATGGGATTCACTCCCACAACATTTCCACCCCCTTCTCCCCGTCAAACAAACAAAAAATTTCTACCGCTGTATGTACAAATGACATTTTCCATCATGTTTTTCAGTTTTTTCAAATGGATGATTTGGCATATTCATCATTTCGAGGGGGGACAGGATCATTCATTAAACCTTTTGCCAATTTACAACAATACCGTGGAATGTTATATATAAAAGGCTACCAGGTCAAATTTTGACTTTTCTTCTCATTTAACTGGGGGATGGGGTTTACCTTGATCTATTTAAATAAGATTAGAAAGGTAATCCCCTTTTACATGCTTAATCATGGATTGAGTTTTACTTGAGCCATGGTGAAGGAGGCATTCATTGGCATTGGATTGATGCCAAGAACAGGGAAGAATATTTTTGAATAGGAAGAAATAATAATAACCGTAGGTGGGTGGGTGTTTCGTTCACCCATGGTGAAGGAAAACTCTCTCATGTAATCGCAACATAAACCTCATATATGTGTGGTAACAAATTCTGGTCCAAATCCTCATCCAGTACTCATTAAAAAATTCCTTATAGTTGGTAATGTGATGAAATTCTCCGTTGGGCTTCCTTGTTTTTATATTGTTGCCTGTGCTATGGCACATTGAGAGGTGTGTCTTTTCCTTTTTCGTCTTACCTAGGCACAAGTGAACAACAAGCATGTGAACAACTAGTTGCTCAGTTGGAGGTGACTTGTCAATTGAAATGCATATCCCCCAAAAGATCATGGGAAAGATTCTGTAGGTCACATTATTACCTTTCCTTTTCCTTTGATAATTGTAGATTTGTTGGCTTGTCTTAACCTTCCTTTTTAATTGTAGTGAGCTTATGATTCTTGATAAACCAAAAAATAGAAGAAAACTGACCTCCCAGGCTCCCACCTATATCGTGGGCTAATCTTTTTTTCTTGTAAGAGGGTGCCCTTTGGGATTCCGAATCGTCTACTTCCGTCTAACCGGCACGTACAACAAAGTGAAAAAGACCGCCTTACTCGAGCGCCGTCGCCTTTGTCATTGGGGGATAGCAAGTAGTAACATTCCCCTCGCAAAGTTTGAAGTTTGAAGTCACCTCTTCATTATTGACTCCCGGACAGCTACAATCAAAGTCAGCTTGCCCGTTAAATAGCAGAGCGAGACGAGGCACTGGGGTGACTTAGAGAGAGAGAGAGAGCGTAAGACCCTAAGAACAAGGAGGGTTCTTCGGAAGAGGTGGAGTGGAAGTCTTACCCCCTTCTTGCCAGATTTAGGAAAATTCCATCATCCAACCACGAAAAAAAAAAAAATATTCCCAATTATTTCTTCCTCTCCCAAAATGCGTTCTTCTTGGTCACCTCCGCCTCTAAAAATACCCTTTCTTCTTGCTCTGCTTCTCTTTGCTCATATTGGCCAGTCTTTCACTTCTGATATCTTCGACAGCTGGTGCGAACAGTATGGCAAGAATTACTCCTCTGAGGTAGAGAAGCTCTTCAGGCTCCGCGTGTTTGAAGACAATCTCGCCTTTGTTACTCACCACAACGGTGTGGCCAATTCCTCTTCTACCCTTTCCCTCAATGCTTTCGCTGACCTCACCCACCATGAGTTCAAGACCTCCCGGTTGGGCCTCAGCCTCGCTTCTGCCGATGCCCTTGTCTCTCCTCCTCGAGATTCTTCATCTTTCAAAATTCCCGGTTTCTCAGCTCAACTTCCATCCTCCATCGATTGGAGGGGAAAAGGTGCAGTCACGAAGGTGAAAGATCAAGGGAGTTGTGGTATGTCTCTTTGGTTCTTTATTTCTATTCACTTGCATCTTAAATAGAACATCTGCTTTGAGTACCCTTTGGGTAAAAAAAAAATTATTGTTTATGCATCCATGCTTGATTCCTTACTTCATATACAACTATAAATACTAAGGAAACAGTTGATATATTTCCTGTTGTTAATTCTATATATTCTATACCCAGTCATCATTTAGTTGTGAAAGCATTACAGTCAGTGTCTCCACAAACACCAAACCTGAGTTGTTCCTCCTTTTCAATCATCTATAACCCTTAAAAGTTTAGTTCCTCTAATGTATATTGCATCTGTTAAAACACCCCTATTCGATTGTCCAATTTAGGGCAACCTTTTGTTGGTGTCTCCCTTGATCCCTGTTTCTGTTTTGGGTTTTCAGAATCAGTGGGTCTTGCCTTCGCATTACCCAACCTTTAATTGAAAAGACAAATAACAATGATTCTCTTCCTTCACGAAATAGAAGACGAAACTCTTTAAAAGAAAACCCTCCTGTTATCAACACAAGGCCATCAAGTTTGCAGGTCCATTTGGACTTAAAACAGTCGCTTGGTCTTACCCTAACAGGAAATTTGATATCCCAAATTAAAGATAACTTGGAATGAGGAGAATACATGTGCAGTCTACTGTAAGTCTTATGTACTAGATCCATGGCATCATCTGAACCCCAGATTCGGTTGACTTGAATCCCTAGTTTGGCTTAGTTGAATCAAGCTCATGAATCAAAACTTTTAAGAGTTGAGCTCCAGACCATTTTGTTGTGCCTGTCTTTAAGGATTTGCACAAACCTGTTATTTTAATGAACATCCAGAGTGATCCATTCAGAATATCATAAGGTACAGAAAATAAATAATTTGCACTTGAACATTTAATTCTGGCATAAAAGTGACTTCGACAGAATCACAAATCATAATTCCATCAAGTTCTCAAAACTAGGGTGGAACTAATCATGTCTTCCACTTCAAGCTGAAACTAATAAAAATCAACATTCACACTCCCAATCGGTCAATACAATGAACTCTTGAAGCCTTGAAGAAGTGAGGGTCCATTGAAGAAAAAAAAAAAAAACACTCCAGGTTAGGTTGGTGGAAAGTTAGCTGAATTTTGAATAGGTGGGTATGTGGAAACCATAGCTGAGATATTGTTGATTAAATTGGTTTTTATGCTTCTGAACGCAGGACTATGGTAGTTCATTTTGTGGGAGCATTGGTTATTAGTCATGTAAAATGAACATTGCTTGGTTCCTCATAGAAAGAGATGTTTTGGGACAGACAACTGAAGCCAAGTATTTTCTTTTCTAGAAAATTAAGAAATGCATATATTGAATAATTTTTTCATGGAATAGACCTCAATAGAATCTTTCCTTGCCATGTTTTTCTTAGTTTAAGGAACATCAAAGAGAGTAAAGTGTAATGTTGATCTTGGTAAGAGTTACTTGGTTCATGATTTATTTTAGGAGTAAATATGGAATTGTATTGAGAGTAAACAGAATTAGTCGGGTGAACCAACAAAACCCAAACAATCAGCGATAAGAAAGTCATGACTAATGCCTGACTCTTATAGCATTGATGCCTTATATGGTTCATTGAGACATTCAAAGTCATTTAAGTTTGCCTCCCCCTACTTCCCCATCCCCCACCCTATAAAAAAAAGGAAAAAAAAAATAAAATTTGTTTGGTTCATACAATCATACTTCAAGATGAGAACTTTAATAATTTTCTACAACATTGTTTCTCTTCTTCTTCATTTTGTTGGTTCTGCACTCTTGCATGACTGTAACTGGTAGCAGGTTCTTGTTTCTGTGTTTAGCCTCGTCTGGGGATTATTCTAATTGGTTTCTTTCCCAGGTGCTTGTTGGTCTTTCTCTGCCACCGGTGCAATAGAAGGCATAAATCAGATTGCCACAGGATCTCTTTTGAGCCTCTCGGAGCAAGAGTTAGTTGATTGTGACAGATCTTATGATTCTGGGTGTGGTGGTGGACTTATGGACTACGCATTTGAATGGGTTATAGAAAATCATGGGATTGACACAGAACAGGATTATCCATATCAAGGAGGAGAAAAGACCTGTAACAAAAATAAGGTAATGGTCCTTCCACCCTCCCCCCATAACAAACCCCAACCCCCCAACCCCCAAAAGAAAAGAGAAAAAAAACACTTGGATCATGCTAAAAGCTTATTTTGTTAGATTGGTTTCTTCTGATACGTTATCTGTTGTAGTTAAAAAAACGAGTTGTAACCATTGATGGGTACGTTGATGTGCCTCCCAATAGCGAGGAACAACTGCTCCAGGCTGTTGCATCTCAACCTGTGAGTGTAGGTATATGTGGTAGTGAAAGAGCTTTCCAGTTGTACTCAAAGGTGTGTTCTTAAATCAATAGTCAATTAAAAAATACTTTTCCATTAGGAACCAAAAGATGTGATGTGAGATTTTCCATACTTTCTTGACAGGGGATCTTCACTGGCCCATGTTCAACTTCTTTGGATCATGCTGTATTGATTGTTGGTTATGGTTCCGAAAATGGAGTTAATTACTGGATTGTGAAGAACTCCTGGGGAACAGGTTGGGGAATGAATGGCTACATTCACATGGTGCGAAACAGTGGCAATACACAAGGGGTTTGTGGTATAAACATGCTAGCTTCGTATCCAACTAAGACTAGTCCAAACCCCCCTCCACCCTCCCCTGGCCCAACTAGATGCAGTATCCTGTCCTACTGCTCAGAAGGGGAAACCTGCTGCTGTAGTTGGCGCTTATTGGGAGTATGCTTTTCATGGAAATGTTGCGAGCTGGATTCAGCGGTGTGTTGCAAGGATCACCTTTCTTGTTGCCCTCATGATTATCCAGTTTGTGATACCCAAAGAAAACAATGCCTTAAGGTTTGTATTTCTTCTCTTTCACTTGATAAAACACTGATTGCCAATGTTAATAAAGAAATATTGACAAGCACATCATTAAATTGTGATTAATCCCCTAAGCTCTAATGGTTGAAAGTACTACACTGCAACCATAGTAATGGGTGTTTGCCTTGCTTGATACTGGTACAAGCTGAACACCTAGAATACTAGAGTTTGATTTTCTTTTCCTGTGCTTACTTGGACTAACATGCCTGCAGAGTACTGGGAACTTCACAAGAGTAAAAGGGATTAAGAAGGCAAGTTCTTTCTGGAAGTCTGGAGGTTGGAATTCTATTCTTGAGGCTTTGAATTGGTAAAATGAATAGCTTTAAGGTACTGCTGTTATTATTATTTATTGTTTTTGGTATGATCATCAGTATTGTTTCTTTACTGTTACTTCGAATTATCTGTACATTACACAGCAAACAATTTTACATTGGTTCATAATTCTCTATGTTGTTGAGACATTGTACTATGCTCAATTTAACCTTATAGTTCATGGTGTGATCACTGAAATGAGGTGTGCTCATCCTGTCAACCGGTATCATTCTTTCCTCTATATGATCGGATTGAACCTGTATGATTTCTCATTTCCTTTCTTCTGAAAGTCTCAAATCTTAACAGTCTTAAGAATATAAAATATAAAAGGGAAAACCTAATAATATGTACATTGGTTGTGAAATATAAAAGGGAAAACCTTATTATAACCACATTGGTTATGAAATATAAGGGAAAACCTAATTATAACTACATTGGTTATGATTAGATTTGTAACCATGGCCTGATTCTGCCACATGGAAGAATGATATGGCAAATTTGATCGTTGGATATTTAGGGCATTACTAGCTTGGCCACATGTGAAATTTCATCCTCAAATTCAATCATTGACCCTTTCATCTAATGGCATGACCTCTCGTGTATATCCATGCACCCGCTATAGTCTCATTTACCTTTCTATGCTGTAATTATACTAAAATAAACGTAGGGAAGTTGTTATATGTGTGGGTCACCATCTGGCTGTACAGGTAAGAATTAGGAAATGAGAAGTCACTGTACAGAGAACCTAATGCAAGTTTTTTTTTTAATCTATTTTGTATATTTAATGAAAAATTTCCTTTTCTAAAAAAAAAAGTAACTTAGATGGAGAATTGGAGAGGGGCAATAAATGTATAGCATAGAAAACATAAATTTCAGGGGCAATTGCCCTACCTTGGCCTATTATGAATCTAATTATACTATTACAGTGTAGAAAAGCGGAAGGGAGAGGAGGCTGGCTCAGGTTCAAAGTGGATTCCATCCGTGCGCCTAAGAGGCGTATGAAATCCAGCTCGTACGTGAACCTGAGCTTGTCTCAGCAGAGGGGGGGGGGGGAAGGGGACTTTGAAGTGGATTTCATTCGTGCGCCTAAGAGGCGTACAAGATGAATCTCGTACGTGAGCGAACCTGAGCTGGTCTGAGGGGGGGGGGGGGGGGGGGGGGAGGGGATTTGCCCCTATATCCCTTCTTTCACTCCGGCAATGGTTGAATCAGTTGAGTCCTATTGAACCAGATGGTGCTTATCTAAGTCTTATGGGGATACGGGAGCATGTTATCACCTCTTTGTCCACACTTGGCCACTTTAACCAAAGTGCATGAAGGTTTCGACTGGTTCCAGTAGACTTGGGATTGGATCTTGTTTTCACCTCGTCCCTTTTCTGTTAAACCCCTCTGCCTTAGGGGATGAATATAGATCAATTTTGTTGTGTGGGAAAAGAAAATCCCCATAGCGATGGAGATGGGCATTTTTCTTGACTCTGAAATCTTGTGGACGTGTTGCTTCCGCATCATCTAATTATTGATTAATTCTAAATTTTGTAAAAGGAGAGTTTTCCAGACCAGTGTGAATTCTTCAACCATCCACCGTCATTATTACCTGGCTCCTCGTATATGTTTTTTTGGTAATCACACAAACCATATGCCAATCCCATAAGATTAACCAACTTTTGGGACCGCAGAATGGCTAATATAAACAACACACAACACACACCACACACCACACTCGCACATCTGATGTGGGGGCTAAAGTGCTAAACCCACGCACAGCGTAATGTATTTTTTTTTGTAATCACAAACCATTCCATTCTCCTATATGTTGGAGGTTTGAAATGCTCTTTACTGTTCTTAGATCCCATTTAAACTTAATGACGAACAAGCTTACAAGTCGTTATACTGCGTTCGGATGGTGAGTCGGTTCAAAACTTTCGAACCACTAATTGTGACAAATTTACTTCACTACTTAAATTCTCGATGTAGACTAGGTAAAAATAAGGAATTTCAGTTGCTGCTCAACAGAAGAGGTTCTTGTTAGAAGCCCTTTTCGTGCCATGCATTGTGAGAAGGCACAAGCCGTTCTGTTTATATCTTTACACAGAAGAATTGCAGCTGAAAATGGTTGTTAGACAACCAATCTCAGTTTCGCTTTGTTCCAAGTTTACTACCTCAGAGAAAAAAATTGAACGACCAAAGCAAGTGTCTGTGCTCATAAATTGCCAGTGTCTGGACAAATAACATCTCCTCCGCAAATCAATTTACACAGAACGCTAACGATAGGGGAATTCGATCTCACAGTGTGAATATTTGATGTCAAGACTTGTAAGCTTGTAATGGTGAGTGTCACTCAGAGTCTCAATAAGTAAGTGGTATTAGAACCGGGGTGAGATGACTCCCCTAAAATTGGGCCATTGAAGACAAAGAAAAATCCTAAAGATAAGACTAACAGAAGTTCGGTTTTCAATTAAACATCTCTCGTTTATCATACATGAATGAATGCCTTTGTGCTTAATCTTCCTTGATGAATCCATCCCCACATATGTTCATGGAATTCTTCAAATTAGACGACCTTGTTAGTCCACGAGAATACTCGATGAAGATCCCTTTGACTTGTTACTGTAACAATTCCAAGCTATAATAAGTTCATCCATTCTGTACCGAGTCAAAATTAAACAGAGTTGTTCCACTGTTGGGGTGAAGGCGAGGAATTGGCATTAAAATCTAAACAAGAATCGCAACAACGTTGATAAAGGATAAATATGGAAAACCAATTCAAATATCTTAAAAACCCTAAAAATGTATAGGTATCTGACCAGGAATTTGATGGTCAAGAGTAGGGAAACAAAACATAAAAACCATTTCCTTCTTAGCAAGCATGGATAATGTGTATTGGAGGGAAATCAAAATAAGCTTCAACATTTACAATCTTCACGATTAAATTCCATTCCTTAATCATCTTTAAGGTGAAATGCTGTGCATTAGATACAAGGTTCTATTTTCCCTCACCTCACCTCACCTCAGTGACTCATCAGTCCTCCGTCCTCCGTCCTCACACAGACGAGGATGGGAAGACATCTTTGACTGCGGAGGCAGCACTCAAATAGTTAAGGGTATTCCTCAATGTCTCCTTTTCTCTCTTCAATCTCATTGCTGTGTCCTCCAGCTCCAATAGAGCTTGTTGTTCCCTGGGAGCCCCTTCGAAAGTACCACCCACAAAGAAGGAAAACGGTGTCGGAAACAAATTCCGCCTCAAATCCTGGGGTTCAGTCTCCGGCTTACCATTCAATCGGTTAGACAAGCGGATTACATCCTTCATGTAGGTCTCCACCTCTTTGGCTAAGGCTTCGAGATCGTTGTTATCGCCGTCTGTCGCCGAGGGTCTATCCTCCATCCAGTTGACCTTGGCGACCAGGTAAGGCTTGTTGCGGACGATACTGGAGACACGGAATCGCTCCTGGCCCTTGCAGATGAGGAAGAATCGGTCATCGACGAGGCGTTCGTGCTTCACAACCTCACCTACGCAGCCGACTTCGGCGGTGCCGGAGTTCATGTCGCAGTAGACGACACCGAATCGGAGATCGGTCTGGAGGAGGGTGTGCATCATCATGCGATATCGGAACTCGAAGATCTGCAAGGGGAGGATGGATCCTGGGAAGAGGACCAAAGGGAGAGGGAAGAGAGGGAGTTCCACAAGGTCATCGGATTTGGGGGATCCGGTGTGATGCTTCTCCGAGAAGGAGGAGGCGGAGCAACGTAGACTGCGTGTACGGCGAAGACGATGGGTATGAGAAGGAGAAGCTAGGGTTTTGTAGAGACGATTGAGATTCTTGGAGGAATCAGGGTTTAAGGTGGAAGTAGGAAGAGGGTGGTGTAAGTAGGGTTTGTAAGTGAAGGTTGAGGATGAGGAAGGTACCAGCTGAGGGAGTGCCATTTTCTGTAACTCCAATCCGTTTCCGTCGTCGAGGGTTTCTTCTTCAGACAGATTCGGAACTTCTATGAAGAACAGTGAGAAGCATAGAAGACACTGTACAAGTCTGAAGAGGATTGTGTGTAACTCTTCTTCGTTTTCTCCATTTGCAAATGTAATGATACAGTGATGATGATGATATGCTATGCTTCCATTTTTTTGTTATCGCTTGCCTCAATTTCTCTACAAAATCTGGTGGTTAGCGTGGATTTGAAGGGTGGGGGAATGGATGTTGTGGATATAGCGGGAGGTGGGCGTGGAATTGGAGAGAGAGAGAGAGAGAGAGAGAGAGAGAGAGAGAGAGATTGATTCGAAGCCGAGCGAGCACCGCAATCATAAGCGACAGAAAATAGAGAGACCTAGCGAGTGATGGGGCCCTTCCCATGTTTGGGATAAGTGTGAGTGTGAGTATGAGATGAGTTTTGATTGGGTGTTTGATGTGATTTGTAGTTTCCCACGTGTCAACTGATTATTCTGTGACACGTGTGTTCATGTATCAGAAATTCAGAAGATATTTTCGTTATGAAATATTTTTTTTTGGGGATAACAAACTTTCAGAAGGATGATATATCGGTTTGATTGGTGCCGGTTTCATCGATTTGGGCTAGACCCTAGAGTAGACACACCTATATTGAAGTGTAAGATTGTCAAACGGTCTTTTCATCCGGTTTGGATTGTTTCAATTTTGAGTTGATTAAAGGAATTCCATTTACAGAAGTCCCATCCAAAAACCAAGAGTTATCGGTCCTCGTCGATTTGGATATGCTCTTATCGGTCTTCTATCGATTTGATTTCAGTTTTTTAAGGGTGCAAGTCTGGCCCTGACCGTTCGAACCCGCCTTGAGCCCGAACAGGACTTGGGTTGAGATACCTTGGCCTTGAAGGCGGGTCAGGGTTGTGAAATTTTGGCCCTAAGTCAGGGCCAAACCGGGTCAGGGTTGAGGTCTTGGGTTGAGCCCGGCTTGACCCGGTCTAACCTGACTCTATCTTCCTTTTCTTGTTTTTCTTTTTTTTGTTTTTTATTGTTGCTCTCATTAGAATTTTCTGGCCCTGAATCAGGGTTTGATTGGGTCTGGGCCCATCCAAAAGGACTCAGGGTTGGACTGGGATTTTAAAAGACCCGACCTGTTGCAGCTCTATAGTTTTTTATGAATAAAAAAAAAATTAAATCTTATTGATTTTTGTAATTTTTTTTCTTCTTTTTGTTGAAGGGGGGTTTGGTCTAAACGGTCAGTCGATTTTGGTTTGTTTCTAAAATCTAAAACCAATACAAATCTGATAAAAGGATTGGATCAGGTCAATTTCGATCAGTTGAACCAATCTGGTCTCATTTTTGTCACACTTTAATTAGACCCTGGAATTGATATTGTTGTATGGCTCACATTTGATGCTTCAATATACCCGTGGAAGATTACAATTAGGGCGGGCCCCTTCCCCTATTGAAGCATCAAATGTGAGCCATACAACAATATCAATCCATCCAGGACCATTGTTTGGGTAAAGAATCCATCCAGGACTAAGAGGCCATAGAAAATCAGAAGCAATAGAGGGTGTCTCAAGAAGATACACCATACACTGTTTTAGGTATCGCTATCGGATTGACCGTATCAATTGATTTGTTCTAATAGTTGATAATAAATCCATGCATTTTTTTATTTATTTTTTTATTTTTTATAAAATGATGTTTTGATTTTATATCAGCCTGATATGACCGATATGTTAAGGAATCAATGGTGATATTAGTATCATCGCCAATCAATACTGGCGCTGAAACTGCTGATACCGTGAACTAAATCTTTGGTAATTTAGGTTAAGTCTAGAGTCTAGATAAAGAGTTCAATGTGTTATTTACTTATGGGGCGCTATTCTCTATGCTACAGCGGAGGCTGAGCCCAGGCACATGGGGATGGGCTCAATGACCACCCTGCTCCCTTGAGTGGTAGACCCATGTGCCTGGGCGTAGCTTGCACTGCGGCACACAGAAGATTCTCCTCCATAAGATAGTATTGTGCACATCAGCATCACGGAATCTTACTATATATATAACTTTAAGAAGCAAAGGCCGAAAATTCCAAGGCCCATGGGTAGCTCAGTCGGCAATGGACCATGCCCCACCCCCTTCCCTGCCCCCCCAAAAAAAATAGAGATGTTGGGATGGTGGGGGAGAGATCCTAGACTAGACGAGGAACAAAAGGCCTCGATCTTGAAACCTGCTGGGGGCTTTAGTCGAAAATGGACTATGCCTCAAGAAGCAGAGTTTTGTTTATTTGTGTGTGTGTGTGTGTGATGGTGGGGGGAGGATTCAAGACCAGATGAGGAAGAGAAGGCCTCTAACTCGAAACCTCCTAAAGACTAGGTTCTACCTCACTAGCCTGAAGCAGCTAGACTAGCATAGACTGATAATCCCAACACCCAACTGTAGCTTAGTCGGAAAGAGACCATGTCTCAAGAAGTGGAGGAATTGAACGACTCTTCTCCACCTTTTGAGGCCACATGCACAAGGTTCTATGGTAATCATGGGCATTGGGTTTTCCTGATGGATATGGGTTGTGGAGTATTCCATGGGTTTGAGGTTTGCCTGGTCTACCCAAATGGGGTGGGTTAGGAATTAGGATTTCTTGTTACCCCGCCCCTACGAAAGGGTGGGAGTTTCCTAACCCACGGTAAAGTGAGAACCTCTTTTAAGAATGTACATATAAGTCTCTTATAATCATAGTTCATGGTTTAACTCAGTATGTTTGGGAGAAACATTTATATTGTACCATACCTGATGTTTATTTTTATTATTTATAAAGAAAACTAGGTTTGGTTTCTTTTTCATTAAAAAAAAAATTTGAAATGACTTGCCAACATATCATTTTCAAGAGATCATTGTCTCCCACGATCTTTGAATACAAATGTGAAATAACAGAATTTAATAAATTATTCAACATCTTTAAGGGACGATAAAAAAAAAATCCCATCAAAAATAAAGGATGGGTGAGAACTACTTAAGCTGTTGCATGGAAGATTGACATAATTATTTTCATTCAATTTTACACTGTACACATGATTCACCCCTATCATTTCTTATCCCTCCCTTTTCCTGAAGAGTGATGACACAATTAATTTTAAATTTTTATTTGCAATAATTTGAGAATTTTGCGACTAAGAGTCATAATTTATCATGCAATTTACAAGTATGGCAACAATAAAAGCAGCTCCATTTGGAATCGGGAGTTAATCTTCTTTGCTTTTCCTCTCCCTATTGTCGAGGCAATAGTTAGGATTAAGGATCCCCATTTTTTCCTCAAGTCAGTTGGGTTGGTTCTCTTCTTTATCTAAACAGGGTGTTGTTTCAACTTGTAGTGTTGTTAAATTCTTGGTCAATGGCGAGGAGTTCGGTTTCTCAGCACATACCAATAGGTGAATGTACATGTGAGAACCAACCACCTATCTTTTTTTTGCCATTTACAAGGGGAGGAGGGGTTTTTAAGGAAACAACATTAAAATGTGATTAGCACTGAGATGTACGTTCACCTGTTGGTACGTGCAGATGATCCATTCTCAATGGTTAGATGGGTAATCGAGTTTTTAATTTGAAAAAATTTTCCCTTCCCCAACATGATCAGTATTATTAACAAGTGAATTTCTACTTTGAAATGCTTGTACTTAGCGTTGGTTGGGGATTCCTACCATCCGGTTGGGGGAAGGGGGGGGGGGGGGGGCATGTCTACCTAGACATGCCTTTTGGGGATAAATCAGTGTTTATTTATGATGGCTTTTATGACCCTAAGATGTTTATAGTTGGGTGGGCGTTTGTTGTTCTTTTTTAACACTGCATTTCACCTATGTTATGGTGAGGCATGTACTGAAGGACATGTGCTGGCACCAAAAGGCCAGAAGTATCTTGCAAGGTTTGCAACATGTACCGGCAAAAGGGATCCAAAGAATAGAGGTGTAGGTAGATGATGAAGACCTAGTTCGATGGTTGACACTAGGGAAAAATGTCAGGGAAAAAGAAGGGCTAGCCATGCGTATGCATCAGGTTACCCAACCTTCCACCAAAAAAATCATGCACAGCTCATAGCACAAGAAACACACAACGGTTGTAAGTGATCTAAGACCAATGTTTGGAAATAAAATCATGAAATTTCAAGTCTAGGCTCATCAAATTCCCCAAGCATTATCAAGCTTTACACTAACAGACTAGAGACCCGATAGCATGATATAGAAACTCTTCCTAGTCCCCCCCCCCCCCTCCACCCACTTTATTTATTTTTCCACATAGATTCCTAATCTCTGATTGTTTCTAATCCATTATGGCTAAATTCAAACCCAAATTTTTGAAAACATTCAATCATAATACTGGATTTTACAGGGCTCAAATCCAGTTCTGCACGCACCAGCCAAAGAGTCAGAGCAGGGTCAGCAAGATCACCGAAATCCATGTCTAGGTAGGGATTTCTAGCATTTACTGAATCATGTGAAAGTCCAAGCCACATGCCTAAACCCTAATTAAAGATTCAGACCCAATTTACAACCTCATTCACATCCCTGCATGCAGACCTGGATAGACTGATAGAGCATTAGAACTCTGAAGGATGGTTTCATCTGTTACGCATTGGATGCCTTTCACTTCTTAATTTTGCATTCACTGTGGCATGCACTGGCAATGTCCATCATAAAGGGAATCTAAGAGAAACATAAGAGAAGTATCCAGAATAAAGACCAAACAAAATATCAGAAAAGTCCTTTCCCTTTAAATGTTATGTACCCCTCAACAAGGGGGAAACCCATTCTTTTCAACACAATCCAATAAAAATGGCAGAGTTGGAGGGCAAAAGAGAATAAAAAAAAATAAATGAACATCTTAAACAGTCTTGCATCTTATGGATTGGAATGATATATATATATAGAGAGAGAAGAACTTAAGAAGGGACACAGAAACCCAGAAAACGGGAGAATGATGATACCTATTTACAGACCAACAAGAACCTCTTTGAACTTCTATGGCCCCATGGGAAAGGTGCCACTTTACATACACCCAGACCAAATTTGATATGACAGTATGTGATCCAGCTTCATTCCCATAACATGCTGCTAATGACAAGTTTTTCTACAATTCTGTTGCCTAAAACCTCAGAGAGAGAGAGAGAGAGAGAGAGAGAGAATATCTCTATCTTGCTGCATATGTATGTAAAGCTAACCATATCACCTCCTTCGCCGTTTGGTATCCACCTGAAAACCACCATGAAATAGTGCTAAGTACATGAACATGGAAAAGTCTGGGCTGTAAATTGCTGAGTTATCATAGGAGCATCTGGACACGCTGTCAGATTTTATAGCCAAAGAAAAGAAAGAAAAAAAAAGGCACTCCCTCCTGGCACCACTAATCAGCTTTGAACAGAAAATCATAACCAATTCTTTCGAAGTGTTTACTTAGAATGGCGAATCAAGGCTCCAAAAGGGGCATAAATGATAAATTCGACAGTTAAAAACTGTCTGGACCCTCTAAACATGAGATGTACAAATCATAGTTGCAAGGCATCGCCTTGCGTGTTGGATGGGCAAGGCATGAGGTTGCTTTATTTTGGTGAATATGGTGCTCACAAGGCATCGGCTTCTGCACCTTGGCAAAGTTTTGACCTAGGCTCAGTGCCATATTCCTCAATTGTTTTTTTTTTCTTCTGAAAACTATTATTGGTTTAGATGCTATCATAACCAATATTACAATGCAATGAGATATACTGACATTACCATGTAAGTTATGAGGTCTAAACCCTAAGACTCAAACCTAAATGTATATTCTTTCTATGTGCTTTGGTCGCCTAAGTGCCTGCCTAGGTAACAAGGCGCCTAGCCACTGCCTTGGCGCCTTGACAACTATGGAGCAAATACAATAAAGCACTGGAGGGAAAATAACGTCATGAAATTTACCTTTGTCTCTGGGTGTCTAGAACCATTGTGAGAGCTGTTCAGCTTCTTCTGATCTTCAGCAGAGCAACTTTGACAGAAGAAATGTTCAAGTCTTTTCGCTTCCTCTGGAGTAAGATCTATACAATGGGGGTGGAACCTGGTCCAGAAGCAGTATACTGTACATTTTAACGGTCTAAAATATAACTTTCAGACTAAATTCATAGAACTAGGAAGCGAAAGCACAAACACATGGATCCAACTAGAAAGGTAGTCTGCAGTATCCAAAACAACTTAAGTGGCGGTTGCTTGAAGCAACGACTTTTTCCTCAGAACTATTAGCATCATAATTCTAAACCAAGTCTTCAAGAAGATAATATAATCCATTTCAATTTTGTAAAACACATCTTCCACATCTTCTGCAGAGATAGATAACAAACCTCATAAACTCCTGTTGCCAAACAATGAAATAATTTCTTGTATAGTTTTATTCATAGTAGACTATTGCTCTAACAAGCATCCATGCAAGAAACGAGTGCAAGGATTCAAAAAGGATATCTGGCATTCACTAGACCAGGTACAAGTGCATCTGATTCATTCCTGATAAAGCAAAGGCATCAACCAACTAGCAAGATTTTTTTTAATGAATATCGAGGGTGCACGTACTCTCACACACCTCACACATACAATTAAGGCTCAATGAGAATACAATCATTTATTTGAAAATAATTATTTTGAGTCAGAAATAAAATCACATTCCAGAAGAAATTAACAAGCATGCATTTGTTGCATAGGGCTAGCAGCATCTCCCCCCCCCCCCCCCCACTCCGTCGTTCAAGCCAACTTTTAAACTTCACAAACCCCTGGCATGACCATGGTCTCTATCATGCAAAGGAGAAAAGATATTAGAAGCAATAAGCTGGCCATTCATTAACATTAATGCTTGATTGTGGTAAAATTCTTGGTATCATATTCACTATATAAAGGCTATTTTCACATCACTGAAAAATTAAGATAAAATACATTCTGTCCAAAGTAAACTTCCGAGCAGGTTTAGGATAACCTAAATGGAACAACTCTAAGAAAATTCATACCAAGTCAATAAAAACTATCATCCATGAAATGAAGCAGAAAACCATAAAAAAAAAAAAGGGAGAAAAAGAAAGGGCAAAGTCACAATCTAAAAGGATTACAACTTACCAATCAGTGCAGCCCTCACACTGAACCATCAGGTCATCAGGATTGTAAGGCATTTCACACTTGCAGTATCTGCCACACAGTAAACAAATGAACAAATAGGAAGGTTGATCAAAGTTAACATATCTAAAAGCAGGACTTTCCAAACTGTCACCAACCATCAGCTAAATTCTGAATAACCCCAAAATGTAAATTGCCATAAATTTCCAATCAAATTAATGAAATCAAAACAGGAGCCCACAAGGGACTTACTAAAACTGAACTAAAGAATATCACCATTCCTCAAAATTACAATAATGGAAGACACGGAAAGTCGCAAACAATGTGGGAACTCTAAGGTGCATATAATTAGAGAACCAAAAAATTATCACTCCTACTTCATTACGATCAAATTATCAGTCACAATGATAAAAGAACAAATATTTCCCCCAGAAAGGGGACGTGCAATCAGAACCCATTCGCAATTTATCAGAACTTGCATTATCGGGAGTGAAGGACAGAGTGAAAATGGAACCGTACACAGCAACTCTGTCCGGATTGAAGGCTCCAGTGGAGGAGTTATACTCGAAGCGGCAGAAGAAATCCTCGTTACCAACGGCATCAAGCTTAGTGTAGCTCTTGAAACTGTGGACGGTACACTTGCCCTCGATTGTATCGGCACTCTGGAGATCGTAGTGATCGGAAAGAAAGACCTCTTTGGCGCCATGAAACTGCCTCCTGCCTCCGATCGACTCCTCCGGGCGATAATACCAGCGGACTTCAACCCGCACATGACTCCTACTATCCGATTCGATCTTCTCCACTTTGGCCACATAAGGGGGCTTCGAAGAATCCGAAGGCCGCATAAGCACACAGTCTCCGACTGTGGGAAGGACCCAAGCCCCAAGGAGTGCACTTGTTAAATGTTAAGCTTAAGACACAATAACCCAAAAAAAAATACAAGAAAGAGAATTCTCCCCCAAAAAAAGTAGTACAAGTGGTGCTTGTTACCTCGAACGATTTTGTTGGTTCCTTTAATCGTGTAGGAATCTAGTGTCCTTCTCGGTGGCCGGGCTTTCGCCATGAACAGAAGCAAGAACGCAATAACAAGAAAGACATACACTATCTTATTCTTATATTAAGAGTTATAAGAGCTGAGTACAGAAAGAAATACAAAGACTTGATTTTTTTTTCTGGAATAGACGAGCAGAGAAGGAGAGAGGAAACAGGAGAGAAGAGAGAGGCAGTGAGAACTAAATAAGCAATAATCTAATCTCTTCTCGAGTTATATAGTTGATTGTGATTGAGGTTCCCATCACCGTCCATCGCACGCGAAAAAATGGTAGGGTCAGAAATAGAGGCGGGACGAAGAGGAAATGACACGCGTCGCACATCTATCCCACAACAGTCGGTATGAATACCGTCCATCAGACGGCTATGGGGATTGGGGGATTTAGGAAGGTGCACCTGAGTCTCATGGGATCAGGGGACTGGAAGAAGAAATGGTAGAAATTCGAGTGCGACATCAGAGGAGCAGAAAGAGTGAAAAACTGGAAGACCTCAAGATCCACGAACACGGGAGGCTCGGGTTTCTGGTTTTCTTTTCACGGCTGGCCTTCTGCTCGTCTACCATCCTCCAGGTATGCATACCTCCAACCCTCTCTTTGGAGTTTGGACTCGACTACTTACACATTTCTTTTCTGTTCTGGCCTTCTGTGTTTTTTTTTTCTTTTCTTCCGAATTAGTTTTTCTATACTCGAACAGAACTGCTGTAAGATTAAGTTTACGAGCTTCGATGGGTAGAGTATGAGACCATAAGGGATTGGGGAAAGTCTAGGGTTTGTGTTTGATCTGGAACTTGACAAATCGCAATAAAATGTAGGTTTATTTAAAAAATGTGCAATCTCCCACCAAAGGCGTCTTGGATACGCTACCTTATTGTATTGCTTTAATTATTGGATTCAAGGTCTGTCTTTGGTTTTGGGAGTCCTCATTTCAAGTATTTCAGCCAGGGGAGAAAAAAAAAAGGAGTGGGTTTCACAGTTCTTTATGGCCTGCATAATTTATGCACTGGTAAACTGTTGATGTTTGATGGGTATTGGATAAACTGTTGATGTTTTATGGGTATTGGTTAAACTGTTGATGTTTGATGGGTATTGGAATTTCCAGAACTCTGAGATTCCTTTCAATTTTTGAATTAAACAAATAAAACTATGGCCAAAATTGATAACAACAAATGAGGAAGTAATTCTCAGACTGAGAAGCAGAAATATTATGCTTTGGGATGGGAAAAAAAAACTCCCAAAGAACACAAAATAATCCAGTCTGAAGAATCAAAATTTTCACGTAATGCAATTCTATATAGTGTCACTTTGGAGAGTCAATAATCTCTTGGATCACTCCAAAGAAGTAACAATAAATGTGCGAGAAATCTTTGTAGAATTCTGAAAAGAAAAAGTAAATATTGTAAATTAGGAATATAAGAATAAACCGGAGAGAAAATCTGAAATATGCTTTGGAGATATCTAGGTAGTAAAATAGTTAATCTTTTCTATCTTTGGAACTTTTTACGAGATTCATTGCCACAATACCTGGGACAAATTGCGTATCAAAACATAGGGAGACGGATTTGGTAGTGGGTGTACCACTGAGTTAATTCATCCTCCGCAAGTGTTTTCCCTTTTCTAAAGAAGAAAAAAGAAGAGGAATAAGAAGAAATCGGAGAGATAATTAGAACTTTGATGTATGGAAAACTGGATAATAAAATTGTTGAATTTTCCCCTCTTTGCAATTCTTTGCTTAGATTCATCACCTTGTTCCCTAGTACAAAATACACTATATCTACATTTTTTTCTTTCACATTTCTACTTCTATATTTATTTTAGGAGGAATTTTCCTAGTCGACTCATCCACCATTCCGCCATGGAATCTATGGACCGCACACCTAGTTGTGCCACATACACAACAACAACTCTGCTTTATCCCAACTAAATGGGGTTGGCTACACGGATCCTTACAAAGAACAAGAATTACTAGAACAACAACCACAACTCAGTATTATCACAACTAAATGGCATCGGCTACATGGATCCCAGAAGTATCAGAAATTAATAATATAAAAACGGAGGAAGCACACAACAATGACACAAGCTCTAGGGCATCAACCCGTCTTAACAACGAACAATATCATAACTGAGCCTCAGGCCTCGAGGAGTGTATTAACACTAGTCACAAACATCATAGCCCAACTAAAATGGAGTTGCCCACGTGGATCTTCGCTCTCCACTCAGCTCTATTTGAAGCATACAAGGAGCAAGGCCTAAGCTAAGCATGTCTTTCTTCACCACTTCTCCTATGCTTACCTTAGGCCTGCCTCTAGCTCTTTTGGTTCCTTCAATTTGGATCAGGTCTCTCCTTCGAACTGGGGCATCCAATGGCCTCCGTTGGACATGGCCATGCCACCTCAAACGACTCTCTCTAAGTTTATCATGAATCGGGGCTACTCCCAAACCAGCTCTAATATGGTCATTTCTTACTTTCTCCTTCCTAGTTTTCCCGCACATCCAGTTCAACATCCTCATCTTTGCCACGCCAAGTTTATTTATATGGCACTTCTTCATAGCCTTGCATTCCACACCGTACATCATAGCTGGTGTAATGACAGTCATATAAAAATTTCCTTTTAAGTCTTAAAGGGATACACCGATCGTACAAAACTCTAGACGTACTTCTCTACTTCATCCATCGTATTTTAATCCTCTGGACAACGTCATCCTCTATGTTGCCCTCCTAATTAATGTTTGATCCCAGATATCTAAAATATTCACTTTGTGGGATCTCCCCTGCACCAGTATTCACCGCCTCATTATCCATCCCAGTGTTACTAAAGTTACACACCATATATTCGGTCTTTGTTCTGCTTATCTTTAGGCCTTTTGATTTCAAGGTTGATCTCCATAGTTCTACTTTGGTGTTAATCCTTGCTTGAGTCTCATCCACCAAAACAATATCATCTGTAAAGATCATACACCAAGGGACCTCTTCTTGTATGCGTCTGGTTAGGTCGTCCATGTTAACACAAACAAATAAGGGCATAAGGCGGATCCTTCACCGCTTTGCCCCCCCCCCCATTCTAACTCTAGTCACCACATCAACATACATATCTTTAATTATGTCTATGTATTTACAAAACACCCTTCTCTCCTCTAAGATATTTCAGATTAACTCTCTAGGGACTTTGTCGTAGGCTTTTTCTAGGTTTATGAAGACCATATGTAGATCCTTCTTGTCCTCTCTCTATATCTTTCCATGAATCTCCTAAGTAAATTGCCTCCATCGAGGATCTTCCAAGCATAAAACTGAATTGGTTTTCTGAAATAGTAGTCTCCTTTTTCTTAGGTGGGTTTCAATAACCCTCGCCCATAACTTCATTATATGACTCATCAGCTTTATGCCTCTATAGTTATTACAGGTCTGAATATCTCCTTTGTTTTTGTAAATAGGGACCACAAACTGTAGTCTTCGTCGAACATGGCCAAACCATCTCAGGTGACTTTTCGTAGCTTATCTTGAATCGTGGCTACTCCCAAACCGGCTCTAATATGGTCATTCCTTATTTTATCCTTCCTGGTTTTGCCACTCATCGACTCCTAAGCCTAGTTGTGCCACATGTCATGTCAAATGGGGTTGAAGTGTCATACATCGGTAGACCTCAAAGTTCCCTGCCCACATGTCGAGTTTCATCCCAGGCAGATTGGGACAAGTAGCAGGGTAGAGCATTGAAAAATCCAGGCCTTACCAAGAGGGTGCACACCAATGCTGAGAGGATTCATAATGAGATTCTAAAGCACCAAAGGGTAAGGTATTAGAACACCATTAAACCAGAATCACAGATATGGGAACCAAAGCCAGATTCAAGAGATCATGTGGCTGGATAGCCTTACAATTATTATATAGAGCTGAGTTTAGTGGTTTCAGACTCTAAAATGGAAAATAAAAACAAAACAGAAACTAATATGGAACTCCCATGCGTGAGCAATAATAGGAGTGACTGGGACTGGCTTGGACTCTAATAAATGAAACCAAACAGGCTGGAACTTATAAGAAGTTTCCTAGCATGACTAAACAAGTAACTAAATGATTAAATTAAAACAAATTTCCTCCTAAAACTAGCCCACATTTTGGGCTGAATCCATCATTGGTTCAACCAACCCAAAACTGGTTTAGTTTTTAAGAACCTCAGGACCAAGAAAAAGGCTGATTTTATACAGCCAACGTCCCTCTTCCTTGTGGCTGAGATTGACAACAACTCTCTCGGGCTTGAAGAAACTCGACCTTGAGTTTTGTGAAGTCGAGGGATCAACTTCACACGATGTACATTCAGCTTCAGTCCATAATAAAACTCTAGCTGCTCACGGATGTTAGGATTGCAATCTTTAAGTTATGAAGCTTTCTCTTCAAAGAACTGTGGTGGAATCATGAACATAGTTGTCAAGGCGTGGTGCTTTAGTGACGTCTAGGCAACTTGTTGGTGTCTCCTTGACGTCCAAGCCCCTTCCAATTTCTTAGTTCGCCTAGACACCATGATAACTATGCTCATGAACTCTATGTGCTCAACTTTACAAACTGTGTCAGTTGTAAATGGTGTGGCAGAGGAGTCCTCTGCAACTGCATCTCTGACTTCTTGATCCATCGCATAAGCTTCCACTGTATCAACATGCTTGGTGTTTTCAAAATCAGCCTCGTCAATTTCAGTCGACGGGTCCATGCAACATATAAGATTGACATCATGAGTCGCCTCACCATCTTCATCCTCATAGAGTGCATCATTACCAGCATCAGGTGGATGAGGCTCACAAAACTCTATTGCGGCATTTGCTTCTATTGTAGCCACTATAGTTGCCACGGTGATTAGGGAACTCAAGGCGGTGCCCTAGGCGTGTATTATATTAGTATATGTAAATATAGCGATGATAATTATATAATTATGATTATATGCAACATAGAAGCCATATCAATGCAGTATGATATAATTATGCTAGTAATGACCTAATATGAGAAATCCAGCATAGAATAATAATAAAAAAGTATATAATATAAGCATATTCATCAAAAAAACAAAACAATAAACATAAATCAACATAATCGCGCGAAGTGCCAGCAAGGTGTGCTATTGCCTTGGTCCCAATAAAGGGCCTGGATGCCTAGGCGGCACTTTGACATCTATGACAGCCTCTATAGTGTTACCTAAGGGTGTTAAACGGTTCGGTTTCGGGTAAACGGTTCGGTTAAGTTCGGTTTTGACTGCTTGAGGGTAGAAACCATAACCAGACCGTTTAACTAAACGGTCTCATAATCACAACCTGGACCGTTTGGTTAAACGGTTTCGGTTAAATGGTTCTATACGCTTTTACACGGTTTTGGTTAGACGGTTCTATACACATTTTCTACTCTATTTATGCATACTAGTTACTAATTAATAGTTATTACTTATTACTAAGTTAATTAGTTTTTTTTTTTTGGAAAAAGGAAATCATTAATGAAGAAACATGACTCCTTAGTAGTTGCTACTTGTTAGGTTTTGACTTTTTATTAATTAAAATTTTTTTTTTGTTAAGTTTTAAAAGGGTTAGACGGTTTGGTTATAATCGGTTTTAATTGGATTACACGGTTTGAAACCGTTGGCTTAATTGGCCTAAACCGAACCAAACCGATTAAATAAACGGTGTCATTTCTAAAACCATAACCAGACCATTTAACTAAACGGTCTGTCAGTTTCAGTTTAAACGGTTCGGTTCGATTTCGGTAAACGGTTTCGGTTTAGTTTTGACACCCTTAGTGTTACCTTTCGATTTCGTAGGGCAGAATTTGGCAGCGTGCTCACATTTGTGGAAATTGAAGCACTTTTTGTTTCTGGCAGTAGCCTTAGGTGCCTTACCCTTGTTGTCCGTAGCTAGAGTGGTACTTGAAGGTCGACCTGTGTATCCTATCCGTAACAACACTAACTGTGGGTGGTTAGTTGTACTCCTCAGCTTGAGAAGCAAACTTCTTAAGGGAAGCTTCAAGTTTTCCTTTGCATGCAAAGCCTTCTGAAAACAGTCCTGAATGTCATAGATGGCATGTACATTTAGCTTCTTTCGAACCTCGAGATTCAGTCGTGTCTTAAACCACAAAACTACTTGAATGTCATCTTGCTCAATTCCTATACATGAAATAAGAGCATCAAACTGTTCCAAATACTCTTCGACTGATAAGCTGTCCTGTTGTAGAGTGTTGAGTTTATTATGTAGACGAGCTCTGAATGTTTGGGTAAGATACTTGTTTTTCAGTTCCTCCATCTCTGCTCATGTGGTAGGTTAATGCAGATTCATCACTGAAATGGGCTTATTTTATTAGGAATAAGTCTAGGGTTAGGTTATATACATATTTGACCTTTGATCCCATGGGTTTTCTATGTAATAGGCCACTTTTATGGGCCTAAAATATGGGTAATTAGGTTGCATACGAGATTAGATGTTTTAGTCCTATACTTAGTTTTATTTTCATGTTTTTAATGTTTTAAATTGAACCGGTCCAAAGCTGATTTGAACCAGTGGTTCAATTTAATTGATTTTAGTAGTTTGTCTTTTAATTGTTTAGTTGGACTGGATTAGGACTCTATTTTGAGTCTATTTCAGTTTCCTAGTCAGTTTAAGTTAGCTAATAGGTTAAGGATTGGGTTAGGCCTTTTCTTTTTAATGTAGGAGTCTAATTTTGAGTCTTTTATATAAGATTGTAAGTGGGCAAAGTATTGAACACGAATCTGATTAATGAAAAAGCTTTTGCTTGCTGCTTTTGCTTGCTGCTGCTCTGCTCTATTGAGTGTTGCCTTGTAAGTCATATCAAGGTGAAGGGACTGGTGGATCTCCAGTTGACTCCTTGTGTCTTGTAGACCCGGAGGATATGCTAATTGTCTTGAAGCTGCTGCCATTGAAGACCTGCAACTCCAAGTTGGTGTTTAATATCATCAATCATCCTCCTCCTCCTAATCCTCTAAACCCTAACTCTAGTTACTGCCCGAATCCATTTAACCTACTTTAACCATCCAAAACTTACTAAACCTAGTTCATTAGACTCCCCTACACCTGCCTAGCTTTACCATATAAGATACCTATCCATTATCCTAACCCTAACCCTAACCCTAAAATTGACCTAAACCCTCAATTCTGCTCCCATCGAACCAGCAACTTATAGATCCTGGTTGTGTTAGCTCCTAGTAGATCCCTTGTCTATCTAGGACTACATTATAAGTGTTGTACCATGTATCTATAATCTGTGCTCATGGTATTTACTATCAATTTATCTCAAGCAAGCTTTTGCTTCCTTTCCTCTATTAAGCCGAACTAATGAAAATAGCTGTCCAGATTAGCAAGCCAATCGTAGAATACTTAGGGGGTCTAATTTCCCACTACACTCTTTTAGTTCAAACTCGATTTTCTGTGTATCGTCAGTTCGTTGAGTAGGCAACCCAGTTTCAAGTAAAGTGTGTAGGGTATCCTGTAAAGTAGGCTGTTGTGTAGGTCACTCTGAGGTCCTCTCCTTATAACTCTCATGGTATTATTGGCAGTGGAATGGGCTGGCATTCCCTCATCAATTTTGGGATTTTCAAAGTTTTCAGGCATGGGGGAATGGGTTGACTCCATGTGTTCTAGGGCACAACTCTGCTAGACATACGTTTGACCATATCAGTCAACAGATGGAATGATTCTTATATGCTGCCCAATAGTTTGAGATTAAAGATCTTAGACCTTTGAAATATTTCTTGGCAATTGAAGTGTCTAGATCTAAGATGGAATAAACATATGCCAGAGGAAGTTTGTGCTAGATTTACTTAAAGAGACAGGAACGTTGGGTTGCAAGCCGGCAAACTCTCCTATTGATCAGAATCATAAACTAGGGGAACATTGTGGACCTTCACTTGTTGATGCAAGGAAATACCAGAGACTTGTAGGAAAGTTGATTTATCTCTCTTTGACTTGCCCAAATATCTCCTATGCAGTTGGGGTAGTGAGTTAGTTTATGCATGCTCCCAAGAGTGGGCACTTGGATGTTGTATACCGGATCCTCAGGTACTTGAAGTCCTATCCAGGAAAAGGCCTTCTATATGCCAAACACAACCATTTGAGACTTGAAGGCTACACTGATGCGGATTGGGCTAGTTTAGTTTCAAGCGGACGATCTACATCAGATTATTGTACATTTGTGGGTGGTAATTTGGTCACTTGGAGGAGCAAAATGCAACCTGTGGTGGCCATATCTAGTGCAGAGGCTGAGTTTAGGGTTATGGCTCATGGAGTTTGTGAACTCCTATGGTTGAAGAGGCTAGTTGATGCAGCTCTAAGTAGGAAGAAGAAGTCCTGAACTTAGGGCTTAACTAGGGAGCCATAGATTAGGTTTATTTGCTAGTATTCTCCATACTTAGTTTAATTTTCTGTTTTTAGATTGAACCGGTTTAGAATTGGTTGTATCCAATTGGTTCAAGTGGTCCAATTTAAGTTATTTAGCTAGTTAGTTCTTAACTTAAGTTAGTAGTGGTATCTTGGTCATTTTCTGTTTTAGTTAATTATTTTAGATTTAATCCTCTCCCTTCCACGATTTTGTGAAGGAGAAGTCATTAAGTTGTATTAGGATTTGGCATAAAGCCATATTATAAATAAAGTAAATCGTGGAGGCTCCCCCACAATTGAATTTTTGAAAAAAGACTGATTTGTTTGTTGGTTGCTGATTGCTGCTGTTGCTGCTCATTTGGAGTGTTGCCTTGTGGATCTATCAAGGAAGAAAGACAGGTGGATCTCCTATGACTCCTTATGCCGAGACGGCTGGGAGGTTCTCTCTCTGAAGTTGGCTCTATCCTTCAACCCTTGTCAGACTTGCTGCCGGTGGAGATCTGCTGTGAGTTTGAAGTTTGATTTTCTATTCCATCCATTCTTCTTCCCCCCATTCAATCCCTCTTATTTTCTGTTTGAATTTTTAAAACCCCAAACCCTAGAATCCTGATCTCATACTTCCAGCCATTCAAATCCAAGCCCTTTTCATTCGAACCTCCCTCCTACACATCTGAACACTCGACCCTAACCCCTGGTTCAGATTCCCATTATAAACCCTAGTTTTGACTACTTTGCTGTTTTACTAAAAAACCCAAAACCCTAACCCTAAAATTTTGGAATCTGAATTTTGATTCAAATCTGTGTCAAATCTGTCTTAATAGCTTCCCCTAAGCCTGCCTATTCAAATCAGATATAAATTATCCCATTCCCCCATACCTAACCCTAGAATTTAACCTAAAAACCCTAATCCTGCCCATTCGAGCCCATGGCCCCTCTTTAGATCCTATTGCTTGGCTCCTAGTAGGTTTCCTACCTATCTAGGACTACATTACTAGTTCAAGAGTTAGGGTTCAATACTGAAGCACCTATGAGATTTCATTGAGATAACAAGGCTGCTATGAGTATAGCTCACAGTCCTGTGCAACATGACAAAACAAAGAATATTGAGGTGGACATGCACTTCATCAAAGAGAAGATTGACTCCGGCCACATATGCACTCCTTTTGTAAGAACTGGTGATCAATTAGCAGACATCTTCACCAAAGGTCTTATTCTCATCAATTCAGTACCTTTCTATGAAAACTGTGAATGTATGACATTTATTCTCCAGCTTGAGAGGGAGTGTTGGAATTAATAAGGGTATTTTAGGCACATGCCCATTATGTTGTAATTTGATGTAATGTGTTTCTTTTCTTTTTACCTCACTTAGCTATCTTATATTAGCATGGGGGGCAAGAATGTAATTTGGTCTTTTAAGTTAAGTGAATGAATATATGGGAGAGTTGAGAATACTCTCCCAACTTTCCACCAAACTCACTCTCTGCTTCTTCTTCTCCTTTTCTCTCATCATCATCTCCTAAATTCCAAGTATGCGCATAGACAGATTTTCCAAGATGAAGTGTACCCAACCGACCACAGGCGGGATGAACACTCTTCAGACCTACTTTGGCTAATTTCAAGCCTTCCACTTTCAGTGAACTACACAATTCCAATGCAGAATCCAAGAAAACATTCAATCTCAAGCTGGAAATGATGCAATTCCTAAAATCAGATTTCATTTTGGTAATTTCATAAAAAATTTCAGACAGATTGCAGACACCCAAGTTTAGAATATAAGGTCTATGAGAGAATTTGTTACAAAAAAATTCTCGCTGAATCCATATTTGAGGATTTGTGAGTGGATCAAGATGCCTTCTTCGATGGCAACAATAGTGGCACAGGCCTCGAGGACATACAGAAAAAGTAAATTGTCTGCCACCTCTCTCTCTCTCTCAAAACCATCGTAATCCCCATTCTTTGCTCCCTCCCTGCAATGCCCCCCTTCTACTTCCTATGTTAGAATATCAAAAACCTTGTAACCAGATTAGAGAGAGAGACAGAGAGAAGAGCAGAGAAGAGAAGAGAAGAAGGAGATACAAAGCTGTCCAAAGAGGAGAGGACTGCCTGCGGCAAGAATAGAATAATTTGTCACAGGACTGCTCCCTCATCTGCGATGCATCAATTGATGAACCTCATCACGAAGGATGGAGGAAGAATCTCCTGAAGAGGGACCAGATTTAGTGTCATCGGAGGTTACAACATCAGAACCATCATTGGGAGCTGCATGATTGCCCAAGTGTTGGGCCCGTTCTTGCTTTTCATGCTTGGCCCAGCAAGTTTCAATGGTATGATTGGGTTTCCCACAATAAGAGCACTGTCTATTAGCATGATCAGTATGCTGCCCACCAGAATCACAGCCTCGTTCAGCAGTGAATGCCGAATTTTCTTTAGTGTTAGAATCAAACTTGGAAGGGGAAGCAATGCGCTGAAGTCTGGAATAGGTGTCATTGAGAGTAGGAACTGATTCACCAGCAAGCAAGTGACCCATTACGGCCTTCAGACTAGAATTCGGACGAGCAAGAAATTTTTACACAAAAAACTCATTCCTTTGGGCCTTAAGCTTCTCAATGTCTGTAGTAAGTGGCTGAATCAAATTCAGCTCTTCAACCATACCTTTGAAAGTACTGTAGTATTCCTGCAGAGACTTGTCAAATTGCTGAAATTGGAACAGCTTCTCATACGGGTCATAGATTCGAGTCATACTCTTCTCTTGTGAATATGTAACTTTCAAATCATCCCACACTCCCTTTGCAGTAGTGTGAAACTTGACATTGGCAGCAATATCGGGCTCCGTACTATTCCCTAACCAAATGAGAATAATTGCATTGTCCTTGACACATTCATTATAATCTTTAGAATCAGATGCAGGAGGACTTGAAGAAATATAACGGAGCTTATCCATAGCTATAATCTAAACTCAAACAGCTTGAACCCAAAGCAAGTAATTGGAGCTGCCTTTGAGCTTGATAGAAGTAATCTGGACAGTAACATTGTCCGTAGTATTCTTGTTCTTAGCCATGTCACAAGAAAAAAAATAGCTACTCCAAAAAATCGATAGCAAGTAATGTGATGACAAATCCAAAATCGATTTGGATTAAAGAGGTAATAGGAGCAGTCCAAATACACCAAAAAGAAGGCTGGAAAGCACAACCAGCAACAGGAAAGGCTCCACCACAATAAAGGAATTCCAGAAAACCAACCAAGAAGAAATCAACTTGTTAGGGTTTTGGTGAAGTAGCCAAAATCGATAACATAAAATTGCAGAGCCAAGAAGTTCAAAGTAGATTCAGCAACAATCAGCAACAAGGAGCCACAAATCCATAAGCTTCATAAAAAAAAACACCAAAAACAGCAGCCAAAGGAGAGATCGAATTTATCAGGGTTTTGCTAGAGATCAATCCATCGAGGTTGGAGCAGACTTCAATGTAGATTGCAGTCAGCACCAGTATCTTCGAGTAAAACCAGGTACAATACACTCCATGTATGAAGGACTGATTAATTCATAAGAGATGCGGCATTAGGTGGCTGCCCGCCACAGGGAGAATCGAAAAAGAGGAACCAGCAGAGAATGATTGGAAAAATTCTCAGATCTGATTACAAGAGTGCTCTGATACCATTCTAGAATATCAAAAACCTTGTAACCAGATTAGAGTGAGAGAAGAGAAGAGAAAAGAAAGAGAAACAAAGCTGTCCAAAGAGGAGAGGACAAGCTGTGGCAAGAATAGAATAATTTGCCGCAGGTATATTTATATATATATATATATATATATTATTGAATCATAAAATAAACAAAGTACAAAAGACAAAACTACCCCTGTACCCACGATACTGTTCACGTGTTCAGTGTCACAGCCCATAAGACCAATTTACCTCTGGAAACTCAACACCCTAGACTCTCTCTCTCCCATTCTTTGCTCCCTCCTGCACCAGAGAGTTCAATGCAATCAGCCACTCACCGCCACACGTTTGTTTCTTTTTTGTGATTCTCTTAACTTGGGCTGAGCTTCTCTCCCCCTTCTTCTTTACAGCCTTATGTGGCAAAGCAGTGGCTTTGCCGCGGTATATGAAGGGAAGACCAGGGGAGTCCCTTTAGAAGTGGAGTAAGAGGCGTTGTGGTTGGCATTGGAGAATATACCATTTGGGGGGGGGGGGGGGAGAGAATTGGCAGCGGTGGTGGTGGTGGTGGTGGCATTGTCACTGTGGTGGTGTCGGCATTGTCACTGTGGTGGTGTCGATGCTGCTGATGATGGTACTGCAGCTGTTGGTGGTAGTAAGAGCACAGGCTGTTTTCGTTCCCTTCCATTAGAGAGGGAGAAAGGGATGTAGGGGATATGGAAAAAATTGAAAATATGAAAGAGAAGGTACCTTTAACGTAACATTTATGAAACATGAGGTATCCCAAACATAATATATCAAAGGGGAGGTACCCCAGCCGTATTTTTTCTAAACATTAGGCACCCCAGTTTTAATTTACCTTTTTTCCTTCTCTTTAGCCTCCGATTTCTTCTTCATATTCTTCTGACTCTAGTTCTTTCTTCCTTCTTTCTATGATTACGATTCTTCTTCTTGCAACTCCGGTTCTTCTTTTTTTTTTTTTTTTTTCCCCTTCTTCTTTCTGGTTTCTTTGGTGGGCTTTCAGCTGCATGACTGGACTGTTTTGGTGTTCTGAATTCTGATACTCATTCTGTCATGCAAACAAGTATTTCTTGTTTGGTTTTGTTGAAATGGATATGAAAGAATCATTTAATGGTATGTATATTATTTTCATCATCAGATATTAATTGAGATTAGAACTTTGTTTTTCAGAAGAATCTTTTTGTTCTTTCTGTTCTGTTAACTGAACTTTGCTAGTATTGTGGTAAGTGTTGCTGTTTTATTTTGTTTAGCTACATAAATAGTTGGTCCTAGTTGTTCAATGATTATAGCATATGTTCTCAGTTAAGTTACCTCAGTGATTGTTTCAAATTCGATCATTCATGCACGCCTTAGGTGCCTAGGCGATGCTTAGCCCTCTTAAGGAGAGGAATGGCTGCTGCAGCTGCCAGTGGCCCTGGTAGCTGCTCCTACGTTTTTGCTTCAGCTGAACTTCGGCCTTTTGCAGGGGTTTGTTGAGACGACTCGGTGTCTTGGTTGTGAAGTCAATATATATTACCTATGATCAGGAATTTTGTTCAGTTCTGAATTCTGATTAAGATTTTGGGAGATGTTGATGATTGTGTCGCTTTATTGTATTGTATGTCGTTCTTTATGCAAATAGTATGATCTATCACAGACAGCATTGTTATTGTTAGTAAATCTGGCCATCTTAAAGTGCGAGGACCATGGTAGAAAGGCGCATTATGTAATTATGTCATGATTTAAGTCAAATGTGCTTTCACTAATGAAGAATTTTAGCGTGATCATCCCACTATCCTTTTTTTGTCAGATATGCTTACTCCAAGATCCTTTCTTTTTACAGCATTAGTTGTGACGAGGCAATACAACATAGTTAAGTTTTAAATGATGGAATTAAATATAGATCCTGATGATGAGCTAATGCCCAAGAGAATTATTCTAGAAAAAATGCAAATTGATCCAAGAAGAGCTCGTTTTCCCTTCTGTATTGTATGGACACCCCTCCCTGTCATTTCATGGTTCCTACCTTTCATTGGCCACATTGGTATCTGCCGAGAAGATGGGGTCATCTTGGACTTTGCAGGACCCAATTTTGTATGTGTGGACAACTTTACGTTTGGGGCAGTGGCCCGCTACATCCAGTTAAACAGAGAAGAGGTAACATGTCATGTTCCTGTTTTACTCAAACCATGTAGTAGTTGTCTTTAAATTATCAGTGATATCTAATGTGTGTGTATAAAAATCACCTGTCAGCAGTGCTGTGTTTCTCCTTTTGCTGAGCATGAAATTCCTGATAGATATGGACAGAGTGATCTTGTTACTGAGATGATGACATGGGATGATGCACTACGGAAGAGCACACAGGAATTCCAGCACCATTCATACAGCTTATTTACCTGTAATTGCCACTCCTTTGTTGCAAATAATCTTAATAGGTTGGGCTATGGTGGCACTGGCAGGTGGAATGTGGTGAACCTGGCAACATTTATCTTTCTCAAGGGACATTGGGTTAGTAAAGGAGCTATTGTGAAGTCCTTTTTACCATTTGTTCTAGTTCTTAGCCTAGGGCTAATGTTCGGTGGTTGGACCTTTCTCATTGGGTTGGCTTTCTTTGCCCTCATTCTTGTTGGTTGGTTTCTTCTTGGTACGTATTTCTTCCAGGGTCTGATCCAGTTGTAGCTTTTCCTGTTATGAATGTAAATCCTGGTGCTTTACCAGATAAAACTTCCATGTTTAGTGACAGTTGTATTATGAAATTTGTGCAATGATTGTTCAACAACTTAAATTGCAATTTAAGATATTTATTTAAAGATAGTAATAAATTTGAATTACAATTTGTTGTATTTTTATTGTGTGAAGTCTTCATTCTTTGCCCTAACAACAAAATCAGCTCACATCTAGGGGGATTAAAATTCAGTCTTTCATGGATTTTTCTTTCTTTCTTTGGTAGTCAAAATGGATATTACTAAATTGAAATAATAGGCTCCTGGGGTTCTCTTTGTGAGGTGGTCTTCGTCTAACATGTAGCCTGACTGCAACAGATGATCTTTGTCCAATGGCACCATTAAGGCTGAATGCATTGTCCACCACTTTCGGTCCTTTAAGTTGATTTGATTGGTATAAGCATTGATTAAGGCTGCGTTTGGTATGCATTCTGAATCGATTTTGTATTCTAAACGTTAAAAATAATTATTTTTATCATCTAAGAATGTAAAATTAACCTGAAATGCATTCTAAGAATGATACTTAATTGTTACAATATTAGTTATGAATAACTACTTTATACCCATATTATCTAGAAAATGATATTGCGGAATCAAAATGAAATAACACCTCTTGGAATCAAATGACCACTTAATTGCTCCTTCCCTTTTTTTTTTTGTGTCCCACTTTTTGTGAGGTTTATGAAATTTTTTAGGTAATAGGCTGTGTGCACGGGCCACCACTATGCACGATCAACTACATATCTTTACCATTGCAGAAGAGGGGTTTGAAATGACCAAAACCCTGTCCTCCTATTTAACATATCGTACCCCATGATTTGGCTCTCCTCCAACCTTGGCAAGGCTTCCACTTGTGAAATGACCAAACCCCCCCTCCCCCCTTGTTTTGCTGGGCTGGAGCATCCAGTTCCCACCACGATTAGAGGAGAGCCAAATTGCGTAATCCACCCCTTATAAGACGTGCATGAAACAACCCCCCCTCCAAATTTCTTATCATAGCGGGTTCACACTTAATAAAACCCATCTTATTTATCCTTACGGGGAAACAACTATAGCTATTTAATTATAGAGACAAAAGTAGGCATCCATTAATCACTCATCAACTAATTATTTATTTCTCATTAAATGTAGATATTCATATGGTCAAAATTACCACCATCACCTTCCAAGCATAGTTTTGTGGTGGATAGAAAGGGGGAAAAAATCCTCTGCAGTTCATCGATCTGGCGGTGTATTGCGGTGTGGCCTTGCGAGCTCAACACGTGGATGCAACGACATCCAACAATGCTAGCTCGATTGCACTTCTTTTTTTCTCTTGAGCTTTGCACCATTGGATATCGTTGTGTCCATGTGTCGAGCTTGCAAAGGATTTTTATCCGATAGAAAGACCTAAAGATCTTTTGTTCACATGTCAAGTTTCAACCTAACTGAAATTTGCCAAGTAGCTTAACAAAGCATTGGGAAACTTAAGATTGTCCAAAAGTGGTGAGAGAGAGTATCTCCAAATATATGGGAGACTGCATGATTGAATTTAAGTAGGGGTGCAAGTTTGGCCCAGTCGGCCCGAACTCGCCCTGAGCCCAAACAGGGCCTGGGCTGAGATATTTGGCCCTGAGGGTGGGTCAGGGCTGGAAATTTTTGACCTTGAGTCAAGGTCGGATCGGGCTAGGGTTGAGGCCTCTGGCTGAGCCTAGCCCAGCCCAGCCCGACCCGACTATGTTTTAAGTTATACTATTAAATATATATATTAATATAATATATATATTATAAACTTTAAACGTCACCCACATTTTGTTATATAATATATTATATATGAAGATAATAAGTAATATAATATATTTTATTACAGTGCTATTTTAGGTAAAATTGATAATTTTCTCCCCGGACCAATCCAGTCCATGCATTTCCTTCCCCCTCCCTATGATCAGAGCCAATCAGGGTCAGTCCGATCATACCCTAAGGGCAAGTCAGGGTTGGATTTTTCAGACCCTGAGTCAGGTTCGGTTCAAGTCTAGGCCTAGCTAAGAGGACTCAAGATTGGACTAGGATTTTATAAAACCTAACCCAACCCAATCCTGTTGCAGCCCTACATCTAAGTATGAAATTTTATGTATTGCTACTTCTCATCTTTACCTAGATATTTATATGGTCAAAATTGCCATTATCACCTTCTAAGCCACAAAAACTTAGGTATTGACTAGTGTAGAAAAAAAATTTTAAACAAATAGGCATTAAAAAATTTTAAACCATTCAATTTGTATTTCTTTCTTTATTTATTTTTTTGTTATTCAACATTCTAAGTTCTATAATTTTAAAACAAACCAAGTGCTTGACGGAATGACGGTTGACTTGACACCCCCATGTCTGAGGATATGTCTCTTATGGGCACTTTATTTTAAGGTGGGTGTGAATCACGTCGTGCCTGGAGTCAGCTTCTTATGTTAATCCTTTTATCTCCTGCTAAACAGGTTGGATACGTGCGTGTGCAGTGTGGGACCAGATCCAACTGTAAAGAGGAGTACTATTCTGTTGTCGCAACCACACGATATATTTGAGGTCACCATCCCTCCGTGCGCTATAAAACAAATATTATACGAACACAATCAGCACGATTCTGTCGCGAGTGGCAATATCGTCATTTTAATTACATGTAGGTATAGTTTCTTCTTAGGAAAGATACAGGCCTTTTGGCCCCATATATAGAGAGAGGCCAGACTGATGTAAAGAGAAGTAAAAGCGTTGGAAATCTGAATTTCATTTTTCCTTGTTCAACTCGATTTTTGGTTCCAAAGAGAGGAAGTAGAGAAGAGGAAATGGCAGAAGAGGGACAAGTGATCGGTTGTCACACCGTTGAAGCTTGGAACGAACAACTTCAAAAGGGAAACGAATCCAAGAAACTGGTATCTATTCCTTCTCATAAATTTCTTATCGTTTCATTTTCTCTTTATTAAACCATGGGGATTCCCTCTTCGTTTGATATAATGGGTTCAGTAAATTTAGTTAAAGGTGTTGTGGTAGTTTTCCCGGTTAGACTTATTCGATTGTGTTGTCTTTCTAACTTTTGTCTTCGGCGGTGGGATTAGGTCTCGAAGGGCTGTATGGTTTTCTTTTGGTACGATCTCAATTTCACCCTCATCGTCAATAACTGCTGAATTGAAATGATTGTTCTGCTTTAGTTTTTGGTCTTATGGTACAATTTGATTTTCCACCTTATGCTGAGCTTGGATGTTATGAGAGTTTTACTTATTTCGTTTATTTCCATCTGATTTACTTGATGTTTCTGATATTGAACTTTATGTTTTGAGTTTCGATAATCAGTCTGAATTATTTCTCCTATTTCCTTGCTCTCCGATTCATCTACTCGTCGTTTCTTATACTCTGATTCAGGACCCTTCTTAGTATTCTGAGCCTCTCTTTTTTTTTCTTTTTTTTTTTGGGTACTGGGCCTTATTTGATCGATGTTATTGTATTGATGATATTCGGCTCTTTGTTATTGGTGGTGAATCCTGGGGTGATGTATTTTTGTGAAGATTTCTTCTAGGAGAGGCGGGCGCGGTCCATGTTTGATAAAGGGTAATAAAATAAAATTTATCCCTCTTCTGCTTGGTATTTTTAGATCAAAATTGGTGTTTGTGGCTCTTTACCTATTCACATAAATCTCTGCTCATCGATTCTAAGATCCAAACTTGTTGCCCTGAGTTTTTTTTTTTTTTTTAATTTTTTTTATTCTATGTAGAATAATACTGACAAATGTACTTCCTACATGCTCGCTGAGTTGATGACCGTTAGTCTTAATTCCTATCTTTAGAGTTGTTTTTTTATATTTATTAAATTTATTGGAATCGTGAAGAAGTTCCAGCAGCAAGGAGACGAGGGCAATATAATTGCATTATAAGCCCCTGCATGTTGGTCATGTGTTACGATTTACAAGTAGGGGTCATGCTTAACTGTAGAGTCGTGATGGGCCCGTGATTATAGCTACTTATTTAACATTTGGTTTTAGTGAATCATTACTGATGGTTTGTAGAGCAGAATAGTCTAACTACACTCCTTTTATGCTCCATTTCTGAACTACTATTCCAACTTCCATCCATTTATTTGAATGTAAATGATATGGATCCTGTTTCCCTTCACTTGTGGAGAAGGAGACCCCTCACTATTGCCATCGGTCCCATCTGATTGGACTAGGGAAGGGTGTGTCCGACCCTATACAATACGGGGTGTGGGAGTTTTTTATGACACAAGATTCTAAAAATGAGGTCACAGTATCAGTAGAGAAGGGATTCTTTTCCACGGGTTAAGGAAAACTTTGTCCGTATGATATTATTTGCCATTCTATCAGTTAAGATGAGTTTTTAGACCATTACTATGATAAATGGTAATGATTTGTTTGGATTAAGTAGTACTCACCCTTAAAAGATAGCCATTGAAAAGAGAGATCCCAAGTCCTTATAAGCCTTCACAGCGGGCTATTCACGACGTAGGATGTAGGATCATTGCTTTTGCGTGGAAACCCAACAATCTCCCTTTCCTCGTGGGAACACACTGTGAGAACTAAAATCTTCTTTGAGGGATTTGCTCCATCCTCGGAGGCACACCAGAGTTGCCATGCCCCAGCTTTGATACCAATTGCTGGTGCGTAGATAAGATTTATCTTTAAAAGCTAGTCATTAAGGAGAGGGTACCCAAGTCCTTATAAGCCTTCGTATTGGCTATTCACATCCGATGTAGGATCATTGCTTTTGCGCGGGATCCAAAATGATTCATGGTGTCTATCATATTTATAATGATTCACTCTTTATCTATATTCATTGCAGAATTTTTGTATGTATTAATGATCCAATACTACTGCATTGGAAAATATTTAGGGAAAATTTCACTGCCACCCCCTAAGGTTTGTACTAAATACTGTGCGACCCCCTGTGTTTCTAAATTATACAGTTGCACCCCCTGAATTCCCACTCCGTTAGTTAGGTGTTACAATGTTCGTTAAGTTTACCCTCAAATGACTAATATACCCCTTCAGGGTGAACTTGCCATTTTACCCATAGGGCATCATCCCTAACTTCACAACCCCCTCTTCCCCTGTTACTCGAATCAGGGTGGTTTCATCCTCTTCAGCGTCGCTTCTGTACCTTTCTTCTTTGTCCCAGTTTACATTTCCTGCAACTTCAATTCTGGGTGGGCTGTGGGTTTGAAGGAGAAGAAGAAAAAAAAAAAAGAGAGAGAGAGTGAACTTGCATTCATGATGATGGTGTTCGTTCGTCAGATTCTCAAATAAACCTTCCTTGTTTATCAAGTTCTGTTCTTCTTTTGTTCTCCTCTGCTCTCATTGAACGGTTTTTTTTATGGGTTTTTTCCATTCTCTCTTGATTCTTCTTCTTCGACCCATCAGAGTTTCGCTTCTTGTTTGTAATACCCATTTATAATATACCCTTTTAAAGTCTCAAACCCTAAGAAACCAGAGTGCCAGAGTAATCAGAATCCCAGGGTTTATTTTGGCCTGAAAATCGATCTTTTTTTAGTCTAGTTTTGTGTTTATAAGAGAAAAGGATGTTCTCTAGATCGTGTGCGAATTTGTTGAATTTGGTCTCTTCCGGGGAAGATTTGCCCCATATCGGTTGAACGATGAATCGACTTCCAAAGGTCATGACTGTTCCTGGGATAATCTCTGATTTTGATGATGATTATGATGACGAGGGTCGGAGTGATTCCGGTGGTTCTGATGTTGTATCCTTTGTTTTTCAAGAAAGAAGGATTATAGTTGCAAATCAGCTCCCTTTTAAAACTCAGCGTGATTCGGAGACTAATAAGTGGTCTTTTGAATGGGATAAAGACGTGCTTGTGTTGCAGCTCAAAGATGGGTTCCCTGCTGATGTCGAAGTTGTTTATGTTGGTTGCTTGAAGGCTGAGCTTGATGTTTCAGAGCAAGAGGAGGTAGCCCAATTGCTTCTCGACAAGTTTCGGTGCGTTCCTACCTTTTTGCCTCCCGATATTCAGAATAAGTTCTAACATGGTTTTTGTAAGCAGCATCTATGCCCTCTGTTCCGTTACATGTTACCCATATTTCCTAACCATGGAGCACATTTCGATCGAGCTTTGTGGCAAGCCTATGTTTCCGCCAACAAGATTTTTGCAGATAAAGTGATAAGAGGTGATAAACCCAGACGAGGTTTTTGTGTGGGTTCATGATTATCATCTCATGGTGCCAGATTGCCAGAGTAATCAGAATTCCAGATTTTATTTTGGCCTGAAAATCGATCTTTTTTTAGTCTAGTTTTGTGTTTATAAGAGAAAAGGATGTTCTCTAGACCGTGTGCGAATTTGTTGAATTTGGTCTCTTCCGGGGAAGATTTGCCCCATATCGGTCGAACGATGAATCGACTTCCAAAGGTCATGACTGTTCCTGGGATAATCTCTGATTTTGATGATGATTATGACGACGAGGGTCAGAGTGATTCTTGTGGTTCTGATGTTGTATCCTCTGTTTTTCAAGAAAGAAGGATTATCGTTGCAAATCAGCTCCCTTTTAAAACTCAGCGTGATTCGGAGACTAATAAGTGGTCTTTTGAATGGGATAAAGACGCGCTTGTGTTGCAGCTCAAAGATGGGTTCCCTGCTGATGTCGAAGTTGTTTATGTTGGTTGCTTGAAGGCTGAGATCGATGTTTCAGAGCAAGAGGAGGTAGCCCAATTGCTTCTCGACAAGTTTCAGTGCGTTCCTACCTTTTTGCCTCCCGATATTCAGAATAAGTTCTATCATGGTTTTTGTAAGCAGCATCTATGGCCTCTGTTCCGTTACATGTTACCCATATTTCCTAACCATGGAGCACGTTTCGATCGAGCTCTGTGGCAAGCCTATGTTTCCGCCAACAAGATTTTTGCAGATAAAGTGATAAGAGGTGATAAACCCAGATGAGGTGTTTGTGTAGGTTCATGATTATCATCTCATGGTACTTCCCACCTTCTTGAGGAAACGCTACCACCAAGTGAAGCTTGGGTTTTTTCTGCACAGCCTTTTTCCCTCTTCAGAAATATATAGATTACTGCCTGTGAGCTATGAGATCCTTCGTGCTTTACTGAATTCGAGTAACAGAAGCAACGCTGAAGAGGATGAAACCATCCTGATTCGAGTACCAGGGGAAGAGGGGGTTGTGAAATTAGGGATGATGCCCTATGGGCAAAATGGTAAGTTCACCTTGAAGGGGTATATTAGTCATTTGAAGGTAAACTTAACGAACATTGTAACACTAACTAACGGAGTGGGAATTCAGGGGGTGCAGCTGTATAATTTAGAAACACAGGGGGTCGCTCTGTATTTAGTACAAACCTCAGGGGTGGCAGTGTAATTTTCCCTATTTTTACAATTCTCTGCCTGTGTTTCTAGATAGGTAGTATCTACTATCATTAGGCTTTAGAAATTTGTTTGAATATCCTGGTTGGCTTGGAAATATTTCATCTGATGTGTACTTGCATATCAATTTATCATGGATTTTCAGCAATTCTTGTCGTACATGATGTCTATATTAGCTGATCATCTTGAGCCTTATTATACCTTGACCCTATTGTATTTCGAATAATTAAGATGTACATGCCTAGATGAACAAAACATTTGAGCGGGGTGTATGCTATTTCTAGGGGGTCCACCACATATATACATTCCCAACCCCCCCCCCCCTTACCTTTTCTTCTGTGTTTTTTATTTTGAATTACGGGGATTGGGTATGTTTTGCATATTCCTGATGTACATTAACATTAATTTTGCAATCAACAATATTGCTCGTTTTTTTCTTTTTCTTTTTTTATAAATATGGACAAACTGGCAATGACCACATATTTCACTATTAGAAGTTAAGTTACCAGTTTATTTCCTCACCACTTAACTTTATTCATTTTGCACTACATTTGAGATTTAAATCTGTTAATTCGACATTACAGTTTCTTAACTGGGTTTGTTGGTAACTCTTTTTTGTACTCAATGCTGTAGGGAGTGCATCTGATTATATGTACATTTGCTTTCTTGGATGTTGTTTATTTACTGTTATATTTATCAACTTTCTGCATGATCTGTCCTTGTTGCATTATTCTTTCATCCATGTTACTAAGTGCCATATCTGCTTGCAAGTACATTCCCGAGGTGGCTCTCACATGTCTTTTTTCTCCTACCTGACTTGACAACTGTGGGGGTAGTGAGTATTACTGGGTTTGTTTGAGCATGGCACGACCTACCTATTTTTTCATTTTATTATTTTTTTGGGTGGTAGGAGGTTGTTGGGGAGCTAGATAGGTCATTTTAACTGGTCAATTGAATCCTAGATAGTAGGAGAGCAGGTCTTGCTTGCTTTGTAGTACCACATTATGGATTGTTAAATCCTACACGTATGTTGTACATCAAGGGAGTCCATTCCTTGACTTTCTTGGACAAATAGGACATTCTTTATAGATATATTCTGTGTAGACCTGGATTGGCTGGCCTTTTTGTTGGTCTGACCAGCTTTTGTATGGTTCAACATGCTTTGGGTGACCAACTCGGATGATTCAACTGGACTCTGCCCAAATGGTTCCAGTCAATGGTTTTGGCAAATGAGGATCTCATGTTAGATTGATGCTCTTTGTATCACAGTTCAGTGAATCTGGCCATTCCCACTCTTTTGCTCCTTAATTCAATTTGAAAGACTGAGATGCAATCCTGGGGTTTCGGAAACCCTGTTTGGGTTCACTGTGGGCCCAATAGAATATTAGGAAGCTCAATTTAAGAGTATAGTGGCAAAACAGTAAATATTCCTAGGCTTATAAGGGGGAGTGGCAATCTTGTAATTATAAAGATAAGTAAAACCCTTAAAAGTAAGACATCAGGATTAGGATCACGCCAGGAATTAATTTTAAAGAGGGAGGGTAATCCTGGAAGTTAACTTAAAAGGAGGGGAATAATCAAAAACAAATTTAAGAATAGAGGGGCTTACTTGTAATTAACATAAAATAAGACTTAAATTGCAATAAAGAGAAGAGTTTTTCTTCTTCAACCTTACGTTAGAACAACCCAGTGGTGACTGGTGAACGAAGGTAACCAAAAAAACTGGACTGCTCAAAAACAATCTGGATTGGGTTGAGAACTAGGGATAGAGTCGACATGCCCTAGTGACCAGTTTCCATCCAGGATAACATCAAAATAACAGGGCTGGAGATAGAAAAGTTGCAGAAACATAGGAAAACAGAGCAGGTTGTATAAACTCAGTAATAAGAGAATTTAATAGGGAATGATCCCAACGGGTTAAATATCAAATTTCAGGGCTAATTTACGAGTATTAATGGTGTTATGAACAAAAAATAGAGGTCTGAAATTAGTTCAGGAAACAGGGTGCCACCTATAGCTGGGAAAGAAGAGATGAGAGGTAAGAGAGAAGAAGAATATGGGAGGCAAAGTATGTGGATAAACACACCTGATAAGGAGAATGCAGGATTAAGAGAAGCCAAAAGTCACCGACCGCATATGCTTAACAGCAGCTTAAAACTCTGAAATCACATTCCAATCTAACTCTGTCCAACGATGGACTACATGCATCTATTTAAAGAGTTGTAAACAAGAAAAAACCTAACTCTAAAACTGAAATAAATTCGAACTCAAACTCTACTTCTTCTTTCTAACAACAACTATAATGATAAAGAACAATTGACAAATAAATCCCAAACAAAAGAGACAAACTCCTATATAACCCAGTTGAACTGACACCTAAGTTTGGACCTGGTTCTTCTTGGGTCAGGTCGGACCAACCTTGTAACTGCATCACACTGGGTCTCCTTGATAGACATTTTTACATTGTCGTTTTGCGTCAAATCTGGAGCTACTCTAAGAGTCTTAGGGAGAAAGGACTGTATGTTGGGAACCATTAGGAGGCATGGAGTACTTACGTTGAGCTGGTGCTATATACTCTTAAGGGAAAAGGATTTCCTCTTTCAGCAGACCATGGGACTTGATCATCATCACTACAAGTTGGCTTGTCCTTGGAGATTCAGGAACCTTGGGCATCTCCATAGATATTTTTGCCTTGGTGCACTGTCAGAGATTCTGCCATGCACTAGGGATGCAAAACCAGTAGTTGAAGGTGACTTGGTGGAGATGGATTGAGTAAGTAGTTCATGAGGAGGCATGGTGAGATTTGATCTTCATTGAACATCTTTTCCTTTTCTCGACTCTTGGGAGCTGAGAATTGTGGTCGTTGATTGAATATCTATATTTTTATGTGGTCTGTATACTAACAAATTCTCAAGGTGTAATATAGGTACATAGAATCATAGATCATTGATGCAGATTCATCATCAAATAGGGCTTGTTTCATTGGGAATAAGTGTAGGGTTGGGATATATATATATATGTTGAGCCTTTGTTCCCAAGGGTTTTCTATGTATTAGGCCACTTTAGTGGGCCTGAAATAGGGGTATATAGGTTGCATACGGGATTAGCCCAATACTTAGTTTTTATTTTGTGGTTTTAATTGAACCGGTTTAAATTGGTTGCATCCAATTGGTTCAATTGGTCTAATTTAAGTGAAGTGATCCTATTGGCTAAGAGGTTCTTATATCCTATTGGCTACTAGGGAATCTTCTTTATTTTAAGTTGTTTAAGTTGTTTTAAGTCATTAGGATTCTATTTTGAGTCTATTTGAGTTTCCTAATCAGTTTAAGTTGCCTAATAGGTTAGGAAAAAGGTTAGGCCATTCCCTTTTAGTGTCTAAGTCTATTTTTGAGTCTTCTATATAAGTTTGTAAGGGAGGCCAGCATTGGACACGAATTTGATTAATGAAAAAGCTTTTGTTTGCTGCCATAGCTGCTGCTCTGCTCTGTTGAGTGAACCTTGTGAGTAATATCAAGGCTACCTTGTAGGTAATATCAAGGTGAAGGGATTGGTGGACTCCGATCGACTCCTTGCATCTTGTAGATCGGGAGGTCCTTCTTCTAGTTCTTCAAAGCTGCTACCATTGAAGATTTAATCTTTCAAGTAAGTAGTTTATTAATTCAGCATTTAACCTTCTTCTTCTAATCCTCTAACCTAAGCTCCATCTACTCCTATTATCATCCCTTCCATTAATCCATAGATCCATTAGAACCCTAAAACCCTAAATCCAATTCTGCCCTAAATTACAGAATTTTGTAACTCATCCAAACCCTAACTTCTTTATACCAAAATAACCCCCTAGACCTGCCCATTAATACCCTATAGACCTCTTTCCTAAAATCTGCCCCTAAACCCTAGATCTTACAAACAGTCTATTTTCATAAGACATCCTACCCAAAACCCTAGAATTCCAACCTCAACCAAATTTGATCCAACTTATACCATTAGACTCATAAAATTCTGCACATCATTACCAAATAAAACCCTAAGTCGAAACCCTAACCATAACCCTAATTCTACCCTAATTAGCCAAAGCTGTCCCAATCGGCCAGCCTTGTTAAGAGATCCTATTACCCTGGTTCCTAGTGGGATTACTCCTACCTAGGACTACATTAATCATTCCTTTTGTTTGGGAACAAATGGCATAACTTCACATATGCCTCTAGGGTTTGTAAGCCTTATATGTTATAATTTCATTTTTTCTTTTTTGGATAGTCACATTCTTGATGATCTCAGGGAAAGATGAACTAGATGCTTATCCGAAAAGTACACCCATATTTTGGGTAACTTAGTTGTTTAGAAAATGAATCTTCTGATTACCCCCTCCCCTCCATACGCACACAAGAAAAAGAAAAGAGTGAAGAAAATGACTGCATGTTTCTCGCTTAGCAAACTCTTACGGGATTCTTATCAGATGGTGGCTGTTGTTTGCAAATTCATTACAGATGTGAAGTGATTCTGTACTTCCTGCAAGTTGCATTCCTACTCAATCTCCTGACTGCATGCAGGTGGTGGTGGATTTCACTGCTTCATGGTGTGGACCTTGCCGATTTATTGCACCTGTCTTGGCTGAGATGGCCAAGAAGCTGCCTCACATCATTTTCCTCAAGGTTGATGTGGACGAACTTAAGGTACAAAGATTTTCATTTATTTTCTTATTTTCAACAGATTTTCTGGATCATGCTGGGAATAATTCAATTAGTGACGTAACTTCCAGTTGTAAGTTATCTCAATTTATTGTTACTTACCAGAAAAATAAATGTGTCATTTGCAGTCTGTTGCAACAGATTGGGCAGTGGAGGCTATGCCAACCTTCATGTTCCTGAAAGAAGGGAAGATAGTTGACAAGATTGTGGGTGCAAAGAAAGATGAGCTGCAGCAGAAACTTGTATTGCATGCTGCTGCATAAAATGTTAATTTCCTAGCTTTTGGGGTGAGGAGTTTATAAAATCGCATTAGAGATTATAAACTTGGCTTTTATGACTGAAGTAGAAATGGATATCGTATGCTTCATAGCTGCTGCTGGTATCACTCCCAGAATAATAATATACATACATTGCTAGATATCTTTTCCATCATTGGCGAGTATTTGTATCAAAGTGTTTTTTATTTTTTTTTTTCTGGTGTGAAAGAACTCTGTTGGGGGAGCATGGCCCTTGCGCCCACACATAGGAGGGCGAAATGACCGCACCACCCTCCATGAAAGGTGGAAATGACTGCCCTGTTGATGTTTCCACGTGAGCTCTCTCATTTGCCCCGCGCATCAGTGGTCATGCTCCCCACAGAGAACTCTTCCCCTCTTTTTCTTTACCTGAAATTCTTGTTTCCCATAGCTGGCTGGGCTCTGGCTAGGTCAAGGTAGGCCTACCCCCAGCCTGCTGTTATACATATTGAGTTCAAGTCCAGCCGTGCTAGGGCCCACTTTAACTCGTCGAGCTTTGGGCTTGAGTGCTGGACTCGGCCTGGTCCAGTTGCTAGTTGAATATACACCAAGATTTGTTATTTAAGAATTAAGTGGTTGATATAGCGGCTAATTTTGTGAATGTGAACCTTTATGGCATCTTGTTATTTGATGAAACAAGTGGATAATTATCTATGTAGTGATTGTGAGCTGCTGAAGTCTGGTAGACCAACAATGACGGGTCCTGTAGTCACCTTGTTAAATCTGATTTCAGGTTGATTTACTATCCTTGTTTGATATAGATGGTTCATGGAAATATTTTTTCTCCTTTGTTTGCAAGAGGTGTAACCCTTACCAGGTTATGGGTATTACAGATGAAATATTTTTTCTCCTTTGCTTGCAAGAGGTGTAACCCTTACCAGGTTATGGGTATTACAGATGAAATAGGGTTAGATGTTAATGGGCTGAAGTAAAGCTCCAACTGCTTTTCCTTTTGTTGTTGATCTTTTTGTTAGGAATAATGCTGTCGGAAGTTTGATATGTTGTGAATATAAACCATTTATTATAGGAGTTTTCCTTTAGCCACGGTCAGGGACACACAACAGAGATGCACAGAGGAACAAGATTGGACGTTAGTCCAGTTCTTCTCCATTTTTGTGAAACTTAATCGAAGGTTAGAGTACTTTGGGCCTGGAAAAAGGATCTCAAATAGCCTTTATTTTGTAGTAAGGGGATTTATTTGCTCGTTCCGCTGCTCTTGTTCAAGAGTTAAACTAGCTTAGTAAATTGGTTTAAGGCTAAAAAGCTTGCCTCCCCCCCTTTATCCCATGTTTCTTTGAGAGTGTTTTATTTTAGTGAAGGCAGCATAAGTGCATTGGTCACATAGGCTTTTAGTACCTGCTAGTGCCCTATTCAGTCAATTACTTGTTTAGTCTTCTTTTAAAAGTCTTGCTGGTTGGTCCTGTTTGTTTGCAAATCCAGTAGCCTCTTCTATCCATTTAGGCAGTCTTATGTGACCTGGGTTTTGAATTGGCGAAATTTGGCCCCCAGTTTTTCATTCTTCTGCTGGCCCTTCCTTGTCAATTGAGGAAAACATTCTCAATTCAATTGCTGATTTTTTAGCCTATCTTGTTAGTTCAAACCATCTTTGTGATTTTACTAGTTCTCTTTTCACATCCTCTTTTGCTTGCCTTGATCTGCCATCCAATCCACTCCCTTGACCGTGGCCATCGGAAGGGCGGGGAGAGGGTATCACGCAACAGGGAAGGGTATTATCGGCTCCTTCCAATAGAAGTGAGGTTTTGGGAACCTAGAATGCTGGTTGAAGTTGAGGGATTAAATTTAAACCAGTTTATAGACTCCCTAAGTCAGACTTTTGTCTATTAACATAAATAAAGTCAGTGTCTCTGCCTAAAACTAATTTAGACCAGTCCTTGTCTTTAATAATACCTCGTACGCATTGAGAACTTCAATAGAAGAATCATTCAGAAGGGGGACCTCTTCATGCTTCAAAACCCAGAATTGGGATTACCCAGAATTGGGATTTCAATAAAGAATCATTCAAAATCAATCCTAATAAACCTTGACCCGATCGGCCAATCCAGATCTATCAAAATCAGGATCAGTGTGGGCTGATTCTAATCCAAAGTGACCTATTCTATATTCCGATCTTTTTTAATTTTTTGTTAACTTCCGATCCCAATTTTTAAAACACTGGCTCCCATCCATCAGTAACACAAGATTTATTTCAAGTTAATTTTTTGGGGGGTTGGGTCCGAGGGTGTTACTAGGCCACATGACCCATTAATGCCTATTAATTAGAGCACGCAGGAAGAGACATTCAAAGAAGAGGACTACTATAACCAGAAGTGGTTGCTTACCTGCAGCATTATTGTTAAGGTCTCGAGCTCCTCACCACCTCATTTAAGTAAGACAGTCAAGACTCAAGAGAGAGGCGCGAGGGTAAAAAATATTCCAGATCACCTGCAATACCCTACACCAAGGAATCTATTTTGCCAAGTATAACACATCTAGAAGGCAATAAGTCAACAACCCTCCAGGAGCTTCTCCATAGCTTCGTGACTGCTGAGATTCCAATCCCAACCGTCCAGAATCATCAGCCTCTCAACCAAGTAACTGGGATCTAAGAGGGTGTGTAGACCTAAGATCTCAGATTTTGGAATTTTTGGCCCTGTAGATGTAGCTAAAATGGTAAGTTCCTTTGTTTTTTATGGGTTTCTGGTTCATGCATTCTAATTTGAGTTGGACGATTACCCAATTTGATTCTCATATTCTTATCTCTGAGACCTCTGTTATGGCCTCCCAGATGTTTCCTCTCCCCTCAAATTTTACATCAACCATTTCTTGGAGGTGTCTTGAGCTTATAAGTGAAGAAACCCCCCCAACCTTCAACACCCCCCCCCCCTCGCCCCAAATAGATGCAAACTATAAACAGGACTATTTTGTGTTGTAGGGTTGTTAGGGGAGAGACATAAAGAGAGAACGCCTGGATTTCAATAGAAAGGACTCGAGCCCTCAATTTTTTTATGGGACTCAAGAACACTCTATTGTCTTGTCACAAGAAATCAATCACAAAATCCATATAAAACACAACTCATATGGGACCCCATTTCCTACATGAGCCTGATAGGGGTTTGATTTTCCCCAACAGTTAAAAGATTGACAGACAAATGCCGACCAGTAATTTCGTCATCAAAAGAACCCATTTTCACCATTTTCCGGTTAAAAGGCCGGTAGACACCACCACAACTTAAAATCTACTAAACTGGGTACCTCACCAAAACAAAGGACCCAGATGTCTACCCTGATCTCACAAACCTAGAGAACCCCCTATTTAACATAACCACAATATTAACCCACAAACTAAGAAAACAAACATCTACAGCTTCAAACAACCCTTATCTCAAGCTTCCTCCCGTATAAATATAAGTGAAATTAGCATTCTACGAATCTAATTCACCTTCCAATTCTTCTTCCTTATTTGCTTGTTTCTTTGTAGCTTCCTCCGTTGTCGGTGCAACTATACAGTTAAATGCAAGCATATGGAATTTGATGTAGGGAAAGTTCTTCATTTCCCTCCACCTAATAGCCCTTTCAACCCCTTGAGTTGGGTTGACTGGTTGTCACAGTTGTGGGGGCACAAACAGCTTCCACTGATAGTCGCTTCAGCACATTCGGACATGGGTCTGCTCCAAAGTTACTGTTGGATATGGTTACTGAGCATATCTGCCGCCCTATGCACTTCTGTTAAAAAAAAAAATATTGGCCCAATGAAATATGTGAATCCCAAAGTAAATATAATTAATTACTTAAGTACAAGATTTAACCAGAGAGAAAAGACCATCCAACAACACCTCTCTGATTCAACTTTTCAATGGACAAAACATAGATGAGGGAAACCTAGTAAGTTGTTTTTCTCCAAAGAATCTGGTTAAATACCAATGCAAAATTATATAAGGATTATAAAGAGGGAATATATTTTATTGATATAAGAGGGATCATTAACCTCAATCAATCATGTTTAAATGTGTTAATTAGTCATGCCCAACAAAAAATCAAATAATGAAATTTTATATTTTTTCACAAAATAAATGCGGCCTTAGTATTACAAAAAATAAAGAGAGAGGGATAGGCACACCATCATGCACGGTAAGCTAGTAGGTGGCACCGATGGGGGCACAAGATGAGGCATCAAACAAGAGGAACATGGGGTCATTTCAAGGGAGGAAGAGAGAGGCAGTATGTCCAGCCTTTTTCCAAAATAAAATATTCAATCTTTCCCTTTTTCCCCAAAACAGTTGAGGTTCTTACCCCCCCCCCTCCTCTCGCCACAAAAAACCAAAAAAAAACTACCCAGGGTTGAACTGGTTTTCTATTTTTTGTTTTTTTCTTTCTGTTGAAAGATGGTATCTATATTATATCTAAACACAGGCAGGACAAAATTCTACCCTCCCATAGGTGCCAAGATTATCAGTAAAGCGCCAATTTTATGAATATGCAGGATTAGCGAAAAAACAAAAAATATATAGGGACGGATCAACAAGGTTCAGAAACCTTTTCCTATGGTGGTTTACGTTGCAATTCAAAAGGCCGCAACAGTTTTGTCATATGGCTGAACCTCTGAATGCCAGAATGCACGCATTTCTAGGCATTTTCAATTAAGGGTCTGAACTCTGAACTAGTATTGTCGGTATCATTAGGAAATAATCCATCGTTTAGTACAAAGCTGACAAGAGATGGAGGTTTGAGCACATTGGCTAAAGCCAAAGACCAATCTGATGAGATGGTCTGGGCTGGCCACATCAACCCACCATGCAAACTGAAAGCTATTGATGTTGTTCATTGATTAGAGCATACAAATTATTCAGCAAGATAGCAGCAGGTGGAGTTACCTTCTGTAAGATGTCATATGAGGTTGGAGCATGGCAGGTTCCCTGCTGAAAACTTCCACAAGTGCCAAAAGGTGTGCCAAAGCTTGCGAATTTAATGGTAGAGATGGATTGTCCCACTGCACACCTCAAGTGAACCTTTGGTTTGCGTACCTCTTCTGTTTTGCCATAGCTTTCGATATGCCAATTCTTTATGTTGGGGTGCCATTCGGACACATCTGCACAGACACTGGTCACCGATCTCTTCACAAGTGAAATTCTTGAAACATCACCACCAAGTTCCTCGAAAACTACCAAAAGATTTTGGGTTGGCTTTAACCATGAACGTGGCACATGATACCTGAAAACCCAATAATAACAGATATCAGATAAATACATACTTGTCAAGGCAGGCACTTTGTTGGTGTCGCCTTGGATTGTCTAGACACAGTGACAATTATGGATGAAAAATAATGCAATGGTGAAAAAAAAAAATTCAGTTAAAAGATGATTACCATCGCTGGGTTGGTTGGCCACATCCAGTTTGACACTTAGGTGGTCTGAAAGTTCCAGAATAACTACATCCATTGCAATTACCATTGGCCCAAGCAGTCCAATATCTACCTATGCTCTGCCCATTGATCCATACTTGACCCTTTCCCATACTCCCCATGTCTAATGCCAATGGTTCATTTCCTTCAGGAGCATTAAAGTATGACTGCAAGTTGTTACACATGGAATTGGTTAAGCTCCTGAAGCATATAAAATAAAATTCAAAATTGGCTTGGACTCTATTTTCTCTTGTTTTCTTACCTTATACCATGTCAATGGCTGCTGTCCCTGTTCGACTAATGATGCACTCATCCACTCAACAGAAGAAATTCCATTTGGAGAAGCAAGATTCATGGTCTCTCCTTTCAAGCCAACCTGTATTAAGAACAAACAATCAATCAAAAGAAGCTGAAATAATCAATCTGTTTTTTCACGAGTGCACAAGTGTTAATTTTTAACCTGGTAGGCCCATTTCTGCCAACTCAAATCCTTTTTCCCCTGGTCAAGACCTTGCAGCACAACCGGACCCAGAACTCCAGTGTTCCATGCTTCAAAATGTGCTCCAACATTCTTCAACCATAAAAAATAAGAATATGTAGTTAGAACTAGAAATATCAATAAGATTTAAGAAACCCTGATATCAAAACATAATTTAATTACTCGGAACCAGTAATGTAAGGGGGAAGGATGGATTTAGAGATGAACATCTTTTATTCCATCAGACACAGAATGGCCCAGATGGGTGTAGCGCTACATTGCAAAATTGAGTTATAAAACCTTATATTGCAACAAAAAATAAATAATGAAGGTGGAGACTAACTGGTAATCCAACAGCTATACTGAGGAGTGCAATTCTGTTTGTTCCGGCACGCAGGTTGCTAATTTTTCCGTTAAATGTAAATCTCCTATTCTCCCTGGACCCGAAGGCAGACCCTGCACAGAGAGCAGCAATTTATAAATTTTGTGCGCCAGACGCCCGAGTCGGATATCCAATTGCTTCAATCGGTGACATAATTATTCTGACTGCAAATGTGCCATCAAATATGATCCAGCAACAGTAACTCTGTTCAGGAGGAAACATACCTGAAATCTGTCCATTGATAAAGACATGTAAAGCATGTCCCGTTGACTGCACAGTGAGAGTTGGGTAGTTCCCCCCACGCAAAAATGATTCTTGTGAACCAACTTCAACACTGTAAACACAATGTCACCTAAAGATTTAATAACTGTTGATAGATAAAGGCTAGCGATTTTTCTGAATCTCTGATACATAGGGTGACAAAGAGAAGAGTTGTCATCTATGTTCTACTTTGTGTGACACATGCACAGTTTGAAGGATACAACAAGATCTCCAGAGCAGAACCCCTATGGTACATTGCACCAACTCCCAAGACATGATCTAGTTCCTAACCATACTGTACATCTATCCTTTTTGGAAGTCAAGACCAAAATATGTAAAATGGTCCGATGGAAACCATTTACAGAAGGAGATTCATTTTCAATCTCTTTCTGGGGCCAATGAGATAACCTTTTCCATAATCATTCAATTAATTTATACTTCCAGTATTCAGATTCCAAATGACAATTCTTCAGCATAAATTCAATACGGGTATGAAAGGAATTTTGGAACCAAAACATGAAGGATTCACCTAAGAGATATGGTGCTTTAAGAATTGTCATTTGCCATCTGAGGGCTCACATTTGAGCTGTGCTCATACAGATGATCCCCAGATTGTTCATATCAATTAAGGACGGGGATCAACTGCCAGTGTAACTTGAAGTCATACTTAAGTCACAGTTAATAAGCCTCACCTAGTTATGTACCACAGATAATCGCTTGTATCCCTGGTTACATTTATCTGCTCCAAGAGACCAACAGCAGTCATCACTGAATTGTCATTAAGTGAAGAAACATCTTCGTCATAAGTTTCCCAGGATAGCAACTCAGCATTAGTGGACAACATTTGCATCTGTGATGTCTGAGCTCCAACCTGTTTAGACACAACAACGGATATCATTTCAGCATGTTCTTCAGGGTAAATTTTTCTGACAAAAGATAATAAACTGATATAGGTTTAGTCTGAACATCTCCCACACTGTAGGACATAACTGAGTTAGTGCATACAGATTTGAAGCTAATGAATCCACCCAGAACATGGTTTGCTGTGCTTACCTTTGCAGTGTTAAAGACTGCATTTCTACAATCAGGAAGGATGCTGATAGACCAAGGTGGCAGGTTGTAATGCATATTATTGAACATCACCCTTGCAGCAGAACGTGGATTGTTGTTTGAGAGAAAAGCTGCACAATCTCCAGACTTGGAAGAGAACACATAGGCCTGGACCAGTCATATCAGTTGATAAGAAGCTGAATTGTGATGGAAGAATAATCCAACTGTAAAGCAGAGAAGTCATCCCAGATGAGAACCAACAAACCTGCTGAAAGTCTCCTAGAGAAGTAACAATAGGATCTGCTGAAACTAAAGCTCGCTCACAAAGCTTAACAGCCCTATGGAGCTCCTTCAAATGTCCATATTTAGGTTGCCTGATCAAACCTATCAAAGTTGAAGAGGTGAAGGAGTCCATTAGATATCCAATCAACCAACATATATGTAATGCCAAAGCATATAGGTAAACTATGATCAATTTGCACTAAGAAAGCTAGTTCAGTTTCCTCACCATATTCATCAATGGGAGCGTCGTAGTCATAGCTGGTAGTGATAAACGGGCCACCAGCAGTGCGTCCAAAGTTGGTTCCTCCATGGAACTGGTGCATCAGCATAAGAGTTCATAATGTAGAACTGAACTTTTACATCATAAATCTTGCGGAACTGGGAGTCAAACCACAAAGAAAACTAACCATGTAGTAATTAACAAAGGAACCTCCCTTTTGTATGAAGCGAGCAACTGCAAATGCCAAATCTTGAACTGGTCGCTGGTGGACTGTACCACCAAACTCCGTGAACCTTTAATGTGGATTAACAACAAAGAAAATGGTGAGATAAATGCAATTCTACAACTCAATAGTAAATTTCAAGGGTTAGCTAGAAGCAAATTTTACCAGCCACTCCAAGCCTCTGTCCACATTGTAGGCTTGTAAGGTCTGTTGGGAGTAAAGGCATCGCAATAAAAACCATTGCATGAGTTTATCTGTTACCACAAATCAGAGATTTAGACACTTCTAATTACCCAAGAAAATGAAACTAAAAAAAGGAACAAATTAGAGCATCCTTCTCTTTCACATATTTTCTTCATTTCTTCTTTATATGTTTATAATTGGAGCAAAACAGGAAATTGGAGTAAAGATATAAGTTGATTATCAGTTCACAAATTATAAAAAAAATTAGCAAGATCAGGAAATCTACAGGGCCATCCAAGAATTAAATAGCAGGATCATAAGATCTGGTGAGTGAACTACACTAGATTTCTTACCACCGGATCAGGGGCGTCCTCTTCCTTGCACATCACCCATGGGACCCCTGTGCCCAATCCAACAGCCATATTTGCAGCCCAAGACATATAGGCATGACCAGCAGCTCCAAATGCCTTGCCCTCTGGCCCATACTCGTTTTCAATCTGCAGGGACAAAACTAAGATAGGTCAACAGAATAATTTACATCAAAATAGTTGCATCAAGCCTTTCCTTTCAGCTAGTTGCATATGGTCTTATGAATCTGTAAATGCTTCTGAAAATTTATGTATACATTGATCATAGAAACAACAAAGATAAAATCACGAAAACATACTTGGGAAAGAATAATGGGGCCACCCTGGGACTCAAAAAGCTTCTCACTCTTCATCATCTGCACAATCTTTTGGACGAACCCTTGCATTGCCATCTACAGAATGAGGAAAGGAGACCAAGTAAAATCAATTTTCCTTCAATTATTTGTTGCTGGAAGGGAATGGATATACATTGACCAATAATAATATTAGAAGGAAAAGGGGCACGAAGTGGAAGAAGAGACCTTAAAGGGTTCATTGTCCGTTCGGAAGCTGATACCTGGAACATACTTCAACCAGACAGGGAACCCACTGCATAGAACCACAAGTGATAAAATAAATAAAGCCCATCTCATGTAAAGCATTAAAACTGAAAAGAAAGGCAAGAATATGAAAAACAGAGTAATGGGGAAAAGACTCTGAGATCTGGGGGAAAAAATGGCGGGTACCCAAAATTCCACTCTCCACAAATGTAAGGGCCAATGCGAAGATGAACATAGAGTCCTGCTCCCTGCACCGTCTTTATGAATCGAACCAGATCGTATCTGTCCTCAAAATTGTACTGAAACCCCAACAGCAGAGAGCATAAACACTCAAGACACTCGATGTAAGAGAAAATATTATAAGAGAAGTGCGGGGAAAAAACTAAAAAAGCAAACTATGAGAGATTAGGTCAAGTACATTGCCGGGGGAAGGTTCATGTACGTTCCAGAAAACGTAGGTGTCTACAACATCCAACCCTCCATCTTTAGCTTTCTGTATGAGATCTCCCCACATCTACAGCAAAACCATTTTACCTCAGATAAGAAGCTAAATCTGCATTTGTACATAAAAACGAATGCCCAGACAAAAATGGTTCTACATTTGCAGAGAAATAAGGAATATCTGCATTTGTACAGAAAAACGAATGCCCAGACAAAAAATGACTCTACATTTGCAGAAATAAAGAATAAGAGAAAGCTCAAGAAATGAAAACAGCAGAAGTATAGGAGCAGTACATCAGGGGTGCTCCTCGGATAGTGTATGGAGCCGGAGATGAGGATTTTCCTCTGCCCATTAATGATAACAGCCTTCCGATCGTAAGTCACACTAGACTGGACCAAACCCATAAACAACGCCAAGCAGAACAAGGAAAGTAACTTGGAAACTGAGTTAGTTTCCATTATGCTACTTCTTTGACAGGAAGCGAGCGAGCCACTCAGATTTCAATGCTTCACACCCTCTCTGAATGAGTGTGTGTGGAGGGAATTTTGAAAATCAGAGAAAAAGGAAATGGGAAAGTGTTTTTTGGGGAAGATGGAAGGGGGAGGAGAGCCAGGGAGGGGGTGTTTGCCCTTTTTCCTTGTTCTGATTTACTCAGCAACAAAAGGGTTCATTCTTCTTAGACTCCTCACACTGCTAGTATTTTTATAGTCTTAGACAGAGACTCAGAGAGACACTAGTTTGTTATTACTGCCGTGAACTGTGAACTGTGAGCTGTGAACAAATTTGTAAAATTGAGAACACCCCAAAAAAGAAAGACTGACAAAAAGAGAAGAAATGTGAACAAAACAGTAAAATTCAAGAAACTTTTACCAAGTTCCCTTGATTTATTTAGGGTTGAGTTCTCTTTAATTAATAAAGATGGATCATAATTGCAGATAGCTCTTTTCTCCATTTAGTTTCACTGGTTTTAGAGTTAAAAAATTAACAAATCATGAACCAGTCAATTGAAATATTTTCTTTTTCATGCAAATGTTTCTTCCCACCTTCTTCCTTCACGTCCATATAAACGGTCATTCTGCAATAGAAGCGTCTTTTACCAAGCTTCGATAATCGTGTCAGAAGACTCGAATGATCCAGTTGTGTTTTTTTTGTCCTTTTTTTATTTTTTTTTTAGCGGGAGGAATATGGATCTATTGCGGTTTATGAACTCAAGCTTTTGAGTATTTTGGATGGTAATCAATTTACTTCCCAAGAAAACATGTTAGTAATTAATAATTTCTAACGGTCAGGATCACTGTTTCAAAAATTGGAATCGGATTAGACAAATCAATGGATTTGGATCGGAATCGATTATGAATGTTCTGAAATGATCGATTCTAATCTAGTTTTTTGGGATCGGATTACTGAGCTTTCAGATTAGAGGAGGTGATTATAAGGTTTTTGGGACCTATTCCAACTAAGTCTAATTTGATCCTAATCAAAATTGGCAAGGAATGATTTGACCCTGGATTCCGAGTTTAAAATCTTTGATCAGATCCTTTTAGGCATTTCTCCAACTCTATCTTGACCATCCAAAATGAATCTTCTGCACTCTCTTTTTTTTTTTGTTGGGCGGGGGTGGGGGGTTCCTTTTGTTTATATGAATCTCGGTTATTGGTATCCATTATTGTATCGGTTGAAAAAATAATAAAAAATAAAAATGGGTCTATGTTTTCTCTACGGGTGATCATGCCCCTTATGCGCACGGGGGCTAATGAGAACCCATGCATTGGCATCATAGGGGTGAGATTTTCGCTTTTCATGAGGGATGGGGTGGTCATTCGCCCCCTCTATTTCTAGGTGTGGGTAGTACACTCCCACAAAGAAAGAGAACACCACCTGATCACGCAACGCACGTCATCGGCTCCTACATCCAAACATAAGGGGCACGCAAAATGACTGTTGCACCCCCTTGGAATTCCAAAAATGCTCAAAGGTGCAGCGATCATTTTGCACGTCCTTGTGTCAAGGCACAAGGGTGGCGTGTCTGGTGCAACCGCGTGGCATTCTTTCCTCTTATATAAAAATAATGGGCAGATGTTTTCTGTGCCATGACGTAACCTATGCCCAGACACATGGGTCTACCATTCAAGGGGCAAGATGATCATTTTGCCCAATCCCATGCTTTTGGGCAGAGCCTATGCACTGGCACAGAGAACATTTGACCAAAAATAATCGAAGTGTATAGCGTTCTTTCTCCCATTAATATATTAGTTTCTAAATAGGGTTTGTAAAAGTTAAAAGGGAAGAGTATCTGAAGGGCAATTTGTTATGTTGATGTAGTAATAGAGAATGGGGATAGGGATAGGGAAATGAATACTGGAATAGGAATAAGATGCGGCTGCATTTGCTGCTTTTGTCTCGGGCGATTGATTGCCGGTTATGCCCTTCCTTGCCACCAAGTGGTTGGGTTGGGTTGGGTTGGGTTGAGTTGAGTTGCTTCGGGTTTGTTTCTTTTCCTTATAATAAAAAAATAGAAACAAAAAAACGATGGACAAACCCCATGTGATTTATGAAGCTTTCCATTATTAGCTAAAACCTCCCATGTGAAGCTCCCATGACACACAACCTCCTCCACCTTTTTGGTCTCAAATCCTTGCTTGCCGGTTTCTTCTCAATTCTCAATTCTCTCTACTCTTTGTCGTATGGTTGTGTTGGGTCTGTCTTTCAGTCACCTCTTTTTCTTATTTTGCTACATGCTCAACCCCAATACCAAGAAACTTATGTTTGAACTCACCAACTAATGAAAATGATCTATTAACAATTAAAAGGATTTTTTTTTTTTTTAATATTATCATTTGACCCCTCCAAGGAGTCAAGGGTTGGGTTCAAGGTTTGAAAAATCATATCGAATCGATTCGGGTCATCATTATTCTAGTTAGTTCGGATCAAACTAATCTTGTACGGAAAATTGTATTTAAGCCAATTTTCATCTATTTTTACCCTCATGGAAAGATAAAAATTCATGAAGACAAGATGGTAATTTCACATGGTGTTACATCTGGGTACAGACACCACGCACCATACATGACCAAGTAACATTCTCTTTCTCATAAATCATATATTAAATTTGATAACATATCTCGAATTTTTTTTTATTCATAAGAAAAAATAAATTAAATAAAAGTGTGAGATAAATCTATATTGTTCCCTTGATTTATAAAATTGTCTCTCTATCATGGTACGAAGAGCCAACTTCCTTACCAGGTTAGCAAAATTGAAATCATCATTTAGAGGCCCCCAATAAATACGATCCATGAGAGCCTCTGAAATTCGCAAAAGAAAATGAAGTGAGCTCCTTAGTGCTGCACCAAATTCCTTTATCATATCTCATCAAAAAAAAAAAAAAATTCCTTTGATCTTACTTTTTTTTTTTTTTTTTTTGGGACTGAGAGGACACCTCTAACTTTACTGAATTTTTTTTTAGTCAGGTTCCTTGTCTCGTCTAATTGTCCAGTTCCTCTCATAGAGGGGAGGAAATGACAACTTAATCACACCCGGACAGTGTGTTCAAACAGGGGGTTAGGTAGTCATTTCTGTCCCCCTATGAGAGGAATCGGACAACTATGCCGGACAGGGAACCTGAAAGGATAATGATCCAACTTTACTCCCTCCCTCCCCTGGTCAACCCCTCCCCCCCCCCCCCCCACCACCCAAAAAATGAAAATAAGAACACCTATGACAAACTCATTACAGCAACAGAAAACACTAAACATGCACCCAACACCAAGACGTAACTTCTAATCCATATTGCCTATCAGTCTAAAACTCCTAAGTTCCAAGAGGCCATAGAATGGACTTTCAAATTATACTTCCTTCCTAGGCACATAAACAAATTGCATGTGTGTGGATCTCAAGTTCCTATGCTCACTTGTCAAATTTTAATCCAATCCAAGTATGTCAAGTGGCCAAAGTCATAGGTATCAGTGTTGGAGGCTATATCGGTTTCCAATGATACTGATACCAATATGTTCATATTCGGTCTGATATCAATCTAGTATTAGAAGAAATTTTTTTTTTTTTATAAAAAATTACTTTTTTGGCATATCGATATCGTATTGGTATCGATCTCTAATGATACTGTACCGTATAATTGGCCAGTACTTTCAATCTATGGAATTATATAATTGCAATGCATGGACATACACAAGAAAATATGGTTACATTAATTCCAGATCTAACATATTACAAATCCACATCATTTTTTAAAATCAGAATTTCCAGATCATCTTTTCATGTAGCTAAATAATATAAGTCATGCTGATCCACTTCAAGATGATGAAATGAAGCCACACAGGAATTTATTTATTTACTTTTTAAATAATAAACTTTGCTTTTTATTTCTCATATAAAGAAGAATAGCCTTCAAAGGCAAGAAGGGCGGGAAAGACGAAACCGGAGAAAATGGAATGGAATTGGAACTTTCTCTTTCTCTCTCTCTCTCTCTCTCTTGCTCGCTCTCCAATTTCCCGCCAACCAAAGTGGCCATCAAGTCCTTTTTATTAAAAATTGGAATTTTAGGAACAAAACCAGAAGGAACAGTGCCATTCCACTCCCGCTCCGCATTCCCGCAAATTCTGACAATGAGAATTGAGAAGGAAGAAGATATCCACAAAGCAACCTTTCCCGGATTTCTCGGCTGCCCTGTCCGGTGAGTCAGTGATTCAGTGAGTCAGTGAGTCAGTGACTCGGTGATCGTCTCCTTCTCCATCTTGCTCACTTTACTCACTCACAATCTCACTTTATCACTGCAACTACAACGCCCCACCACTAATCTCAATTTCTCACCTTCTTAGTAGTTAAGTAGTATACTTACTTTTTGAGGTTATTCTCTCTCTCTCTCTCGAAATTGAAGTTGGGTAGGAGTGTAGGACTACCTGTAGTTTAAGGGCACTGAAACCTTTAAAGGCCCAAAGCACTATTTAAGTGTGTGCATTAGTCTATTTAATCCCCCGATAGAAAAGGTGTGTTTTTAGTCTTTGGCCACAACTAATCAAAATCTGCGTTTTAATTAGTAAATTATAAAGGCATTGCCACCTACCACCGTGTATCAATCCTTTTTCATATCCGAATCCTGACTCGATCAACAGTTCAAGTTTGAAACATGGGTCCTACACGCTTGAGTCTTGTAGATGGTCGGTGATTATAATCACTACCCCTTTCCACATGCTCACAACCATTCAATCAAATGACCTTTGGCTCTCACTTGCCCTGTCTGCCCTGTAGTACTTTGACTACAGCTACTTAGAGGTTAATAACTCTGGTTCTCGTACAAGAATCATTTTGTACAGTCTGAGCCATACAGATGGAATCCAAGAGAGGTGGGTTCCATTGTTGGATTCTATCTATGTGCGATTCAAGCCTATTCAAGAACTTGAGCCAGCCTCTGCCCCAACATACAAAGTGAAGATAGGAAAATCAAACCTGTGACCGTCTAAGATTCCTGCACCCCATTGAGAGGTACCAACCATATTCCTCCTTTCTAGTTCAGTCTCAAGTAATTGTAGAATTAATATTGGTACTTTTACATAGCTAAGAATTTCAGTCTCACATACAAGTCTATAAAGTGGGATTTAGTTATGAATGCTTGAAAAGGCATAAGATTCCATTTTATGTTCTCTCTTTCTAATACACAAACCAACAAAAAAATCTTTCTATTAGAGTCATAATAATAAGGAAGAAAGAATGGTGAGTACTTGTGTAAGTAGCGTGGGAAGTGGGAACCCATAAGCTTTTGTTCTTTTGATTGATTGATCCTCCCTCCTCCCTCCTCCCTCCTCCCTCACCACTTAATGGCAGTTGGTGGGCCATCTCGTGGATAAAAACCCTTCTCTTAAATTAATTAGAAGAATCTTATAAGCATCCAATGCACTAATCTTACGTCATTCTTACCCAAAGGGTTCTATTTTTTGTGAGCGGCTAGATCAACATGGATGAGCCTTGGCCGTCCATATGTAGTAGAGTGTAAAACTCAAATCATATATACCAGGTATGTTGTGAGAGAGATGTATCACTACACCTTTTTCCTAATTGCATATTTAAATATAATTTGATTTGTAGACAATTTAAATCTAACGGTTAAATGGTTTAAAAGCAAATCCATCCATATATTAAATGATTGCGTTTTTTCAAAATACAATCAAATCATTTTATTAAATAATCTTACGGTTCTGATTTAAATGAATCGATTCAATTTCGGTAAACGATTTTGAATTACTATTGACACCCTTACCCACAACATTAATATAGATTTTTGGTAAATCACAATTAGTTTAGTGATAAAAGGGGTATTATAGGGATATAAATTTGGCTCTGTCGGCCCGAACAAAGCCTGGGTTTGAATTTTTTAACCATGAGGGTGGGTTAAGGTTGGAATTTTCAAGCCCAGGGTTAGGGTCAGGTTGGGCTAGGTTTGATGCCTCGAACTGAGCCCAGCCCAACCCTATGTTAAGTTATGTTTTACAATTTAGTGTTTACATATTACAATTTTAGTATAGTATCTAATTATCTATTGGTTTACCAAAAAGATTCTAATTATCTATTGAACAGCCAATTGAGTATGAAACAAACCAATACCCAATCCCATGTTTCTCATTTTTTTAATGCATAGGATGATGCAGATGGAGGGGGGGAAAAATGAAGAACAATTAGGATCGTAAAAATAGGGTCAATCAAGGCCAACACGGGCTAGCCCAACCCAATCAGGATCAATCAGGGCCGGGCTGGGTTAGGCCTGGACTAAGATACCTTAACTCGACCTAGGACCAGGTTGAACTTGAGCTGAGCTAAGAGGACTTAGGGTTGGACTGGGGTTTTAAAAAACCAACCCCAACCCAGCCCTGTTTCACCCTAAGGTATTATATTAGACCTAGGCTTTTTATTTAGTCCACACTCCACAGTATTAGTATTAGTATTAGTGAGAAAGACGTATTATTGGTACTACACATTATAAACAAACAAGAGTAGAAGACAGCAAGTGGTACGGAACGGAGGATCCTAAATCCGTGAACTCCAAAACCATAATAAAACGGTAAAACGGTGGCGGTGTTGTCACTTTACTAAAATTGTGGTCGTTGTTTTGGTGGTGGTGGTGGGGACCACCGGAGATGCCGTCGGCGCATACACACACTGTATGATTGAACCCTCTCTCACATTCTCATTTCTCACATAACCCCATGCCATGCCGTGCCATGCCACCCCTCTCGTTCACGCACAAACACAACACAGCACACATGCCGATACTCAAACGCATTAATGAGTCGACCGTTGCATTGCGACGCAGTAAACACGGAGCCAGCTGTGTCGTTCACAGTTCCGTTCACGTCGGTGGAAATCGGCAGCTTACGCACTACGCATCGAGACGGTAGTGATCCCAAAACTCGACTGACTGTTGGTGATTCTCTCGACCCTGCACCAGCACTTCCCCCCATTTGACACAGTCCCGGTACTTCCCTCCCCTCAGATCTTTGTATTGGTATCGTGTGGGTAGATGTGCCGATATGTATGAGAATGGATCATCTCCATGCACGTGCAAGTAAACGTACATCTGAGAGTTAACCAGCTGGTCGAATTGTTTAATAAATACCCCTATTCCTCTTGTAAATGATAAAATTCAGACAAGTGATTACCTCTCACATGGTGCCTTTTTGGTATCAAATGTTGACATCGCTGTATTTTATCCTTAAATTTCAATAAAAAGTGGTTTTATTTATATTTTTATTTTTGGTCAATACCCCTGGATCGGTATCGTATCCATCAATGATCAATATTGATAGAGAGCAATACTGATACGAATCGGCCGATATGACTGATCCGATACTGATTCATCAATCCATGTATAGACCAATCTGTATTGTATCAATATGGACATCAATGTTGAGTAATATTAATACCGATGATACCTAAGGGTGTCAATTTATAAGTGAAACCGACCGTTGAAAATTGAACCTAGCTGAATCAAGATAAATCGGTTCAGTTTTATTTCCAATATATGGAATATTTTCTTGGTTCGATTCGATTTTAAATTTAGGGTTGAAACCGTTGGTTTGAATCGAACCAAACAAGGAAGCAAATAAAATCGTTTTTTGATGTTTGATAATTCTATTTCCTTTTAAAGTCTCAAAAAAGTTTGGTGAATTATGACCTAACAATTAAGGGATTTTTTGTTGGTGAAGATGTTAAAATTTGTCCAAACACCTAAAATAGGGTCCAAAAGGAATCCAAAACTGAAAAGTGAACTGAAAATAAACAGAAATCAAATTGTGCCCGTTCAGGTATGGTTTGGAAAAGAAGCTCCACTACAAGAAAACTCATTTTTGGCAACGGTTTTTTCCCGTTGTTAAAAGCCAAAATCCGTTGCTAAAAATATGGGCGATGGTTTCTTAACCCGTTGGCATAAATGGCGCAGTCGAAAATAGACGACGGTTCTTATAAAACCGTTGACCAAAATAATATCACACAACGATTCACAAATATCCATTGTACTAAATAGATATATGGCTACGCTTAATAATAAACCGTAACCACAAAACACATAGACATTTTACACATTATTTTTTGCTACCGTTTATATTCTACCGTTGCAATAAAACCATTAAACATTTTTTGAAACTTATTATATTATGCGATGGTTTATATTAAACTGTTGCCTTTAATACCATAAGACAAGGGTGTATGTCTAACCGTTGTTATAATGATATTTATGGCAACGGTTTTACTTATACCGCTGTCCTAAATAATATTTAGCGACATTAATATAATTTTCATTGTCCATAATGAGGTTTGGTGATCCTATTTTATACTGTATAGTTATAAATGTATTGAGCTACGACTAATATTATACCGTTGTCCTAAATGATATTCAGCTACAGTTCTTTTTTAACCGTAGCCACAAGTGCTTTTTGTTGTGGTGCTCTGATCTGATTTCTGTTTTGGTTTTCACATAATATATATAATGTACCTAGAACCAAATCAAACCAAAAAGCCTAATCAAATCAATCAACAGTGATACTGGTACCGTGCTCCCCCACTACCACTCAGAAGCCCAAAGTCCTAAATCTTTTCACACAAAGCTCTTCTTGAATCTTGAATTCATTATTCTTTTAACAACGGAGACATATGCAAGATGCAAAACAAAATATGAAACTATTTTTTTTTTTTTAACAAAATTACATTCCCCTCCCCTGTACTTTGCTTGAGTGTCACTCTCCTCTCTTGCATATTGACTATTGACATTTTCCTATCTAAGTTTTAAAGATTCTATCATCCGTACCCATTATTTATAAATATCTATAATTCTATAAGACCTCATTTGTTTAGAGAAGAAGGTGGGGTGGGACTGTTGGGAATATGAGACCCACATGTTGATAGAGTTTTGTTGGGTGAAAATGTTAATGTAAAGTCACTTTTCTCATGAAAAGTAACCAATTAGTGGGATTTTGGATAGGTAAGGATGAGATTTTGAAGTGTCATATTAGCAAACAAAGCATTTTAATGATGTTCCGTGAGCTTTTATAAGTTCATCACCACAGGATAATCAAACAAGATTTGAATGAGATTTTAGAGTGTCACATTAGCATTTCCCAACCCCAATTCGAATCGTTATCACCTCCAATTCCTGCCTGCTCCAATTCCCTCCAATCCTTCACATAGGAGCGAAGATGACCACCTTACCCACTGCCCGAACATACTGTCCAAGGTGAGGTAGTGTGGTCATTTCTACTCCTATGTGAGGGATTGGAGGGAATTGGAGGTGATAAAAATTCCCCCAATTCTCTCACCTCGCCTAAGCCTCCTCTAAAGAAACAGGGCCTCAAGGAAATCAAGATTCAATCTCAAGACCTCTCTACAACCAGCTAAAGTCTTTATCGGCTGCAGACTTACAGTAACTAGTCCTAGACGTCAATGTCTGGCTCAAGCAAACTTTAATTATCAATAATTTGTCAGTAATGAAATTCGAGTATTAGAAAACCCTGAAATCCTTCCTACATAAAATAAGATGGAGAAAAAAATGCTTTCAGACTGTGTAGCGTATGCTAGTGCCTCCTATTTCTCTTCCTTATTATGAGATGATAGATCTGTCTCCTTATAAGGGGGCATTAATTAGAATACACTATGCAGCTATAGAGAACTCAATCCCCAATAAAAAAAATAAAATAAATAAGCCTGTCCAAGATGGGATGAAATGACCGCCCCACCCCTGAAAGACATAAATCCCACTCCTAGTGAATTTTCAGAGTAGATTTTCATTGGCTCCGCATTTATATATATAGGGGCCACACTCTCAGACAGAAAACGCATTGCTTAAATAATAAAAAAAGTTTCCATTATAAGAATAGAACAAGAACATACGAGCTGCTAATAATGGTGCCAATTTTCATGTCTCTTTTACTTTTAACGTCTTTTACCGTCTTATCATGAGATAACAATTGTAAGACCTACTTCCTCCAAATAAAATGACCGTTGCTAGTTAACTGCTCCAACGGTTTTCTTGTTAAGCATGCCTGTGGGGCGGTGATAACATATAATTACGATGAAATGAGCCGTTAAAGTGGCAAGACAAAATGATCTCAAATTTTATTTAATTTTATTTAAAACACACTTTTTTTTATATTTTTATTTAACATCAATATAATTAGCTCCCGACCCTTAGTGTCGAACTTGATTATGAGCAGATGGAGGAGGTAGGCGTGAAGGAGAAAAAGAAGACAACAAGGGCCACGACTCAATTGTGATTCCAAACAAGGTTTTAGGAATATCGGCATTAAATCGGCTTATTTGTATCAACATCGATTAAGATCGTAATGATACCTTATTGATATGGTACAATTTTGATCGAATCAAGCTAATACAATCCGATATGACAGATACAATCCCTCTCTATCTCTTATTCTTTCTCTCTTCAATACCCATGCTTTCTTCTTGGGGCTTTTTTACATAATCATACGGTTTTGCTTTGAAAAGAATTGATTTGATCCCATGAACATGAACAGACAAAGAGTAGAAGACATATAATGATGCTCAACATGCTCTTCATAACTCTATATCCTCATACCTATTTCTTTCTCTTTTTAGGTTTCATTCATCTCTTTTCTTACCATGGCATGTGTGTAGGGTGATTGTTGAGAGGGTGGGACTCATGGGAATCATAGAAGGACAGTTACTTAGGATCGATCTTTGATACAGGCCAAACTCAAAGGGTAAGAAATTATAATTCACTCACCAAAGGGTTTAAGTGATCCTCTCTAACCCAAAAATCAAGAATTGTGATAACAAAATTAGGATAAAAATGATATTCATTTTCTTTTGAACTACATTAGTTTGGGAGTTGTTGCGGATAAAAACTCTACAAAGATCTTAGTCGTTAGGAGATTGAATTTGTATGCACCAAGAAAGGCTCAAAGGCTCACAGTACTCTTAGAGGTGTCAATCTATCAGTGTAATTTATTTTTCGATCAAGGTGAAAGCAGTTTTGATCTGGCAGTTGATCAAATTGAAACCAAGCAGTTAAGACAAAGTTCAATTTTGGTCCAGTTTGATCTTATATTAGGTTGACTTAATAGGCTCTTATTATAGGTCTATTACTGGGTTGTTATAAATTCGGTCTTCAGTTCTTTTTTTTTAATATATTAAAAATAATTGGAAAACATGTTTTCTTTATAATGCGTTCTCAAGTTTTATCCGTTTGTATTGATTTTTTATCCTTTTTTTGTTTTGTTTCAGTTCTGTTTTTTATGTTGATCAGTCCCACTCGATCCGATTTTCTACTGATTTCTTGAAAGCTCAAATTTAAATCAAACCAATAAGAATTCAATTCAATTAAATCCAATTTTTTTTGTATCAGATTTGATCGATTCAAAACAACCAGTTTGAATTGAAAATTGATGATCTCCTCCAGTTCCTTGTCCGGCCCAATTTTTCAGTTCCTCTAATAAAGGGTGGTGGATCCCACCCGGACAGAGTGTCTGGGCAGGGATAGGGTGGTCATTCCAGTCCTCCCTTGTTAAAGGAACTAGGAAACTAAAGGCGATAAAGATCCGAAAATTGACACCCCTAACCTATTTCATAGTCCATGCATTTCCATACCCTTCTTATCCATCCTCTATAAGTCCAAAAAAAAGGAAAAGAATTCCAATCACACTAAATCACATTTAAAGTATAAATCACAACAAGAACCCGGGGAAAATGATGAAACGAGTAAGATATGATTTGTAGACGTAGGCACTGGCATTGATTCAAGCTTCTCAATTCCTCTTATACTCGACAAGACGACAACTCGAGATGCAAACCCCCCCCCCCCCCCCCCCCACCCCACACCACCCCACATACCTCCTCTGATCTCTCACCAACTTATAAGGTAAGGAAGGCCTAACCCACAACTTCAATTTATTATTCATATTTCCATAATCTTTGTAGCCCATGGTGAAACGAATTACTTGTAAACCTAATTTTGTCAGCAGAGCTGATGATAGGGATTCCTATTAAATCGAATTTGAATTTTTTTTTATTCTTAAAAACCTGTTGAATCTTCAAGAACCCTCAAAATCAATGGATATCTATTCGAATCAAATAAATTATGTTTCAAATTATTCAAATTTAGATCTAAATACCCTTTGAATGAATATGAATACCCCTAAAATGGATACAAATGTGAATCAAATCTGAATTTTCCACTATGTCTACGATGACCAATTTCTCTTCTTTCCTCTCTCTATATCTCTTTCTCCTCCTGGTTTCCTCATTCTACTTGATAAATATAGTACGGCACTATGACCTATGAAAAGGACATGAAAATTTTCATACTTTGACACGTGGGGACGACAAGGACCGATACACCAAACCCTTGTTTTGATTTATTTACTTTTTAGCTTTGGATAGTTGGATTAGATAATAAAGTTTTAGAAGTAAAGTTAGCTGGTCCACAGCTAAAAAGGGTATCGGTGATGGGCACAAAATAAACCACAAAATATGGAATAAATACTTGGGGTCCTCTATTTTTGAATTGATCCAAATGCCCTCAAATCATGGTTTTTATTCCATCCAACTACTCGATCAATTGTGTCCACCTCATCATGGTTGTGCCGATCAACGATCCCTTGTCCTAAGTTTGAAGGGCATACTTACTAGACCTCAGCTCAGAAAATCTTTTTACAAATTTAGGGAGAGGGTTCTTTGAGCAAGTGACATAGGGAAGTGCATCAACGAGGAACCACGAGACGATTTAGTTCATAAGAGAGATAGAGAGAAAGAGGATGCTAGTTTACCTAAAATATTCGGGTCGGGAAGCTTTTTCCCAAAAAGTTATTAGGAAGAAGAATGGTTCCCTTCCCTTACCTTCCCTTCCAAGTGGCTTTGTTACTTGGACAAGTTGTCTGTCCCCAAAAATGTAAATTTGAAAATGGAGTCCAAGTCCAAATACAGCCAGTGGGCCTTTTTCATGGGCCCATTGTTACTGAATTAAAGGCTTACGAATTGTATCTAATTATTCCAATAAGGGATCGGCCAAACTTAGATAAGTTTAAAGCTTTAAATAGTACGTTTTGGACTTTACTGCTCAATGGTTTTTCCCTGCTTGACAAGTCAGATGGTCTTTCTTCACTTGCACTTCTTTTACTTGTTCTAGACAACACTACAAAACAATCCCTCAAGCTTTACTTTGCTTTGATCTTGGCACTTTCTCTTTATGGTTTAATGTTCTTGTTTCTTTTTTTATTTTTCTATCTCTTTTTCCTTTTCTTGGGAGAAGTTTTCTGGTTTGACGGTCCACATAACCACCAAGTATGGTGAGGTGTTTATTTCTGTCACATGGTAAATTGGATTAGGCTGACAGTTTGTGGGCTAGGAAAATTATCTCCTCTAGTTTTCTGTCCGGTCCAGTTCCTCAGTTCCTCTTCCTCTAATAGGAGATGGTGGACCCCACTCGGACAGAGTGTTTGGGCAGGGATAGGGTGGTCATTCCAATCCCTCCTTATTAGAGGAACTGGGGAACTGGATCGAGTAGTGAACTGGAGGTGATAAAGATCCTTGTGGATTAAGTACACTCCAAAGTCGCTCATATATGAAGTTTCAGCTCAAACAATGTTGGCCTTGTGTCGAATTACATCATTGAAAAATCTAAGATTTTTTCTTTGGTACAAAAAAATAAAAAAATCTAAGAATTTGACATGTGGTCTATCAAGACCGTCTCCTAAGTATCAAATGATCAAATCTGCTAAATTGTTCTCCACTTGAGGGAATTTTCATATCTTTTATATGGAAGAGGGTTCTCTGAGCAAGCGGCATGCATGAAGGAGTGCACTAATAGAACATAGAACAATTTCGTACATAGGAGAGAGAGAGGTGCTAGCATATCCTCTCCTAACAGCTTAGAGAACATTTTCCCAACCTATAAATTATTCCCTAAGCACTGAGCACTAATGGTCGATGGTCCAACACTCCAACCCAAAATATTCAATGAGAAGGTTTGTGATTGAATTTGATACTAAAATTTTACGGACGAGTAGACGACCAATATTCTAGATCATTTCCACATGACACAGCTAGGTGTATAGTTAAAAGGTTGCCTCGTGAATACATAGTGCAGGAAACTCGTTCCAAGTAAATAATAGTAGGGCAAGGGATCGGTCATGTAGCACCTACATTAACTTGAGGGTTAATGAGAGCACACACTAGGGCATCAATATACATGGATGATTTTTTGTTTTTTTTCAGAAGGGTAGGGTAGTAATTTTGTACACTACTTTATTTGGGCGTAGGATCCACACGACCATGCAGCTTTCTTTTTCCCATAGAAGAAATAATCTTTGGATCAATCCATGGTTGGACCCGCCCAGTTTACATCCTTATGTCAGATTAGGAGCAATATCTAACAATTTTCCGGTTAGGGATATCAATTGGGTCAGGAAAGAAATTCTCTCTAGCGTGCCAGCCCCTCCAGCACACGTCTGTCGGCTGGAGGAACTCGAGGTGTGTGTGCCCAGGTGCCTCCAGCCATTGGATGTGCGTTGGATTCGATCCCGGGTCCATTGGGCCAGGCCAGCCATGGAATCGACCCAATAAGGCTAGCCTGGTGGACCCCAACAGCTTTTGCTTAAGTCAACTCAAGTGAGGGGCACTCCCAGCCTGGGCCGGGACTATTAACTTTTCCTCTCCATCTAGTTGGTCCAGCTTTTGCCTGGGCCGACTCCCAATATTGAGTAGCGAATTGGGGTTAGGGTGCCAAACGGGACGGTTCTAGGTAATCGAAATGATTTCTTATTGGTTCTAGTCCTAAGGAGGGCCAATCCCAGAGTCATACCATTTACTAAATGGTCACAAAAGAATAATCCGGTCACGCTTAATAATAGGATGGTTCGGTTATGGGACGAGTTGATAATGGGTTTGAGTCGGTCAGGAACGTTTCCCAGTTCCGGAGTCAAATTGACAACCTTAGATGGCGATTCAGATAGCCGGTCCGCCCAAACACATCTGTTCAAATGTGTCCAAACAAGGCCCATGACAAATAACAAAAAGGCAGGCAGTTATTGGGCTGAACCTAATTGTTAAATGGGTAGCTTAGGATGGCTTGTAGGCCCAATGGACTATCACACCCCTTAATCCCAGAATCCAAAACCTATTCAACCAATACCCTAGATGGCATCCAAGGCAGACCTTATCTTTTGCAAATTTCATACAAAAGGAGTATATAATATACCTAATAATCCTATCCCCCAAAAAAGAAAAATCCTAATGGTCTCATATCTGTTTCATTATTCTGCCAGATATTATTTTATTTGAGTAAAAGGGAGAAGTTGAGCATCTGTAGGTAAAGATTTTTCGTGGGTGCGGTCCAAATTCGATCATAGAAATCGATTCTTATGCGATTTTCACCTTTTATAACCATCACGTTAAGATCAAATAGATATGAACTTAGGTCGTTAAATGAGTTCAATTAATAGTCCAAAACCGGTCTAGTAAGCTATGGTTGTTCAAATTGAATCGGAACCATCTTTTTATAGCGAACCGAATCGATTCAATTTAAAAAAATGGTTAATTTCTAAATCAATGCCGGCCAATTTTAAGGTGGCAAGAAATGGACCTCCAATAGTTGGAATCTCGGATTCCCTCCTCCTCTATCTTTTGCTTTTTTATGTTTTAGTCTTAAAATGAAAAAAAAAAAATTAATAATAAAAGAAAGAAAGATAATGGGTGGTGGTGGGTCCAGTAATTGGAATTATGTGTTATAGCGTAATTCCTCCAATGGGTAGATGATGTTGTTTCATGCATGCATCCAATTCTCTCTCTTTTATTAGGGTTCTATATATGGAGTCAAGGTGGATCTGAGAATAAGCGTCACTTGCTAATTGCCACACGTATAGCTTAACTTAACTTAGCTTAGCTTTGGTTGGGTAATGGGTAGTATAGATTACTAACACTGTCCCTATAAGAACCTCCCATGAGTCTCACCTTCTCCTCATCAAGGCCTCAATAAATTTCTCTACCTACACAATCCATAACCTTACACCTCCATCTTCTCTCTCTCTCTCTCTCTCTCTCTCTCTGCAAATAACCTTCTTCTATCTTGGTGAAAAAATGGTACTTAATTACATCCTCAAACTTAAAAAAGCCTTTCTGTTTCAGAGAATTTTTTCTTCTTTTTGTGTGGAACTTAACTTGGATTAATAACCATTGGTTTGTGTAACTGTGAGTTTGTAAATCATTGTAACAGAACTTCGAAGGATACGAGAAGAGCCAGAACCAAAACGTATCGGTGGGTCCATGGGGAGGGCAAGAAGGAGCAAGGTGGGACGATGGTGTGTACAACAGTGTAAGACAGATGGTGATAACCCATGGTGCTGCAATTGACTCCATTCAGATTGAGTATGATGAGAAAGGTTGTTCCATCTGGTCAGACAGGCATGGTGGAACTGGTGGCTGGAGAACCGACAAGGTATCTCGATCTTCACCAATCTCTCTCTCTGTCTCTCTCTTTTATTGCTCTCATCTAAATCTAATCTAACTTCTTCAAACTCTCTAAACTTGCAGATCAAGCTTGATTTTCCACAAGAATACCTAGTTTCCATTACTGGTTACTATGGTTGTTTAACACAATGGGGTCCCATTATAATTCGATCACTTTCATTGGAAAGTAATAGGAAAAAATATGGTCCCTTTGGTACCCAAGAAGGAACACAATTCTCTTTCTCTATTACATCCGGTAAGATCATCGCCGGATTTTATGGCCGGTCCAGTTCGTATCTTGACTCAATCGGAGTTTACTTGAAGCCTCTCCACCAACAAAATCCATCCAAACCTCTGTGTCCATCATCCAACATTCTTCGGTGTCCATCACCATTACCATCACCCAACATTGTTGGCTATACAGTAACCCAAGAAAGTACTGTACAGGAAACCTACGACGTAGTGCTTACCAATCAGTTCTTCGGTGGTAACGATTGTAATCTCAAGGTAAGGGATCGATCATCTTCCTAAGGTTTCATTAATTGTGTATTACCCATATATCATGAGGTTTTAATTAGGGACTTAATTGGGTAGAATTGAACTCATCCTTAAAGGTTAGCCGCGTTACAAGTCCTTATAATCCATACCGATGTGGGATAATTGCTTTTGTATAAAACCCATATAGAGGCATCTGAAGAAGAAGAACACTCTAATTAATTATGTATTCTTTGCAGGTGCAAGTCCCTTACTATACTGAGAAAGAATCCTCTAGATGGCCTGTGAAGTGTGGACCTTGGGGAGGTGATGCTGGGATGACCTTCGACGATGGAGTCTATACAGGTGTTCGAGAAGTTCACATAGTGCGTAATGGTGGCATTGTTTACATTAAAGCTTGTTATGATAGAAATGGGCAAGCCATTTGGGGGAATAGAAATGGTGGAAAGACTGGGCTCAGACTTGATAAGGTAAATAATCTTTTAGGCCCACTTAAATCTTTACACTTTAAGACGATTAACTGAAGCTAACTCATTAACCAAATCCCCCAATCAACATTCATCCCTTAATTAATCTCACCCATACAAATATACAATGACTGGATGCTAACCCATATATGATAATGGTTTGTTATTTGGGTTCTTCTTTTTGTGTCTCAGGTAGTATTTGATTATCCTTCAGAAATCTTGACCCACATAAGTGGCTATTACGGGTCGACTATCTTCATGGGACCTACAGTGGTTAAGTCTCTCACATTTCACACAACAAAAAGGAAGTACGGACCATTTGGAGATGAACAAGGGATTTCCTTCTCTTCAGGCTCCAAACAAGGGAAGATCGTGGGGTTCCATGGGAGTAAAGGATGGTTTGTGGACAGCATTGGTGTTCATGTTCTTGAAGGGAATTTTTTGATTCCGCGACCTCTCAGCATTGGTATTCCTAAGGTGATCAACAACTAAAAGCTTGAACTGTTAAGGAAGGGTAGCATCGATATATATACATAAACACACTGTACGTAGCATCTTTAATTTATTGTAATCTTTTTTTATTTTATTTTTATGGGTTCAGGTAGCTGGACAAGGGCCATGCATTGGGGAAGGAAGTAAGCCATGGGGTGGTGATGGAGGTCAGCCATGGGATGATGGAGCTTTTTCTGGTGTAAAGCAGATTTATTTGATAAAAGGCGACGCCATTTGCTCGATACAGATCGAGTATGATTTGAATGGACAATCTATCTGGTCTTCTAGACATGGAGGTGGAGGTGGATACAACACCCACAAAGTAACTACAGTTTTCAATATTGCTAGCTAATTTTTATTAATATGCTTTTAGAAATTTATGTATACGTCAAAAACTCCAGAGCTGATGGAACACGTTAAATCAAGTCTTTTAATCTATCCCATACTTGGCTGGTCTAATCTAACTCCCATACACTAGAGTGGATCCCATTAAACACATAATAATTTATTATAGAAACAAATACTAATTTTCTTCCTAATATATGGTGATTATGTGGTGCAGATGAAATTTGAATACCCACATGAAGTCCTAACTCGCATCGGTGGTTACTATGGACCCAACCCAGTTGATGCGTATACAAAAGTAATAAGGTCACTCACTTTTTATACCACTAGAGCAAGGTATGGTCCCTTTGGGGAGGAGATTGGAACCTTTTTCAGTTCTTCAACAGAAGGAAAAGTGGTTGGATTTCATGGTAGAAGTGGCTGTTACCTAGAAGCAATTGGAGTCCATATGCAACACAGTTCAGTTGATCAACAAGGTCTGGTGAAGGCAGTGTTCAACAAAATCTTTAATTGATCTTCATGAACATGTGCACCTGATGCTCTATATGTTATATAATTATGGAAATGCTATATATATCTTGTGTGATCAATAATTTCCAACCATGTATGAGGTTCTCTTGTCAATCACTGTTGTAATAGTATAGTTCTAGAGCTTAATTAATAAGGATATTGGTTTCAGCTGGTATTTTCATAGTTCTATTGGGAGGTCAGATGGTTGTTATGGTTTACCATTGTTACTGCATCACATGCCACCCAAAAAAGAAGAAATATTATAGATTTGAACATGAAATCTATAATTTAGAAGCTTTGAACATGAAATCTAATTATAGATTTATTTGATGGGACTAGAATCTTCCCATTATATATAACAATGAAGTTCATATTATCTCTTGTTTTGTATTCGATCAGTTAATAAGTTGAAGCACCAACAGCCTAGCTAATAAATTAGGATTATTTTGAGGCATGTTATTTAAGTTAGCATTCCCTAATGAACCTTTAAATTGAGAGTCGAATCTTTAGTAAATAGTAGATGTGACAAGAGGTAACCAATCAAAATTGAAAACTAAAAAAATAAAAGGTTTGACCTTAGCTCTCATTACGTTATCTCTTAAGAATTATATGGGTTAGGATATGTAGATTTATTCCGGTTCTAGATTAATTATATACCCTATCTTTAATGTGGTCAGCTTAAGAATGGATCTCTAAGGACTTACTAATGCTCATCTTAAATTAGTATATGGTGTTTAAAAAATGGAAGATATTTTTAAGAAATCAAATTCCTAAAGGAAAACTTGGGCAGTCTTGGTAGAAAAACAATGCCTAGAATGGCGATTTTGCAGAAGAAAAATGAAGAGAAATAGAAGATAATAACACAAGACAAGAATTTATATGGTTCACCCCCAAGTAGGAAAGCTACATCCACGGTCGAGCAATAGAACGATTTCATTACTTCTTTGAAGGAAAAATTACAAATCCTAAAATCTCACACACTTCTCAACGAGATAAGAACACTTTACAAGAGAACCCTAACCCATAAAAATACAAAACTGCCCTTAGAAGCCCAAGAGACGTTGACCCACCCGATATGGTTCAGACCTAAACCCAACATATGTCGAAATACATATCAATTCGAAGATCTCAACGAGCTCTACAAGGGTTAACATCTACGTATACACTTTTAGGCCATTCGGATGCGTTTCTGAACTGAGATTAGGCTTCACCAATAACATGTGTTTCATATCCATTCTTGGAATAGATTCTAGGTCTAAAACGCATTCTTCTGAAACAAGAAAGAAAGGAATTGGATTGTAAAATGTGTAATAAATTCAGAATCTATTTTGAGAATTGCATATAAAAAAGCACATCAGCTTTTCTGGGTTTAATCATTCGGTGAATGTGTTGGCCAAACACAGCCTTCTTGATTAATTACTCATCTACAAACACAGCCTTCTTAATTGATTACTTCAATCCATGGATATGTACTAGCTATGACGCAGTACGTGTCAACGAATGGAGGGCCCATCTGGGTTTCGATGAGTGACATTGGAGAGGTAAGTGTAGGAGGAAGAGGAAGACATACGGTCCATTTGGTACTGAGCAAGGGGACCCGTACGTCATTTCTCATTTTCATCCCCAATTTTGTCATCAAATTTGTCGTGGGGGGCATTCATCCTTCATGGCATGCAAGAAGTGGTTGCTGTATTGACTTTCTATACCATCGTAGTAGTGGTATGTCTCTCTTTTTCTCTGTGAAGCCTCCTCAGCTCTTCTTCTTCTCTAAAAGATAATTAAAACCATCCAAATTCGAATACATCTTTTTGGTCTCTTCTTCCCAGATCAACTTTGATCGCCTCCAGGCTCCAGTCCATCACTGAAAAGATCTCTCCTCAGCAGCAGCAGCAGCAGCAGCAACTATACGTACCTTTGTCGATCGACCAATTTCCCTTCAATTCTATCAACTCAACTGGATCTCTCAAAGACAGACACCAACGTACAAAAGACCTTCAAATCAAATGCCCACTTGCCCCCATGCCCCATTTAGGGACTGACCTTAATGCCTTGCTGTGTCGTTTGGATATTAATTGGGTCGGTGCCACGGGGGTCAGTAACTCAGACGTCAGTAGTCACTTCTGATAAGCAGCAGAGTCTGTCCTCTTATATACATTATCCATATGGGGAAGCAAGAGTGGTGGACCCATTATATATATTTATAAGATTAGAGATCTGGTTTTCAATTCTATATTATAAATTATTTGGACCCTTATCCGTCTGTTGTAACTGGATCACTGCTGTGCACATCATGCGACGCAACAACAGCAGCGAGGATGTTAAACGTTTTAATCAATCTTTCTTTCTTTCTTTAGCAGACAATCTTAGATTACCTGTACAGAGATACGATTGGAGCTGCCATGATCATAGGACCTACTGTCATCAAATCACCAACGTTTTACACTTCGAAGTTAAGATTTAAGTATAAATATAACGGACTGTTTGGGGATGAACAAGCTAGCTAGGTAGGGACCTTTTTCTCCTCCCAACAAAAATCCTTTAATGTCATAGCTTGCCATGGAGTTGTATTAATTTATTTATTTATACCACCAATTTCTTCAGCTTTGACCCATTCTAGTAGCCACGTACATGACCGGTGCGTGCAGACAATATAATGTGGGCCAAATACCATTTTATGGAATCAAATTGGTCTTATATAGACATATATAGCCCTTATGAAATAGTTGCGGGATATTTTGGAGTCAGAGAGTTTATTGAAGCAAATTAATTGGGTCCTATTCTATATATATATATATATATATATATATATATTCTTGGTTGAGAATTTATTAGGATAGATAATAGTCTTTCAATTTCATGGGCTTTAAATATTAGTGTGACACTTGACCAATTACTCTATTTCTTTAATTAATTAATTAATTAATTTTTTATGGTGTGCAATAATTGTATGCCCATTTTCTTGAAAACTTTTTGACGAGCTTCAAGGTGATGGGCTTTTTTCAGGGTAATAAGTCCAACAACTGCACACCACCTCACCAATGTTTGACTAAACATGAGTGATTTGGCAATTAATGCAGGAGTCGACACCCCACGGATGGTGGGAGATTGACTCTGGTGGTTAAATATCATTGGAGAGGATCTGGATCGATTCTTAACGCGATGTATAATCCTCAATGGTCCATTAACAAACTAGTACAGACAAAACAAGTTCCAAGAGAGGAGGTTCATACATACATACATACATACATACATACATTCATACACGGGAGCATCTAAATGACACCTTTATTGGTGAATGTAGAATTTAAACACTTTCTTTTAATTGCCTCTTGTCTTAAGGTTCCGACTCCTCTACTTCTACTTGCCCAATACTGCCGTGCGCCCCCACACACAAACTCGACGGAAAGTACCGCCTTAGCCCTGCTCGGGCAAGGCACTCAGGCAGGGGTAAGGCGGTACATTTTGCTTTGCTTGTGTGTAGAGCGCACACGACAGTAGGGGCAGGCGAAAGTAGAGGAGTCCGATTACTTGTCTTAATTATTCACCAAAAGCTTTAAATCTAGGGGTATAAAAGGGTTTTCAAAATTAAGTTGAGACTTGAGAGTAACATATCAATTTAATTGGACCGGAGAACTATGGGCCCTATCAGAGAATCAGATTAATATTGGAACGAACCTATTTCACTCCAAACAAGACAGAAGGAAAGGTGGTAGGGTTCCAGGGAAGGACTGTGATGTATTTGGATGCCCTTGGTCATGTCCGTATGCATGCGGCACCAGTTAGGGAAGAGAAGATCCCTTAAAGTATACCCTTTACGCCAAAATCTTTACATCATGAGGATCACTCTTTTATGCTCAAGGCCCATGGGTCACTACCCTCCAAATAAGATTTTCAAACCAATAATGGCTTGAACCCCACCACCTTTCTAGTCTGTTCAATACTCTCTAAGGCTCAAGTTGGAGTTCGACTGGATGCCCAACTCCGGCAACCCCCAAAAGACTGTCCAGCATATCAGTATCAACAGAGATTGATATGGACACCGGCCCATTCAAACTTGGTTCTATAAGTATCAGTATTGTATCGATAATATTGTTGGAATCTGATACCGATATGGATCAGTTGTGTTAGAAAAATAACGCCCATAAATGGGATTTTGCAGAAGAAAATGAAGATAAAGAGAAGAACAAACACACACACACACACAACACCAAGGATTTTACATGGTTCACCCCCAACTAGGTAGGCTACATCCACGGCCGGCAATAGAAAATGGTTTCACTACTTCTCTGAAGCAAAAATTACAAACCCTCAAATCTCTCACATGCCCGCACAAAGAGATTAGAACACTTTGCAAGAGAACCCTAACCCAAAAAAATACAGAAATGCCCCTAGAAGCTCAAAAGACCCACCTGGTTTGGTTCGGACATATGTCGATATTACCCACCCGGCGAGTGCTGACGCATGCACTTTTAGACAATTCTGGTGCGTTTCGAAGGCGAAACAGCCAGCCAAAAATTCACCACAACACTTTCTGGACTGAGATCAAATTTCACCAATAACAATTTGATCATAATATACGTTTGGTCTTAGTCCGGCGACCATCGGGCTATTACCTTACAGTAGGAATGCTTGATTATTATTATTAATCGGCTAATACTTGAGCCCAATTTTTGAAATCAGAACGGGTTAGGGCAATGTCCAAATGCTAAGACTTTTAATATTTTGACTCTACCCACCCATAGATATAAGATATCTATCTATCTTATCAAGGATTGCTATAGCTTTCAACAAAAATTTGGTGCCCTTGCCGACATACTTTGGTTTAGAAATTCGAATGGGTCCAAAACAACCTCAAGTAAGTGGTGAGTTGGCTGGTCTATTTTATCATACAGTTAATATCTCTCTATTCACTCTCGAATATTATTATTATGTCTACATTCTAAGCCCATCTCTCACTGGCCCATTATCCATTGTCAAACAACGACTGAAACCAAGTAGTCTTAATCCAAGCTTGGGCCCTGTGGTGTGGGCCCAACTATCAGTAATTACTATCAGTACAGAATTTGATGTAGAAATATATTTTTAACTTCGGTAAATAATTATAATTTTACATTTCTAAAGTTAAAAATAGACAAATGGAGAGAGAGAGAGAGAGAGAGAGAGAGAAAGATTCTATTTGATTGGAGGAGAGTAAGAATAATATAGTGTGTGTAGTAGAAGAAGGGGGTGAAAAATGAAAATGGAACCAACTGTGGAAGATAATTGAGACAGGATTCGAGGGGTGTGGTCGCCGGTCGGGCGGTCGGGATCACGGGCGCGGCCATAACATGACATGTGCTTGAGTTTGACTCCTGTGGACCACCACACCCAATCATCAATAGTCCACCTCCGCCGTCAGATATCTTTTCCAACTTTTTAAAGGCCCCATCTCCCCAGCTTCCCTTCCCCTTCCTTTTTTTTTTGTTTTTTTGCTTCTTATTTTGTTTGGGAGGGAGGGAGGGAGAGGGAGTTGTCTTCTTCTCTCCAGTGATTAAATTCTTTATACAAGAAAAGATTATACAATTTTGTCGTCATTAATCTTTAACGACGATAACTAGGAAAAAGAAGAGGACGACGACGAGGAGGTTGCAGGAGAAGAAGAAGGGAGGGAAGCGGGGAATATACGCTGGCCAGGGGCTAAAATGCGCTTGGGGTCGAACTGAATCTTGCGGTGGAGGAAGAGATCCCATTTGTCTCCAAAGTGGTCCATCCATTCCTCTTGGGTGTTGTAGTTAGGTAAGTACTGTTTCACTCCGATCCCAGCATCCCTGCAGAAGTCAAGGATCCTACGGTTCTGATCTATCAGGTACTCCAACGTTTGTGTGTCATCCCCAGAATCCAATGCTGATCGAAGAAGGGCTACCAGGTAAAATACTTCCTCGTCTATTGTTACCACCGAGCTCCGATCGTCCCATCTGCATCACACATAAACACACTGAGTCACATCTTTCTTAATTATTGTTATTACTATTATTATTATTATTATTATTATTATTATTATTCACAACTCACCACTATTAATGCATGCAGTAGTAGTAGTAGTACTACTACTTCTCTTTCTCATTCTCTTTTAACGTTTATTGGTTTTTTGGAATTTTCTTCCATCTTAGTTGGAACCGAATTCCATAGCTCTCTCTCCTAAGGTCATGGACATGGAGGAGGAGGGCCCTGTTTTGGTGCATCACTCAATGACAGAGAGACAGAGAGACAGACAGAGAGATAGAGAGGCCCTGTTAGGTCCATTGTTGTTTGGTACGTTCCTAACTCCTCCTATACATTCATCAATAACTACACCAGTTCAGGCCAGGCCGGGCCGGGCCGGGTGGGATATCACTTATTAGTAAGAGCCAAGAGGTGCAGCTCAGATTCTCGTACTGTTTGAGCCACACAGATGGAATCCAATAGAGGTGGGTCCCACTCTTGGATTCCATCTTTATGCGGTTCAGTTCAGGGCCTGTACGAGAAAATGGTGTTCTTGTACTATGTAGAGAACCAGCTGAGAGCCACGCCAGATTATTGGATACCTTCCTCGAGTCCAACTATACATATGAACAGATAACCGATTTTGACCCATAGGAAACGTGTCCATGCATTGCATGGCCTTGGGAGGCCCAATTACCTAAATGATGGATGCATGGGCTATCCCCAAATTTAAATTGGTACGGACCAAAACTGACCGGGCGTCCGCGGCCCCCACGTTAAAGAATGCAGAAAGAAAGAGAGTAGCGAGGGGACGGATCGGACTTACTTGTTTTTATTCATTGGGTAGATGAGGATGGGCCCGCTTGTCTTGTTACCCAATATGCCCTTGAAAACACCCTGGTCAAATTCATCAATCTTTGATTTGGGGACAAAGAGGTTCAACCATGGGTGGGGTACGTCCCACAATCCCTTGGACCGGAGCTTCAATTCAGCCTTATGAACCCGGTCCAAGAAATACACGTAAGGAAGATCAGTTGTGAAGACTGATGCCGGTATGAAACTCAGCTTTTTCAACAAAGCTTCAACTTCCTGCAACAACCCAACCCAACCCAAATAAATTTTGATTTTCTAAATTTCGTAACAATCAAAAGCAATAAAGTAAGAGAGAGAGAGAGAGAGAGAGAGAGAGAGAGAGAGAGTGAGAGGGAGATCCGAGTTTATGGGTAAGAGAGAAAACCTATTCTCTTAAATGAAAGGGGGGATGGGGAACTATATGTGGTTTCCATTAATTAGTGGTAAATCAATTAAAAATAGATTTCCTACCAAACAAAAATAAAATAGAATTTATTCCATCATATAGTGAAGAGGGATAGATCACACAAGATCCTATATGGTGTCATGTGTATGTCGTATTAATATCATATAGTAGCTTAGGACGGTATATATAGAATAATAGGCACTTAGGCATGAAGGCAGTAATAATCTCAAACTTTATATTATCACTTCATGAGTAAAGATAAATATATGTATACCTGTGCATGCATGGTACCTTTCCCCTCCCCCCCCCCCCCCACCACGGCCCACATTATAGAATAATATAGATATACCTGATCAACGGTGTCAGCGGTATATTCATCGTAGTTCTTTGTGATCTCCAAGCAGTAGAGAACGCTTCCATTGGAAGAAAGAGAAGTGATCTTAACGGGGTTACGAGGGGAGAAGAAAGAGGATCTCCAGTTGTTGATGAGTCCTTCATCCACGATAACAAAACCCTCCAAGTAGTCGAACTTCTCGCTGGTGGGTCGTCCATGCAGAGAGATGAGATACTCCTGGTCGTTGGTGAAGGCTGAGAAGTTGGAGTAGAGTACTCGGATCCACCTCACCTATAAGACCCCAATGGCCCAGTTCCGGATACAACAAACCAGAAGGAAAAACGTTAGATTAGAAAGACCGAGAGACAGACACGTCCACAACATTGCCAGCTTTGTCACAGCCGTTTCGAAATTAGGTTTAAATAAATTACATAAAGGAAAAAAAAAAAAAAAAAAACCCTTATAAAACCCCAACCCAACTGGACCCCAACGCTTGAACTTGTTAGGTCATCCTATACGTTTGCTTTTTTAGGTCTGATCAGTATTACCCTTCTTCTAATGGGAAAACAAGAAAAAGAAAGAAAGAAGAGATTTCAACTTGCAATTTTTAACACTTTTATGGATTGGCTCTTCAAACCAGGAACCCAAATTAATAGCAAAAAATTAAAAGACCCGTTTCAAACAAGTAAAAAAATAAGCATTATTAATATGCAATATTATAATAAGATCGATCGAGGACTAGAACGGGGAGAGAGAGAGAGAGAGAGAGAGAGAGAGAGAGAGAGAGAGAGATACCCTTTGTGGAGCTGGTTCAAGGGCAATCCTAGCCCTGGTTATGATCCCAAATTGTCCTAAACCCCCAAGAACAGAATGGAAGAGTTCTGAATTCTGTTCCTCTGAACATGTCAAGAGCTCTCCCTTCCCTGTAAAAAAAAAAATGTAAAGTAAGCCCCACATTCATTATTAATAAAATAAAATTAAGGATGTAGAAATCACATGCAGAAGAAGTGATGTGGTGAAAAGAAGCAGCTAGAAATTAATTAATGAACCTGTAACGACGTCGAGTTCATAGACATTGCTAATCTGAGGGCCGTGATGGAAGGCTTGTCCACTAATGCCAGCGTTTGAAAGAGTTCCACCAACGGAGAGATATAAGTAATCAGTCCATGACTTTGGTGCAAGCCCATACTCAAGCGTCGACGTCAACAACTCAATCCACAGTTCCCCACCCCAAACGTCCACATACTTGCTGTCTTCCGAACCACCAACCCCCAACACCACCGACGATGGCGGACGGGAGGGTCTCATGGCCTTGTCGTCGTTGGCGGACTTTAAGAAGCCGTTGCTCATCTCTATAACTACGCCGTTGTCCGTCTGAGCTTGGCCGTTAATGGAATGGCCGTGTCCTTTAGCCGACACGGTCAAACCATGAGTCGATTCGTAAACCGCACGGACCATTCTGGCCACGTCGTCGGCGGAGGTGGGGTGCAAGACCGCAAAGGGCCTGGCACGGACCATTCCGCCAAAATCGAGAGAAGCCGCCTCCATGTCGGTGGGGTCGATGCTGAGTTTGAGCTGGCTTTCCAAACCCAGTCGAACAAGCTCAACCTTCTCAAGGGGGTCCACCATCTCCATGGTTGATCCGACGGTGGAGATCAATCGGCAGATGACGAAACACAGGAGGAGTAGCAGCTTAGTAGCCATCGACGACGACATCGTTGCTGTTGTTCGTGATGCTGGTGGATTCGTTTTTTTAATTTTTTTTTGTTGTTAGGAGAAGAAGGGAGGACCAAGGCAGCGTGTCTTGCGGTCGCTGTTGGGTATTTATAGGGAAACGAAACCTTGAGTATCGGTAGCAGTGGAGGAGGCAGAAGAAGCGGAGAAAGATTGAAAAAGGGTTAAACTACGCATCCAGGGTGAGGGCAGAGATCTTCTGAAGGTAGAAGAGCAGAGAAATGAAAGTGAAAAACAAAAACAAAAACAAAAAAAAGAAAGAAAGAAAGAAAGAAAGTTCTGGGAGGGAACAAAATCTTGTAGCAGCAGCTTCTGCTTCTGCTTCTCTGCGACTGCAACTGGCGTGGGGAGTCGTGGTGCTAACGTAAGCCTGGATTGCGCTTTAAAGATTTTATACGCAATATGAACAGATTCGCTTCGTCCCCTCGCGCCCCACCTTTCCTTTCCCAGTTCCCCTCACTCCCTCCCTTCGCTTTTTCACGTTACCCTATTACAGAGAAGGCTTATCTATCTTATCTATCCATCTATCTCGCTTTTCTCTATTCTCTGTGACTACTAACTACTAACTCTGTCTATCAATATTAATCTGTGATGACCTCTGCCTCTCTCTCTCTCTCTCGCTCTCTCTATTGTGCTGTCCAGGATAAATGATACAAGTTCTTGATTTATAGGGACCAAGGGAGGTTGGGGGAGGGGAGGGAGAGTGGGTGTGCCACACTGCCACGTCGATAGTTCACGTGTGAGGGATGAGGTGACACGTGTGAAGGAGCACAATAAGAAAAAAAAAAAAAGAAAAGGTGGGCCAGAAGTGAAATGTGTGAGGATACGGAGATTAGGGGCCACTCTTGGATACGGAGGATCCAAGTGGGGACCCGAGCAAGGCAACCTTCACGTGGGATGCAGTGAGAGAAGGCGACTCTGCTCTATCTATTATTAATAAAAACTTATGTAACAATAACCCTGAAACCAATAAAGATTCTCTCTCTCTCTCTCAAGTGAAACGTACAAAGCCTATTCTCATCAATTTACCACGACAAACTTACAATCTAACCGACGCAGAGGCTTGACTGAAATGAAATTTTTATTTTCTTTTTCTCATCTGTTAGCCTCATATGAATGATACCTCTTAGACGACATCTATTGTTTTGATGTACAAATTTTTCCCTACATTAGCAACATGAGAAACCTTTCCCTAAATAGTAGTTTATATATATATATATATATATATATATATATATATATATATATATATATATATATATATATATATATATATATATATATATATCTGTTTCATAGAAAATGGTTTCAACTTTCATTTTTTAAATTAGAATCAGAAGGAATTGGTAGAATTGATCTTGGAACTGGAATTTTCTTTAGTACTAAAGAAAAACAACTTTTTTTCGGTAAAAATAAAAGTGATCAACAACTTGGAACTGGAATTGATAGCGGATTGAGACCTATTTTGTTTAATTGCATCCTATGCTAATTGAGTCCGACCTTAAATAGGCCGGAGGAATCTGATTGATTCTGGGATGATTTGGATGCGATTTGATTGGGACTTCTCTTTTTTAGATAGGCCCAACCTCATGTAGGTTAGATTATATGAAAATTTTACGAGGGATTGATGCCAAGGTCTCTTATTTACATGTCAAGTTTCAATTCAAAATAAATTTAATATTAATAAAATTTAAAAAAAAAAAAAAAAACTTTAAATAGAGTAAATTTCTTTTCCTTAAAAAAAAAAGAAAAACAATTCCAATGGACGTTGCATCAGTTTTCAAATACGGTTGATAATTAATGTAATTTGAATCATATCCAAAACACGTGAGAAATTAATTTTCTATGTCAAAATTTATTGATTATTCTTCCACTTAGAGCCAAAACTGACCCTTCTGTTTTTTACATAGTCAAACATAACCAAATCTATAAACAAAGGGAAAAATTTTCCCATTACGTTATAGTGATATTTTTCTAGGATTTTTTTATTCTCTTTCTCGCTCTGCCCCCATCATTGGTATGATTTGTGAATTCCTCCCCACCACACCGGCATTGTGGAGATACTTTTTCTCTCTTTTTTTCTTTTTTCGGTTTAAGTAATGAGAACACTGGCTAAGTCTTATTTTGTTTGTAAGACTTAGAGGTCTTACTTTAACACATTTGCTAAAAAATATCTTATCATGGATTTTGCAATGTGTCAATGATGAAATTGTTGCTGATATTGTCATATATGTTTGCTTTTTATTATTAGGAGAAAGTTTTTCTCCATCGTGTGCGAAGGCTTCAACCACCATCCTAGGCTTTTAAAAACATCATCAATCTCCTATTAGACGAAGTCGATCTCCAAGTATGGCCCTCGAACCAATGATCATGAAAATCCCAAATTTGCCTACAAATAGCCTCCCCTTATTGTGTGATACTTTTTCCCGTCCATCCGAAAGCCACAGTCAAGGGACTCCCCTTCACCATGGCTTAAGAAAAACTCGATCCTTTTTACTTTTTTTTTTAACCTTTTGATGGTTTAGTGGGATGGGGGGGGGGGAGTTTATGGGGTTGGGCATCTCGGATTCACCAATTCATGACCCGAACTAATTTGTTTGAACCTCATTTTGTTTTTAAGGACAATATTAATTATCAAATTTGACCCAGTTAATATATGCTTTCTAATAGACCTAATATAATTTGAATCATTCATACCGCGTGGAAACTTAATTTTCCATTTCGAGCCAAAACAGGACCTTCTTTCTTTTTAGACTATATAGTCTTACAAACCCTTATAAACCAAGGAAATTTTTTTTCCATGACGTCAGAGTGCAATTTCCCTCGCATATAAGATATTTTTATTCTCTCTATCTCTATGTCTCTATATCTATCTAAATATATGGTTCCATATATATAGTACCTTTTTTAGGATAGCCATTGGTGTGACATGCAAATTCTTCCCCTTACCAATGGCTATCCTTGAGGGCAGTGTGTAGGGTTAAGCAGCTTGGATGCAATAATTCGTGGCCCGAATCGATCTAATCGAACCTCATTCTGCTTTTAGGGATAATATTAGCAATTTTTTTTTGGTAAACATAATATTAGCAAATTTGACCAAGTAAATATATGCTTTCCAATGGACCGCGAGTGGAGTTTAAAATATGGTTGACAATTAATGTAATTTGAATCATATTCAAAATACGTGGAAAATTATTTTTTCCATTTCGAGCCAAATCAGGACCTTCTTTCTTTTCGGATTATAAACTCAAACTGAGCCTTTATAAACAAATGGAAAATTTTTTCCATGATGTCAGAGTGCAATTTCTCTCTTACATAGGATTTTTTAAATTCTCTCTCCTACTTTAAATATACGGGCTCCATATGAATGGTATCTTTTTTTAGGATAGCCATTGGTGTGATGTTGCAAATCCCCCCCAACACCGACGTCGTGGAAAATCCCCTTCCATAAACAAAATAAGACTAAGCGGTCTTTTATTTTTTTTGAGAAAAAGATACAAATGACAGACATAGTGTAGATTCTATCATACACCCTTTCACATAATAAACTGTGGGGTCCACCCTGACATTCTTGGCCCCATCATCGTATGACTTGCCACATAGTGGCGTTGTGGGGATCCCTCTTTTTTTATTTTTTATTATTGAAGTTTTATTTTTTATATAAAGAGTGTTTACTCTAATTTTGTTTATAAGACTAAGCGGTCTCATTATAAACAACTTTGCTAAAATCATTAATCATGCATTTTGCAATGTGCAAATGGTGCAACTGTTGCTGACATTGTCATTTATGTTTGCCGTCTAGTTGTATTTATTTATTTTTCCTTTGATTGGGTTCGTACTTGAGAGGAAAAAAATTCGACTGTCGTTGACAACAATTCATGGCCCAAACCGATCCGCTCGAACCTTATTCTGTTTTATGGATTATATTAGCAATTTTGACTCGGTTAATATATGGGTAATGTTCAGGTTTGGGTCTATCAGTCGCGTCATCCTTGGAACCCAATCTTCCAATATGGGATTGAGTCCCACAGTGTAGTGGGTTGGGGAACAGGGATGAAATTTTTACTTTTCCCATAAACCCTAACCGTAGTTCTTTGTGTTTTGTGAGACTTTGGATAACATAGGGTAGGATATGATTTTCAAATGCCACATCAACGGACAAAACATTTAATGTTATTTTTTGAGCTTTTGCAAGTTCGCCACCCCAGGTTAAACAAACAAAGTTGGAGTAAGATTTTGAAGTGCTACAACAATGCTTTCCCACCCTAATTCTCCCACCCCACCTAGGTTCCCGTCAAACAAACGGGACCATAGTGAAAATTTTTGTTCTAGGAAAAATTTATCTCATCCGCCTTTTTGTGTCAAAATAAACAGAGCCAGGAATCTGCTCAACAAGCCTTCCAAGTTCCATATATCTCAGGCTTCAATGCTATTGTAAGCATGCTAAAGCAAAATAAGTGCACCCCTCATGGGTGATTCACCAAATAATGCCAATGGGGATAAAAGGTATCTAATGGCATTTTTGTAACTACCCCTAACCATTCTATGTATTGTGATTAATATCCTTAAAAGGGAAAATGTTCTTTGAGCCATTGGAGTTGGTATGTGTCCATCTCTTTCCTCTCCACATGAATGACCTCGCTGCCCTCCATTGTACGATACCATTCTACCATACTTCATTGGCGCATTCCTCTATGTTGCTTGCTTAGAGAACCCTCTGCTTATCCTTAGATACCTTTTTCCTTATTTGAATGTGGATCGACGGACCAATCACCATTACATATATAGTACGTACTAAATATTACAATAAAACTCTTAGAATAACTTATTAACTTTTGTTTGATCTTTTGTGAGATCTATCAAATATTTTAGATTCAATTAATAACATGTTTCTAATAAGACGCTTTCACAAATTATGTGTTTAATCCAACATAAAAAAAAAGAGGTTTTTCTCATGCACGTCATAGAGTTGATATGTTTTGTCCAAGCTGCAGTGAGCCCAAAGCAACAATGATTTGATTTCCCTTGTTTATTTGTTGGAAATGGATTCGGAAGCCTACCTAACCTGCCTTAATACATAAATTATCTTCATTATTTTTTGTATTTAAATCACTTCATCATCTAGAGTAACAGTGTAATTAAATTAACCTAGCTAATCAATCAATCTACACAATTTGGTTGAACCACTATATATATATATATATATATATAGTTGGGATACAAAGGAATCTGTATTAATGGTCCCTCCACTGCAGTAATTAGGGTCCATATATAATAAAAAATTAACTTAATTAATCAAATAAAAAATTATATATGGAGGAGGGTACCGTATGAATCATCAATATATTCCTAAAATGCTGTTTACCATATAAGTGGTGGTTGACGCAGTTCAAATTTGGGTCAAGATTATATTCCTTAATATTGGATTTGCCCACCAATATTCCTTTCTTTAATTTATTAGGGCACATCTATCTAAGCTAAAAATGGGTCTTTCTTTTGGATATATTCTAAGTCGTCTAAAAGATCACTAATATTAACTATGTTGGATGGCCAAGGAGGATGCACCTTATAATTATTAGGCACTCAAAACCCATTAAAGGTAATTAGATATATATGGATTTGAAAAGTGTATTTCTGATATATCGATGCCTACTACCTAGCTATTTATTTGATCTCAATCAATACCTTGCTTGCCAAAACAATCCAAAGCCCTTATTCCTGAGTTAAGTGGCTGCAGCTTCTTTACATTCACTGGTGTTTAACCAAATTTGGATAAGAGAGATGGGATGGTAAAGCTGGGATTCGATCCTAAGCCTTAATTGGTGATATACAGACCATGACCACAATCCTTACCTTTCTTTTCATTCTCTTTGGTTGTGTTTGGTATGTATTCCTAGTCGATTTGGCATTCTGAGTTTTGGGTTGAGTATATTAATTGCTTGTAGATGAGATTCTTTCTCTATCTCTCTCTAGTTGCTTGTAGATGAGGAGAACCTCTTCCCCTCTCTCTCTCTCTCTCTCTCTCTCTCTCTCTCTCTAAAAATAGCTACGATTACTAGTGGAGGAGATACATTTGGCAGACCTAATGGCACTAATTCTAATACATTCATGGGGTCTGAATAATGAAATTAAACAGTTTCTATTATGAAACTTTTAAGACATATATAGTTGCGTATTTTGAAAATTTCTCCAACTTGCATAATGAACCGTGTTCATTTAAGGGAGAATGTTCTCTATGCCACAGCGCAGCCTGTGCCAAGACACATGGACAGCTTGTGCAGGGAGCCAGAATGGTCATTGCGCCTACCCCCATGTGGCTGGGCGCAGGCTACGCTGCGGCACAGAGAACAACACCCCTTCTTTTAAATATAAACTTCATGACCATCTAACACAAAAGGATCAAAATTCCCATAACTTTCCATCTTAATTTGTTCTACAAAAATAATGGCAACTTCACTCTTGGAGAGAGAGAGAGAGAGAGAGGGATAAGGATTTGAGTTACTTGTGGGATATGTTTCTAATGATATATATATATATATATATTGTATAGTACAATAAATAGATTTATAATTTCTTAGTAATGGAAACAGAAATTCAAGATTCAATCTGATATCACTGTCGTTTATTATATTGTAATGGTTCAACTCAATTTGGGTTGAAGAGGACACTTTTTATTTGATTAGGTCTCCTTCCTCTTACTTTTCTCTTATCTTTTAATTAATTAAGGTATATAGTCACTATGTACATTTCTTTTCTTAATTAATAATCATATATCTAAAGAAGTCTAATTTAATTCTTCAGCATAGGTTTTAGCCTAACTTCCGCGCACTTTATGCGTCTATTTTTTTAATAAAACAAAGAAAAGGGTACTCTCCATTGACCATGGAGATGGCCTCTTTTGGTTTTTGTTTTTTTTTTTTACCACATTACATGGAGGATTCATTCACCCATTTTAACTCGGCTAGGTAAGTTGTCATCATGGAGGAATTCGATCAGTTTCTCTTCGCTAGTGGTTAAGAGAGAATCTATTCATCTAAGAGGTTTAACCGATTGGTTAACATGGTGAAAAGTATTTTTGATCTTGTACAATAAGGCCTCGTTTATTTGGGGGAAACTTAGGTGGGATGAGAAAATGCTGATGTGACATTTCAAAATCCAACATCAATCTTGTTTGGTTAATTTGGGATGGGGAATTTACAAAAGCTCATGAGATATCATTAATTGTTTTGTCTGTTGCTGATGTAACACTTTAAATTCTCATCCCTTTGTTATTCAAAGTCCCACCAAATTAGTGGGACTTTGGTTACTATTCATGAAAAAAATAACTTTACCTTAACTTTACCTCAATATTTACACCCCAACAAAACTCCACTAATCTATTGGTCTCATCTTCCCAACAATCCCACCCTATCTTAGGATTTTTATCACCTCCAGTTCCCCAGTTTCTCTAACAAAGAGGAAGGGGGTGGGGGTGGGGGGGGGGGCTAGAATAACCACCTTACGTTTGCCTGGGTGAGGTCCACCATCCCATATTGGAGGAACTGGGGAACTGAATCGGAAAGAGAACTAGAGGAGATAATTTTCCCCCTACCTTACCCTCTAAACAAACGAGGCCTAGAGATGAGAGTTACCTGTTATACATGAATCAAATCATAAAGTCACATCATAGATGATGAAAGGATTCTTCCTTCCATAGGGAAGGACAATTTAATCAATATTTGCGTTCTAATATTTTAGCAAATGGAGATAATTTGGAGAGGGGGGGGGGGGGGTTGAGGTCAATTTTCAGCCAATTGATTATAGTATATGCAAATCCCAATTGCGTTATAACCTGAATTACGCCAGAATATGTTGACATAGACAACATGTCTACAAAATGTAAGAGCCAATTGAAGTATCGATCTCCTCCACCTAAATAATCAAACCTTGTAATTGCTAACATGTTCTCTTACTTCCTTGGATAGATTTATCCTCAAAAAACAAAAAAAATTTAAATAAGGTCCTTTGTCTTATTTTTGTCAACCTGCTTCTTCCTCTTCTCCCATGGGTGAAACACTTATTCTATATCGGAGTTCTAGTTTTTTTAATAAATGAATATTTGGTAGGAAGGAAATTAATTTTTAATCAATTATAGAAAAATATTATAATATATGTGGCATTAAAACTTGAAATAAGCTAGTACATGTTGACGTAGATTTGTTTGGAAAATCTAAGAGGCAATTGAACTACCAAAGTGGCATAAAAAATCAAACCTTGTAATTGAAGACGCTATCTCATATGACCATGAATACAATAACGTTGCTTGGTCACATTTATCCAAACACATGAGTGTGCAAAATTACCACCCAATCCCTCTTCAAATCAAAAGTCTCATCCGTGTTGATGTTCCTGCACATGCTCTCATTGGTCCCCGCATTGGTGCGGGAGTTATACGACCAAACAGCGATCTCTTACTCATATTTAAATATGGTCTTCTATTTAACAATTCTTCTTATTATTTGTCAACCTTTTTCTTTCCCTTCTCCAAAGGCTATATCCAATTCAAAAGTCTAAACTATATATATGGTGGAGAGGTTCAACTGGTATATGAAGTCATGTAGATCCCAAATTTAATGGATATTGATTATTACTTAACATCTTCTGTGTTCACATTGGGTTTATTGAAGTAAACATCATTTCTTGTCTTAAATAATATTGTTATTGAGAGAGGCGCTTTCGTCAACATTCATTATTTTTTTTTTATGAATAATCTAAAAAGGATATTATGAAACGTAAGGTTGGTAAGTGGCTTTACTACTAATTGAGAAGATGCTATCTCATACCACCATGGATAGATTTCTCAACTCAACTCAGCCTTATTCCGATTAAATATGGTCAACTACATGAATCCTTACCCTCCAATCTAGTCTATATTCAAAGCCATGCTTGTTACATGCATGGATTTCTCTCCGACATAATAAATACTTAAATATGGTCTTCTATTTAACAATCGTTTTTATTATTTGTTAACCTTTTTCTTTCTCTTCTCCCAAGGAAATATCCAATTGAAAAGTTTAAGATATATGGTGGAGAGGTTCATATGAAGTCACCTGGATCCCAAAGTTAATGAATGTGGGATTATTCCTTAACATTTTCAATCTTCATATTGGGTTTATTGAAGTAAACATCATTTCTTGTCTTAAAAACTGTTTTTTTTTTTTTTTATGAAAAAAAGAAAATTTTATTAACTTAAGAAGGAGAGGGACATGAGTCTACAAATGCACAAGTATCAGTTATAAGAGTTAAGCTACTATAACATTTTAACCATTGACGAAAAGAAGAGTCAGGATTGTTTGAAATAGACAACCTTTTGATACGATCCACTATTTGCAAAAATAGGTTCAAAACTTCCAAAGGCCAAGGAGAACGGGATGGAGTTGGAAGAAATCTAGGTAACACCGGATCGGAACACTAAACTTCTTTCACCTTCACACCCCTCTTAGTGGTAAGGTCCAAACCATAGAGGATTCCAATTAATTCCGGTTCCAGAGGATGTCTAGATTTAATCTTCCCTGTAGCCAACAAAAAGGGTTTGTCATGTTGCAAAATGCAAAAAGCCCAGCCAGAGTAATCTATATCTCTTATGTCTCTGGGATCAAACCCTACGCATAACAAAACAGGAGAATCTAAAGTGGGTAAACAAATATTAGGACAAGAAGAGATAATATTATGACTACAAAGTACAGAATCCAAATTCAAATGAGGGGAGGGCCAGATGTAGCTCCATCAGCCATTGTTCAATCTTCCGCAACGTAGAGAGGGGATCAAGCTTCACAGCATTAAAAATAACATTGTTTCTAACAGACCAAACAACATAACAAGTTATTATAAAAACAGAGAAAAACCAAATAAGGGAGTTCTTATCAAGCCGACGGCTAAAAAAAGTCAAAATGCAGAAATGACCGATAGAGGGGAAAAAAATGAATTCCGTCCTCAAACCCAGTGGACCAGCTGCCCAGATATGTTTAACCCAATCACAGGAGAGGAAGAAGATATGTCAGAGGGTCTCATTACAAGTGCCACAGAGAGCACAAGTGGGATCGACCTGATTCTATTTTGATACAAAATCCTTAATCGGAAGCCCTGCATGTAATACACGCCAGAAGAAAATTTTAAATTTAGGATGAATATTAAGCTTCCAAAAAAATTTCCACCAAGTGGTACAAGAAAAATCAAGTATAGAAGAACAGGAAAGAAAATGTGCCACTTTTTTAGTGCACATTCTTTATTGAGAAACGCGTTTTCGTCAACATTCTTTATTTCTTTATGAATAATCTAAAAAGTATATTATGAAACATAAGGTTGGTAGGTGGCTTTACTACTAATTGATGAGATGCTTTCTTAGATACCTTCACGGCTTTAAAAATCAAACCTTATATTTGATGAGATGCGATCTCATACTGCCATGGATAGATTTCCTTCCAAAAAAATAGATATTTAAATGGATTGTCTAAATCACACCTCTATAAGATTATCTAGAATTTGTCGTCTTCTTTTAATTGCCCTTTGTCTTATTCTCAAAAGTCCTTTAAATTAGGGATATAAAAGAGTTTTCAAAAGTAATTTAAAAGTGACTTGTGATTATGTTATTATAAAAAATTATCATCTTGCACATTTTTCAAAAACACATGTGAAATAACAATATATAACCTCATTAGAAGGAAACAAAAAAGCATGTTATACTAAAGAGTTTAAAAAAAAATAAGATTACAAATTATTTGACACCTTAATGTGGAAGGTGTCAATAAGAAAAACCCATATTTAAATATGGTCCTTAACTTTCCTTCTAATTATTTGTCAACTTTTATCTTTCTTTTCTCCAATTCAAAATTTTAATCTATATGGTAGAGAAGTTCAACTGGTGTATAAAGTCATCTAGATCCCAAATTTAGTGGATATGGGATAATTCCTTAACACCTCATGTGTTCACATTGGGCTTATTGAAATAAACATTATCTCTTGTTTTAAACAATAAAGGATATGATAAACCATAAGGTTGGTAGGTGGCTTTACTACTAATTCTATAATTTGATGGGTTTATTAGGATACTTTGAACCTTTTATCAGGATCTCCTTTTTTTTTCTTTTTTTTTTTTGGGTACTTGGGTTTCAAGATTTTATTGCAATTAAATGAGACTCTAAGAATAGTGTCGGACTTTGTACAATAGGGAGAGAGAAATAATTATAACTCTTCATTTTCTTCACACCTAGTTTTTCAAATATTCTTATTTTTATTAAAAATATCAAAATAATATATATGGAAAATATTTTGTCACCAAAGTTGGTTACAACAAGATTTCCAAGTATATATGGGAAATACCATTGCATATTTGCATGTGCTCTTTACGCCTTATTCTTAAAAATTATTTTAATAAAGATAAATATGGGTTTTCAAAAAAAACGTTGCATCATTGTGATCAAGTGGTCACGGTTCGAATCTAGAAACAACCTTTTTGTGAAAGTAAGGATAAGACAACGTACAATATGCATGACCTTTCTCAGACCCCACAAGACGAGAGCCTCTTGAACATAAACATAAGTGGAAAGTTTTCCTTCATCCACAGTTTCTCGATCTTCACTCCTATGGTAAAATAAAGGAAGAAAAAAAAAGAGTAAAGAAGCGGATAAATGAGGTAAACCTGCATAGAATAGGAGAGATTTATATATAGTAATAATGATAAAGATATGTAAGTGAACCTTTGCCCTTTCCTTTCTCTAATAAGTGTGTAATTGCATAAATGAATGAATGAATGAATTAATGGAGAAGAGTGATTGCATGTGCCCCTTACATCTTATCTTTCTCATCTTGGAATTCTCCCCCCTCTTCCATTAAACTATACACCAGGAATTTGGCTTCCCTGTCGGTGTCTGATTTACCCAATAAAGTGCTTCCTTACTACTCCAATTCATCTCTCTCTCTCTCCAATCTCAATTGATCCCTAAAGATCATTTTGTTTCTCTTTTGCTTTATTCTTTTGTGTTGCCATCTTTTTGTTGTCTTTGTATAGTTAAAACCTTAAGCTTTTAAACCTAAACTCCTCTTTTACAAGTGCATTGTATGACCCTACACAAGTGCTACTTTGTGAACAAAGCTACCTAGAAAGAAAATGAGATCCTTTTGTGCCTGTGTCCAAGGGAGAATCCACCTCTTTTTTCTACTACTACTATTCCTTCCTAAGCTGTAAAAACAAACAAAAAAAAAAAAAAACAGAGCACTTGCTTCCATTGAAGAGAAAGAAAAGTCGCTGTTTTTAACTCATCTTTCTCTATGTAGGCTTGAAAGTGAGACACTGCTTCCGGCCTTGCATGGGCTAAAAGCCTAAAAGATTGCTTTAATATTTGCTTTTAGGCATAACGCAGCTGTGTGGTCTTTAATTGTATATAAGATCATTAGTGGTCATTCCATTCACTTTTCCCTCATTTTTATTATTGTTCTACTCCTTCCTTCACTCCTTCAACCTCATCCATCTCTAAACATATTTATATTCACATTTCATTCTTTTAAGTTAAGGGTCATAGCAATTAACCAATCACCTTCCCAACCTAAATTCACATTAAATCCGGCCCACTCTCATATTAGCTGTGAAGAAATATCTTTGATTAGTGCCTTATAGTGGTAGGAAAAGGGTTGTGGTTAAAATAGGGTTTTGTGTAAATCCATATTATCTGTGAAGAAATTAACATCTTTTGATTAATGTCTCTATAGTGGTAGGAAAAGGGTTTGTGTTTTAATACACTGTGAGATCATCAATTAATGCTTATTTGCATTATTATTGATATGGGTACTTGACCAACTAGCTAGCTAGCTAGAGAGAGAGAGAGAGAAAGACTACCTGTCCTATACACGTGTCACATTCTCCAAGTCATGGAAATGGTCCCATTGATAGTGGGCTAACTCTCTTAATCTGGCCAACACTAAACCCCAAAACTCTCACTGAATGATCCAATTTTGCATGAATGAGGCTACCTGGGCTGTACTTGATTAATTCAATTCATTAAAGACTCTGTTCACTCTAAGCAATTTTCTAACACTCAAAACTTACAACAACAATTTTCTAACCACTTTGACTATACTTGCAACAAGTTTTTTTTTTTTGGGTTTTCTTCGGGGTGCAGTTGTCAAGGGCTATTGGCCATCAGGCCCCACAAGAAGTCAAGAAAAGACCCATAAGGGATCAACATGGTATCCACATGGGCTTCGCTTCTTGGAAAACAAATAAATGTGGACTTGGTGTCACTCAGAAGACTTGACGCAATTCTCTTAAAGAAAGTAGCGAACCACCGGGGCAAGTCTTGGATCGACCACTTGCAACAAGTTGTGTCTACCTAACAGAGTTTTGTCATCTCCCACACGTTAAAAACAGGCTAATAATTAAGATGTGTAGCAATAAATGTAAAGTACGAAAGAAAAGTCTAAAGCCTCAAGAGTTTGGAAATTAAGGCAGTGTTTGGTATACATTCTAAGTTGATTTCACATTCTCAGATAATAGAAATAGTTATTTTTATTGTTCGAGAAGATAAAATTAACCTAGAATGCAAACCAAACACAGCCTAAGTGGAAATTACTATGAAATTATTCTTATATATATGGTAGTGATATATGCATGTGTGGCCCTAATTCATGGCCACAAAACAACAACTAGATACTTCTTGGTAGCTATTAGAAGACATAGACCAACCAAGAGAAGAGCATTAATTAATTTCACACCTCCACATATATACTATCAAAGCGATTGATCATTCTAGATGCACACTAAAATGTGGACTTAATTAATGTGCAGTTTAATTTTCTTTCCCTCATTCCACATTTTTATTTATTTCATTTCTATTTCTTTCATGCATTCAAATTGTATGAATAAAACTCGTTCATCAATTAAAAATATGTATGAGCAAGAGATCTCTACTTGGTCGCATAGTCTCTACATAAGTTTTTGGGCCAATGGGTGAGCATATCTGGGTATCTACCCAGGGGGCAGAAACATCATCTCACGGTATCTTGTGAGAGGGCATAGAAAACACCACCAAGTAAAGATCTTTTTCTCAATATTAAGTATAGCTTCTTCATCCATTATTAGGACTTGGGAGATAATGGTAATTAATTCATTAATTTCATGGTTTTGCACGTCACTATTTTGATTGTAGGGCCCATGCAATGCCCATAGATTGAGCTTCTATCACTACTTAATTGGCTCATGGAATCTGACATCTAATCTAATTTTTGACCTAGTAGTCTTCCTCGCTATAACTGTCCATCTGCCCCTGAACCCAGTTGGGATTCTTAAATGTCTTGATTTGTACTATATATTTGGACTTTTGGGGGGGAGAGAGAGAGAGAGAGAGTTCCAAGTTTATATATATTGAGATGTTAATTTGATTAAGAACCAAGCTTAGAAGCAATATGTTAGTTGACCAAGTGAGACCAGATTAGATAAGGCTTGTAGTACAAGAGTTGTCTTACCTCATATATCCTAATTAATTACAAATGGTTTGCTTTTGTTAATCCTGTTAATAATCGTGTCATCAATCTTCATTCTTCTCTACTTAATATAAACAATGCTTGATTAGGCTTCGGTCCAAATAGTGAACGCGATTCAGCGAAAATAAAAAACAGATTACAACTCTAATTAATGAACAAACCATAACAATGTATACCAAAATGTTCAAACATGATAATGAGACTAGTATTAATGCATAGACCAAATCCTTGTGATGAGTTGGATAAGGACTATGAGAAGACCCTTGAGTCTTTGACAGTCACTGATGAATCTCTAGCTTTTAATCCCCCAATTAATTGAATTTGTGCTTAATTAGCATATCTATTAGGTTGTTTAATTGAAAGAAAAGAGAAGATAATGTAGTAATACAATGAATGAGACATTAATACATATAGGTCCACAATCCAACATAATATGCAACATGGATAATGAGGGTTTAAGTCTTTCATTCAAATATAGAAACATTGGTCTAATCTCTTAATTGTGTGGCTTTAATTGAAATCTCTAGACTGCAAAGGTCATCTATTAGTGATAGCATGTGCTATGTTTTGTTTTTCATTATTTGATTGATCTTTAAGTTTTTGTCTATGTGGTATGCGAGTGGATGATTTGCGTCTCTAGAATTTGTTCCATCACTTGGGTTCACTAAGAACTGTTGCTTTTCACATCTAATTGATCATCAAAATCTTGGGTTACTACCAATATCCATGAAGATTCTCACAATAATGACTAAACAAAAATTCTTTCTAAGTTTTAAGGCTTGGTTTGGGAATAATTATCACCTTCAATTCCTCCAATTCCTCTAATAGGGGGGAGTGGACCCCACCTTGATCAGTGTTTTCGGGCAGGGGGTAGGGAGGTCATTTCCGCCTCCATGTGAGGAATTGGAGGGGGCAACGAGTTAGAGAGAATAACGATTCCTTGGTTTGGTATGCATTTTCAGAATAGATTCTAACTGTAGAACGCATTATGAAACGAGAAAAAAAGGAGAGATTTCAGAATGTGTTCTAGACCCAAAATCTATTCCGAGAATGCAAACCAAATACAACCTTAGTTTCAATTTGATATGTTTCAAAAGACAAAAGCTTTGTATTGGATAAAAAAAAAAAAATTTCATTGTAAAGGACATATTTGTCACTATTTATTATAGCATCAAGAAGTGATTCTCTCTCTCTCTCTCTCTCTCTCCCTCTCTCCAATGAATCTGTGGTTTACCACAAGTCAACATTTCTTTTGGTCAAAGTTTATCTTATCTACCACAAGTTGAGTTGGTTGCAAGTTGCAGGTCAGCTGGTCAGGCGTGAAAGATGGGCTCCAATGGGACCCATATGTTGGAAAAGAAAGCCCAAACAAAAAAAGTTTCATGGGCCCCCAAGGACCGAGGGCAAGGAACCTATCCTACAGCCCCATCATCCCTCGTAGACTAATAGGCTCATTAATGGTGTTTGCCTGTAATTCTATGTGTTGTTGTCAAAGCCAAAGCTCCCAATAATAAAACCATAAACTAACTAATGTTGTAATGTAATTATCAAATCCATCAAGACTTTGGGTAGCCTATACTATTACTTTCAAACTTGCATTCCATTTTGTTGTCTTTTAATGAGACAATTGATACAGTCATACACGGTTGTGGGGACACAATCTAGAACAAACTGAAAAATCCTTCATGGCCCATGGGCCCATGGCCCAGATCACTTTTTTCTCTTTCTTTTCAAAAAATTCGGTTAATCCATATGGGTATAAGGCATGGCACAGTAAGTTTGTAGCCTGTGTGGGTAGCACATAGTGCAGACTGGATTTCACTCAATCTTATCATTGTCATGAAAAAAGGATGAATTTCATTCATTCTTTAACAACTCAAGATTCCTGTTAGCCAACAACAAAAAAAGAAGTCTTCATATAAAGTTCCCCCTCCCCCTCCCCCTCCCCCTCCCCTTTTTGAATGTTCCAAAGGTGGATCGAGGGGAGGGAACAAGTGGGGTTACTAGCGTGTGGAACTGAGGCTTGAAACCGAGACTTTAGGGGCTAAGTCCCTACTGCACTAGCCCATTCCAGGTGTACTAGTAGCTGTCGGCGTATTCATATAGATTTGAAATAGGATTTTGGTTGTTATTGCGAGTTCTTGGGATCTAATCCTACCCACTGTTAGCAAAAACGTGTTTATCTCTGTTAGATTCTAACCTAAAAGCTTGAACTTTTGTGGAGAGGTCTAACTAGTATAAGAAGACACCCAAGGTCGGTCCCAAATTTGACCGATATGGGATTATTCTCAATACCCTCTCACGCATAGATTGAATGAGATGATATCGTACACGTGGAGTGACACACAAGGGATGTAGTGGTAGGCATTTGGAAAGACACACTCTGTTCTGATACTATGTTAGTTTCTCACCTAAAAGCTTGAAACCTCACAACCTTTTCGGTATTACAGGCAAACAACAATTTGCTCAGCAGGCTTGTGTGATTACACTTTCATCAAAAAAAAAAAAAAAAAAAAAAAAAAACATATTGCTCAGCATATATAGCCCATTTGAAATGCTTACCCAATGTAGGCTACCAGGTTGCTAATGGATATAGGCTTGAATTGGGGCCCCAGGTATAGAGTCCATCGTGTTGGGCTTGAATTGGTGTAAAAGAGCATTAAATGGGCTTTATAGCCCGTATATGATCGATCATGTTACAATATATGGCTCTGCGTAGCAAGAGACCCATGGTCAGGATAGACACTTGATAAAGATCCAATGAGACAACCCCATCCCTGTTCCCATATCTCAAATCCCCTGATCATCCACGTTTGCCACATGGCAAGTGGTGATAAGTCTACATGTCAGCAGCACCCACGTCCCATGTGGAAAGACCTATTTACTTTTCTATATCGTTTGCAACTATTGAGAAGAGCTTCTTAAAATCACTAATAGGATCTCAAAGCTCTGTAAAATAGGGGATGACAAATGGGTAAGCTTTTATCATTCATGTGAGGTGTGGCATAGGAGATTCCTCCAACCTTGGCATCATGGATAGTTTTAGGGAAAAGGAAGCATGTGCCACGGCCACCCTTCTAATATACTATATACCACTCTCACATAATAAATAGTAGGGCCCATATTAACATTCGCTCTCCTATTCTGACCACGTGGACCTTATATAAATGATATCACTCTTCATACCTTCATTGGTTTGTAGCGTGTATATACTTTCTTACATTGGCATAGTGGGAAACCCTTCCCCTAGTGTTCATAAGTTTCAAGAGAGATGTGAGGTTGAAGCGAAATTTGTAAAACCCAACTAGTCCGGAGTGGACACTATAGCACTGTTTCAAAAATTGGAATCAGATTAGACGAATAGGCCGATTCTGATTCAAATCTGCCGTGATCAATCCCGATTCTTGATGTTCCGATCCAACCGATCCTAAGGTTTTTTGGGTGAATCCGATCCTAAGGTTATTCTCACTGAATCAGAGTGTTTTCAGATTTGAGTGGCCAATTCTAAGGTATGTAGACTGATTCGGGCCGATTTCAATCCGAATCAGTAACCCTGCTCCAGAGTCTCAACAAAAATTCAAATTTTTTTAGTAAACGGTCAGTTGGCCAGTTGAAGCAAGAGAGAAGTGTTTTTCTCTTCGAGGGAGCAAAATTAGCAAATGCTTCGCCGAGCCAAATGTATGTCCATATTGCTCAACCTCAACCTGAGGCATCTGCGGTTAACTGGGACACCTTCCATTCGTCACTATGTTCGCAAGAGGGAAGACGACGACTACGTGAATAAACGACGAAGAAATTCCAAGGACGGACAGGAAGACCATCATCATCTACACTTGCATAAGAGCAGAGGCCAACATATCCTCACCAACCCTCGAGTTCTTGACTCTATCGTCCGCAAGGCCGACATCAGGCCCTCCGATACTATCCTTGAAATCGGCCCTGGCACTGGCAATCTCACCCTCAAGCTCCTTGAGGCTGCTCACAAAGTTGTTGCCATCGAAATCGATAAAAGGATGATTGATATCCTCTGCAATCGAGTCGCCCAGTGTGGGTTCCAAGACAAGCTCACTGTAAGTAGGTTAGTAGTATCGACTATATATCGTTCGATGAAATTCCTCACAGAAACGAAATCGTTTGTTTTTTTTTTTTCCTTTTCTTGCTGGCAGGTTATATATAAAGATGCGCTCAAGACTGACTTCCCACAATTCGATCTCATCGTTGCCAATATCCCATACGGGATATCTTCACCTCTCATCGCCAAATTTGTGTTCGAAGGCCAACCCTTCAGGAGCGCCACGCTTCTCCTTCAGAAAGAGTTCGCTCAACGGCTGTTAGCCAAGCCTGGTGACTCTGCTTTCAATCGCCTGGCCGTCAACGTCAAGCTGGTGGCCGACGTGGAATTCATCATGAACGTCAGCAAGAAGGACTTCATCCCCTGTCCCAAAGTCGACTCTTCTGTCGTCAAGATCCGCCCCAAGGCTACAGTCCCAGAGGTGGATATGGATGAATGGTTGGCTTTCACTCGAACGTGTTTTAGCAAGAAAAACAAGACGCTGGGAGCCACGTTAAAGCAGAAGAAGAAAGTGTTTGAACTGCTGAAGATATCTCAACTAATTGATACATTTGCAATCTCGCAGAGAGACAACGCTGTTGCCACCAAGTACGATTATGATGGCAATGGCGATTGCAATGAAGAAGAAGAAGACGAGGAAGAGGAGGAGGAGAACGGAGAGGGTTGTTCTTCATCATGCCTTTCTGAAACAGAGATGGGTTTATTCAGAGAGAAGATCGTTGGGGTTCTAAAGGCAGGTGGGTTTGAGGGGAAGAGACCTTCCAAACTGTCCCATGAGGAATTATTGGGTTTGCTTTCCCTACTAAACCAGGCAGGAATCCATTTCAACGGCCGACCGAAGGTGAATCTGTGAAGCCTATAAAATGTATAACAGATTTGGAAGCAGAGACGCAGGTAATTTAGATTCAACTCCGTGCCTATCGGACAGTCCAGTTGTTCCAACGGTGTGGTTCAGTTCAGTTCAGCCTAACCCACATCAGTTGTCCAATCTCATCAATCTTCTCAGCCCATTTCTACGAGGAATTAATTACAAATGAACATTGTCACACGCAGGCCAGTTACGCAACTACCTAGCAAGATTTGAGTTATTGACATTCTTTTTAATGTCCAATCCAACTGATGATGTATTCTGTATTGGGCATTTGCCTGTTTTTGTGAACTGTCAAGCTCTGTTTTGTAAACTTGATTATATTGTTCTGCATCAAACAAGTAAAATATGCAACACAGGTAGTTGAAAGAAAACGCTCAGTAAAATCTATTTAAGAGCTACTGGGAAGCTATGACTGGAACCAAACAGGTAAAATTTCACCTCCAGTAAAATTTCAATATCTTCAGGGCACCACTTTGACAAGATAAAGGGTGCATAATTCAAATTTGATTATAATTGTAACTAATGTAATTATTTGAGGGGAAAAAGCTCTAAACAAAGTTTCAAGCATATCCTTTGAATATTTGGAACAGAGCCAAAGAATAAGGCTAAGACTTCCCAGCTCACTTCCAAGTTGTGACCTGGATCAGAACGAACAAGAATGACTATAAATACAATCTTGTCTGACAGACTCAAAAGCATCCCCTCTGCAAAAGCCTATAAATACAATCTTGTATGATAGACTCAAAAACATCCCCTCTGCAAAAGCATCAATACATGGGAACTACAACCATATTCCTTCTAAAGAGCTACAGGGAAGCTATGACTGGAACCATCTTCTGACTTGTCTAGAACCTTGCTATAAATACAATCCTGTACGATATATAGATTCAAAACCATCCCCCTTGGCAGAAGTATCAATACATGGAAACTATAACCAGAATCTATTAAAGAGCTACTGGGAAGCTATGACTGGAACCATCTTCTGAGTTGTCTAGAACATTGCTTTTCACCATCACGCTTGTCAGAAGTGCGCTGTGAAAACTTGGATCGATACTGTTCTATCAGCATGTCAAGTTTATCCACGACCTCCTTCCCTGAGTCTTTCCCATCTTTACTCTTCCTTTTCTTGAGGTTCTTCTTATTGATAGGCTGTTGCTTCGAAAGAACACTATCCTCTAGCTTCCTCTTTCTCAGACTCACCTCCATGTTCCCTGTAGGTTTTAATTCTCGAGTATCAGCAGCCACATTTCCGGAATCAAATGATTTTCTACCCTCCAACTTTTTCAATTTTTGGTTCTTCTTTGGCTCCAAAGTAGTCTGAGATTGATCTTCAGAAGCAAAATCAACCTTTGTTACTCTCTCCACAGCTCCCTTTTGCTTCTTGGTCTGTGGGAGTTCTTCCTTGGTGACTTCCCCAGGGCCCATGTGTTCCCTTAAATTTCCTTTATTAGGTTCTGGTGTTTTGGCTGACCTGTTAACATCTCTACGTTTTCGTTTCTTGTCTATAGCATTTGGATTGGCATCTTCATTCCGAGATTCAGTGTTTTTCCATTCCACTTCTGGGAGTCCGCCCATGCTTTGTTGGGCCTGTAGCTTAAATTTTCGCAACTTCAGGGTCTGGACGTTGTCTAGAGCGAACTCGACAATGGGGCGATGCTCTGGACCAAAAGTTTCTGGTGCAAAAAATAAGAAAGAAATTAGGCTCATTGACTAGTTGGTGCATTGAAAGGAAGTAGGAATTAAAGATTCTGAGCTATGTTTAAAAAGCAAAATCTAATTTTAATTTTCAATCTGAAATGTTGCATCACCCTTCTGTGCCAACTAGAAAAAATTCTTCCAGTTAGTTATGCATTTCCCTAGATATTCAAGACACCCAGAGAACCATAGATTTTTGTAATCGTGGGATATTATAAACTTACCATGTGGACAATATAGTTGGTGTAACAGTGCTTTTATAATGCAAAGAAAAAATCCTAGTTAGATACCAATGTACCCAAAAATATTGAAATTGAGTGTTGTAGAAGCACTTCTGTTAAAGTGTCTTTCAAATGCATTTCTACTTCTTTTTATTCAGAAACACTTATTACATCCTGTTACCAAACAGGTTTCTACTCCTGCAGAAGTGCTCCCCGATAACAGAAACAGAAACAAAAAAAAAATAAAATCAATTCCACCTCAAAAACACTCCCGCGAAGAAGTCTTGTAGAACGGGGGCAGGGTGTCAATTGGTCTGGTTCTGGGCTACCTGTCCGGTTCTTTAACGGTTCCAGCCCTAAGGGGTCAGGACCAGAACCGGACCAATAAGCTAATCGGTTCCAAACTTGAGACCCAAGACCATTAACTAATGGGTGGCCCAACTCCGGTTCCTAAACGGTTCAAAGTAGTCCAAATTTTTTAAAAAAAATCCCTAACACATGTTACATATATTTAATAATATTATAAAAAGACACTAATTTCAACCACATGAGATATGCTTCATTTTTTTTTTCTCAAATCACAGAAATAGTCTGTATTGCCTACTATTTTTGTATTAATTAATAAGTAGGAACACCACCACCCTCATAAGTTACGATTATTTAAGGTATGTTCTTAAATTAGCATTCCCAAATGGACCTTTAAATTTACAGCCAAATCTTTGGTAAAATAGTATATGAGACAAGTGGTACCAGCCAAAATTGAAAGACAAAAAAAAAAGGGTTTGACCTTAGCTCTCATGACCTTGAGTCTTGAGAATTATATAATATATAGGGTTAGGATATGAATTTGTTCCGGTTCAACCAGTTCCTAATTGGTAGATCTGGTTCCGGTTCCTAACGGGGCAGTTTCTGGTTCCGGTCCAAAATTGACACCCTTGAACAGGGCCTTTGTTGCCCACAAAATTGTCAGCATTGGCCATCTATCCGAATCTCTTCCGTTTTCCTCATTCGATTCTAATGCAGGATTGGTTGATGCAGTATTCCGCCAGCAAACAGAAGATGAAAATAAGCCCCTGCGATTTTGTTTTGGTCTGGCTTGGTCCAGCTTTTGATTCAAACCCATGGCTTGCATTCTTAACCAAGTGCTTATGTCAGTTAAGGAAAATCCCAAGCAGCTGGTCAATTGGAATCACATTCCTTGTCAGTTTGGATTACATTTTCTTTTAGGGAAATTATCAATGCCACCCCCGGAGGTTTGCCAATATTTTAAGGCACCCACACGAAGTATTGAACTTATTAGCGGCTCCCCTGATTTAGAAAACAAATTACACACACACACCCTACCGTTATTCAAGAGCTGTTAAGTAGTGATGTCAGCAGGTTCATTTTTTTAAAAGACAACTCCACCCTTCTTAGTGCATGGAATACCTATTCTACCCATCCAATTTAAAGAACCAAATATCCTCCTTCCTCAATTGATTGAGGAGAATCACCTCTGAACGCCTCTACTACGTCGTGAGCACTACGAACACCATACATTCCGACGACCAAAGAAGCCACTGTCAACTGACGAACATCTAGGCAAGCCAGACGACCATCGTCCTCCCTCCGGCAGCAATCTACAAGACCCCACGACCTCTGTATACATTAGGAGGGCAGGTATGCTTGAAGGGGGCAATAACTGTCAACTTCCTCAAGATCAAAAGGAAACATTTATTCTGAAGCAATTTTAACGTATTAATCACATAATGCTGAGACAAACGCATCCTGTTCTGCTCAAGTTGTGTGATATAACATTGGGAAGAGAAATACTGGTACGAACTCTTTGGTCAAACCTGGAAGAAAGATCTCTGAAGGTGGGAAGACAAGTTCTATTAATTTATTTTCTCTAGGGTTTCTTCATAACTCCTTTGACTGAGATTACTGGTGGAAGCTTCAATTTCACTGTAGGTGGTGGAAAATGGGAGAAATTTATAGCTCAAGGTAGGCCTCTGCAATTTTCGCACTCTTTGGTCAAACCTGTGTGGTAGCAGGGGAAGGGGAGTGGTAGCAAGGGGCATGGGAAGGGGTGTGTGGAGGCAATCAGATTGGCACTTAGGTCTTTAAAGGAGGAGGCAAGAAGATGGTTTGATGAGGGACTTGAGCAAGGTTCATCTCCTGTGTGCTCAGGTAGCAGAGGTGTGTTGTGTGTGCAAGTAGACACTTACAGCAGTTCTGGCCGGACAATTGCAGGTTCTCCGGTGTGCAAGTCGCAAGGATGGAAGCCAACGGTAAGAAAGTGATTGTGGGCTGGGTTTTTTATGTTTTAGTGTAAAGGGTAATTTAGAAAATTGCATTTCATATGTTAACCCCGTCAAAATCTGGGTAATGGTTGACATTTCAATACTTCGTGTGGGCGCCTTAAAATATTGGCAAACCTCAGGGGGTGGCATTGATAATTTCCCTTTATTTTTATGTTGAGACAAATAAGGAGTTGGAGGAGATAAGGGTTAGTTTTGAGTCAGCTTAGGAATCTTTCAAACGCACCGACGGCTGGAAATAGTTGTCCTATTTAGTTTGATCTTTTATTTCCTTCGCTATGAAGTGTTATCTAATCGTTCACGCAAGAGGGAGATTTCTTTCTTTATTTTGGTTTCCTTTTGAAAGTTCAGGTCTCCAAAAAGTTTCCACATGGATCATTTCAGAAGAAAAGTTAGTTTCCTTAATTGAGTAGATTGTTTAGTCTGATTAAGAACCTTCCTTTAGTTTGTGTATGGAAGAAATCCTGAATTGTTTCTATTTTTTCTTTAGCAAGTTGTTTAAATACATGTAAGAGGTAAGAGGCAAGGGATGTAAATTAGATCGATTTGGATTCAAGTCTAAAGTTTTGATTATATGGATCATGGGCAAAGTATTTTTTGCCTTTTTGGTTTTCTGTTATTAAGGGCCAACTCTATGAGCCTACATGATGGGGTACTCGGTCCTATACGAGATTTTAGTTTTTCTGTTTTGTTGAGTTTATAGAAGTCCTAGAATAGTTTCTACTTCAGTCCAAATACTTTCTAGGAGTTCCTATTTCTGTTATAAGGTCCTAGAAGTGTGACTGCTGGTGTGTTGACTGTTGACTAGTTTCTAGTTCTGGTCCATGGGTAACTTTTTATAAAGTTTTGTACTAGTAACCCAAGCAATTGGGTTGATTCCTACACTAACAATAGGGATTGGAACCCCCACTATTGTAAATAACAAGTTTGATCAATAAAATTGCTGTTTTCTGCTGGCTTTGTTATGGATTCACAATGCTCTTAAGGAGTGGGTTCTCCTTGGCTGACTGGGTGGATTCTCTAGGCCAAAGGAGGGTCTCTATTTAGAGTGTTGCTGTGCTTTTAAGTTCCCTTTTAGTTTTCCAGTTAAAGAGATCAACCATCCCTAAACTCCCATTAATTAGGTTAGGTTTTCCAAAGTTTTTTCCTACCCTGTGGATGCACTGTTTTTGAGTTAGTTTCCTGTAACTTGCATGATGCAGATGCCAAACTGTTTGGCAAGAAATATGTCAAAGGCACCCATAGGAGAAGGGCTGGTTCACTTCACCAATCAGTGGATCAACCCATTGGGCCATAGGGCCAACCCAAATGGGGCTGGAAGTTGATGGGTCTCCCAAACCCAGAATCGTGGGGACAATTTTGTCATTCTTCTAAAGTTAATAAGTTGCACCGATGGACAGATGGAGACACCTTAAAGGGTGGGGACCAAAAGCAATAGAGTTAGGCTGCAACACTTAAGTCATCCAAGTGGGTCCCACAAGGAAATGTGAAGACTTTAGAAGATTCAATTAGTAGTTAGTAGTTTCTATTTTATGTGATTCCTAGTTACTAATTCCTTAGTTTCTATTTCAAGTCATGTTTCTATTTTTCATTGTATTTTGAGATTGAGAAGCAAGTATTGCTTCCTATTTAATGTAAAGGCTTTAAGGAGCCTCCCCACGATTTTTAGTAGATGAATGAAAGCTTGCATTATGCATGGAGATTCTCTTGTCCATTGTGAGTGACATGAAAGGCTGAAGGAGCTTGGATGAGAGAGCCTAATCCACCTATCCTCACTTTCTATTTTCTGCACTTCTCTTTCTTCTCTTCTTCTCTATCGATTCCTTTGTGGGCTGTTCTCTGCTGCTCAATACCTTTGCTGTGAAGATCAACTGAAGGCTGCTACCCATCTCTAAACACAACCAAAGTTGCTGCTGCTATTTCTCCCATTCGATTGAGGCTGCTGCTGCTCCAGCGACTCAGTCTTGCTGCTGCAACTTGTGAAGATCATAACTCAGCAACCACTGATCCCTGTCAAGGAGACCTACACTCGATCCCAACCTGAGGCCCTGTTGCTAGTTATTTTGGCCTGTAGGCCTTAACACCTTCTATTTTGGTGCAACTTCTATATCTCTCAACCTCACCATCACAATGTTTACCAAAAAAAAAAAAACCTCATCATCAGAATTGAATGAAACTTTCGGCATAGCTTCTCCTCTATACAAACATCATTCAACCTGAGTTTGGATCCATTCTATTGACTGGTCTGGTTTCTACACACTGATCCACACTTTCTAATTTTGTGACCTGTTGATATATTGTGATATTGTTATCTGGTCACCCTATTCTGTACCTGTTTGGAGGGTTTGCTGAAAACCCTAGGAACTACACTCAACCTTGCTATCAGCTCTATTGAGTGGGCTGGATTTTGGATTACAACCCAGGCCTTACCTCTGAGTTTCGGTCATTACTAAAACCCTGCTGTTGGGGTTATTTCAGTTGACTGCTGTGAATTATTGTGGGTTTATCGGGGACTAAATTAACCTAATTTAGTCTTACATTATTGCAAACTCTTTATTTTTTCCTCGAACTTGCTCTGTTTAGCCTGAAACTTTACCTGTCCTCTCTGTTCATCTATCCCTCATAAACCCTATCCATAAACTCTCATTTCATATCCAACTTGATGACACACCCTGTTTTGGCAGCAGGCAATCTCAGATCTCATCGCACTGAGTTAACCTTTGAGTTTTCCCTTCAATTTTTTACCACAGATAGACCCTACCAGGAACCCAACCTCGACCCTAGTTCAGCACCATCCAAGCCATAGTTTGTGAGTAATCAATTTTCTCCCATCAAGCACTAGTTCTGCCCTAATTCCTGAATTTTCAATTTCCCTGTGTTCTGTCCAGTTTCTGAGTTAACAGTTTGTTATAATTCTTCCACCTCAGTCCTTGTATTAAAAACCTAAACCTAAACCATAATCTGTCCTCTTTACCTGCAAGAACTTTGAGCCTAAGACTGTAGTTAAGGTTAGGGTTTTCATACTGCCACCATCATCTCTCTGTTTTTCCATACATCTTCAAGTCTGTCACAGGTAACAACTGGTTCAAGTTTCTGTTAGAAAAGTTTATACAACAGGTCAGATTTCTGCTCTTGTTTCAATATACATACTCTGTTTTGGTGTGATATTCCTGCTAGTCTTTTCATACTGAAACTACTCAATTCTGTCCACTGTTTCATCTTTAGCTCTGTTCCTGAGATTCAGAAGTCAACTCTTTCAGTTTTGGTCAATAAAACTGTAATGGAACTTCTCTATTCTCTCCTACTGGTACCATGTGCTGTTATTAATACATCTAGCTTCAGCCAAAATCGCATCTCAATAACCAACAGAGAAATCTGTGATTCTGGTCTCTGTTGATACTCTTAAACCCGACGGTATGCAAACAGAGTTATAGACCTATATGAATTGTATCTTAAGATATGGCATATTTCTCCCTCAAAAGCCAAAATCTGATTTACTGATATCTCATAATTTCTGATTATTTTTTGCTGCCTCTTCTTCCTACACTTTGAACCCTAGTTCTCTATAATTGTGCCCATGCAGGCTGTTTAGGTTTTCTTTATCCCTGCCAACATCAACGCTATATTTTCACCCTACGTCTTCTTCCATTCATGACATTAAGAACAATAAGATAAAAAACAAGTATGACAGCACTGGAATAGACGAATAGCTCAATGATATGCAATCAAAAAGCAGTAAAACCTAAACAATCTAATTTTCAATGGTCAGCATATTCTTAGGGGAAATTGAGTTCATTATACTACAGAAGTACATTACCAGGATTGTTGTTAAGAACTCTCAGAGCTACAAGTGCATGCTGATGTTCAGTGAACTCAACAAAAGCTACCCCACGTGAATGATTCTTTTGAATAACCTTCCCTTTCTTTGAATCCTTCAAGAACTTGATCTGGATATCCATTGTTAAAGTTACTTGTAACAGTTATCTTAAATGTACAACAAAATTATAGTACAACTATTCCAATTACTATCAGGAGTAGCTTACCTGTTGAACCATGGGTTTTTGTTTAGAAGCACGGGAAAGAACTGCATCTATACAAAGCTTCTTAAGATCCTTTTCAGTCAACGACTTGGGCAAATTGTATATTATGAGTCTGGTTCTGGAAACATGAAAGTTAGGAGATTGAAGCTTGACCTCCTTTTTCTTTTGCAACCTGTGACAGGTAGAAAACTCAAATTATAATTTCATCTCACCCAAGCTTTTGTACAGAAACTAGCAATAATACGTCACGGAGAAGGGCAATCTGTGTTAGTTCTCCAAGTACATAGATAGTACAGAATGTAACATCCCAAGGCTAAGACATGACATCAGCCAATATGATGCAGCCAGCCAATCCTAGATTCCAGTCAAAAAAGCAGAGATCAGATCAGCTGCTCCACAGGACCAGATGTCCAGATTTAAACTATTTCCTGATAAAACAAGGTTTGAAAATCTAGCTGAGTTGCTGGTTTCAGTAGCCTGTATAACAGATTAGAACAATAAAACCAGAGAACCGAGAGTGATGGAAGAGAGAAGATGGAGGGAAAGGGGGACTGCCTAGAGATGTTGGAAGGGACTAGCAGCATCTTCCCCCCCCCCCTCCCCAACAACAATGTCTTTATTTATATTAAACCAGAATACATAGGGAGGATTCCTAATCCTACTAAGAATCACAAAATAGAAACATAGTTTCAATAGGAAATTAAACTGGGACTAAACTAACCATACACAAACTAGGACTATCCCTAATTTCAAATAGAAAAGGGAACATAAGAGGTATCTCGATTAGAAGAGGGAATATTCTAATCGAGATACACAAACCCTAGATGCTCGATATACATTCTTAACAGCCTGCATTGGGAAAAGAAAGAATGAAGAGAGAGAAGAGACAGGGGCTGTTATGGGACTGTGAATAGTACCTGAAGAAAAGGAAGAGAGAGAAAAGCGGAAGCCTTCTTGGCTACACAATTCAAATCCAAATTCTGTACTTCATTCCATTAACCATCATTATGGGGGGTTACCTACTTATAAGAAAACAAACAAAAGTCTCCTACATCTAAAACTCTTAGATAGCTAGACTAACTTAACTAACAAGGGACTCTAAAATACTTAATTAATTAGAATTGTTTAATCATAAATCTTCTAGATAACTAGAGCCCCACACAACTAACCAAAATAGGACTCTTTAAGGACTAAACTGAAGCCAACTATACCACCTAATGGATCCCAGTACTAATTAAATATCTATTTTCATATCCCTTTAGACCCCGGCTTTTTGGCCTTATAATTCAACCCATTATAAATAAAACCCAAAGAATTAAAAGCTCGTACCCCATAGGTATTAAAATAGGACAAATTTGTATAGTGGGCCCAAGGTTTAAAGTATCGGTATCAGGTATCATATCAGTTGGGCAATTTTAAGTGACGTATCGTATCGTATCGGAGATACGTACCGATCGGTGCATGAAAATGATCAAAATACACATGTAAATACATTTTTGGATACAAAAAACAATATAAACAAGCAATATATGTCATATATCATGCATATACACTAAGAATTATGAATAATATATAACCAGACAAGTGCGGCACTTCTAAATTGTTATAAAAGATGAGATTTCTTACACGCAGAGTCACTCTATTGCCATGAAGAATGTCGGAGTAGATCAAACTCATGTCTGTAAGAGTCTTCAAGAATAAGAGCAACTAGGATGATGTTGTGTACTGACCGAACATAAGCACAATATTGACCCTTAAGGAAGCCATTTTCGGTTTTGGGTGGAAAATGATGGATTTGAGTTCAAATCTTTGCAAATGTTTACAAAGCATGCATCTAATAGTTAGTTGAACCTATTCTCCTTAAATCATAGCAAAAAAAAAAAGAACTAAAATGCAAGATTTGAAGCAAAAGATCAAGTTTTTTGAACAAACCCTACCTTTGCCCTTCAAGTGTTGAGTATGTCTTGTATTCCAAGGATTCGAGTGTGATGTGGATCCGACCCAACCCGACATATTTTGTGGCACGACGTGAAGGGAGAAAAAGTTGAGATTTAGTTCGTGACGCGGAGGGTTGGGCCGATAGACCCAACCCATAGCAAGCGAATAAATCTCTTTGGGGGGGTTTGGGGGCATAAATTTTTTTGGGGGTTTTGGTTCGTGTTTGGTGTAAAATATGAAAAAAAGCATGTGCATCGTCGATACATATTGATACGTATCGGTACATATCGATATATATCGATCGATACGTACCGATATATACCGATACATTTAAAAAAATAAAAAAAATTTGAAAATAGTACGTATCGACCATATCGTATCGTATCGTATCGTATTAACATGTATCAGTCGATACATTTTTTTTTTTTTTAAATTGTAGAAAACCAAGGATCTGTAACTAATAACCTTAGAGAGAGAAGAGAAGAGAGAAATGAGAGAATGAGAGAATAATTGCTTGTTGTATTCATTGATAGGTAAACCCCTCTATTTATAATAGAGGGGAAAGCTACAAGAGACTAAAATAGGCGATGTGGGACTAAAACCCACATAGCCAACTTACACCTAATAACATAAAAAATAAACTAACCCCAAAAGGACCAGAATACCCTCACGGTTTTCTGGATTACATATTCCAACACTCCCCCTCAAGCTGGATTATACAAATAAGTAAAGAAAGAAGATCCAACTTGAACTAAAGAAAAAAAAACCCCTAATAATGCTAACACTCCCCCTCAAGTTAGCGCATACAAGGTACTAATGCCCAACTTGAACAAAATGGGAAAAAAATAAGGTGCAGCAGAATCCAGCTTGACAGATGAATGCAGCTCCCAAATAAACCTTCAAGAACTTGAAAAAATAGATCTTCAAAACTTGGACAGACATGATTAGCAAACCGGGACTGGAATGTCTTCCAAAAAAGGCAACTTTCAACGATCTTCAATAGCTATCCAGTGATGAATCTCAAATTGTCATAATGACATAAAATCTTGAAGTTAAATAACGAGAGCAGCAAGCAGCGAAAACAAACTGAATTAGGCAGCGGAAAAAATACTGTATCAACCCAACTGAAAGTCCTCAAATAGGCAACAACCAAATATATTCAATACTCTTCAATACTTCAATCTCCCCCTTACGGCAAACTCAACCCAATAACAAAGGATACCCAATAGCAATGGTGGAAAACACTGATCTTCTATGTTTTGCACCAATGTTCCAGTAAGCGTTCTACAATGTCAGCAGGTGTACTGTACATAATCCCCCCCCCCTCACGTGTGGTACACGTGGACATAACAGAAATGATGTAAGGTGTAATGGCAAAAACATAACTTTCCAGAATTTTCCAAAGGTGTTATGGGTAAGTAAAAAGGAACGAATGACAAAATTGTAATTTACCAAAAGTTTCCAAACGTGTTATGGGTAAATATCAAAGGTATGGGATATGAAGGGAATTAGAATTATTGAAAGGGAACGGTGTTGGAAAAAAAAGGATGGCATGGCTGTAATTCGGTGGAAATCCATTTTTAAATACAAACCAAGCCCAAGGGCAAACTGGTAATAAACCAGAATTTTCAAGGATCAATTGGGTAGTCAAATAGGGGAATGTATTAAAAGGTAATGGCAGTTCTGTAAATAACCAGAATTTTGCAAGGGGTTTTGGTAAACAAAAAACAATGGGATGCAATTGGTAAAATAATGGCTATGGAGAGTGGCTATTTGGTAAATAACCAGAATTTTCAAGGGGTTATTGGAAAATAATGAAGCAAGGGGACAGATTTGGAAAAGAATTTAATTCCCTAGTAGAAAGGGTAAACTAGGAATGGAATGTAAAAAATGGATTAAAGATAATAAGAGATAAAGAGAAGGGTATTATTGGAACTCAAAATATAAGGTTTTAAGAAACCAACTTACGAAGGTTGTCTTCAACCTTATGACAAAGAAGCCAGGGAAAGCTCGGCAGCGGAAAATGGGGGAGAAGAGGAACCAGCAGAAGCGGCAACTCCTCATGGTTCATGATCTCCTAGAACTAGCAGCACCATCTCCAACCTCCAGCCAAAAAACCAGCCGAAAAAACGATGGCAGCACATCATAGAAACCCAATCTCACGATAGATCTGCAACTCCATTGACCAAATTCTTTGAATCAAGGAGGAACATCTTCACAAACCAGTAACAGGGTAATCGATTCAGCAAACCCTAGTAGCAACTCGATACCAACAAGTTGCTACTGAATAATCAACATCAGCAGCAAATCGATTCAACCAGCGAAGAGAACTTGTTGACAATCATGCTACCAGCAGGAACCCCTATAACCCCATTGACTTAAGAGAAAAGGGGAAACAGAGAGGCGGAAACCAAAGGACCCCATTGATGAAGGTTGTCTTCAAACTTCAAACCAGCAACCAACGGATCTGATTCAGATATGGTAGATCGAGATGGATCGAGATGCAGCAGGTCTTCAAGTAACCTGGAATTTCAGCAAAGAAGGCCGTAGGCAGAACAGATCTTCAAAAAAAGCCGTGTTAAGTCAAATAAATCTTCGGCAGTAGAACAGACACTGCTGCCAGAAAACCTCCGAACCTTAGGGCAGCAGCAGAAAATCGTTACAGCCAAGGATCCTCTTCAACCTTGCAATTCCAGCATACAATGACTGCGGAAAATTAAAAAAAATTCGATAAAGATTAATGAGCAGGAAACCCTAGTTCTTCTTTTCTTTCTATGAACTAGGAAACCCTAGTTCTTCTTTTCTTTCTATGAACTAGGTTTTCTCCATAAATTGGAGAACTTTGAAACGACTCTCAAAACTGCAAACCAGAAGAGAATCAATCACTAGTTACAACAGCTCTGATACCATGTAGAAACCACTTCCTCTAAAAGGCCGACCTTTTAGGAAAGGGAGGAAACAATATGTATATCATACAAGAGCTCTAACACGGCGGACTATCCAAAGTGGGACACAGGTGGATAAATAATTTAACACCTGCCCGCTCCCAGGGGGACTCAATACTGTGACCCCTACCTGCTCTGATACAATGTTGGAACCGCTTCCTCTAAAAAGGCCGACCTTTTAGAATGTATCGGTACATTGTTTTTTTTTTTTAAATAGATATGTATCGGTATTATATTATAGTATCGACACCAACTAATACCGAGACGTATAGGTCGATACGGTACGATACACACCGATACTTTAAACCATGAGTGCGTCTGCATCATTCAGTTAAGTGTGAATCACAAAAGAGCAAGAGAGGAGAAAGAAAGAGAGAGAAGAAAGGGTTTTCAAAAGACATCAGTGAGTTACAATCCCACATCAGCCATTTTACTTAAACAGTGTTTTAAACTCAATGCCTAAAATACCCTTACAGACTTAAGTATTCCCCATAAGACTGCATTACATATTCCCAAAAATATCCTCATTCTAATTGGTGTAGACACCGATTAGGAAAGAACAGAGAAGTCTGAGATAGGGTCTCAGAGTTGCAGGGGGAAGGAGGAAGCTCACTACCACACACTCACTCAGAGCAAAACTCAAATCTTGTCTCTCACTCTCTCCATTCTGTTTTCCAACGTTGCGTACATGCAAATATATAAAGGAAAATAACAAGACTCATAATTAGACTCTAGGACTGAAACTAACTTGTAAACCAATTCTAAAACTAACAAGAGTTCAAAATAAAATAATTAACCTACTTCCAACATTGTTTGATCATAAACCTGGGTTGGACCGGTTCCATCTGGGTTTGGGTTTCCAAAGTTGGTCATATCTGTCCAACCAATCAAGTGCTACTGCATCACTAACACTCCCCCTCAAGTTGAGGAGTAGATATTGTACATGCCTAGCTTGCTCAAGAGGTTATGAAACAATGAGGAGTTGAGTTCTTTTGTCATCACCTCAGCTAGTTGAGCTCCTGTCTTCACAAAGGTGTGTAGATACTCCCAAAGTCGATCTTCTCCTTTATGAATGTCGGTCAACTTCAATGTGCTTTGTGTGATCATGTTGCTGAGGATCATGAGCAGTATTGATGGTAGGCTTGTTACAACAATATAATCTCATGGAGCCATCAGTATCAACTCCTAATTCCTAAACCAACTTTTTCTACCATACGAGTTCACAGACTCCGTGTGTCATTGCTCATTCTGCCTCTGCACTAGACCTAGCAACATAGATTGTTTCTTGCTCCTCCAAGTAACTAGGTTACCACCTACAAATGTACAGTAACCTGATGTAGACCTCCTGTTTGTTACAAGACCCAGCCCAGTGTGCATCAGTGTAAGCCCCAATCTTCAAGTCATTATGTTTAGTATACAATGATCCTTTTCCTGGAGTTGCTTTCGGATACCTAAGAATGTGGTATACAAGTTCCAACTGACCAGTCCTTAGAGCATGCATGTACTGACTCACCCACTCCAACAGCATATGTAATCTCATGATGAGTGATGGAAAGATAGATTTGCTTTCTCACCAATCCTTGATACCTTCTTGCGTCAATTAACAAGTGACCATTGTCATCACCTATTTTGCAATTTGGATCAATGGGAGGTGCAGCCAGTTTACAACACAACATCCCTACCTCTTTCAATAGATCCAAGACATACTTCCTCAGACAAATATGAGCCCCCTTTCTTGACCTAGACACATCAATTCCCAAGAAATACTTTGAAGTACCAAGGTCTTTAATCACAAATAGTTGGACTAGGTAATTTTTTAGCCTCCCCACTTCTTGATCATTTCTAGTTACTACAATGTCATCAACATAGACAATTAACGTTGTGATTTTACCATTGCCTTGCTTGATGAACAAATTATGGTCAGCTTGGCTTTGAGTGTATCCATTTCTTAACACTGCTAGTCTGAATTTTTCAATCCAAGCCTTTGGAAGCTGTTTAAAATTATAGAGTGCCTTCTTCAACCTGTACACCTTCTCTTCTTCTGTAGGAAATATGAAATCCGAAGGGACTTGAATATACACTTCCTCTTGCAAAGAAAAGCATGTTTTACATCCCATTAGTACAATAGCCAATCCTAATTCACTGCCAAGGATACGAAAACTCTTACAGAGTTAAGTTTCGCAATAAGGACAAATGTTTCTTGATAATCAATTCCTTACACTTAATTGTATCATTTACCACCAGTCTAGCTTTGCACCTCTCAATGGTGCCATCCAAATGATGTTTAATAGACAAGACCCATCTACATCCCACAAGAACATGTCCTTCTAGAAGATCATTCCCAAGTATCATTCTTCTTCAATGCCTTGATCTCCTCCTCACACATAGCATCCTTCCATTTGGGATCAGTAATGGCTTGGTTACATTTTTGAGAATAGAGGTAGCAAATAGGACAACCGAATAAGAAATGTCTGCAGCAGAGATGGAATCATAGGAAACAAACTTGGCTATAGGATGGTAAGTACAAGATCTTTTTCCCTTTTGAACAGCAATAGGGAGATTTAACTCTAGAGGATCGGATGAAATGTTCCCTAGATGAGGAGGATGGGATCAGAGGAGGGCTTTTTGCAGGTCTTCTTCACTCTTCTTCTGTATACAATCAGCTCCTTCTCCTTCTCCTTCTCACTTCTATTTGTTTCCTCAGGAGTCCCCGATTGAGAACTCCCTACAACTGTGGGATCCTCTACACCTTCCATTTGCATAATCTTTTCCACATCAGACTTCCACACATCAAAGGATGAGGGTAGAATAGGGAAGGGTTGTGGAAGTTGCTGCATCACCACCTCTTCACACTCACTCTCCCCCTGACAAGGGACCACCTGAGATGAAAAGGGAAGACTCAAAGAAAGTAACACCCATGGATACAAGTTTTTTTCCTAGAAGGTGGGCGGTAACACTTGTAGCCCTTCTTAGTAGGAGAGTATCCAAGGAAGATAAACTTAAGAGCCTCAGGATCAAGTTTGGTATGGTTAGATTTACAAACATGGACATAACACACTTAACCAAACACTTTGGGAGAGACGGGGAAGATGGGGGTGTGGGGAGTAATGGTTTTTAAAGGAGATTCAGACCTAAGAATATTTGATAGCATGCGGTTCATCAGAAACATGGCAACAAGGAGAGCTTCAGACCAGAAGGTTTTGGTAACATGCATGCAACAAAGTACCCTGTGATTTCCAAGTGATAGTGATTCGTATGGACATACAAAGCCCCTAAATAGTTGATCAGCTACAGTAGTAACACTCTATGACTTGCACAAAATAAGAAAAAAAGAACAATTACTCTGCTGAGAGATGTCTGATTACTAAGTTAAATTTGTATAAACAACACAAAACTATACTTTTATGTAGTAGCTGTCTTCACCCGAAGAATGAGGGAAAGAAGAATTAGTTGATCAGCTAAAGTAGTAACACCCTATGAGGTACACAAAATAAGAAAAAAAAAGAAGAATTAGTCTGCTGAGAGATGTCAGATTACTAAGTTAAATTTGTGTAAACAACACTAAACTATACTTTTATGTAGTAGCTGTCTTCACCCCGAAGAATGAGGGAACTAGTTGAAACTAAAGTCACGTAAGATGTATTAAAAGCAACAAGCCAATAACCATGAATACCTTTACTAAGAATGCTCAAAACCAGGAAAGGTAGAGGGCTCAACTAGTTAAGAGCTTATCCTGAATTCATGGGTCGACTACAAAATCATATCATGCCACTCCAACCTATTTAAGGTGGAATCATCTTCAGAAAGTGTCTAAATGAAAACCCTGTAGGACTCGAACAAGAAGAATATGCTGCCTACAAGAAGACAGATAGCATAACATTCTGTGGCTGAATTCAAGCAACATATATGAAAGAAGCTCTGGAAAGAACAGATAGGAAAGGCTTCAAATACATATTTTATCCAGTTGGAAAGCACGAGGAATGGGAGGCATTCTTGAAGATTCTTCCAGCTTTCAAATATTATGTGCATGAAAATCACTCACCCAGTCAAAACCAGATAACTGATATACCTCAAACTGGGAAGGCTTGACGAAGAAACAAAGGAATTTAAACAAACAGATACTGTGAAAGAGTGGCATGGAAAACCTATAACCAATCAAAACAGAAGCTTGAGCTGAATACAATTTAGGTCAGCTTCAATACCGTATTGGGTACCAAAGAAAAGCTAGAAGTGGAAAAACCATAACTGAAAAGAGAAAATGTTGCTACAAGAGCCAACTATGGTCCTGTTAGAACCTACCCAAACCTAACCAAACAATTGATTGGCCTTGTATGTGTGCAATATGAACACCACAGAAGGGTTTCTTCAATTACGCATTGCCAATTGAGTACTTATCAGTTACTTACATTTGTCGCTTTGATATATCACTAGCTGAAACACCTTCGGCAGCAGGTGAGCCCTCAAGAATGAGACCCTCCTATAAAATATGGAGCATAAAGTGGATTATGCTAAGAGTTACCCATCACCATTAAAAAATGAGCAGAAAGAACATAAATGACCTTCGCAAGATAAAGGTTGCGGTGATCATGATCCTCCTTCTTTGCCTTCTGGAGTTCCTTCTGTTGGGCTGATTTCTTGTCCAAAGCCTTCAAAACTGTCAGTTGTCTACCTTTAAGAACAAGCCCTAGACCAGATGTATCATTTGATGCTGAAACTGCTGCATCTGCCGCAGATGGTGTACTGAACTCAAGAAATCCAGTTCCTCTAGGTCGTCTGCTCACAAGAACAAGAAGATTAGGATAAAATATAAGAACTGTTGAAAAAAAAATTTCTAGATTCCAATCATACTTGGTGATTTGATGAAGAACTGGAACAAAGGATTTCACTTCCCCAAATACAGAGAACCGTTGTTTCACATCTTCCTTATCAATATCGAACGGGAGGTTGCTAATGAAAATTGTTCTCTGCAAGTTATCCTGTCCCTCAATCAGCTGACAAGCTGCCTTTTCAATTTTGGGCGACTTTTCAGATTTAACTGTCACTGCATTTTTTCCAGGCTCAATAGCATTGTCAACATTTTCCTTCTCATATTCACGTATCATGGAATCTTCAGCCACTGAAGGCATTGTTCCTTTTGCAGAGAATGCAATCAAGTTCTTTAGTACTTTCCTCGTAATGACTGCCTCCTCATCAAAATTCAATTCTTCACTGGTAACTCTGTCGTCTATGGCATTAGAGTCTTTTGGAACATCATGTTCAACGAGGGGGTTTTCACATTTTTCTTCCCTAACACCAATATCATCCTCCAAATCATCACTACTGGAGTCACCTTCCTCGTGTCCATCATTCAGTTGCCCTGCAAACAGCAAATTAAGCCCAATGAAAATGATATAATCCAAGGAAATGGAAGAAAAAAGGAAGCAAAGCTTCAAGACGAACTACAATTCCATAGAAGACGGTGGAGCAGCAGTCAAAGTTTGAAAGGCACTGCTCATCCAACAGTAAGGCAGTAAGCAGGGAAGTCAGTATTTCCACTAACATATTTATGTCTACACCCAATATAAAGGGTTTTATAATATACAAAATAATGAATTTGTTTATAAAATACTACAGAGTAGGTGGTGTGAAACCTGAGAGCATCAGATTCTAAGTGCTAAGTTCAAGGGGGGAAACTGCAGGTAAATGGACCAGAAGAGGAGGCTTTTAGAGAATCCAGACAATGGGATTACTAGGAAAGCAAGATAAGCTTGTACCTCAAAGAACCCAAAAATTTAAGAGTATCAGAAACTTGCAATGCAATAAAATGACGATGTTACAGATAAGTGATAAGCAAGGTGCTCACAAGTGGCAGGCAACAATTGGTACTGCTAGCTATAAGAGTTGAAGACTCAGGTGTGCTTACAAATCAAGAAACCATAACTCAACTATTAAGCCAGACATGTGACCAATGCTGTTCCTTCTAATGAATCTTACATCATTAAATCCATCTATATACGAGCAAATGAAAACACTATGGCGCTTTGAGCAAGCACATAACGAATTACAGAAAGAACCTCACAAAGTACAGATTCAATCAGCACAAAGTGTTGCTTACTCCGACAGAGCCTTTTTTTTTTTTTTTTTTTTTGGGGTGCATAAGAATTTCATTACCAAAAGGAAAAGGGAAACAAGGGGCCAAGCCCAAGCTTAGCTAGCGGCCGGCTGAAGCAACAAAAGAAACATTTGAAAGGCCCCAGGAATCAACAATGAGCCTGTTCCTTGGGGTGTCAGAACAACTGGAAGGAGGAGCTAGCGATAACTTTGCTTTAATTTCAAAGGAAATGGAATCTCAAATCTTTTGGTAAGAACAAGAGTTGGAGGTCCATTTCCTAATATTGTGTTCCATCCAAATGTGGTTGAGAGTTGCACAAAACGCTAATCGGCCAACAGTGTCACAAATAGAGCTGCCCGCAAAGGTCATGTCAATCCAAATCCATTCCCTTGAGAAGGGAGGATTCTTCTTCGAGAAGGCCAGCACTTGGAGAGGATGCCTTTCCAGATGGCAGCAGCAGTAGGGCATTCAAAAAAGAGGTGATCCAAGTCTTCAGAATTGTTCCAGCAGAGGCAACAAGCAAGAGAGACTGAGATCTGCCTAGAGCAAAGAAAAGCCTGGGTTGGGAGGCATATGGTGAACATTCTCCAAGCTGTGAAGCAGTGGCAAGGGATGTGGTGCTTGAACCAAAGCAGCTTGCGCCAAGGAGCTAAAGGACCATGCAATCGGATGAGATTCCAGGCAGCCTTGGAAGAGAAGGAGCAAGAGATGCTGGTCTTCCAAATAACACAGTCACCTCTAAAAGCAAGCCTCCTAGAGATGGTGTGGAGCTCATTCCAGATGAGATTGAGGGAAGGAGAGGGAGGAGGGGACCAGCCAGCTTGATCAGTAATATCGGCCACTAGAGATAGCCTCTGTAGACCCGATGCGTAGATGGTTCTAGGGGAGACCAAATGTAGGAGGATTCCTAAAGGGTGCCAGTGATCCAACCACAGGTAGGTGGAGAGCCCATCACCGATACTAGAGCGAATAGCTTGAAGGACCAGAGGACGGCTAGCTAGGATCTTACGCCAGACCCAAGAGGCATCAGAGGAGGCTGAAGCAGTCCATATGGAGTCCTGTCTAAGAAGGCCTGAATATAACCAGTCAACCTAGATACTCCGACAAAGCTTGATATTAAAGAATATCAAAAGCATGCATAAACCAGCAGAACAAACAGAAAGTGTAAATGCGGCAGTTTAATTTGAACTCAAAAGACAATGCATCCATAGGATATCCAGAACAACAACATCCTAAGGTAAAATAATCAAGAGATTAGCTAAAATAAGTTTTGTAAGGTCCATGATAATTTCACATACAATTCCATTAACTTGACTAAGCTTATCCCAACAAGGTGCGAAAATAGGATTTCAGATATGTCAAAATATTCCATTCTGAACAGTAACTGAGTTCAGAAAATCTCTAACATTGACTAAAAGTGAGAGTAAGAGAAGAAGAGGAGTAGATAGGTGGGGATGGAACTTACCCTACTTAAAGCCATATATCTTAAATAGATTAAATAATTACCCCAATATCAGTATATAACATAAATACCAGAAACACCCCTACAATAAATACTTGAAGTCTTTAACATGAATCATTTGAGAGAAGGAGCAAGTGTTATCACCAGTCAACTATTTATCATCAGAGACACTTCTAGAGCATATAAGTGTCATTGTGACGTAATCTCAACGTTTTCTTTCTTTGAGGATAAATAGTGAGAAGCCAAGATCCAATCTAAAAGTATAAGTCAGAGTTGTCTTGAGAATGGCCCCAATGTAAATAAATATTATATAATGGACTTTGGTGAGGGCAGAATTCGGCGAAACAGTAAGGTTGCTCCATTGCGACCTAGTGGTCACGGGTTTGAGTCGGGAAACAGCCTCTTTGAGAAGCGGGGGTAAGGCTGCGTACATTATGACCCTCCCCAGACCCCGCAGTGGCCTCATGCAATGGGTATGCCCTTTTTTTTATAATGGACTTTAGTACTTTTTAGAGCTTGCAGGTGTTCTCATGGCATATTTTACAACTTACTTCTCCCTAAGAATAGAAGTTACAGAAGCCAACATTTCTATCTTCTTTCATAATTCAAAGTTTCCAAACATTTAAATAAAGAAAAGCACAGAAAGAGATTCATGCATTATTAAGTACTCCAACATCGAAGAAAAAAGGTAAGAGCCATAAATCACCATCCTCCTGTGCATCAGCTGAATTAACGCCAGCTGTATATATTTTCTTGGGAACAGCCCAATCAACAGCAATGGGTCGTTTACCAAATGTTTGCCCATTAACTTTCCGAATTGCCTGTAAAGAAAAAGTAAAGACTCTGAAACCTTTATATTACCCAAATTCTTATTATTCTCAACACAAGTCATGTATAGACAATCTTACATTTTCTGCATCCTGCTTGCACGTGAAGGTAACAAATGCGAATCCCTTAGATAATCTACATTGAGAAAACAAGGAGACGATAAACAAGAAAACAGAAAACAAGTTCTGACCCATTTAACTTTCGAAATGAATAAATAAATAAGAAAAAAGAGACAAGACAGATATAAAGCATATACCCAGTTTCAAATTTCTGTGGAACAAAGATGTCCCACACGAAACCAGCTGCTGAGAAGATTCCTTTCAACTCATTGACTTTAGCCTGCATAATATTTTAAAGAATAACTCAGTCACACAATTCCCCCAGCACCAAAAAAAAAACAGTTAAGTCACACCAGCAAACAGTTGACCTTGAAGGGAAGATTTCTAACTATAAGTCTCCATTTTCGAGTCTTGGAGCCCTGATTCACAAATAACAGAAAGCAAACATTTAGACTTGCTTTAAGCAAACATTATCGAGAGATTCGTATAAGAAAAGAAAACCCATTAGAGATCAGTATCACGATTGAAGAAACTACAAAAGAAAGCTGTGCTCCACACACTAAAAATAAACATCAGATTGGTGAGTATTTACATGTTTAGGATGAGTAAATGGTTTACCTGGCAACCTCATCAAATCAGGATTCTTTTTCACTTTTTTATTTTATTTTATTTTATTTTATTTTGGGGGGGGGGGGGGGGGAAGTGGAGGGGGAGGAAGGATTTCATCACTGACATGAAAGAATTTTTCACATTGCATGGAAGAATGCAACAACTACAAGCCTTTTGTTTTTCTGATTCCCATGAATCGGACACCGAAAAACACTGTAACATGATTACCTCATGTTTCCTCGTCCCTTTGAAAAGGAATAGAAAAATGAGAGCATGGGAAGGTGGCCAAGTCATTCAAAAAACCTCACCCCGGCATGGGCCATGTAACATCCTACTATAGATCCAAATTATATATTTTCAATGATGACCAGATTAGACCTAAAATTTGACTCAAAATGGTCACTCACCAAGTCAAGATTTGGTTCTCCTCCATCCTAGAAAGCACAAGAAACTCAGTTTTGTGACGTTTGACCTCCTGCCATAACTATCAGCAATTGTAATATACTGAAAAGACAAAAAGTAATTTTTTTCTCCCCTGTTTGGAAATTTGTCTAGGGTCAGAAGTGTGTTTCCTAGGTAATGCATTTTGAGCAAATTGATCCAGCTGTTCACCATTCTCAGGGAGACAAAATGATGTCAAAGTGTCACAGGAATCTTGAGGAATCTTACAGAAACAAATCCGATATGATCTCTACAGAAGACAAAAGGAGAAGGAGATGGTTCTAGGGTGCCATTTTCGGAGAAATCTTATTAAACTTTTCTACATGATGAAGAATCAGAGATCGACAAGAAAAAGCATATATCTGGAAAAATGCTCCTCCACCAATGGTAGGTATGTTTCGTTGGGTATTGCCTTCAAAAAAAGTTGTGAACACCTGAACAGTATAAGAGGAGAGGTTTTAAGTTGGCTAGAGATGTTATCTTTATCAAAGAGCTCAAGAGTAATCATGCCATTTGTTTCTGAATGTCTTAATGTGATACAAATGTAGCTATCAGGGGGTATAATTTTACTTTGTTTGATTTTGGTTGAGTTCATTCCCCTCATCTGCAAATCTTCACCCATTGACCTGAAATCCAGCTCACCTCTACAGCAGCTGTTTTGGAATTTGCTACTATTCAAATCTGCTGGGTCATACATTAATGAAAGATATTGGAGTGTTCATGAATAAAAGAAAGAAGCATTTCAAGGTTATGTCTGGATGTAGGGCACTCTTTGGCCGAAGGAACATCAGCAACAAAATAATTTGAAGGCATCAACATCAATAAACTACCAGCAAGTGGTCTTCATTTGGAACGTGATTAGGGGTTTTGCACAGAACATACATTTGTAACTTTCTAAAATGCTAAAATTTCTATAAACAAGAAAATATATCATTTCCTAAGTGCAGTTAAAAGTCAATAGGGGAGAATAAAATTTAGTTATTCACTTATTTGCATAAATTCCCTTAATATGTTTTAAAATTAAGACAAAAAAAAATTTTGAATGCCAGTGCCTGATCACAGATCACAAAACAGGATCATTAGTTATTTTTTTCATCCTCATCAAAGATGTATTTCATACTCTTAGTATGCCATCTAAAAGAAGAAAGAAAATTGATAAATTGAGGTAGCTCAGAAGAAAATCCATAGTTATCTAAGATTGTGGTTAACTTTTATACTTAAGTAATCAAAAGTACAAATGGATTGAGTAGCACATGCCATTTTCACACAAAAAAAATACAAAAACTGTAACTGTATCAACACTACAAAAGGCAAAAACTATCTAGTAGATCTCAAACCTCCCCACCCAACTGACGTGCCCAAATATATCCACCATTTATCTCTTGTTGATGTAGCGAGGCAACAGTGGCACGTGCTGATTTAACACTTGTATAAAGTACAGCTGCAGCATCCAGTTTGCATCCATCTCGAGCAAGCCCTGCAACAATATTCCAAGTTTCTTAAAGCATTAATACTCACCTCTACAGAAAAAACTGCAGTCCCACTAGGATGCAATATGTTCCTGTTCATTTGAGATAAAGAGACCAATAGAAACATCAAAAGACATACGCTACAACAGAAGCAAAGAAAGTAGAAAAACAGGTGATGCAAAAGTCTCCAAACAATTGTGTTTCTTCTTCAGGAAGTCCATATCCAACTCAAACCAAGATGTTACGGCAGGGGCCATCAGATAAATTTCTTCGAGGTCCTTGACATGGTGATAATCGTTTACCCATGTCTCTCTTGGCTTTATTATCAATATTCAAGGTTTGTCCCTTCAACTGGAGTTCAGCTACTTGAATGCCCCTTCCACCACCTCCACTATTTTGATTTTTGACCATATCTTAACCTAGTAAGAGCTTAGGAATCGAATCATGATTTATGTGTCAGAAATTAAGAATTCAGATAAAATATAATTTTCTGCTGGTGACTATTTTTACACTGCCCTCCCTCATGATTTCTGACCGGCAATGTAAAGGCCAAGAGATGAGCTTATTTCTATCACTTATTTCACTATTAAACTCCCCAGTTCACTACTTTTGCCTTTGTTTATTTGCACATACCCGATGGATGAAACATCCCACCACCCATTTTCGTCACGTATCGGATACTGAAAATTATTCCCTCCCAAACTTTCAGTGCAAAATACAATGAAGACAGTCCATCAGACCGTAGCTAAATTATCCAATAGTTATAGAAAAATACAAAATTGACTTAACATGCATACAACATTCATCCATGAATAAAATGCCAAGATGCACAGAAATAAAGGAAACTGAAAAATACTAACCATGAAGTTCAAGCATTTCCTTTGGAAGGGGATACGTTACAGAACATACAGAGCCCGACTCTTTGGCACGGCTGAGAACTTCCTCAGCCATCTCAGCACTATCAAATCCACCAAATATGACTGTTCTGGCAACCCTTCACAACATTAAAGTAAGAGATAAATATATAATGAACAAAATTATTGCATCAACCATTCATAATAGGATCAGACATCATCAGTCATATAGAGAAACAAAACAAAATAGATAATTTATGAAATATTGGATAAGGCAATAGTTAACAGTAACCAGGTCAAACAAATCAAATTTACGGCTTTCCAAAAGAAAATAGAGTTCACATACTTCCAAAATCTATCAGAAAGTTTTGAAACTATAAAATCGATACTATAAAGTAAATCAATTAAAAAACTTGGGCCCAGACTAGGGATCATAAATCAAGTCAGTTCCCCATGTCCAAGTTGACATAAAAGACCATGTTCTTATTTTCACTCCCTCACCTCCTTTAACTGCCTAATGTGAACAAATCTGTCACAATAAAAACCACATGGAATGGTATAAGAAGAATAAGACAAAGGGGGAAAAAAAACAGAAGGTGCCAATGTATTTTCAAAGAAATTGGTCTAAAGGATTCTCAAACACAACTAACCAAATATTATGACAACTCAAATCACAAATCGAGGCAATCCAATGAGTAATGCATATCGATCAGAGGATCTACTAGCGGTGGGTTTTCATTTAAGATATAAGGAAAAAAAAACTGCTAGCAATGGAGCAGCAAGGATAGGGAAGAAAGTGAATCGCAAGGATGAGGGGAAGAGAGAGAGGAAAGAGAAGGGACAAAGAGAGAAGCACCAACCTCAATATTAACTAAATCAAACTAATTTTCCATTCTGAATTTCCATAGATTCCTGTAGGATTACAACTCTATTTATAAAGACCAAATAAACTAACTTTAGGACTCCTAAACCAAAAAAACAACACTTTAAATTATCAAACACTTGGTATAGAAGACTCCAAGCAACATAAACTACTGACTTACCATAAAGAAATAAATTATTTAACTAAAAAGGCCTCTTTCTAGACAAAACTTACTAAACAACACATGGGACCCACACAATCTTATTTATATAATTAATTCAGTGTACAGCATTAAGACCCCAAATATGGGCTTATAAAAGAGGCACATTAAATCAATAAACACAAAAATAAGAAGCTCAAGGTCCAAACAACTCAACCATAGACCAAATAAAGTCTTTCGAGGCCTGATTGACCCAATTGGACTGATGGTATCTTAATCACCTATTGCTAGTGACTAGGATGACCAGAATAGCAGTGCTAGAGTTAAACCAGATATAAAGAATGCTTTATAACTCAGAGAAGACTAATCTGATGGGGACAGAACTCTGGTCGAATCTACCAATTGATTTGGTGAAAAAAATCTCAAAATCTGGCCTACATCCAACAACTGGAAAGGGAGTTATATAACTAATGTAGTCCTAGATAGGTAGGAGACCTACTAGGAGCCAAACAACAGGATCAAATAACAAAAGGGGCTACTGGTTTGAATGGACAGCACTAGGATTTAGGTCAATTCCTAGGGTTTGGATTGGATATTGGGAAAGGGGTTTATAGGGTATTAATGGGCAGGTCTAGGGTGCTTTTATGGCATATAAATAATAGGATTTGGGAAGGTTTTAGAATTCTGCAATTTGGACAGAATTGAGTTGCAGGTTTTAGGTTTAATGGAGTGGAGGAATGGAGTGGATAGAGTGGGAGTAATGAGCTGGATTTTAGATCTAGTGTGGGGAGAGGTGGGGGGTTATAGGCTAGAAGTTTGGTTTGGAATTGATGGACAGATCTGAAATTATGAAGGAGTCCTAGTTAAGGTAGGAGTTGCAGGTTTAATGGAAATTAGGGTTTGATGGATGGAGGGGGGTGTGGATTAGGTTAGAGGATGAAGAGGGGAAGGATATATGCAGGAAATTAAAATTACTTACTGGTTTGATCTCCTTCAAAGGCGGCAACAGCAGCTTGAAGAAGCTCGATTGAATAAGAAGAAGGACCTCCCGATCTACAAGATGCAAGGAGTCGATTGGAGTCCACCAATCCCTTCACCTTGATATTACCCACAAGGTAGCCTTGATATTACTCACAAGGTTCACTCAACAGAGCAGAGCAGCAGCTAATGGCAACAAACAAAAGCTTTTTCATTAATTAAATTCGTATCTAATGCTGGTCTCCCTTACAAACTTATATAGAAGACTCAAAAATAGACTTAGACACTAAAAAGGAATGGCCTAACCCTATCCCTAACCTATTAGGTAAACTGACTAGGAAACTAGAATACTAAAGGAAATAGACTCAAAACATGGTTGGACTTATAGAGTCCTAACCCAGCCCAACTTACATCACATGACCACTTAACCAAGTCACGTGATCACTTAAATTGAATCAATCGGATGCAACCAATTTGAACCGGTTCAATTAAAAAACATAAAAATAAACTAAGTATTAGGCTAATCCCGTATGCAACCTATTTACCTATATTTTAGGCCCATAAAAGTGGCCTATTACATTAGAAACCCATGGGATCAAAGGCCCAACATGTATGTAACTCAACCCTAGACTTATTCCCAATGAAACAAGCCCTATTTGGTGATGAATCTGCATCAATAACTGTCACAAAATTAGTAAGTAGACATCCAAATTAGCAACTTACAACTTACAGCCCAAATCAGCCACTAGATCAGGCTGAAACTATCATCGAAGGAGAAGACTGAGATGGGTATTGCTCTCTCAAAATTTGGAATACAAGGGCCTGTAGAAATCTGCAGAAAACACCAACACTTCAGTGTCGCAGGCTTGTATTGAGTCTTCAAACCAGGTTTCTAATGGGGGACTGAAAGAGCAGCCTTCTAATGATCAAACTGCAACAATGGAACCGCAGAAACAGTGCTTCGATTCCTCTCAAAATAGCTTTTGCAGGTTACGAAAACAGAAAATAAAGGAATTGATGGAGAGAAGAAGAAGAGGAAGAAGATGGAAAGAAAGGGATATGTTGGTCTCCCACACTCTCCCACATGCACAAAGCACACATAGGTTGGCTGTAAAAATTATAGGAGGCTAGGGACTGCCTCCTCCTTTATTTATAATCTGCCTTGCTACAAAATAGAAACTCTCCTTGGCTAATGGAGAGATTTTACAAAATAGCAACCAAGTAAAACTTACAAGGAAATATAAACTCAAAATATAGAAACCTAATATTCTCAATGACTAAGAAACAGAAAATAGAAAGTCCCGTATAGGACTTAAATCCCTAATATTTAGACTTATAGAATTGGCCCATTACAAAAGTAGGCACAAAAATATAAAGCCCATGGCCCTTACAACCCATTGTACACTCAAAATTACACATATTAGTCAATTCTTGGTCCAGTTTACTGGTCTGGTTTGTTGTTGGCTTTCTTGCTCAACTGAACTACATCATGGACAATCCTACCTGCATCAATAGGGCTCCCAGTCAATCAGCTAGTTTAAATAATTTCCTCATCATTTATACTACTGGGCAAATGGGAATATAGAAAGGATGCAAATTGCAAAGAGTTCTCAAGAAATCTCTAAGCCACAAGACCATGCTTGTTCTGCAAAAAATATGACACCAAGATAACACAAAACAAAGTTGTAAGAGGCGACACTTTTCACATCCAAAAGCAGCTCAGTCTAGAACCGAAGCCCACCAATTTTAAAAATAAAACAGAACAACACAATATGTTGAATAAGATAAGAGATGCATTGCATTTTAACAGACTCACTAATGTAGCACAAGAAAGAGAAAAATTATTTGCCATCTTCCTAACAGAGAAAAAGCAATAGACTGAAGCTACGAATTAAGCACCATCAGATGTGTTGGGATTTCTCTATAGTACACAATTGGTTGCAGGTGTCACTGTTATGTGTGAACTGTTCCTTGTACTCCATTTTTCCATCTAATCTATTTTAATTTGTTGCTTATCAGAAAATAATAATTTTTAATAAAGCACTACATAATCTGTCAACACTAGAATATGGTGATGAACTGATGATAGTAAATTCGCATATCATTCATGAATAATATATTATTTAAGAACACATGCCTGTATATAATTTTTTCAAAGAGATAAAATTACAATATTCTTTTTAAACCTTTGCCATATAACTCGCACACATTTCACGAAGATCAAAAAAAAATATTACATAATATATACCTAAATGATATATAAGAAATGGAGAAAAGTTCTCTGTGGGGTAGTGCACTGCCTATACCCAGACTGCCCCACCCCCCAAGATGCCTCTACGTCCCCTCTCATTGGTTCCTGCATGCGTGCAGGGGCCACGCTCCCCCACAGAGAATGGTATCCCATAAGAAATACACGTAAAAGTTTAATAAGATGATCAACTTTTCAAATTTCAAACCTAATCATACCACAAGATCCCCACAATGTACTTTTTCCTTATCACTGAATTCACCAACCATGGTGCTATGGTGTTCACAGGTACAAAGAATTTTTTGCCATATGTTTGTGACAATTTTTAATAAAGAAAACTAAGCAGAAGGCAAGCCCCTGGGGGAGGGGGAGGGGACGAAATATTAAATAAACAAATGCATACCACTACACACGTAAACTGTGACTATAATTGATCAAATACGAAGAAAATGCATCATAAGAAATATAAATCAAGAAAAAGACATTCATAGTAAGTTTGTATTAGTAAGAGAAACCAAGAAGAACAATATGTTTCTCAATCAATTTGCGAATCACTGCACAATCAACTTGAACCAACCAAAAAAAATGAACAAGAATATTGGTCCAACTTGGGACTGTTCTGCTAAATAAAACCTTAATTTGGTATATTCTTTGATGGATCTAATTATGAATCAATTATTATTTTAACTAATAAAAAATGGAAAATTACTTGGCAAATGGTGATTCAAAATGACAAGTATATATTGCTTGTAGAAACTATGTTCTCATTAAGTTCTTTCTACTTTACGTTTCTAGCAACAGTAATTGAGTGTCTATATACATGAGGCTAAGAAGCAATCCTTCAGCCAGGATGAAATAGGTTGGCATCCTAAAATCTACCATCTTGCAATCAAATACACAGTATCACTAAGTCAGCTAGAAAGGTCAAAAAGAATAGAGTCACTACCTCTGCTTTTTTGAAGAATCCTCTTTATCAGTTGGATCACTGGGAATTGTCTTCGCTTTCCTGGTTCCCTCAGACTCCCCTAAGTTTATATGCATTCATAATATTCACTTCTCAAGAAGCAAAAGAAACATGACTGTACAAAATAGCCAATAACCAGAGGAAAAAGTGGAAGACAAAATTAAACAGTATTTCACTTTATTACCACCTATTTTCTGCAAGTTGGGAGTTTGTTCATGTCGGACCACACCACCAGACAAATTCTCTTTGTCCTCTTTTATCTTAGTATCATCAGCTGGAAAAACTCTCTCTTTTGTCTTGGTATCATCAGCTGGAAAAACTTTCTCTCTTGTCTTGGTATCGTCAGCTGGAAAAACTTAGACAAATACCAGTAAAGATATTTATCATAAAAAATACAATTACCAATACATATGAGCAACTAAAAATTAAAATAGCCTTACTCATTTTTTGACAAAATCCAGATTTAGGGGGAGAAAGTCAAGGTAATACTTTTTTTTGGGTAGAAAAAGTAGGTAATAAAATTAACAAGAGCATTATGGAACACAAGCTGGAACCACAGCACAATAAATAACCTTGATTTGCCCTTGACCGGCGCTGCTCAAGGGAAAGACGATGCATGGCATGTTTAACTCCAATTTTCCTACCACCAATAGATACACCATTCTTCAGCTCAATAGCACGATCAGCATCCTCTGTAACAGCACTGCATATATATGTATGTATGAATATATGTCATCAATTTCAGCAACAGGCCCAAATACAAGACATATAAACAAATACAAGCTGAGATGTGAGGATCGAATGTCAGGTCGATTTTTTTTTCTTAAAGTTGTTCCGGATCATGCAGAGAAAGTTCTCTTTTTTTTCCTTGATCTCTTGCTCCCAGAACAGAAATTGGGGCTGGATTTGCCAAACGTAATTCCACTACCAAACTGATACCAGAGAATACAAAATCAGTGGAATCACTCCCACGGAGTGTTACCAAACAAAGCCTAAACCTAACAATACTTGGCTTACCTTTCTTCCACACACACCAGGAAAAAAGAGAGAGAGAGAGAAAACCTAACAGCACCACCCTAACACAAGAGCAACAAATATCTAAACAAAACTTACAATTGAACAAACGCAAAGCCCCGGTGTATGTTTGATCCTGCAAATATGAAATCATAGAACAAATTAGCAAAAACGCCATAGGTTATGTTAAGCATATAACTTCAACTCAATTGTTAGGGAAGAAGTATCAACCATGTCTATAAATGATATTTTCTGTGAGAAGACCAACAAGTATCATCTGATTGCAATATTGCATTGGGTAAAGCCAACCTTAATACAACTCAACTCAACTCAACTTATCCATCCAACAAACAGCATCCTCTTCTTTTTTTTTCCGTCTTCTCTTCTAGTCCTATGAATTTTCCAAACTAGTTGCTTTTACTCAGGACCGACAACCAAAACCTAAACCTAAACCTACTTTTGTACATAAACCTTTAACTATATAAACCCTAATCCTAAAGCATTGATCCTATAAACAAAAACCCTAGAGCCTCAATTTTTTTATCTCCCCCTTATAAAAGCACATATTAAGAGACAGAGAGAGAGAAAGAGAGAGAAACAATCCAACTACAGTCAAACAGGTGCACAATTGAACCCCAAAATCGGGGCAAGAAGTGAAGCAGAAAACTTGTCCCACATACCCCACCACTTCAAACCCCACGGAGACTCACATACTGGATAGAATGTCCAGGCAGGCCATCAGGATCCAATGGAGTGATGGTTGACCCAGTCCAGCCAGACCAAATATGGCTTTTTTTCCCCCCTCTTCAATAGGATAGAGGATGGAACTTTGAATTGGCAATTGTCAAGATCAAGAGGAACTCTTAGGCAGTATCCCCAGTCCTAGTTTATCACGGGCAATCTTTTTTATATGTGAAACTCATAGTTACTCGGATCATTAGGGACCCTCTTCCTGGTAGCACTCCAACGTTTTCAGTTGTAGTCGATTAATGGGGGGTATCCTAGGGCCAATGAATAATTTTGTTTTGCTTCCTTCCATATTATTGATAAACATACCGTCTTGCTTCTTTTTCATATTGATAACCAGTTAAATCAGTATTCAACTTTCTTTAGTTTTAGAGGTGAGGCTCCTCTTTCTCAGTGATAACCAAAGAAACACCATGATCAAGCTTGAACCAAGACCTATTTTGCATTTAGGTAGTGAAACTCTTTTGATTATTCTCCTTACAATCTCATTTTCTAATTAATCCTGATCAGTATATTTTTTCTCTCAGACAACTGCAATAAACATAGAATCTACTAATGCAAACTTCACTCATGGATCAACCAATATCGCTCAATCTTGATGCATTTCTATCTTCAATTCAATATAAACAATCGCTCAATCTTGATGCATTTTTATCTGCAATTCAATATAGATAGATATATACTATAGAATATCCATGCCTTTCTTCGTCCCACTTTTTCATGCGGTTTGGAATACTTGAACGATCGATTCTTTTTTCGTCTTTTTTTTTTTTTTTTTGGGGAGGGGTCCTATCCTCTACCTTTCTGAATGAAACCAAAGGAGGTCTCATTATGATCTCGATTGTTTTATATTTTGTCTTACGTGCTCTGTCATCATCGTGAAAACAAAGCAAGCTATAAGATAATAGACAATTCAACAGAAAAAAGATAAATATAAAATTTTGAAAATGCAAGTGAAGTACATGGTGGATGATTATTGCATACCCTTCTGTGTTACCATGAAGCAGCGCCTTATGGGACCGATCTCGCTAAATACCTCTTCCAACTAAAAGTCAGGACATTTTGACAATTACTACAATGCATCTCAACATGGTGATAGGAAACAACAAGAATGTGGAAAACTTTTTTTAGCCAATAAAGTTTTAAAAAAAAAATGAAAAAGAAAAAGGGGGGAGAGAGAGAGAGAGAGGAAGAATAAGTATACCTGTGAGTTAGTGAAGGAGTAGGGCAAGTTGCTAACGAATACCGTGCATGGGGAGTGGTCACTATCTCCTCTCTGCTTGAACCCTTCTCCTCCATCCTTCATCTTGTTCTTTTTCCCCATAATCTACAAAATGGGGATAAATTTTTACATTTATAGAAATCAAATTGGAGAAAATGAGAATTAACAGTTACTCATAACTAAGACAAACAGTGACAAATAACTTCAGAAAACTAGGGAGCCACCAGTGGGTGAGGTCCCTGCTGCTCTAACAGTATTTTCATACGTAACGAATACACGACGTTTAGAGGTTGTACAAACTCGGCATTCAGATTCAATGCATAACCAATGGAGTTGCAGAAATGTAAATACGGTACATGAATGTGAAGCTCTGGGAATGTTGGGTTGGCACCTTTGAAGAGCTAGAATTCGGAAGAACTAGGTCCACTTGTAGTGTTTATTCCTCAGTCCCTTCCCTTCCGTTAGAACAGTCTATGAACTGTGTAAAGAGAGAGATAACCGACAACAGATATTGAGAGGGAAAGGGTGACAAGAAAACTAAAAGAATCTCAGGAATAGGGAGGGAGAGAAAGAGAAAGAACTGACCTCAGGGACTGAGAAAGAGATATCGATTAGCCCGCAGGTGGAGACTTACAGTTAACCGCTGGTGGGTTGTCCAAGTCCGTTGGTCAAGGAATGCAAACTTTTCTGATGCATAAAGGAGAAAGGGCAAAGGGGGTGGTAGAAATTCGGCAGCGGGGGAGCCGGGATGTTGCAGAAGCCCCACAGTGCGGGCCGTGGGAGGTTGTAGATTGTAGAGGGTTCGGCGGCGGGGAAGCTATTTTAACCACAACCCTTTTAGCTAGATGACACTACCAGTTGTGCGATTTAATATTGACACCAGAAGGGGCAAACATGGGTAGACTCGTGGGTCAGCCACGGACCGTAGGGTTGCGATTGCAATAAACCCGGTTTGATTGCTCGGAAACGTTCCGGGTCGTAAAAACAAAACGGCTATTGTGTGTAACGTTCGTCGCCAGTCGCCAGTCGCCACGCAGAGATCGAGCGAGCAAGCGAGACTGAGAGAGAGAGTGGAGGGAGGAGAAGGAGAAGGAGAAGGAGATGGGATTAGGAGCATTGAGAAGCGTGATTCGTCCTTTGGCGAGAGCTGTTGCAACTCAGAGGGCGGTACATTTTCCCTCGACTTCGGGTCCGTCTCCATCGCCATCGTCGGCATTAACCGAGTTGTGTTGGTCTTTTGGTTCGCAGCAGCAGCGCAACATTCCATGGATTCCGTTGTCGAATGGTTTTTGCAGCTTAACAGAAACTCGATTCCCTAAGAGAAGGCCCACTGACAAACCTCGCAGGAAAAGGGCCAGTTTGAAACCACCAGGTTTGTTCCCAACCCCCCCCCCCCCACTCTGGAATTCTCATTCCTTATGTCTCTAATCATCTCTGTTGTTTGGACAGATCGCTGAGAAGTGCAGTAATTGATGAGGCAATGGTTTTTATGAAATTATGTATCGTTTATTTTGATTGCCCATATCCTTTTCCCTTTAAATTTAGGTTGTTGGTTTGCAGTGTTAGCTTACCGGTCTTCTTACTTGAAGCAACTTTTACTTAATTCATCATACATCTACATCTATTAATACTAATAAAAGGAACCATTTGATTTAAAATTTTAAATACATGATTTGTATTCAAAATGCTTTGCCAATGACATAATCTCTGCACTGTTAATCGTGGTTTATTGAAAGAATGCAGGTCCATATGCTTGGGTTCAGTACACACCTGGTGAACCAATACCTGCTAGCAGACCTAATGAAGGAAGTGTTAAGGGAAGGAAGGAGAAGAAGCGCATGAGGCAGCGGAGAGCATTTATACTGGTATATGCATCTCAATTTTTTTGCCGCTTATGTTTTGGTACCTAGGGGTTAGTGTTTTTGTTTTTTTAAATATATATACCACAGCTGAAGGAACTCTCTTATTTTTGGATTTAACTTTTTTTTTTTTTTTTTTTTTAACTTCATTTTCCCCATTTTCTCGGACTCTGTTTGCTCCCTGTTAAGTTGTTTATGACCATGTGTGTGCTACACTATACTTGTATGTTGGTTCATTTGTTATGTAAAGACGTTATATTCACTAAATTCAAGTTATATTGTTCATGCTAATCTTTTTAGCATTTATTCCTATTTAGACCATTTTCCCCCCTGCTGAAACCAAAATGTTTTGGTAATTTTGGCAAAATTTAGAGATTTGAACCATGCTTTGTTGTTTGAGTGGTTCAGAACAAGTAGAGTACTGATATAAAACATAAATAGGTTCAGTGTTCAATTAACCCTGCTATTTTATCTTTGAGTTTCTTGGTCATCTACTCCAAATCTTTGGTTGTTCCCAATGTAACCTTATCTCCCCAACCCCCCCCCCCCCCCCAATGAAAAAAGTTTCCACCAACTCTCTCTCTCAGGTGCAACTTCTGCCTTAGACATTTAGATAAGGATGCCCATGAAGTGGGCCTTGGCTATGATATGTTATTATCTCACATTTATATACGACTGTGTCTAGTTCAGTTTGGACAGGGGAAAATGCATTAAAAGATTCACATTGATCTATTTATAGATATCTTAAGTAGAGTAACATTTTTTCAATATAAATACTTGAAATGAATGAAGAATAAAGAATACTATGGACTAGGTACTTGAAAATACTACCATGGAATAAGAAGGCACAGTTGTTCTTTATAGGTCAGTCAAGTCCAAATATATGGCTGTTTTGGCCGCCAAATCATTTTCTGAATTATGACTAGTTGTCCAAGGACTAATTAGTAGTTGATCAAGCTCTCAACACCAAAGGAATTGTACAGCGTGTATATGAATCATGTAGTGGTCAACTTGGGAGTTGCCCCGATCAATGACAAGCTCCGAGAGAGTCGTTTAAGGTGGTATGGTCATATTCAACGGAGGCCTAGGGAGCCCCAGAAAAGAGGAGTGATATGATTCCAATTGAAAGAGCTAGGGGCAGACCTCAAATGACCATAGGAGAAGTAGTGAGGAAGGACATGTATAGTCTAGGTCTTGTACCAAGTATGACCTCGGATAGAGCCTATTGGAGAGCAAAGATCCATGTCACAAACCCCATTTAGCTCAGAATCTCCTGACTTGCTTTGTTGTGCCTCTTTCCTCTTACTATCTTTCATTTTTTTATTTATTTCCCATCTTTCATTTGTCTTTTTTTCTTTTTTTCATTTCCCATCTCTTTCCCCATCCCTCTTTTCCCATCTTTGTTTCCCTTTTTGGTTAGAACTCTGTTTTCCCTACATTGTTTTGTTTGGATTCATGTAGCCAACCCCATTAAGTTGGGATATGGCTGAGTTTGTTGTTGTTGTAGTGGTCAACTCGTCAACAAGTAGTCAACGTAATGGCTATTTTGTTTTCCCCTGTTTTGATGTTTTCTGCTCCTCCCTTTAGGCCTCCTCATTAATGGAGAAAACACCGTTCTTGTGTATGTTATAAACTATATTCCCACTTTACTAAAGTTAGGGTTTACTTGTTATGTTGAACATTTGATTGTTATTGTTCATGTTCTTCTTCTTAATTATCTTTCAGTACACAGCTTGAATATCAAAGTTATTGTTGTGGTTGTTTTTGAATGAAGAAACCATTAGTGTAGGGTAAACTAGATGATGTGAATGGTCCTAAGATATAAGACCATAAATTGAATGATTGGATTCAAACTGTGGTATATTAACAGTGATTCTAACCAGAAATAGACAAATAGTTGCGTTATCTGGATATGGCAGCATGATCAAGAGTTAAAGAATAATTGCATGAACAGTAGCTACTAACTCAGGATTTATTGGACAACTAAGACTTGATTTACTGTTCCACAGGTTTGGGTCTAATAAAGAAACGAAAATTCATAAACAATGTTACAGCAGTAAAATAGCATAAACCACAGGACAACAGTAGCTAAAGACCATGATTTTCCTACAAGAATAAGACAAACACATCTCTATTAAACTATGAAATCAAATAACTTTATCAACTGATTCTGTCCCATTGTGTCCCTTTACCTCTATTTTACTATTCATGAACCTCACCCCCACCCCTCCCCAAAAAAAAAGAAAAAGAAAATAGGTAAAAAAAACCACTCCAACTCATACTTTGATGACATAATACAAGCAAAAACTCTTTGTAATCCTAGAGTGGCTTGGACCTTAATCAAGTGACTGAAAAAGCAAATCTCAGGATATACACTTTTTTGCTACTTATAATAAGGTAAAAAATTGCAAAAGCAATCCAAATATTGAAGGAGACCATTGAACACGTTTGTAGGAGGATTTAGCTTCTAAAGGAGTTGATTTTTACTGCAAAAAGTACAATGTGGTGCAGTTTGTTTGGGACGCCAAGGCATAGCAGTGAATCAGACCATGGAACTTGGGTCTTTGGATTGTTGGAGCATGTGCTATTAGGATTGTTAGAACTTCCATGTCTCAGCTCTTTACTGTTTAGCAGCCAGTTTTGCATGGTGCGAATATGTCACACAGTTTGCTATACTGTGTTTTTTCGCAATTTATAATGCAGTCTCTAAAACGATAAGTTATTTATATTTATTTTTCTTCTTTCTTTTTTAAAGTAAAAATTTCTGCTAGGCTTACTTTATGAGGCTTGCAGAAAGAGTAAATTTTTTTAGTAAAAATTTTCCTAAATTCTTTTTCTTTTTTTGTCTAATAAATGTTTCACAACTCTGTGCTCATCCAAAATCCAGATTCCCTGCAATAAATTCTCAGTTTTCATAGGAGTCGCTTCATGAGTCTGGAAGTCCTGGAGTGTATCTTTACCTCTAAAATATGCTTTATGACGATATAGTGAGTGCATTTTCACTACCACAATTAATACTTGAGTAGTCCATCAGAACTTTCTACATGCTCTAACCCCCTGGGGAAGGGGAAAAAAGAGGGAAGGCATTCCATGATTTTTTTTTAATCCACCTCAACTCTCTATAAACCATGTATTGCCCGGTTTCTGATTGAAATTACATTTTTTTCCTTTCCTGTTGGGATCATTTATAAAATTAAATATTTTCCTATATGTTCACTTCCAATTCTTGCCTCATGATTCTCTTTTCCTTATTCCCACTCAAAACTTGGCTTTTGGGTATGAATAGTCAGAAAGAAAGAAACGAAAAGCTCAGGTGCAAGAAGCTAATAGGAAGAAAAGGGTCGCGAGAGTAGAGCGCAAGATGGCTGCGGTGGCAAGGGAAAGAGCATGGACTCAAAGACTAGCAGAGCTGCAGAAACTAGAGGAAGAGAAGAAGAAACCCATGGCTTGAAAGGAAGCAGTCCAGGATATACTATGCTTCCTTTGTGGATGGTAATGTAATTCATCTTTTTTTGAATTAATAAATATCAGATCAAGCTTCTTGAACTCATAAAACTGCAATTTTCTTTTCTGAAGCTTATGTTTGGGGTTTTTTTGTATCTATTCCCTTCCATTTGGTCTGAATTAGGATCATCTCGTTAAACCTTGGCCAATTATATGATGCACTATTGCTATGACACTTCCAGCAGAATGATTTAACTTCAATTATAGGAAAAAATGTTGACACATGGCATGAGTTTTTGTCTTCCCTAATTTATGGGGATACTACAGTGACTTGATAAGTATGAGATACAATTTCACTTTACACAAACGAGGGAGAGAAGTGGGTGAGGGTGTGGTTGGGGAGGGTGCAGAGATAGAAGTCTGTCTGCATCTTTAATGGGTGATTAAGGTCACTGAGAGGATGTCTTGGATTATCCCAATCCTTTTGATTGCAACTACTCCATGTTTGGTAACTGCTACCATGGTTCCTTTAGACAGTGATTTGATGGTTACCAAGAAAAGGGGGAGAAATCGGTGTTCTGAAATTTTGGAGACCTGACTTACTCGAAGCCCTACTGATTCAAGTGTGTCATTGTGGTGTTTTAAAGCTGAGTCAGGGAATGCTTGGTCAGTTAGCCATGTTTTTTGAGCCACAGGGTAGGGTCAATATTGTAGATTGGTGGAAAGATTCTTACTAACGGCAAATCTGTTCAAAAGAACAAAGTTTTTATTGAAATTGAAGGCAAAACAGTCTGATATGGCCCGATACAGCCAATACGTATTGGTATTGGCCAAGACTGATACAGATCTTGATACCGATGTTTATAACCATGCATGTATGCCCTAGTTTCGTGCCATATCTAGCACATGATGCTAATGGATGAGCAACACAAGACTGATTTTTATGCTTCATTTCCTTAAGAAATCCCATTTTTCAAGTTTTCACAAGATCTGGATCTGCATCAGACCCAAGATAGAGTAGACATTTCCGATCCAAACCAAGGATCCACATAAAACCCAAGATAGACTACATTTGTGACCCAAACTAAGAACAAAATATAAGATCTAAACCCATTTAAACTGGTGGATTGGAGTAGATCTCCAATATTGTACATTTTTTGGAGTAGATCTCCAATGTACATTTGAACCCACAGAAACAGGGCAAGCGAGAGGGTTGAGATTACATTTTCCATTTTTTTTAATCTACTATACAAAATGCAATTGCATTAGTTTGGATATTTATGAAAGGAGCTGTACGTCTGGTTTTATAGCAAATAAATACACATTAGTGAGATCTATCCTACTCGGTATGTGGAAAATAACCATTGAAGAAGCTATCGGTGTGATTCATCAGACTAGTACCAAGGGCTTTCGGTATCCTTCTTTCATTTCCGAATTAGGTTTTGACAAGTATGAGTTCGTTGATCGGTGTGGTTGATCATACGATTCAGACTAGTACCAGGGGCTTTTGGTAGCCTTCTTTCATTTCGGAGGGTTTTTTTTTTCCACCTGGTTGGACTTTGGGAAATGTCATCATTTATACCTATCCCCTATTGTTGAAGGTCTGAAATACCTTTCTTAGTCTGATCAGAGGATCGGATCCTGTGTATGAAGAGATTCTCTCTTCACCATGGATTAAGAGAAATTGGATTCATGCAGTTCGTTTGCTTCTCGTTTTGGTTAATGGCCTATTAGCCTCCTAATGTGGGGGCTGGGCCAAGTCTGCAATTTTGTCCAGAAAAATGCTAGCACTACGTACGAAGATTCCCTTAAACTCTTACCAATCTAGCCGTTCATACTCGTGAGCTCTGAAATTCAAATTTTACTTCTTAATTTCACAGTTCGCAAGGCCTAATGTGTTGGGGACTTGGGGTTACTCCATATTGCTAAAAGCATCATCATCTTCGGCCCAACCCATTGCTATATACCTCCCAACACAACATAAACGAGGGATTGCATTAATACTGGTAATGAGTGACAAGATGATGAAGGAAAATGGAGATTTAGGCTGCGATTGGTATGCATTCCAGGTCGATTTTGCATTCTCGGATGATAAAAACAACTATTTTTAACACCTAAGAATGCAAAATTGACCTGGAATGCATTCTCATTCTGAGAAACCAGGACACAGCCTCTACCACCACCGAACGGCTTGAACACAAATGATGAGTATAAAAAGACATATACCCTTGGTGTCTAGTCTTTGAGAGATTTTCTCCAAACCTCATTGATGATATTCGCCATCACGAGAGTTTCCTTCATCAGCTAATGGAATAATGGTACAGTATTATAGTAATGTTATTGGAAGTAAAACGAAATCACGGTACAGTGGAGTAAAATGAAATGGGAGAACCAAAAGGAAACTTTTCAATAGGTGTTCGGTCAGGAGTAAAATTGATTTTACTTCACCTCAATTTGCTGACTGAGGAGCAGCAAGCAGACCCCAAAAAAAAAAAACCAAAAAAAAAAACCAGAAACAATAATGTGGTAATTTTATCACTCAATCGTAGTTGAATAAGTAGCAAATATTGGTTGTGATGGAATCAGAGCTGGTTAACAATCCGCTTCATCACCATGGATCACTAAGCAAATGCCCAGCTGCAGTTCTTTCAATCGCTCAAATTCCCAGTTGAATTTTATGCTCAAAGCCCCTAACCCACTTTGAAGTATATGTTTCCCTGGGCCAGAAATAATTACTGATGAATCTTGTAACAAGTTTGACAGATCTGAGGCCATCAAACACTTCAGGTAGTCTTCCTTCATTTACATTGGGAGAATAAAAAACTAACAATACCCATTAGAGAACAAGTTTTTAGGTTCTGTTTGCACAGGCAACATCTACATCATCCATTATGCAGTAAAATGAGCTCAACATTGTTCGTTTGTTACAGCCAATGTTTGCCCGAACAAAGACGCTCTTGTTGATTTCAATAAGTTTCTAAATTCTATTTGCACAGGCAACATTTACATCATCCATTTTGTTGTAAAATGAGCTCAAGGTTGTTACAGCCAGTGCTTCCCCGAACAAAGATGCCCTAGTTGATTTCGATATGCGGACTTCTACATAATCACCAACTTTAGGCATCATTTGCTCATAATTTTTATCTGAATGCGGAACTGGAACATTAACAAATGAAACTCTATGTCCCCTGTCACTCTTGCCAATAAGCTCCGTCTCAGGAGCTCTCCTGTTTGGTCCTTCAACCAACACAAGTTGAATGGTTCCAATTTGTGAATCGTAACACTGACCTGTTGTCCCGCGGAATGCCTCAATGAGCTCAGTCAGCCGTCTCTGCTTGATGTCATTTGGGACATCATCAACATAATTTCTATGGGCATGCGTTTTCTCCCTCATGCTATATGCAAACATATATGCCATGTCGTAACTAACTTCCTGTATGAGGCTTAATGTCTCAGCATGTTCCTCCTCTGTTTCTCCGCAAAATCCTGCAAAATAGTAGTTCAGATGTGTTAGACAACAAAAGTGGGACATGGTATTCCAACTTCCTGCAAATTGAAAAATAAAGGAAATATGGAGGACCATTAATGTCCAGTAAACTTTGAGGACTCAGTACAGACGAGAAAACAAGTACGATAGTAATCCTCTTATTTATTATCCTACCTCCACGTCTGTCTGCTTTGAGTGTCAGAATCCGGCTAGGGAGCATTTCCCTCCCAATATTTTCGAAAGGAAATTTTTTATGTGTTGACCAAAAAAAATAAGATAATAAACATCTGATTAATTTTGCTTCTTCGGGAAGGTTAAAAAATATATTGCTTTTATGAATGACACGACTGATATGATAGGATTCATATCCTCACTGGTTATATAGAACGGTCCGTCTCAGCCCCAACAGTCCTAAACGCTGATGAGTGCCTAGGGTTTGTAGTTAATTCATCATAAAACCTCAAAGCCTTGGATATCTTTAGTTAGACAATTGACTAGAAATAAATGTTCAATAAATTCAGGAAAAGAGAGTTCTATAATCTCTTACCACATATGAAATCACTGCTTATCCCAACATCAGGAACAATGCTTCTTATCTTTTGCACAAGATCCAAATATGCTTCACGGGTGTATCCTCGACGCATTCTTTCGAGGACAGTTGTACTCCCTGTTTGTGCAGGTAAATGGATACTTTTGCAGATGTTATATCTATCTCGCATTAGATACAGGAACTCATCTGGGAAATCTTTAGGATGTGGGGATGTATATCTGAAACGCATCTCAGGAAATTCTGTAGATAGTCGGTCCAGGAGATCAGAAAAGCGCAGACCCGTCGATTTCACCTTGCACATGCTGGAAAATCCTTCACTATACTTCCAATTGGCTCCTGGTCCAATATCTTTGTCACTCCCACTCCCAGAAGCATCATTGTAGCTATTCACATTCTGACCTAGAAGCATTACCTCTTTCACACCGTCCTCCCACAGCTCACCAACTTCTCTCGCAATTGATTCCACAGGACGTGATCGCTCCCGTCCTCTAGTGAAAGGAACAATACAAAATGAACACATGTTGTTGCATCCCCTCATTACAGAGACAAATGCAGTGACTGAATTCTTTGAAATCCTAACTGGACTGATATCAGCGTAAGTTTCTTCGAGGGAAAGAAGAGTGTTGATCCCCTTTTGACCATAGTCAACCTCTTCCAATAACCGTGGTAAGTCCCTGTACGCATCAGGCCCACAGACAACGTCAACCATCTTATCTGTATCAAGTATCTTATCCTTTAACCGTTCAGCCATGCACCCCAAGACGACGACTTTTGGAGGATGCAAAGACTGTGACCTTCCAATGGAGACATTGCTCTTCCACTGTCTTTTAAGAAACCAGAAATAGTTAAGTCTCTGCCAGACCTTTGTTCTGCATTATCCCTAATGGCACAAGTGTTAATAAAAATTATCTCTGCACTCTCTGGAACATCTACCACTTCATCGTATCCAGCTTTCTTCATGACAGACAGGACAATCTCCATGTCATTAACATTCATTTGGCATCCATAAGTTTCATGGTAAATACGACCTCTTGGAAGAACTTCCGAAGCCGATCCAGCGCTACAGAGATAAACAGGAGGAAAAAAATGAGAGGGAGGACGCAGTACAAGTTTTAATTAGCACCAGCTATCACATAAAATATAGGAGCATTTGAAAATGCTTATTTGAGGACTTCACACAAACAAATTCTAAGCATTATTAAAATATGCCATCAATTTAAAGAATGATACCTCTATAAACATCCATAAATTCATAAGGACCAAAAATATAGGAAAAAAAAAAAAAAAGGATCAACATTTAATGTAGCATATTTTTATATTCTATCAATTTCCAATATATGTTAATGGTTTGAAAAGAATGCTTGAAATCATGCTCAATTTCCACCAAGTTTATATGTTGTTTACCTCCAATCTGTTTGTTAATATAGATCAGTCATCCGGAGATTCATTCAGCTCAATTGCACCTCAGTGACAAGAAATCATGAATTCCTTGCAGGCATTCCAAAGACCAATTTTTTGGCTAACCAATTGAATTTCCCACTGTCATAATTACATTGCTTCAGTAAGGCCATAAGTCTGGCTGCCAGTAAAAGATGGAGTGACTCCATACCGTGCCATGTCAACCTTGAAGTCCTCTGGAACCACTCACTTGCATCCAAATATTCAATGGCATCAGTCTTTTCTAGACAGACCTGAGAAGGGGTTGAGTACAGAAGCGAGAATGCTGGGAAAAACCAGAACCACAATTGTAGGATAAAAGCCCACATTAAAGAAGCCCATAACTTCTATCATAACCAAATTATTCTCCAAAAAACCGCAGAAATTCTTAACCGCTACCTCTCTTCCCCGCTCCCCAAGAGCCAAGATTGAGGTGCCATGCGACCACGTCTTAACAATTGGCAATTACCCAGCATTGTGTGCTAACAAATCCCCTAACTGGAAACCCAATGAGCTCACAAATGTCCTGGCATGTGGTTCACTTCAGCTCCAGTATCAACCCCACAGTAAAACTTTTCATTTATTGTGCCTCAACAACAAAAATGCTACCTAGAAAAATCATAACTTGCTGCCAGCCCCTGGCAACTACATGTATTAATAAAAATAGGAATCACTTGCAAGGAATCTCCAGCCACTTCTTCTAGCTAGATGGAAATGAAAAGGCATCAAGTACGATTTCATTATCGTCAGCTGTTCTCTTAAATCAGATATTCAATGCCAAATACGAAGTGCTTTACTTCATCAGAGTACAGTGTGACACCATGTGTCAATTCTCTTCACAATTTCTGAACACATGCCATCAGATTTCCACTTCCAACTTCTTCTCTTCCACTAAAACTGGCTTGCTTGGCTTGAACCAGCTATTCTTTCTGAACTCTGTAAGTGGATTTGATCTTCTATCCAACAGACTCAGGTGTTTCAGATTTTGTTTGGACTTCTTTTCCATAAATTGCAGCTCAGCCAACCAATTTGGCCTGAGAAGTTCACATCAAATTCTAAAAAGCAAAAGACAACCCATTTACATCTAAAACAAGCAATTTTTCTTTAGAAAGCTAGATCCTTAGGAGAGTACAACACAGTACAATAAAGGGAAATTGGTGGAAAGCTTCCTCTTCGAGGATCACATCAAAACCAAGACAGGTTGAATGACATACATCTTAGCTTGATGTGGTCATCCATCCAACCAATTAGCAACCTGAACCATGGTTTGGGGATTCTCTTTGTGAATTGTCAAGCTAGGTTGTAGTTTCCACTTTGTCGCTATGTTTTTTTAGTTTCCGATTTTAGATAAGGGTTTTAGTTCAGAATCGTTATTCTATTGTGTGGAATAGAAATGATGCCATATGAATTATGAAGGCAACTTAAGGGAGAAACCCAACTGCTACTGTTCAGGGCCCGTTCTTTAAAATGGCACCGCATCCAACATCATAAGCACGCAATGGGAAAATGATTTCAAAGAACATTGATTTAGGGAAGTAGCATCACCGGAGTGGATCTTTCTTAGTAACTTAAAACGAAAACCTATGTTACAATGAGAGCTACAAATGATTTCAGGCGATGAGAAATTCAAGTATAAGCCCAAAATTCTTTTTTTTTTTTTAAAAAAAAGAACAAAGGCCACAAAATCCATAACCATAGCTTGATTGAATGGGGGTCACAAATCATAAGAGCTAAAACAATAGCTAATAAGCACTTCTAGAGATCTCCCGAACATGCAACAGATAGTATTATAATGCATGAATGCAAATGCAATAATCGGCACGGTTGGCGAGTAAAGTCAGCAATAAAGAAGGAGAGGGGGGGGTGGAAATTGAGCTTACCCCGGTTGAATTTCAGAAGCGGTGAGCGCAGACCGAGCCATAAAGTCTCGAAGACTAGGGGCATCAGATTTCTTGTAGAGGGGAGGGTGAGAATGGCAGAATGTCCTGGCATGATTTAGGTAAAAACTCCGCCTGAGTGGCCGTGGAATTGGAGGAGAATAAGATGAAAATCGATATGAATTTGGGGTAAGAGGGATGAGATTAAGTTTAAAACAACGGCAGCTTTGGATTCTGACGCGAAACGCACTTTGTGGTTGATTAAAAAGGGATGACAACGACGATACAGAAGAGGTCGCCGCCATCACAGAGCTCTGAAACGATGAGACGCAGTGTTCTTCCTCGCCAATTCGTCCTGGGATCTATCTGGTCAGGGTTTATGAAAATCGGAATCGGGATTGAATCGGTCCAGTGCCGATTTCTATCAGAATCAACTGGAATCAGCCGATTCTGGATTTTAAAACTATGGAACTGATTTACGGGTGTTGATTGGATTAAAATCCTCTCTAATTTCTGGGATCCGGCTCCTCTCTTTGTGGGGCATTGCCCAATGAGTGCCCAATGAGGGCATCTAATGGCTGGACTATGCTGCACATATCCCAATGGCTGATTGGGTGTGCATCGAGATGTGTGTGGCAGCCCAACCGTCGGATGCCTCATTGGGCTCTCCACTCGGTGGAGAGGAGCCCAATCCTAATTCTTGATATGTGCAGTGTGGTGCAGTTTGGGGGTGGATGTCACCCCTTGGCAGGCACGACATTCAATGGTCCAAACTCAATTCAGCTAGTTTATTTTCTTTCTTCTCGAGCTCAGACCGTTGGATGTCGCTTCTACCATGCAGGGACGTCCTAATCCCAAACTGCACTGCACTACATGTATAGGGAATTGAAGAGGATTTTTTTCTCTATTGATTTACTAAATTGTTCTTGGAATAAAAAATGTCACTCAATCGCACAACGCACGCCACCCCTACACCCAAATGTAGGGATGTGCGAAATGACTGTGGCACTCTTGGTCATAATCGGTCGCTTCAGAATGTGTTTTGGAATAGTTTATGGGTTTAATTAGAACGCATTGTAAACCCCAATAATTTTTAAAGCTCCAAAAACCTTCACCAATATATGTGGTTAACTTGTAAAATCCTTGGATTGAAGCTTTGATTTGTCACATTATTTAGATAAAGATGGTTCCAACAATCAAGCATCTGATCCGAGGCAAGTTTTTAAGCAATCCAACCGATTAACTCTTGGAATCCATAAATGCTTTGGGTAATTGGGTCCTTCTTATGAAGAAATCCACTATGTCAAGGAAGAACAAGTCATAACAACTTCATAATTGGTGCTTTCTTAAATTGTAATCACAGTATTGGGGAAGAGAGGTGTTATAAGGAGATAATTCCAAAGGCAGGATTGAGAAAGAGGATCCGTTGCAGAAGGACATGAGGAACATGAGGAGGAAAATAAAATTAATACTAATAGTAAAACAAAAGTAACAATGAATTTATGTTTTTTATTTTCTAAGAAAAAAATTTATTTTATTTACTTGTCAACCAAACATACCCACATGAAGAGGCATCCGGGGAGTCTCATCCATTGATAATGAAACTATGGAACCTATTCGCCATGGGTGAAGAGAAACTTGATACTAACCTTAGTCATGAAAATTTTATAGGTGTGACTGTCAACTTATGTATGAAATTTCTCTTCACTTACAGGTAAGAGAATCTTTGACCATCAAATGGAATTCTAGAGACAAGCCGGAATATGTACAATAGGGAAGGGTGGGGGGAGAGAGATGAGAGCCTTCAATATAATTGAAGAGAAACTTTCCCATTGCAAGTTTGCTCGGTAAAAAGGGCCACAAAAGGATGTCGAATCTTTTTGACTTCCATGGCCCCTCCCCTTCTTTACGTTGAGGAATTTATTTTTTATTATTTTTTATTTAAATGGAAGTACTTATTAATTAGAAGTAAGCATGTAAGCACTTAGCATTGACAATTGTAACAAAGTTTAGGGATTCCAATCTTGCTTTACACACCAAAGTATGCTTAAGAAATATTAGATCCCTATGAATATAGAAAACAATAGTGTCTATTGAGTTGGGGTTCTAATGCTAGTGTAGGGTGGTGACTGACTCACTTTCTACACAGGGGATTCGTCATTTGGCATTTTTAACCATTGGATAAATGGACATCAAGTACATCTCTTTTATTCTTATTTTTTCGATCTTTAAACAGAAGTTTAATTTTATAGCAAAAGTTTTTGTGCATGGTCGTGTATGATGCACGATCGTGCCTTCAACCGTTGGATGCGGATGAGGAATCGTATATTATACACAATCATGTCCATCCAACGGTTGAAAGCATGATCGTGTATATGCACGGCCGTGTATGAAAACTCTCTCCTAATTTTATTAAACAAGTTAGTAAACATTCTCCTCGCGCAGTTGGCTTGGAGGGGACATGAGACTCCGCCTCAGGAAGCGAGGTCTCCTGATCAAACCTTCGTCGCTGCATAATTTCTTGGGGCCACCCACCTGAGACTCACTAGGGTCCAGAAGCTCCCGATTCATGCGTGGCACGGGGATCATGTACGAGCCCAGGGGGGATTTAGTCTGCCTAAAGTCGGATACCCCTCCTGTCTCCAAAAAAATAAAGATCTGAAAAGTGAACTATCCCACATGACAAAATAAAATGGACAAGGGAAAACCTTTAGGTGCATGAGCCAAAGGGAATACCTTCATTAGGATCACTCTATTTGTGTTTTCCTTCACTTAGGGGAAGAATTTATCCATACATCCATGTTCATCTTTACTCGACTATTAGTTGAAGGTCCACAATACCCCTCAAGTCATTTTGACACTTATTCTACGTCCATTAATGCTACCGGTGAAGGAAGTCCCTCTTTCATTTTAGCTTAAGAATAATCGAATCTTTATTTTATTTTATTTTATTGGACAATCTTTTTATGGAGAATATGAAAAAAAAAAAAAAAAAAGAACTCTTTTCCTTTTGACATCATTTGTAAGATCATAAGAATCTAACTTATCTTTAAAGATCTTTAGCTGATTAGACTAATTGAATGTGCAATTAAAAACAAAAAGCTTTTGAGGGGAACAAGTACATTGAATCTAAGGCCTATTGACTCATGCTCAAATTTTCCTATTGCACTACACTGTTCCACCCCCCGCCTCCTCCTTTTCCCTGATCCAGCTGGGTTTGGTTGGTCCAATATTTTTCGATTGCAATTTTATCTTATCTTCCAAGATATTGATTTTTAGGAACTTTTATTAAGGATTATATTCACGAGTTGAGCTTGTCTCTAGGGAGGTATGCGTCCAGGGTGCTGTTAGGGAGCATCCAGTGGTTGAGCTGTGTCACACACATCTCTGTGCACACCTAGGGATGTGTGCAGCACAGCGCAACGACTGATAGCGCCCTGGCAATTCCCTGCTCCCTGGAGACGATCTTGATCTTATATTCACAACATCAACATCAATGTCAGTTGTCACCGATATCGATACTGGTATAAATCGGATAATATTGGGCCGATAAAGCATCAAAACATTATTTTTTTTAGGGAAATGGAACTAACTAGTCATTGGGTGTGGAGTGTGCCTTTGCCCAGACACAACGGCACTCAAAATTACCAACCCACCCGTGGTGGTTTCCACCTTTCCAGGGGTGGGTTGGTCATTTCTTACACGACTGTGACTAAGCACAAGTACATGCCATGTCCAGTGACCAGTTAGCGTTCTTTATCCTTTTTAAAAATAAAAAATAAAAAGTAGATGTTCGTACCATATCAATCGATCAAGTCTAAGTTGATACCTAAAACCATAACTTCAATTCATGTGGAAAATTTGGGTTTATAATATGCTTAGTCCTAACTACTAATAATTGGGGTGACTACTTTATCTGAAAATTCAAATAACTCTAAGTGGGAACAGCATAGATTCGTCTTTTCTTCCATATGACAAAATATTATTAGATAAGACGGAATTGAAACATGGCAAACACCACACAAAAAAGTTCGCTAGGGATAATTTAAGGCAAAGTTCCTTCCCTTCATTTATTATTATATATTTGTTATCCATGCAAATTTCTCCTAAATAAATTATATATTTGATAAGGGTAAAAAGTTCTTCTCACTGCATAACCCACCTAGTCATACCATGGTGGAAAATATAATATTTATAGTTTGTTTTTTTTTTTTTGGTGCAAAAAACTATTTATTAGGCCGAATCAAGAAAGATGTTACAATGTCCACGAGGTCCCTTGAAAAAGAGGGTTCCCAAAAGTAGCTCAGTGGGCTAGAGATGACCCATTTAGCAATATTACGAGCCAAGCCATTTCCATCCCTACTGATATGAACAAAATCACAAAAAGAGAAAGAAGTTTTTAGGATATAAATATCCTGAATAATACAAGAGAAGCTAGGGGGAGAAGGAAAGGGGGAGGGGGACAAGCGTTTGATGAGGGAAAGATAATCCGACTAAACCAAAATGGAGAGCACTCCCAACTTCTTAGCTGCTGAGAGAACCAATCGGATTGCCAATACCTCATCAACCACCACTGATGCCAAAGCAAAATGCTCAGAGGCAATCAAGCACAACTCATCACTTTATAGTTAAGCTATGGTAGTTATGAATTTTCAATGATTTTTTTGATATGTGACCAACTCAATAACTTTGGACTAGATTTTGATTTTGTGGGTTTCTTTTTTGAATTATAGAAACTGATGGGATAACATCTAATAATTTGTGGTGTATGAAAATACTAATTTATAGTTTTGATATAAAAAAAAACAATAATGTATTGCTTTTGGTAGTAATTTATAAATAGAAAGCACAAATGATATAGGTTTTCGAGGAAGGGTTCCTTTCAACGTTCATGTGCGGTTTTGAGCATTGGAGGAGGGTATTGTGAGAAACATGTTAAATGGGGGGTTATTTAGGATACTTTGACAAAGAATGTGCTACAATAATATGGACAGCAGGACAGGGGCATGCAGTTGTAAGAAACTTAAACCCTAAGTTTTTCTTCATCGTGGAAACGGAAGAATTCTTTTGTTATAAGTGATGTGACATTGTGATAAAACTCTTGTATCCTCGTCTTCCACCTTTAATTGTACAAAATCAAAAATATCTCTCCCTATACAAATTAATGTATGAGATCCAGGATATTCTCTCCTCATAATGCTAAAGAAAAACTTTATTTCTATGGCTTCTTGGTTGATTTTCCTCATTACTAAGAAGCAAAAAAGAATGATCATTAATTTGGAACAAGTTTCCATTCAAGCACAGTGGAAAAAATGTTTGTTAAGAATGAATGAACAAACATGAGGAATAAATCAAATAAATAATAACATTAAAACACAAAGATTTAACGTGATTCAACACAAATGCATACATCAATTTGAAAGAATTGTCATTTTTGTTTAGGTGAGACTTTGTGTGTGGGAGAATTGGGGTGAGAAAATGTTAACGTGGTACTTTAAAATCCCAATCTAACCTTGTTTGATTAATCAGGATGGTGAACTTACAAAAGCTCAAAGAATATCATTAAATGTTTTGTCTACTAATATGACACTTCAAAACCCTAATCCTATCTTATCTCAAACATTTTCACTTTCAATAAAACCCCATTGACATGTGGATCCCATTTTCCCCTCTAAACAGATAGGGTAAAAGAATTTTCACTGATTAAGAAAACTTAAATTATTTACATTGGAAACTTTCTCCATCAATTGTCACTTTTTGAGGTCTCTTGACATTGGGTGGGGTGGGCTGGGGTAGGGGGGAAATTATCCTCTTAAATTGAGTTCGGATCGTTAGATGCCTGAACTGTCATATGTTGGCATCTTCACCTAACACTGCCACACTACCGAACTTTAAGAAGTGAAGAAGATAATAATCCGGGGTGGGGTGAGGAGGATGACGGTCTCACTCATTAAATTGAATTCCCATCAATTATGTTTAGTCATGAGTTTAACCTTCCACCAACTGGAATCCACCACGAAGAATCCAATTTGATTTCTATAAAATATAACATTTAAAGTAAAGGCAAAAATGGTGGACCAATCATCCCCCGCGGGCGATTCGGTCACGTATGTTCTAGACACTAATAAACGGGAAAAGTAAGTTTCTATCACAATTGGGTGACGTGACAGTGACTCGGAAGGACATAGCAGTCTTTGTTTGATTTATAGGGGGGTAATATCGGCATACAAGGCAAAGGAAAACAATAGTATGAGTCCGTGACCTAGGGCTGTCAATTTCTCAGCCCAAATCGGTTGGACCAATCAACCAAAATATCTGTTTGAATCGAACCTTTGCTGGTTGGTTTTGGTTTGGGGTTTATGCAATCGGTAGCTAAAGCGGTCCGGCTGAATGGATCAATCAAAACCAAAATCGATAAAATATGACTGAGTCAATAAAAATTCGTAAAACATCATAAAAAAGATATATTATATTTTTCATTAATTTTTAATATAAAAAAGAGAATGCCATTTGATCGCACTAGACACACCACTCCTACGCCTTAACATAGAAACGTGTGAAATGATTGTCGCACCCCTTGAAACCCAAAAAATGAATAGAGGTGCGGCAGTCATTTTGTGCGCCCCTGTATTAGGCATGGGGGCAGCTTATCTAGCGCGATCAGGTGCCGTTCTTTCCCCCTTTTAATATATATGAAAACCGATAACATAATAGATCGATAAGAACCCATTGAGTCGTCTGATAAACTATCAAACTCGATTGTATTGAAACCAAAACCAATCAAAATGAGTTTTATCTTAATAGGTTGGTTTTGGTTTGGCCTAATACCTGACCAAAATATAAACGAACCGACCAATTGGCACCCCTCACGTGAGTCACGTGAACCGTAAGGGTTGAGCGAATAATCTTTTAATTTCCTTCAAAAGTAATTACTATTAATTAATCTCAGGATTAAATTAAATAATGAATTGAAGGGGAAATAAAATAAACGCAGAACAACATAGATAGGGACAAGAGCCGAGGGAAGAGGACGGTCCCCTTCCCAAGTTGAAAACTATAAAAAGCGTTTCTGTCTCTCTTTTCCGTCGTTTGCTCAGAATTTCTCTCAAGAATCTAGTTATCGCTCTATCGGTTAGCTCTTCAAACCCCTACCCCAGCAAATTCTCTCACTGCTGCCTTGTCGAAGAAGCATGACCAGCTCCTCCGCTCCTTCTCGCAAGGTTCTCTCTCAATCTCGGTCTCCTTCTTTGTTTTTATTGATTTCATACCCTAATTTTACCCTGATTTCTACTTCGATGTATATTTATCTGTTTCTAAATTTTTTCATGTCTGTTCGTCTTCCACTTCCAACGTTCGTTCCTGCTTAACTATCGCTTCTCAGGCTCTGAGCAAGATCGCATGCAACCGACTGCAGAAGGAACTTGTCGAGTGGCAGGTTAATCCTCCTGCAGGTTTCAAACACAAGGTCACCGATAATCTCCAAAGGTTAGGGTTGTTAGGTCTTATTTTCCACTCGAGTTCACTATTCTTCTGTTTTTTATAAACGTAAAATTTTCAAGAACTGATGTCTCTTTTATTATTTAATTTGCGTTTTAAGTTGCGTTTGTGTGTTTTTCTTTATTCTTCTTTTTTGAAGGTGGATTATCGAAGTTACTGGAGCTTCCGGAACTCTCTATGCTAATGAAATGTATCAGCTTCAAGTAGATTTTCCTGAGCATTACCCTATGGAATCGCCACAGGTAGGGAAAAGGTCTGATCTTTTGTTTTTTTATTGGTATTATTCCACACAGAATTTTTTGAATTCTAATATTTTTCTTTTGGCTTGGACAGGTTATTTTTCTCCCTCCTGCTCCGCTGCATCCGCATATTTACAGCAACGGTCATATATGTTTAGGTAATGCTTTGTATCTGATAATTCATATTGATTCTCTGTTGTCACAATGCTACGGACGCTTTCCTTACACATGTTTGTGGTGGCAATGCCCTGCATTGAGAATCAGGGTGATCCTGTGCTATACATAGTTATCAAGGCGGGAAAGCAACCATGGCGTTTTAGAGGGGCAAAATTCAAGTTGACACCGCCATGGCGGCAAGGCGCCTGCCATGGCGCCCAAGGCGTCCAAGGAGCCTGGACGCCATGGCGATGCCTTGATAACTATGGTGCTATAGTTGCCCATTTCTAAGTGTAGGCTTATACTGCCCATGAAGTGGAAGGGATAGTCGCTGACAAATATTTAAATGCTGATGTGATCTGTTTTGTCGGTTTTTCATCTAAATAGAAAGGTTGTATATTTATTGTGTTGATGTGTGGAATTATCCTCTAGTTTGATGCTTGTATATATATTCTGTATTGTTTTTATTTCTGGGGACAGGGGGTTGGGGGATGATTGTTTTCACGGATAATGTTTGTTGCAAGGCAAGTGTCCCTTTCATTAGGATTCTATCTGATGGTATTTTATGTTGAGCATTGGATGATGATGGTGGAGTTCTTTGATTGGCTAGTTTCTTTTCCCATCGGGGTCAATGTCATTTTTCATTGCCTCAAATCTCTAAGCTAGCCAGAGGCTGCTTGTTCCCATGCTGTTAATTCACCCTGTGCTTTACATGCACTGAAACTTGTTCTGTTCACCTAGTAGGCTGTGAAATGAATATTATTTGCATCGAGTGAATTCGTCTCCTTTTTTACTTGTTCTCTCTTTCTTCTTCTTAAAAAAAAATCAGCAACAACAGAACAATTTTGTTAATAAGAGAAAGATGATACAAGTGAGTAGCAAAAGCAATGGGAAATGAAGAACTACACACCAAGTTATCCTGCGACCACATACTAAAGGCCAAAACCTGTTCTAAACCTTCAGTTTTACATTCCCATCTATGCTTCCTCCACACTCTCCAGACTCCCACACCCCTGAAACACAGAACTCACAGGATGCCCTAATGAGATCATGTCCTCTTAATTTGTTGTTAAGAGGGTACCTTATAAGGCTGATCATCCCCTCTACTGCTTGCCCTCTTAATTTTCTTCTTCAATTGTTGAGAAGGATCTTGTGTGGAAGGGTTATTTGGAGGTCGATAAGTTTGTTTTTGTGTTTGAGCGGACAGATGAGTCCCAACAATGTTTTTTATCGGTTTTTTTTTTTTTTTGTCAATTGTTGTTTGAGAAGTGAGGTACATGTAATCCTCAAAAAGCTGCTACTTTGATGATAAGGAAATGATACCATGCCCACTTTGATGATTCATGTGAAAAACGTGATATGCTAACATTCTCTGTGCCCTCCTTGTGGTCTACAGAAAGCCTTTGCTCATTATTCTAGTTGGGTAATTGGATATAAACAGAACTTGCCTCCATTTTTTGTCTATCATGTTATCCAGTTAACTCAGTTCATATGCCTACCCATGTGCAAAAATTAGTTCAGTTATGCAATTATTCTATTGCTTTGAGCATCTGAGTGATTGGTGGTTAGTAAAAAGATAGTATGGTCTGTCCAAAATTATCCAATTGCTTTGATCATTCGAATTGGACAATTGGATCAAGAGCAGTCAAGTTTTATGATGTACTTCATATTTGTTTGTGTGAGGATTTGAAGTCAAGTTGTGCTCAACACTGCAAAGCCTTGACCACCTGGCCAGCTAAAGTTTCTAACATTTATTTTGGTGAAACCAGGTTTCGAACTGGACTGTGTGATGAGCATCGAAGTTTAATCTAACCTGAAGGCCAAAAAAAAAGTTGAAGTAATTTAGGGGGTGGGGTGGGGGGGGTGGGGGAGGGAACGTGCAATACTAGTCATTTTTCCTGAAAGAACTCTAAGATCAGCTAATCAACTGGTTGGCTTCCTTTCTGTGGAAAAGTACTATAGATGCGCTTATATTTTGGACGTCCATGGTTTATAGGGCTGTTGTCAAGGTAATTCCCTTCCTCTTGTTAGCTCTGCAGTTGGCTGTTCTGTAGGTTAAGTACTTGTGGTAATTTTGGTGGGATGCTTTTAGAAAACCAGTAGAAAAAGACAATGTTGGTGAATGCTATTAATACTTTCAAGTTTGTGTATTTTCTGTTCCTTAGTTCATGATATCTCTCCTTGTTTTACTTCAGGCTTCTCCTATTTTCTCTTATGTGGCATTGAAAATATGCCGCAGTTTTCTATGAGATCCTATCTTAAGTTCTCCCATTTTGACTTCTAATGAATCATCTCATCTCTTGATCATAGGATCCAAGGGGTCCCAGCTAGATACAGAGTACTATAAATTGATCACGTGTCCAAGTGGACAATCATACCAATCTTTTCCTCCTTTCCTTGAACCAAAATTGATTATGTGGATCTCTTCATTGGTTTTGGGGTTCAGACATGCTAGTGCTTGTGAAAGTGCAGTTAATAATCTTCAATACATGGAGGCGTGATGAAGGTGATGTATTAGATTGTTACATGTGTTTGTAAAACCTACGAACTATATGTTCGGTTCCAGAGTATTGTTTTTGTTACTATCTGTCCTTAAGAATGTTTGACAGCGTTTGTGAATGCAAGGCATATGTGATCAAACAGTCCCGAATGGACTAGGTAACACAAACCTAGGTGAGGTTCAACTTGGTTCTAAGCACCTAGGCCACCATTTGGCTAGACAACCGCGCTTTCATGAATATTCAATATGCTTTCTTTTTTCCTTCTGTTAGCTGAGCTATATTACCTACTATACATATTGGTTAACTTGTGTCATTATTATTTGCAACATGCAATGTGAAAAGAGAGTTAATATATGATTAATTCTCCCTATTTTTAGTTTTCTATTATAGGTATCTACTCTCTACTCTGTTTTTTCACATGCTTTGTTTATGAATGGGTTCATTTTACCGCTTTTTGCTGTTCCTCAAATACAATTTGTTACAAAGAGGACTGGGAGTACTAGATTAAAATTTGACCTGTTGAAGTGTGGGGGTGATGCCTAGTTGGCCTTTTAGGCTACGGGCCTCCCTATTTCTAAGGTTGGCTCAGGCATGTTGAAAACATTGATATGGAACCTATCCAGTTAAACAGAAATTTGATGACATGCGGCTGAGATCTATGTTGTGTGAATAAATTCTTGATATCCGCTCGTCAGTGGGGAAAAGAAAATAATCCTTGATTATCTGCTATTCAAGTTGGGAGCAATATGCTATGAACCATATCTGTCATCGGATTTTTCTTTCTGGAAGAATTGGCAGATTAGGTGTCAGATGGCACCTGACTTGCCGAGATGGTCCAGGCTTTATAACCTAACCATATGCCCTTGTTTTAGGCAATGACAAGTCAATGTTTTTTTTTATTTTTGGTTGGGGGTGGGGGGGGGGTGTTACCAGTGATTTTGGTTATTTGAAACTTCAAAATGGACCTACTTGGTAGTTTATTTTGCTTGGATTTATCTCTGTTAGCCACTAATTGTCACTTCTATATGACTGGAGTGCATATATTTTTTCAGTTGTCATGCCTTGATTACTGCAATTAAGAAAATATAAGCCATGTAAATACGAACCATCAGACTGATATTTGTTTGCTTGTTCTACGAGGCAGATATTTTGTATGAGTCTTGGTCCCCAGCCATGACTGTTAGTTCCATCTGTATTAGCATTCTCTCCATGCTATCAAGCTCCACTGTGAAGGTTTAGATCCAATCCCACTCAAGTTAATTGCTCCTTATTTATTAAAGAAGGGAAAAGGAAAAAATTTCTCCACTGCTTCTTACTTATTCCAGTTGAAATTACATATCTGATGGAATCATGGAATTTGGCTATGTGCAGCAACGACCTGCGGACAATGATCGCTATGTGAAGAACTGTAGGAATGGGAGATCTCCCAAGGAGACGAGATGGTGGTTCCATGATGACAAAGTGTAATCATAAAATGATTACTGACTAAAAAACCTGCCCCTATGGTTGGTGGGTCAAGAAAGTAGACAGGTTGCATTCCCTTCTGAAAGAAAAGGTGGACGAGAAAAAGAGTTTATTAACACCCCTTCTCCCTTCCCCACAATAAAAAAACAAAAAAAGAATTTTCCAAAGCCCTTCTGCAAAGGTGGGTTTTGAACAAATGTTGATGAGCTGCTGTATATTTGCAAAGCCCTGGTATGTATAAAAGAAGGTAGTTTTCGTTTTAGCAAGATGGTTGTCAAGACCCTAATAGAAAGATTGTTTGTGGTATTTGGAGAATGTACTTACTGCATCTTGTCAGTCTTATACTTTCTGCACCCTAATCCTAACCTTTGGTATATTTTATATAGAGCTGATGAGATCACTTTATTGGGGGGGGGGGGGGGGAAGGGTAGTTGTGTGGGTTCTTAATATTATAGGTATCTATCTAAATATATGGTTCTTATTAGTCAGGACTAATAAAAACTATCAAGTAGAGATCTTTTTCTCATATTTTATTTTGGCACATTACCAACTCTGTTTTGACTGAAACTTGACATTTTAGCAGGGGATGTTGGGGATTACTTGTTCACCAAATTTCAGTGTAATCCCACGCATCATGTGACTGAATTCATTTCCTCCCATGTGTTTCATGAATTCTCTTGTAACCCATGTTCCCTCTTGGTAGTCTAGAAGTGTTTTGTACTTTATTATTGGGAGAGGGTTTTCCGAGAGAGAGGGTTTTCCGAGCAAGTGGCATAAAGATCACACAATGGGGTGAAACAAAACATTATCAAACATGGGAAGGTGCTAGTGTATCCTGCCCCAGGGCTTTGCATATATTTGCTTCAAGGTCACATTGCTATCCGTATAGATATATCTTCAAAAATTTCACCTCCTTTTTCATCAACACCACCATTTTCTCTTTGATGTGGTTGTCATCGATGGATCGAATGGGTTGTGGGCAAAAAAATAGTGAGACTTAGGTATGAGCAGAGGGTTTGGTTAAACGTTGGCCAAAGACCACCACCAATCCTTGCTGGCCTCTGTTAACCCTGTGTTCCAAACATGCTTAGTATGACCTTCCATGAGCACAAAATCAGGTTGTGTTGAAGAAATGGGAGGGAACTGAAGCTTTCTAGGTTGAGGGCGGATAGCAAGCAAATAGCGTCTAACAACAACTGGGTGAGGCTCACATGTGGGGATCTTCAAATCGATTTATAAATGTTTTGGGTTCAGGGGTGGCTCAAAATTCAGCTTGGTTGATAATCTGGCTGTGTTCAAGACGAGTTCCTTGATGCTTTACCACAATACTCAAGACGAGAGAGCCTTAGCTGATCCCATTTACTTGGGATCTGACTTTGTTGAGTCCTCTAGATGAGACCTTTGTATGAATCCTGAAGCGGCATAATCAAGATGCTCCATTTATGTAACCATGAAGCTAATTTTTTTCGAGACAAATATGATAATCTGCTCTCTCTCTCTCTCTCTATCCCAAGGAAGGGGAGAATGTCCACCTTTGGGAATGTGTTTTCCAATGCTAATAGTAGCTCGGTTTCTTTCAGGGAATATAAGGCATCAATAGGGATTGTATGATTGATCCTTTGGAGCATTGTTGCCTTACTAGTGAAGGTGTTTTTGCGCAAAATCATGAGCATGTTCAGCCCCTGTTGTGGTAAGTTAAGTGAGGCCTTATCTGGGGGATTTCCCATTGTGGCTCCGCCATGGTTGCTGTTAAGCTCTCTCACAACCCAACTCTAACCCATTTAATTTCTCTGCAATCCTAGCCAGAGTCCATGTTCAGAGCTCGTCAATGATGGGTAATGAAGGTGATGATCAGCTTCACGGGTTGAACCGGGCTCAAGGCTCTTTCTCTTAGCTGGTGGGTCATATGGTTGAACCACTTTCATCAGCTAAAGGGTTTGATTCTCATGGAATTTCCCAGCCTTTAGGGGCTGGTTGTTATATTTATTCCTCTTCTTCGGTGGTGATACATAATTATTTTTACGCTCTACCATACCCTAAGGGCTAAGGGTCCTTCAGGGTTGCTGTTCTCGGAATTCCCTCCTGTTTCTTCTATTTCTCCAAGTAAAGCCCCTTGCATTGTGATACCTATCGTATCTGCTTGCTCCTTTCATAAGCTCAGACAGAATAAAACGTCCATAATAAAGACAATTCTCTGCTCTTGATCAAGACACTTCGACTCTAGTCTACAAGTAGAGGTAGGGCATGTTTGCATGCCCTTCATATACCGGAATTCTAACCCAGTTTTTTCGATATGAAAATTCTTTGAATTTTTTGGGGAGTTTCTGGAAGTCCTTTTTGGTGGATTTCTGGTTCAAACCTTGAAGATCTTTTCAGGCCATTATTACAGAGGAGACAATTAGAATCCCAACATTCACATCTGATTAAACAAAGATATGGATGTAGTGTTTGGGGTGCATTTATCTAGAAAATATGTAGGAAACCATTCCCTCTTTCAGCTGACCCGGCACAGAATATTATACCAATCCTTCATCATATATATTTTTTTTCTCTACTTAAAAATAGACAAAGGTAAGAATAAAAGGGACTATTCATCATAATCAATTTTCTATAAATCCCTGTACTTGTTTTATAATTACTCAAATTCTTTTACTCATAACTCTTTTTTTTTATTCTCCCAAAAGCTAACTATTACATCTCGTTTTCATTTGAAACTTTGAAATCCCTAGATTACCTCTTTATTGATTAGTTCAATTTGATTCAAGTGAATTAAGGCCCTCCCTTTTTTTGATCCATAGCCATTTGAACCAGCACCACCATCCCTAGCTTCTCATCTTTCTCTTCTCTTCATATGGGTTATTCTTCATAAAATTAATTTAAATTTGTCAAGTGGAAAAATAAGTTACCAAAAGAAATAAAGAATCAAGAACTATTGGTCGGGAGCATGGATATTTATGGGAGGATATGTCTATATATGAAAGAATACATTAAATCTCAATATGAAATTTAACATGAATAAAATAATGTCATTTCTGTTTTTCCTTTTTTGGGTAATAAAATCATGTCATTTTGATTCCCTATACTTTCCTTGAAATTACTCAAATTCTTTTACTCTGGATTTTTTATTTATTTTAAAAATACCCCCGTAAAGTAAACTTCCTTTACTCTTTCTCCCTTGGAACGTTAAAATCCTTAGATTAGCCTCCCTATTGATTAATTAAATATTAGATGGACAAAGAGAAATATTAAATTAATGAAAGATTAATGATTATAATTTGGACCTTGGAAGTATGAATACGAATCCGGAAAATCGCCGTCTTTGTCAGAATAACAGACATTTTTCGTATTCCACGTGGCAATCACTCTTGGGTTTTCTCGCCCTAATCTATGCTGCCCCTTACCAATCAATTGACGCCGTTGATTAACAGTAGATCTCGCGTATATCGAGGCCCTGCGTCAGGTTTCCCTGACCCGAATATCCACCCAATCAATTCTTAATCTCTTTCTGTCTCTGTCTCTGCCCTGCTTGTCAGTTATTACTACGCCTGCACGCAGGCGCCAGGCGTGTTGGATAAGCTCCTACATCAGAGTATCCATTCTTTCTGCGTTGACATCTATAAAATTACGATATTACCCAACCAAGATTGCCACTAGAAAGAATAATTATTACGATAAATGCCACTTGGTTGGTACCAAAGCTGTAACTTACAAACTGGTACCGGTTTTAGTTCAAGTTGCAATTATTATAGCTTTGTTTTAGCTTGCAAGCAAAAGGATACCGGTAGAGTTAGTTAATCCTTACCAGTTTTAAAATGAAATTATTTTTATTTTTACTCATTTATTGGTATTGGGTTGGTTGGATGATTTGATCAGAAGAATGGCGACATTAATAAGACAAATGGACAATTGGAGGCAATGTTACATAACACGGTATCGGTATGGGTCATTGCCCATATCGATATCGATACAGACAGGCCGTATGGGCCGATTTGATATAAAAATTATCGATTACTACTGATACCAATATGTATCGATCATGGACCCGATACAAAAAATATGCTCTGATTGGAGGAGTGACCCTAAATCACTATCCAATAACAATTTGATGATGGTGATGTCCGATTAGGTCATTTTCATAGTATCAGGTGATGCAACTTATCATTAACATGCTCTCGGAAACCCCAACAATAGAACAACAACACATGAACTCTCATAGGCCCCACAAAGAATATTATTTATTTAATTAATAAAGACCAAAATTCTCATCAGTGATCAGACGGTAGATATAGACTTGATATCTTTTTTACAAATGTCGAGGGTTGGTTTGTAATTCTAAGGACGTCAGGACCCATAATAAAAAGAAGAAAGGGAAATAAAGTAAATAGAGCCATAGAGTAGAAGACAAATGATTCAGAGAGAGAAGACAGAGGGAGCTGACTCATTAGGGGAACATCTTAATTAATTATATGCTAATCAGGGATTTATATAATTAAGATGATGATAATCACAATTATTTCCAATATTATAAGATTTAAAGTTAAAATATTTATTTTATATGGTGTGTGTTGTGGCATTTCAGATCTTCCTTCTTCCCCCTAAGTTCTAGGGAAGAGACAGAGACAGAGACAGAGAGAGAGAGAGGTTGAAGCAGGGAGAAGCAACAATGGAGATGGGTTTAAGAGAGGTTTAGGTCTACCTACTGGTGGTTAGGGATTGAACACCCTAACAACAGCAACGCCACCGTCACCAACAACAACAACCACAGCAGCTGGAGGAGGCAGAGGAGGAGCAAAGAAAAAGCAACAGAGAAAGTTCTGATTTTGGGATGTGTTGTTGTGTTGTGTTCTTGGAGGAGAACAATTTAAGAGGTTTTCATGGAGAAAGCGAGAAAGGGGATTGTCTCTCACGTGGGGTGATGGAATAATGGAGATAGAGAATATATATAAGAATAATTAAAAAGGAAAGAAAAGGATGAACGTATAATTGTTGCTGTTGCTGTTGCTGTTGCTGCTGTGTTGTTTGTAGATTATTTTAAAAAGAAAGAAAAACCCTTTTTTAAAAAGTGTTTATTTTTTATTGTTGTATTTGTTCAATGAAAAAGGATTGTTGTTTTGAATCTCGGGATTGGGTTGTCTCCATTTCGGGAGAATTGTTTCAGAGGATTGGGTGTGCTTTCGAGCTTTTCTGCTCCCCACGAAAGACACAGCAGCCTCGGATTTTCAGGTAATTTTCATTCTTACAATTTTGCTTTTTGTGCTTATCTTCCATGGTTAGCGTTCGATGAGAGCAGAGAAGCTATCATTCTTCTCTAATCTATTTTTCCTTTGTCTCTTGTACTTCGTGTTTCTGATGTGGGGTTTGAAGTAAAGGCACATCATATGATGGCTTTGATGATGATCCAGAGATGAGAAAACAAATTTTCTCTTTTTTGAACTTGTCTCTTGTGTTTCTAATTTCTATGAAATTATTTGTTTCGGCAATTTGTAGATTCTGGGTATTTGGTCTCTGGATTTCTCTTTGGGTTATTATTGCTCATTTGTTAAATTCCAATTTTGTTTGACTTGTTGGAGCAATGGGTTCATGGAGGATGCTGTAGGCTCTCAAACTTCTCCATCCCGCTTCCCTTTTCATTCGACGTTTGTATTAGGTAATAGCAAGCCGGGATCTCTCTCTCTCTCTCTCTGGTGGATAGAAACGGGGATTTCTTTCTGTTTACGTTTTTCTGGTACTCTCCCGAACAGGGATTAAAAAATGGCAGAGAAAGGCCTTTGCTTTCAAAGTCATTTCTCTGTTCTTGTCAATGTATTTTCTGGGACCTCTCCGTGGTTAGGTTGGCCAATTGTCTACTTCAATATTCTTTATGGAGAATCCGAGCTGTTTGAGCTTATATAATTCCAAGTATATTGTTGTAAATTAGGTGAAAACAAGAAGATAATCTAAGAAATTGTGATATTGTATTTTCAGAAGCTAAGAGGAATTTTTTTGGGTTACTCTGGGGCTGCTAATAGCCAAATACCTGATCCCTGTTCTTCTCGGATTCACATAATTCCTCGCCAAGGAGGCTGGTGATGCTTTATCTTTCGAGGAGGAATAAACATGGCAACTTATTTCCCTGGTTCCAGCAACCAAAGAGAAGTCACACCAACCCTATATTCGAGGGATCCCGTGCCTACTTCATATGCTGAGACGCCAGTTCCTCATGGCAACATCATGATGTATTTGAACTACTCGTCTTCTGCTGGGTCTTACTCAGATTCCCTGGCTGGAAATTCTCAGCCTCAGCAGAACTGCGAGCTCCCATCCGTGGGAACCTCAGAGTCCACTCCTGCACAGCAAGGAGTCCTCTCAAACCTCGTGGGTTCTCACCTTGGTGAACAACAACAGTTTGGTGTGTGGAGGGACGGCAGAAATGAGATGATGTTTATGCGGCCAGCTGGTGGCTCTGCTGGTCTGCAGTCGCTTGGTGGGCAGTTAAACAGCACAACGGATGATATGGTCCAGGGATCTGTTGCTGAGGATCCCCATATAGGTTTGCAGACACTTGGGATTCTACATGGCGGACAGAATTTACAGGGACAGGGGTTATCCCTCAGCCTTAGTACACAGATCCCGTCCACCATTTCTGTACCTCCATTCCAGTACCGGAATTCTAACCCAGGTTTCTCTTCGCTCTTGAGTTCCCATCTTTCGGTGTCCAGAGATGGTGGCAGCGGGACCAGCTCATGTAGGGATGGCGAAAGCTCTCAAAGTAAACAGCCAAGGGATGTTGAATACTTGCAATCTAGTTTTCTCGGAGGAAATCGTGATTCTATCAGAGGGGAGGCATTGATTAACTTCCAATGTTCAGTGGGACCCAAACTGATGCATTCTGATCCATCTCCCTATGGCCTGACGGGTCTTGCAAGCACCATTCCTAGCTCCAAATACCTCAAAGCAGCGCAACAACTGCTTGAAGAAGTTGTCAATGTTCGCAAGGCTTTGAAACAATCGGAATTTGATAAACACCAAACTTTCCATGGGTTTGGTTTAAAGGGTCCCAAAGAGACTGAAGTAGAATCAAATGATGCCTCTCAATTGCCATCTACATCTGGGATCTCCTCAAAACCTCAAGAGTCAGGTACCAACAGTGTCGAGCACTCACCTGCTGAAAGACAGGATATGCAGAACAAGGTGACGAAGCTTTTGTCCATGTTGGATGAGGTATGCCATCATTCATTGTTCCGAACTGATTTAATAGGTCTCCCAATTTGCTTTATTTTGCATCAATGCTATTATCTATTGCTTGTGGTGTTTAATCTGATTGACATCTGCTACGAACTATGTTAAAACTTTGGCATAATTTCTTTGGTTTCTTCTGTTGTTTTGGCCCAATGAACCCCTTTAAGCAGTAGTTTTCTAATGCATGCAAATGATTTATGCCGTGTGCTATTGAAGACCTCAAAGCTAATTTTGCTGGATCATTGAAGTCTATGTAGGAAGGGTTGTCTCTTCAAACTTGCAGAAGTAGTGTGTTATAGAACAAATGGTTTGCACACGAGAACCCTTTGATAATTTTCCTAAAGATCGATGGATTCATACGAGAAAGAATAAATGTCTTAATGACTAATGTAGAAGGGTTTTCGTTTCTGATTTCTTTCCCTGGAGATTGTGTACACAGTTGCACCAAAGTAGGAACAGGTCCATAGTCTTTTTGAGAGGGGTAGGGGTCTCACCTCTAGAGATTAAGGGCTGTTACAGTGGTGCCTTTTGGGCCTGATCAAGTGTAGTATCTGTTCTTATGTCTAGAGATTAAAGACTGGTGAAACGATTTAATCTTTAACGACTAACATCCCATTTCTAGATACTTCACACCCCCTAGTCACTTGAAAGGTTCACCATTCAAAAACTGAAAGAGGAGGCTGGGATGCTTTCTCTGGTTCTCTCTCATTTAAAGTTGTTCTAATTACAGGACCCCAAACCATTCACATGATTTCTCCAAGAGAAGTTCCATTTTATTTCCATGGAATTAGCTCCAGGCTAATTAGAAACATGGTGTTGGTTTCTGGGAGTGGTGAACTGGTGACGAGCTGTCAACACATTTTCCCGGCGTCAACAATTTTTTATTTCTTAAATAGAAGAAGAGATTTATCAAAAAGGAGGAAAAAAAGAAGCTGGAGAGAGTAATTTGCATTGAAAGAGTGGCAGTGGTATTATCAAATTTACAGAGGGAATAGAAGGATTTTTGAGGGATTATGGCTGAGCTTTAACCTATCTTGTTTTAGAAGTGCAAGTTACTCATTCTTTCTACCTATGTATGAAAAGTACATGTCTCATGCAATTTCCATTAGGTGACTTCTGCCTGCAGTATTTTGAGTTGAGAAGTATTTCTACTCCGACCGTGTGCAGTTGCATATTTGATTTATCTAGATTTGATTATCTGTGAGACTATAAATTCTCTTGTTTCTCATAGGAAGATCAAAGATGCCAATCACTTTGTGGCTTTGAGAATATCAACCAAACCTAAAGGCACCAGATTTTAGCTCCATTCGCACAATGGAGCTGTTTTCTTTTCTTTTTTTGCTTTGCAACTGGCTATTTATCTTTCAACACCCTTTCTCCCGGGTCAATCCTTCAAATATCCTGCTTCTTTGTTTTCCAGAGTAGTCTACAATGATAGTTGTGAGAGGACACTAGGTTTTCTAGCATTTTACATCTCCATGTGACATGGTCAAGAGATTAGTAATGTGTTGGATGAAGTAAACTGGATACAATTTTACCTTGACACTTCAACTCAGGTGCCTTAATCTTTAAGAAGCAGGATATTTGAAGGTACAAAATGTGATCATAAATTGCATGCTTGGTGTATCCAGGTAACAAAAGCAATGATAAAGCTGGGATCTTCTGGAAGATGAGAATTTAAAAAAAAGGAAAACAGTAGGAGTAGAAATTTATTGGACAAATTTATTCAGGTTAGATTCAGGGTCATTGCACCAACAGAAGGAATTATTCTATTGATATGTATATGATTGAATCTGAAGGTTGTTTGACTCCAGTAGGGAAGGACATGTTACCATGGTTGCTGATGCATCTCGACTTTCATTTATCATTCTTGATGCTTAAAGCGTCCTGTAAAATCTCTACTAAATGACATGTTTATCTGTTGTGCATGATATACACATTGTTTAACTTGTCTCTTTTTATTTTTTGGTTGGGGTGGGTGTGGGATCGTGTAAAGTTAATCCGATGGAGGAAAGGCACTAGTTTGGTATTTTATCTTTTAATTGTTAATTGAAAAGATTGCTGAAATTATTTTCATGAGGGCTTTTCCGGGTTAGTGTACTCTTATGTTGTCTGTCATTGTGATGTATATGGGTCAGTGTTGACATGCACATAGATCATTGGAGATGTTTATATATCATAACAAAACCACTTTGTCTATTGTTTTGTTCATGATGGCAATGCCAGTCTTATTGACAGCCTAATGTTTCATATATCATATTTATCTTTCCTCTTTCTCTATAAATTGACTAAGCATCCAGATTACACACTGCTTTATGGAAATTGTGATTAAATAATTCCTTGGAAAGGGTAGAAAATTACTTTCTTCTTTGCTAGTATAAAAGCTCCTAACAAGTTTAATTGTGAGAAGTGCCCTCTTTTAACTTTATTATATATACTACTAATCCATTTGAACCATCTTAATCCTGTTGTCTTTCATGTAACCAAGGTGTCAACTAAGTAAAAATGCTACCTGGTCAAGACTCATTGCCTTCATCAGAATCTGGGAGGGGGTGGCTAAGAAGTGGACAACTAGGCCCCACCAGCTGCCAAGGCTTGGGTGATCTGGCAATTACCAGATGGTCCATTTTAAGATCGGTGGAAAATGTAATAGTTTCAGGCTTTCTTCTGTTTGACAGGCTTCAACTCTTTGGGCTTCAGGTCCTCTTTTCTGAAGTTGAAAAGACTGAAATTCTCTCTCTTGCTTGCTCGCTCTTGTTATTTCTAGCTACAAAATTTTCCAATCCCCACCGCACCCTTTGTCTGTTTCTTCTCAAAGGAATGATTGGGAAAAAATACAGTCCTGTTAATTTTGTTCTCAACCAATTAAGTTAAGCAATGTCTTTAGTTTCATCACATCGGTCCTGTTCAGACTTACACCCCAAGTTACAAAAGTCATTTGTTACTCCTAATATTTTAAATAAATACCTCAAATGAACTTAAATGTTGGAGAGACCATATGGTCAATCCTTAATAGTCACAATTTGGAACTCTTTTCTATCCATTTCTCAATACCATGGACAGACTATCCACAAACAATTGAAATTTAGAATATGAAACTTTGGAATCTAATGCCATATCTTCTGATCTTATAGCTCGAACATTTAATTGTCATATTCTATCATACTTACTATTTTGATCTAAAATGGTGTGCCTTCTGGCTTTTGGCATAATTTTGTAGTCAACCCTCATACAAGTATGATGGGTTTGATGAGCTTATGACTAGCTCTGTGCAATTATGGCTAAATCAGGAAATCTGCTACTAGTCCTTCATTTGCGTCCAGTCAGAAAAGATTTATCGCAGGAAAAGAGTTCTCTCAATGTCAACATAAATATTTCAGATACCTCTTTTTTCTTTTTTGGAGAGATGTAACCATTGCAGCAAATGTTATTCTGAGATTACTTTTGGTTTGTCTTTGGACATACGATTTTCATTTTGATTTCCTTGTTGCAGGTTGATAGAAGATACAAGCAATATTATCATCAGATGCAGATTGTGGTGTCATCTTTTGACGTGATAGCAGGATGTGGTGCAGCTAAACCTTATACGGCACTGGCTCTACATACTATCTCCCATCACTTTCGCTGTTTGCGTGATGCAATCAGTGGCCAGATTCGAGTGACACAGAGGAGCCTTGGGGAGCAAGATACTTCAGGAAACAGCAAGGGGGTTGCAATATCACGCCTACGTTACGTGGACCAGCAGCTCAGGCAGCAGAGGGCTCTTCAGCAGCTTGGTATGATGCAGCAACATGCTTGGAGGCCACAGAGGGGGCTCCCTGAAAGCTCTGTTTCTATTCTTCGTGCTTGGCTGTTTGAGCACTTCCTTCATCCGTAAATTCCTCAAACTGCTGCTCTTTTTCTTTTTCCCCTCACACTTACCCATACTAGATTTTCCAATGCACTTGATGGTCTAATTTCTTGGCTGATTTTAATGTTCACCAGTTACCCGAAGGATTCTGATAAAATCATGCTAGCTCGGCAGACAGGCTTAACCAGAAGTCAGGTAAATGAGTAAAATAGAATAAATTTAATTTATTTACTAGTTGATTACAGAACAACCTTCTAATGATGGTAACACCATAAATATGCAACAAATTTGAGGATCCTCCATTCAGTGGAAAATGTCTCTCCTGTGTGTGAGATTTCCTCTGATATATCAAGTGGTGGGTCTCTTTTATCTGTGCACATGTTCCCCTCTTCCTTCGGGGGGTAGCTGGTAGGATGTCCTTACCACTGAGTTGATGGGTGGCTAAAATCTCATTAGAAACAATATCAAATCCGGGTTAATGCCTTTATGTTTTATTTTTTGGGGACTCAGGTCTCAAATTGGTTTATAAATGCACGGGTTCGGCTCTGGAAGCCCATGGTTGAGGAGATGTACAAAGAAGAGATTGTAGACACTGAGATGGATTCAAATTCTTCATCTGAAAATGCACCAAAAGCAGCAAGGGATGATAACAAGGCACCCGAGGATAAGGGAGAAGATATTCAGCAAAATGTGAAGTCTGCGGTGACTGATAGATGCCAGTCAGAACCATTTCATAACTCCAAATCCAATCTTGTCCCTGATGTAGAAATGGCTGGACCGGCAGTGGAAGCTCCCTTTCAGGATGATACCCAAAAAGGAGATGATATTGATTTCAATGGGATGAAACTAAGGGAGGATCAAAGACCTAGTTTGGATGATTGTAGCCTTTTCCAGGATGCTTTTGTTCAGTCTGACAGGAATGGTGGTGGGAGGTTCATGGCAGCTGCTGCTGCTGCATACGAGATGGCAGAGTTGGGAAGGTTTGGTAGAAGCAGTGGTGTGTCGCTCACTTTGGGGTTGCAGCACTGCGATGGTAGTGGCTTACCCATGTCTGGTGGCACCCCTCATAATTTCGTCACATTGAGAAGTGATGAAATATACAATGCAGTAGCTACCTCCGGAGGCCCCGACACGGCTGATTACGACTGTGTGGATCCAGAGAACCAACGACAAAGATTTGGTTCCTCACATCTATTCCATGATTTTGTAGCCTGAGGTGATGCTAGATTTGTAGATCCATGGTAGAAACATGACCTCTTCTCAAGCAGGTGGAAGAAACAATAAAATTAGTAATAATAATGTCAGGACGTAGGCTATCTCTTTGGGTATCATTCATCCTGCTTGCAAACTGTTAAAGAATGAAACTTAGTACGAATAGAAATATGGATATGACAAAACACAGGTGTGTAGTATAGTGAGAGATTGGTGGGGAGATAGCATATTTGTAAAGATAAGATGCATTTTTTTCCCTTTTTTGTGTAATATGTTGAAGAAAGAACTTTGTACAATTATTTTCATATGGAATTGTAGAGAATGGCTTCATCTCATTCAGGGTGTGAGAGATTGATAAAACTTTTGTTTATTTTGATGCCATAACTATTTTGAAGTGGTGGGAAAAAGTTTCTCACAACCCCAGGGTACTATTACCCTTACACATAAGGTTCTTTATTATTTTTCTCTCTCGACCATGTAGGCCCTACATGGATGATGCTGTTCTTCACCACCACCATTAATGTGGCATGTATATTCTTCCCACACTTGCATCATCAGGATCTCTCTCCCTAAAGCAGTTCTCTTTTTTGTTGTTTTCCCCTTTGAAACTCTTTTTTTTTTTTTTTTTTTTGGGGGGGGGGGGTGTGGTAGGGGGTGTCAGGATCTTTATCTGCTTCATTTCCCCAAGTCCCTCTATTAAGGAGTGAAATTGACCACCCTACCCCTGCCTGAAAATACTGCCCAGGTGGGTTCTACAACCCCCCCTATAGAGGGACTTGGGAAACTGGAGTAGATAATTTTCCGGGGGTTCATGCACGGAGGGATTACGATGCGTCAAGTAGGGGATTTTGGTCATTTTGAACCCCTATCATGAGAGTTGGGGGGGGGGGGGGGATTTTTATTAGGGAAAATTGCCTTCACATGCTTGCTTCTGCACTCTCTTAAATCAAAATCAATTTTAGAGATTAGAACCGGTGGTTTAAGAAATTCGGAAGTCTAATTTTATGCAATACAGCTCTGCTGCAGACAGTCAATCTCTCTCTCTCTTTTTCTGTCTCTGCATGTTTTTGATATCAAATACAACAGAGGAAACAGGGAAGCATTAGATACGTATCTTGTGAGTTGGAAGACTGCCAAGAAGACTAAAGAGGGAGGGACCACTGCATTAGTGCGTGGTCGTCTGGCTATGAAGGGTGAAGACTCTGAAGACCCAATAGTATTCACAAGATTCTACCCACTCCACCCATTTTAAACAACTTCTTCCATTCCAAGCTCCAACTAACCTTAGCTACGTAGAACTATTTCCATTTTCCTCCTCACTCATGACCCATGCCGCAATTTACTTGGCCCTCCCAAACTTTTCGAAGTTTAATTTACAGACAAACAGCCAAGGGTGGGTGGCTTGTTTATATCCTTTCCCTGTTGTGTTTTTTGGGGGGTAAAGATCCTTTCCGGCTTTCCTTGTTCATAATTTCATAGAGATGTGGTAAACAGAGGCCATCAGTCATTACTCTTGGAATGCTGACATGGAGGGCACAGCTGAGAATGCGCATGATAGATGTAGGTCTCTCTCTCTCTTTCTCTCTCATAGTGGAGAAGAGAAGGTTTCCCTACATCTCTTACCTAGTTACTTGATGCACTCTGGGACTTGGATCTTACCCCTGCTTTTGCTTGTCGATTAGCGGTGCTGCACAGGTGCAGTTCCCCGCCACGGCTGTATAAGATCCTTTTCCTGCACTTGTCTATCCAGTGGAGGTGGAGTACTGGAATATCATCAAGTATGGACTTTGGAACTAATGAACTATGGAAGAGTAAAGGGTGAGAACTAACAAAAAAAACAATGAAAATCTCATATTTTTTTGCAGTGTTGCGCAGACCAAAAAGCCCAAAAAACAACAAAATCAAACTGAGCGGAGAAACCCCGCAGAGAGAATCAGAATCAGAATCACAAGACTTTTTAATTTTGTAATAAAAAATTGAAAATCTCCCCACCCCCCAACCCCAATAAACCAAAAGACCAAAAGAGTACGGAAATCAGAGAAGGACAACTGCGGGAGAAGAGGACAACTGTGGAATCCCGAGGAAAAATGGAAAAAAAAATCGGTAATCATCACCAACCAAATAAGACCCGGACTCTCTTACATTACAGGGGTCACACCCAGAATCACTCCCTCCCTCTGGTTCTCATGGTTAGTAAAACAATCAAACACCCAAGAGCCAAGACCATAGCCCATTGCCCAAGGACAGTGCACAACAACTACAACCTCCCTCTGGTTCTCATGGTTAGTAAAACAATCAAACACCCAAGAGCCAAGACCATAGCCCATTGCCCAAGGACAGTGCACAACAACTACAACTACAACAATCCTTGATCATCTCTCTGGAAGTTCGAATCTGTTGATAATAACTGGACTATTGAGCTTGTCGTCCTCCTTTCAAAATCTCTATAAAACTAGAGAAAGATAAAAATCCCAATTTGGGTTATTGTCTTTTTTCAGAGGGTTCACCTAAAAAATAGAATCTAATACTAAAAACTATTGCGACTCTCTGTGGGTGCGAGAAGCATTGCCCCACTTTTTCTTTTCTTTTACAGAGAGTCAGAGACACAGTAAACAACGATACTTCTTCATATTTAGCTGAAACCTGAAAGAGTCGCTTCTCCCAAAGTAGATTAACCCAAAGATTTTAAAAGCTGATTTTAGCTCTTCTGCTTTCACTCTTTTTGTTTAATTGGTTTCCGCCTCTCTGCTGTCAGGGACTCGTGTTCGATCATAGATGGGGGGGACCATGTTTTCGCACTCTGGCACCAGGTCGCTCCTCCCAAGTAGCCAAACCCAAAAAATGGGTCAGTGAAACCACTACAATAATGATTGGAATATCTCACCCTCATAAATCGATCTACAAGAGAGGTAACCCAATATCATATATTCCCACATCCAATCCCTTATGGGACCGATGTGGGACTATTGCACATAACACCTTGCCTCTTCTCTTGTAAATGCAACAGATGGGTATTTCCTTTCCTTCCCAGCTTGAACATGAACATGGGTAGTTTTCATTCCACTATCCTCCTGTGTTGGAGTTACCTTCTTGTGGGTTTTTGACGAATGGGTTCTTCTTTGCAGGTCTCCTGCTCTGGTTCCTTGTAGGTGAGTTTTGTTCTCAGTTTTGCACTTGCACACATTCACTCTGCTTTATTGATTATTTTGGTCTTTCTAGCATATGGGCTCTGCCTTTCTTTCAAGATTTTTTTCTCTAATCTTACCTTTCAGATTGATCTTACAAGTTTCATGGTTATCCATTTCCTTGGCTAATAAGCTGAAAGAGTTTTCAATCTTCTTGGCCAGATTGATTGATAGTGTGAGCGACCTACCATTGTTGGCTTGCAACCCGGCTGATATGGTTTCACAAGACTCATCAGTGGATCCACCAAGTGTTCACCCTTTCACCATCTCAGATTTAGATGTACTGCCCAGCATCCAATTACTTGGAGAACGAATATCTAGATCAATAGACCTGGTTCAAGATCCGACTTTAACTGAGGATTCTGAGACCTGCGACAGGAGACATTTGATGATGAATCTTCTGGGAGTAGCAAAGGACACCGATCATCACCAATCCCGGAGACTGTCACTAACTCTTGGTTCTCATCTCCAGTCTACTACACGGGTTCCTTCGCTCCATAGCAGGATTGGTTCCGTGAGGTCCTGGCTTCCAAATGTCTCCAGAGAAGAAGTGAAAGAAACTTGTCTTCCTGGAGGGGAATGCATGATTGAGAATTATTCCTTTGTAGATAACTTCTCTGCCTTGACTTCAACTTCAGCCTCACGGTACCGATCCTGCTCCACTTCTTATGAACTTGAATCCTTCGCCACCATTGTGGGGTGTTCAAGATATCTGAAGCCGGCTCAATCCCTGCTTGAAGAAGTTGTTAATGTTGGGGCGAAGGATGTGGATTTTAGTTCAGATCAACCGTTTAGATTGTTAACCCGTAATGGCAGGCGAGGAGGAGCTCTTGGTATCTCCACTGAGCTTCAAGGAGAGCGGTACTGTAATGGTGGGTCCTCCTCGACCACCGCAGAGGAACACGAGCTTCAGATTAGAATTGTTAAGCTCATTGCCTTGTTGGATGAGGTAAGGTCTTCATCAATTCTTGTCTAATGTCTACCTAACACAAATGGGAAAAACTCGTCTCATTGGATTTCTGGTTTTCTTATTTCCAGGTTGATGGAAGATATGAGCATTACTATCATCAATTGGAAGAAGTGGTTTCATCATTTGAAGTGATAACAGGTCAAGGGGCAGCCAGGTCTTACACTTGTCTCGCACTCCAAGCCATGTCCAGGCACTTCAGTAGCTTAAGAGACGCCATTATTGTTCAAATAAATGTGGCAAAAAGAGAACTTGACCAAAATGTAGCTGAAATCCATAGCAGTCTCTCACGAGTTGTGGCAATCCAGAACCAGAACCAGAACCAGAACCAGAATCAAGCATGGAGATCAATGAGAGGGTTGCCAGAAAATTCTGTGGCAATCCTCAGATCTTGGCTTTTTGAACATTTCCTCCATCCGTAAGTGCTTGAACCAGTTTTCAGTGTTAGTGATTGTTTCTTCTTTTGTACATTTTGAATCATATTTTCAAATTCTTCTGTCTGATTGGTTCTCACACAGCTATCCCAAGGACTCTGAGAAGTTATCGTTGGCATCACAGACGGGCCTAACAAAAAACCAAGTAATTAATTCTCACACTCAGCTTCTTCTTCTTTCAATCTTTTCCATTCCACAGGTTTTCTCTATAATTCTTTTGGATTTCATTCATAGAATGGTATAGAAATATGGTGTTCTTCATTCATGGTGGTGGTGGTTTCAGGTTTCAAATTGGTTTATAAATGCCCGAGTTCGGCTCTGGAAGCCTATGATAGAAGAGATGTACACACAGGAGTTTACGGAGTCATCATCAACAGGTGATCAGTTATGCGACACAGAAGCTTGTTAGAAAGAAACCCATTCCATTCCAGGAGGGAGGATACCTGAACCTGACCCGCCGACCGTTCTTATCATATTGGAGGTACCAGAACAGGGAGGGCAAAATGGTCTTAAAAACCCTGTAACGATATTTTGAGGGGGGTAAAACGGTCTAATCCAGCTTGATATGTATCGGAATCAGTAGATAATTGAACCAGAAAAGAAATTATTGTTGGTTAAACTTGGATAAGTTGGTTTATCTGTTCGATTTTGATTTTTTTTTTTTAAAAAAAACCCGCTAAACAGACTGAATTGGACCCAAATTGGAAAGAAAGAAAAAACAACAAATAACTAAATAAAACTGATGAAAGTTAAATTTGTTTTGGGGAAGGGATAAAACATATGTTAAGAATCCAATCATAAAAACATGGTTAGTGGTATCTTTTTATCCTCTCAAATGTAGGGTGGACGGTTGGTCCTCTTAAGTGTGGTGCATCGGGTAGTGCACTGCACTTGAGAGGCTCAAGAGCCATTTAGGATAAGATGATGTGTTGTGTTATTTTTGGCCCCCCAAACAAAGTAGAGGTGTTATTTGGGAAAATGTTCTTTGCACTGGGGGTGCGGATACGCCCAAACACATGGGGGTTGGGCAAAATGACCGCCCAACCCCCTGAATGACTGAAATGTCAGCTGCCCCGCCCTATGTGTCTGGGCGTAGCCTACGCTCCCAGGCAGAGAACATCACCCCTGTACCAAAAAATAATGTTAAAAATTATTTGACACCTTACAAGGTGTCAATAAGAAAATGAGAGTTTTCCTCCATCCACCTTGACCAGTCCCTTCAGATGGTGTTGAGAGTTGGAGAGGGTCTCGCACAAGGGACGATGGTATTATCGACTTCATCCAATAGAGGAAGAGGGGGGGGGGGGATATTAATGTCCCCAGGATGGTGGCTGAACCATATTCTACCGGTGAGGAAAATTTCACCATAAGAAAATCCCATAAAAGGACTATATTTTCCTTCATCTGCACAGAACAAAGAACCCCTTATCATACCTGGAAGACCCAATAATATAATATTTGTAAAGAACAGAAAGCCTATAGTTTTACACCTTATTAAAGCATTTTGACCGTTGATCTACACCTAAAACCAGAATATCATGTGTCAAAAGAATCTGTAGAAAAATAGCCCTCTCATGCCCTAGCATTTCCTCTTGTTTGCATGTTAGTTCAGTTGCAGAATTCTCTCAAAACTATTACATTTTAGAGTTATTTATCAGTATTTTGGCTCTAAGCACAATTTCATGGCCCATTTTAACAACGATTTAAACAAATTTTATCTTTGAAGGGTTTAAATTTAACATACAACTAAAAAAGAAAAGGTAACTGTTTTCCTGCACAGCTCAAATATTTGATGTGCCAGGTTGTATAGGATCAAGATTAAGTGGAGAACAGGGTTTGAAAAATCGTATTGGATCGATTGACTGATTAGGGTTTAGGGCAATTTCCACCGATTCTGGATTGATTCTGACTGATCCTGATCCCAATCCTTGGTTGGGAGGTAGATCCCTCCAGCTCCGGCTTTCAGCTTATAGGAAATCAACTACATGGCAAAGCAATGCTGTGAAAATCCACAACCACCAAAAGGATACATAAACTGCTAAACGAATATATACCCAAACAGGGGCAAATGATTAAATTAGGTTCCAGAAAATTGAAAAGGACAATGCAGAACCTGTCTTGTTCTTATTTATCCAACTGCAGAATAACAAATTAGGACCATGAAGATGCCATTGTAAACTTGCCCCACATGTAAACAAAAAAGATGACACTAAAAACAAATTTTTTTTTTAAGGCACAAAGATGCAGTCCTTTATTTCTTAACATTCACATAAGCTTCTAAGCAGACCCAACAAAAGCAGATATCATCATATCCAATCCAATGCAAGAAGCCATGAAGTTGGTGTTTTTCATCTATAGATTAAAATCACCTTGTTGGCTTTATTCCCCCTGAACACTGCTTTCAAAGTCTTCTTCCACCTTTCATGGAAATTGAAAACTGAAACCTATAAAATTGAATTGTATCCTTTCTTCACTTAAAATTATTAATCAAAATTTAAGAATGAGGACCCAAAAAACAATGAATAAACAAGGGCTTTCTTTCTAGAAGACAGATCCTTGGAGACAACGCTGCAGTGAGAACGCTCCAATTCAGGTCCCCAGTGATAACCTGGATGGTTATAGACAATCATTTGGAGGAGATGGAGTGGTCAGTATCAACTATCAACCAATCATCTGCTTCATCGCAGGATCAATCATACATGTTAAGATATACGGCTGGTGTGTTATTGTCCAATCCTTTAAGTACTATAATTGTTGGTCATTAACCATAATAGGGGGAGCGTCCCTATCATGGTGTTAGTCATAGAGTTTGGTCTTATGTTTAATTGTTAGTTAGTTGTCAGTCTTAGTTTCCTTGTTAGGATATATTTAATTTCCTTGTTAAAGTCTACTTTTGGTCTTAGGTCTTGTGCAAGGTTTATTTGCTGATATAAATACATCATAGTCAGTCCACGATAGATAGACTGATCATATCGTGTTCAGCACATCCTCTCTCCTCTCTCTTTTACTTTGCAGGTCTGGTTTCAGATCCTGGTTTTGTTACAATACATAAAGAGAGTTTAATAGCTACTCAGAATAAATTTTCAAGGCCAAAAGATACCATAATAGGCCTAAAGATAAAATCAGCCCACCAAACAGGCTGAAACCTTAAGAATGCAGAAGGCCAAAATGGTTATAACTTTTTCTCTAATTTCACCTTGGAAGTTCAGACAATCACTTCAGAAACCAATCCCACGTTAAAAGAAACAAAAATGAAAAATTCAGGATCTGGCCATAGTTTTATCAGACGAACTACATAGCCATATATGCTCTGTTTGGAGATCCAAAATTCATTCTCACTGGTTTATGAGAACTAAATACTGAAATTAAATGTTGAAATTCATGAAAAGAAAAAAAAAAGTAGAGCATATCATTCTGGGTTTAGCACTACAATCCAATAAGATGTAAAGGGCCAAGTAAGATATAAAAGTCAAAGCACCAGTACATTAAAGATTGAGATTTGCCACAGTGAACTTGGTCCCCGACTCCCATGTTGCTCTGCTGTAATGAATGCACAGTACTTGGCTGGGGCAACAGCAACCCATATTCAACTTCTTTAAACAAAGTTATCGTCCTTCATAGATTGCATAGGACCGAGAAAATTAACCAAATTACAAGCACTTCCAGGATTAATAAAGAAAAAAAGAAGTTCCCTGACTGAATTTTCAATTAAGTTGAACTAAATTCTGAGAGATACATTTGTTTCATGACACATGGGACTGTTATCTACCATTTCTACAAACCACAGTCATTGCAAAAACAAACATTGATTATCAGGAAGTATTATACGCATAAAAGTGATTTTCTACTATTCTGGCTTGGGTGGAACAAAATACCTCAACCAGTTATGTACAGTAAAGCCTCCATAGAGTGAGTTATGGAAACAGGAAACCCAGAACTAGCAGGCCAAGTCAGAGGGAGCAAAGTCCAGTCATCATCTATATAGTATATACTTGAAAGAAAGAAGAAAAGAAACTTACTCCAATTAAGGAGGAAAAAGTGCAAACTTGTCAACTTCTGCAGCAGCTAGGCCCAGGCATAAAACAAAATAGTTTTCACCTGAGCAAGACAATGTTGTATTGATTAGACTAAGATGATAAAGCATTTATTTACTCATGAAAAAATATATATATAAATATAACAACCTTCTTAATAGGACAGATACGACAAAGCATTTATATGATCATGCAAAGAACTACTCTAAGTAACCTCTTTTCCCTATTAATGAATACAAGTATTTACTACCTTTTGTATAGGGCCTTTACATCTCTCCCCAACAAAGGGCTTTCAAGGAACAAATCCCCACATTCCCTTACATCAACTGATTCCATTTCAAAGTCTTGATGACCACAGCATTCACTCCATTCAAACCACATCTTTGCAATTAATTCTTTCCTGAAGCATGTGAGATGGTCTTGCTCCTCAGGAGAGTCAGCAGCAACCAATCTGTATGTATAGACCTTCCTCTCTTGGCCTGGTCGGAATGCACGGCCAATGGCTTGCCGGGTGACTGATGGGTTTAAATGAACATCCAGAATCAGAACACGAGATGCCCCAACAAGGGAAATCCCCTCACCGCATGCCTTGATTGAACCAAAAAAAACCTTGGCATCAGGGGATTTGTTAAAACGGTCCATGTTCCACTCCCTTTGTTCAGGGGTAGAGTCACCAGAGATCATAAAAATTTCCTTCCCAGGGCTCCAACCCTTTGTGGTCACTATCAATCTCTCCAAGAATTTCAGTGGAAGGAGATACTGACTGAAAACAAGCAGCTTTTCATTGGCAGATTCACACAAGCCCAAAAGATTAAGAAAAAACCTCATTTTGACCCCATCTTTCACATCCATTTTCCCTACCAAGTCATCAATCTTTTCATCATTGAAGTTGCCACCTCTGTCTCCAGCTGATGCCGTCTCTGAAAACTCTTTCAACCGTGGGTGCATATAAATGGCACTCCCCAAAGAACATCTCTTGAATTTTTCCAAATTCTTCAATTTTTCTACTGCATTCTTCTGTTTGCTTGTCAGATTTAAAATCACAGTGAAGTTAACAAGACCTGGCAGTTCCTCCAAGAAATCTCCCTTGTAGTAATGAAGAACATTATTTGTCATCTCACGGAGGTCTTGTATGACTGTCACCTTCCTTTTGAAATCTTCATCATTTTGTAGAGTGGCTTCAACTAACTCATAGAATGCGGATTCCAAACCATTTTTAAAGAACTTCTTTCCACTTGATATGTGAACCCTACTAAGAACACGCTTTACGATGAGACGAGAAGATTCCAACTTTAAGAACTTGGGGCGAACAAGGTTCAAAATATTGAAGACCTCCTTCACATGATTTTGAAATAAGGTGCCAGAAAGAACCACTTTTCTTGGCGTTTGCACCTTGGCAAGTGAGTGTAACACATCAGTGTCTTCATTCCTTGGTGTATGACCTTCGTCCAATATAAGAATTGAAGGAACTTTCAGCAACATGTCATGACAAGCAGCTGCAGTTTTGCTTGTTGCACTGCCACATACAATGTTCGCAAACTGCTTGTAACCCAGAAATAAGATACCACTCTGATCCACCCATGTTTTCAAAACTTCCAACTGCTGATGCCTATTTTCTGCTTTTGAGGAATAAAAATCATATAAAGGTATATCCTCCACTTGCCATCTTTGAAACTCTTTCCTCCATGTAGCCAGGATACCTTTTGGTAGTACAACCAGTGGTCTGGCTTTAGGATACCTGGCCAGGAAACTTTGCATAAAGCTTATTATCATGAAAGTCTTTCCAGATCCAGGAGCATGTGCAAGGATGCAACCTCCTGGTTTGTCTGTCATTAAGTTCCTCTGCAAGAAATTGAAACCCTCAATTTGATGGGGTTTCATTTGCTGCCTATGCCTTGGATGCACAGATAGTTCTGCCACAGTTGGATCTTCCTGAGACACTTCAATTCCAGAAAATGGGGAAACCTCAGTTTGTTGTCTACCTTTGGAATTCTGAGATTCATAGAAGTAAGTCCTTGTGGTCTTTGTGCCCTGGATCATTCAAAATTTAAGAACAATTTATACATACTCAAGCACTTAGACTTAATCACAATACAAAACAAATCAATGTGAAGTAGAAACAAACCAAGAAGCAAGAATGAAATATAAAAAGCTCAAGCCCAAGATTGCAAGTGAAACAAAATGGCAATGATGTGAAATAGAGTCACCTAACAAGAAAGCATTAAAGGTTACAAAGATGACCACTAATCAACAACTTCTACAACCATGCTTTAGAAAAGCTCCCAAAAAACCATCTTTCTGATTTACACAGAAAAAGTAAAAGCAGAACTCTGTACCACAACCATAGTTAATAAGTTTGCGTATTAATTGTCATATCCGACCGTATAATTCAATAACCCGACTCTTACCGTATTCTATGAGGTAGCTTAATTTTGTATGCGACTTTTAAGAACATCTGTATTAATTGTCGTATTAATACATATTTATGCGTTTTAATTTAATTAAACAAAATAAATAAATAAAAACTAAAACCCAAAAACCAGTGAGAAAACCGTCAACACCCGAAGACTCTCATTCTATTGCACCCAAAAAAAAAAAGAAGACTCTCGTTCTAGGCTACTAGTAAACCATCTACTCTCAAGCTCTGGTTCTAGTTCATATCCATCAATTCCAGGATCTCCCAGCAAAAGAGGGTTACAAGGGCAGAATTATACAAGTGTATTGAGCTTCCTGGGAATATTTGCCCCTGTAATTTACAATGTTTATTTCTCTCTTCTGTACTTCTTACTCATTGTTTTGCATTGTTTATGGGTGATGACAAATTTTGTTCAAGAAGAAGAAGAGGAAAGAAAGGAAATGAGAGGATAAATTACCAAATCTTATCTGACAAACTAGCAATAATTACAATTGCAGGGATCCAATAAGTATCTATCAGGTGCTTTTGTAAATATATGAAGTTGTGTTACCAATTTACCACTAATCTACCATCAACACCATGTCATAAAGAAACTCCAAAGATTGCTTTTCACATTTATCACCAGCAACACTTGCATGTTTGTACATAAGATTTATATTTCCCTCAAAGGAAAACAACTTGACACATCCAATGCCAGCCACATGCATCAGAAGAAAGTGAAAACAACTTCACACAGCCAATTCCAGCCACATGCATCTGAAGAAAGTGGCAAGCAGTTTAAAACCAGACATGTGGGTATTTGTACCACAGTTGCCTCTGTGGATGCAACACATTGCATTTCCATGGCAAATGGAGTTACAATTCACACCTGAACTCATCATCAACCCTCCCCCCCCCCCCCCCAAAGGAAAATAAAAAGACCTATGAACTTGTTGGAATATGTAATCCAGAATACCGTGGGGGGTATTCTGGTCCTTTTGGGGTTAGTTTATTTATTATGTTATTAGGTACAGTCGGCAATGTGGGTTTTAGTCCTACATCGCCTAGTTTAGTCTATTTGTAATTTCCCCTCTATTATAAATAGAGGGACTTACCTATCAATTAATTAATTCAAGTATTTTACAATTTCCATCTTCTCTTCTCTTCTCTCTTTTCTTCTCTCTAGAGTTACTGGTTACAGGTCCTAGGTTTTCTACATGGTATCAGAGCTAGACAACCAGTGACTGATTCTCTCCAAGATTGCCGGTTTGAGAGTCGTTTCAAGGTTCTCCGATTTATGGAGAAACCCTAGTTCATAAAAAAAGGAGAACTAGGGTTTCGTATTGGTTTCTTCTTCTGGTTGTTTCAGCACCGCATACCATCATTCTTGGTCTGCATCTGCTGCTACTCTGGGGTTTTTTGGAGCTTCGAATCTGCTATCATTTTCTACTGCTGCTATGTTTGGATTTTCCATGGTTATCATAAACTGTTGCTCTAGTTTACTTCTGAGTCGAAGATTACTGATTTTATTCACTAGTTCCGATCAAATTTGCAGTCGTTAGTTGAGGAATATAAATTTGCTGCTGAAATTCCAGGTTACTTGTTATTTCCTTCGATTTTACTGATAGGGCTCTGGTTCTGCTGAATCCAAGATTGCTACCTCAAGTCGATGCTTTTGCCGCTGCTGATTCTTCGAATCCACCTCTTTTCCGCCTCTGGCTGTCGCTGCTATGGTTATAGTATTTACTGGATCGAAGGATTGGTCGATGGCTGCATCGATTCTGCCCAATTTTTTGAATCAGTTCTGTCCAACAACTGGGAGATTGTAGATTGGAGTTTTTTTGCACATTGGTTCTTCTTTTTTGAAGATCGATCAAGTCTCCCCTTCTAGAAATCCCTGCTTGGTTCTTTTGAATGCCATGAAATTGATGCTTTGTTCTTGGTTCATCGATATATTGCGTTGATCTGCTGGAGAAACTAGATCTGACCTTGATTTTATTCTCTACTGAATGCGACTTTGATTTGGAGTAGCGAAGAAATCTCCCTGTTTGCTATCAAATTGAACTACCAGAGCCTTTAGAAGAGATATTGGTATGGTCGATTCTCAAGTTTCCGCCTCTGGTTCACGGTGGAGATGGGAGACCGCTGCTATTCTTCAAATCTCAGGTTTCCTTTTCCGCTGGATTTGCTGGTTCTGTTGAGTCGTAAGGAAGGAGATAACATCATTCTCTATGATTTTTTTATTTTATTTTAACCTAATTTTCCCATATTACCCCCATCTTATGTCACTATACTCATATCACGTTAGCTCTTGTTGACTCCCCCTTCCTCACGTTTCCTTTTTCTTTTCCTTTTAAGTTTTAACTTATTAGGTATTTAATGCTACTAGCCTACTACCTAGTACCCTACCATTTATTATTGTCCATCCTTTTTATGATTATTTACATCTTGCCATTAAGAGTTTGCTCCTTCCAAGTAAATCCCCCATCTATAAATCTAATTCCCTACATGACCCATTACTTTCTTAGTTACCAAGGGCCCCTTGCAAAATTCTGGTTATTTACAGAACTGCCATCCCTTATTCCACTTTATGTTATTTGCAATTTTGCCATTCCCCTATTTGACTACCCAATTGACCCTTGAAAATTCTGATTTATTATCAGTTTGCCCTTTGGCTTGGATTGTATTTAAAAGTGGATTTCCACCAAATTACAGCCATGCCATCCTTTTTACCAACACCGTTCCTTTTCAATAATTCTAATTCCCTTCATATCCCATACATTTGGTATTTACCCATAACCTTTGGAAACTTCGGGTAAATTACAATTTTTCCATTTCCTTTTTACTTACCCATAGCACTTTTGGAAAATTCTGGAATATTCTGTTTTGCCCTATCTCTTACATCATCTCTATTATGTCCACGTGTACTACACGTGAGGGGGGGATTATGTACAATACACCTACAGACATTGCAGAACGTGCAGGAAAATTGGTGCAAAACATAGAAGATCAGTTTTCTCCACCATTGCCATTGGGTTTCCTTCATTATTGGGTTGAGTCTGCCGTAAGGGGGAGATTGAAGTATTGAAGAGTATTGAAGATATTTGGTTGTTGCCTATTTGAGGACTTTCAGTTGGGTTGATACAGTATTTTTTCCGCTGCTTGATTCAGTTTGTTTTCGCTGCTTGCTGCTCTAGTTATTTCACTTCAAGATTCTATGTCACTATGACAATCTGAGATTCATCACTGGATAACTATTGAAGATCGTTGAAAGCTGCCTTTTTTGGAAGACATTCCAATCCCAGTTTGCTGATCATGTCTGTCCAAGTTTTGAAAATCTATTTTTTCAAGTTCTTGAAGGTTTATTTGGGAGCTGCATTCATATGTCAAACTGGATTCTGTTGCAACTTAGTTTTTTTTTCCCATTTTGTTCAAGTTGGGCATTAGTACCTTGTATGCGCCAACTTGAGGGGGAGTGTTAGCATTATTTGGAGTTCTTTTTTCTTTAGTTCAAGCTGGATCTTCTTTCTTTACTTATTTGTATAATCCAGCTTGAAGGGGAGTGTTGGAATATGTAATCCAGAATACCGTGGGGGGTATTCTGGTCCTTTTGGGGTTAGTTTATTTATTATGTTATTAGGTACAATCGGCAACATGGGTTTTAGTCCCACATCGCCTAGTTTAGTCTATTTGTAATTTCCCCTCTATTATAAATAGAGGGGCTTACCTATCAATTAATTAATTCAAGTATTTTACAATTTCCATCTTCTCTTCTCTCTTTTCTTCTCTCTAGAGTTACTGGTTACAGGTCCTAGGTTTTCTACAGAACTTCTGCAACTGCAAACTGAGATAGGCAAACAGGTCTAATATGTTTCAACTAGGCTGCCAGTGAATTTGCATCTCTATATTAAATATAGTAAGCTGTCCTATACATGCTTTACGTTGTATAGTGTAATTAGAATTCTGTTAATTTATGCATGTAACTGTGCAATATGTGCAGAAAAATACTAGCACTGAGCAGGCACATAAAATGAAACTCCAGACTTTCAAACAAATAAATGGTTCTCACATTGGACAGCAACAGGGTAAGTTTTAATGTGGTGGTTATGACGCCAAAACCTGGCATCAGGCAGCAGTACAAATGCTAGAATGTATAATAGTGCTATATGTCCAAACTGCTAAAGGATATAAGTTGTTCCATGATATGGAAAGCAAGTCAAAATGATGAGTATTCATTCACCTTTTGCCTTCGCTTGAAACCAAATTCCAAACAGTAGTAGACTAGTAGTATTAACTATTCAATCAAAACCATAAAATAGAAAGACAAGGAAAAAATCCTCTGCACCATATCAAATAAGCGAGGGAATAATAGAACAATTAATGATGGATAGCAGATCCTTACACATAATGTATCCAATTCAACAGAACAGGATATGTCTCATCAGCTTATACACCATACCTTTATCCACTGGAAGTCGAATATCGTTTCAATTCCCCTTTCTATAATGCCACATACCCGGCAGACATATCCTAGATCATCCTTGAGAACAAAAGAATGATCGCATTCTTCACCTCCTCTCCCTTCAGTGTTTTCAAAATCTGACCTCTCAGGAGCAGCATCCTAACAAAATATACATCATGAATTTTTAGTGTATAACAGGAACTTGTACAAAAATGAAAGAATCGCAAGTGTATCCATCATCCATAGAAAATACAAAATCAAGAAGAGACAAATATTGATACACTGAAACAACATCCATGTGCAGCATATTCATTATATACTTCGCATGCAGCGAAATCGCATTAGTGGTGGCAAAAGTTCTTAAGTTTTATCTCCATAGACTGAAACAAGAAATAAAGATCTTACACTCGCAACTCAAACCTTTGAAACAAAAAAATGTCTATTTTGTTTAAACAAACAAAATTATCAATATGATTGGCTATAACCATAATTTTTCAATCTGGACAAAGCATCAAACTGAAAAGGGCCGAATTCTGGGTTTGACCAATCAAACTGTGGTTTTAAAAAAGAAAAAGTAATTAAAATCGGTAAAAAGAATTTGAAATGAACTCAACCAAAAAAAAAAAAAAAAAGTGTACAGCTATCAGAAGCACTTCCCAGCATGGTGGTTTGGTCAGTTAGAGCATTACCAAGTGGATATCAGTTTGAATCACCTTAAACACACCTATGCATCTGATTTTTAGGTAAACCGGCAGTTTGATTCTGGTTTTTGAAGAGGATGGTCCTACCTATGTTCAGACTGAACCGAAAGCAAGGGTGGTTTGGGTTTTTGGTTTGACTGCCGGTGCAGTCCGATTTTAAATACTATGTTTAATTGGTTATAACTGACTGAACTGATCTCAATAATTGCTTTTAGACCCTCGTATCTACTGGCTAATTGTGTGACAAAGTATTTGAGCAGTGGAAATATAGAGCATTTTCCCTTCATGATAAATGATGCACCATCATACTAGGCTCAGCAGCCTAGAACAACAAGGTGAAAAAGGAAAAATAGAAAAATACAGAAACAGGACCAAACTAGTCTCTCAAGGGAAAGAATTCCCAGAACAACACCAGCTTAATTTCTCAAACCTTTGCTTGGGTAACAGATCTGTGTGTCATTTGCTGTCCTTGACTTCCAATGGAATGAGCAGTTCACCTGTGAAACATCTCTGAGAGGGCTTGTCTTCCAAGATCAACCAAAAATGACCTTTCGCTTCGAAGAATTAGTAGAAAAAGGAATAAATTTAATGACAGTTTGATTCTTCATCAGCGTACTAAATAGGAGAGAAAATAGAATAGCTTTCTTCATCTTTCCCAAAAGAAAAAACACAGAGCAATAGGAGAAATTAGCTGTCACACATTGCCTAAAAGAAAATTCCTTTTGTGGCTAATCATTTATTAGCAGAAATAATAAAATATGAATACCCATCCTCCACTCTTTGAAACAAGGAGCACTTCCGGTTCTATCGGTGCTTCAAACAATTTTGTCTTCTCCATATTACCATATCTCTTGAGTCAATAATTTTATATAAAGAAATACTGAACTCAATCACTTGCTGCCATTACTCTTTTAGTAAGGAAATAGAATCTTATCTGAATACCTGCTATTAACCAATTTTATGGAAATTATAACAACAACAACAAACTCAACCTTATCCCAACTTAATGGGGTTAGCTACATGGATTCAAACAAAACAAAGTAGGGAAACTGAGGCCTAAACAAAAAAGAGGAATGAAGAGATGGGAAATGAAAAATGAAAGATGTAAAGTGAAAAGGAAAAAAAGAAAGATGAAAGATGAAAATAAGAGGAAAGAGGCACAGCCCAGCAAGTCAAGAGAATCTCAGCTAGATGGGGTCTGCTACATGAATCCTTGTCCTCCAATAGGTTCTATCCGAGGTCATACTTGATACAAAACCTAGACTATGCATGAATTTCTTCTGCTTCTTAATCTTAAATACTATTTCCCCGCTTAATAGATAACCATTTGCTACGGCCATCCTAGACTTGAATCAGTGACCTCGCCTGTGAAGTAAATCATTGCACCTATGATCCAACCAATTGGGAGAGAATCAATAGATTCTTTTTAAGGAGTGATTCATCCTTCCCGAACGCAGCATACAATTCTATGTTGTACTGCACTCTCGAAGTGTGCTTGTTCCACCCCTTCTTCCCTACCATGGCAAGTCTTTGCGAAATAACTCCGATGAGAAGCAAAAAGAAGGCGTTGAGAGACCCTCCAGACAAAACAGGTCGCTTGACCTATTAACCACTGAATTTGGCTAATCTAGATGGTTAGACCAATGGAAAATACCACCCAAATAGAATTGAAATTTACAAAACAGCTTAAAGACCAGTGATGAACCGACACATGGAAGATAATGTGAGGAATTAAGAAGAAAAAAGAAGTCAGTGGATGAACATAGCCCAGATAGGGAAATTTAGATGGATTTGCACCAAGAGTAGAAAGGATAAACTTTAAAAAATGACTCCTAGAAACTAAGGGGTAGCATCAGTGATTGGCAAGGTGAGTGTAAGTAAGATGACATATTTCTGTTTTGTTTAACGAAGATTAATAACCTCACAAGTGAGAGAGAATAAAACCCAAGTTGAAGACCCGAAAAAACAATTGGAAAACCAAAAGCCTAAAAAGAAGACCAGTCAACGACATAATTTTAAAACTGGACCGGAAGGTGAACAAAAAACTGCCTAAATTTGGATCAGACCAGTTCAGAGCGAATATGACCGAATGGACTGTTGAAAAAAGGGAGAAAGTAATTAAATAACCGACAAAATTTTAAAATTTTAATAAATGAAAACCAACGAACCAGACTGGGCGGCTCATAAAAATTGGACGGGTTTTTTTTTCTGGTTTTTGAAGATGGCAATCCTAAGTGGGGACCAAACAGTTCAATTGCCCATTCATTCTGGTTTTTGAAAATATGGAAGTGACTGACGCCCTAAAATATTTATATTATAAATGTGGATATGGTACTAGATAGAGTTGAATAACAGAACTGGAAGCATGTTGTAGCCCAAACGAGCATTTCATTAAGGGGTTTGGGGAGTGAATTTCCACCCCAGACAGAAGCATCTAGGTTACAGTTATCCTTCCAAAATTAATTAAATCAAGTGGTACCAACTCTCCAAACAAAGAAAAAGAATGAACAGTCCTAGAGTTTATGCATTAGAAAAATAATGAATGAATCAAAATAAACCACTTAAAATGAACTGTCTTAACCATAGCGCAAATTTGATATATCCTGTCATTGAGTCGAGAGTTAGAAACCAAAAATAGTTGGCAAATGAATGGATCAGAAGACACAGTTAAAGTCATCAGTCACTGTCTTGTTGTCCATGTAATAGTGGGGCGGGGAACCAATAGAGATGGGAAAAAATCTGTGTTTTGAAAAGTGGCCCAGCCAGTTGAATCTGTTAACCGGTCACCCAGTCTTAAACCGGTGGATTAGCTGTCAACCCCATTACTGAAGGAACCCAATTGACTTGCCAATTATTTGTCCAACCAGGACAGTCAAACCAGTGAGTTGGGACAGTTGAACCATCATTTACCCATTGGTCAGTCGTCTTCTTACCACTGCATGGTGACCCCACAGTTCGACCTGGTAACCCACCATCCAGCACTCAGAACAGGTTAAGGAACGAGCCAAGTTGCAGACAATTAGAAGAAAAACACATGACATATTTTTGCCTTTTTTTATTACTTAGGTAGCTTTACCTATTGTCGGCAGAGAGAATCCCCAACAAGACTAGATTAAGGATGACAGCAGATTGTCAAAGGCATACATGAGCGGAGTTTCCTTTGTTTATGAGGTCAGATATGTCTTGCACTGATCCAGATAAATCATATAAATGGGCTTATTTTATTAGCAATGCTTTGGGTTGGCTTATGTATGTTTTGGGGCTTTGAACCAATGGGTTTTCATTGTAATGGGCCTATAATATGGGTAGAGGCTACTCATACTGGATTAGTTAAGTAAATGTCTTTTTTCTTTCTTTTAATTGTTATTAAGTGTTTTAGTTAAGCTGTATTAAGATTCTACAAGTCCACTCCTATTTTGAGTTAGTTTCCTAGTCAGTTTATGTTACCTTAATAGTTGAAGGTTGGGGGTTAGCCCTTTCCTCTTTATTTTAATTGTTATTAAGTGTTTCAGTTAAGCTGTATTAGGATTCTACAAGACCGGTCCTATTTTGAGTTAGTTTCCTAGTCAAATTATATTACCTTAATAGTTCAGGGTTGGGGGTTAGCCCTTTCCTTTTAGTGTTTAAGTCTGTTTTTGAGTCTTCTATATAAGTTTGCAAGGGGGACCAGCATTGTACATGAATTTTAATTGATGAAAAAGCTTTGTCTTTGTTGCCTATCGTGGTATGCTCTTCCCTTGTATTTGATCAAGGCTAGTTGGTGTTTGATCCATCCAAACACCTTGCAGCGGGAAGCCCGTGTACCCTCCTCCTCTCCCCTTACTCTCCTCCTTCTTCCTTCTTCCTCCATTAATAAAGTAAGTTTTTCTTTTGGTTTTTTGGCAATTCAAATTTTGATCTGGAATTCATATGCAAGTCTTTTTTGACATGAATTACAGTTGAGGAAATCTGGCCATCAGATTATCCTCATCTTTTGATAAGTTGTTCTTCAAACAGAAGTTGTTTCAGATCGGATCTGCTGATCTGGACTTATATTGAATTTCCTATTCTACTATCTCTTTAATTGAAGTTCTATCCTCTGATTGCTGAATCGACCTGCTGGTTCTACTGGTTTATTGTTGCTGATATTTATGTCATGTGCTGAACATCGATTGCTCATTACAACAACAACAACATGCACTAAATGGGGTTGGCTACATGCATTCTTGCTATCCAATCAGCTCCATTCAAAGTCAACCGATTGCTCACTTGCTGAAATTCTTAACTTGATCCAAGGGCTGGATCAGAAGCTATGAGTCAATCCTAGAGTTTAGAGACCATCTGAATTCTTGATTTTGATTTATGTGATTTCTCCCTAAACAGGTTTTATATTCTCTGGGATTTGATTCTGTTTGGTACTGTTTTGATTATTCAATTACAATATTACATTATGCACATTCCAGTGAGGTGATCAAACAACACTTTTAGAATGTACCAGAAGAGGTCAGTCATGTTGTGATATCACAAAGCAAATACAAACTTTTTATCCCTGATGCCATTTTTTAGTTCATTTGTTTTTTCATGAAAAAGGCGTACAAAATTCAAACTTAAAAGGGCATCCATCATTGGGCAAAAGAGAGTCCCTTCACTTTTTTAATACAAAGATTAACAATATTCAAAGAAAGTACCTTGGAACATTCCAATGCAAGTGTCATTTCTCTCCAGACATCCCCAAGACCATCGTCTTCATCACTTTGATGATTGCTTTTCTCACTTATTGTATCACCCTGAACACCAATATATACACCTTGTTCTTTTCTGGAAACTTGTTCACCATTCTCAGTTACTGTATCACCCTGAACACCAACATATCCACCTTGTTCTTTTCTGGGAACTTGTTCACCACCAGACCTTTTCTCTTCTCCTTTTGAACTGTTTTCCTCTCCATATTCTCTCACCTGGAAATGATGATAGACATCCAAATCAACTTGAACTGCCCTTTTTTTTCTATAACTTAGCCGAAAAACATAATATAATGCAATATTGTTTAGGTTTAACAATTTGTCTCTGGCTTATAGCGCAAATGGTGAAAATCACATTAAGAAATTGTTCCTAAGTAAAGTGGTATGGCTATGCATGCGTTTCGCAATACAGTGACAAATTATCATGAATTTACAGGAATTAAACAGAAATGGAGCTGAACAGAGATGAACCAAAATAATAATGACTACAATTCAAAAGGACGACAACAAAGTGATCATATTAATCTCTTCAGGTTAGAAGAATAAGTTGAAGAAAAACTGATACAGAGAGAACTTCTTAGAGAAGCAACAAACTTTGGAGTTATCAGTAAAATTGTACAGGATCTTCATAGGATATCTTGGCCATTTCAAACATTTACTTTGGATCCATACACACACAGATGCAGACTTGGGCTTGAGGCGAAATCTTCACCTAACAGTTAATTTTGAACCTGTCAGGTGAAAAATTATTTCTTTTTGTAGCATCCCTTGGCTATGTCAACTATTAGTTTGAGTACACTACAAGGAAAAACAAGGATAGGAGTTAAGCTTTAGGGAAATTTTTCAAAGATTAGAAAAAATGGGGGAAAAAACCCTAATGATCAGTGTCCCATTTGAAGAATTCTCTCTTCTGCTTTCATATATGTTGGGATAAGCAAACCGTGGTGGGAGATATTAAATTCCATCCAAATGAAAGAAACCGAAGAAATTACACAATGGAAAGAGAAATGGAAGATTAGGAGGTAAACACCCAATTTCTCTTCACTCCGAAGAGAGCAATGGTTTTAAACTCATTTTAACTTGGCATCATTTTAATAATCTATCCAGAGAAATAAGTTACTCTTTGACAAATCAATCCGTTAAGATACAAACAATCTGCATCCTTTTCTCTTCAGGTGTAAGTGCGTGAGAGGATTGGCTAACCAGATTCTGAGCATGCAGTAACTGCATTTATAATTCCTCATCCAACTGCACTTGATTTGAATCCTTAACCACCTAACTCAATGAGTTATACATAGACATGAAACACCAGAATAACAAATGCAGAAAAACTTACACAGAGATTCCTGATTGGTTTTTCTTCAACTGGCTTCCTCAAGACAACCTTTGCTTCAACATTTGCTTGTTGACACTGAACATCAGGCAACAATGATCTGGTATCAGCCATCATAGCTACTCCATTTTTCACATCATCAAGATCATTCTTTTGAGATTCTAATGGAATTTCAAAATTAGAAGTGACAAATTTTGAACTGGTAGCATGTCTGGCCCTGATACTGTCTCCATCTTCTTCATCTGAATCAACAATTACAATTGGCAGATCAGAATGACTCTGGAGGTACTCAAGCAGATCGGTTTGCTCGTGCTCTATAGAGCCGCCATGTGCATGTACCTTACTTTCACCACCATTTTCATAAAATGGTATTGAATCTTCACACACAGGAACATCGTTTTCTGTGCAGTCTTCCAAATCAATAATATTACACAAGGCTGAGGCCGAGTGAATGGATTGCTGATTCAACGACTTGCAAACCTCTCCAGGTTGGCCCTTACAAAAACCACCAGCATCTAAACCAGATCTTTGTAGAAGAGGATATCTTGCAAGTAGAGGATTTAACAATTGCATCTTTCGAGCAACAAGTTCCTCGATATCTTTGGAAACACTTCCATATTTGCCACTGTCCAAACCTTCCGACCAATTGTGCAGAGAAAATGGATCAGAAACACCAACAACTTCTGAAGTCTTTGTCTTTCCATCCTTACATTTGGTTTCAGAAAATTGAGGTTTTGACAATTGCATCTTTCGAGCAAGAAGACCATTAATATCTTTGGAAACACTTCCATATTTGCCACTGTCCAAACCTTCCAACCAATTGGGCAAAACAAATGGATCAGAAACATCAACAGAAGTCTTTCCATCCTTGGATTTGGTTTCAGAATGCAACTTTGCAGTCCAAGACATGCTGCTGGTATCGAATATTTTCGTTCTTTTATGGCCTCTGGAGTACGATTCTGTTTTTAAAATAAGAAAGCAATCGTGAGAGCATGCCCAAATGAATTGCAAAACACTGATAAAGGTCACTAAAGTATGCTATAGAAACTGGAAAAATGAACTCGCTATTTTTGTTAACCATTAATATAAAAATTAAGAAACATAGAAAAGATGGATTATTTCTTCAAGTACAGGAGCACAATTTTTACCAGCAGGACTGCATTGCTCTAACGTTTCAGAAAAAGGGTAGGGAGTCTTGGAAGTTTGATCGAGTACCGGTGCCTCCCTAACTGCCCTGCTAGTCGACCAAGTCTTTTTTTCACCCATTTATCACTGAAGAAGTCATCAATAATCGAAAATTAAACAGAGGAAGTCTAATATTCAGCCTTTAGATAACTTGATAAAACAAATCTAAATACCACCACTTCACTCCAAGTTAACATTCGCAAACCTGCGTCAAAAGAAACACTGGGGGGGTTGGGGGGGGGGGAAGTACAGAACCATAATAAACACACACACACACAACCAAAAAAATTAAAAACTACTCAATAATGTAACCGGAGCATCCATGAATGAACTAGCATTGCTTTTTAGAAATACATGAGTACCATGTCTGAATTAACTTCTCGATTCTGTACGGAAAAAGAAAAAAAAAAAAGAGATGTGGTGTAGGGAGTCGAAAGAGGCTAAAGAAAGCAAGTAAAGCCCTATAAAAGTTGCAGAGGAACTCTTCAACTCAAGATGAGAGGGGGAAGGGAAGGCAGAATTAGAGCGTTTACAGGAGAACGGAGGACTGTGTTGTGGAGTACAGAAATTAAGCGTGATCCAGATGCAATACTTCAAGCTATAAATAGAAGGTTCTAAACATTCCGTAACTCATAATTTTGTTTAGCAATTATACAGAAATAAGGGGAAAAACTGAAACACCGAAAATAATAAGAGAATAATAAGAGGACAAGAGGCGTAGGCCTTTACAGTACAGAAAGCGAAAGAGAACTTGTACGTAGCGACAGCTCTCTCTCTCTCTCTCTCTCTCTAGCTCCGTATATAATTGAGCCTCTTACAGCCTTATTCCATGAAGGCTGAACCTATAACTCTGTATCTCCATAGAGTGTGTGACGCAACGAGCACACACACGCACTTGGACATTCTTGATTCTTCCCTGAGAGACTGAGAGTACGATTAGGGTGTGCCAACTGCCACTGCAACTTTGGGAAACTGCGACTGATGAGTGGAAGAAGAAGAAGAAAAGAAGAGAAACCGAAACGTTGTGTAAGCGCCGGCCTGTAACGTGGGCCCTGCAGGGAAGACCGTTCCCACCGGATCCGACTCCTCTACTTCCGAACCTTGTACTCACAGTGTGCCACCTGGCTTGACCAACATCCAACGGTTGATATTGAATAAATTCAAAATATTTTGAAAAACACATGACACATGTTTGAACCACCTATGAACCCAAAACAAACCCACCCGACCGGTTCGACTCATCAACCCAAATCCATTTCACTCAAACTAAACCCAAACCTCTCATCTGCCTAGGGTTTCAGGTTTCAGATCGTTCCTCTTCTTCCCAAATCTGCTCCATTGCTCCCTTCTTCCTTGTTCTCTGAAACCCTAAGCAGATGAGAGGTTTATGTATCACGAGAGAAATGGCACAGATCATCAATACTTCCTCCATGGCTAGCGTGCTTCTCTGCATCTTCGCCATCTTCTCTGCTGCTGCGATTGTTTCTGCTGAGGAGTCTCCAACGCCGTCGCCTTTGAGTGAGACAAGAGCTGTGTTTGCATTGCCAATATACGCTGCTATTCTAAGCTCGTCTCACGCCTTGTCTTTCTTCGCTCTCTTCAAGCATTAGATCATGAAATGCTGCGTTCCCTTTTGGCTTCTGTGATCGTATTTCGTTTCTTGGTTTTTGGATGGAGTAGATCTCTGGAAGCAGTAGAGAATAACTAATTTTTCCCCCAATTTTGTTTTGGGGAGATGTATTTATTTATTTTTTCATGTATATATCACTATATTGTAGCCGATGCATACATACATAAACACTTTCATGGATTATTTGTGATGTCTGATCTCAGATTCATCAGTTAATTCAATTTATTACACCATTATTTGGATCTAAAATGTTTGGTTTTGGTTTCGCATGATGAATACGTTTTCGTTTTGGTATCCTACATAATCTGTTTGCACAACTTTGATTAGAAATATAATAGAATTAGAGTAGAACGGAGTAGTGGTGGTCCCTAACCTTATGAGGACTGATATTAAGACCACCAAATTAAGAGAACCCTTCTTCATCATCGTCAATTCATCATTTCAAGAAGTGGGTATACCGGCCAAGTTAACAATTGAAAAACGAGTAGATTATATCAAAATAATGAATTATCTTGAGTTGTTTGTGTTTTTTATGATCAAAGAAAGCAGACTATGGGAAACAAAGAGATTTCTTGGAATATAGCTTCAGTAACCTTTGAGAGTTAGGTAAGCAATTGGATACCGGGTTTGAACTTTGAATCCTCCCTCATCACCGGCCTTGGTTAAAGTTCTTTGTTCTGTTTTGACTGGTTCATCTTCACCAAGATCTGGTTTGACAAAAATGGCGGTGCCCAGTTCCTATTCCAACAAACTCTTTAATATCGGCTGTATATTTTACATTTTAAACCATTGAAGAGAAGAACTCTACGATCTCACCGGAATCGTTTTGAACAGCAACGGTGGTTTGATGTTCATTTGGGAAGAAGGGTTTGAACAAAACGATGTAGAGTATGTTAAGTTAGGGTTGTGATAAAGGTTGGGTTGGGTTGGGTTGGGTTTGATACAAACCGGTTGGGTTGGTTTGAGTGGGGTTTATGGTGTCTCAGACAGGGTGCAGGTGAAATTCAAAAAAATTTGAATTCATACATTCACAGCCGTTGGATGCTCAAAAAGACAGGTGGCGTGCTGACAAGTCATGGAAGTAAGATGGAAGTACAAATAATGGAAGTAGAGGAGTCGGATTCCGTTCCCACCACTACCACAATGCAACACGCGTCACATGCTAAATGGATAAGGACCCACCTCCGTGGTCCGTACTCCGTACATAGTTCTAACATGCTCCGCTCGCTCCCAAATCCCAACTCTCAACGCCAAAATGAGGAAGAAGAAGGAAAGGATATCGGATCCGGATCAGGATTGGGTATCTTACTTTATCCACTTAGGAGTTAGGACCCTCTCTTGCTCCACCGTGTCCCTAGTGCCTCTCACAAGAGGGGGAGTGGGACCCACCTAGGGCACCTGATCGAACATTCTGCCTAAGTGGGGTCCACCCTCCTCTTGTGAGAGGCACTATGGAACTGCACCGGTCAGGGAATCGCATACGATAAAAATTCACCACTGATGGTTGCTCAATTAGAATCGATGCATGAGAGAGAACCCTAACGACAGAAAATAAACCACTAGGTTATCAAGTGTGCACGTAGTGCTTACAAACTTGAAAGATCAACTCAGTGCGAGTTGGCCTAGTGGGCTCGTAGATTTAATACGGAATGTATAATTCAAGACCGAGTTGTCCTTCAGCACTTGAGAGGGTGTTGGGCAACAGGAGGAGAGTATAATATATTGATTCCATCCAATAAGATGAATGTTTTAAAACCCTAGAATGGTGGCTGAACCTTCCGAGTTTTTCTTGTGCACTTGAGAGGGTGTTCTCCAGAATACCTTCTTGACACCTAGTCATGCGCATCTGAATCCCCACTGTGAATGGATTCTCATTTACCATGGTTGAAGGAAAACTCGATTAAAAAAAACAAGTGTTTCATCTATGTATATAATAATAGAGAGATGGGTCCTTATGCTAGAGCATAGTTATCAATGGTGTCAAATTGGCCATGCCAACCTGAGTCTGCCCTATGCTTGAACATGGCCAAGATTGAGCTTCTCAATTCATAAGGCGGGCTTGGGCTGAGACTTTGAGGCCCGAGATAGGGCCGAGCCTGGGCTTAGGTCTCGGGCTGAGATCAGCTCTACCCAATTCAATCCTATGTAATATGTATACAAGTAAAGAGCAAGAAATCGCAGTTTGGTTGTGTAGCCCCCACTCCAGTGTAAGGGCTAGTGAGAGCATTTGCAAGGGCATCACACATGGCTGAGATTTTTTTTTTTTAATTTTAGGCCAGGCTCGGTGGTAATTTTGCAACACCTGTGTCTAGACGTAGGAGCTATGCCACTAAGCAACGTTTTTTTTTTTTCTTCCATGAGTAAATAATAAATATATATTATATACTTCACTCATTCCTCCTCACATTCTTTGTTCTTTGTTTTTAATCATCCATATATACCACCCATTTATTTTCCCTTTTTTATAAAAAAAAAAAAAAAAGAATCAAGGGCATTCTAAAGAGGGATTTAGATCCTCTACTGCTGGGCTGCCCGACAGGACCTTGCTGCCAAGACACAGTAAGGCAGTAAATGACCGCCTTACCCCCACTTGGGCAAGGTGCTCGGATAGGGGTAAGGCGGTCATTCCTCGCCTTGCTGTGTCTTGGCAATAGGGTCCTGCCGGGCAGTTCGACAGTAGAGGATCCAAATTGTTCTAAAGAGTCATTCAAGACCGATTCAGCCCAGCCCAATCAGGGTCAATTAGGTCCGGGCTAGGTTGGGCTGAGCCTGGCTGAGATATCCCAGGCCGTCCTAGGGTTGGCCTGGGGTTTTAAGCCCAGCACGGCCCATTGACATACCTAAGTTTAGTTATTAACTCGGTTGAACCAAATATATGAATTATTGGGCCGAATCCGATCCAAAGCTAATGATAAAAAAAGCAAAATTTTCGACTCATTGTAAAAACCCGAATAATTAGCCCAACCCGAATTATATGCAAAATAATTGGGGTATAAATAGCTGAACCCCGCCCCCGGTCAGTTTTATGGGGTAGGGTATTCAGTGTTCAACTCTTCAGTCGTCAGTTGTCACCCTTCAACCATTCTCCATTCGTAGCTGGGCCGAGGACTCGAGAGCGATTGAGAGAGACGAGGTTGACGACCGACCACCGCTGCAACCTGCAATCCGGCAACTCAGGTATCGCTTGCGACTCCATCCTCTGTCTCTCTCCCCCGGTTCCATCTGCTCCGTCCTCTGGGATTGGTCCAAATGTTAGGGACCTGTCACCTGCATTTGAGAAATAGATTGAAATATATGGGTCTGCTCGTGGATTTAGTTGCACTGCATGTTCTCAATCCATTATCTTTTCAGTGTCTCAGTTGCAGTTCTTGTTGTTTTCCTCCATGGGGAATGGGTCCAGGAGACTTATCTTTGTTCAGTTCTTGTCATGACCCAGAGCTCTTGAAGTTGTAATTCAGTTAAATTGGAGAAACATTCACCCCCCCTGTAAAATTTGGAGAAACAAAATCAAAATATTGCTTTGGTTTCTGCTAGTATTAACTTTTATGTAACTAAGAAGCTGAGTGGAGTCAGCATTAATTAGAAAGAAATTACTCCTCGTCCTTTCAAGTGTGTGGATTTGATCCATTGTATTTCAGGGTTTGTGTGATTCTGCTCTTTTTTCAAACACAACTCATGTAATTTTTTTATTTTTAAAATCTGTATTTATCCTTTGTTTTGGTAGCCACTAATGGTGCTGCATGTCTAGAATTCCCTTTTAATTGGAGTATTTGCCATGTTCTCAAACTTCAAATCTTGAATTATTGCTCCAGGGGCAAGATGAAACCAGATGAACTTTCATTTGAATATCATTGTGACACTTTGTTTAATGGACCTTTGCTATTTTTTTTCCTGCTAAGATATTGATGATTTGTCAGGTTTAGTACATTTTCTTTACTTTTCCTTTATTTTCCCCCTCGGTTCATGCTGTCCCTTCCAAGCCCTTTGATGGAAGCCCCAAGAACCCTGAGCCCTTTGATAGAGCGGACATCCATGAAGTTCAGGCATATTAATTCATTCATTTCCTTTACTTTCAGCCCATAACACCCGTCCCAAGCCATTTGATGCATGGATATCAATGAACCTCCTTTCTTTTCATTTACTTTACTTTACCTCCAGCCCACACTGTCCCTCCCAAGCCCTTTGATGGGATGGACCTTGGTGGACCTTTAGTCTCTTTTCTTTTCCTTTTTACTGTTCTTTGCTTTCCCTTCCAGTACATACCGTCCTTTCCAAGCCCTTTGATGGGAACGTTGATATACTTTCAGATACATTTCTTTACTTATCATTCTACTTACTTAAGCATTGAATCATACCATACTAGAATCACATTCATAATACTTCAGTCATACTAACATATCATATATCTCATTTCATTTAAACACACAAGTACATAACATGAACAATGATTCAATCTTAAGATATGCATAACATGCTAAACATGAGATACCGTGAAAACAATGATGAAGTGATAGAAACTCCACTTAAATTGTGTCTCTACTGTGTCAAACACTCAGTTTCCAATCCTCCAAGTTAACCGATTAGTCAATCAAATCGATTCCTACATAACAAATCATAAACATTAACCCTTCTTTGAGTGGTGTCAGCCTAGTAGATGACATGCCCCACCATTCCATTCAATAATCCATAAAAAGCACCCCTTTTTGGTTAACCGGACGAAGTACCGATCCACCCTTATCATCCGGTAGCAACCAGTCGACCACTAGGTCGAACCGGTTCCCAGGAAATTACTGTTTGGGAATGGTAGTTCTGCCATTTTCCTCCAAGAACACTGTGGGATTCACTCTCCTCTCACTCACACTCATTTCAATACATCACTACATATCCATAAAACTATATTTAAACCCAAAAGCATGACTAGAAATCTAGAATCTAAAAGAGCTATGGAAGGGTGTGATTCCTACTTCTTGAACAACGAAATCCCTCTTCCCAAGCTTCCTTTCAATCCCTCTTTTGATCCAAGGCTTGATCCTCGATTGTGAATTAAATTCCTTGTCCTTCCTTCTCCTTGTTCTCCCCTTTTCTCTCTTTCCTCACTCAAATTTCTAATTTTAGAACAAGGAGAATGAACTCGGTTTCCAATTGATACTTGATAGGTCATATTTTTGACCAACCGGTCGACTGACCGATTGAGTTGCTGAACCATCCGGATGCATACCGATCGACCGCCATATCATTTGGACTGATCCAGTCGACCGGTTAACCATCCGGTCACGTTCAGTTGCTCACCGTGAGTTGCGTCCGGTCGACTGCCAGATCCTGTTTTTCAGGATCTAGTCCTTTGGCCCTTACCTACTCAAATGGCTATATCTCACTTGATTGGATTTTGATCAACCCGATTATTTTTCCACTAGAAAGGTAACTCAATTACATTCATTTCTCGTGTTTTGGGTTTTTTCAATTCTAACTAGAAGTACCCTAATAGACGTGTGAAGTCGCTATTTCACCCGGAAACTGTCTAACTGATAAACTCAACTATTAACAATGGGTCCTACTGATGGACCAAGCTGGTCCTGGGGCCATACATCCTTACAATTCACATTTAATGAACTTATTTTAAATCAATACACCATGGTCCATATTTACCTAAAATGTCAATGACCTTCTGTTGGATCAACATAAACCGGATTCTGTCAAAATGAACCTGTATCATATCTGTCAGTCATAAACAACATTCAATTATCCCTTTTCTGGGTACGGGGTATAAAAATAAGTGTTGAGATGTGACTTGCTGATATCATACTTTCAATCTTATGTGGATATTTCTTGCTTATCCAAAACATTATAAGTAACTGACTTGATGTTCACAGATTTTGCTATCCTTTTGTTCTTTTCCTTTCCTTTATGTTCTATGCTTATTGTAGAATTTGGTTTCATGTAACTAATTGAGACGATTATGGGATCAAGATTCTCTGATTTGTTGCACTGCAGAGTTGTATAAGGTGTAGTAATCAGTCTGTCTTGGCCCACACCCAAATCAATCAGAGCCATTGATTGATAATGTTAAACATGTACTACCTATATTAAAAATAACATCTTAATTTTTTGCCCAATTCCCGAACCCGAATTTTATATTGCCTTCTTTTTTGACTGAATTCTTAAATTAACAAAACAAATTCTTCCGAATAATTCCCAAAACCGAATTTGTTAATTATGCTTGAGCATTGCAGTTAGAGCAGTCCATCTCGAAACTTAACATTCTGAGAGCTTGCATCAATGGGGAAGAGAAACCGACAGCAGCACCAACAGCCGTTGTACGCTGATGACTCCTCTGTCTCCTCCAAGAAGCGATCACGAGAACCTAAGCAACACCAGAAAGAAGACATGGTCTTATTTCCTTAATCTCTCTCTCTCTCTCTCTCTATCAATCTATATCTATACATACATACATACATATATATATATATATGTGTGTGTGTGTGTGTGTGTGTGTATTCTCATTTGTGTTTTCTTCTCTATCAGATGATTTCAACCGGAATGAGCTCCAAAATTTTGAAAGAGGCCTTAATTCAGCAAAAGGAAATCCAAGATGAGGCTGAGGGACAAAACCCCAACTCTTCTTTCTTTGCAGTTACTGAAGAACCAAATGCTACTGCTGAAGGCGGTGAAGAAGATGATATCGATGCCTTTGATGGTTTTTCTGAAACTCTTAGCCTCTACAATGGCTATGCAGATGAAGTATGTATAATTCTAAATTCCTCTTTCTTTCTTTCTCTGTCTCTCTGTGTTGTTGATGTTGCGTGTGTAATTAGGTTTTACAGTCCATTTTGAAATTATCTTTTGTTTTCTTAAATTATATAGGAGGAGATTGATGAGGAGGAAGAGAAAGTTTTGAAAGCTTTTATGTCGAAGAACACTGGCCCACAACAGACGTTGGCGGACCTCATTATAAAAAAAATTAAAGAAAAAGATGCAGAGGTTTCTTCAGGTAAGTGGTTTTTTTTTGTTTTTTGCTGGGTACAATTTTGCTTTTATTCATTTATATGTTTGTCTTGATTATAAAGTACAGCTTCAAGTAAAATTTTCTTCTGTTTTTTTTTCCTTATTGCTCCAGATGTTCTACACTAAAGGAGATACGGAATTTTGAAGTGAATATTTGATGACCTTTTGTGTCTATTATCGAATTTAGTGTGGTTCAGAATGAAAATATTGGTTTTATGTGCACATATAATTTTTTTTTTACCAATTTTCTTGCTGTCAGCCTGTCAGGAGAGATTGTGGGAGTTCATGAGATGAAAATTCTGTGAGGACAATGGCTTTGCATGTAAACACTAGTATTGGAGGCAGAGTGAATTGAAAGATTTGATTCATTGATTGTAAAAATTTTGTGCTTGGAGGTCTAATCATAAAAGGAATAACTTTGTGGGATAGAAACAATACCACAAAATCAACATAAATTTGAAAGCTTGGTATTTAAAATCGGAGAAAGTATGAATACAGCTTGCATGGGGTAGTAATCTTATGGGTTTTAGGAGGTTATATGAAGGTGAGCTATGATGTTAGGTAAAGGGGAGAGCTTGTCGACCAACTCTGTCATTTGGTGTGGGGAAAGGAGTTGTGAGTTTATAATAGTGTCAATGACTGGGTATTTCACGAACAGGTGGGAATATGATGTAGAATCCAGCATTTGGACAAATTTTACAGCTTGGACAAATATGTTTTAGAATATTTCTCCTTTATATTGAGGCCCATGTTTGAATATAGAAGTTTCCAGCTTCCAGAAGCAAAGCTTTTGTTTTTCTTTATATAAAAAGTTAGATTTGTTTACCACATCAAAATGCTTGCTGCCAAATGCAATCCAAACACCCCAAAGTCTTATTTATAAAGTTATTGTCTCAGTTGGTTTTGATCAATTATAGAAATTGTTCGATAGTGCCACAATTGTGAATTGTCTTTGGGTTGCTTATTTTGAGGCCATGTGCCCCTCGTCTCTGAATTTATGAACTGATTAGTTTTTGTGTGATTGTTTACAGAAACACAGCCCCTTCCTAAACTGGACCAGACCATCATAGATTTATACAAGGGGTACTTCACCCACCCACAATATCATTATTTATTGTGTCTTTCTTTTTTTTCTTTTTTTCTTTTTTCCATTTTGGGACCCGTTTTCCTGTTATTGCTTATCAAGATGTTTTTGCTAACATAACTTGCAGTGTTGGCAAACTACTTAGTAGATACACAACTGGTAAAGTGCCGAAGGCATTCAAACACATCCCCTCAATGGAGCTCTGGGAGGATGTGCTATACATGACAGAACCTGAGAATTGGTCACCAAATGCCATGTATCAAGCCACAAGAATCTTCTCTTCCAATTTGGGTGTGAGGAAGGCCCAGCGCTTCTACAAGCTTGTTTTGCTCCCTAGGATTAGAGAAGACATGCAGAAGAATAAGAGGCTCCATTTTGCTTTATATCAAGCTTTGAAGAAGTCACTTTACAAGCCAGCAGCCTTCTTCAAGGGTATTTTGTTTCCACTGTGCGAGGTATGTCAAAAACTTATAACCAAGTTCAATTCGGTTCACTACTGTTCTTTCTTTCTCTTGATGTAACTATCTTTATTACTGTCCTGTTTATTTTTATTATTCTTAGTATCTGTAAATTATTTGGTATCATCTTTGAGCCTTTTATTATTTTGTGATCTCTTGAGCTCATTGCATGAGTAGGAGTTGATCTTGCAACTTGGATGAATTTTAATTTCACTCAGCTATGTTGGTTTTGCTTTTGGGAATGGAAAATGAAAAAATATGTAAAGTATTACCAAGAGAACAATGTTATCTTTATTGACATTATTTGAGAGGTCAGGTTATAGACTTGCAATTTCTTTTCCTTTTGCCTTTCTTTTAGTTAAATCATTTTTGAGAATTCTGTTGGTTGCATACTAAATTAAACACAAGTTCCTCACTAGAACGGTCATTTATTCTTTCAACCCATTTCTTCTTCATTCTCCCTACTTGATCCATAACTTAGCGAGCAATCCTTGTTCTTTGTTTTCTTTTTGCTCAGTAGCCCTATTTCCTTAATGGCTATTTCCTATTGTTTCTTCCTTCTCATTGTTCTATAGCAATATTTTGTAGACTTGATCTAGCCATAATGTTTGTTATCACTTCACTAATGTTTGGAAAGCCAGTCAATGAGTCATAGTCTTCTTCTTTGAAAGCTTTTATCTGATTTTTTTGTGGTACTAAGAATCATAAGATGCACAGTCAGGAACTTGCACTCTTAGGGAAGCTGTCATTATTGGAAGCATTATTCAGAAGGTTTCTATTCCACCACTTCATTCAAGGTAATGTTCGTTTTGGGATGGGCTTCACCTGTATGATTATCTGCAGTGTATGGAGTATTGTCATCGTCATCGTCACAATCTCCATCAATAGCATAGCCACCTTTATCATTTGAACCTTTTTGCCATAATTTGGTTGGTAGCACTTTACCTGTACCATTGTCCCAATCTAACTCAGTTTTCTCAATGGTTGTTCAGTGCTGGACTGCTGAAGCTTGCGGAGATGGATTATTGTGGCACAACTAGGTATTCAGAATTCAGACACATAAGAAACTGTGATATTTTCCTGTATTCGAACTAGTTTAGTAAGCAAAGTTTGATAGCTTGCAGGTTTAAGTTGTTCTGGGCCTCCAATGTTGTCTTTTGCTGTTAACATTTGATGTGTTCTTGGTAATCAAATCAAGATTTAAGAAGAAAATAATCAATAACCATAGCTTTTGTGACTTCTCTAATGAATTCTTTACTTGGCCAAAAAAAAAAGGATAAAGCAGCTTGACAGTTTTCCCTTTGTTAACTTGTTGCAGTTATTTTCTAAAGCTTTTTCTGGAAAAGAAGTATGCATTGCCCTACCGCGTACTTGATGCCGTTATCGCTCATTTTATGAGATTTCTCAATGACACAAGGATTATGCCTGTGATATGGCACCAGTCACTTCTTGCATTTGTGCAAAGGTTTGGATTTTTCAACTTTTTCTTTTTTGGGGTAAACCATTTCTATGTGTTTGTTTCTCTTGGCATTTCTGTATTATTTGGGAAATGCAGCCTAAAATTTGGCCGCACACATTGATCTCCCCACCACTTGCCCGGCACTGGGGGGAGGGGGGCAGGAGAAAAAAGACGCCTCTACGTGTCTCTCAACAAACTCATATCCACATTCAAAGACTGTCAGAGATAAGTGCACACACACGTCCAGCCAACCAGTTCCTATTTTGCGTTCTACAAAACCATGGCAGGTTGACCTCATCACACCAACATAACTAACTTTTGAGACTCCTCATAATGCTAGTGTATGGAAATCGTATGAGGAAAAACCGTGCTCAAATTCTGACTTTGTTCCTTGGAGTTTGTATTATATGTTTTATTCTCATCAAACCAAGGATTTAAAGCGTGGACTCGGATTGGATCGATCGCTGCCCATCCTGATCTAATCCCAAGTCAAGTCGGCCAAGCTTTGGCTGCATCAGCTGATTTGATGGGTGACCCACACAATAGTATAGGGTGAGACTCAAGTTGAGACTGGCCAATCTAATATTGGCTCCTGCATCTGTGCATCAATTACAATTACATACTGAAAGATCTATACAGGTACAAGAATGAACTGACAAAGGAAGACAAGGATAATCTGGACCGTCTGCTTCAACACCAGAAACATTACTTGGTAAGTTCATCTGGACCTTTGGTGTGCATTTTTCTTTATCAGTATTTATTTATATATATATATTTTTAATTTTTGCTTTTTGACCATCTATGGTAGGTCACACCTGAAATCCAGAGAGAGCTTGCAAATGGTCGTAACCGGGGGGAGAAAGAGGATGTTCTCATGTCAATTTATATCCTTCAACTTTAAATAATTGGAATATTTTTTTTGGGGGGGGGTGGGCGATTGCCTGAATATACCTTTGAAGCTTTTTTTATATTTTTCATTCATTGCCCTACAATTGAAGTCTTCAGCATGACTTATAATATTTTTTACATATTTTGGTAGAAATGTGGGCCTGGTCTTAGAGCTCTATAAGCATATCTCCAGAACTTGACCAAGCAAGGGCATTCGGAGAAAGAATCTGACCATAAGTACCTAATGCTTCAGATACAAGTAAAAAATTCACCAGCGAAACTAGCAGATTGTAATTCCAAACTTAGCCATTTCTCTGCTTGCTTCAAGATATATATATATATATAGATCTGATCGTACTGTAAACCAGAAAACTATTGTTCTTTCGAGTCTTAATGACTTTTATTTGGTGGTTGAATGAGGTAGTGTCATTAATGGAGAGCCCTGGACATCCAATCAGTGGGCTAAAACGTAAGTGCTCAGATGGATTATTGGTGTGATGCAGAATTTCAGCAAGAAGAGAAGATGGACATGTTGTTTTGCGTTAGGTTCACTTTCTTGGGTCTAGTTACGTTGCACAATGGTTTATATGGGCCATGGGCTTAATATTTTTGAGTTTACTATTGTAATGGGCCAATTCTATAAGCCAAAATATTAGGGATTTAGGTCTTATACGGGATTAAATAGTCTGTTTCTAACTTGTAGTAGTTTAGAAGCTTTCTATTTTGTTTTCTCTAGAATTATCTTGCTTGCGCATGAAGAGTTACCATTTTCTTGTGTTGCAAAAAGAGATTGTCAATATAATTAGTTCTTACGCACCCCAAGTAAGATTGGATGAAAGTAGTATGTTACAATTTTGTGAACACATGGATGGATTAGTGCAAGGAGAAAAGGTTGTTATAGGGGGTGATCTGAACAGACATGTGGGGAGAGATCATAGATGTTATGAAGTTGTACATGGAGGTTATGGGTTTGGAGAGAGGAATGAGGAGGGGATCTCAGTTTTGGATTTTGCTGTGACTTATCATTTATCCATTGTGAACACTTACTTTGAAAAGTCTGATAGATTGTTTTGTAACTGTAAGGTTATACCTGGGGAGAGCCTAACCACTCAAAATAGATTGGTGGTCATGGATATCTGCCTCATTTTGTAGAATCGTAAGATAGGGGAGCGTTCTTGCCCTAAGATAAGGTGGTTAAAGGAATCGAAAGAAAACTGTCATGGTCGTAGGGAGACTTGGTGGTGGGATGATGAGGTTCAAACAACTATTAAGACTAAGAAAGCCACTTTTAAGACATGACAAAGGACTAAGGTGGTAGAGGATCTAAATGGTATAAATTTCCCAAAAATGAAGCTAAAAAGATTGTGGGGAAAGCAAGGGTGAAGAATTATGAATTTCTTTATAACAATCTAAACACAAAGGAAGGGGGAAAAAGCTATCTATAAATAGCTAGAATGATCGAGAAGCTTGCCTTCAGAGCGGTGATCTCTTATATTTGAATGGAGCACAACCTTAGGAGATAGACCTCCAACTCTAGATCTTTTCATCAGATTTGGAATTCTATCTCCTTTGAAGTGTTAAGCAGAGTTTCAAGGTCCTCCACTAGATGTTCTTCCTCCCCAAGGAACAAGCATATTGTTGTTTCTTGGGTCCTCTCTTCTTCTTTGCTCTCCCCTATCCCTAGAGGGGTGTTTTCCCCCTTGTATATTTTCATTGTTTTTTCTTCTTGCCCTTTTCGGCGTTTTCTTTGTTTTTTTCTCCTCTTTGGTAATGAATATTTATTCACCCAAAAAAAAAAAGATAGCTAGAATGAGAGGAAGGAAGAGTAGAGAAATTGACTATGTTAGATGTATCAATAGTGAAGATGGTAGAGTACTAGTAAGGGATGAGAAGAGAACATTAAGGAGAGATGGAAAGAGTATTTCCACAGCCTACTAAATGAAGTCATTCCGAGTAATGGTGTCCCGAAAGACTGCATTATTCATCTAGACACCACATGTCATAGATATATATATGCAAAATAGGGTGTCTGAAGTTAAAGAAGCTTTAAGAAAGATTAAAGTAGGCTAGGCCTTAGGCCTTGACGGGGTCCCAATAGAAGAATGGAAGAGTTTAGGAATGTGTGGTTTGTCTTGGCTAACCAAGCTATTTAACAAAATTATGAACACAGAAAATGCCAAATGAATGGAGGAGAAGCATAGTGGTCATGATTTAAGAAAACAAAGGTGATATTCAGAGCTGCAATAACTATAGAGGCATAAAACTAATAAGTCATACTATGAAGTTATGGGAGATGGTTATTAAAACCCACTTGAGAAAAGAAACTACTATTTCGGAGAACTAATTTGGGTTTATGCCTAGAAGATCCATAATGGAAGCTAATTTCTTTTTAGGAGGCTCATGGAAAGATTTAGAAAGGGCAAGAAGGATCTCCATATGGTTTTTATTTACCTAGAAAAAGCATACGATAGAGACCCTAGAGAGTTAATCTAGCATATACTAGAGAAGAGAAGGGTTTCAAGTAAATACGTGGACGTAATTAAAGATATGTATGATGGTGTGGTGACTAATATAAGAACTGTTGGGGGAGGGGGTCAAGGTAGTGAATTCCCAATTACAATTGGGATGCATCAAGGATCAGCTTTAATCCCTTATTTGTTTGTGCTTACCAGGTTGATTTACCAGAACATTCAATATGAGGTTCCTTGGTGTATGCTTTTTGCCAATGATATTGTGTTGGGGGATGAGACAAAAGTAAGGATTAGCACGGACTTGGAGGTATGGAGATCCGCCTTGGAATCAAAAGGTTTTAAAGTAAGTAGAGCAAAAACGGAGTATATGGTGTGTAACTTCAGTTACTCTAGGACGGATAATGAGGTGTTGAAAATTGGAGAGAGGGAGATTCTACAAAGTGATTACTTTTGATATCTTGGCTCAATCATAAATAAAGAAGGTGATATAGAGAATGATGTTGCTCATAGAATTAAAATAGGATGGGTGAAGTGGAGAGGTTCGGAGTGTTGTGTGATCGGTTTATTCCTTTAAAGCTTTAAAAAAAATTTATTGGACTGTCATACGACCGGCTATGATGTACGATGCGGAATGTTGGGCAATAGATAAACTAAGTGTAGCAAAGATGAGGATGTTGAGATGGATGTGTGGCAAAACTGGGAAGGATAAAGCAAGGAATGTTGGGCAGTTAAGAAGCGTTAAATAGATAAACTAAGTGTAGGAAAGATGAGGATGTTGAGAAGGATGTGTGGCCAAAAAACTAGGAAGGATAAAGTAAGGAATGACCATATTAGAGCTGATTTGGGAGTAGCTCCGATACATGATAAGCTATGTGAAAATCGTTCAAAGTGGCATGTCCATGTGGAACGGAGGGCTTGGGATGCTCCAATACGGAGGAGTGATGTGATTCAGATTAAAGGATCTAAAAGAGCCAGGGGCAGGCCTAAATTAACCATTGGAGAAGTGGTAGGAAAGACATGCATAGCTTAGGACTTGTAACTTGTATGACTCAAATAGAACTGAATGGAGAGCAAGGATCCATGTAGCCGACTCCATTTAGTTGGGATAAGGATTTGTTGTTGTCTGTTCGGTTGATGAACTGTGAATTCTGGCCGTCGGTTTAAGTTGATTCTTACATATTATGTTCTATATGATGAGTGGAGAATTGATCTTTTGTTTGATGTTGTTCTGCTGCGCTGTGTGGTTGTTAACTTATAGGTTTGTTTCTAATTCTGGAACATAGTTTCTATTTTGATTCGCTTGCCTATATCTTTATAACCAATCATTGGATTGGAGTAATACTTCGGTGGTTTGAAGTACTTGGGGTGTCCTAGTTCCAGTAGTAATTTTGGGAATGATCTGAGTTCTATTTTGGGAGTTATCGAAGATCTCCTGCAAGAAGTTCTTTTGGTTAAAACGCCATGCGACTCGGAGGACATAAGACTTCTTGGTCAAGCCAAAAATATTGCCCACTGGATGCTCCTACCCCACCATGCCTGGCCCTTTACCTTAAGAAGAAGGGGGTATGAAGCGTGGGAAAGAATGCAAGAAGTGTATTGATCAACGCGAGCGAACTGTGGTTAGACGCTTCGTAAAACCGCACCGCATCTACGAGAGGAGCTGATGGATGAGTAGGCTTCCCCTTTCCCCACTGCTGTTTTGAGTTCCTACAATTCTGCTTGTGGGTTGGATTCTGAAATCTACCATGGTGTTAGATTGAATCCATTATGGTGCTAATCCCATTTGGTTGATGGTGAGGGATCATTTGGCTAGGAAGAGCCCTAGGCCCCTATATAGGTAGAAGTGTAGAATATTTCCTTGATTAATAGTAGTTCTACTGCAAATTGAAACCAAATTGCTACACTGACACCCATCTATGGGAATCCGTTTCTTTTTGGTGGAAACTACACGTTGACTTGTTTAGATTTTGGAGGGACTGAAATGCTTCATGACATATTATGCTTCTCTCTCTTTAAATCTGAAAGCCCTGAAACAAGAATTATCACGGCCTTGATTGATCATTGAACAAATTGTTTGAATGATCTTGGATCCTTGACACAAGTTCACCATCACCTATTTCTGTAATCAATAAACCAATTGAAGAAGACAGATTTGATTTTCCTGAGGTTCCAATGGAAGAGGATTGAATTTTGCTAGCAGCTGGTTTTTTAATACGTGCTTGGTAAGATGTTCCATGCACTTACATTATATCATAGTTGTTTTTACTTTTTTCACTGAACTTGGTGAGTACCTTCTTCCAAATGGTGACCTGCCAACTGATTAATTTAATTTTCTGTGTCTTTTTCTGGAAATGGAGAAGGGATGAAAGAATTGAATATATTCTTCCAAGTCTTGAGAGAAAAGCAGGGTCTTCTGTGATTTCTGCTCTACTTGGTTTTCACCAAGCCGATTCAAGTTTTTTTAAAGGGTTGTGCTATTTAATTATTGATTATTGAAAATGGCAATCAATGCTGAAACTCTATCAAAGTAATGGATCGATGTCGTTTGTCTCAAAGCTCCGGATTCTGCGGGACTTGCAGCATCATTCTTCAGGTGATCCAAGACCACTATATAGGCCCATTTCAAGCAATTAAAATTTTGTAGTTTACCTCTGTCTCTGTTTTGGTTTGGGACATCAACTGAATTTTTGTTGGTTTTATCAGCAGCAATGTACTCTAAAAAGAAACTGTTTTACTAATGTAACTTGGTTAAATTTTATTTGATTAAGAAACATTTTGTAGAATGCTTACATAATTGTCTTATCGATTAGCTTTATTGGTTCTTTTGGTAGAACAAATCTTATTGATGGTGTTATTCTAGCAAATGAAGTTCATTTATTTCCAGTACTTCGTATAAGATGGGCTATTGATAGGCCATACATACTTTTGTGATGTTCGGATACTGAACCCAGGTGTGTTTCAAGAACCAAATTGAACAGCTCAAATCATCAATTTTTAGGGCAAACTGGTCCACTTGGACAATTAGTTATTGGGTAAGGTCACGAAAAGGACTCAAAATTGTTTGGGTGCTAAGCAGGGTTTTAGTTCACGGTGTCAGAGTGGGTATCCGTCGTTTCCGAAACCTTTACCCAAAAAAAAAAAAAAGTTCCGAAACCAATATGATACCAATATGTGTAAGTCAGTGTTGGTCGAATTGGCCAAAAAGCGTTTTTTGAATTTTCGATTGATGCCTAAAGGATACATGGTGCTATTGGTCACACCAATATCAGTGTAACATATCGGTATCAGGCACGGCCGATATCATTATTGATTGGCCAATACAGCCAATCTGATACCAATGCCTAAAACTATTATTCTGTGCCCGCTCCTCCTCTCTTTCTTTGTTTGGAGAAGAAAAGGGTAATGGGCGTAGGGAGTATGGACTGCATCTTGATGCAATTAAGGATGTCATTCGAAAATCCGTATTAGATTTGCGTTCATATCCGTTTAGAAGAATCCAAATCCACCTGAAACTAATCGGTATAAATAGTTAAGATAATGTGATTCTTTGTGTCGTCTTTCCTTTTAAGTTACCTTAATGAATTTTGTTGTCTTATTTTTATAAGTTTATAAGTTAAGATAATGTGATTCTTTTTCTAGATTTTCTATTGGTTTTTATGTATTATTTTATGCAATGTGATACATGGAATCACATATCTATTAAAATAAATACAAGATAAAATATAAAAAAGATCGTACCCAGTGCACAAGGTTACCGCGTTTAGCAGAGTCTAGGGAGGGCCAGATGTACGAAGACCCTCCAAGGCTAAAATCAAAAGTGAAAAAACATAAGAAAATCAAAGACTAAAAAGAATAAAAGAAAGGGTAGTTGCTGAACTCTCAAGTCTCAACCCTAACCATCATCATAAAAATGATAAAAATGTCAACGGATAATCGAAAATTCATATTCGATCCGTGTTCATATCCATTTAGGAGAATCCATATTCAAAAAATCACTATCCAGAAGGCAGAAACTATCTGAATCCGTTTGAAAACCAATAGAAGATTATCTGAATTCATCCAAATATAATCGGATGTGAATATGATAATGCCACTATCCGACCAAATTCGATCCGCAACGGTATCCTAATTTTCTAAAGTTGGCATGCAAGGCTACTTGCAACATGAGAAAAGATTGTGGTGCTTGAACTGCATTCTATATTTATAATTGAGAATAGATTTCTTGAGCAAGCAGCATAATAGATGATAGGCCAATTCGGGGGGGTGGGGGTGGGGGTGGGGGGGGGAGAGAGAGAAAGACAAATTAATGAGATATCTCATTAATAAAAGAACGAGAATTTTTTTTTAGTGATGAAAAGGTGTAAAGGGAAAATGTTCCCAAGGCCAACGCCAAGGGAGGGGACATGCTAGAATATTCACTTTCTATCTCTCCTCACACGTCTCTTTCTATCACTCCTCACATGAAATAATCTCTCTGTCCTCTTATATGGAATGATTACACCACACTTCATTGATGTGCTCCTCTATTTATGGACAGTGAAATTGTCAAACAATACCCAATGAGATTGATTATGGATTAGAAAAGTTTAAAAACTCAAAATTTTTATGAACATGAAGCAAAATAACGAGATAAATTTGGTAAATAGTTGATTCAAGTATTGCACTTTTGTTATCTTACCATCAACGGTTTTACAAAAATTTGAAAACCTAATGGCAACTATGAATTGGTTTCACATACAAAATAAATATGATATTCTATTCCAATTGTTTCTAACTATGTTTATACTTACCATTTTCATGTATCAATAAATTGGTACTTTTTTTCTCCCTCATTAACAACATAATACTCTCCTTGAATTGGCTTGGACCCTTACAAGTTATAACTAGCAATCATATTTTTAAAGCTTAACATAATATCAATTGATTGTAATTTTCAAAATTTCATAATTTAATGAGACAGGATTGGTATTTTTTGTCTTCCTTTTCTAAGAGTTCAATTCTAAATTACCAAGATTTGAAAAACATCATTAGGGTAAAAGTTGTTTGTGGCCCAAGACAATCTACACTCTACATACACTATTCAAATAGGAGGCAACCATGTATTGTCTTCCTATAAATAGCACAAGAAAGAAAGAAACCCTATATTGAATTTAAACCCTAATGCACTATACCACATAACGAATCCCATGAGCCAATAATAAACCAAAAATAATCTCCATCTGTATAGGACCAAAAATAAGCCATTTCTGCCGCTGGGGGGGGGGGGGGTGGTTGGAGTTTGAAATGGAGATGAAGCTCAGCTTGGCAGTGATGAAAGACTAGCAACTACCATGTTGTCACGGTGCTCTATCAAAGGGCTTTGTATCATTGTAACAAACATCCCAGACAGCTTCCATGGCATCCTTTGCAGCTGCTTCCGGGCAGTATGGATTACCACTCAGTGACTTCATAACTCTTCTTCTTACTTCAGAAATCAAGATATAAGGACCATCAAGATATTGCAACTGTACAATTGGTCCAAAATCAATGTATCACAGATTCATTCAACAATTACAAAAGGGAAACAAAGATTCAACAGGAGACACTGAGCAATGAGAATGACATAAAGATAAGAAGCTTTTAGGTATTTGGGAAACCGTTGAACTAGTCCTATATCAACCGCAACTTGGTAGTTGTGGGTTTGAATCGGAAACAGCCTCTCCATGAAGCGGAGGTAAGGCTGTGTAAAGCACAACCAGTGTATGTGCCCCTCCCGACCCCGCAGTGGCAGGAGCCTAGTGCACAGGTGCGCCCTTATGTTGCAACGATGCTTCATATTTGGCGGGTTAATAAGCTTCAAGATTGCAGGCATACGTTTAATCTTATCTTAAAATGACAAGGATAAATTACCAAGAGAGAAAAACAAAGCACAAAGAGACTGATCATTACCAATCTATCTAACAATTAACAAGGTACCAGTTGATGGGGGGACTAAATGAATGGAACTTTGAAAGTATAATTCTGAAAGGAGTTATTTTGCAGGAAGTGAGGAAGAGACCCAGCTAATTCCTTAAGTGGGAAATTAACTCATTACACTGCATTCAACAATATCAAAGTTATTCTTATCTTTAAAATAGGTACATCTCTTACAGTGGTGGAGCCTTGGAGGATCTTTATTATTTTGATTAGGTCAGTGACAACACTTTAAATAAAAATTTACTACTTTAGACTATTGATTTTATTTTGGGTATCCCTTGGCCATCAAACATTCATGGAGATATATAAGAAAGATACAAAGGAACCACAGAGTAACATATGGTGCTCTACTAAGGATTAAAAACTTACTTGCTCGTGACCCCTTAATTTCATATAACCCCGCAGCAATTCACGTTTGTAGTGACAATCACCACTTAGATGGCCCGCACGAATCTGTAACAGGAGTGGAAAATAAAGGGGGAAGAAGAAAAAGAAACTCAGAGATTAAAAAACACAATTTATAGTAAAATATTGTTCATATAAAAAAGATAAATAATCAAATTTTAGTTTAAAATATTGTTCACATAAAAAAATAATAGTAATCATTATCATTTTGATATGTACCTCACTGCAAGCATGATGAGCACAATTTGCCCAGTCCAAGTTAGCAGCTCGACAATCGTCATATGCATGGATTAGTTCATGGATAACCACTTGATTTACCTCATCTTGGATGTTCATGTGGTTACTCAAAGAAAAACAAACACATTATCAGAGAGAGCGAGAGAAAGGAAAATAAGAATATGCTTTTATACTATATTGATCGATCATGAAAAGGAAAAAATGGGACCTTAATTTACTATTCATGAAACATAATAAGAATATTGATTTATACTACATTGATCAATTGTGGAAAAGGAAAAAAAGGTAATTCAGTTATCTGTTATCTGTCAAAAAATAACATAAAAAAAGGGGGCTGGGGACTTTAGTTAACAATTCAGGAAACGTAATTGTTCCTCTATAATCAGATGGGATCCTGAGGACCTAGGATGCCAACAGTCAACCACCAATATGGGGATACTGTCAGAGAAACCCCATTTGCAATGACAGTGACACGCCCTTTTAGTTTCTAAGGAACTCAGAATTTGTCAAATATTAATATTGATGGTGTTTTTACTTCATAATTTCTACTGGTGAGCAGTTCATGTCTGCTAGAAGCAATTATTAGGAGACCCCTATCCCCATTTCCCAGAGAAAAGTGTATGCTCCAATTCATCCGATGGATGGAAGTGTGAAACTCTGCAATGAGACTCAGACCACCTTGAGTGATTTATTCTACAAATCTCATCAGTCTACCACTGTTTATCTAATATTATCCTTTTCCATTTCAACTCAAACTTGAACACTTTATATATTTATTTTTTAATGCTTTATCCCAGTTTGAAGTCAGTGAGTTGATTGTGATGTTTCCACGCAATCAAATAAAATTTAAAAGAAAAAAATAGTCACATAAGAGAAAATTTAAGATCATAATGAGAAATATATGAGGCCATTACTCCTTCACCACGGACATAACCACCACTGATCTGCTTATCACAGTGAACAGCCTTGATGAACTTATCCCCAAGAATGCATCCAGTCTTCTCCAGATGCTCTTTCAGAAATTTTACCGTTGGAGCTGTAAACTCAACAAATAAGCAGTCCATCAATAATCCCTGGCTGGAAAACCATGTAAAAGGTCTTAGAACATTAAAATTCTCAAGCCCAAAACAATGAGAAAGAGAATATTTGTTTATTTATCATTTGTCTTTTAATACTTCGGAGGCTTCTTTGGATCATGTCCTCGCATTCTTCCACCTTTCGTCCGCCGTTTTCAAATAATGAGGAGCTTCTTGAAGCAGTTCCCGTGACAGGCTCTTCTGCCATTCCTGTTCTTATGACTCAGGTGGGCAGGTGGATACTGCACTGTTCCCTTGTATGATAATCTGGTTCTGTAGCTACCCTTTTAAAAAGAGGATTAGCATATTTTTTCCTTCATATATCAAACACATAATGCAACACTGTAACAGAAACATAATATAGCAAAGGGTGTTCTCTGCTTAAGCAGCGCTAAAAAGAGTAAAACGGGTTTCCTGAAATACCTCTCTGCAACTTAAACTGAAACTTGAAAAAGGAATTCCAATGCTTCCAAAACCAAGAATAAGTCACGTGCTGAAAATTGATGGGCAAACTGTTAATTAGCAGATGGAGAAGATCAGATTATCATACAAACAAAAGCAGAGAGAGAGAGAGAGAGAGAGAGAGCAGAATTAATCTATATGAAATAGTCATCACTAGGAAAATTAGTACAATATTTGTAGGGAAAATAATAACAAAATTAATCTTTTGAAGTTTAAGGAAGTGAGTATTCTTAAAGTACATGATATGGCACAGCAGACTATTTCTTTCAAACAATAATCGTGTATTCTTAATGTACATGATATGGCACAGCAGGCTATTTCTTTCAAACAATAATTGTGCATATAAATCATATATCATTCTATTAGTACATCAACACAATAACCTGAGGTCTGCATCAATTGTGATGTGCAATCAGCAAACCAGTGCATGTTAGAATTCACTGACTTGTCAATCAGTACAGAAATCAGAAAATCAGAATTCACTGACTTCTGAGAGTGCTTATGGGACAACAAGAGTGTAACAACCAGGAGTAAATTTTTCTGCAAAAAATTGAGAACCTCACATTCATTCATCTAGATGGTAAAAAGGACATCTGTACCTCATTATCTAAACTCCTAAAGTAAGCAAACTAAATGATAATAGAAGTGAAATGAAGAAAACGTATAAGTTCTACATTCCAGATCCAGATCTTGGATAGAACAAGGCATGCTATTTGCCACATAAACAAACACATTAAAGAAAAAAATTGTAAAACAGGGGGACGAGGGGGGGGGGGGGGGGACCCAAATGCAACAGTATATCTCCGTCAATTGATCACTTTCTTGAGAATCACAGAAAAGAAAGAGAAGAAAGCAAAGAACCACCAATCAGTAGCTATTTAAATCAAAACGAAGAAACCAAAAAATAGTAGAAAAAAAGGAAAGAAGTGAAGAGAAAATCAGAAACAGATAATTAGAAGCGGATATGTTCTTCTTCTAATGGAAGCAGTCAAGTCATCAGTCATGGACTATGGAGTTTCAGAGTCTCATGTATTAAGATGTTTCCACTTCTGTTCATGTCCTCTCCTCGCCTGGACTCCAGTCTTAAAACTCTTAAATAATGTTTGTTTAACGTTTTATAACGATGAACTAACCTTGTATTCGGTTGAAAGAGGGATAACCCTCCTCCCAGTCTCCCACTGTTGCGTGTGAAAATCTCCGATGCTTGGTTCGCCCACGGATGAGCCTGCAAAGACCAAGTGATGAGCACAAGAGAGCCGGTGTGGCTCCGGCCTAGGACTCTCCGATGCTAAAGTTAGATCACCAGTGCAACAGCGTAACTGCTAGTAAAAGTGAGATGATGAATGGTGCTCCATACCTGGGTATTTATAGAGTGAGGATGAGATGAGGCGGTTGGGAGAGTCCTAGTATGGTAGGAGTCCTTCTTTTGGAAGGCTCTCTCGCGTAGAGCGGAGTGGAGAGCTATTTTCGGGGTCGGACTCTTATTAAGGTAAGAGTCCATGTAAATTGTGATTTCGTATTGCGCTGGGATCGTGGCTCGATCCTTATCCCGTGATTCTCGGGATGTGCTGACATGGCCCCGCGATCCCCGGTGGGGTGCTATGGTAGCCTCTGTGGAGGAGGGCTCGGCCTAGGAGGTCGGCCTGGTAGGTCGGTCTTGGCAGTCACCTCGGCCTGGGAGGTCGGTTTGAGAGGTCGGCCGGGAGGTCGGTCTCGCTCATCCACTCACCTAGGATGTCCTGTATGCTCGGTCAGGAGTTTATGACTGACTTGTGTGAGCTCGGCCTCGGCTTCGCCTCAGTGCTCGGCCTCGGCTTCGGCTTCAGTGCTCGGTCTCGGCCTCGGCTTCAGTGCTCGGCCTCGGCCTCGGTCTCAGTGCTCGGCCTCGGCCCCGGCTGACTTGTGCGAGCTCGGCCTCGGCCTCGGCTTCAGTGCTCGGCCTCGGCTTCAATGCTCGGCCTCGGCTTCAGTGCTCGGCCTCGGCTTCAGTGTTTGATCTCGGCCTCGGCTTCAATGCTCGGCCTCGGCTTCGGTCTCAGTGCTCGGCCACGGCCCCGGCTGACTTGTGCGAGCTCGGCCTCGACCTCGGCTTCAGTGTTCGATCTCGGCCTCGGCTTCAATGCTCGGCCTCGGCCTCGGATTCAGTTCCAGTACGTTTACGTGGTAGCTTTTGGTTGGTTGGGGGATTTTATGACACATCACAGGCCCCCCCACTCATCAAGGCTCGGGTCGTCCTTAATGAGTGTCATCTTTCGGTCCGCTTAACGGTTCTGTTCTGAGGCTAAGTCCGAGCTCTTTTCCTTTGGCGATTTGACGTTGTACTGTCTATCAGTTGGGGTGTCTGTGCCACAGTACTCGGCGTAATGATGATGCTCGGGATTTTGAACCGTCTTTTGATTTGGATCGTTGAATCACGCTGAACTCTTCCTCTTCTTTTTTTTTTCTTTTTGGTATGTACAGGGCCGAGCTGCCTCTCTATGTACTGTGCCGAGCAGTCGGCTCTTTAATCAATGAAAATTTCTTTTCTCAAACTTTATCTAACTGTTTTAGCTCGGCAATTTTAGCCTTCTTTTCCTTGTGTATGTTGTTCCATTTGATGTTGTGGCCGAGCAGCCTCCATAGTTGAGCGTAATGCCTTAGCTTAGTTTTAGACTTTGTTCAGCTCGGCCATGGGGAGAGTTTGCTCTTGTTGGTTCAGACGTCGGCCAGTCTTTGTGGGCTGGTCTTATGACTTGATTGCCGATCTATGAGGGTCGGTCTTTGAGGTCGGCCAGGTCTATGAGGACCGGTCTTACGACTTGGTTGCCGACCTATGAGGGTCGGTCTTAGAGGTCGGCCAGGTCTATGAGGACCGGTCTTACGACTTGGTTGTCGGCCTATGAGGGTCGGTCTTTGAAGTCGGCCAGGTCTATGAGGATCGGTCTTACGACTTGGTTGCCGGCCTATGAGGGTCGGTCTTTGAGGTCGGCCAGGTCTATGAGGACCGGTCTTACGACTTGGTTGTCGACGACTTGGTTACCTTTCACCCTATGAGGGTCGGTCTTTGAGGTCGGCCAGGTCTATGAGGACCGGTCTTACGACTTGGTTGCCGATGACTTGGTTGTCGTCCATCCTTTGAGTGTCGGTCTTTGAGGTCGGCCAGGTCTATGAGGACCGGTCTTACGACTTGGTTACCGATGACTTGGTTGTTGTCCGTCCTATGAGTGTGGTCTTTAAGGTCGGCCAGGTCTATGAGGACCGGTCTTACGACTTGGTTGCCGATGACTTGGTTGTTGTCCGTCCTATGAGTGTCGGTCTTTAAGGTCAGCCAGGTCTATGAGGATCGGTCTTACGACTTGGTCCGCCCGACGTGTTGCAAGTGCGCTAAGTAAGTGGAGAAAAGACTTTATTTCATTGAATCAAGAATGTCGAGGCCGAAGCCGAATACATAAATGCTTGTCATGAGTCACGAAGCAGAATACTTAACAAAATTACTCAAAAAATTTCTTCAAATTTTCTCGAGTTCCAAGGCCCTACCGTCTTTGTTGGGTCTTCGTCACTAAGGGAGAATGGGATGAGGTCTTCCACGGGCCTTCTGCGCCTTTTGGTGAGGTCATCCAGCTAGTCTTCAGGGAGGTGCTCAACGCACATAGCCATTCCTCGGACATTTTCTTTGTTTTGCTTTACAAAGGTGGCGTAGCACTCTTGAGCTCTCTTTTTATCACCTCGGATTTCTCCGATGCCGTTCTCTGTGGGGAATTTCATCTTCAAGTGTATTGGCGAGATGATAGCTTGGAGGGCGGTGACCGATGGGCGACCAAGTATGGCGTTGAAGGCCACCACCGACCGTACCACCATGAACTTGACTTGGATCGTCGCTTGGTATGGAGCTTGCCCGAACGTGACCAGGAGGTCTATCGACCCCTTGATCGTGGCGGCGGCCCTCGAGAATCCATGGAGTGAGGTGGCTTCTGGTTTGAGCGCCTCATCCCCGAAGCCGAACTGTCGATACACGTCCAGCGACATAAGATCCACGGATGCTCCTGTATCGATCAATACCCGTTGAATGGGTCTCCTCGCTATTTCTACCTGTACCACCAAAGCATCATCGTGAGGTAAACTTATACCTTCGAGGTCGGCCTCAGAGAAGGAGATCGTCGCCTTCGGCCTTTTGCTCGGCATCTCCGCCACTCCGACGAATCGTGCATTCGCCTTGGCTTTTCGGGTGGATTCATGTCCGGGCCCTCCGAGGATGGTGTATATGGGAGCTCCTTTCTCATTGCTCGGCCCGGATCCGTCATCCTTCTTTTCGGCTCAGACCTTGTCCGTTTCACGCTCGGTCCTCCGGCTCTCAGACCTCGGCTCGGGCTTCCTTTGATCGTGGTCTTCGGGTCATCGACTTCCATGTTCTTCTCGGCTCCCCTTGATGTATCGCTTCAAGTGCCCGGCTACGATCAGCTCTTCGATTTCTCGTTTGGGTAGCACTCCTCGATGTCGTGGCCTTCGTCCTTGTGGAATAGGCAGTACTTGTTAGGGTTTCGGGATGACCCAGCTTGCATCGGTCGAGGTCTGCGTATGTACCCGTCGTCTTGAATTTGCATCAAAATTTCCTTCCGCGACCTGTTTAAGGGAGTGTACTCGGGACTCTGAGCTCGGTCTGAGCTCTCGGCCCCGCGATCAGTCTTGGTCCGCTTTTCATCCCTTCGGTCATCGGTCGCTGACCTTTTATTCTCTCCCTCGTTTTCATTCCCCTTACGTGCTTGGAGAACGTCTTCCATGTTCGCAAACTCGTTACACCTGTTGAGGAGCTCGGCCATACTTTTGGTCGGCTTTCGAGCCAAGTCCTTGATCAGGTCTTCATGTGTAAGTCCATTGCTCATTGCGGTGTGAGCTGTGGCCTCATCCAGGTCTCTAACATCCAAGGATTCTTTATTGAATCGGGAGACGTACGATCGGATCGACTCGTTCAACCTCTGTTTCACGCTGAGGAGGTTCACCGTCGTCTTCTTATGCTTCATGCTACTTTGGAAACGCGTGACGAAGGCTCGGTAAAGTTGGGCAAAGCTTGTAATAGAGTTCGGCGGTAGCCATGAGAACCAAGAAGTTGCCGCACCCTTTAAGGACGAGGGGAAAGCTGGGCAAGAAACAATCTCAGTCCCGCCGTACATGGTCATCATTGCGTTGAAGTAGTTGATGTGGTCGGTCGGGTCGGTAGTCCCATCATACCGGTCAAAGGGAGGTGGTTTGAATCCTACTGGAAGCGATGCGGTCATGATCTCAGGCGGATAGGGGTGACGCCCGAGCAGTGAGTAGGCATCCGGAGTTGCTTGTTTCTTAAGCCCTTCAACTTGCTCGGTCAGCTCCCTTAGCTTTTTCTCCATTTCAGACTCTGGAGCTCGGCCATTTTGTTCCTCAGCTCGGATGGGGTCTTGCAATTTTTCCTGCTGAAGTAGGGCGTTATGGTCGGCCAGCTCATCCTGATGAGGTCGGCCAACCTGATCCTCTCGCTCGTGTTGACGAGGCCGACCATTATGGTCGGCTCGGCCAACATCACTTCTCCTAGTGCGCCCGTCATCTCTGTGGTCAGACTCATGTGGGCTCCTTTGTCCATCTCTCTGGCGAAGTGGGCTTCGTCGCCGAGGGCTATGGCGAGAATCCTCTTCTTCCCTTGTAGCGCGTCGCACTCGGGGCTCTTCACGTCGGTCTTGGTGTCTCCTCTGTCCTTCATCGTCACCAAGTCGTCCAGAAAAGATCAATCTCCGCGTAGCTGACCCTACTGGCTCGATGGCCTCTGCGGCCCTCGGGCTTCGACGATGTCCTCGATCATCTCGCCGATTACTCCGTGGAGGTGGAGTTCTTCGGCCTCGGGGATGGGATGACGCGGCTCGGCTAAGCTCGGCCCTCTGTCGATCACAGTGCTGTCGTGGATCTTCTATTTCACGTGTAGGTGCCCGCGGGGGCACGACCGGTGGCTGACCCATTAGCCCGCCCTGAGCCATCTGGGTCATGAAGGTGCGCAACATCTCGTTAGTTTGAAGCATCTGCAATTGTAAATCCATGACCTGTCGATTATTCGTCGGCCCTTCAGGATCCAAACTCTCTGGCAAAAGTGGTGGCGGCGACAAGTTCAACCCATTCGGCTCGGCCTGAGTTTGGTCTACCGCCGTCGTGTCCAGTACACTTTCCCCATTGCCCCCGTTCACTGGTGGAGTGGGATTGACAGCGGTACCAGCATTGCGCGAAGCACCTCCCCCTCGTGGGGGTCTTCCTGCCGCCCCTTGCCGCGACGTCTCCGGGGGTGGCGATTGTCTCGCCTGCCTATTAGGTTGCAAGTCATCTCCTCGAGAGGTTGAGCCATGTTGACCTGATCTCGTGTGCACCATTGTTGCTGCTCTTGAGGTTGGTAGAAACGACAACGACTTGCTGATGTCGTTCCCACAGACGGCGCCAAATCTGTTGCGTGTGAAAATCTCCGATGCTTGGTTCGCCCACGGATGAGCCTGCAAAGACCAAGTGATGAGCACAAGAGAGCCGGTGTGGCTCCGGCCTAGGACTCTCCGATGCTAAAGTTAGATCACCAGTGCAACAGCGTAACTGCTAGTAAAAGTGAGATGATGAATGGTGCTCCATACCTGGGTATTTATAGAGTGAGGATGAGATGAGGCGGTTGGGAGAGTCCTAGTATGGTAGGAGTCCTTCTTTTGGAAGGCTCTCTCGCGTAGAGCGGAGTGGAGAGCTATTTTCGGGGTCGGACTCTTATTAAGGTAAGAGTCCATGTAAATTGTGATTTCGTATTGCGCTGGGATCGTGGCTCGATCCTTATCCCGTGATTCTCGGGATGTGCTGACGTGGCCCCGCGATCCCCGGTGGGGCGCTATGGTAGCCTCTGTGGAGGAGGGCTCGGCCTAGGAGGTCGGCCTGGTAGGTCGGTCTTGGCAGTCACCTCGGCCTGGGAGGTCGGTTTGAGAGGTCGGCCTGGGAGGTCGGCCTGTTAGGTCGGTCTCGGCAGTCAGCTCAGCCTAGGATGTCCTGTGTATGCTCGGTCAGGAGTTTATGACTGACTTGTGTGAGCTCGGCCTTAGCCCCAGCTGACTTGTGTGAGCTCGGCCTCGGCTTCGGCTTCAGTGCTCGGCCTCGGCCTCGGTCTCAGTGCTCGGCCTCGGCCTCGGCTTCAATGCTCGGCCTCGGCTTCGGTCTCAGTGCTCGGCCTCGGCCCCGGCTGACTTGTGCGAGCTCGGCCTCGGCCTCGGCTTCAGTGTTCGATCTAGGCCTCGGCCTCGGATTCAGTTCCAGTACGTTTACGTGGTAGCTTTTGGTTGGTTGGGGGATTTTATGACACATCACCCACCACGGCTGATGACAACGCGCGAGTGGCCGCAGTTGGGAACGACGATGCTATCAGGGGTGAGAATTGAGAAGTTCTCCTTCGTGAGTGGTTTCGAGCAAACAAATCCGTCAGGTTCTGATTTCTGAAGACCGGTGGAGCCCGCCACACTTTAGGGGGTTAGGGGTGGCAAACGGTCGGTTTGGCCCGGGTCGAGATGAATCAGTTTCGGTTTGAGAATGAGTTGGATCAAAACCAGACCGTTAATAAACTAGATTGCAGTTTTTGTCTGTTACGATTTCGGTGTATTTTGATTTTTCATTATCGAGTTAATACTAATTTAGATCAGTTTTTTTTTCCTTTTTTTAGCTTGAACCACAATGAAAACTTACATTCATAACTTGTAGTGAGGAAATATTGATAAAAACACTTTAATTCACCTTCCTTGAATAATTAAACAAACAAAAACAGGAAAATTTATTTGAAAATAATAAATTGTAAAGAAAAGATAATTAATATTTAAATTAATGGATAAATAGAGTTTTTAATGAAAGAATTATTTATCATTATAAGGGGAAGCTAACTAATATTGAAATCAATGAATAAACAAGTCAATGACAAGATAACTAATATTGAAATCACAAAATGAACACTAATATCGAATTATTCATTTGATGATCTAACTCTTTTGTATGGTGAATAAGGAGAGCAATGGAAACATTGTTACAAATCAATTTTCCTATTCATAACCTCATAAATTTTTTTTTTTATAAGAACTTAGATTAATTGTTGATGTATGATCAACGCAAGGTGTCAAGATTACAAAGGCTTAACAACCAAGGAGTGGATAAGGGTCAAATTGTCTCACATGCATAGGACAATGCCTTCTTGGTCAAGGAGTCAACGATGCAATTAATCTCTCTAGAAATACAAATAAAGGAGCAATCCCTGAAACAAGTCGATAGAGCTCTTATGTCTCGGATGGTTCTAATCAAATCCAAAGGAGGGGTTGTGGTATTGACACGGAGCAGAGAAGCTAGTTATTTTGCAATAAGTTTTGACTACCACATTGTCGAGTGCTTCAAAAACACAGTGGAGAAGCTAGTTCTTAATCTCATACTCTTTGTTTGTAACAATTCTTCTGACAACCATAAATATTTTCATTAATTTTTAAAGAAAAATTTACTTGGACACCCTCTTTACTATGGCCATTTTGCTTACGAATACCAACGTTTGAAACAATTACTTAACACCCCACGAAACCTCACAGTGTTAGTTTGCTGTTAGCGGTTGATTGGAAGTGTCCATTTTACCCTTATAACCATTTGTATTGAAACTTGTCAAGTATAAATTACACATTTGCCCTTTACATGTTTTACCTTTGAAAAACCCCCAATCGAGGATATTGCCGTCGTCGGAGAAGAAGCAACCATAGGTCTTCGTGTAGGAGAAGGGAGACCGTTCGAGGGACGGAGGTCGGTGAGTTTTCTGCACCTTAGGCCTGTAGCCTGCAACTCTCTCTCTCTCTCACTCTCTCTCTGTCGCTCTCGCGTTCTCCCTCATCTATCCGTCTTCGTTTGTTGAACCTACTGCCAAGAGCTGTGGTGCGCATCTCTCGTTGTCCCTCATCTATCCCTCTTCGTTTCTTCTTTTTCTTCACATCCGTCCTAGCTCTTTGAGCTCCCTGAAGCTTTCCCTGCTATCCTCTGTTTCCAGCGATACCTGTAACTAGTCAATTCTGACTTGAACTCCGACCTTCCTTTAACAGTTCATCCTGAGATTTTGGGCTTAGGAAATCCTTCCATTGGCAACCCTAAACCCTATGTTTTCAACTCCTAAATCCTTTTCTGGTTGGGAGATCAAGGCTTGCAACTTGAACTGAATCTGCCCCTTCCGCCATTATCAATCTCAGCAGCTTTATTTCACTTATAGTTGGTTGTGGGACCTGAAGTTGATTGCATCCAGTAGGGTTTGGAATCTCGATCTACCACCTCAAATTTCTGGGGCTCCGGTTGGGGCTCGAGCTGAAGCGGAGGCTGGGGTTGGAGTAGAATCTGAGATGGAGGTTTCAGTTTCAGCACCTGGTAAAGAGAAGAGAGAGGAGCCAGTTCCACCCACCTATCTTTGGGAATGCCACTTTCATAGAAATTGTGCAATTCCTTTCATATTGTTCTTTAGTGTTTCTGTTTCACCCACCTATCTTTTGTTGTTGATCTTTGTTTTGCCGGAGGAGACAGGAAGGATGTCTCCTAGGGAAATCAGGAGTGCTTGGCGGAAACTAGGTTTGTGATGGATTTATGTGGGAAGTTCCACATAGTGTGTGGCTTTTTGGCTGTATGGTGAGTCTTGCTATTCAGTAGAGAACCAAATTTGTCTGCAGATACGTCTGTAGTCTTAATGGATATCGATTCTCGAACACCCCAAAAACCGTGGAGTTATAGGAGGAAGAAGGGGGAGAAGGGGTAAATATGTCACTTCACTACACCTTAGGGGGTAGTTTAAGTATTTAAAAAATATTTAACCCATGCTAACGGTGATTGACTAACAACCAGGGCTACTTGAAAGAAATGATAAATAGGAGATATTCATGTAATTGTTTCAAATATTAGAGAGATTAAGCAAAATGGCCACAGTACAGGGGTGTCCAAGTAATTTTCCCCATATTTAAATCAATAATCAATTCACCTATTCACAATCTACTCAATGAATTTTTATTGGCTTCATTTGATTAGGTTTTTGGTTTAGATACCGGTCAATTTGGTATGATCCGATTTTCAACCAAACCCATCTTACCTAGTCCAAAACAATTTGATAAGGATCGGTTTGGTTTGATCCATGCATTTTTTTTTTTTAAAGATTGGCTCAGACTGCCTCAGACTTGATTACCACAAAAAAAAAAAAAAGATTCGCTTACTTGAACCATTAACCTCAGCCTTGGCCAGAGTGAGCCAGACTATGCTCTACCATTAAGATATTTCCACCAGCTTGGTAGTGGGGTCGCGAGTCGTGACCACTGTTAACAAAAAAGCATTTAAAACTCCGTTTTAAACAAGTTCTTATTTTTTACCGTTTTAAACACGTTTTGCCGTATGCTTCCCAAACATACGGTAAAAAATGGCAAACGGCAAGCATTCCCGTTTAAAACACGTTCTTCTTTTTTTGGCATTTTTTAAGACTTTAGACTTAACTGACCATATCTCTCTCTTCCGAACTCTGATCTGCTTGATTCTTTCATCGACGTAAAGATGACTCGAAGGCCTATATTTTTCATGATATCACCTTCAACTCAAAGTCAATGCATGGATATCGAAAATAGAAGCATGTATTTCAAATAAAAATTCCTCAATTTATATGAGAATAGTGGCATTTTTTTTGTTCTATTTTTTTGAAATATAAACATTTAAAACTTGTGCCGTCCGTTTTTTGTTTTTTATCGTTATCTGTTTTTTTTATTGTTTTATTTAACCATTCGTTTATAATTTTTTATTGTTTAAAATCCGTACCGTAAAACTCCGTTTTATTATCGTTTCTGTTTTTGCTAACTATGATCGTGACTTGTGATTGCGGAGTACGTCCAATCAAGTCGCAACTTTCACCTGCGCCATACACTGCGCCCATACACAGTACCACTTAATATCGTTCGAAATTGTAGTTTGCTCACAGTAAATACCATGAGCTTGTGCTTGCGCTCCTTCGGCCTTCCTCCATCAAGGCCAAGGACATCTCTTCAACGGAGCCCGAGATTAACGAAAGCCCAACCTTTTGCTCGGAGGGTCACATGCCGGAGACTCGGAGTTATCAGAGAAGAAGTTGAGACCGTTACTGTTGAGTCTCTCGAAACTACTTCATCGCCACAAACCCAACCAATCACCACTGATTCCGGAGAAGAGATCCAGGAGCTAATCAATAATAATGGTTTGGCTGTCCTCAAAGAGCCGGAAAATACCCAAACTCCACCGGAACCGTCTCCCAGCAGAGACTTTGAGAAGCTAAAAGATGACAAGAGCTATGAGGATAGATTCAAATTGCGTAACGGGCGTGAGGTCGGTTTTCGAATCTATTTGTATCTCCCTCTCTTCATCTGACACCTCATTTGGTATTTCGATGCTGTAGCATCTCATCTGAATTTGGTAGAGAAGACAAATTACAACAGTTACGGACTCTTTTAACTAAAATCAGCTTCGTCTATTATTCGTTTTCTAATCGGTAACACGCTATTGTTCGGCAAAACTAACGGGGCCTGATCATTAAGCCCTTTTCAGGTTTTTGAAGAAAAAACCTATCTCGTTGGGGTTGAGCGGAAAGGTGAGCAGGAGAATTTATTCGGTACCGAGGAATCACTCAAGGAGTTAGCCCAGCTCGCCGACACTGCTGGACTTCTTGTTGTTGGTTCTACATCACAGAAGTGAGTAAGAGGAATCCGCTGGTTACTCTTTAAATTCCATATCAGAGAAAAATTTGACTTGGACATGCCATTTGGTTATGTATTATGCATTTGTGCTTGGTACATAACTGTACATTACTATACTAGTTCATGTAAGGGATGGGATATAGGTGCTACATCATTTGATATTAGTTGTTCTTTTTCTTCTTCTTTCCCCCTCCTTTGGTAGACTGATTGGTTATTATATTTACGGTGCAGACTTGCTACTCCAAATTCAAGAACATACATTGGATCTGGCAAGGTTGTAGAAATCAAGAATACCATTAATGCCTTGGATGTTGAGACTGTAATATTTGATGATGAGCTTTCAGCAGGGTGAGAGTCCGCACACATATATTTATTTTCATGCATAGTTATCATTCTGCCCACAAATACCTAATTGACATATAGATCATCATTGAAAGAATTTTACTAATTCATAAAGACAACATGGAAAAAAGATATTGTCATCTCATCTATATTAAAAAAAAATCCTCTGAAAATGCTGGTCTAAAATTATGTTTTGAAAAATAGTGCGTAAAAGCTCTCTTTCCTCTCCCATGTTATTTCTCCTCTCTCTTCTTCCCACAAGCAGATCGACCTCATCTCTCCTTCCTCCCGTCCGATCGATCTGGATTTGATCATAAGATCCAACCATTGGGCATGCTGGCTTCTGAGATCCGTAATCCGGATTTTCATATTGTATTAAATGGTTTCAGAGCCAAAACTGTCCGCGATACCATGGGTTCTATCCTCTTGTTTGCTATCCGCTAACAACTTTAAGTCATGCAAGAGAACGTGCGAAAGGTTTAGGTGAATCTTGAAGAGATTCAGGGACAATTTGGACACAATTTAAGGAATTGAAGAACCCATTCAAAATGATTATTGATGAATTTCCATTTTGTTGAACTCAGTTTCTCTTTTAAGGTGAGACAACTTTACTTTGCTGGCTTTAATTGTCTGTGCTTCCCTTATTTGCTTCCTTACCTCTTGGTTAATTTAAGCAAATGTATACGGTCTTTAAATTAAATAGAATGCCTTGGGTTCATTGAAGTGTTGTGGATTTCTCCCTGAAGAAAAAGGTGGTATTAGGAAAAAAGTATAGGTTGGGTTTGTTGTGTGAAGTGAAGAAAAAAGAAAGGCAGGGAGGAGGTGATCCTTGAGGCAGAAAATGTCCCCTTGTTGAAGGACTTAATATTAAGTTTAATATCTTTGCAGCATTAATTATATGTTGATGGAGTTTCTCATTCTTTGGCTTAAAAAAGATATATGTATGCTGACAAGTGAAGCTATGGTGACATCTTGCACGCAGTCTGAAACTTCACTGAAATTTCTGTAATTAGCTATATTATTGAATTTGAAGTGAACTTTTGGCTGATTTCTCTGTATTAGGAACTTAGTATTGCAACACAATTTTTGTTTTGATTACTTTTATTGTAAGGCCATGTCTTAAAATAAGGCATGATGTATTTATGACATGTATTATGCTCATTTTAAAGCTTTGTGGTTGATTTTGATCTTATTGGATATATCAACTCATGATAGGCAACTACGTAATTTGGAAAAGGCTTTTGGCGGAGATATTCGAGTCTGCGACCGGACTGCTCTTATTCTGGATATCTTCAACCAACGAGCTGCCACGCATGAAGCCGCTTTACAGGCAAATCCATCATCGTTCTCTTGACAATATTTAAGCATTAAATCATATATGGATATTGAGACATACATTTTCTTTAGGTTGCATTGGCACAAATGGAATACCAACTTCCACGCCTAACAAAAATGTGGACTCACCTTGAGCGTCAAGCAGGAGGACAAGTGAAGGGTATGGGTGAGAAACAGATTGAAGTGGACAAGCGTATCTTACGAACTCAAGTAAGTGGTGCATTTTGAAGTTTAAAGAATCTTACCTATACAATCTGTGTAGCTTGAAACCTCTTTTAATCCTTGTGCGTATGGAAACTTTCAGTATTCACTCTCCAACGTCCAAATCATAGCTAATGAATTAGATTATAGGAAACCAAAAAAAAAGAAAAAGAAAAATTCTTGTATGTAATAGTGATGAATATCATGAAAGTAATGCATATGTTTCTTGAAAAATTTATTCCTTATGATGGATTTGCCTTACATAGTTTTCTGTAATGCTATTTGTTAAAATTACCATGGGCACTTATGTAAATCACGATAGAGGGAGTCCATCTATCGTGGATATATTTTGTTTCCTTTCTTAGTTTCTGCCTTTTTAGTAGTTTCCTTTTCTAGGAGATTGTCCTTCTATTTTCTTTCCTATTCTAATTAGGAAAGCTTTCGTATTCTCCTCTACATCTGAAGATTATAAATAAAGTTCTGTGGGAGAGAAGAGGGTATCGACTGTAGTTCACACAGCAGCCTTCCTTCCTCCTTCTCCATCTCTTCTTTCTCTCGTCTACTGGTCTTATTTTCTGATATATTGTAACAGTATTACATGTCAGTATGAATGTTATGTGAAACCATTTCTGCCTTTATACTGAAATATTCTTTTTGGACAGATTGGTTCTCTGAAAAAAGAGTTGGAGTCTGTTCGAAAACATCGAAAACAGTATAGAAGCCGGCGTTTTTCTGTACCAGTTCCCGTAGTGTCTTTGGTAAGTAATAATATAGGGGTTATTCTTTTAGACACGATCAAATTTGTTTCTTCTAGTTACTAAGCTCTGGACATGAAATGCATTATAAAATGTCTCAGGTGGGGTATACAAATGCGGGAAAGAGTACACTCCTAAATAAATTGACTGGGGCAAATGTTCTTGCTGAGGATCGATTATTTGCAACACTTGATCCAACTACAAGAAGGGTACAGGTCAGTTAACATATTCAGAGAAGCTCTTGAACTTCCAAATTATTTTATCTTTTTAAATCTTATGAAGTGTACAATTTTTAGATATTTAACTTGGAGGAGAATTCTCACTGGAAACAGGTGTATTCTGTGTTGGAGTAATTTGCTGTGATTTCTCGATCTATGCTAACCTATATGTTACCGCATGTAAACTTCTATGGATGAAAAATTTTCCATCCTTCAAAAGTTTTAATTAATTTCGTATGTTGAACATAATTGTTAAGATTATTGTGTTTAGTTGTTAAAGTTGCTTGATGGTAGTTAAGGTCTTTGGTTATTAGTTGTGGTTGCTGTTTATTAGATTGTCTATTGTAGGGAAGGATTTAGTATGGCCACGGTTTAGAATAATCCTAACTACGATCCTATCTTTCAGTTTTGGAGATCCTTTTTAGGGTTTCTTCTTTTTCTAGTTTGCAACAACATATGCTGCCCTGTGTGCAATGAAAACCTAGTTGTTATAACGTGAAAGCTAGGGTTTCTAATGTTGATGCTGTTCAAGTTTGCAGTGGAATGAAGACTGAAATAAAGTAATCAAAGATTTACACGTGTGCGCTAGGATCTCTCCCTCTGGATGCTTGGGATATCTAAACTAGGGTTTTCTTTTTTTCTTTTGTGGTTCAGATTTGTAATGGTAATGTGATCAGATCTTCTTTCTGTCCTATGTATGGTGATAATCTTCTATCTGGCAGACTGCATTGTGGTGATTTGACTCTCATATCTGGTTTTCTGCAGTTTCTTGAGAAACTCTAATTCTCGAGGGTGTTTTTCAAGAAGTTATCTTCCCTTTGTCGGATTGTTGTGATATTTTCCAGAAAATTATCTCTATACTGCTGAAAAGGTGCCCCAAATCTCAGCCGTGTCTGATCATCGTAGCTCCCTGCGATTTGAAGGAGTTTCTTCTCTGCGTGGTGGGTGTGTTCACACCCTGCGGCTTTGGGATATTGTCTTCTTTTCTGGAATTTTATATTCCAGGTGGCTTTATATTTTTTTGCTGGTAGTTGGCTGCCATGACTTTTGTTCTATCGGCTGTTTTTTATCTTTGGATTCTTGGTGACATCCTGTGGTTTGGGTTTTTTTAATATAACATTTCTTGTGTTGCTGGAATTTTATTCCCTGTGTTTCAATGGGTGATTCAAAGCCTCCTGTGGACGCTACTACTTTGATTTGATCCATTGCTGCTATTGGTGCTGTTACAACATCTGTCTTATTTCCTCCTCTTGTGATTGTTAGTAGTGGTCTTTGGTTATTAGTTGTAACTGTTGTTTATTAGTTATTGTCTATTGTAGAGAAGGATTTAGTATGTTCTTTTCTTACTAAGGACTTATGTGTAATTATAAATAAGTCTAGCTGTCTTTGGTTTGTAGTTAATGATTTTATTAGCTATAAATACATATGCTGGCCACGGTTTAGAATAAACTTAACTATGAGCTTCCTTTTTCCTCTCTCTCGATTTCTTTGTTCCTTCTCCTCTCTCTCATTGTTTTCTTCTTCTTTCTCTTTTCTTTGCTTGTGCATGTGCTGATTTCTTACCCTAGATACCGTCACAATAATGAATTAGTGTTGACCCAATTTGAAAATATCCATGCAATTTATTAATGGGATGAAATTTTACATTCGATATTACTCTGTAAACAATAACATGATATGCTTGCTTCTCTATATATGATACAGACGAAGAACGGGAAGGAGTTTCTTCTAACAGATACTGTTGGATTCATCCAAAAGCTACCAACTACACTTGTGAGCTCTTGCACAATTTCAAAACAAATCTCATCACTTTTGTCCTTTTTCTTGCAATATACAATCTCTCTCTCTAATAGATTTTGTAATTTGTTACCTAGTTGTAGTGATGATTCGGTTGATTGTTTCAAACTATACTTAGTAGTATGAAGTCATGAATATCTTTCAAGTTTCTCTTGTTTTCACAGGTGGCTGCTTTCAGAGCAACCCTAGAGGAAATATCAGAGTCTTCACTTTTGGTCCATGTCGTGGATATCAGGTAAAATTTAATAACTTTGTGGATAGGATTGACTAAGGATGATCATTATCATTCTCTTATTATTTATCATCATGTTCAGCCACCCACTAGCACAGCAACAGATAGATGCTGTTGAAAAAGTTTTGTCAGAACTGGATGTGGCATCAATTCCAAAGTTGATGGTCTGGAACAAGGTACAAATATATGTTTTTCTTGGCCATCTAGTACTGGAACTGGTTTAGTGGGGGTATAAGTTGTTTCTGCTTTATTTCAGGGTTCTGTAATGGATGCATGATTATAGCAACTGATGTAATGGGGAATTCCCTAGCTGCCTACCTACTTGTGCTTGTAGCTCAATCAAAGGTCAAGAGTGTGGTCTAGTGGAAAAACAGAAGTTGTCCATATCAAGTGATATGTGAATGGCTTAGTAGTGCTTTGCCACTACCAGAGCTGGTGGAAATAGTTTAATGGAAGAGCATAGCCTTGCCAAGGCTGAGGTTGGGGGTTTAAGACCTTCCTCCCACTCCTGGCTTCGTTGTTTAGTGGTAACAAGTGGAGGTTAAAAGACCCCCACTAGCAGCACGTCATGTTATCAAAACATCCTTGAAGCCCAAAAGTAAGAGAGCTCTGTAAATGAAACTAATGAGCTGATCATTGTTAGAGTGCCGCCACTCCCCCATAAAATGTCACTCTTTTCTCTGACGTGGTCAATGAGTCAACTCTGAGGAAATCTGTGTCTCTTGATTGAGATGTGCTTGCTTTCATAGGGATTCTGTCAAGTACTTGCAACAGCGGCTTGGTTTTCTTCCCATCTCCCATATCATGCAGGATATGGCAGCTTACATAGAAGCCCTATTACAACCGCTTATCCCAAAAGCTCAAGCTGTTAAGGGCTACAACAATGTATATCAATACAACACCCCCCTCTCCCCCACATGTGCAGGCCCACACACTCACACGGCTCTACACGTGACACCATCATGTGGCACCAAGGGGCACAACAACACATCACACAAATCCCTCACACTTATTAGGGATCAATAACTTGAGCTCTTGGCTCTGTTACCACGTTGTAACCACTTGTCCCAAAAACTCGAGCTGTCAAGTAAAGGTTACAATAATGTATATCAACACACAACAAGAAGCCCAAAAAGGTTTCATGTATTCCAGATTGGGCTTTCCTTAGGTGTCCAGTTTCAATTCAATTATGCCCTAGCAGACACCAGACAAAAGACCTCTTTTAGGGGATTTCTTTAAAAAAATTAGAGCTTTAACAGTTGTCACCTAGGGTGAATTTTATATGTGGTGGGGACTTCGGCTGAATTTGTCCAATCTAGAGGATTGTTTGTCAGATGGATGGTTTGTGATGCAGAACTGAAGACCTTACTAGCATAGGATGTTCAACAAATATCAGGCTTAGCATGGCCTAGCCTATTTTAAAGACTTGGGTCCACTTTTTTTTTAATTGATCAAGTGTTGATTTTCTATTTTAAAGTGTTTTAGTTTGTCCAGGTTGAACGGGTGGTTCAATTGGTTCAGTTTAAGTGGATATTTTCTTTTAGGGGACATGTTTCCTGTGGGAGAGCGTGGCCCATGCGTGTGTGTGGGTGGGGGGGGGAATGGGAGTGCGAGCGGAAGAATCATGGGGGGCGGGGTGGTCATTTTGCCCCCCTCTGTGTCTGGGCGTAGCGCGCACGGTCTCCCATAGAGTTCTTTTTTACCATTCTTTTATTTTTTAAGTTTGGGTCAACATTCTTTTAAAGGCTATTTAGAATCTAAAAAGGATTGGCTAAGTTGTAAGGGAGTCGACTAGGGGGTTTCCTAACTTGACTCCAACTCTACTTACAGTTTTTATAAATTAAAGAATTGGGGCTCATTAGCCCATGATTTTGATGATTGGAAAATCTTGTCTCCGCTGCCTATTGTGGTATGCCTTCCTTCTGGTGAATCAAGGTGTGAACCCAATTAATACCTTGCGGTGGGAAGCCCAGCTATTGCTGTTCTTTATTTTCATTCTTCTTAAGGTATCTATTCTGTTTTCCGCATTCTGTTTCAATTTTGTTCATGCAATATTAGAATTCCTGTTCTCAGTAGGATTGTTGGAAATCAAGGTTTTACAGACCTGATTTCGATTCTGACTGCAGAAAGCTCTTATTGACAATGTTCTAACTTCTAATCAGTATTCTAGTCTTGGTTTCTGAATCTGCTGCATAAATCCTGAAGTCCTAATCCAAGTAGGTGTTGGGTATTGATATTTGAAGGCTATTCTATATCTGATTAATACTGGTCTGTTATGCCTGAATTCGATATCACAAATTGATTTTCTGTTGGTCATATTAGCTCTGTATACTGATCAGTCATTCGACTCATAGTTTGACTGGTTTTGATCTATCCTAATTCCACTAGGACTAGTCTGCATCAGCAGATCTGACCACTGGATCTGGCTGAGATCTTCAGCGTTGGTTCTACCCATAAAGAGGGCCACTCGACCAGCCCTCTATGCCGATTGATTTGTTGATTGTGTTTTATGAGTTTTCTCTTAATTCTGGAAATTATACTCTGTATCGATCCTGTTTTGGTACTGGTTTTAACTTCTAAATCAGAACCACATTAGTTTGATTGTCACATCGTCAATCCAGGTGGCTTAAAAGCACTGAGGATTTTTAGGTGCAGAGAGATTTATATGTGATCTAAACACTTGACATTCATACCTGCTTGGCATACATGCTGGAATGTCGATCCTCCAGTGTGATGGATTCTGCTAATGGTAAGCTTTTGATGCTTCGTAATCCACCACTCCACCTCAGAGTCCACCAGTTTAGAGTATAATATTGGAGCAGCCCCGAGCCAGGGATAGGATCGAGCAGGGTCAAGGAGGAAGAACACTCAATCACAAGATTGGAACTTGCAAGCTCCTCTGAAACGCTCCAATGGAGGTCAAATTCAATATTATTCAAAATCTGCCTGTCCTTGTTACAGTAGATCCTTTTATAGGATTCCCAAAGCCCAATCTCAATCCTTAAACCTAAGATTAGGTTTTACTAAAATAAGAACATACTAAATAAAAACATAGCATATTAGGTAAAAACTAATTAAGGATAGGGTTAGAAGGCAATCAACTGTAAATCAGCCAACCAATCCTTGATTGCAATCAACCCCAAATCAGCCAATCAAGGATCCTTGATTGCAATCAATTGTAAATCAGCCAATCAATCCTTGATTGCAATTAATGCCAAATCAGCCAAGCAAGGATCCTTGATTGCAGTCAGCATTCAATTAGCCACGTTGGGCTCTTATTCTCTCAGATCTTGTAAGGACCTTTGGGTGGTTGAGCTGGACTTCCACGTCCTCCACTGCTGCTTCTATGCCTGCATCAATATTTTTCATTATTGTTAGGAATGATTATTAAACATGCTTGTACTTAATAATGCCATGCAGCTTCTATTTGGTTTTGTGAGTGCATGATAGTTACACTCCTCCTGACAAGATGAATTAAGTGGTTTCCGTTGTAGGTTGATAAGGTTGGTTATCCTCATCAAGTTAAGATGGAAGCAGAGGAAAGAGAGGATGTTATTTGCATTTCAGCTTTAAATGGTGATGGGTTACATGAATTTTGCAATGCAGTTCATGCAAAACTGAAGGCATGGAGTTAAATTGTCTGAATTTCTTTGGGATGGTAATTCCTGTTTTGACTCCTGATGTTAAGAGATAATTTTCCTATAACTTCCAAAATGTTCTGTCCATGTAACAGGATTCTATGGTATGGGTAGAAGCTCTTGTCCCATTTGAAAAGGGAGAACTCCTCAATACCATACATCAGGTTGGAATGGTGGAAGGAACTGTAAGTATTACTCCTGGACCTCAATCTCTGTTGTGGATTATTTTGCATTTGTATATCACTGATTCCGGGGTTTAACCTTGGTTAGAGTTACATGCTGGTTGCAAACTTAAGGTGGTGGGTTCAATCCATGGTTCTATACTTGATAGAGAAAAAAAAGAGAGAGCGGAAGGGAAAAAGGAGAAGAAAAGTAAAATATCGCTTATCTATTTAGAGCAGGCAAGGTAAACCAATAACCCCGAAACAGTACTTCAGTTGTTTTCGGGTAGATATGCTGCTAGCTGAAGAAGATTAAAACACTACTGTAAATAACTAAATATTTACAAACTCTTTGGATAGATAAATAAAATAAAAACTGGAAAAAAATTTGAATTGATTTCGATAATGTAAAATGAAGACTCAATAAATGGATGCGAATTAGAAAGATGGTTTAATTATGTCTACTTTAATGCAAGTTATGGACTTATGTTGAATGAAATGAAGGAAAGAAAATTTTAAAATATCAGTCCTAACAAGCAACAAGTGATAAATTAAGCATATGGATTACCACTTTAAAGTCGAATGATGGAAAGAAATGGTACTAGTAATGATCTGCTGGTTTAACTCTAAAATCATCTCTATTTCTTAAAACAGCAAATGTTGCCCCCTCCCCCCCCCCCCCAAAAAAAAAAGAAAAAGAAAAAAGAAAAAATAAAGGGTTCTAATCTTTGATGGCATTCATGGCATAGTCCCTTTTGGAACCATTACAACAGGATTGATTGTAGTGTTGAAATTGAGTATCTTACAGATGCATGTACTAGTATTCTTTTTTTTTTTGGTATGTGTGTGTGTGATGGTTGTTTGTACCTTTCTCCCCTTAAATATTGTGATGTAGGATAGCCTGTGGTTTTGGATTTTTAAGGCTGAACTATAAGGACAGGTGGTGGGGGGAAAAGTTTAGAAGTGAATAAGGTTAACTATAAGCAATGAAAGAAATTAATAACTTGTTAGATACAGTCATGGGAGTGTGAACAGAACCTTGATGAAGATGAAGAAAATAGAAGAGAAGGAGAGAGTCTGTTTACCATAAACAGATCAGAGGTTTGCCCATCACACCATAGGATAAGAGACCCATTTCCTTCTCCACAATTCCATGAAACCACTCCATTGATCCTCTAAAACTATAACAATTATGCCCTTTATATAGATGGACTCGTGTGCAAGGGGGAAAAAATTCCTATCCACTTAAGGGCTCCTACCTTAATTTCCATTCTTAGAGAAAAAGAATGGAAACTAGACTTCCTAATACTTATCAAGGACCCCAAGGTTTGGAAAGTAATCTAAACTTGTGCTCCCTCATAATACCTCATATTTTGACCTTGAAATTATGCCCATTACAGTAAAAACCCATTAGAAGGAAAACCTATGCCCAACCAATAGCAGAACAGCCTTCGTTTTTAATTTGTGACTGCATCATATTGTGAATCTGTTTATATCCTTTGATGAATGACTATAATGTATCATTTAAGCGAAGATATTACATTCTGAAGGCCGACTTTGCAGCTAGATGAATGCTCCTCATAATTGTGACTGTTGACATACAGTCCCATGGAATTTAATCAACATTGAAATCTCTGATTTGTCTTTCCTATACTGTATCACCAAAATATGTCTTATCATTGATTGCTATTATATTCAAAATTATGTTGCATTATAACTTCCACTGAAACACTTTGTATTTCTAGGAATATCAAGAGAATGGGACATTGATCCGAGCACATGTGCCCCTTCCACTTGCGAGACAACTCACACCAATGAGGCTACTTTGTAAATCATCACCACAAATTGTCTGAAATGGAAACCTATGTTGTAACTGGTAAGTCCCATGTTAACAATTCATCTGGTAAACCACCTGCTTGTTGATTCCGTTACCCTTTTCTCCTCCCATCTTTTGTATAGGTCTCCCACCTTCATGGCTCATTGTAGATACCCAAAAGACACACTCTTTCTATAGCATCCTTTTGTAGTTTTGAAACAAAAATCATGCTATAAATGGATGAATGCTTTTAATGTGTTTCTTCTGTAATGGTTACGTGCCAATTTCCACAGATTCTCCTGTACTGTTCTAGTATAATGAGATGAGATTTCTGCTGAGAAAGCATACTGTTACTACGTAAAATCCTGCTGCCCATACCCTGGGATACTACCATCATCATGACCCACCATAGGAGCTTGGTTTGATTCCAGTAGACTGGTTCACTACCTCGTCCTGGGCATAAGAGCATGGCCATATAAGTAGTTTAATCCAAAGCATCTGATGAATTAATTCCCTGCAAAACAGTAGCCAAAGATGGGGAAAAGGGGTGGGGGGGGGGGGAGAAGGAAGTGAAACAAGTGTTGCATGTCAAACAAATCACAGCTTCTCAAGGCAGTTTTTATGTACTTCATTATCAATCTAAGTATAAATTATCAGAAGCTATTTAATGGAAAAAAAAAAAGAGGCTGCAAATTTTAATAGATACCCACAAGTCAAATAATGGTGAAGCATGTCAATTCAGGGGTTCGACGACATTAGTTTCTCAATGTGGTTGATCCATTGGTGAAATCCGATGTTGAATCCTATACTCGTCATCCATCACTGCTCTTCTTTTCCCGTTTATATACATTGTGCCTCTGCATGCCATTTGTGTGCTTAACACCGCGTTTGGTTGGGTAAATCTTTGGGATTTAATTTTCCGGATACATGAATCTCATTTAAAAAAATCGTTTGGATGAAAAAAGCAAATGACCTTCCACAGATTTTAAAATTCCCGAGAATCATCAATTTAGTGTAAAAAGTGAAATCTTGAGAGTTCACCTCATGAGGTGAAATCAAAATAGAAATCTAGGGCAGGGTATAAAAGGGCATAAATCTCAAGATTTACAAAATATCGGGAAAAAATTGTGACGGTTCTTGAGACCTGAAAGCTGCGTTCTTCATCTTCTACAAGCAAGACCTGAAGAACTGTGTTCGAAGAACTTCTGCAAGCAAGACCTGAAGAGCTGCATTCGAAGATCTTCTGCAGGTACTTCCTCTCTCTCTCTCTCTCTCTCTATATGTCTGTCTCTCTCTGCTCTCTAGCTCTCTCTGTCCGTCTCTCTATCTCTCTGCTCTCTGTCTCTCTGTCTCTCTCTATTCCTCTAAGATTTGCAAACAAATCTTTTCATTTTTTGCAGGATCTTTGTCCTGTAAGTAGCGTTTCATCCCCATGAAAAATGGAGTTCGCGACCTTCAAACTGAAGCTCAAGAACAGCCCTGCAAATCGAGTTCATGGCCTTCAAATTGAGCTTGCGACCTTCAAATCAAGCTTGTGAATTTCTTTTTGCCCTAAAGCATTAGATTTTGTTCTTGTGTACCCTAAATCTACGGTTTTGTTCTTGCCCTAAATCTCAGGTAAAACCCCCCCTCAAACTCAACTCAGCCAAAGCATCAGATTATATTGCCATTTCCATTTCATTCCCCTATAAATGAGTATGGAGGTGACCTTCTAGGGCAGTATTTTTAAGTTGTTATCTATGATAAATTAGTATTGTCTTGGATCGAGTCAATGCAGGTGAAATTACTTTATTTTAAAGGGAAATAACCAACTCTGTTGTGAGTACTCTGTTTTGTCTTGCTTCTTTAAATGGGAAATTTGTATGAAATCCTTGCTTCAGTGGGGACTGTTTTAACACCCCCCCTCCCTTTGGATTGGCTTTTTAAGCCTTTGTTTTGGCCTGAATGTTTTGAACATGGAAACTAGAGGGGAAAAATATCATCTAACTTCTCCTTGTATCTTTAATTGGATGACTGAAATTTTGACTAAACAAAATGTGATGATTTTCTGCATTCCCAATCTGTAACAACCGCCCAACTTTCGTATACAAACTTGTTGATTGGTACACTTAAATAAATCCAAGCATCTTTAACAAGCTCGAGATCCAAACCATGTTTCATTGGTTTCCAACGGGGAGATCTTCTCTACAAAATTGGAGTTGGTTAACTTGATCTTGGAGTTTTGGTTAACTAACCTTAACAGTTCAAATAATGTTTGCAATAGGCCTGTTTTGACAGCGCGCGTCATCGGTTAAATTTTAGTCTTTGATTCCAGATCATGCCAATAGATCAATCCAAGTTTAAGCATGTTATTCCCCTCCCTTGTTGTTACCTTCGATCCAGGTCTGGAATCCATCAGACTGCTGGATTGAAGGCTGCAATAGTTTGTTTTAGGGTTGATATTACTGTTGTCTTAAGTGTCTATTTTGGGAGTAACTTGTTCATTAAGTTTTTGATCTATCTGTTACTGCTGGCAGTGAGGTCTCACCTTGCTGTTTAACCTTTATGAACAACATATTGATCTTGTTATTTGGGATACCCTAGTGACGAGAGTCGTAACTATTATCCTTGCTGGTAGGTCTGTTTACTATCTATTACTATTACAAAGAGCCTGCCTTACTGTTTACCAGTCCTATTGATCCTATCGTTGGGTTAGATTGTTAGCTTGCTGTTTAGTGACTGTAGTCCCCATTAGGATGACATGGTTGCCATATGTCATAGGGTCCAAAGCCAAATAATCACTTTGGATGTTCTTTTTTGCAATCTAATGCTTCAAACATATGTAAACATGCTTGAATGAGAAATCCCTTTTAATTGTCCATGGTGACACTTTTTGACATTGGTGTACTATTAAATGGTCTTTCTTCATTTTTAATACATATTTCATTTTCTTTTTATGGAATGGTGTAATGAAATGGGTCAAGAGTTTCAAGTTGAGGTGATTTGTACATCAATAAGAGATCTGGTTACTCATTGTCTGGTGGAATGGTGTAATGATCTTCCTTGTGTCTACAGAAAACAATATTGTCCCATGAAGAATAATGTACCCAGGTGCTCAATCCAGAACATAATCAAATGAAACTCTTCACTCTCATCACTGACTTTTAAAGTGAAACTGTGAAAGAGATAAAGTGAGAAAGAGATGAGGTCCTTGGTGGGTTAGGGTTCAAAGAAAGAAGGGAGATTTGGGTTATAGAAGCTAGAAGATAGAGAGGGTAATTTATAATTTATAGAGATATAAGGGAAAAGATGAAAGAGTAGACAGTGAAGAAGAAGGGGGTTAAGATAGCTAGGAAGAGTAAAACTTTAAATTTCTATGTTTCATATTAACATAATAGTGATGATGATGCTGAAATGATTCTGTTTTCCTTTAAATTTAAAGCAGGGGTTGAGGGAAGAATGGCACTTGTCATAATAGTGATGATGATGCTGAAGATAATGTAGTATATTTAAATGCTTGTTCATATACCTAGAAAGATTCTGTTTTCCTTTAAATTTAAATCAAATTGTATTGCTCATGAGAGGTCCATTCTTAAATGCTTGTTCATATATAATTGTATTTTTCCATTCTTAAATGCTTGTTCATATACAATTGTTTTCATCAACAATTTTTATATTCAGTATCCTTTGCATTGTGTTTTGATGAATTTGTAGTTCAATGTGGACAAAGATGGTATTTTGCTTGGTTTGACTTTACCTAATCATTCCATTTAGCTTTATCTACAATTGTTATCTCTTTTTTTTTGGATGAATTTGCAGTTCAATGTGGATAAAGGTGGTATATACCAAGGGGATTTGTTGCCCAGTGGCCATACAGTCTTTCACTTCAAGAACAACGCTATCAGAGAGTAATATCTGATATTTGTGAAACTCTTTTCACAAATCCACTGATTAATCAAAATGTATGGTTTATCTTTGGTGATTTTGTGGCTCTATTCCCCCCTCCCAACAAAATTTCACATATGCTCTGAGTGGTGGCTTCCAGAGATTGTAGATTGGCATTCCTACAGAAATTGACAAACTGATGCTTGACAACTATTGTGTGTGTAAAAATTCCTGAAAGATGTGTGAAAACAAATAGATAGCCAGAAATTCTAAGGGAAAATGCCTTCTTAATGGGTTGTGCAAAGTCTTTCTTGTGAACTTGGCTTTGAGATTTGATAAATGGTCAATCCGAACAGTTCATAATTTTCATCCAGAAGCTCAAATTGCCACATCTCATCTCTGTGACAATGATTTGAATTGTTGAGGAAAGGCTTCCTTGATGAGCTGTGCAATATCTTTTCTGTGTTTATCCCTAATATCTTTCATTTTTCTTAATGGTCCATGACTCCAATCTTCAGTATTGGAGTTCTATTTTGAATATTGGGCCATTTCTATAGTTTTTGAGCTTAGTCACAGTTTTGTGGGATTATAACAAGTTGACTCTAAATTACGGAGGGTGGTCGTGGCTTAGATTAGTTTATTTAGTTTGAGTGTGCTTTTTATATAATTCAGGTTCAAGACCCCACACCCCCACCCCCAACAACAAAAAAATCGAGAAGAAAGTTTTCTGGGTGAAGGAAAAACCTGCAAATCTAGGATCATTATTAATCTCTGCCCAAAAATTTCCCTTCATTGTTGCTGGCACCCATCCAAGGCCAACGATGGCCAACGGGGAAGGCTCTTTCACCATGGCTTGAGAAAAGCTCAATCCATAAATTGAAATCCAATCATCAACACAGAGACAAAGAGAACGAGGCTTCATTATCTAAGACGGATTTCCTCTACATGCTAACATATATGGTCCACTTGTTTCCTTAATATGATTCCCACCACAAATTATACCATGAGATCCATCTTTAAGCAGCTCATGGTATTCAATTGGAGACAGGGTTAGAAATAGGATGAGCATTGTTTTAGTAATTGACATTTAAAACTTGGAATTGACCAAAAAACCTAGTTATGCTTTCCCCTTGCCTATTGCTTGCAAGGATTTTAAACCTAAAATGAAAAATGTGCATTCCTTTAGGGTTTGAAGCGGTTGCAAATGATCAAACGTATGAAATTTTTTACTATACCTAGGGATCAAACGAAAAAGAATTGTGATTCGATTGATGATGAAATAGAATTCTGGGTCGCAAATTGTGACCTAATTGATGATGAAGAAAGAGAATTCTTGGTTCATTTCTCCACCTTACTAACAGGAAAAATAATGGATCAAATCCTATGGAGTTTGGCTCATATTGATGAGGGCCACATCCAACCATGCATGGGTTGATGGGACTATTTCTTGCCATGTGATCGTTTAATTCAAACTCAAAACTCTATAGACAAGTAGTCCCACTTATTCATTTTGAAAATTCCCGGCATATGCCAAAATAGAGCTTTAAAACAGGAAAAGATATTGAAAGCAAAACTCCAAATCTGACAGGAGAAAGATTTAATTTAGGAATGATCATTTTTTGTGGAATTTCATTTTTCAAATGGATATTGTGGCTACATGTGAGATTTTTGTAAATAATGGCATATTTGTAATTTTAGGTTATATTAAGTTGGATGGTAATTAAGTATGATTAATTATTTGGGTACATTAATATGGTAATGACATTATTTTTTAATTATTGATTAAAGTACCTTGTACTTTTAAATTTGAGATTTGGCAACTGACAGATTCAGGGTAACCAAACAGTTTTTCAAATGGATTCAAAATGAGTTCACCTAACAGACTCAGGGTAACCAAACAGTTTTTCAGAAAGATTCACGTCACAGAATCAGGGTAACCAAACAATTTATTTTTTCCGAAATACGAATCCACAAAAAATCCATCTAGAGATCCCTATTCAAAATTAATACATGCTCCCAAAGATTTACACAATCAAACGCGGTGTAAGGGTGTCTTACAGATTGTTACACATGAAATGCTACATAAAGAGAAGCAAATATGTCATCTGTCACAGACTACACAACTAATGAATTTGAATTCATTCAAAAGGGTAATGCAATTGTTGGGAAAAACTCTCGTCTCACCTTCTGGGTGGGTTTTGTGGAGTCAAGGAGAACGCTGCAGTATGGCTAAGGAGAACTCTCGTCCCACCTTCTGGTTTTAGCCACTATTCTCTTGCATGCTTTACAATGCATGGGGATTCTGATTTCCAGCACAATCGCCTGTCATGGCTGACTCTATTAGATATAGACCTTTATAGAACTAACTGCTAGATGAAATAACAGAGATGGAAGATAAAGTGAAAAGCAGAAATCCCCCTCGAAGTGGGATTGGGGAAAGTGTTTCTGTGCACGAATTACCTTGTCTTGGCCATCTCTCTCAGCTGCCATTAAAACTAATACTGCATGTAGGTGTTGTTAATCTCTCTCATCTGCCATCAAAATTAATACTCCATGAAGGTTTTTTTATAACAACTTCAGACAGAGAAGATCCCTCAACCTCAATGGAGGATGGAGTCAGTGGAGATTACATCACAAAGAGAGCAGTTTAGTAGTTTGATGATCTGGGTTAAAAACAGTTTAATAGGAAACTGATTATGAACAAACAACCTAATGCAGGGAGGAAATAACAGATCGTAGGCCAAAGTTACATTCTCCTCCCCCCCAATTAAACCAACATTTCAAATTTTTGTTTCTTAATTGTCATTAGGAACTCATCATTACTTTTGGTTCTTTATCCCCTCAAAAAAAAAAAAAAATTTTTTATAAATCTACAAATCTAGGGTCATTATTACTCTCGTTTATTGGACGAATTTTGAAAATTCCCCTTGCATTTAACCCTCCATCCCATGGCTATAGATACCCATGGTGAAGGAATATATTTTTCGTCGTGGGTAGGTGAAGGAAAACTATTCCCCAAACCTTTTCATTGATCTATATCATTACATTATGGAGAAAGTTGATGCAGTTTACAACCCATAGATAAAATTGTTGTGTGCGCCATATGTTATACTAATTACTATGTGAAAGAGTGATGCGATAATTTTGATCATTGAATAATTAAGAAATAATCTAAATTGGTAATGTGTCAATTTCAGATTTGATTAAATTATTTAACTTCACATCTAATGACATATCCTCTTTGTGTGTATATCCATGCACCCTCTTCTAATCATCTTGCAGTGCGGGTTCCAAAAAGTGCCACGTAGCCAGAGTAGATCGTGCTTTGTGATGTAGTTGGCTCATTTCAAATGGCAGACCCATTAGAAAGTACCGGGTTGAAGTATTACCCGCCCGAGTGAAAATAACTCATGAAAATTCCCACATTATTACAAAACTGTCCACTTACTATTTGAGTAAATAAAAATACACATAGGTTTGAGTTTACAAAACTAGTCAAAACAGTGTTTTCTCTCTCTCTCACCTACAATTTTAGACGTTTTTACCCTACCCCGCCCCTCTCTTCCCTACAACCCCACCCCTGCCCTCGTGACTTGATCTACAGGGACCGCTTCACCTGTGGGTTCCGATTCGACTTCTTCGTTTCCGGTAATAACCAGGTCACCATGGTCGGCCTCATCCAACACATTCCTTTGGGTGAGGTGAGTGGCTTCTGTTTTTTTTACGCAAATACGAATTCGATTCTCCAAACGACGAAAGTGAGAAACGGAAAGGGTACGAGACGGTAGGGAAGCTCAACTGGTCCGACCACCTACCTTGGCTGTCCATATTTGAACCTCAAAATATATTCTTTCGGGTTGCCACGTGATGGTCTTACGTCTATCGGAAACGCATTGCAGAATGGGCATGTCGCCATGGATTCCAATCTCAAGGAGAAGGTAAAGTATCATCCATGAGTCGTTTCTCAAATCCAAAAAGTACTACCATCGGCTCGGCCACGTTTGGAAATGGAGCTACCTGTTGTACGGGCCGTCTCGCATCGAAAAACATGAGCTCCGTGGCCGCCATGGCCAAGTCTTTCTTCTACGACTTGTACGACGTTGTTCTATCCAACCCATGGGGCAGGTTGTGGGGTTTATCTCTAGCAATAGTAGAAAGAAGAAGCAGAGGAGAAAAGAGTCATAAAGAAAAATTAGAAATGGCGGAGCTTCAGAGACACACATTTGCATTCCATTGACGACGGTGCCGTTATTATTCTCTATCTCGACAAGCCTCTTGAAGTTTCTATCAAGCGTGAGCATGCTTATTCGGCCACTATCGCTCGGTTCTCCCCTAATGGCTAGTGGATGGCTTCTGCCGATGTTACTAGGCAAATCATTTGTCCGGGCTTTCATGTGAGACGAAGATTTTTCTCTTCTTTTTCCAAAAAAGTTCCTTGCAATTATGTAAAAACGGAGGTTGGGTGGGAGGGGTTCTAGGCGGTGGGTTGGAAAGGCTAGGGGATAGCAAGTAGGGGTGCATGTCGAACCAGGGAGGGGATAAGATACCAGCCAAGAGACTCGAACTCGAGACCTCTTGGTGAGCATGGGTATGAAGCACACCCCAGCTCATGAACTGAGCTAAGTAGTTGTTGGTTATATATGAAGACAATAAATGTTATAATATAATTTATTATATTGTTATTTTATGTAAAATTAATAAGTTCTTCCCAGCCCATTCCAGTCCATGCATTTGCTTTCCCCTTCCCATGATTAGGGTCAATTAGGTCAGCCCGGCCTGACCCTGAGGGCGGGTCAGGGTTGGATTTTTCTAACCCTGAGTCAGAGTCGGATCGGGTCGAACTTGGGCCGAACTAAGGGGACTTTGGGTTGGGCTAGGGTTCTATAAAGCCCGGCCCAACCCGACCCTGTTGCAATCCTAATAGCAAGTCTGGCCAGGGTTGATCGAGAGATAGATATGGTGATTGGAGAAGATAGAACTTAGGGGTAAAATGGTAAAAAAAAACATACATGATTCAGGGAAAGTTACTGTTTTGGTTAATTTTGTAAACCCAAACCTATTGGTGTGTATTTTTGTTAACTGAAATACTATGCGGACAGTTTTGAGGATAAAGATCCTCTCTAAATGTTTAATCGGGCAATTCACGGCAATATCACCTTCCCTGCGTGACACCTGGCATGAAGAGATCCTGTGGTGGAGATTATTTTGCCCCATTTCCTCCTCTTTCTCGGTTCATCTCCTTCCCTCTTTCCCACCATTGGAGAGGTTCAAGGTCTGAAACCAGATCCCAAAACGTACTCGAAAATGCTTCAACCTCTTCATTCAGAAACTAAAAGCCTTGAGACCCTAACCTAATAACCTGCAATTTTTAACTCCCCTTCCTCCATTACTGCCGTGACGATCCGTGACGAACCCGCACGTTGGAGCTAGAGATCTCTGTGTGCGTATCTGAAGTCTGAACTGTGAAGATTGAAGAGCATTTTGGATTTCGGAAATGAGTGGCTAAGAAGACCGAAGCTAAGAAGGGTTTGGTCATCTACTTCTTTTCCTGGATTAGAGAGCAGATAGAGAGGGATTGATTGAGAAACGAATATGAGTTGGGGGACTGCAGCAGGGCCGGAAGGTAAAGAATTATTTTTTATCAAGCACATATTGGTGTTGACAATTTATCAGTTCTTCAAGTTGTTTATTATTTTATTAATGGCAAATTGCAGTCCATATTCGTACCACGATCCCTTTAGATACCCTCATCCACCTCCAAATTCAGATTCATACCCACCTTCTACATTGCCTTCTCCTCCTCATCCCTATCCGGCACCATCCTTCATCTTATTCCTTTTCATACCAACAACCTCTACAGCAGCCATCGCCGGTGTATCACAGTCACTCTGGACCCTTTGACTACCATTATCCCATCCCTGTCACCCTACGCCGTTTCCCAATCCAAACTCATCTCCCAAGGCGCTCTTGGTGACACGGTTACTGTCTCCCGAGAGAAGACCTAGATCACCGTTATCTCCGACAAAAATTTCTCTAAGCGGCATTTCTCTAAGAATAGCCTGCCATTCTTCAGCAAGGGGCAGCCATGGCCACTACCTCGCCTCTAAAGCCCCCTCCTGCTCCGATAAAAGCACGCAGGAAATCTAGAATCTCCCACTTTCTGAGTTTTTTTGTTCTAATTTCCCCTATTTTGGGTTTGGGTGTTATTCGTGTTAGCATAACCCGGTTGCCAAATCGGATTGTGGTTCATGAAATGGGGCAAACTAATCTCCACCATAGGATCTCTTTATGCCACATGTCACGGAGGGAAGGTGATATTGCCTGGAATTGCCTGATTAAAGAATTGGAGAGTATCTTTACCCCAGTTTAGTAATAAGAAATTCAATATTGTCTAATCTCGTAATTTTTCCCATTTTTTTTTATCCTCCCTTCACCGTGCCAAAATCCGATTTTAAAGAGGGAGATGGAACCTATAAGAGAAGGGGAGAGGGGGAGAGAGTGATCTCTCACGATCTGGAAAAGAACCATATTGAGAAAATCTCTCTAAGGATGGCAGAGAAGATCTTCATGATTTTGGAGACGGGAGATTTGTTTTGGATAAGGAAACTGAGACTTGGGATCTCAACACTAAACCAAGATCTCAGCAAAATCTTTATGGCTTTCAAGATTTTTGAAGGGGCAATGAACCTGAGCAGAAAAATCCAGATTATAGAGGAACCAAGATATGCCAAGAAAGTAAAAGAGGAAGAAGGTAGGAGACTTTTGAATACTCTTCCCTGCAACTGTATCAGTTCTCAAAACGATTTGTAAAGGTAATTTTTCTCCTTCTCCTGAGTCGAGTTCCACCTCCAAAACCCTCTTTTTGTGATTCTCCTTTTTCAGGTATTTATTTACTGATTATTCTAGGCTTAGCTTGGTTTATTCAAACTCAAGCAATACCTGATCATGCATATTTCATTCACTCAATCACTCCTCTTTTTTTTTTTCTACAATAATGCTGAAGTAAATTATTCCAACCAAAAGGCCTTAGCAGAGCACTCAAAATATCATCTTCTAGAGAAATGACAATCCATTCATTCCAATGGATATATATACATACCCTAGTTGTGTGAAAAAACACTAGTTTCCCATTTCTCATATATTTCTGAGGATGCACTGGCAGAATGGCCATGTCCACCCAATGACCTGGATTTGGAATGAGATTTTGGAAACTCAAATTTCTTTCTCAAGAAAAATAGGGGGGTATGTTAGGCTTTGGAATGGACAAGTCGTCTAAATTAAAATTTAGAATCCAACCCCCAATAAGTCGCAAACCTTCCAAGTTCAAAAACCTCAAATACTGTGACCCAAATTATGAGATCAACCAACATAATGAATTCAGGACTATAAGCATCGAGGATTCACTGCATTAGGTTGTTTCATCCCTGTCAATAATTACTTCCCTTGAAGCTGAATTACAGCGTCAAAGCTGAACGCTTCACCAGGTTCAAATGTAGATTCAAGCTCTTCGAAGCTCTGATTAACTCTCAAATCACTTGTGACTTTCAAACCTTTCTTTTCTACTCAATCAGCAACAGTTGAATTGATTATTTTCTTGATTACTTCCATGTATACTTTTGAATGTCCGAGTATGTGAAGGAGGACATCATTGGGAATATTGGGAGTTTTTCCTCCTTTTACTCTTTGGAAGCCAGGAATAGGCTGTGCTGCAGAAACCATCTCGGAGAAAACATCATCAAATATAGCTTGTGTTTTGGCTCCATATACATCTACTTTTATCTTTAGCTCTGTAGCCTTAGAGGTAGTGGTGGTTGTAACAGAGAAGTCTTCAAAAGGAGCAGCGGAAACATTTTCTGCTGATACAGCAGAAGCAGAGGCAAAAAATCTGCAACTTGTCCTTGAAAAATATTTTGGGACAATATTAGTCATTCCAAGAGAGCAAGAGGCTTGTCGGGGAAAACACCTTGAAATGCCAATGTCCATTATTTTCTTTTGACATGTTGTCTTAGGGCTTATTAGGGAACTGAAGGAAAGGGTCTGAACAGCTAACTCCATTTGTTCACAGGGACAGATCACACCTCTTTTCCTAAACTCCTGATGCCTCTGTTCTATCAAGTTCTCTCTCTCTCTCTCTCTCTCTCCCCCCACCCCCCAACAATTAATTAATACATTTTCTTTGTTTGTTTCAGAATATCAAGTATAGGTGTTGTCCTCTCACTGTTTATAATCAGGGATCGGAATGAAGCCTAAATCATCAGTAATTCTGCAGCGTATTTGTTTGCTCACCGCTCTGGTGCTTCCTTTATAACCATTATTTTTTCTTTCTTTAATTATCTGAGTTATTATCTTTCTATAAGATATAAACCTGAAAACTAATTTGGCTACACTCTTTTAACATTGAAATGAAGGTATTGGTGGTTTTCTTGATTCCCAGTCTACTAATTACAATTTGGTATGTTATGGCTACTCGAGCTGAGCACACCATTGAGAAGGTCTTTGAGAGCTTTCAAAATGGTTCATTATCAGAAATTAGAACTATAGAAAGATCATTTCACCTATTTAATTCTTCAGCTTTGGATTTGGCTAGAGTGCTAACTGCGTCACTCAATGGGACCGATTTTTCGTTTTCCACAGTTGAGACTAAGGTTAGTATCACTTGCAATTTCATAATATAAGTTGTGTTATATGTAAACGCAATGAAGATAACAGCTACTATTACTTATTGTAGGTGGCACCTAGCCTGTTTTTAGCATTTTCAACAATTCCAAACTTATCTCAAATTTCATACATTGGAAGAGATGGTCTTGTATTCTCATATCTCCATGATGGCAATCAAACTCTCGCCATTTATTCTAACATTTCACATAGTTCAACTGTGGTTACTCCAAATGCTGCAGTCACAAGCTGGTATAGGCAACCTGTAAATAGTTACACTGGGAAGCGATATGGAGAAGCAAAGTGTATGAATTCAGTGGTCAATGTTAATGGAAGTTGGTTTCAAGAAGCCTTGAGTAGTGCAAATGGGTATAAATTAGAGAAAAAATGGAACAAAGATCATACTCTTCTTTTGCTTCACACTGCTGCTATGGATGGAATAGGTGTGGTGTCTCTCGGCTTTTCTTTAATGGATATCATGAGTTCCTTCTCTAGTATATACTTTCATGATGGGGAGTTGTACTTGGCTACTGAATATAGGGATGCACTCACTCATAGTGGACCTGTAAGCAATAATCTTATGGAACAAACTGGAGATTCGACAAGTCAGGTTGCTAATATTTCATGTAAATCTATCGATTTCTTGTCACAAGATTCCATGCATATAGTTTTTCTTTTATCAAACAATCTATTTGTTATTTTAAAGCATCAATTAGATTTTAAGTGCTAGAATATTCTGCTGTAATGTCATTTTTAGAATTTTATACTGATTAAAATTATTTCTTTGATTTTCTTTCACATGCCATTGATAATTGCATTGAACAAATTGGGCTTTCTTATTCATAAGACCATTACTTCAATTTATTTACTTTCATAAATGTAATGATTGACTTCATTTACTCTTTTTGCCATTGTAACTATTTCGAGGAGAGGATCTACACACTAGCAGGGTGTAATAGAATCTTGTACGCTAGCATTTGTTGGCCATCTGATAGGGCAGAAGGCATCTCAGAGAGAGAGAGATGCAGGACAGTGGCTATGGGCAGAAGAGCTCAAGGGAGGGTGGTGGCTATGTTTAGTGGAGGGCATGGGTTGTGTGATAGAGCAACAAGAGATGGGTTGGGGCCGGGGGAGAGAGGAGGCTGGATGGGGATGATGCTTAATACCTCATATTATCTAGAATACATTGTTATTTTTTGTCAGATCTTTGCGTAGAAATCCCTAGAACTGAGCCATGGCATCAAGTCACTACTTTTGAAATTTATCCCCGCCCCCCCCCCCCCCCCCAAAAAAAGAACCCCTCGATGGCACTTTCAGATTTTGAAATATCAAAGTCCAAATAGGAGTTTGATTTCAGACCCTAGGTTGGTAGTCTACGACGTACTAATAGGCCTTATTCTACACATAATTTAGTAGTAGAAAACATATAATTAATGTAAAATACCGAGATTATACCGAGATCTTGAGTCAATGCTGTTTCCTTAACTTGTTTTTTGTCTTGTCTCGGATCTTCAAAAAACCAAGATATCTCGGAGATCTCGGCGAGACCTCCTTCCATGGTTGTATTGTGCCATTCCATATACGTATAAAGCTGATAAATAGAAATGATCAAAGCATAATCTTCTAGATGATTGATTTCTATATTAAATGTGTTGTAGATGGAATTAAATTCTCAAACTCATGTTATACATTTTACTGTGCCTGCCTGTTGAGTTGCATGTAATGATAACTTCAATTTGATTTGTGATTTTAAGAGATTGGTTGGTTCAAAATTAATCAAAAAATGAAGCCTACTAAAGTAGATAGAGTTTCTTTTGGTTTTTCTACTTTTCTTTGAAATAAAGTGGAAATGTATAAATCCACACTTATTGAAATTCATTCACAGTAGATTTATACACTATTTCTTTCCATGCAAGAAAAACAAGTCTTTTTACGATATTCTTGTTTTTGTTTTACAGGTGTATTTATATGCTATTTCTCGTGAGAGATTAATTGGTCTTGTTCGTAGGGATTTCAAACTAGCACTTCCCCTTTTGTTAGTGATGCTCCTATCCATGGTTATCTCTATTTCTTTTATTCTGTTCTTAACTATAAGAGCAGCAAGACGAGAAATCTTATTACGTGCCAAATTGATAAAGCAAATGGAGGCTACTCAACAAGCAGAAAGAAAAAGTATGAACAAGAGCCTTGCTTTTGCTAGTGCAAGTCATGATGTACGTGCTGCTTTGGCAGCCATTACTGGTTTGATTGATTTTTGTTATGAAGAGGTTCATCCTAGATCAAAGTTGACGATGAACCTGGTGCAAATTAATAATTGTGTACAGGATCTTTTAGGTAAGTCTATTGACCAAATCTTCTATATTTTTCAACCAATATTTTATGTTTAATTTATTGATGATAATTTGCCAAAAAAATCTAATAAATAGAGTTTATGAATGGATTTTTTGTTATATTATACACACGTTGCTGGAAATAGCCTCTCCGCAAAGCGGGGGTAAGGCTGCGTACACTATGACCCTCTCTAGAGTCCAGACCTCACAATGGCGGGAGACTCGTGCACTGGGTACGCCCTTATTATTATTATACACGTGTTAATTTGTTACTAGGATCCTCAAACAATATGTTATTTAGTTGTTGATCATTATAGGGGATAGAATCTGCTTCACTTACTTAACACAGTCCAATGTAATTGAATCATGCACAGACCCACACAACAACAACAACACATAGCCTTATCCCAACTTAATAGGGTCGGCTACATGGATCCTAGAAGAAACAATAGAATAATAATAAAGAAGTAAACTGTAAAAGTGGGAGGGGGCATACAACATCTACATAAACTCTAGGGCATCATCCCTTCTTGGCTACGTACCTCTTCATAACTGTCTAGCAACAAACTCAAATTTGGTCAGTCATACATTATTTTTTTTCTGCTTTACAACATTTCTATTCATAAAGTAATTTTCTGAAGCTTAAATATTGATGATGACTTTTTTTGTGGCTACTATGTTCTCAGGAATATTAAATTCTATCTTAGATACAAGTAAAATTGAAGCTGGAAAAATGCAACTTGTGGAGGATGAATTTAATTTGGTAGAACTTTTAGAAGATGTAGTAGATGTATACTATAATGCTGGTATAAAGAAAGGCATTGATGTGGTGTTAGATCCTTGTGATGACTCTGTTCTCAAGTTCTCTCTCGTTAAAGGTGATCGTGGAAAACTTAAGCAGATCCTAAGTAACCTACTTAGCAATGCTGTAAAGTTTACAACTGAGGGGCATGTCTCACTTCGGGCTTGGGTAAAGAAAGCAAGCTTAGCAAACTCCGTACTTGATTCCAATCATAATAGTATGTGGAAGTGTTTGTCACAGTTGGTTTACAAGAATAGGAAGGCTTATAATGACTTCAATGTTCTTCATCCGATGCAACAGAATCCAAATACAATGGAATTTGTATTTGAGGTGAATGATACTGGTAAGGGAATTTCAAAGGAGAAGCAGAGCTATGTCTTTGAGAATTTTGTCCAAGTCAAAGAAACAGAACTGGGACAAGAAGGCCATGGACTAGGACTTGGCATTGTTCAGTCATTGGTATGTCAAAAGAAATATCATTTGATAGTTTATTTATGAGTATGAACGGAGTCTCTTTTATTCAAATGTTTGATGGATTACTCTTAATTTATAAATTTGTTGAATTATTTTTGCAACACTTAACGGAGAAATGTTTGAATATGCTTGATTATTAGTTAAGTTGGTACGTAAATTATTACTTGATTTTGATTTATATGAGATTTTTTCTAATTTAATGTAACAGGTACGTCTAATGGGTGGTGAAATCCGTATCATGGATAAAGAACATGGTGAAAGAGGCACTTGTTTTAGATTCAATGTCTTTCTTATTAGATGTGGGCCTACAACTGTTACTAGTACTGGAGAAGAGAATACATTACAAAGTAGTCACATCTCAAATGATTTAAAGCAAAACTCCGGGCTACATATTCGGCGCCAAACTTCTAAGTTTGATAGCTCTCATGTGGTACTCTTAATTCAAAGTGATGAGAGGAGAAGAATCTCTCAAAGGATAATTGAAAGCCTCGGCATAAAAGTGTCCATTGTTAATCGATGGGAACATCTTTTTCCTACCCTTGAGACTATTAAACACAGATTAAACCTCAACCATCTTAGCTCTTCAGGAAAATCTGAGTATGGGTCACCTGTTGATTACAGATCTAAGGTACCAGCAAAAGATAGAAGTGATTTTATCCCTACTCGACACAAAAAGTTAAGTTTCAGAAATACTAGCTTCATATTACTTGTGATTGATGTTGATACAGGGCCCTTTTTAGAGATGCATTCAGTTATTGCTAATTTTAATGAAGAACTCTATAATGCACGTTGTAAGGTTATCTGGTTAGACAAACCAATTACTCGTACCTCTCATGCGCAAGGCCTTCAAGAGGATAAACTAGTTCATTATGAAGATGTTGTCTCAAAACCACTCCACGGTTCTCGTTTGTATCAATTGCTTAGAATTCTACCAGAATTTGGGGGAAATGTCGAAGGTGATTTGTTGAAACCGAAGGAGGAACCAATCACACAGATAAATTTGGATCCTGGTCCATCTACTGGAAAACCTTATCGCAAATCTAAATCACAGCTTATGCAACCCCAACGTGAGTATTACTCACAAGAAGGAAATGAGAAACCCTTGAGTGGAAAGAGAGTATTGGTTGCTGAAGATGTTGAGGTTTTGCGCAAAGTGGCTATTGTTATTCTTTCTCGTCTTGGTGCAACAGTTGATTCTTGTGTGAATGGGGAAGAGGCATTAGAGCAAGTTTCTAAGGCACTAGCTGAAACAAATTCAAGTACAAAGGCAGCTGATAAAACTCTTCCTTATGATTTGATATTCATGGACTGCGAGGTAAATATTTATATTCTTCCTTTTATTGAAAGAAAAAGATAATATAAACACTTAATGTGATTGGTGTCATTTGTAAAATAGGTACACAAAACAAAATTAGTTGAATCTGTTGAGTGGTTATTTAAGCTAAATGGGATAAAAAGAAGTTACCTACTATGTTGGAAGAGAAATTATGATTAAAATCATGAAATTAAATATTTCTCAAATCCTATGATAAAAAAAAAAAGACAAAAGCTTCTTTCCTTCCTACTTTTAATTCATATGAAGTAATAGATATTTTTCTTTCTCTTTTCTTAATAGTAGTCTGCCAAATGAGAATTATATGCTTTGATGGGCTCTATGGGTTATCTTCTAAAGTATTAGAATTAGTATTAATGACTCATTCCACATAATATATTATGAATCCATCAGTCACTGTCAGTAACTCCTTAGGGGAAATTTAGAGAATGCTGTTAGGTTCATTATTAAGAGAATTCAATAGATATAATTATTTTTCTTATTTCTTGTTGTATTTAAATTTATTGGTTGTATATTTGCAATTGGATTTGTTGTAAATTATTTATATTTTTCCTACCTGATTTCTTTTAAATAATCTTTTCTTTTAAAATATTTTTGCACTGTTTTCTTATTTATCAGATGCCAATAATGGATGGGTATGAAGCAACTACAATGATACGCTTGGAGGAGAGGAGGTATGGTATTCACATCCCCATTGTAGCATTAACAGCCCATGCAACAGGGGAGGAAGCAAGTAAGATTGTTCAGTCTGGAATGGATTTTCATTTAACCAAACCACTAAAAGTAGATCAATTGTTGGGTTTACTTCAAAATAAAAGTTTGTGAAGTCTCTCTCTCTAACATTTATGTGTTTTTCCTTCTAAACTATTTGTTTCCTAATATTGTCTGGGGGGCTTATTGTCATCTATAAATAGAAAGGTTGTTGGTTTACTGTGCTATATCTTATTGTTATTATAATTTAGTTTTTTTTTTTAATGAAGAATTCCAAAGGAAAAATATTCTGTTGACAGCATCGCCAAGAGGGAATTTCTTGACTGCCCCTCTTGACTGCAAACCTATTATGCCACATAGAAGGATGATGTGGAAAATCTGATCCTGGAGCATCTAGGAAATGGTCAAGATTGGCCATGTTTAAATTTCAAACTCAAATTCATTCATTTACCTTCCCTCTCCTTGTACTCAACTAAGATTGGCCATGTATTTTTTGTTGGACCCCCACTTAATAAAAATTGTTCAATTTTGATCTATAATGGTTTTCCAATTTATCTTTCATAGTAAATGGCAATAAACCTCCAAATAAAACCAGTTTGGGATTTTTCGAATGAAAAACAGGAGGAAGGAAAAAAGGGTAGTTTCTAATGATCTGATTCTCTTGGTAAAATTTCAGGATCTCCTCATTAACTTCCTATATTTACTAATGTATCATTATGGTGGGATAATCGGGTGTGTGAGTGTGGTGTGTTGTGTATATCCACCATTCTGTGGTCCTAAAAGTTGGTTAATCTTTTTGGGATTGGCGTGTGGTTTGTGTGATTCCCAAAAAAAACATTGCACTGTGTGCGTTGTGTGTGTGGATTTAATCCCACATCAGATGTGAGCGGGAAAAAAATCCTTTGCAGTGCCCTAATGTGGCGGTGCACTGCAATGCTGGCTTGAGAGCTCGACAAGTGGAAGATGCAACATCCATGGTGCCGAGCTTGAGAAGAATGAAAAAAAAAAAAAAAAAAAAAAAACTGTCTTGCATTGTGCTCGAACCATTGGATGAAGCTTCTTCCATGTGTCGAGCTCTTAGGGCCGCATTGTAGTGCACCGCCAGATGCTTGCATTGCACAGGATATAGTCCGATGTGAGTGGTGTGTGTTATGTATATCTGCCTTTCCGTGGTTCCAAAAATTGATTAACCTTTTGAGATTGATGTGTGGTTTGTGTGATTACTGAAAAAAAAAAATTTAGTGAAAGCTTCGTGCATGCATTTGTACATCCATGTATTTGCATAGATACCCCTCGAAGCTCTTGTCTAGTTTCAGGTTATAGTTAATTGATGCTCCAACACCCTCTCTCGCTCTCTCCTCTTGAGGAAATATGTGAAAGTTTTTACGATATCATGTAATGGAGTACATAAAATAACAATCAAATTGGTAAATATATTTTAACAAAAATTATATATAAAACAAAAATTGGGCAAGAGAATGATTCGCGTGGTTCTTGTGCTAAGATACATGAGCACACGAAAAGACCATTCCACCTCCAAAACATTGAGTATCTCATCCATATCAATGTCTCTATGTGTAATATCATTGGTCCTCGTGCTGAGGCAGGGGGCTACATGACTAGACAGTGCTCTTTTTCCCAAAAAAATTGACAATAAGTTAGACTATTAAATTTCAAAACCTAACTCGGTCAAGATTGAAACTAAAAATCAAATGGCATGATTTTGAAATCCTATTGAGCGGTCTATAAAGTTTTAGCCCCACCAAATATATGACGTGGCAGATCTAGGTGCCCAAGCACCATTTTCTCTGATGGGTTGCTGTCCACCAAAACTTTCTCTATTATTAATTACCAAATCATACATGTGACTTGGTCGAGCCATCAAGCATCAACAAGCGGGTACATCCAACGTGTCAGGTTTGGTAATTGGCAGAGAATGGGCCTGTGCTTGGCTGGCTTGATTCACTTAATGAGAAAGTGACTTGGTCGAGCCATCAAGCATCAACAAGCGGGTACATCCAACGTGCCAGGCTTGGTAATTGGCAGAGAATGGGCCTGTGCTTGGCTGGCTTGATTCACTTAATGAGAAAGTTTTCCTTCACTGGACTGGTCCGCTGGAATGTTCACCACACAATTCTAGCCTTTTAGGATTCACAAATGACAAACTCTTATATGGTTTTAACATGTTCTACAGAACACCCTCCTTGTGAACTCATTGTGGTAAATAGATTCTCATTCACCTTGGATGATACAAAAGAAAACTCAGTCTAGTAATTAATGGAGAAAGATACCTTGTTTGATCCCGATTCTGGCCAAATTGGCTTGGTTGATCTCCCTTAAAAAATTAGGGTTAGGGCATATTTTAAATTTGGGCTGGTTCTTATCTATTCCTCACTGCCCCGACTCCTGACTGATTCTGATTCGGCCGATCAATTTAGAATCCGCCGGGACCAATCCGGATCCCAATTTCAGGGTTTTAAACCCACGATGATGGTAGTAGCTAATCCAGTCAAATCCAATATAATGGAATTAGGGATCCATTTAATACCATGAGGAAACACCTAAGTTTTTCATTTTGTGATAGGGTAAGGAGACATCGGGTCTAACTAATTTCCTCCAAATCCCTATATTTTTTCCTGCTTTGTCACAAAATGGGTGAAATACAAAAGTGAGAGGAAGTGCGTTGGGTGTCTCAGAGAAGAGAGAGAGAGGTTCTTATGTATTTTTTTGGCGCCCTTTCTGCGAAGCATTTGGTCGAACAACCCTTGAGATTCTATTCTCTCCCCTCTTTTCTCTTTGACTATATTAACTGAACGTTAATTTTTTTAGATTACTTCAACTCTCAGTTGGCCTCTTCGTTGCAGTTGGGATCTCTCGCTTGTTTTTGTTTATCCCATTTCTCAAACTTGCCTCAATGGCGTCGGAGCAACAGCGTCATGCAATCAAGGTACTCTCTCTATCGTTCTTTTATTTCACCTTAATGGCTTCGTTTTCGCCTTACAGAGATGTATCAGAGTATCAGATAAGACTTATTAGTCACCCAGTTAAAGAATTTGAACCTTTATCATGCAGAACGCGGAAGTGCTGATGGTTGGGGCAGGCGGCATCGGTTGCGAGCTTCTTAAAACTCTCGCTTTATCTGGTTTCGGAAACATCCATATAGTGAGTTTGCTTCCGCTCCGTCTCGGTTTTTTTTTTTTTTTGGGTTGGGGGGGGGGGGGGGGTTTGTTGTGTGAGGGTGTTGGGTTAACATTTTAGTTTTGACTGGTTCTAGGGTTTAGTGAACGAAATTTTGTTTTTCTTCCATTGGCACAGTCGTTAGGGTGTTGGGAAGTTTTATGGGTGGGTTACAGAAATTTAGTGCTTTATTATTGTTTTTTGTTTTTCCTGCTGACATTAATTTAGTGCTGCATGCTTTAAATTATCAAGGATTCATGTGGGTTTTTTCCTTCCACGCTAGCACTAACACCAAGTAAAAATTCTGATGGAGAGGAATTAGGGGGTAAAAATCTCCACTGGAATTTTCCTTCTGGTTTTTTAGATGAGCAAGCAAGGGTGGATGACCTTTCCAAAACGGGTGCTGGGAGGGCCCTCTCTAATTTTGGTTTCCCTTTAGTTTTTCATTGATATTTTTTATTAAGAGGAAAAAGTTGAACTATAAATGCTGTATCTGCTACTAAACAGCTGGTTATTTGGGGGTGTTATTTAATGTCATGGTTCTGTCTCTCTCTCTCTCTCTATATATATATATATATATATGGGTGAGCGGTAGCAGCTCGGTAATGCTGAGAAGTTATACTCACCTATTTTAATCTCAATCGTTGATCTACTTCTAGACTAATCTTAAGCGTTCATTATTTTACTATGCATTAACCTATTATCTGCTGTTATAGTCACAGCTGGTGTCAGTAAAATTATCTCCTGGTGTGGAGACTAGAAAGAGCTTCAAGTTGCTGGCTAGTAATAAGTAAAATAAATAGGTCAGGGTCATTGGTTGCCTCTCCATGTGCTTTCTTTTGTTTTTTAATTTGGCCCATCCATGGAGAGAGACGACAGCATTGCAAACGCAGAGGAAGAGGAGGAAAGTTAAGACTAGGGCTTGTTTCCTTGCCTTAGATTCCAACTTCAACTACTGATACAACAACAACAATCCAGCCTTATCCCAACTAAATGGTGTTGGCTACATGGATCCTTGCCCTCCAATCAACTCTATTCGAGGTCATACTTGATATAAGGCCTAAGCTATGCATGTCTTTCCTCACCACTTCTCCTAAGGTCATTTTAGGTCTGCCTTTGGCCCTTTTAGTTCCTTCAATCTGAATCAAATCACTCCGTCGTACTGGAGCATCCAATGGCCTCCGTTGAACATGGCCATGCCACCTCAAACTACTTTCTACTTTCTCGTAGCTTATCATGTATCGGAGCTACTCCCAAACCAGCTCTAATATGACCATTTCTTACTTTATCCTTCCTAGTTTTGTCACTCATCCATCTCAACATCATCATCTCTATTGCACTGAGTTTTATGATGCTTCTTAACTGCCCAACAACTTTAACTACTAATCCACTATATAAAAGCTCTCCACAAGATTTTTAGAAAAGAAAAGGAAAAGAACAAACTCTATTTAAATTTGAGTTTTCTTCGTGTAAGAAATTAATTTCAAACAGATAACTAGAGATCTTGTTGATGCAAAAAATCTGGATTAAGGATCTCAGATGCAAGTAGGCCCAGTAATCAAATCTGTGATCAAATCTGAGATAAACCTCATCTCTCTTTCTTCCCTTTCCATCAATCTCATTTCGTCCTTGAACAACACAGTTGCAAAGGATATAGACATGTCACTGTTCAGTGTCCCAACCGTTTGGTGGCTTATATTGATAAGGATTCTTTTATCCTTTATGTTCTAGAAGAGCACGTTGGTGTTGAGACAATTGATTTATCCCCAAAGCGTGGACTAGTTGAAGTCAACGACAATGATAGTGATGAGGAGCGACATCCGTGTGAAGGCGCAATGACTAGTTATGTAGTTTGGTGATTGATGGAGGTAGTTGCACTAATGTAGTCTCTGAAGACGTTCGTAAATTGGGTTTGTAGACAAAGCCACATCCAACTCCTTACAAAACCGCATGGGTGAACAACACTAATCTCAAGGTTACAAATAAGTATTTACGCACCTGCTCTATTGGAGGATTTGTGGATACTGTACAATGTGACGTCCTCCCTTTGAAGGTGTGTCATATTATTCTTGGTTGACCGTGGTTGTTTGATAAGAAGGCACAACAATGCGGATATGTGAATACCTACTCCTTCAAGCACAACAACAAAACCATGAAGTTTCTTCCTGCTAAAGATCTCCTTGACATTAAACTTAAGAAAGTAGTGGGATCGTTCCTCCTCCAGTGTGTTGCTTTAGACGGCCTCCTTGGTCCTTTTCCAAACTCAACGAAGTTGAGTTCTTTTCAGAGGATGAGAATTGATGCAATGTCACTTGGCTGGTTGGACCAGCATGATACGCTTTGGAGACCCCAACGTAGACAGAACCGGTCCAATGGTTTTTGGTCCAACAAGGTTGGAATTACTTTATTTATTCAGTTATTTATTTAAGTATTTTATTTGTTTTAGGTTGAATACGTAGGAGTTAGAGTTGAATTGCAAGTTGTTATTTTTAGTTTCATAGTCTAACTAGGAGTCTTGTTATTTCTCTCTTTAAATACTTGCATGTAACCCAACATTGGGAACAGTGAATTGAATAGAAGTTTATTGGGATTACTCTGTGGGAGTGTGTGATCTCTTTCCCCTCCCCTGCAACTTTTCCCTTCTCCCATCCGGCCGCCCATCACTTTTCTTCTTTGAGAGACATGGAACAAATACAACTTCACTACTACAACAACAACAACAACAACAACTACTCAGCGTTATCCCAACTAAATTAGGTTGGCTACATGGATCCTTTCAAAATAAAGTAGAGAAAACTGAGGTTCTCTCAAAGGGAAAGGAAAGTAAGAGGGTAATGTAGTCCTAGGTAGGAGTAGTCCCACTAGGAACCAGGGTAATAGGATCACCAAACAAGGCTGGCCGATTGGGACGGCTTAGGCTAATTAGGGCAGAATTAGGGTTAGGGTTAGGGTTTCGAGCTCTAGGGTTTTATTTGGTAATGATGTGCAGGTTTTTAGGAGTCTATTGGTGTAGGTTTGGATAGATTTGGATGAAGTTGAAAATCTAGGGTTTCGGGTTAGAGGCCTTGTAAAAATGGAGTGTTTTTAAGATCTAGGGTTTAGGGGTGGATTTTGGGAAAGGGATTTATAGGGTATTAATGGGCAGGTCTAGGGGGTTATTTTGGTATAAAGAAGTTAGGGTTTGGATGAGTTACGAAATTTTGCAATTTAGGGCAGAATTGGATTTAGGGTTTTGATGGACAGATTGGGCTGCAACTGAGATTGAGTGTCAATAATGATGTAAGGGATGTATGCTGAAAATTTGGTTTGAAACTAATGGACAGATTTGAAGTTATGGAGGAATCCTAGTTAGGGTAGGAGTGAGAAGTAGAAGATTTAAACAAAATTCAGATTCAAACTTACTGGATTTGAAGAAATCTTCAATGGTAGCAGCTTTGAAGATGAACAATGGGGTCTCCCGATCTACAACATGCAAGGAGATAAGTAGCAGCCCCCCCGATCTTCATGATGCAAGGAGTCGATTGGAGATCCACCAATCCCTTCACCTTGATATTACTCACAAAGCATACTCACGGTGGAGCAAAGGCAGCAAGCATAAAGCTGAGTTTTTATTAATCAAAATTCGTATTCAAGGCTTTGTCCCCTTACAACCTTATATAAAAGACTCAAAAATAGACTTCTACTCCAAAAAGGAAAGGCCTAACCCAATCCTTAATCTATTAGGTAACTTAAATTGACTAGGAAACTAAAATACTAGAAGAAATAGACTCAAAACATGGCTGGACTTATAGAATTCTAATCCAGCCCAACTTACATCACATGACCACTTAACCAAGTCACATGATCACTTAAATTGAACCAATTGGATGCAACCAATTTGAACCGGTTCAATTAAAAAAACATAAAAATAAAATAAGTATTGGGCTAATCCCGTATGCAACCTATGTACCCCTAGTTTAGGCTCATTAAAGTGGCCTAATACATAGAAAACCCTTAGGAACAAAGGCCCAACATGTATATAACCCAACCCTAGGCCTATTTCTAAAGAAATAAGCCAATTTCTATGATGAACCTGCATCAGAGGGATGAAGAGAAAAATGAAGAAATTGAATAAGAAAATAGAGTAATGGAAAATGAGAAAAAAAAAAAAAGAAAGAGGAAAGAGGATAGCAAAGAAAATCAAGGAAACCTCAGCTACATGGTGTCGATAACTTCACTATCTAAACTAAATGATTGAAGACTCTTCATAATATCACTTTTCTTCTTTGAGACACATGGAACAAATACAATTTCACTGTCTAAACTAAATGATTGAAGACTCTTCAAAATATGGACATAGTGTGTCAATGAAATGAAAGAGTGGGCGGGGGGAGGGGAGTGGGGTTAAAATTAAATTAAGAGACTACTGGTATTTCTTGATTTTGATAATATTGGATGCGGAATCGTCTTTACTTCTTCATACCTGACCAATAATATCAGGGACTCCCACAGAATAGGCTAATCGTGGATTCCTAGGGTCTCCCTGTTTCTTTGATTCCTTCACTTGCTGCCTCTTGATTAAGCTGGAACTTGCTTGTATTTTTATTTTTCTTTCTCCCTCTTTCTTGTGGAGCCCTTGTAGTTCCCTTCTTCAGTAATGAATTTTTTTATTCACCATATATATATATATATTGGCTCTGCCTCTTTGATGCTGGCATGATCATCACCTTCAGCAGCTCCGGTCAGTGCTTGTGCCTTGTGGGCATGCAGGTCCCAATCAGTTCTACCCCACACCAACATCATGATCATCATACACGAGAACTGGGTGGCCAAGAGCCCCGGCCATAGCTCCTTAAAGTCGACACCAGCAAAGAACCCCAATCCCACAGCCACCGGCATCCTGACCAGATAGAACGAACCCAGATTGATATTTGCTCCCACCTTTGGCGGCGCAGTTCCTCTCAATACCCCACACCCTCTGGTCTGCGGACAGTTCCCAAGCTTGCGCAGTCCGATTATGGGCAAAATTAGTCAGATCCTTGGGCAATTACGCTATTTCTTCAAGAAAGAAAATTTATGATGTATGCCCACTTTCCTGAGAATTTTGGGGGTCAATGGACTCCAAAGTAAGCCATTTGGACTCACACTTGCAATTTATGGTGCTACTGCTAAATGTGACCTTTCCCCTCTTTTCCATTTATTGACTTGTGAAAGAATATGGTTCCCCTGTTGCTGCCATATCTGATGCCCTTGCTGAAGTATTTTAGACCTTTCAAGGGATTTAGTAATCCCCGTAATGGTATGTGGTTTTTTTGGCTGCTGCATACAGTTGTTAATGTAGGCTTATGTTTTGTTATTGTTTATTTAAAATTTTTTCCTCTCACTTTTGTTTATTACTTCTTGCAGATTGACATGGATACAATTGAAGTGAGTAACTTAAATAGACAATTTTTGTTTAGAAAATCACATGTCGGGCAATCTAAAGCAAAAGTGAGTAACTTGAATTTGATAATTGCTTTTTGTGCCCATGTCATTGTCTGGTCCAGGGTGATTCTGCTCCACAGAGTGTTTGTTTGATTCAAATTGCTTGTTCCTTCTTTGGTTCTTTTCATAACACAGGTTGCTCAAGAAGCAGTCCTAAGATTTAGGCCTCACATAAATATTACAGCCTACCATGCAAATGTCAAGGATCCTGACTTCAATGTGGAGTTCTTTAAGCAATTCAGTGTTGTTTTGAATGGTCTTGATAACTTAGATGCAAGGAGACATGTGAATCGCCTTTGCTTGGCAGCTGAGGTCCCTTTGGTTGAAAGTGGCACAACTGGGTTTTTAGGGCAGGTGATGATGGTTCATATTGTATTTTGTGTTTCTAGTTCATCATTCTGCCCTCTTCTCCTTTTGTTAATGGATTAATGATGAGGTTTTATGCACCTTTCTTATTTTTCTTTTAGGAGAAATAAAGGGTCGAAATAAATTATCAGAGTCTCACATTTCCAATTAACGGACTCACTTGCAGACTGTCCAGTCATTGTGGCTACTTTAGCGAACTGATAAATTTCTTAGTGAATTTGTGAGATATGATCAGTATATAATGTTTATTTATATATTTTTTTAAATTCTTCCTCTGTTGAATTATCATAGTTAACATACTCTTTTTTGGAAAAGATTTTCCTATGGGGTCATATTTTTAAAATAATTTACAGTGTTTTAATAACCAGGAGGATTGGTTGAGCTGGTGACTGGTCTTGGGGCCCCAGTGGGTTGATTTGGCCGCCTAAGAAAAACTTTTGCAAGATCAGAAGAAAATCTTGGATCTAAATTATTTTTTACAATTTTCTTTTTCGGTTTTCATTTTTACTATTTCAATTTTTCAAGTATGCTATCTGGTTTGTCGATCCATTATGAGGAAAACTTACAAGTTAAACAATACTTATCTTGACTTAGAGCAGAAGAGAGAGTCCTCTCACCTCCCTCATTTGTTTCTCCCTGATTTTAATTTTAATACTCTAGAATTTGCACTTCTGTGGTGTAATTGTTTCAAATGTTGCTGCACTTGTTGTTGACATTCTAAGTTAATCATGCTATGTTGATTTGACTAACTGGCTCTAATGATGATATTCTTTGTTTTCCAATGAAAGGAGATCAGGTTACTGTTCATGTAAAAAGTAAAACTGAGTGCTATGAATGCCAGCCAAAACCCACTCCAAAAACATATCCTGTCTGCACAATAACCAGTACTCCATCAAAGGTATTCACTGGTGGAAAAATCTCATTGATTTACTTGTACTTTCCTTCATGATATTAAAAATTGATTGTCTATGTATTGGAGTGTAATATTAGCCAGCTTCTTATGCCTGGTTATTGATTGCTCATTTCATCAAATAATTTGGGTGATCTATTTTCATGCTGCAATAGTCATTTGGATTTCTGACAATTATTATATTTGGTATTGTTATTTAAATCTCAAAGTTCATCACTGAATGAAGAATAGATTCTTATTGTTAGTTCAATTGAGGCTCTGCATGTAATTCTAGTGATAGATGAAAGTAGGGTTGTCTTTTTTTATCAATTCTACAGTTGAATGTCCACTTATTCTTGTGGAGATTGTTAATATGTCATATCTTTTTTTCTTTCTTTCTTTCTCTCTTTTTTTTTTTTTTTTTGGGGGCGGGGGGGTTGTGGTGGTGGTGGTACTCTTAATATGTCATATCAAGTGATAGTTTCTGGTTAAGGAGATGACTTGCAGACAGATTTTGATTATTTGGTTGATTATTTGTTTCTCGCTATAATAATATAAAATCTGCCAGCTTGTAGGTTAGATTCTATTTATTGATTTTTTCCTCTGGCTGGTAGGCCAGGCTTGAATACATGACAAAACTCTATAACCATTTGCAATTCCTAATGGAATTCTTCTGGCTTTTAGATTTAATACTTCTTTATATATAATATTTTGATTATTTGGCTGATATTGAGGGTAACCTTCAGACGTTTGGGCTTTCTGGTTACTTCTTAATGTGTGTTTGTTTTTGTAATTATGTTTCTCCTTTGTATTCCTTGTACTGCTTTGTGTCTTCTGGTTTTTTTTCACTTTCATTTCTCGATTAGAGGGTAATTTTCTCATCATATATTGAATCTATGGTCAATAATATAATCTAGGCAGACATTCTGTGGTTGGATACTTTTTAATGAAATTCATTTTTAAGAACTGCTCATGAGGCTTTGACATTGACATCATTGCTTAAAATTTGCAGTTTGTTCATTGTATTGTCTGGGCAAAGGATTTGCTCTTTGCGAAGTTGTTTGGTGACAAGAATCTGGAGAATGATCTTTATGTGCGTTCTAATGATGCTTCTAGCTCATCAGAAAATGTTGAAGATGTCTTTGAACGAAGAGAAGGTGATGATCTTGAGAAGTATGGGCGGAGAATATATGATCATGTCTTTGGACATAACATTGAAGCTGCTTTAGCAAAAGAAGAAACATGGAAAAATGGAAATAAACCAAAGCCTATATATAGCAGGGATGTCCTGCCTGACAATCTTGTTCAACAGAATGGGAATTTGAATAAGAACTCTACAGTTGATGACCCATTGTCATTGTCTGCGATGACTTCTCTGGGTCTTAGGAATCCTCAGGATGTTTGGAGCCTAGTTGAAAATACAAAAATCTTCTTAGAGTCTCTAAAACTATTTCTAGGGAAACGAGAGAAGGTTTGGCTTGATCACTATTCTTTCTTAGTTTGGTATATTTACTTAAATTTTGTATTATGCTTCACAAATTTTGCTCTCTTTTACGTTCAGCATTGATGTTGTCTTTTATGTTTTATTTCTAGGAAATTGGTAGCCTGATTTTTGATAAAGATGATCAGTTAGCTGTAGAATTTGTTACAGCGGCAGCAAATATTCGGGCGACGTCTTTTGGGATTCCTATGCATAGCCTCTTTGAAGCTAAAGGCATTGCCGGTAATATTGTTCATGCTGTTGCGACAACGAATGCTATTATTGCTGGCTTGATTGTGATTGAAGCAACCAAGGTTCTCCAAAATAATGTACAGAAATATAGGTGTGGAATTAAACTTTTGCTCCCCATTGAAGAATGTTATCTCTACTATCATATATAGCTATCAAAGTCTTCTGAAAATTCCCCTTCCTGTTCTCCAATCTCCGTATGAGAGGTGGAGAAATATAAATGATGGAGGTGTGTTTATCCAGTTCCAGTTAATGTTTGCAATAGGGCATGGAATGTTTGGTTATGGACCAGATCTGTACAGATCTGCAAATATGTATCCAGATCCACGATCATGGATCCTTATCTGATTCAATTGCATGTTGATACTTTTCTACATTTGATTACAAAATTGCCCTATCCGAGATAGAGATCTAGTTATGGGTTGGGAAACCTAATTTTAGAAGATGTTAGTTTTGGATCCAAACTGGCTTGAAATGGGTCTGCATTGGGCTGATTGAGATCGGTTCTTAAGATTTGTAATCCAGTCTATTCCTGCCCTAGTCTGCAACTTGTATATTCATTTTGCACACTTCAGGTTCCTGCTTCCCCCCCCCCCCCCAAAGATTCCCTCTTTAGCTAAATAGGAAATGACATGCATGCTTTGGAGTCTCAGAGCTCACGAAAGATCTAAGACTGCGGGTGTCTTCAGGTTTTTTAGGGAGGAGGAACACTGCACAGCAGGCATCATTCATTTTAGTTTGCATCCACACAAGGCAAGCACTTTTTTGGGAATGGGAAACCACGAATAAAAATATCATTTAAAGGAGAGATTTCGATGAAGAAATGCAAGAAGGCCCAGAGAACCACTGCCACCAAAACAACACTAGACCCACCTCAAATCCAACCAACTTCTAACACAACCCCAGCCAAACCAAAGATGGAAAAACAAGAATGAAGAAAAGGGGAAAAGAAAAAAGAAATAACAGGAGAGAGCAAACAGCTTGGAGCTAAAGCTTATTCTTGCTCTTGAAAAGGATTTTGTTTGTTGAACAGTACAATTTCCTAGATTTGATCCATTTTCTTCCCAGTTTTAGAAAAGGGAGTTCAACTGACTGCAAATTTGTGGTGTTCAAATTATCGAATATTCTGAGTTGGAGTAACATTGTAGAAACTACATCGTTATTTGACTTGGATACACTTTATTTTCTTTATTGTTATTATTTTTAAATCGTATTCAACGTATGGACAACCAGTTTTAACCAATACTCTTGAAAATCTAAGCAGATATTTTTTTAAGGTGTTCTAACTTTTGAGGGAGTTGTTGCAAATATAGGAATGTGAAATCTACATCAGTAGTTATTTTGACGCAATGGATTCTAATCTGGTGGATACATTTGCAGGATGACATACTGTCTTGAACATCCATCAAGAAAGATGCTTCTTATGCCAGTCGAACCATTTGAGCCTAATAAATCCTGTTTTGTCTGTTCGGAGGTATTTTTGGTATTCCTTGTACACTTTGTAGAAGTTCATTCACTTTTTAAGTTTTAATGAATGACCTACTACATTGTGATCACCTGCAATTTGTGAATAGGCACCACTGTCTCTAGAGGTTAACACATTCCGTACGAAGCTGCGAGACTTCGTCGAGAAGATTGTTAAAGCCAAGCTGGGCATGAATTTGCCATTGATTATGATTGGATCAGCCCTTCTCTATGAGGTTGGTGATGACCTAGAGGAGGATATGGTGAGGAATTATGAAGCAAACCTTGAGAAGGTATCTTATCTCATTTTATATCATGTCAAAAAAACTGATAAGGACATCAACCTTTCTCTATTATTTTGTTTTGTGGGACGAGGAAGAAGGAAAATATAAGTTGGTAAAGAAGAAGATGGCATGTATTGAAAAATTGAGTTTTCTAGTTGGGTCTTTTCTTTTACCAGGTGATCTTTTCTATTTCAGTCTCATGAATGGATGATAGGCCTGATCTAGAGTTCTGGACTTCCAATAAGGGACCTTCAGCACATGGTCATATATCCTGTTCTGCTGTCCGCATCAGGTCTATAATCCACCATTTATTGGACCTTTTAGCTTGTAGTACCAGCTGTTCTGGGGGTGCATGAGAAACAACACTTTCTTTTCCCATGTGTTTTAACTTGCTTTGGAACTGGAATTTCTCACACGTGGGGAGGGTAACCTGGCCAACATAGAGCTCCTTAGACAAAACTGCCGCCTAGAAAAGGATTGGGATACCACTCTCTTCCTGAAACCTGCCTCCCACCATCCTCATTACAATTGCTGCAAAAGAAAACCTTTAATTGTATTGTTTTTCTGCAACAAAGTTGGGTTCAATTCTTTGACCAGAAAGTACCAACATGTGGGCTCATCAAATCTGTTCTTAGGGTTTTCTATTTTTGTTCATTTTCTGGACTTACCACTTCCGTTTTGGTTGCTTGCTGCAATGTTTCTGAGTTTCTCCTAATTATGCATGTTTGCATCTTACAGGTGCTAGCTGAGCTTCCTTCTCCAGTTACTAGTGGAACAAGGCTCGCTGTTGAGGATCTTCAACAGGAATTATCATGCGATATTAGTATTAAACACAGGTTTTCCTTTCATGTTCTCATTTCACTTTTACATAGGCTTTTAACTGTCTAAATTATGTCAAGGGCAGTGTCCAAAAGTTTAAAAGTCCTTTTTTTAGTGTAATATAGCACAATGCATATGCACACATGTGCTCACATGCACACATAGATGCCATGAATTTAGAAGTTCGTTTATTTATGGCAATGTATGATTTGTACGAGTGTAATGTAGGCATGTAGCACAATGATATCCACACGTGCTCACATGCACACATAGATGCACATGAAAATTCATTTAACTTTAACTTACTAATCAGAAAGAAAGGGCAGTTGGGGTAGTTGTAGCTTTTAAACCATGTAAATTAATAACTGTTTCTAGTGGGGGATCATATCATATGCTGTAATTCCATAAACCCAATCTGGAGACATTATATGACTATGGAAATGATAATTTTGATGAGAGAAGATTTGTTCAACTGTCCCTATGATAGACACCTATTGTAAGTCTGGAGCACCTGAACAAAATTTATATGGAGGAAATGTATTTTGTATATAGATTAGTTGCGGAGCATAAAGAAGAAAGATTTACACAATTGAAGTTTGCAGAACTGAATTTAGAATATAATAGAAAGGGTGTCTATATCAAAATTTTGTTCAGTCTGGCAACAAAATTTGTTTCATTTTGTAAAGAGGGCTATATGAATCTCCTATTGAGGTATCATACGAAATTTGCTGTCTTATGTATTATCAGTGCCCATTTTATGTTGCGCGAGGCTAGACATCATAAATGATGTTTCTGGGCAACACTGTTGAACTCCTAGTCTTAACAGTTTCCAATAGCCGATTATAGTGCCATTCTAGTGTATCTTTTCTTCTGAATTTTCATATGCAGTATATTGAATGTAGTAGGCCAAATTTGAATTGTGCGATATTGTTTGGCTGTTATTATGTTTTCCAGATTCATGGACTTGTATCTCTTTTTCCTTTCCCCTGTTGCTTATGCTGAATTTTCGTTTATGTCAATCTTTGCAGAGAAGAATTTGATGAGGAGAAGGAACCTGATGGGATGCTTCTATCAGGATGGACACAAGCACCTCAAGTGGAGAAAGATAATGAGAATGGCCATGGAGAAAGTACATCGGTTGTATCCGATTTAATGCCACTGGAGAGCAAGGACAACGGTGAGATAGAGATTATTCCCTCTGGGACAAAAAGAAAACACACACAAATTTCCAGCGAAAGCAGTTCAACTTCTTGTGGAACTCATTCTAATGGAGGAGAACCAAAGTTGGAAGTAATCGATGATGAGGATGAGGTTGTCATTCTTGATAATTGGAATGCAGAAAACAGCAAGAAGAAGAAAGTGTTGTAGCTAGAGCCACTATTCTTCAGGATTGACTACGGAGGAGCTTCTCCTATTGTAATTTTGTATCATTGGGGAGTTTAACTTGTTCTTTTGATATCTCTAACTTATCTCTCCACTTGGTTTGGTAGGTGTCACTTGTAATCCTTTGCTTAAGCAAGACTCGAGTTTTCATTACTAAATAGGCTGACTAGAAGGTCGTATCATTTTTGTTTCTAATCAATGTTTTAGCCAAAAAATGTTGAGATTTTCTTTTTTTATATATGCTCATACTGGACATATGTTATGTTGTGGCTTAAAGCTTTGAAATGGAACAGAAAATATCCCTAGCTAATCTATTTTTTTCTGATGAACCTAGCTAATCCACTTTGTCTCCATTGGAAGTGGGAGGTTTCCCTCGTTATGGTGGTTGTGCTTGATTTACTGTCATTGAACCAAGTTCACCCGTAATACTTGATCCTTCATCATCACTATCCTTGATGGTAAACTCTCATCATGTACAGATGGACTTTGGATAAATGTCCTCCGTAGGTGTTGGTATTCCAACTCGCTATCGGAACCATTCATACAACACACTTTGCCGCTTTTAAAATCTCTGCATTTGTCGCTGTGAACATTGAAGTAACATTCCAAAATGAATGGGAAACACAAAATCTACTTCTGCTTGTAGTCCTGAATTTAATTTTTATGGCTTGATCGATCATTTACAAAGATGGTTGCAGGTTGAAGGACTTAAGTCGTAGAAGGTGCAAAAGAATAAAAGGTTAGTAAGAAATTTCCAATAGTCAATCAAAGTTCCAGGTTGGAAATGTAAGTCATGGCGGAACACTGATTGGACAGAACAGGTGCCAATCCAAAGGCTTCTTCCTCTTCTTCTTGAGATTTCAACACAGCAGAGGTCTGCAAGGCATGCGAACGACTGTAATTTCCTAGAGTAGTAGCTTGACAGCCTCGCTGCCAATGTTAAAACAGGAGAGATATTCAAAATTAAATAGCAGAAATTCGACATTTTTTTTGTTGAATTATTCAATAATTTAAGCAAAATCTTCGGATAAGTGAAAGGATAGGGTGAGCTTTCACAGAAAACTTGAAGATTTGAAGAATTGCTCAAGTTAAATGGGACCAGTTCAAGCCCACATGACCACAATGCTCCAGGGACCTAGTTGTCTTCTGATCCACAAAACACTACACAGACGACAAAACTTGGTCACTATAATTTGTTATCATTCAGAATGTATTGAATCGGGATTGGTTCGACTTCGATTAATTGTCCAGTTGTGGCGTCAGACTGTTGTTTTGAACTTAATTAAGAACGATTCAATACATTGGTTTGAAATATAAATTCAAGAGTATCCATATATTGATTTATGAATGTCTAAGGTTATAAATTTGAAAATTTGAGTAGAATTCGATAATCATCGATTGTTATTTCAACTAGTACTTCAAACCCTCTTAACATATCTGAGCACATTATGATTCTTGTGTCTTTTGCTATATCAACAACATTATCTGAACCAAGACACTCAAGTCAACTAAAGCGCGAAGGTGAATTCATCAACCATGATTTTAAGAGTCTTGTCGTGAATTAGGATTACGCACTTTCTGTAATGAGGCATGTCATCAATGTGTTGAACCATCTCAACTAATATTTGGATCTTACATCTTCCATGTGCAAAAGAGATCATATACTTCAGCAACTGCAAACACCATTGACTAAGTCCTCTCTCTCTCTCTCTCTCTCTGTGTGTATTTGTACTCTTATGGAGTTGGTAACTAAAGAAACCAGAAATCATGCTGATGGGACACAGCCATAGAGACAGAAGTGAGGAAGCAGGTATTACTACAGCCAAGAGTCAAGACCAAGTCCAATGTATACTGGATAGGGGACCGGGATTTGGAACCATATCTATTACAACAAAAAAAAAAAATTATTCCCTCAGGACATCCAAACAGCACCCACTTTTAAGAAGCCTGAAGGAAGTTTTTTTTTTTTGTTTTGTGGGGGTTGGGGGGGGGGGGGGGTGAGCAGTTGATACTGATCACTGAGTCCTATAAATACAATCTGAGATTAACACATTTGTTGACTGCAAGAGTCACAATAGTAATGTGAGGCAAGCAAAATGGCTTTCTTAAGAGTTTCTTATGGTGTCATGGTAGTGTTTTTCCTGTCTTCCACTCTTTCTATAGCTTTTCCTGGTTTCAATTTTAACTGGGGTGGTGGTGGTCATGGTGGAAGTGGAGAAGAGTCTTTTGATCTTATCCCAGAATTCTATCAATACTCATGCCCTCAAGCTAATGACATTGTCATGTCACTGCTGAAACAAGCCATTGCAAAAGACCCAAGAATGGCTGCCTCTCTGCTTAGGCTTCACTTCCATGATTGCTTTGTGCAGGTAGGCTTTCTAAATTAAGAGAATAAGAAGGCTCTTCGTCCTTCTCTTTTCTTGCACTACAGTTTCTAGCAACCAAAACTTGTTTAAAAATATATTTTCATCCTAGCAGTAACCCAATAGTAAGTGAAAACAGTCTAATATTTCCTATTAATATTTATCTATTCATTTTCAATTTAATCATGATGTGTGAATTGGGACCTTCCAACATGAGAAAATAATGACATCAAAACTAGTAGCAATGTTTACCCCAAAAAAAAGCAGTAGCAATGCTCCATTATTGGCTTAAAAGTTCCTTTGCTTCACAAACAGTAACTCCTGCGTCCCAATGTTTACCATCTCATTTATACATGTGCAAACTCACTCAAGTAAATAAAAGACTCATGAATGCACCCATCCATTCTTAAAAGTTATTGGGGGAATCGAGATTAGAGATACTGTAAGTTTGGCTCATAAAATAATGCTTTTCAGGGTTGCGATGCATCGGTGTTGTTGGACAATAGCAAAACAATCATCAGTGAAAAACAGTCAAACCCAAACAGGAATTCTATTAGAGGATTTGAAGCGATAGATGAGATCAAGGCTAAGTTAGAAGAGGTCTGCCCTCTGACTGTCTCTTGTGCAGACATCCTTGCGCTTGCTGCAAGGGGCTCCACAGTACTGGTAAGCAAGGATTAGAGTAAAATGGCTATAATCTAATTTAACCATAGGACCACTGTGTTCAAATTGTATTATTCTGTATCTTCCTAATAAAGATTGATGGATATGTGGAACAGAATGGTGGACCTTACTGGGCACTTCCATTAGGAAGGAAAGACTCTAAGACAGCAAGTTTCAATGGCTCAAACAGAAACATCCCTCCACCAAATTCGACTCTCCAAAACCTCATAACCTTATTCAATCGACAAGGCCTTGATGAAGTAGACCTTGTAGCACTCTCAGGTATGTTAGATTCCAAATGTCCAACATTTTTAAGAAGTGATTCAGATTTAAAACCTCTAAACCTCTATAGCCTAGCACTTCTATTTATATTAAATTTCTTGTGCAGGGAGCCATACCATTGGAATGGCAAGATGTGTGACCTTCAAGCAGAGGCTTTACAACCAGAATGGAAATAACCAACCAGATGAGACTCTGGAGAGAACTTACTATCATGGTTTGACATCAGTTTGTCCTAAATCAGGGGGTGATAACATCATCTCCCCATTGGATTTTGCTTCTCCAGCCAAGTTTGATAACACCTATTTCAAGTTGATCTTGCTGGGGAAAGGGCTTCTCAATTCAGATGAAGTACTGCTGACAGGGAATATGGGCAAGACTATGGAGTTGGTTAGGAGCTATGCCGAAGATGCAGATCTCTTCTTCAACCAATTTGCAAATTCAATGGTTAAAATGGGGAACATAAGTCCTATCATGGGTTATAATGGACAAGTAAGGAAGAATTGTCGCAGAGTTAACTGAGGAATTGAATCTCCAAATTTGACTCCTATATGTTCGACTGGATTCTGTTTCTTTATATATCTATAATTGTAGTCACTGAGTTAACTAAGATACTAAAGTACCAAATTTGAATCCTATGTGTTGAGCATGACATCTTTTTTTCAACCCCCAATGTTTGTCAAGTTTGTTACTTGTACTGTCTGTAAGTGAATGGGTTTCCTGATCCCTCACTTCTGTTGTTAATGGTAAGCTGGAGAACTGATCTGTCTTTCTAAAGGGTAGGTTGGCAATCACATCTACTATTCATGAGAACAAAAGAATTCTTAAGAAAAAACAAAAGAACAGAAGAATGATAAAAACTTGAGTGATTACTGACTTAAAAAAATACTGTTAACACAGGCATTCCATTTTCCTGACATCTGGCTGAATGGCCATGATGTCATTGTGGCTGAACATGCCAACAATGTTTAGTCCATAATAACAAAGATGCTCAATACCTTTTGCAATTTAACCATGTTGACGACAATGTTATCATTCCCACATTTCTCTTGACCATGTCCACTCAATGCATGAACATCATGCCAGACAAAATCTAGTTTCAGAGTTCTCATATTTAGGGATGCAACTTGCCTGGGGATGGGAAATCAACTTAAGCCCAACCAAAGTCCAGTGGACTCAGCACTCAGCAGTAGATAACTGAATCTAAGCCCAGCCCAATATTAAACCTTAGCAGACTTGGCTTTAGAGACATGTTTATGATTTTATGGTTCTATATGTGGGTACATAATGTACTATGTACACAAAAAGGAAAACAGCAACCTTGTAAGTACATGAAAATTCCATGAGGTAAGGTTCAAAATATGTAGAATTATATACATAGATCAGTAGATCAGTAGATCAGTAACATAGTATCCAAAGATCATGTTAGTTTGGATTACTTGAGGACTCCAACCAAGCATGACCTAGCCTAAGTCAGCTTTGCATATTTTAAATTCAAACCAACCTGAAGTGCAACCAAACAAAATTTTGGTTTGGGTAGGCATTATTTAGTAAACATGAGTTGTCCAAGATGATAAGGCTGAGGCGTACTAATGAGCACTCTCCTTAAGAACTTAATCGCCCCCTACAGATGCAACCGAATGTATGCGAGTAGGCCTCGAAGGTACCCCATGGAGTAGGTGTGACTCTTGGTTTCTACAGATTGGATTAAAAGGTTCCAATCCGAGTGCTAGGAATGTAGCTTATGTTTCTTAATAGGGACATGTCCTTTCTATATACTCCTTGCCTTATGGGCCCGAGTACAAGCCCAAAATAATTAATATGTAGCTAAAGCCAATACTAGTCCAACAGTGAACCAAAAAAATAATTAATGGGCCGCCACACCACACCACACCTCGCTTCGCCACGGCCCAGCTCATGTTGAAAAAGCACCCCGGACCCTATAGAATCATATTCTACACATGGACCTTCATTCTTTCTCTTCCACTTCCAATATCGGACCAAACATTCCATACAAAAGTGCATTACCCAAAAACAAAACACATGAAGACAAAAGTGCAAGCTCTTGTAGGAGGGAAAAGCCAAAGTTCTTGTAGGAGGGAAAAGCTAAATTTTCAAAACAAAAGAAAAGACAAAGATGAAACTGTATTAATATTAAACAACATTTAATACAACAATTTGTGACACCAAAAATGACCCAGCACAACCAATGGACAGCTATGTGGCATTCAGAATCAATATTAGGTGCTCTTAGTGGGACTGTTATGGGGAAATGTGACTCTAGCATCAACAGCACAAAGAAATATATATGTGAAAAAAAAGAAAAATACAGAGAAAAGGATTTATGTGCCTACATTCATGGGTGTAGAGGATCAAAGAAAGCTTCACTCATACAAAGCTTGAATAAGTACCAAACAAGGTTGCAACTCACAACGTCCACACACAATTTGTAATTACCTACTCTGCCGTTTTTGTTCCAGCCCCAACTTCAATAATTTCAGTTCAGCAGAGTAATAACATCATCATCATCAACTTCCACGGTTCCACCCACATAAGAAATTGATAACAAAATTATGAAATCAGCGAAATCCAAGAGCAAAAAGATATTATTTTGTAATATCTTGGTTCTAGAAGGGAAAAAGAGAAATGATACACCCCAAGAATCCTGATGTGATTTGTGTTATCCAACAAATTTTTAAGAATACAAATATAAAAGCAATACAGAAAACCTGAAAATTATAGGCACTTGGTCTACATTTCAGAATGTCAGATTGAACCATATCTTCTATCACTTGTTCTCTGGTTTCCCTGAGCAGAAACAGGCTGGCGTTCCCAAGATGCTTGATTGACGAATGTTCCATTGAGGTCCTCTGCTCGTGAGTAGCTGCCGCTGCCTCCATTCACCTAATGTTTTTCCAGTTCAACCAACCATTAGAGAGTTTTTCTACAAGTCAGATAGGGATTAAAATTAAACTAAGCATCGTTCCAACAACTCAGCTATTACTCATGAGTTCAATTGCATCTTAAGATCCTTCTCTTCCCAATCTGTGTACTTAAAAGATCAACTGAAGGATGACTTCAGCAAGAATTTTATAAACTTGGAGAACCAAAGAATATCCAGGTCCAAGTTTCTGAACTGCGAATTATGCCATAGGGTCCTAAACTCCTAATATATCCATAATGTTGAATCCAAGCACACTTACAGTTTCTAAACAGGCTGATAGAATTGTCATCCCTGGCAATGCATCAAGCCCTCGCTGCAGGGAAGAAAAAAAAAAACCATTGGTAGGCAAATCCATATTCTCTGCAAGCATTAAACCGAAGTTAAGAAGCTTATTTAACGCAGGAAAACAGAAAACAATTAACCAACCTGATGTTCAACTCGAGTCTTGTAAATGAAGCCCCCACAACAAAGTAGGGTTGACATCACAATGAATCTGCAAAGGGCCAGTTCATGCAAGCTTTAGAATGAAAATAATTAAAATACCAACACGGATCCAAAAGAAGCTGAGAGCACAATAAGTAAGAATGATTGTTGATTGGGTTGAATTGGTAAACTCGCCCACCCCTATTGGGACGGATTTGGTATGATGTGGTCTGCTGGTTCAAGAGGTAGAAAGTAAGCCATTGACAGGATTAGGTTGCACCATTCTTGAATTTAACGTAATTTAAGGTTCCCCAACCCGCTCTTCTCAAATGTGTCTCGGCACCTTTCTCATGCACCAACACATCGAAAGTGGACCAGGTTACTATGCTTGATCAAGCAGCCTTATGCACACTACAACACCTACCAAGTCGGATCCTTTGCCATTACTGACCATAATGATCAACTGTTTCATCCGAGATGTGACATTTTTTTGAGTAAGACCATTCAAATATTTGACCTGTTGACTAATGGTCCACCAAGGAATTGGTAAACCTATTATTCTAGGCTGCATTGTGTATGGTCATATTGCTTGATATTCTCCTACTGCAATCAACAACATCAGTCTGACACTATAAAGAAATATTCATGTCGGCAGAGAAGGAAAGGACACTAAGCATATATTGGTTTCTCATACATCTCTGAGCTACTTAAATGGAATCTTCTGTGAGCAGAATCAGTTGCCCAGTCCCCAGAATGTCAATTTTGACAAAGATGCCTGTCTCTTCAAAGTTTTATCCGTTTGCACTTTAACTTTTTATTAGAGGTGGCACTTCTACACCTGCCCCCAAAAAACAAACCATGATCCATGGGGCAAGGTAATAAATTCTTGCCATTATGGATGGATGACTGCCTCTCGGCGGTGCTGCCACCCACCAACCCTCCTCCTCTCTCCCCCATTCCCTGTCCCTCCGTCAACCCTCCTCTAGCCAGTGTGACTTGGTCTCTCCCTCCACTTTGTCCTTCCCTCCCTTGTCGGTGACTCCAAAGCGGCTCTCTGCCCCTCCGGTCTCTTGAACTCAGCAGCCTCGAGATAGTGCGATTCTCTGGTCGGCCACTTTATAGGCAACTGGCCCCATTCCCCAAAGTCAAAATCTCCCTAACCAAGCAATGGAAGCTAATTGGGTCTCTAAACACTTACCTGTTAGACAATGGCTTCCTCATATTCAAATTCCCCTCCGAAGAAAACAAGCTTTGAGCCCTAGAAGGAGGTCCTTGGCTCGTCAGTCGGAAACCCATTCTGCTGTGCCAGTGGGATCGTCTTCTTCAGCTACACTGCATCAATCTTAGCTCCATCCCTGTCTGGATCTCCTTGTCGGGTCTCCCTCTGCACTTCTGGTGCAAACAATGGGCTCTGTTGTTGGTAAGCCTTTGTACTCCGATGCTTGCACCAAAAGGATGAACCATTTGGCATTTGCTAGGATTTGTGTGGAGATCTCAGCAACGGAAGCCCTTCCACCTTCAATCAGGGTTTCAGATGATGAAGGTTTCTCCTTCATTCGACCGGTCATCTTTGAGTGGCTTGCCGGCAATGCCTTGTCTGTAAGGTCTTTGGACATGATTCCAAGGTTTAAAGTATTGGTATCGGGTATCGTATCGGTCGGGTGATTTTAAAAGATGTATCATATCGGAGATACATATTGAACACTACAGATACGCATAGAAACGGTCAAGATACACATGGAAATACACTTTTGGAACAAAAAACAATAGAAATAAACAATATATAACAAATATCAGGCATAGACACTAAAAGGGAGAATAATGTATAACCAAACAAGTGCATTAAATTGAAATTGTTATAAAAGATGAGGTTTCTTACATGTTGTAATAGTTTATAGCCATGAAGAGTATTGGATAATGCAAAGGATGATGTTGTAGCACTCCTTGATTCGTTTTTTAGTCCAAAAGTGTGAAAAACCAAGATTAAATGCAAGATTTTAGACTCTTGGTTGAGAGTTTTCCTTCATTTTTCCGTTAAAATAGAAGTTGTATTGAGTTTGTGAGTGAAAAGGGTTTTTTTATGGAATGTATCGATGGTATTGGTATGTATCGAGATGTATCAAGGTGTATCGGTCGATATGTATTAAAGCACCCACAGAACCCTTTACCAAACGTATCGATGGTATCGATATGTATCAGTCGTATTGTATCGTATCAGCCGATACATTTTGATACCATCCGAGACAATCCATTTTTTTTTTTAAAAAGACATCGGTATGTATCATATCGGTACCGACTGATACCGATACGTATCGGCTGATACGATATGACACGTACCAATAATTTAAACTCCAAAAATTTCCAACCAAGGCCCTGTAACCAAAAAGCTCTGCCCTCCCCAACGACTCGCAATAGCTCGGCCTCCACTCTTTTTCGACCTCTATAGCCAACACCAACACTGTCACCCTTCCTCATACCTTGTATCCTCCTCCCCCTCCTTCCCTTCATCACCCTAGCCCATCGTCCTCTGCAAGCCTTCGCTCTCCAGTCACAACCGTCATAGAAGCCGTTGTCATCGTTGAGCTCGTCTCCATGAGTAACCAACTTCAGGTTCTCTAATCGGTCACAGCTCAGCTTCGAGCTCCCTCCCACTAGTCCATACCTATCCTGGGACCATTGGTACAAGCCATCTCATGCTGCTTCAAAATACTGACGAAGGACCGCCTGCTTCGCCCCTGCCTCCTTGTCTAAGACTCTGCCTGCTCCAGACCTTAAGAATCCTCAAACTGCTACATACCCGACAAGTCGCCATCCTCTGCCTACTCCTACGACTTGCCCTTTGCTGTCCGTACCTAACCCTCCCCCCTTTTCGGTCCTCCTGCTCCTTTAACGCCTCTATCTCCCTCAGTGTCTTCTCTCTCTATTTCGAAGATTGTTTCTCACCCCTCCTCCTTACCCCCTCTTACTGCTTCCAGTTGATTCTTCTAGAGTGGGGTCCACTGTTTTTCCTCGATCCTCCTATCCCCTCTAGCCTCTTGCTACCGCAGTACCGCTAACCCTAGGGTGGGCTCCCCTTCTCTCTCTTTTCCTTCTCTGCCCATCCCCTTTCCGTCTTCGAATTCTGCTGACCTGAATGGGTCAACTCTTTTGCCCGGCCCATTAATCCCCTCTCATAACTCCTTCAGCTCATCGTCCTCTTCCTCTAACCTTTCTTGTCAGGCTCACCCTTCTCTGGCCTACACCTCTGGTGCAAGGTAGTCCCCTATTGCGCCTCAGCCCAGGACCCACCCCGATCCCCTTTAACCGCCTATGTCCCTCATCCCTCCTTCCTTCGTGTTTACCACTGGCGCAATACTAGATCCCCTCCTTATCCTAAGAAACGGCCCTACATAGACTATACCTTGTCCAGCAATGAGAAGATTATGCCTCTAAGCATGGATATCAGAGGCCATGCCCTCTGTTGTGGTACTTTGGATCCTTAAACTACTGGATAGCACGCTTTTTTCAAGGTTGGGTATGGATTGCCATGTTGTGGCTCAGGTTTTTGCCCTCTTTAGTGGGTTGTAATTGATTGGGGCTCTCCCCCCTTCTACTTTGTAGGCCCTTGCCTTCCCTTTTATTGGTTGGGCCTTGTATTTGGTTTGTGATTGTATGTTCTCTCCCCCCCCCCCTTTTCCCTCCTTAGGTAATGAATTTTTTAATTCATTCAAAAAAAAATCCTGCCATCATACTATTATCCACCTTTCTCCCGATAACCAACCCTTCCCCCCCCCCCCCCAGGTGGTTAGAAAAAAAAATGAGGAAAAAAAGTGGTTGGGGGGGGGGGGAGATGAATAAAAGAGATTCTTGGAGTTGAGTAGATGGTAGAATTCAACATACACGCAAGAAAATATTCCAAATGTAGCCCATCCTCTTGTAGCATCACCTCTTCTATTCTGCCTATGTTCTGCAAAACTTGAACAAACAAATTCAGGATCTAAAAGCAATGGAAATATCAAAATGAAACCGCCACCATGCAAAGTAGAATATGGTGCAGGAACCTAGCTAGCCATTAATTATGAAATAGAATGCAATGGAAGACAAAGCTGGGTGGGCATTATCTGTACTAGAAGGGGCTATTATCTGCACAAGTAACAATGAATTGTTTTGCCTCGCCTTTGCACCAAGCTATGGCATTATAGTAAATTAATTAAAGTTCAAGGAAACTCTGTGTCAACACTGCACTTGTTGCTTTTTGAAAAGTAAATGAACTATGTGAAGGGGAAAAAAAGCAAGAAAGACACAAAAGAAGTTTAAGCAGTGTACTTAAAATGATGACAGTCAACTTGTTTTGATAGTTGATACAATCCCTTATTTGAACAATAATTCAGCAGTGTGGCTAAGCTGACCTGAGTTGACTAGGTTATGTCACTATTTAACCATATTAAATATGTGACTATTTCAAATCTGCTTTTGACTTTATGCAATATCTTGATAATATGCCCATTGTGTATTTGTTATTCGCTTATTGCCCCTCGTTATAAGGGTCAAGTAATTTCCAAATGCTTTTGACTTGAATAGTAACTTGATAGTATTTCCATAACGCATATGTGACATTGCTCTTATGGTATAACCTTCTGTTTCATTTATCTTCTCTCTTTACAGCACAAGTCTGGGGAGAGAATACAAAAAGTGTGCAGTGGATTAAAGAAAATTATTTCCATAATGCTTTATTTCATTATTTTACCATTCATTTATACTTTTATAAAATACTTACTGAAATATGAAACAAGTGCCAGTACTCATTATGCAAATTGCATGCCTAAACCTATAGAGAGGAATCCAAAAGCATCTAGAAGAGGCTATGATGTCTATATTCCTCCTCATAGAAGGAAACCTGACTATTGAAGTCCTTGGAAAGGAACTCAGCAGAAGAAAATGCTTTATTAAGTAAATGTTAAGTGCTGATCAGAATCATGGCATCACAAGCACTGGATTGGATTCATTAAAACTCTTCCACCCTGGCTGAATTGCTCATTCACTTGAATGCTGAGATAGGTGATTCACGAGGCTGATTACTTGGCCAAGCAATAGGTACTTAAAAAAGATCCTAATGAATAAGTCTCCAGTTGGGTGGTTATAAGGAGTTTATTTGTTTTCAATTTTATTAAAATTAATAGAATTACCTGAGTAATGGAGTTTGCAATGAATTGACAACGTAAAGGGGGATGTTAATATGTTATCAATAATTCCATAATGCTTTTAAAAAAGTTTAACCATGTTAGAGAATGGCCCCACAATTTTTAGTTTCTATTCTTAATTTCAACATGAATTACAAAATAGCAGCAAAAGTCCAGATCAAGAGGTTAGTATCTAGTAGGAGTTGTGAGTTCCTATATAAAAAATCTGCCATGGATTTAACTGGTTTTTTGGAGTTGCTAGAATTTGAAAACCTGAAGTCACTTGTGATTCTGTAGGCTGTTCCTAGGTTGGTTCATGCTTTTCTCTTGTTGTTTTAAGTCTTGATGCTTCTTTCCTACTGCAACCAACATCTGCTATGGCAATGTATGATTCAGTTCGTCTAGAATCAGACAATCGAATCCTTTGGTATGTTAATGCATCTGAGTTGTATATTGTTGTTCCCATTAGATTCAACTCTTATTTGAGTTTTGAATCAATTCCCATGAGATTCTTGGCCTGCATTTATTTGTTTTCTAGGTTCTTGACTGGTTTCTTTAACTTCCCCATGAAAACCATATCCAACTTGCAGTTGATTTTTCTTGCGTATCATTTTAATATTATAAACTTCACCATCGTGTCAGCAATGCACGTGTCAAAGAAGGTTAGCTACCCAAGTTACTTAGCTAAGCCTGGTTACAAGGGAAATGAAATGATTTAAGCCATGCAGTGACGGGTGTTGCAACTGTTGGGTAGATTCAGGAACCCCTGGATGATCCAAATGTGTCCCACCATGGTATTTATCACCCATCAAAACATTTTCCAAATCTTGGCAAGTGGAAAACTCCAAATTCGACTCAAGATGTGTAGGTGGTGATGGGGCCTATATGTGGACCATGTTTGGGAACCACCTAATCCATGTGGAAGATTTTGGGTCTGTGTATGGCTAGGCATACTAGCTCAGCAATCTGGTTTTGGATTTATACAGACATCAGGGTTGATTTTTTCAAGGTCTCCGTGTCAAATAGAGGAATTATTACATCCAGATATGGAGGAATAGAGAGAACTTAATGTAAACAATGAAGGATGTATCTGGCCTCCCGTTTAACTTCATGGTTTCAGACTCCATTATTGAATGTCAATAAGCTATGAGCCAAGTCATACCAATGAGATTTACCAAGCAGGATTAAGTGATGACCAGGTTATGCAAAAAGTGTTCAATGTGGTTGTAACAGTGTTAGATCATCAAGCAATCAATAGAAGGAAGAAGTTAAAGAGAAGAACAACTTGATGGAGAGGAGGACAAATACAGAAACTCACACTAGGTTAGTGGCCTACCGTGAACAGCTCTTTATTTATAAAGTCAAAATAATAAAAAGACAAGACTACCCCCTGTCAGTATAAAATAGGACCATACTACTCTTACCTAAACATAAAGAAACAAACCCCATAATACCCCTACTGATAGGAGTATACAACATCCTATCGGTAGGAGGGAATTAGAAGAAACTTAACAGTGATTTTCATGGTTGGCAACCCACAAGCCATATCAGTGGGTGCGGCACCAAGTTCTGCCATGTGGCAGCTCAGATGGGGCTAAGATTTTATAGACACGAAGATCTCAATGTTCCCCACTCACATATCAAGTTTCAGTACTATCGGACTTGGCCAAAAGGCAAATGAAGCATTGAAAAATCAAGACTACAAGGAAGTGCATGGAAATACATAGGGTAAATGATTGAATTTCAGACTAAAACTTGACATGTGGCCAATCTGGACCATTTCCTAGCTATCCAACAGTCAGAATTGCCACATCACTCTTCCACATGGTAGAACACATGCGCCCACGACCAATTTTACTCATGGGTTGCTGACCACAATAATTTTCACCATTCTAAATTCAAATTTGCAGCAAAAAACTCTTATTAGTGTTTAACCTTAAAAAATAGGAGAAAGAAGTGGTGTAGCCGTATTAATTTATTGGCAATTGAAGAACATACCACACATTTTTGTAAGAGTGAACTCAACAGGCTCATAACCCTCCACTGGGACAGAAATATTAACTTGATATGGAGTATCACTGGCCTCCTCACCTGAAATAGAGAACATGATAACTCAATAAAATCACATATCATGAACAAGATAAATATATCACAATAACTTGAAACAGACATACATCTCCAATCAATAATCAGTATTGTCGGTGACAAAGTGGTTGGCGGGCTCCCATTTGCTCCTGAGCCAGACAGCTCAACCTCCAGGCCTTCGTTAGGACTAACCTGGCACAAGGAATAAGTACATATTCAACTTTACAAGGAGTTCAACCAATGAAGGACATTTGGTTAAGTGTAATTTGTATCTTTATAACAGGTTCTGCCACCCAACACAGAGAAGTAAAAAAAATTCCTGGTAAGACATATGGTTAAGAAAATAAAATTACCTTAATGACAGGTTTCCCCACCAGACTAGAAAGAGCAGAACTTGCAGTCATATAAAGAGATACATGAGTCTGCTCAGTTCTGAAGCTGCAACATCCAGAAACTCTTGAGATACATAGAAAAAGCTCATGATTAACCAAATAAAAAATAAAGAGAAAATTACAATGCCAACTTAACTAGATAAGCATATGATATACTAACAGATGATGGTAAGAAATGGCTGGATATAAAACTGAGAGTATATATTAAGTGGGAAGATACAAAATTGCCAAATCTAGATTCCTTAAAGAATATGTCTATATATAGTCTTTCCATTATATTAATAAGTTTAGAACTTTTTTGAAATATATATTCTTTATGTTCAAGTCCTGGCTTGTACACATAAGGACGTAGAAGGGATAAACCCAAGAAAGTCAACAAGGATCATCAATCATACATTCAAGGTAGTTGCCTAGAGCCAACATATCAACAGGAAAGGAAGTGTAGCTACCAGGAGGTAACAGAAGTAAAATTAATATAAGAGTTCAAACTTTTATAAAGCCACAGAGATGGGCTGGAACAAGGCTTCGGCAAACAACATTAGCGTTCAGCAAGGTGCAGCAGTCCCATATTGGTGTAAGAAAACTGTCAGTAATTGCCATGATCATTCATCCATCAGATGCTACGACACAGCATCTACAGCAAATATGCCATCTTTGGTGCTTAGACGTTTAGTTTTGCATATATCCATACAGTAGCTGAATTATGATATTTCCCACATACCAATCGATACAGTATTTGGGCACTAGCAGCAGTGTCAAGAGAAGAAGAACTTGTGATTTCAAGAATTTCAGAATTCCTACTTTCTCTAGGAATCCTAGTCTCAATGGGAATTCTATTCCTACTCTACTATGGAGTTCTGTTTTCAGTTTCTTTTCCTATTTTGATTATGTTTTTGTCCTAGTTCAGACTGGATTAGGAAAGTCCTGTTATGAGTTGATTTTCTTTCATGATGTCAAATCCTAGTTGGTTTAGGACTCCAAACACAGCTGGAGGTTCTTGAGTCACTTTAGGAGTTGTTTTAAGTCTTTTATTGGTCAATCAAGTAGCCAGTCTGATTACTAGTTCTTTTAGGCTATTTCTAGTCATGTTATGAATCATATTCGGAGAGTTTATATATACTTTTTTAACCAGACATTAAGGCATATGGATCTTATTATGAATAAAGTGTGGCTTTGCTGCCCAATACTCTATGAGACAGATTAATCGCTAGGTCGGTTAGTGGGATGCTGATCAAGCCTTGGGTGTGATTCTCAAGTCCTCTTATAAGTTATAACTTCTTCTTCTAATTTCCTTCTTCATTTTTAATTCTCTGCAAACAGGTCAGTACTTCTGAGGTTATTTCTGCATATGCTACAGTTCTGGAATTTCTCAGTTTCTTGTTTATTTCTGTTGGTATCTCAATTCTGACCACATAATTTACAAGTGGATCTTAATCTGGACCTAACTGTGGTATTAAAATTTGAGTCTGTTTAGAAAATCAGAATCCTATCATTACTAGGATTTCTGATTTATCAGGCTTGATATTTAATCCAATTGCTGTTTTGACCCGTGTTTCAGTCTCTAAGAATATAATCGTGGTCCATTCTTAGATCTGGACTTCAATATGTTATTGCTTAACCTAATTATATCTATTTATTGCTTGAATCTTCACAACTGTTTGCTGATATCAATTCCTGGTTTGGAAAGTCCTATTTCAAGTAGTATTGTTCTAAAACTTGAGATCAGACATTTGGATCAGGTTGAACTTTTGATATTTTGTTCCTATGCCTGAAGAGAGTAACCCATTGAAATTTGATTCAAATCTGAGGTGTAGATTACTGCTTATCACTGATTTTTGAATTCTGGTCCTTATTTATTCACTGTGATTCTAGTTTTCAAATGAGTTTCTGAACCTACCACTTTAGGTTTCTAGAAACCCATCACCAATATTACTCGGTAAGGCACATAAAATCACAACATATTCTCTCCCAAGGTAGCAGATAGAGAAAAGTTCAGGACCATTATTGTGAATTGAAGTTCTATAGTTTCAGGATCCAAGGAAATGAAAATAAAGCTTATGTCTGTTCCTGATTTATTAGCACTAGACCCAACCATCATGCCGCCTTTTTGTAGCCATGCATGAGAAACTTAAAGGTGCACAATGAACTAAACAGAACCAACACTTTAAAAAACCAAATTACTTGCAAAAAATTCACCACCTGAATTCACGGTTAGACTTTTCAAAACCCAGTTGAGTCATCCCATTGTAAACCTACAATCCAGCAAAAGAAACCTCCTTAGTGACAAATTGGAGTTGAACTTGTGAATTCAGCAAGAAAAAAATGACTTCTTACAAGTTCCCATGACCGAGGATGAAAACCAACGGTAAAACCTTCAAATACACGAGGACCATGTTTCTCACACGGGACGGCAAGCTCAGCGCGAACCCTAAATTCAAATATAATACATGTTGAACTTGGAATTTCAAATCAGTCGGTGATATAGCAGGAAAGAAAGTCAAAATTAACCTTTCTTACCACTGCCAAAAACAACACTACTATTTTCTGGGGTTGGCTATGTGTGATTGTTTTGGAAAATAAGATGTGGCTTCCCATGTTCTAAACAAGTAAATACTTGTTTCATACATGCTGTTTCAGATGTTCTAACAACCAAATATCTTGTAGCTCATATCCCTCAGCCAGGCATAGAACGGTACAAAGAAGAGCTATGGCACGTGGACAATAAATTTCTTGCAACTTACAAGAACCTAAGGTACTTTTATGGTTTTTAAGACCAACCTGGATATCAGCCTAAAAAAGAGCCATTTTAGTCAACTGTCAATTACCAGATACAACAAATATGCCAGTGAAGTACGTATACACCTTACCATTCTTGTTTCTACATAATTATATGCATTACTCATCCCATACTAGAAGTAACTGAACCCTACATCTCATTCTTCATCTCTTTGCAGTGATTGACAACAATGGTAAAGAAGGCAAAGGTGTATTGTGATACAAAGTTGCTCATGACAGCATCAGCAACAACATTGAGAGGTGACATCTTCTAAACAGTGATTATCCTCAATTTCTTTCCTCCCATTTATCCTGTACCTTTTCTGTGCCAGCTCCCCCTCGATATTTTGCATTATTCTTATTTTTCCTTTTTTTTTATAAGTAATGTCAAATTATTTATGATAAGGAAATGATTCTGCAAAGTTTCCAAAGAGAAATAACTGTCTACTCAACCAAAACGAAGAAGGCATTAAAGATTAAAATATGTATATAAGGGCATTATAGTTGCACCAGTTTATTAGAAAACTAAAATAGAATATCACACCCATAGAAGACTGTGAAAAGTGAAAACACACCTTTGTATTTCAAATTGTCAAGAAAAATGTTTGAAATTGTAACATTTTTACATAAGCCAAGTTTCAGATTTTATATTTAAATGTCAAAGACTCTAATCATCGTTGCATGTATTCTATTGAAAATTTGAGGGTAAGCACTTCATGATGCAGATTCATCATAGAAATGGGCTTATTTATTTAAAAATAGGCCTAGGGTTGGGATACCTTTGATCCCATGGGTTCTCTATGTAATAGGCCACTTTAATGGGCCTAAAATAGGGGTATATAGGTTGCATACGAGATTAGCCCAATACTTAGTCTTATTTTTATGTTTTTAATTGAACCGGTTCAAAATTGATTGCATCCAATTGGGTCAATTTAAGTTATTTAGCCAAGTGTCTTTTAACTTAAGTTAGTAGGGTTAATTAGGCCTTTTCAGTATTTTAAGTTATTAATTTTAGATAGTAGTCATTCCCTTCCACGATTTATGATGGAAGAGTTTAGATTGTAAAAGGATTTGGCTGTTAGCCTATTTTATAAATATTCAAATCGTGGGAGGCTCCCCCACAAGTTTTATGAAGAAAAAAAAATTGTGTTTGCTTGGCTGCCATTGTTGCTGCTGTCTTGCTCCTTGTGAGTGTGTGCATCCTTGTGGTTCTATCAACGTGGAAAGAGATTGGTAGAATCCAGTTGACTCTTTACGCCGTGACAGCTGGGAGGATCTCTCTCTGGCGGTGGTTCCATCCTTCATTGCTCAAGCTTGCTGCCATTGGAGTTCTGCTGTAAATTTGAATTTTAAATTCTGTTTCCATTCCTCTTCCTTCCCCATCATTCCCCTTTTATTTTGTTGAATCCTTTAAACCCTAACCGGCATCTTCCCCGCAATTGATCCCTTTACTTTTAATTTGAATTCCCATAAACCCTAGTTAGTCTTAATTCTGTCCAGACCTGTTCCCTCATCAGAATCCTCTCATTTTTTTACCACAACTTCTCCTTAATACCCCCTACACTCGACCTAGCCTGCTGCCCCATCCTAGCACCCTAAACCCTAACTGACATTGTCTCTATGAAACCCAAAAACACCCTAAATTCTGTAAAACCCAATTCAGCCATCAGAAAACCTTCATATTACAGTCGAACATCCCCTTCCCTGTTTAGAAAACTTGACCTCAGCCCCAGCCCCAGCCCTCAGATCCCACTCAAAACGCTAAATTTGACCTAAATTCTAAACCCTAACCCTAATTCTGCAGAAATTTCAAACTATCCCAAATCCTAATATTTTTATACTATAATAACCCCCTAGACCTGCCCATTAAAACCCTATGAACCTCATCATCAACATCTCACTCAAACCCTAATTTTACCCTAATTTACCCATACTTAACCCAATCGGCCAGCACTGTTTGAGTTCCTCTTTTACCTAGCTCCTAGTAGGATTGTCTTCTATTCTAGGACTACATTACTTCACAAATAATTTATTTCTTTTTTCCACAAAATTTCTACCCACTATTTTACATGAAATCTGTACAGTAAAAACTTCTTGAATACGTTTTCAGAAATCTAGACTTGAGAAATTTCTCGATAAGTATTATTCTAGCTTTGCCCAACATCTTAGTGAAAATGTATTCCTGTTGGTGAACCTTATTCTCAAAGAATTGTGATATTCCAGTACAACAATACCCCATGGAAGTTTAGAAATCATGCACTGAAAAGGAGGCATCAATTGGCTTAAAAATAACTGAAGGTTTAACCTGGTATTCAGGGAAGATCAAAGAATTAATTGACAAGAAACAAAAGGAAATATACAGTTTCAATTAAGTCAAGATCAGGTGAAGACCTGCAAGTTGAATCGTAAGTCACATTGCATATGCAGCCCAATTCACCTGGAAATGGGAAGAAGAAGAAGATCCCATTAATTCCCAGGCACTAGAATACAAAGCAAATAGATTCAGTTGCAAATATAGGACCCTTATACTGATGCAACCACAACAGGAAATAGCTTTCAATGGTTCTCTTGTGACTCGTTTGGTGTTTTCAAACCCAGTCCCTGAAAGGACCAAAATCTTCAAGGCATCATTAACAAACAACACGTAAAGAATAGACTCCGCCCCCCCCCCCAACCCTCTCACCATCCAATCAATTGAAGAATTAAAAATGCCAACATCCATTTGATGAGTTGAAGAATAGCCAATTTCAACACTGAATCGGATAAATTTGTAGGCACTTTCTCATCCGCAAGTCTAAGAGCGAGCATAAGATGTTTAGTAAACCGAAGGATAGTTTTGAAAGAAAAAAGTTAATCTGGTCTAAATCCATCAGCTTTTTGAAATGAAAAGAACACATTCCTCACTCGCTCAACATCTCAAAACAGTGAAGCTCAAGCAAGTCAAATACTATGTGAACTTGAGGATCAAACAGCTACAAGAAAAGTAAACAAAGAATCCAGAATATTTTTTGCAAAGTTAAATGGAAGCAGAGAGGGACTTTTGCTGAGGTACTTTTCTTACGAAAGTCAAGGCCATATGGTAACATGGAAGAGATTAACCCAGATGCACTCTGCTGCTAAACTAATTCCACTTATTGTGGCTATTTATCAAATTTAAAATGAAACAAGCATACACTTCGAACAAACAGATTCCAGCAGAGGGAAGGATTACAACCTGATATAACCAATTTTTAAAGCCAGTTTTATAAAGCTTGATACAAAACATACATAGTATTAAAATTTTTAAAAGAAAAATAAAAACAGAAATTCTGAACCAGACATGGGAATAGGTCAAGAGCAAATAAGTAACTACCTATGAAGTCAACTGGGACAGTATTAGTAAGATGGGATAGAGCATCTTTCCCTTTTTTAATTTGATTTAGGCCTAACAAAATTTATGTTCCATCAACTAATTTAAGGTCCAGAATTTTATGAAGATTATTAACACCATCAGTGTTGTTCAACGAGGCTGCAGTCAGTAGGGCTGTAAAAAGACTGAATACTGAGCAGGTACAAGTTTTTCCATATTTGGCCCCATTATATAACTGGATAAGAAATCTCAGTCAAATAAATTGCAGATCTCTAGGGTCATTGGCCTGAATTCATATTCAAGTCTGTTTAATATCTGATTATCAGATCATGATATTCATACAATCATACCTGATTAAGCATAAAATTTATAAAACAACAATTATAATGAAGCACAGAAAAGTACAAATCCACCATCAGACTGTTGGAGCAGCAGAACCATGATGGAAAGGGGAAAGGGAGAATGCTAAAATGGAGGTATGCCTTTTTTTGTTACATACCTAGAAATAACCCTCAAATCCACTATCTGTAAAGAATATAAATGCATACACAGAACATAATCCGATATAATCTGATGAGATATAGGTCTATCCATATTCAACTGATTAATAATCAAATATTGGATAGAAAGGTTGAATCCTAATTCGATCAGATTTTGGATCATCTCATTTCAGAATAACCAATTTGGATGAGTCAGGTATGACACTGGTTTGAACCCAAACGGCAGGACAGAGTTGTGGTGTTAAAATTGGAAAGATACTTCTCAGTTATCCATGTGAAGTATTTTTAGGATTCTAAACATTCAAAGCCAAAAATATTCCAAAATCCGGGTACAGGAAGCCAGAAAAGCAGAGAGTTAAGATCCCTCCTGCTTTGGCGGTAGTAAAATTCCATAGTTGATTATAGCATAGACCTAGGATCAAATCCCATTCTCACTTACCTGAACGAGACCAAAAGTTTTGAAGGTAACAGTTGTGACACGATGGTAAGAACTTCATATAAGTTAATCCAACAATTGAAGTTCGTCCCAGTATATCTAAACTCTTCCCACTAATTATAAACTGGAAATACAGTAAAGAAATGATCACACACCTTTACATCTTCCATTTAAGCAATTTCCACATATAATATCTACCTGCAATTACATAACGTGACAAGTATCCCAGAGGTCATCGCATAAAATTACAATGTCAACAATGGTTAACTTATTCTCAACCAAGTAAACAATAGAGGTCCCAACCTGAGCTGTACGTCCCCTTTTATCAAAGCTTTGCTCACAATTCGTCAAATCACCATTGTAAAATCCCTGGATTTGCAAGGCAGGCCAATTGAATGAAAATGTTCAAGGCCATACAACTTCAACTCTTACAATAAACATAAATCGAGTCCAAAAAGGAATTAATGCAGAAAATTCTGAGAAATTATTCACAAAACAACCATTAGGAGCTTCCTAGTTTCCTTTTATAAATAACATATTAACAATTATGTCAAAATGTACCCAAGATCGCACACATCAATAATAACCAATTCAAATCACTAAAATATTTCAATTTTAACCATGACCAAAATCAGGTAAGAAATCGATATTTAATTCCCCGACATCAACAGTCTTTCACCATGCAAGCCATCAAAAGCAAAATTGTCCACAGTACTCATTTACTGTTGCAAGGAGTTGCATCAAGCATATCAAAATGAACCAATTACACACTAGAGATGACAATTATTCCTCATCCCTTTAATCACCCATGGCCTGAATGGAATGAAGACTATCCCCCAAAACAAAAATCCAAGCTGAGCCATTGTAAGGTTCTAACTATAGTTGGAAGGGAGGGGGAATTCCCAGTTATATGCAAAATAGGCAGCCAAACTTTAGAGAAAGACTAGTATGACATGGAGAGAGAAATTGAACTATTATGTATGGGGCCTTTCGGCTGATTGCTTTTCTAATTTTTTGTTGTACCATTTGTATATTATCCCATTTCGCTCATAATTCATTGATATAGATCAAGAGAAAATGGAATCCAAGTTCAAACACAAAAATAACTCATTTCTTGGTTTATGAGTAATTGGCAAACAAATTAACCCAGTGTATAAGTTTAATCAGAAATTTCAGGGTATATAAATTAAAAGAACAAGTGAAATAAAGCCATTTTTAATGCTTTTCCTCTCTAATAGAGGATTGATTGTAGTTATCGCTCCATGTTGAGAGGCCCAAGTATGAAAAGTCAAACATTATGAAGAAGTTAATGAACAAAGCTAGAATCGTTCACTTCACAATCTGTTATTTTCAGCAATTTCAGAGGTCCCATTTCCAGAAGCATTAGGGACATACTTGAACAAAGCTCACGCGCCCAACACCAGCCATAAAATAGGTGGAAGTATCGAAACGGCCAAAATCAACATAACCCTACGGCAAACACATGTTTACACATTTATTAGAATCCACAACATATCATGAAGTTTTCTGACTCCACATGTATAAATATTCTCAAAAGTTATTCAACACAGGCAATGTTTCACATAATGATAAACTTGAAGTTGCCACACAAAAGAAGCAGCCAAGAACATACAATTCCCTGATGTATTCACTGGATTTATCAACTAATGAAAATCCATCACTTATTTGGAGACTACTGATAAATTATGTTTCATTATTATGCACAGTACAAAACAAAATACTGGCAATGCCAAGCAATAGCCACAATCTCACCATCTTCAGAAACAACAAAACAGCTGAGATAAACCAATAAAAAAGTTGGAGATAAACCACCAACAAAACAACAGCATCCATACAAAGGCATGGATTAACCATCATACATGCTGTTCCTTCTAAATGCAGCCTTGGCTAAATCTTCCTCTATTTCAGTCATCACTCTGGCACACATTCAGAACTAGATGTTCAGTTATTTTGCTAGACATCTGACTGACATAATTTTATTATATAAGCACGGAAACCCTAAACTTTCTCCCTTTCCCACTAAGTTACAACCACGTCTGGAAGATTAGGCTCTTCGGTGAAAGTCAGGCTGAAGAGAATGGCAAAAGCCCCATTTTACTGGATCCAGCTATACTATCAGTCCACTCCATGCATACCAAAGTATCCATTTCTGCAGCCTCAGATTCCCATTCAAGCACCAGCCAAAATTTAGCACTGAAAAAGAATATATATATATATATACCGCAACATCATCCCAACAAAAAGGGGTAGGCCACATGGATCCTTGCTCACCAATCGGCTCTATTCGAAGTCATATATGAAACAAGGCCTAAGCTAAGCATGTCTTTGCTCACCACTACTCCTATGGTTAATTTAAGCCTGCCCCTGGCTCTTTTAGTTCCCAATCTGAATCAAATCACTCCTCCATACTAGGGCATCCCAAGGCCTCCGTTGGACATGGCCATGCCACCTCAAACGACTCTCTCTAAGCTTATCATGAATCAGAGCTACTCTCAACCTAGTTCTAATATGGTCATTTCCTTACCTTATTTTTTCTAGTTTTTCCACACATCCGTCTCAACATCCTCATCTCTGCTACATATAGTTTATTTGGATGACACTTCTTTACTGCCCAATGCCGACCCCATTAAGTTGAGATAAGGCTGAGTTGAGGTGGCACGATACATCATAGCCGGTTGAATGACCATCCTATAAAATTTTCCTTTGAGCTTTAAAGGAATACACTGATCACACAGCACTCCAAACGCACCTCTCCACTTCATCTACCCTATTTTAATCATTTGGGCAACATCATCCTCTTGTCACCTTCTTTATTTATGATTGAGCCCAAATATCTAAAATAATCACTTTGTGGAATCTCTCTCTCATCAATATTCACCAACTCATTACCCGTCCTAGTGAGGCTAAAATTACACACCATTTATTATGTCTTAGTTCTACTTATCTTCAGACCTCTGGATTCCAAAGTTGACCTCCATAGCTCCAACTTGGCATTAATCCCTACTTTTGTCTCATCCACCAAAACAATACCATCCACAAAAAGCATACACCAAGGAACCTCATCTTGTATGCCTCTGGTTAGGTCATCCATTGATAAATGCAATTGTAATTGGGAATTTGCTGCCTTGGCCCCCCACAGTCCTGACGCTAGTCTCCACACCATCATGCATATCTTTAATTATATCCACATATTTAAATAACACCCTTCTCTTCTCTAGTATATTCCAGATTAACTCTCTGAGGACTCTGTCGTAGACTTTTTTTAAGTCGATAAAGACCATATGGAGATCCCTCTTGCCTTCTCTATATCTTCCCATGAGTCTCCTAAGTAAGAAGATAGCTTCCATCATGGTTCTCCGTTATGGTAGTTTCCTTTCTCAGGTGGGTTTCAATAACCCTCTCCCATAACTTCATCATATGACATTAATTTTATGCCTTTAGAGTTATTACAGCTTTGAATATCCCCTTTATTTTTGAAAATCTGACCACGATGCTTGCTCCTCCATTCATCTGGCATTTTCTTTATATCCATAATCTTGTTAAACAGATTGGTTAACCATGATACACCATAGATTCCTAAGCTCTTCCACACTTCTATTGGAACTCCGTCTGGACCTGTAGTCTTGCCGACTTTCATCTTTCTTAAGGTTTCTTCAACTTCAGACACCCTAATTTGCATACATATCTACGGCATGTGGTGTCTAAATGAGTACTACAGCCTTCTGGGGTACAATTACTCGAAGGGTCTTCATTTGGTAGTCTGTCGAAAATCGAAATATTCTTTCCATCACTCATACCAGTTGGATGACAAATATTGCAGTGATCAAAGGGAATGATAATATGTTCACACCGCCATGTACTGATCTCTCAAAACATGTTTGGAAGTAATCTTTTCAAAAATTCCTAGCATGCTACAGCCAAAGTTCATTTGAGGACAAGATGCAATCTACAACGACGAGCATTTTACTTGAAAGAATATTCTATTCCAGTTCCCTCTTAAGAATGTGCATTATTCCCCACAAATTCTTCCACAGATTACCAAAATGCCCCAGCTTCCACTACAAGATAAAGTAAAGAATATCCCACTAATGATACAAGCCAAAACAAAGAGCGTAAAAATTTGATAATCAAGTATACAACCACAGATATAGGCTTCTAGTTCTTTTTGCTTTAAAGAATGCCTTTGCAGCAAGTTGCCTCCCACATAAAAGACCTAATCTTAGGAAGGACTAAGAGGGAAACACCTTTCTATATGGAAAAATTGATGATTTGGGAAGATCATTTGAAAAAATGGAAGAAAATGAGGGGAAAAAAAGATTTAGACAACAAAAGCGGATACAGCTCTGAGTGGGGGAAGCAGAGAAATCCTTATGGTCCCATCACTAACATTGTAAAAAATGAAGGTGATAAAGGAAGGGATTAGAACCATCACATGGCTTCTATTTCTTCTAATTCTGGCTGCTAATAAGATTTTCAGGTCAGATATGGAATGAATGACTAGAAGCAGAAGAGACCACCTCATCCCCCCCCCCATGCCTCGCCCAATATTTTTTTTTGGCTCATCTCAGAGCAAGATAAGAGGAGTTGGACCCTTTGCCTGATGGTTCCTCATCTAGAATTTTTTCATTTCACTAAGGAAAACCTTTCTGTACTGACTGCTTGCAAGGCACCATGAAAATTTCCAGCTGCCTATCAAATTCATGTTGGAGGAAGTTCACAAGAAGGTGAACAGTTGACACCATGCAAATAAGATCAATTATTTATGAATATTATGGACCAGCTGGAATGCTTAACACCTTTTGGGTTAAAAATATTATGTCTCCTCCCAGGTCTACGCAAGGATTCAAGCAGTTTGAAATCGTACACAATCAGCTATGGTGGAAGGATGGTTTATTAGTGTTATAAATGTAGTCTGAGTCTGTCATTGAGGTTTTCCCACTTCAACAAGTAGATCCACATCACTCCCTCTACTATGAAAATTTTATTTGGGTGGAACTTCAGATCTGTCAACTCTATAGCTGATGAATGATCTAGCCAGCGTGTTGGGATATCTTCATTGACTCTCACCCCCTCTTTAAGTTACTACGAATCTCCACCATTACATTCCAAGAATGGCCCTCAATTCTCTTTTACAACAATGGGTTAATGATTCAAAAATACAATCCCAGCTCACTAGCAGTTTTCAATTAAAGTTACACTGCCATTTCCCCAGGGTCTCTAACTTACCACAGTTAACCAAATTGTCTTTCTTCTCCCATCAAGCCCTGCAAGCCATGGAAAGTTCCTTGTTAACCACTCACACCTAATGGTAAGGTGGAGTGACCTTGAAAAATCTGATTTTTCCCTTTTTAAAATATAATCCATTGTTTAAACAACCAGCTACTTGCCATGGCCTCTCTACAACCAGGTACCAGAAAGTATGCACTTTTGGATCCCTCTCCCAGGGGTAAATCCAGAAAGGTATCAAGTTGCAATACAATGCAGAAAGACTAAAATTAAGTTGATAGCTCACATTTTTTCTTACTATAAAATACTTGCTAGTTGCTACTAGCAATGACAAGTGCTTCACCATGCATACAATTAGCTGATCCCTTTGGGAATACAGGAGAGTAAACTACATTGGAAAGATCAACTGCTCTCACTGTCACTAAGGTTTTCGAGACAGTTGCCAAATGCATGTTAGAAGATGCATATACAATGTTATTAGAAGAAGAGAAGCGGAATGTTAAACTAGTTGAGAATGATGATTTGGAAATACCGTTTGAGATCTACTCTCCACATCTCTACAAAATCTAACAACTAAGTCAGAATCCTGCACAACAATGATGTCATGGTCAGTGTATCCATTAAATCCCAACATGCCACTGCATGGTGGACAATTATGAACTATCTTTAATACATTAGACAAGGGTATTTACCTTTCCATCGTACTCGAATGGGTGCCCAATCCAGCTAGTCTATCACAGTTTAGAAGAAAACAGTTTCTCGGAGAGTGACAGTTCAAAATTTAAATGGAAGCATTAAAACAGTGTTTATGAAATTTAATGCAACCTGACTGTGACTGACCAACAGCATATAGGTGGCACCAGTTCAGACAGAAGTGAGTGTGATCCACCATTCAAAAGATCTCAACAAATTTAGAAGATCTCTAATCTGGAACTTGCTGGATAGTGATCCAACCCGTGGCATATTAACATAATCTAAGATGCCTTAGGCAGACAGTCCATTAAACACAAGGGGCACCCTAGTAGCTACTTTTCCTGACACTGAGTCATCCTAATCGAAAAAATGTGCAAATGGAACAGGAATAGTTTTCAGATGATATGGACCCCCAAGAGATGAGTGAGAGCTGAACATTTCTTGGGGGTCGCACTCTAACACCTTAAATATCTCAGAATATTTGACAGCATACAGAGTAGTAAGATACAAAATCAAAAAGGTGACCGCTGTTGTCAAAGGCATAGCAATTGGAACTCGGTGCAACAACTGATGCAGCCCCAGGTACCTGAAAAAGAATGGCTGTCCAGAAAAGGTGGGGAGGCAAAAGCACATTAGGAAGAGACCAGATAAATGGATTTCTAGAACACAAAAATCATCAAAGTTTTCTCAAACAGCGGGCTCCATTTCATTCTTGAATTTCTGTAAATTAAAAAAAATTGGTATGACAAAGAAGTCTAGGAAAAATCTACACTTACCAACAATTGGTGTTATGACAAAGCAGTCAAATAAATTTACACTCAAGGATCTTCTCCCACTCTGCATCTCTGCAAAGAACATATGATAAACGAACTCAACATGTGACATATGACAACTAAGGAACAATCAAATACAGAAACGGGCCTGCCAGTTTGCCTGCTTTGGGGTGGGCAGTTACAACTTACAGCCATGTAGTACTTTAGTCTTTAGATGATGATTTTTTGTTTGGAGAGGTGGGGAGAATGAGAAATATGATTGGAAGAAGAAGCAGGCAATCCAATAAATAAAATAAAAAGGAAAAGCTTAAATATCCAAACTGTGGATGATGATCATCTGATCAATTTCAATTTCTACAATTCATCACTAAGAAGGGACCTGTCTGATAGGGTCCAACTCCCTACCCCCAGCTTACAAATGCATCACATGTCCTGTTATCAGGGTTTCAAGTATTGGATGGGACTTGTTCACTCTGCAATTTACAGGATGAAATCTACAGGCAAGAACATACTTATGAGGAGTGGATAAGCCAACCTGGATCAGATGGGTAGCATTAGGATTGTCTAGCACCAATCCAAGATCAAATCCTGATCCTTGCCTACAACTGCTATTCGAGACAGTTCAGATTTTGTATCTGTAGATTAAAAAGATAGACTGTACCTACAGGATGATTAAGATCAATGTATGAGTAAGGAGGGTGATCTTCCGAATCAAATTAATACAAAATTCGACGAGATTTAAGAGATGTTTTTACAATATAGGGATGAATTGTGAAGAGTGTTGCATGGGTATAGCTACAGAATGAATGAATTGTGCCTGCAAAATACAAAAAGATAAAGAACAAGCTTGGGCTTTCCGGAACTTGTCAATTTTGCGAGCCTTGGTGCAACAGTTAAGTTGAGCTATTGCAACCAGTTGTTTGTGGGTTCAAAACTTGGAAACAGCCTCTGCTGCAAAGCAGGGGGTAAGGCTCCATACATTTGCCCCTCTCAAACCCTGCAGTAGCAGGAGCCACATGCACTGGGTTGCTCCTTTTTTTAATTATGCAGGAAGAAGCGAACTACAACAACCTGCATGATGCACCAACCTTACCTACAAACAGACTAAAAAAATGGAAATCTCAAAAAATGTAAAAAAAAAAATAAAATTAATAAATACCTAAAAGAAAGTAAAGGAACAATTTAACTCGTTATCAGCAACTCTTGTTATGAAAAAAATACTACTGGAATCGCTCCAATACAGCACTACTAATTGCTAGTATTGAATAGTCACAACAACAAGAAGAAACTGCCTGAAAATTGATGAGACGGTCATTTCTTTCATTATAATATAGAATCACCAGAGATTCTACAGAAGAAGACAATCAACCTAGAATTCCAAATCACTGCAACTTTCTGATCATTTAACTGAAGTTGGACATTCTAGATAAGCTACACTAATCTCACTTTTCCTAACACCACAGCACTTTGATCTTTGGCGTTTCACAGAGTGAATTGTCTGTTTACTGAATTATGAAGAATCAAAGTAGTGTTAAGATATTGCTCATTGTTAGACATTTTCCTTAAAATCAAATATCACTCCATTGATTCCATTTGAATTATTTAGACAAGTTTTAGTGACAGTGACAATTATAGAAATAGAAACACTAAAACTGGCTCATAAAATTTAGCACAGCCGAATCAAATCCAAGCAATTCGCTTTACGGGTTTTCAGGGAATTTAATTCTCTTCTTTCTTTTTCACAATATGTAACATCGAAAACAACTAAGATAAATGAGTTTTTCCACCATTCCTGACGACCAATTAAAGTGATTTTTTTTTTTATAACACATTTCTCAAGAAAATATATCGCCATTTATGCCCCAAATTTCAAGTTTAAGGATGATTCAAAGGGAACTAATGAAATGGGTGTAGAACCTGAATAGCTTCTCTGGCGCGTTAATCCAAAGTCCAAACAACAAACACGTTGTACTGTTTGAGAATTGGTTTTTGCTTTGGCTCGAGTAAACCTGTCCGGCTCCGGCAACGCGCAGGTTTTTTGGGAGTTGTTAAACATCGCATACCTGGTAAAGTTTTGTCTTCGTCACCGGTTTCGAGAGAGTCAAAAATCGGGATCGGATCGGTTCGGTCAAGGCCCATCTAGTTGGGCCGATCCTTCCAAAAACTAGGGTTAGGGTATGTTCGAGCTAATTCCTCAGTCCTCACTAATCCTCTTGCCATTATGTGGCAAACATGGTGGCCACATGCTATCTGCTCAGTGTGATCGAGATATGACGACAATCTTGGTGGTGTAGGTGAGTTATATCATTAACTCTCGTTCCCTATTGTTCCAAGTGAAAAACACTCTTTTTCATTTCAATGCAAAGGTCAGATGTTGTGGTTTAAGATGTTTTTTCTTCATCACATGTGAAGAAAAACTCGGTCTATGACATTCTTGTAATGTTTTATAGTTGTATCCATCATAACTTGTCGTAGTTGTAACTATTGTGGAATAATGTTGCACAAGCTAAACTTTGATTGTAGAAAGTCTCTTTGTTGTTTCATTCTATGATATTTATTTGGGAAAATTTCACGGACACCCCCTAAAAGTATCCAATATCTCATAAACTTACCATACTTGGTCAAAATAGCAAACTTCCCCTTGATGTTAAGCAGGGTGACCCCCCAAGATAAAACGTCGATTTTACCCTCTTAGTTATTTAAAAAAAAAACAAAATGAAATATCCATTTTAACCCCAAAGTTGAAATGTCCATTTTAACCCTAAAATATCAACCTTCCCCCTTCTTCCCTCTTCTTCCCTATTCCAACAATCTACCTCCTCCCCCAAACCCTAACTCGATTAAGGATCCTAAAAGTTATTCTTATTTCTTGTACAGAGCTACCTCATTGTACATCAAGATCGATGGCATAAACATCAAATAGCTGAAACGATGGAGCGATTATTTATCCAAAGAACGAATGCAATTATACACAACTTAAAGATTCTTTGTAGCGAAAAAAGCACAGGAACTTTATAGATTAACAATACATACCATTGAAGCTAGAGTTCTCGGTTTAGATTTTATCTAGTAAAACAGCAACAAGAAGAAATAGAAGGTAAGATAGAGAGAGAGAGACAGACAGAGAAAGATTGTGATTGGAAATATACAGGGGAACTGTGAAGTAGAATCTGAATTTATCCATTACAAGTTACAATAAACGATTTGGAAATCAGCTTCAGAAAAGGAACTTTCAACCTAAAAGCTTCGAGTGGAAATCAAACAAATATAATTATTGGAATATGTATAGATTTGTAGAAAATTTGTATGAACTCTATTTGAGCAGCACTTTTTAAAGTTCAAGGAAGAACCAGAAAAAGAAGATCCAGACAGGATCAACCAAAAATTGTGGAAAAGCTCCGAAGATAAAAACAAATCAACTTGAATTGAGACTGCGAAAATAGAAGTAGAATGCTCGCAACTCTGATAATCCTACTTCCTACCTTCAGAGATCGAAAATCCACCAGAGTAAATTGAATATCGAGATCCTCGGTTACAAAACTCAGATCAAAACCATCCGAAGTGGCTGGAAAATGACGGAACCCTGGAAACCGAGCTTCATATGCTCTGAAAAATGAAATCTCTTCTCTCTGAGTCTCCTTCTCTCAGACACACCCTCCGCGAAATCGAAGCACAAATGGTGCCTTGCAAAGCCCCTTCCCTGTTCTTGCTTCTTCCGCCTTGAGACCATGGAAAACGATGAAGAGAATGGTTGTTCTTTGGGGTTTTACCCTTAAAGGGTATTATGGGAAGTTCACCTGTGGTAAGGGTAATTTCGCCATTATAATAAAACCAACACCTACTTAACCCCAAAATCCTAACGGAGTGGACTAAATTCATATATCTTCATAAAATATGGGTAGTCTGTGCCTTTTTTATCAAAAATGGTAAGTTTATGAGATATTTGATACTTTCAGGGGGTGTTCATGAAATTTTCCCTATTTATTTTGGTTAAATCAATTATTTATTTTGTTCTCATATACTGAATGTTTGTTTCCAATTTCTTTGATGTTGTTCCCTATCATATTCTATTAATTGCAAGGTTCTTGAGGGGATGGATTAATATTCAAACAAAGAGAGGGTTAATTATTTTAACAACAAAAGATAAAAATGTCGATTGCAAACCGACAAATTTAAAAAGAAAATTGAAACCCTAAAAAAAAGAGTAATGCGAGCAAGGAGAAGTGCAAGTTATGATGGATAGAAACCCTTAGAATTTTGTCACTCTATATTCATTGTTATGATATTTCCATTACTACTTGTTTCTAGTAGGACTCAGCTTCTATCCACCATAGTGGAGATAATCTCTTCATCTACCCTAGTTGACTCTCTAATTGAATTGGAGAAGTGTATTTTTCGGACCGTGAACAATAAGGGATGGGGATAACAATGAATCTAAAATCCAATCATAGCGGCCAAATCACCATTTATGAAGCATGGGTAAAAAGAAACTTAGTCCCTATTTAAAATTTCATCAATGAAAATGGTTTTTTATGTATTTCTATAATCTTCTCTCACTATGAAAGAGTGAGGATTGAAAAAGTAGTTCATCCCAAAAAATTAGAGAAGTAAAGATGTGTAAGTTCAAAGTCCCTAATTTCGAAGGATAAAGTTTTTCTCTACCAATGGAGTAGGGTTCATCCATCTATTTAGGGTCATTATTACTTTACTCTAATTTTCAAAAAGAATAAGAACAACGAGTGGATGCTAAAATATGCTATTTATAACATGATTTATTTGCTCTCTCATTGTTAATACCGTGAATTCATTTGTTGTACACTCTAACCACCTATCAAATGGATAATCTATCTTTAAGGCCTCATTTGTTTAGCATAATAGTTTGCAAGGGGTGGGAAAGTTGTGGTAAAATGCTGATTGGCATTGCAACAATCCTACCTCAGGCTATTTGTTTACGAGGGAATGGGAATGTTGAGATAATGGAGGGAACATAATCATTACCATTGTCTGTTGTTATGGCATTGCAAATCCCGTAATTTTTCCACTCCTTGGCTGTACAAAATCCCACGAAATACACGGGATTTTGCAACTTTCCCATAGAATGCTACAGTAATCCATCAACTCTTTACTTTTCCAAACACATGAGACCCACCCTTCGGTAATCCCACAACTCTCCCACCCCATAAACCCCTTCAAACTAACAGTGCCTAATGGATATGATACCAATATATCTATTCGGGGGAGGTTTTTGTACACGGCCATGTATGGTACATAATTGTGTTTTCAACCGTTGGATGGGTATGACTGTGTACAGTACACGTTTTCTAATCCACATCCAACGATTGATGACACGATTATGCACCATGCACGATTGTGTATGAAACCTTGCCTATCTCTTTTTAAAATAAATTTTGAAAAAAAAAAAGCTTTGTTCGGGAGTGTGGCCTACACCAACACTCCAATGAGTCTATCTCCCCACCCCCATATGAAAAATCACCATATAGACACTTGGGAGTGCTGATGTAAGCCACACTTCCGGAGAGAAAACTACTTCTCATGAATTTTATACACATTTTTTTTAGTGCAAGTGCATTTAATCCCTGGAAAATAATCTCCTTAAATTCCTTAAGTTGTGTAGTGTAGCAGTGTTAGGTGGAGATGTCGTCACGGGGCAACTCAGACATTCAACCGTCCGAGCTCATTGACCTATGTTAATCTTGGGCCATTGGGTGTCTGAACTGCCAGGTGTCGACAACTCCATCTAACATTGTCGCACCACACGATTCTAGGAATTGGAGAAGATTAAAATCCCCAATCCCTTTTGTTCTTATAAATACCCCTTCCCACCTTTAAAAGAGCAACAATGAGAGAGAGAGAGAGAGAGGGGGCTGAAGAAATAAGGGCTCAGAGGCTCTAAAGGGTTCCCAGATTGAACAAAATAGCCCAATGACGACGTCTGAAGTCTGAAAGAGCCCTGCATTCCAATTTCCAGATCATTACTATTACACAAGCCTAATAAGAGTGCAGAACTGAACCCCAAAATGCCGGAATCTTGGGCAATACGAGAGAGCAAGATTTAAAAAATAAACATGGCGAAACAGTCGGTCGGTTGGATCAAGTTCCAAAAGAGATGGCTATTGCTGCTTATCGTCTTATTTACAATTTCAACCGCTATTGTGTTCGTCATCAGAGCTGCATTCGACTCCTGCGATCGACATTATGAAGATTCAGGCGGTCGGGTTCATGTAGCTTCGCAGATAGGAAGCATTGCGAATCCGCTCGACTTTATGAAGTCGAAGCTTGTCCTACTGGTTTCTCATGAACTATCTCTTTCAGGTACTCCTCGGATCTCACTGCCGTTAATTAAGTGTTGTGCTTCGAGTATTTTTGTTTTTGCTTTTTTCAGATGTCATTTCTTGTTTTCGTGCGTAAAATTTGTCCTCTGTAATGGATTTCCGGTGAACACGTTTCTTATAACTACCTTGTAATACATTTTCATTGTGCCACGAAGAGAACTTATATGTTGTGCAATGGAGTAGCTTTGTTTGTGTTACTGTTACTGACCAAATTAGGGGGTCACAAGACCAAGGATTTGTTTTGCGTTTGTGTTGTTCTCATCTTGAGGTTGGCCATCAATACATTGAAGGGGAGCAGGGTGCCAAATAATAGATTTTTCTATCGTAGTTATTATCATCATCATCATCATCACATCTTCACATTATTATTACAATGCGTTTATTATTACTATTACAGTCTGCTCACATATGGAATTACGTACGACGGGTGAACTCATAGAAGTACTTGTCATTTATAATTCCTTCATTTTGATTAGTTGAAGTAATAATTTGTCTACTTTGTGGAGCATTCAAAAGAGCGTTTTAATGCAGGTGGACCATTGTTGTTGATGGAGCTAGCATTTCTTCTAAGAAGTGTTGGTGCTCAAGTTGTTTGGATTACGATCCAACGGCCAATTGAAACAGATGAAGTTGTATACAGTCTAGAGCATAAGATGTTGGACCGAGGAGTGCAGGTAACATATATATATATTTTTTTTTTAAAAATGTGCTTCTGGCTCTTAATTTTGTTCTTTCTCACCAATTTGCATGGCTGTTATTCTATTGATCTTCAATAGATCTTTATGATTAAGAGGTTCATCGTCATTCACATTGTTGGGAATGCCAACTTCAGCTGTCTCATTTATTTTTTTGCCAAGTCCTCACTGTATTGACAAACCAGCATTATTTGGCATTCATGATTGCTGAGTAAAAGTTACCCCTAGGATATTTTAATATTTTTATAAACATTTTATATCCAATTTACATGGATTATGTTTTGATGATACACAATGGATCATTTTCCAAGGACAAGTACACACTGGCCTTACTTTATTTTCTTTCACTTTCTTTTGTCTTAATTGTCTGACTGTTTTTCCCCTTTTGCATGCATGAGAATGGAAATTGCTTATATTAGTGGAAATAAGCCCTGGATTGGGTTATATATATGTTTGGGTCTTTGGTCCAATGGATTTTCTTTGTAATAAACCACTTTAATAGGCCTAAAATATAGGTAGGAGGTAGGAATACATGATTTCCTTTGTCAGTTAGTCTAGTTAGAGTTTAATTTCTTTATTTTTATTAGTGTTTTAGTTAGGTTGTATTAGGTCTCTATGGTCCAGCCTTGTTTGAGTTGTTTTTTCATATTTTATTCATAGTTATAATAGCAGTAGACCTCCATAGACAGCTGTTAGCTGGAGGAGTTTTAGGCTTAGTTTGAGTCCTGTTTAGAGTCTGTTATTTAAACATATGTGAGAGTAATGCCTTACCCACGAATTTTGATGAATTAAAGAAAGGCTTTTTCTTCCTTTTTGTCTTTGGATTCAGGCTTGCATCTGTGGGATTCTGGTGTGTTTACTCTTGTGGGATTTCAGCGTTTAATTGCTGTGAGATTCAGTGGTGAACCCTGGTGGGATTTCATGTTGGGGTATTAATGGGATTACAGCTCTGCAATCAGGTGGGATTCCTGATTATATTCTTCTTTTCTTTTTTACTATTCTAGTCATCGATAAAGGTCAGTTTGTGTCATCTATCTATACCCCGTGGCTAGTACTTTTCTGTTTCCGTGTTGCTTTCTTAACATTAATCTTTTACTTATTATTCTGCCCTATATTCTTCAATATTGTCTTCTGACTCTATTTCCAGTTCTGTTTGTAAATTCTGTTTCAAATCATCTATCCATTGATTTAAGAAGTCCTACTCGAAGTTTATTTCTTCAAAATTTCAATTTTCAAGTTCATTGATAGCAGAAATCCAGTTCATCCATTAATTCTGTTTTGAACCTGTACAAGCCTGCTAACCATTTCTGAAGTTATTGTCAGAGTTTGGTTTCATAATTTAAGTAAGTTACTGTCATATTTCTAAATCTGACCATCAGTTTTCAACCCAACTTCACTGGATTGCTCCCCTTGACAGAAAGACCTTTCGACCAAAATTTTATAAGCATATGAGTTGTTTTTATTAAGTAATCTATAATCTTTTCTTCTAATATGGTTTGTCCTTTTTCCCTGCAATCATGTCACAAGTTGATCTCCCACTGGACTTCACTGGTTCGAGATTAGCACTGCTGTATCAAATATAGCAATGACTTCTCTTTCTAATTTTTCTCTGATCTTTTGCTTATAACATATGCTGTCTTAGAAAGGCTGTTAGTTTACTTTCATTTACCTTGTTTATGTAGGTGGAAAGGGTATTCTCCATACTCCAATAGCAGCTTCTAAACGTGGTTTTCCTCACATTGTCAGGTCTTCCCTGCAAGGAGTCAAGAAGCTCTAGATATGGCTCTTAAAGCTGATTTGGTTGTTCTAAACACTGCTGTTGCTGGAAAATGGCTGGATGCTGTTCTTAAGGAGGATGTTACTCGTGTTCTTCCAAAGATTTTGTGGTGGATTCATGAAATGCGAGGGCATTACTTCAAGATGGAGTATGTTAAGCACCTCCCTTTTGTTGCAGGTGCCATGATTGATTCACATACAACGACAGAATACTGGAAGAATAGGACTCGAGAACGTTTAGGGTATGCCACTGGCATTGTTAAGATCAACAATAATTGCATTCTTTTAACACATTTTCAGTTTGGTTCTCTTATGACTAGTGGCTAATCTTTTATATGCTAAATTTTAGGATACTGACGGCTATTATTTTTCCCCTGGGAATTTTGTTTAGCCAGTTCTTGGGTTCTTAGTGTAGTTATAATTTATTTTTCTGTCATGTGGAAAATTCAAAGGATCTACTATGTTCTGAGTAAAACTGTATGATTATATGCTCTTCAGTTAGTTTCTGTAGCTGAAGGTGTTCAAACAGGCATACAACAGCATGAAGGGTAGCTCTTTAAAGTCCTCTAGGGCCTTCTCATAATATCTAAAGAAGCTATTTGTCCATTTACATACTTTAGTGTGGAACTGTTCTTAAAGACACCATCTCATCCTAAATCTATATGCCTGTAGCTGTTTGGCCTGGTCAGTTATTTGTTATTAGCACTGTAGTTCTTTGTTTAATTCGTTACGTGTATAAACTAACTGTTCTTAAAGTAACATCATTGAGCAGTGTTGTTAATGATGATGACTTAGAGAGAGTCGATCGAGACTCAGGTTTATTGGGTTGTTTTTTGTTACAAATTTGTGTTTCTGTTTTTTATAAACAACATCAAATCTGTTTTTTTCACCCGGTTTATTCCAAAAGAACACAAAAACAGACTGGATGTAACATAAATGTTCTGTTCCTAATTTATTCCCCCCCCCAAAAAAAAAACACTAGAACTGTTTCTTTTGAATGTTGACATACAAAACCTAAGTTTTCCTTTAAAGTCTCAATCTCAACTGATTGTTTGCAGGAGTATTTGAACGTGTTTTGATACTAGAGTTAGAACACCATTGAAAAAATGAGCAAGTTGCCAATAATGGTAAGAGTTACCTGGTTCAGCTAGTTTCTGTCGTGTGTGCTGTTTCCTGATGATATATTTTGATTGATGAGACTAGAGAGGCTGTGAAGAACAAGCTACAACTGTCTTGTGAATAATGCAATGTGCATTTAATGAAAATCAGGGTTAGACGCTTGGTATTAGTTAAAACTGATGATCAAGAAATAACATTAAGCCCACTTTCTCATCTTTTTGGTCCAATCATCCATAAAGAGGAAGAGATTTGAAGGTGGTACCCTTAGAATTCGAGTGGGATGGTTGAAATCAGGAGGCATTTCTACAGTCCCATGTGATTAGCCCATGATATTTCACTACATAGAGTTTAGTGGTGGAAATAGTATTCTTTTAGGCTATCCCAAGTATTTGGGATAACACATGGTTGGTTTGAGCTGAGTATCCAACAAAAGTACCATAACAATAGGCATGTATTTTCAGTCTGAGGATGGTACTTGGGGGAGCTAATATTCAGTTTCTGAGTACCATAGTCCAAGTGATTAACCTTCCCAAGTATTTAGACATTTCTTTAAGAATTTGATGGCTTAGATATTTACTGAATAGGAAATGTTCCAGCGTTGATTCTGGGTTATTAGTTGATTTTGGAAAGGGATTATTCTGATTTAGATTCTAAGATATTTTATCATTTCTTATTCCTTTTCCATTGGGTTTGGAAATTAAACATACTACAAGTGCCAGTGGGTGCTTAAGAAAACTACATTTTATCTCTGCATTTAATACTCACCTTTATATGTCATGCTGTATACTTGTCCTTTAAAAAAAAAAAACTTTCCTTCATCTCCTTTATTTTAATTCTGCAGGATTAAGATGCCTGAAACTCATGTTGTTCATCTTGGGAATAGCAAAGAATTGATGGAAGTAGCAGAAGATAATGTGGCCAAAAGGATTCTTCGTGAACATGTCCGAGAGTCCCTTGGAGTGCGGAATGAAGATGTTCTCTTTGCCGCCATTAATAGTATGCACTTTGTGTTCCTGGGAGCTAGCTTGCTATGGCTTTGACAAGTAGTCTAGTACCATGCTAGACCTGGTTGTTTGATAATCCATTTAAAAAAAAAAAGGCGTACCCAGTGCATGAGACTCCCGCCACTGCGGGGTCTGGGGAGGGTCATAATGTACACAGCCTTACCCCTGCTTTCGCAGAGAGGCTTTTTCCAGACTTGAACCCATGACCTCTTGGTCACAATGGAGGAACCTTAACCGTTGCAATCAAGGCCCGCCCTCTTGATAATCCATTTTAAAAAGGTTAAAAAAAGATGGATTGTCAAAGTCCTTTCATTAGTTAAAAGTTTTTTTGTTGGATTTGGTTGCTCAAATCCATAAATTAAATGGTTGACGTTCTGAATTTAGCCATGAGTTTCTGGGCTGGGTCCCAGATTACTAAATCCCCATCTTCTTAGTCCACATTATATTTCATAATTCTTTGGCATCTTGGATCAGGGGGAATATATTCATTATTGTTTGTTTTTGCTGATATATCTGGTTGTCAATGTTGATGACAGTCTCTGCATGATTTTGGGTTAGAGTACTTAAGAGTGAGATAAATGCAGGTGTTTCACGAGGGAAAGGTCAAGACTTATTTCTCCGTTCCTTCTATGAAAGCTTGCAATTGATCCAAGAAAAAAAAGTCCAGGTGCCATCGTTGCACGCAGTAATAGTGGGAAGTGACATGAATGCTCAGACCAAGTTCGAAAGAGAACTGCGTAACTTTGTAATTGAGAAAAAAATTCAGGATCGGGTTCACTTTGTCAACAAAACCTTGACTGTAGCTCCTTATCTGGCTGCAATAGATGTTCTTGTCCAGAACTCTCAGGTATTTGCATGGCTACCATTCAGTCAAAGTGTTTATAATATCCTCTCCCCCTCCCCCCCCCCCCCCCCCCCAAAAAAAAAAAAAAAAAAAAAAAACCATCCTCACCTCTTGTGTGTTCCAATTTAGATCCATATTAGTATTTTTTTTTCCGGAAATGTTGGCAAAAGTAAAGTTTCTTTTGCTGGGCACATGCCATGTTTGCTGTGTTTGCTGTAATTGTCCGCAATGTGGTTTTCTTTCCCATACTTCCAAGTTCTAGTGTAACTTTAGACTCCTGTGACAGGCACAGCATTGAGATGTTTCAAGTAGTTTAAGTATCATCATTCAGTCAATCACCAAAATCTAACCTATAGTACCGTGTCCTGTAGAGCAGGGATTTCAATTATGTGTAGAACGGTATGGAGAAATTTGATTTCCAGTGCTCATATCTGATTGACCAGATCCCAGAGAAAAGTCTAAGTTTCGTGGGTTTTGGTTCACTGATATTGAGATCCGGTTTCTGAATTTATTTTTCTCCTTACTTCCTACTCATGAATTCAGTTTTATTGCTATTCCGTAATCTTGTATTTTGTTTTTTTTAAAAGCATATTTGCTATTAGTTATATCAATCTATTTTCTTTGGTTTCTGGAAAAATAGGGTTAGGATTTTACCTACCTGCACAAAAGAATATCAGGGAAACAAATTGATATATTGAAAGGGCCTAAGAGGTACAAGAGACAGGAAATAAAAGCAGAAAAATACTTGAAATATAAGAAAATATAGTAATTTCCGTGGGAAAATGTCCATGTACCATGAGTGATAAAGAAGGAATTCAGCTTGAAAATTTGGAAATTCATCAGAATTTTTTTCTCAGCATAAAATATGCCCTTTAACTACGTGTCTCTGTCTTTGAAAATTGATCGAGTGATTCTGTGACTGTGGAAGGAAACTATGCCAATGTTATCACTTGGGTGTCTACTCTTGTGGGCGCCTTGGAGATTTGCACATTTAGTCAGATAATCCCTTGCCTCCAGGATGGATTGCTTTTTCTAATCAAATCCTAGATTGGTCAATGAGTTGTCTGATGAACTAGCCAAGCAAGGAGTGGTCTGTCAAAGGTCGTGTTATGCGAATAATATTTCGTTGTTTGGAGTGGTCAGGCCTGTGGTTTTTTCTCTTTGTGTTTGTTGTATGCTCTATCTGCATCTTCCTTTTTTGGAACTTTATTGAACCCTATTTTTTCTTTATCTTTTAGTAAATAAATTGTTACTTGTCACAAAGGAAAAATAAAAAAATATATATAAGAGTAGGGGATAGAATCCATCCCCCCATTTGTTGCCTAGTAAGATTTTGTCTTGGACTGCTAATTAAGATAAAACCTCTAGAAACCAGAAATCCTATCTTAAACTGATGCCATTATCAGTCAAAGACCCAAAATGCTAGCAAGATTTTTGTTCCTTTGCTGGTAACTTTTATTTTTCATAGATGGAAGGATTAAGGTTTATCCATATCCAAACCTGAAAGATTTTGTCCTCATCTTTATTTATACTTTGTTTTCTTTATCAGCAACTCAGAAATCATTATCCATATGATCTGCATCAGCTTGAAAGAATATATCGTTCCTTTTATTCTCAGGCTGTCCACATACCGCTTTAATTGTTTTTCTGATTGTTCGTTAATTTGGATTTGTTTTCAAGTCCTTGTTTGCTATTTAATCGAATCCAAATTTCTAGTTGGTTCTCTATATAAATTTTTTTGGAGATGAACAAAGTTGCACTTTCTTGTAGAAGCTTGACCATTTCATTCTATCTTTAGGCCCGGGGAGAGTGCTTTGGACGGATAACCATTGAAGCTATGGCATTTCAGCTGCCTGTTTTGGTAAATCCTGCACTTCTTAGTTCAATATATGCATGTTTGGTCTTTGGTAATTAAACTTTAGTATGCATCTGCATCAATTGTGACATCTTTAGAACATGTATGTCTTCATAGATCCTTTTTGTTTGTTGCTTTTTCTGTTTGTATGTTTGTTAGAATTGAGCTTGATGCAGTTGTTAATTAGCTCAATAGGGTAATGGATCCCGTAGGCACAGAATATAGACTGTGTCGTTCTATCCTATCAGTTATAGCTCTATCGCATAAGAATAAGCATTTCAAAAAGTTTGATTTTTCACTTTGTATTCTTATGTATTTATTTTTCTTTGATGTTTGCATTTCCTGCATGTTTGATGATATTGTATCTGTGTCTGTTGTATATGCTTCAGCTACACTATACATACACAGGATAATTTTTTACTTTGGAACTTCTCATCATCTATAAAGCTCTACGAGGGGAATCATTATTTAGAAATTGTAGCAAGCGGCATTTGTTGATGTATAAATTAATAGGATGTTTAAAATCCTTTGCACAAATTGCTGGGAGAGATAAAGGGAGAGAAACAAAATGATCATGATTTTTTAATGTGACAGCCTTTGCTTCCTCTTCTATGCATATGTGACAACTTCTTCCTCTTCTATATATCTTTAAGGGTAAATTACACATCACCCTCTGGTTTTTGAAAATACTCATCCGTCCCCCCTCTACAGTAACAGTGTTAGTCTGCTGTTAGTTATTGGTGTAAAAGGACTATTTTACCCCTGTACTAAAACATTAGAATTAACACTGGTCAAGGTAGTTTAGGGATTTAAATTTATTTAACTGGCTGACATCATCACTTAACAGCATAAAACTAACGGTGGGGACTAATTTGTCATATTGGGGTCTAATACAGGGGGTGATTTGAGTATTTTCAAAAACCAGGGGGGATTTGAGTTTCTTTTGAAAACCAGGGGGTGCCATGTAATTTACCCTATCTTTAATCTTTTGTTTTTTATTTAATTTAAAAAAATTGAAGCGGATCAGGGGAAACAAATTGTAAAATGGTAAAAGCATTTTCTGGTTACAACATGCACAAAATTACATGCCAAAGACATCTTCCCGTGGATCGAGTTCAAGTCTTACCAAAAACTGTGCAGGTGGTGGCAGTAGTGTTTTATCCTTAAATTCCTTCTGTGTCCCAGCAAACTGTAAATAGTGTCATCTTCCGAACTAAAATACCCTCGGATAATACATAGGTCAATGGCCAAGATAAGAAAAACCCCCTGTACCTCCATTGCCAATAGGCTTACTCATTTTGTAGTTTGTACCGGTTTCACGTCTCCATTGTACTCATCAATGCAAAAAATGTTTCTTTTCTTTCCATCCGTATCAGCCAAAAGGCTGTAGGAGGTCATCTTCCATGAATTGTGCCCCTTGGGTGCTAGATGGTCCCTGTATCTTCATAAACATTATTCATCCTATTCCTGAAAGCACAAAAATGTACTAGCAAGTATTCCTTTGCACATTTTTCTGTTGATCTAAATAGATTTCTTCCTAACTAGAAGATCTGATAGACTGTTATGTAAGGACTATAAGGTTATACCAGGGGAGAGCCTAACCATACAACATAGATTAGTGGTCATGGATATGTGCCTCACTACAAGAATCGTACGGAATTTTAACTTATTTGCTATAGGATAAGGTGGTGGAGCTTAAAAGGAGACACTTTGAAATCATTTATTGATGAAGTGGTCAAACAAGGAAAGTGGGATTTTGACGGAGACACTAATACAATGTGGAATGAGATGTCTACTTGTATTAAGAAGGTTGCTGAAGATGTTCTAGGTGTATCAAAAGGAAAATATCATTCCTCTAGAGAGATTTGGTGGTGGGATGATGAGGTTCAAGCAACCATTAAGACTAAAAAAGCTAGTTTTAAGACATGACAAAGGACTAAGGATGTAGAGGATCTACAAATGAATAAATTTACCAGAAATGAAGCTAAGAAGATTTTGGGAAAAGCAAGGGCGAATAAATATGAAGATCTTTAAAGCAATTTGAGCACAAATGAAAGGGAAAAAGCTATCTATAAAATAGCTAAAATGAGGGAAAGGAAGAGTAAAGATCTAGACCATGTTAGATGTATTAAAAGTTTTGATGGTAAAGTACTAATAAGGGATGAGGACAATAAGAAGGGATGAGAAGGTTATTTCTGCAGCCTACTAAATGAAGACACTTCGAGTAATAGTGTTCCGAAAGACTGTATTACCCATCAAGACACCACATGTCATAGATATATACGAAAAATTAGGGTGTGTGAAGTATAAGAAGCTTTAAGGAGGATGAAAGTAAGAAACGCACAAGGCTTAGATGAGGTCCCGATAGAAGTGTGGACAAGCTTAGGAATCTATGGTTTATCTTGGCTAACCAAGCTGTTTAATAAAATTATGAGCACAAGGAAAATACCAGAAGAATGGAAGAGAAGCATCGTGGTTTCGATTCATAAAAATAAAGGTGATATTTAGAGCTACAATAAATATCGAGGCATAAAACTAATGAGTCCTTATGAAATTATGGGAGAGGATTAGTGAAAAACTCGCCTGAGACAAGAAACTACTATTGTAGAGAACCAATTTGGTTTTATGCCAAGAAAATCCACTACAGAAGCTATTTAGTTAGGAGACTTATGGGAAGGTTTAGAGATTGCAATAAGGATCTCCATATGGTCTTTATTGACCTAGAAAAAGCTTTTGACAGAGTCCCTACTCCCTAGAGACTAAATCTGGCAAGTATTAGAGAAGTGTTTCAAGTAAATATGTGGACATAATTAACGATATGTATGATGGTGCAGTGACAAGTGTAAAAATTGTGGAGTGAAAAGGTAGTGAATTCCCAATTACAATTGGGTTACATTAAGGATCAACTTTAAGCCCTTATTTGTTTGCGCTTATCATTGATGATTTAACCTGAGACATTCAAGATGAAGTTCCTTAGTGTATGCTTTTTACTGATGACATTGTTTTGGTGGATGAGACAAAAACAAGGATTAACGCCCAATTGGAGTTATGGAGATCAACCTTGGAATCAAAAGGTTTCAAGATTAGTAGAATGAAGACGGAGTTTATGGTATGTAACTTTGGTTACACTAGGGTGGATAATGAGGTGAAAATTGATGTGAGGGAGATTCCGCGAAGTACTTATTTTAGGTATATGGGCTCAGCATAAATAAAGAAGGTGATATAGAGGACAATGTTTCACAGAGAATTAAAAAAGGATGGATGAAGTGGAGAGGTGCGTCTGGAGTGTTGTGTGATTGGCGTATTCCTTTAAAACTTATAAGGAAAATTTTATAGGACAGTCATATGACTAGTTATGATGTATGGTGCGGAATGTTGGGTAGTTAAGAAGCATCATTTAGATAAACTCAGTGTAGCAGAGATGAGGATGTTGAGATGGATGAGTAGCAAAACTAGGAAGGATAAAGTAAGGAATGATCATATTAGAGCTGATTTGGGAGTAGCTCTAATACATGATAAGCTACGAGAAAGTTGTTTGAGGTGGCATGGCCATGTTCAATGGAGGCCTTTGGACGCCCCAGTACAGAGGAGTGATTTGATTCAATATTGACAAAAAATGACCTTAGGGGAAATGGTGAGGAAAGACATGCATACCTTAGGCCTTGTATCGAGTATGACCTCGAATAGAGTTGATTGGACTTTGGAGGGCAAGGATCCATGGAGCCAATCTCATTTAATTGGGATAAGGCGGAGTTGTTGTTGTGTATTATTCCGTTGGTCCATCTTTCGAACCTCTTAGGATATCTACTATTTTTCTTGATACTTAGCCTCACATCTTGCCCACCTCATGACTTGAGTGGAGCTTCCTTCTATTTGGAAGTCGGAGGCAGGATAAAAAATGATACAAGATTCCCTTTTCAACAGTATGCGGTTCCCCTGTTTGCTTAGTTACAAAAACGGATATGAACTTCATTTGACATTTGATGGATATGTCTATTTTGAACAATGCACTGCAGGTTGAAGCCAAAAAATGGTTTGACAGTGTCAGTTACTATCATGTGTCGGTATATTTCAATCTAAACTCTTTATCAGATGGTTATGATTGTCCATATCATATCCCTCCCCTCTCCCTCCCCCTCACCCAAGCAAACAAAACAAAACAAAATCATTGTCCACAATGTTGTGTAACTTGTATTCGGTCCCCTGTTAAGGAATTTTCTCAATGAATCTATGTGATATCATGTTAGGGTCGTGCAAGTTTGTATTGGCCTTTCAATCTCTTATCATTGGTTGGATTTATCATTCTTGATGAAAATTACATCAGGGAACAGCAGCTGGAGGTACTACAGAGATTGTGGTCAATGGATCCACTGGTTTGTTGCATATTGTCGGTAAAGAGGGTGTCACACCTCTGGCAATGAATATTGTGAAACTTGCCACACATGTTGAGAGAAGGTTGACAATGGGAAAGAAAGGCTATGAGAGGGTGAAAGAGATGTTCATGGAGCAACATTTGGCCCATAGAATTGCTTCAGTTCTCAAGGAAGTCTTGCAGAAGGCAAAAAGCCGCCCTCATTCGTAAGTTTCAATCTGTTTTGACTTCTACCAAAATCCGTGTATCATTTTCATTTCATTATTATGGATACCCTCATTTCCTGTCAGCTGGAATACTGTACATACATGTACAATTAAAAGTTTTTGTTCCCAAGCTTTATGTCAAATCTATTAGCCAATGTTCATAAGCTGGTGCAGAGTAGCCGACTCCAAACTGTTTAGACCCATGGTTTAGTTCATGGTCCAGAGGTGAACTGCTAGCAGTCTAGATTATGATGCTTATAATGTAATCCATACAAATAAATCACATAACTGTTCACTATTAAAGCTGTAGCTCAGCAATAAAAGCTAAGGAAAGCACAGTGCACGATGCTCCCACCGTTGTGGGGTTTGGGAGGGTCATAATGTATGCAGCCTAACCCTGCTTCGTGGAGGTTGTTACCCGACTCGAACCTGCGCCCATTAGGTTGCAATGGAGCAACCTTACTGTAACAAAGGGAAGTGCATTACTACCCTTACATGGGAGTACATGCAACAAAACACCTGATGGTTTACGGTTTGAATGGGAAGAGTCCATCTCATTGGCTTGATCTCTGGGTATCTCTGAACCGGGATGGGAATGATGTATAAAATCTAAATGACTCATCTATATGTGTATTTAGAACTTGACACTTTTTAATTGGCCCTTGTCTTATTCTCAAAAGTTCATTAAATTGGGAATATTAAAAGGTTTTCAGAAATAAATTGAAAATGATGTCATTATATCATTATCAAAATGTGTCATTATTATGCACATGTTTTGAGTACACGTGTAATTATAGTATTTATCCTCATTGGAAAAAAAGTGTACTAATAAAAAGATTGAAAAATAAGACTGTAAATTATTTGACACCTTGAGGGTGGTGTCAATAAGAAAATCCTTATTATAAAAGCCAACCGACGAGTTTGAAACTCATTAGGGCTATTATCTCATGAGTTAAGTCTATCTTTTTTTCAATTAAGTCATATCCTTAAGTGTTGTGCAATTAATAATAGGGTTGATTTTTTTTTTTGGGGGGGGGGGGGTTAGAAATAATAGGGTTGCAAACCTTGAGTTTTGTATGATACAGGTTTTATTCTTGAGCCTCTTTCTAATTTGGATTGTGTCGTATTCTTAATTCTTGAGCCTCTTTGTAATCAAATTATCCTTTTATAGATAGGTTTTTTTTTATTGGAAAGATTCGTAACCTTGTCCTGATTCTATTACTGTGTAAAATTCTTGCCGGAAATTCTACCACTTACCCTTTCCCTCCATGGAGAGAATATGCAGAGCCATAAGAGGTAAATAAGAAAATCCCTTCATAGAGAGTATACAGAGCTTTCTATGTGCGGTCATTTTTAATTTAACACTCTTACCGGATCTCCCATTGGCAATTTGGCACCAATCACCAACCTCACATGGCATGTTCCTGCTTTCATATTTTCGATGAGACTACCGGACGATTAACTGATTGCTGAAAGCTTTAGGATGATATAGCTAAATCAATCAGAAATTACTTCAACTCTTAGAAAATGTTTTGGGATGAAGTGTACACAATTATTCTATGCTTCTATACAATTATTGGGTCCTCTCTCTCTCTCTCTCTCTCTCTCAAATGTCAAAGTTCCAATGCTAATGGAGAAATGGGAAATGACCGTCCCAAGATCAACATGGAATTGCTCGGTTCTTTCTTCTTTTTCTTCCACCTGACCCTTAAAGTTCTAGTCTCCCTTTTTCTTCCCTTCCCCTCAAACATCATTGGAACTCTACATGGGTCCTCGTGCTTTAGGTCTCCTTTAAAGATTTACGCCTCTTTGTCAGTTTGAACCTAACCATCCTTGCTATCTTGTAGAACCAGAAAGCACTCACTAATTGCAATCCGAACGCCATGGCCTATATCCAAAACAAAACACAATAGGTTAAAGGAAACAATTCATCATTTGGTTATCGGTCAGGTTATGGAAACCATCAGTTGATAACACTACTAATGAACAAAACCTCTTATTCTTAGATAGAATATATTGATTTAGATTTGGCTGCAAAGAAATAAACAGTATGAATAGTGCAGATTAACACCTCACCTTTATTAGTAATGGGTTATCGGCAGAAAGAGTCACGTAAGTGAGGTGAGGTCCGGCTACCATCCTTGCAAGTGTGAAGATTACTGCAAATAAAATCTAAATGTAACCAAAATTAGTATACCTTAACCAAGAAATAGAATAAAACAGCCTATACCTCGGCTAAGTTATCGTAAGCAAACTTCATATCAAAACAAAAGAGACCAAGGGTTTTAAGAAATGGAACTAACATCAGCTGCTAAATTGAGGTTGGTGTCCCTGTAACCAAGTTCTTTGAGAAGTTCCCTCATGTGGAGAAAAGGGCTGGAGATCTCTGTAATCCACACTGCCATGATCATCTCTGATCCACACTGTTTGAGAATATAAATTCAATCAACAAAACAGTATCATAATATGCAGTTGGAAATGTATGAGTACACGAAAAGATAAGCTTCTCAAGGAAAAACAATTACAATTTCATTGAATGAATAAGGTATCTAACATATAAAGCTAGGTATTCAAGGTGAAAGCAAATAAATCTAGGTGACTGAGGAGTCTTCCAGATGGCAACTTAGTTTACACCCAAAAGGAGTCCACGCTTTGCCCACTCCAGCAAATGATTGCCTTATTTTTTAAATTAAGGAGTTTGAAAAACATGACAGATATTAAGAAGACACAGAATAAATGATGGGGTCATATAGCCCAATTGGACTATGAAAATACAATATATGGTCATTCGAAATGGTTCCCTATCTAATGGATTGCCAAGATAGGCCAAATCACTGCTCCGTTCAGCTGAGTTTGGAGAGGCTACCTGGTAAAGATCTAAGGTGACCCACTTAAGGTTCTAGGGGACAAACTTCTTAGCCAAAACAAGCCGAGAAGGTATCTTAGGGTTTGGCATAATACTTTTCCCTGAAGGGAGAGAGAGAGAGAAAGTTTAAGTACTCTGCAACTATTGAAAGGTAATTCCTAACCAATAGTTAATGCATTCACTGTTTGCTCTTGAGCTTTCGAGTTCAAAGTTGGTCATATTATACCACCTTGATTATGAGTTGTTGAATGATCAATTGAATTCTAGGACTTGTTGATACAAAAGGGTGTATCTAGTGCACAAGGCTCCCGCTACTGCGAGGTCTGGGGAGGATCTTTATGTACATAGCCTTACCCCTGCTTTCGCAGAGAGGCTGTTTCCAGACTCGAACCCATGACCACTTGGTCACAATGGAGCAACCTTAACCTGCTTTCTAGGACTTGTTGACATACTCCATAATCAAAATTGAGTACTTGAAAAGGGAGACTTCTCTTGGGCTTGAAGAAGATTATTCAATTTGACAATTGGTATCAAGTTCCTCAAGTACTTGTTTGAGATCCAAACATTACTTTCATTTCCCTCCTCCCTGGGAGAGGGGGATTGATAATCATCAATCAGTTTCTTCAATAACCTAACAAAACAGCTTAATATTTTGAAAATAATTTTATAAACTGATTCAATGCTTCATATAAATAATCCATGAGCAGAAGTTGCAGCTTGCCCTGGCAATAAATAAATCAAGACTGTAAATGAATTTACCAGGAGAAGTGAACAGGATACTCACCCTTTCATAGACAAGGCCAGCCCCAATACCAAGAATGCTAACCAGATGATGAACTATATTATCTATGTTGACATGGTTGTCGAACAGGCAGCATATGAGATCATAGATGAGGTAACCGAGAGTTACAGCCAAAGTTTTCATCTGCAGGGGCCAACAATTAGATCGAGTTCATCCCCGATTTTTTGTTGACAGAATTATCACACAACACTTTAATCATGTTTCTTTTACTGTAACTCATCCACCCCCAACAACATAAACTCTCCAATCGAGGATTTTGGCAGGAAGAGAGTACTGAGATACCTGTGAAGGAGAAGACTTTGAAGCCAAAGGACAAACAGGGCACCCCCAGTCTTCAACTGTGAGAGAACACAAAGTGACAGCCAAAGAAGCATGGAGTGTAGAAACAATGCGGTTGCAGAAATTGAATGAGCGTTTCGAGAAGATCTTTCTGACTAGAATAAAAGCCACTGTCCATGAAATAACTGCCCAAACCAGAAAATTCATACTGTAATCTTCCAGCTAGAGATCTCCTGCGAATGCAAATCCTCCTAAAAGAAAAGCACAATCAGTTGCAACAACAGGAAAGCCGAGCAGATGAATCTCATATCAGGTTCATGGTAAGTGGATAACCGAATAAAAAAAATTCCAGAAAGGCGTGAATTGGGAATTTGAATTTCCTACTCTTTTGGAGAAGCAATTTACAATAAGAAAGAATTGGATACCAAAGGGATAAATATTTCTGGATACGAAACTTGACAGCTAAAGAACAGCACAGAAACATTAGTACAGGTGGGAAGGACGGTGGGTTAGGTCAGAGGATCTTTTCATTCAACAATTACAAGTCATCACAATCTCTAAATCCTCCAATTCCGGTGACTAATCTTATTCTATTCCATTCCATTTCTTCCCAGTTCTTATTTATTTGGAATGGAGTCTAAGTATGAACAATTTCCAGAATTTTCATTGATACTGTAACAGTGTACTGAGTGATCGATCAACCACAAGAATGCAAGCATGAGGCAGACAACCCAGCAACTCAAAAATAAAGAGGAGTGGCGTGGGTTAATGGATATTGACGGATTACCTCTCCATTCTATTTTCTTCCAACCCAGGGCAAGCCTGCCCGATCTCCTCTCTTTCAGGTGAAAGTGAAACCCACATTCTCTACACCCATTTCTTGTTCTACGAAATCTCTGAGAGTGATTTTTCCCATTATAAAAAGGCAATCCTTCTCATCGGTCAACCAACCAATTAATAATTGGAAAAGTAATCTTCAAAGATTAAAAACTGTTAATCTCCTCATGAAACTTAAAACGTGACGCCTATTAATGGGGAATCGTTCTTTGCATGGGAGTGCAAGGGTCACGCACACAAGGCAGCCAATGAGAATGTGTGCTGACGCATTTGGGGTGGAAATTCCGCCACTCATGGGGTGGGTCGGTCATTTCCACCTCCAATGTGTGAGAGTGGCCCTTGCATGGGATGCAAAGAACTTTTATCTCCAACTAATTAAATAATTTTCAGGGAAAAAGATCTACATGACGAGACGATAATGTGTAGGGATTTTTTTTCTTCTCATGCCTTCCTATATTGTGATCAGTTTGAATTGATGACACACTTGCTCCTCTCAAATCATGTGACCTTCTGTTGATGAAACCATTTCTTGAACCATGATTGATTCAGTTTTGGAGGAGTGGGAAATTCTTCCATACACTGGTGGCATGGGTAATCCTCTCTCCTTCTCTTTACTTGACTCACCCATATTTGACATGATTCATGATGTCCAAAGACAGTTTTTGTATTTTAATCTTAAGCAGTTTTGCTTCATGGTTTCATGATGTCTGTGCAGGGGTAACCAAGTAATTACGCGGTTTATCTTTTGAACTTCATGGATGGGTATAAGTTATAACCTATGAGAAAATTCATTTGTGTTGAAAACTTCTATTATTATAAAAAGAGGGAAGGTGAGGGGGGGGGGGGGAGATTGCTAGACTGCGAGATGCCTATGCCTATAAATAGGAAGGGTGAAATGATTGTCCCATCCCCTCGTAAAATGAAAAATTCCACCCTTATTGGATGCCCTTGCGTGCTTTTATTGACCCTCACACTGGTGTAAGGGCCACATAGCTTAGGGTGGTCCCCCTTCAGAAAATAGTAAAAATTCTCTCACTTTATATAAAGGTCTTAAATCGGTATCTACTTAATGAGAAACTATGTGGACATGCCCATAGCAACAAATAAAGAGGGACCTATGCTGTAGGTGATCCACAATTCATCTCATTGGTCAGAAAGGAGATGTAAGTCCGTCCGGCTGGAGCAAGTTAGTTCATTTACCAGCCTTAAGCTAGGATTGTGTGGCCTTTGATTTAATTGAAAAAAAAATCCTCTGTAGTACACTGATCTTGCGAATCGGTGCACTGCGGTTCGGGCTTGAGAGCTCGACACATGGAAGATGCGATATCCAATGGTTTGAGCTTGATTGACCCAGTTTGTTTTTTTTTTTTTTTTTTTTGCTTCTCGAGCTTGGCATCGTTGGATGTCGTATCTTCCACGTGTTGAGCTCTCAAGCCCAAACTGCAGTGAACTGCAAGATCTATGCTTTCAAGCTTAGCGGGTCCGAGTTGGCTTTTCTAGGCCCTGAGTTAAGGTCAGACTGGACCCAAGCCCAAGATAAGGAGACTCAGGGTAGGGTTGAGGTTTTAAAAAGCCCGCACAACCCGACCCTGTTACAGTCCTACCTTGAATGCACCGGAAGGACGAATCCCGGTTCACTTCCCCCGTAATTGGAGTTATCGAACACCTTCGCGCCCCCCTCCTCACTCGCCGAAATGGAAACCTCTTTCATATCTGCAACTCCGTTTACATGTCGATTTAGATTTCGGATTCTTGAACGAGCATCGGCATCCCTTCTTCGACGCTGGTCTCCTTCTCCTACTCCTTTGTGTTGTTTTGCCGCCGATCCGCAATCCGTAAATACGAATAGGAAGATGCTTATAATGGGCATGGGTTTCGTTGGACAGTTTTTCGCGCATCACCTCGAACAAGATGGCTGGTAAGTGGTAATGGTAATTCTCTTTCTTTTACTTAATTAACTCCTAATTTCCTCGATGAGATAGATATATTTGCTCTAGTCCAAATGTTCTATAGGATCTGAGATCGAACTTCGATCTTCACTGTACTCCTCTGTTAGTTCCTGATTCCATTAAATGGAACCGGGGTGAAACCTTTCCGGTTTTCGAGCGCTTTCTTCTGGAGAGAATTGACGCGTTGGACCTACATGTTTTGCAGGGAGGTTTCTGGGACTTGCACTAGTGCAATTAAGAAGAAGAAGCTGGAGGCGATGGGATTTGATGTACACGTTTTTAGCTCAGATGACCATGACCTAGAGTAAAGTATCTATCGTTTCATTGCATACTTGTAAACTCTGCATCTACTATCTAGTGTAGTGCTGCTGGTCGTGGGTCCTATAGCTGAACCCGACATACATGTAGTCCGAGGTTTTTGGGTAATGGGTATAGTGTTGGGGCTGGGTGCGATGTGGGAAGAACCGTGTGTCAGCTTGGTATATTTTCTTGGACGTAAAATGCCTGTGCTCTGATGGGTTTGGATTTAACTCACTAAACCCCGGAATCGAGGTTTCTGATGCCAGTCAGTGCCCTGTATGCAGGTTCTGTTTGCCATTGTTTTATTTTGTTACTTTCATGAAGGATTTAAAGCTCACCTAGTTTGTGCTGGTATCATACAAATTAATACCCAGGGACTTGTCGTCAACAAACCACAATCATAACGTCGAAGCCTGTTCATACCAAATCAGTTATGAATAGATTTTGTCTTACTGCTTGGTATGATTTGAGGACTCTGGCAACCCTCACAAAGAGCTTGGTACATACCCAGCTTCATCGGAGTTGAGTAAGCCTGCGTGAACCAGGCTTGATGTTACTCTCAAAAAGTAAAAGGTTTAAAACACCTTATCCAAGCTGTAATGGGCTTGTTGGAGATTATGCCCAATTTAGTTACTGAGGTTCTTACAACAAACTTTCTTTTTATGACAACTTCCAAAACTTCCTGTTTTCTGCTTGTCTTGCCAACTTTGTCTATTGTTTTTCCAGCCTCAGAAGCATCCTTGCTCTTGGATATGCTACTCATATGCTCGTCTCGGTTCCTCCTGTTGCTGGTCTCGGTGATCCAGTAAGCTAAAAAATAATATTTCGAAGTTTTGTGACATTGAATTGTTTTCAACATATTTTGTTGCTTATTTAACTACCTCCGCGATATGTTGGCCATTTATATTATTAAAAATTATCCAGGTGCTTTATCAACATCGACACCTTCTACAAAGTAGACTAAGCCGTGGAAATCTTCAATGGTTGTGCTACCTGTCATCAACAAGTATGTCTTTGTCACAAACTAAAACCAGTATTTTGCTGACTGTTTCACCTCACTTTCTTATTGACTTCTTTTGGGGTTTAGAGCAGTTGCCTCGTAATCAATTAAACACCTTCTCAGACCTATTATAATTCCTCGAAATGATTCCATCTACAAGTCCTTATCCTAACCGGCTTTTGGTATTGATATAGCTAAAAAAAGGATCCAAAATAAACTAGAAAATAAAGAAAAGTATAGGATAACAAGGGTCAGGGAGGACCACTTAACTCTTAAGTCTTTTGGGGACTCACTTATTCAAGTGTGAGACTCATTTGCCACAAGTGGACCTCAAATTCACATTGGGGCTCACATGGCACAACCAAAAGTACAAATATACTCATTCACTTACTCTTCTATAAGCCAAAAATACAAATATACAAGGGGAGGGAAAAGTGCCATTGAAATGGAGCCATTGGAAAAAAGCCAATGAAGTCATTGGAAAAGTCATTTGAGGGAGAGAAAAGTGGAGTCATGAGCAATAAATGTTCATGACATCATGCTGATGTCATCATTTTTCCCTTCTTGAAAGAACTCGTCTTCGAGTTTGAAGTGACCATTTTCATCCAAGTGTTAATGATCAAATTTCTTAAACTCGTCCTCTACCTTTCGGCATGATACTTAAGAATCGAAACTTGGTCTTTACAAGAATCCGAATTTGCTCTAATGCCAAGTTGATGTAGCTTATAAAAAGGAGGATTCAAGATAACCTAGAAAATAAAGAGAGTATAGGATAACGAGGGTTAGGAGAACCTCTTAACTCAAAGGTTGGAGAGGACCACTTAATTCTAGGTCTATTGGGGAGTCACTCATGTAAGTGTTGGATTCACTCACCACAAGAGGACCTCAAATTCACATTGGGTCTCACATACACCAAAAGTACAAAAATACTCATTCACTCTCTTTTTCTAGGCAAAAATACAAATATATAAGGGGAGGGGAAAAGGGCCATTGGAATAGAGTTGTTGAAATATAGCCGTAAGAGAGGGAGAGAAAAGTGGAGTTATGAGCAATAGGCATTGCTCATCATGATGGTGTCATCATTAATGATGCAGCCATGATTATAAATATTTAATGCCCACTTCACTTTCTTTTTCTCTTCCAACGTCTTTCTTAGTTTCTATCCCTTCAAGTACACTCTTTCCAAGGCATCTCTAACAGCTCTCTTCCAAGAGTCTTGATCAGGTAATTGTACGAGGACCTGACTTGAAGTTCTCGTATGCTGACTAGCCAACGTATGTATGAGTATGTATTTTGGTTTGTAGAAGAGTTTGTGAATGGTTATGAACCTTGTATTTTTGGGAGAGCTACGTGAGTCCCATGTGAGTTTGAGGTCCTCTAGCGGTTAGTGAGTCCCATGCTTGGCTAAGTGAGTTCCCAAGACACCCGGAGTGCAGTGGCCCTCTTTGAAACTTGAGTTAAGTGGTGCTTTCTAAGTCTCTAACCCTTTTTATCTTTTATTTCTTTATTTTGCAATAAAACTCTCCTTTATCTCTTATCTTATTTTGCCTTTTTGATTTGAGCTACATCAATTTGGTATTAGTGCAAGTTCCGAATCTTGTGGTGAGCAAGTTCCAAAATCGACCCAAAAATAAAAAAGCGCGCTGATGATGGAGAAGGTTGCCAAGGATTGTTTTGCTGCTCATGTAGACGTGAGTAAACCTCTAGTGTTTGACGAAGCACAACATAAGGACTACTCGCATCAATTTGGCACTTGAGGCAATGATGATTGTTTCAAACTTGAGAACGAATTCTTTCAAGCGGGGGAGAATGATGCAGCCATGATCACAAGTATTTAATGCCTTCTCTATTTTCTGTCTTTCTTCCAACGTCTTTCTCAAGCATTGGTTCTTTTTTTCTTTTTCAAATGCACGCTTTTCAAGGCATCTCTAATGGCTCTATTTCAACGGATTTATTCCAACAAATCTTTTTTCTCTTCCCCTATATATATGTATATTATTTCGGTTTGTTGAAGTGTTAGTGCATTGTTGATTGTTATGTACCTTGTATTTTTTTGGGAGCCATGTGAGCCCCATGGTGAGTTCGAGGTCCTCTGGTGGTGAGTGAGACACGAAGAGACCCCAGAGTTAAGTGGTCCTCTCTGACCATTGTTACTCTTTATTCTGTTCCTTATTTTGCAATAAAATTTTCCTTCATCTATTTTATTTTTCTTTTTCGATTTGAGCTGGATCAGGTACTCTTAAGTAATTGTTGTTTGGAATTCTAACATGAAATGAAGTTAGCAATCTTAATGTTTGTATGCTTTATAGCATGGTCTGCTGCCCGGACAGTCTAGGATCTTTTTCTCTGCTTTCTGGGAATGTCAAGATGTTCACTCAAACTTTGCATTGACTGTCAGTTTCATATTTGCCTGAATGATTTGAATTTTGAACTATGGCTTTGTGTATTCATTGATGTGCTCTTCTTTCAAGAGCAGGTGTTTATGGAGATTGTGGTGGTGCATGGGTTAATGAGGAGTAAGCAAGTCTAACTGAAGTCATGTGTTGCATAGAAACTGTAGATCAAGAAGTTAGGCACAATTGTCACTAACAAGTTGTGTGGCCATGTGACAGTTATCCACTGAATACTTTAACCGAGTCAGCTAAAGCAAGATTGGCTGCTGAGGAAGGATGGTTGGATCTGGGCCGTTCACTTGGGTTTTCAGTGCAAGTAATGCGGCTTGGGGGTATCTATGGCCCTGGCAGAAGGTTTGTCTATAGAGTATGTTACATATTCTTAATGCATTTTGTTCTCATGTAAGATTTGTCCCATATAAATGTTTATACATGTTATCATTTGACTAATCACTGGAATGGAGTTGCTTTTGCAATCATATTATATTTTGTAAATTTTAATATATGTATATATACTGTTCTTTATTAGTTATTAAAAGGGGGAAGGGGGTTAGAAAAAGGTGCCTCTGCTTGGTTATCACCTTCTCTTGGCTTCATTTGTTTCAATGGAAATAATTTTGGAGGAATTGTTTTGTCGACAAATGGAATTTTTTCAGGAATAAAAGAATGCCCTCCCCCCCCCCCCCCCCAAAAAAAAGAAGGTTCCAACTAAATATTTTGGCTGTTATTTTTTCTCAAATGATTGTATAAAGGACGTACCTAGTGCACGAGGCTCCTGCACCTGCGGGGTCTGGGAAGGGTCATAATGTACGCAGCCTTACCCCTGCTTTCACAGAGAGGCTGTTTCCAGTTCTCAAAGTATTGTATCTTGGTCAAAATCAGACAAATGTCAGCTATGGAGGACACCATCATTTGGTTGATTCTTTTCCTCAATCTCCAATACTAATATACGCTCACTCGTCATGTATAATGAAGAAAAAAAGATAAATGACAAAGGAACATGGAATCAGTCTTATAATTAAATGTTTATTTTCTAGGAAATAATTTTCCACAAAAACAAATGAGCCTTTGGGTAAATCTTTTTATTTGGCTCTTATTGGGGTTTAAACAATGTTAGCTTTTCCACTTCCCATAAAGGAATTTATGCTCATTCTAAAGTTTTTATCTGATTAGTCCTTTTTCATGTAGTTACTCTCTCACTTGTGAATGACACCAGCATATCCTCGTTTTATTCAAAATTTCTATGTTTTTGTGAATTTCTTTGAGATATTTGATTCTGCTGGACTCTGTTCAGTCATCAACCAGAGCTTCTTCTTGATTCCTTCTAGCTTTTGTATGCTTTTATTCATAGTTATCAAGGCGTCACCTAGGCGTCCAGGCTCCTTGGTCGCCTTGCCGCCTTTATAACTATGCTTTTATAATCACTCTGTTATCTATTATTAACTAATCAATTTTCCTCCAGTGCTTTGGATACCATAGTCAAGCAGGAGTCTCTATCACCAGGACAGAGGATGAGGGAGACCAGGCAATACACGTCACGAGTTCATGTTGCTGACATTTGTCAGGCACTGCAGGCCAGCATCAACATGCCATCATCAGGGTAAGCTTCTCTCATTACCATTGTCAAGCTTATTCTAATTCGTCACATGCTGCTGTAGGTGAGAAATGCCATTTTAGAAAAATTGACCAAAAGCCTACTGAACATAAAAAAATTCAGCATGACTTGTAGGAAAAGGGAAAAGGAATAACAAAAACTTTCAATTGAAACAGCTTCTGTCTATTGTTTTATTTTTTTATCCTCGTATCATGTAACGTGTACACCGCCACGTCGAGGTTCTGTTTCAAAAGTGAGATCACTACTAGCTTGTTGAAGAAGCCCTTCTAATCTGGCTTTCCTAACTAGCACATGTGCAATACTTACAAGCCTCCTAGATTGTTTCTTCATGAGAAAAGTATTAAAAAAGTTAATGTCATACAGCACTTGAAAACAATCCCATGGCCACATGGTTTCTTCTGACTTTGGAACCATCTGAACTAGATGATGCAGATAAATCATCTAAATGAGTTTATTTTATTGGAAAGAAACTTTGGGTTGGGTTATGTATGTGTTGGGCCTTTGATCCAATGGGTTTTCTTTGTATTGGGCCACTTTAATGAGCCTATAATATGGGTAGATGTTAGGCATACGGGATTTATTGCAAGACTAGAACCAAAATAGGTCTAATCCCAAGTAGGATCAAAGAGAAAACCCTCCAATAAACAAGAAGTCATTTGAGGGAACCAAGAGAACATGGGAACTCAAATGAGGGAACAATTTCCTTGGTTGAAATAACAAATAAAAACCCACAAATTTGTAACCTGTTGAAGCAGCAATGATCTTGATGTGATAATCTTCAAGAAATCGATGTGACAATCAGGTGACAGAAATCCCAACAGCTTGTAGCACTCTTGAGATCGATTTGAACAAAATTAGGGTTTGAGATTCAAAAACCGATGGAAGGGGATGGGGTAATGGAATGGGCATCTGATGTAATTACACTTAGAGGGCTTATTTTATTGAAAATAAGCTTTGTGTTGGGTTATGTAGGTGTTGGGCTATTGATCCTATGGGATTACTTTGTAATTGGTCAATTTAATGGGCCTAAAATATGGGTGGAAAGTAGGAAATTATTATTTCACTTTCCTAAGCAATTGACCCCATGTATGACAATGTTTCAGGAAAATATACAACATTGTTGATGATGACCCAACACCTCGTGTGGAAGTGTTTGCATTTGCAAGGACCTTGGTCCAGAAAAAATGGCCTGACCAGATTAAGCGGGATCCTTTGCTTGGTGATGCAGAGTCACTTATCCAGAAGAAAATTACAAGGGGAGAGAAACGAGTTAGAAATGATCGTATGAAGAATGAACTAGGAGTAAGTCTACTTCATCCAACTTATAAATCAGGACTGCAGAGCATAATCGAATCTATGGACTGCCCGATTGAGTCAATGAATGCGTAGCCTCTTTTGTTTTCTTTTTAAAGTTTCTTTTTGTTTTTGGGGGTGGGGTGTTTGGTTGGTTAATGTGTGTGTTTTCAGGGCTTTGGGTTTAGGATTTACAATTTTGTGACAATACACTCAGGGACTTGGGAGTACCCCACATAATTGCGTCGCCAACCACTATATTCTCCAGAGAGCTAAAAATTCACTTGGTCAACTTGGGATTGGGCTGAAACTAGACGTGTGCTGGGACCTTGGTACCCGTTTACAAAATTTCAGCCAGTTAGTGGAGGAGCATGGTGAGTTGATACAACAACAACTCAGCCTTATCTCAACTAAATGGGGTCGATTACATGGATCCCTGCCCTCCAATCAACTCTATTTGAGGTCATTTTTCAGCCAGTTAGTGGGGAAACATGGTGAATTGAAGTTGAGATCACTTTGCCCTGTTCAATGGTCTCTAAATAGGCGAGTTGATGCTTGGGTCACTGTTGTTTTAGTTAGATAAGAAGTTCTGCCACACCATAAATACTTAGCTGCCTGCCCTGTATTTTTGCTACATGGAAGAAAGAATTTCAGGTTCAGCGAGCAATTCAATTCAATATCTCAAACGTTGTATGGGTAAAAATTCAGCATGATTAGATGGTTATCCACTGTATGATCTTGAGTTTAATTTGTATGTTGTTTGGAATCTTTTCTTGATTATCCAATTAAATAAACCAAAGCTGAAATCCCTCCTAAAATAATGTTGTTGTGATGCATCAAATGGTGAATTCTCGTTGGTACAAATGGGAATCTTGATATCTTTTAATCAAAACACATGGAAAATATAGGGCTAAATTTTTGCCTAAAATTAGCCTTTGAGTAAATTATAACCAAGGACAACATGTCAATTGAATTGCGTACCCTTCTTTGGTAGTTTAGATAATCTTTTTTATTTTTTATTTTATATTAAATTTTAGGGTTCATGTTCTTTGTGCCACAGCGCAGGCTGCTCCCAGACACATGGGCCTGCCACTCAGGGGGGTGGTCATTGCGCCCACCCCCTTGTGTCTGGGCACAGGGAGCCCAGTGAACATTCTCCCTAAATTTTAAGCCAGTAATTCTTTGGGAAACAAAAGGGAGCCGCCTGATTAAGCCAGATGGGCCCTTATTGAAATAGGAAATCAGGCTTATTTTCTGCCATTTGGCATTTTGTATGAGGTTGAAATTTGGTAGACAAGTAGACACCAAAGCATTGAAAAATTATGAACTACCAAGAGGGTAAATGATTGAAGGGTTTACATTTTAACACGTTATCATCCAGACCATTCCGTATACACTCTCAATGGTTAAATCACATCATCTTTCCATATGGCATAAATAGGTGCCCTCTCGACCAAAATGGAATAATGTTTTGGCTCAACCATGAATCATGTGCCTTTCTTGTATGGCTCCATTTATTTCGATGTATAATTTTACCTAGAAAATTTTACGTGGTAAATTTAACTTTGCAAATGTAAAATTTTACATGTTAAAAATTTTTTTAATGTTTGTTTCTATCAAAAACAAGTATTAGAAAACTTTTATACATGTTAAATTCTTATAAGTAAACTTTTTTGAAGTGAAAATTTCAAATAAAATTTTCCATGTAAAATTTGACACTGAAACAACAAGAGCCTTTGTGGAAGGATGATCTAGAAATTTGGACTATTAGATGTTTAGAAAATATAGATTAGTCACATGTCAAATTTTAGATGAAGACTATATTCTCTCGTTCATCCATTCATCCCATTATAGTCCTTAAGGTCTAGAATTTGTTTTCCCTTTCAAGACATTTGAATTGGATTGAAACTTAAATTTTTTTTTTTTAGGGAAAAAGATCTTTGTCTGGGAGTGTGGCCTATGCCAGCACTCCCATGAGCCTATCTCTCCCCTCCCCATGTGAAAAGACACCTCTGCCCCCCTATTTTAAGGAGGAGAGAGATAGACACATGGCTGTGCAGAAAACGGCTTCCCTTTTTTTTATTATAGAATTCTAAAACTTAATAGGTGAATTGAACAAACTTGGGGTCCACGTATATATAAATTTTCAGCCATACCTGAATTACAGTGGCGCAATAAATCAAGAGGCGTGTTGTACTTTTGGGTTAGAGTGTGCTTAGTCGAAATTCAAAAATGGGGATCGACTGAGGCTGGCGTTGGGCTCCTACTCTACAAATTGTCTACGGTTCCCTAACCGGTGCAGTTCTCTAGTGCCTCTCACAAGAGAGGGTGAGACCCACCCGGGGCATTGACCAAATACTATGCCCAGATGGGGTCTACTCTCCTCTTGTGAGAGGCACTAGGAAACCGCACCGGTCAAGGAACCGTAGAAGAAAAAAATTCCTACAAAGGACCCAAGGCTAACCGGAATAGGATAGGGCATGTTTTGGCCTATAATGATTTTTTTACCGAGTGGTTCAGATCGAAATCGGGCGGATCGATTCGGATCCCGATTCCTGGGTTTTAAACCGTGGTACCGAGCGCCCCACCCACCCAGAAACGCTCCCTAAAATTTAATAAGCAGCACGGTTTGCAGCAGAGTTTCTTCCTTCGACAAATCGGAGAAGAAAGGCCTTTTATTAACAGTCTCTGTCTATCAGCACGGTTGCCCGCGGAGATTGATTGTGTTATTTTTTATGGTTGAAAGCAGGTTTTGAATCGGAATTGGTTCGTTTGAAAACGAGGAAAGAACTCATTATTCGTTCTGTCGCATACCATAATTTCGATACCCTGGTTATGTACTTATGTTTTTCCAATAACTGAATTTTCAATATAAGAGGAGAGATCCGAAAACCCTAGTGCTACGTTTGGAAACATCTGTTCTTCATGTATTGTGCTTAGTTGAAGGGGTTTGCTTTGGATTTTAACATCCGATGAGAGCAATTAGACTTCCTGAACCGCCTAGCGGATCTCTGGGCACGCCGGAGATTTTCGAAGGCGGGATTTACAGTGTTATTAGGCGGGCGGTTATATTGGGAAATGGTTTTGCTGGTTCGGAGAATCAGAGTATTGGATTGGTTCGTGCTCTCGGGCTTTCAGATAAGCAGTCGTTTTATGTGAGTTTTTGCTTGCCCTGGTTTCTGTTCTCTGTTCGGTTTAAGATTTTTTTACTCACCCCTTCATCATCGCTCTCTTAATTGTTGAAAATATTGCATTTGCTGTTTTGTTTTCTTAATTCTGTACAACTCAATTGCATTTTTGGCCTTTCGATTCTGGATACTGTATCATTTTCTTTTCTTCTTTTTTATTTTGAGAGAAAGAAAGGGGGGGGGGGGGGGGGGGTGATTTCAATATTCATAATTATAATTTAGTTCTGGTCAAACTGATATTCAAGTTTTCCAAAGTCCATCTTATTCATTACCTTTTTTGTGAGGATATTTAATCAATTAGAAGTGATGTCTAGTTCCCAAATACTGTTAGCTTTCAGAATACCAGAAGCCAATGTGGTGGTAGCGTACTACCCTCAATGAGTGTTTTTATTAAATTACGTAAATTTTTTACTATCACTAATATTTCCCTGTTAACTTACCACAAAGGCTTAGATCATTATGCCAAAGTTCTATTGCAAATGAGTTACCATTTGTTGCAACCTTAATTGTAATTGGTTAATTGGAGAGTCTGGTTCCCTGCGGCTGAGTTGTTGATACGTTGTGAAGGATAGCAAAATGATGATCCCTAAACAATGATATATGTGTTGGCCTACTCCCAAATTTGTCAAATTGTCTCCAGACACTTCCTACTTGTTTATTTTATCTTTCCTTTCGTGTGTTCTATCCAGGCCTATCTGTGCTGGAGGTGGTATGTTTTCCTTGTTCTTCTCCTCCCTTGGAAAAAAAAAAATCCTTCAAATTATTTTTTTGGCACTTATAAGTGTAACATGTGCCTGTTAATATTATTGTGCTCCTGATAAAGATTGGAGCGAAATTCCTTATGTTTATCGCGTATTAATTAGACAAGATACTCTCAGTTTTTCCATGTGGGGATTATTTTGATCAGAAAATTTTTATCTTGCTAGTACATACTATTATTTTTTTTATGGTATTATATGTAGGGGCTTAATGCTGATTCTTTTTACAAGTATTAAACTTCGTTTTGCAATCTACAGTAAAAGCTCTGGTTTTACACTATGTGTGATATTATATCACATTCCCATGACTCACATCTTGACTACATTGCAGCGTGTTACAAGGCCAAAAGGCGGAATCAATGAGTGGCTCCATTGGCTCCCGGTTTCTCTCCACAAAAAGTTAAATTATGTTATTAAGCGAATTTGTGGTGAGTCCCGATTTCTAAAAGCTGGGGCAAGGAAACTGGTTCCCATTGCTGCTGCAAATGGTGGGAGTTCAGGCTTGTCAACTGTTCTAGAAGCCGATGCAAAACAGATAGCAACAATTGCTCGTGAGACTTTTGAGAAGTATGTTTCCTTTCTAGTTTAATGCACACATGTCAAAATTCTCTCTTTTCTCTTGCATGAAAATAACCTGCTTCATCATGATTTAGGGAGGCTTAAAATGAGAGTGCAGTTTTGATTTCTTCCACCAATGTACGTATTGAATCTGCAAAGTAGAATGAATAATGGGATTTGATCCACTTACCAAGTCACATGTCTCCAATAAAATGTTCATAGAAATTAAAAAAAAATGAAAAGATACCCAAAATCTCTAAAGAATCTAAAATAGAAATCAGATATTGCGAAATCTCTTAATAGAATGTAGATTTTGAAATCACCTTAGTATGGCAGTGGTTGCACCATGTTGGTATAATCTGTCCATGGAAGACCCTATGTGCTTTCATGCCATACTCATGGAGAAACTCCTACATCAATAATTTTTTATTATAATTAACCATGTAATTTAATGCATATCCAATAACCCAAAACCATCTAATTAAGATTTTGAAACTTATACATCAATATCAACATTTTAGTTATTATAACGTTAGATTATTCAATTCATCTTCTTTAATTCACATAAAAAAATCCGTGAATGAGTATAACTTAACAATAAAACACCAGATAAACAGAACAAAAGCAACAAATGGAATTGAATTTCATTAAGTATGCAAGGAGATATTGCAATTTGGGAGAGGATTCTTTGAGCAAAGAGGGTACACTACATCCTCTCACATTGTTTTTCTCTCCTTTAAGTAATTAATATTATAATGAATGCGAGGAGGCACAGTTTACGCTTTAAGGCTCAGAGAGTCTTTTCCCTTGCAATTTTGTGGCTGTGAGGATGGAAAACCCTACAACAACAGCAACAACTCAGCCTTATCCCAACTAAATGGGGTTGGCTACATGGATCCTTGCCCTCCAATCAGCTTTATTCATGGTCATACTTGATACAAGGCCTAAGCTATGCATGTTTTTCTTACCACTTTCTCCTAGGGTCATTTTAGGTCTGCCTCTGGCTCTTTTGGTTCCTTCAATCTGAATCAAATCATTCCTCTGTACTAGAGCATCTAAAGGCTTTCATTGTATTTCTTGTAGATTATCACCAAAATAGACTTATTTTAATGGGAATAAGTCTAGGGTTGGGTTATATACGTGTTGGGCCTTTGATCCCATGGGTTTTCAATGTAATAGGCCACTTTTATGCCTAAACTTTGGGTAATAAGGTTGCATACGGGATTAGTTAGTTTAGTTTTCATACTTAGTTTTATTTTTTATTTTAAATTGAACCGGGTCCAAGGTGGTGCAACAAGTGGTTCAATTTAAGTGATTTTAGTAGTTTTCTTTTATTTGCTTTTAAGCAATGTAAGTTGGGCTGGATTAGGATTCTATAAGTCCATCCATGTTTTTGAGTCTATTTCCTTCAGTATTTCAGTTTCCTAGTCAGTTTAGGTTACCTAATAGGTTAAGGATTAGGTTAGACTTTTCCTTTTTAGAGTAGGAGTCTAGTTTTGAGTCTTTTATATAAAGTTGTAAGGGGGGCAAACATTGGAATGGATTTTTTTTTTTTCTTTTTGTTATTCTCCATTAATGATTTTTGTCTTGTGTTTGATCAAGGCTGAAGGAATCAGTGTTTGATCTGATTGACACCTTGCGGTGGGAAGCCCAGGTGGTTTGTTTTGGTTCTCTTTGCATCTCCATTGCTGTTTTACAGTCAAACAAGCTGTATTCAAGGTTTTCATCATCAACAATTAAGTTTGAACCTGAGCCAAAATCCTAACCATTCTCTTCTTCTCTTCTTCTAGACTACTTTAATTTGGTGTTCTTTGATTTTTCGTTGAGCCTTTTTATTTGTTTGTTCTTTTAGCCTAGGGTTAAAACAGTCTTTTTCATGGTTTATCTTCTTAGTTCCCCTCCACGATTTTAGAGGGATTAGTATTTTATTTTATTTGTTTTAGTTGTTTACACTTATACTCCTATTTAGAGTATAAGTCTATTCTATGTTTTATAATTAGGATTCGATTAGGAATCCCAACTCCTAATCTGATTAGGATTGCTTTAGATTGATTATTTGTAAGGCCTTTAGGCCCCCTTTATTATTATAAATAGTAGAATCGTGGGAGGCTCCCCACCTATTATGTTTGAAATTTTGTTTCTTCTTCTCTGCCGCCATGATTCTGCTGCTTCTCTGTCTTGTGTGTCATATCAAGGCCCCTTGTGAGTAATATCAAGGGTTAGGGCTGGAGTAATCCGCGACTCCTTGCATCTTGCAGATCGGAAGGTTCGTCTTCTTCTTCCTTCAAGTTCTTCAAGGTTGCTTCTGCTGAAATTCTGCAATTCCAGTAAGAGTTACAATTTCCTGCAACTTTATCATCTCTTCTTCTTACTTCCATCTAACCTAATCGACTTCCCCAAACCCTAGCTTCATCTACATTCATCACAGCCCTATTCCCTCATCGATTACACTCAAAACCTAACCACGGGTCCATCACAGTAACCCTCCCACTCGATCTCAGTTGCAGCCTCACCTATCCACTACAAACCCTAATTCCCTCCCTCAACATAAAAACCCAGAAACCCTAAGATCTGCCTAGGCCTAACCAGCCATCAAAACCCCACCAAAGTCCAGCCGAACCACCCCCTCTCGCTAGGAAAACTCGACCTAAAGCCCAGCCCCTAAATCTGCTCCTAACCCTAGTTTCAGCTTGGATCCTAAATCTGGAAACCCAAAACCCTAACCCTAATATTTCTGAATTTCTATTTCTTATTCAAACCTCATTAAAACCTATTCTAATAGACTCCTAAAATTCTGCAGACCATTACCCAATAAAACCCTAACTCAATCTCCCATTCCTAACCCTAATTTTGCCCTAGTTACCCTAAACTGCCCATTCGGCCAACCCTAAAACAGAACCTGGTCCTAAGTGAGATTTATTTCACCTAGGCTACATTACCCTCACAGCCAATTCCAACCGTGAGAACTGCCCCATACTTGGACCGAGTGCTCTACTGCCCATCGGGGAAACTCGATCCCAGCCATTAACCCTAAATCTGCAATTTCCCTTCTTTCAAAACCATAACCCTAGACTCTATAACTTGCTGCCGATTCTGTCCAACAGTCTTAGACTTGTTAAACCTTAATGAGGCCTTCGTAGGAAGACTCCCCTACATCATCTAACTAACCCTACCATCAAACGCTAAACCCCCTTAAACCCTAACCCTAAAACAGCTAGTTTAGCCTATCTGAACCCTAAACTTACTCACCTTTTGAGATCAGATCCTTGTTTGGCTCCTAGTTTGATTATACAAATCTAGGACGACATTATTATCATGTATCAGAGCTACTCCAAAATCAGCTCTAATATGATCATTCTTACTTTTATCCGTCCTAGTTTTGTCACTCATCCATCTCCATATCCTCATCTCTACTACAATGAGTTTATCTAAATGACGCTTCTTAACTGGCCAACATTCCACACCATACATGGTTAAATAGTGTCTAGAGTACTAATGAAAAGAAAAGGAAAAAAAAAAAAAGCTCTGGCTCCGCACCCCCCCCCCCCAACAAAAAAAACCCTTACAAAAGTGAGTTTTTCCATGATCGAGTTATTTTTTCTTGGTGAGTTGACCCTCAGCCATATCGCTTGAATCAGACTGATGCTATGACTCAGTGACTGAACCGGTATATATTCATCTGATTCCTCTCGCAATATGACTCACCAGATGTATATAAATAAACCAGTGTCACATTGAATCTTAGGATTCTGTGTCTGAATTGTTAAGATTTAACAACAGTCACAAAACCATTTTTCTCCTATGTAAAATGAAGGTTTCAGCTGGTAAAGTCTGTGGCATGTTGTCACCAAGACTTGGGTTTATGACCTCTTCACGGTACTTCCAGATTGATATGTCGATCCGTTTGAATTAAAGGAAATAGTAAGGGGATCTAGAACTGCACCGGAACAGCAGGAATATTGAATTCTGACACATGTACTTTGTCCATTCAAAAGAGTTCGTGCAACATGGTATAACCCTACATTGATATTATTTATTTTATATGTGGAGATGCCTCCTTGTGCAGTGAACTGTGCATGGAAACAAATAATTCACCTTATAGGATGTGAAGCTTCAGTTTTTATGCTTTATTGCTGGGTCATTTTATCTGACCAAGGTTAGAGGTCATGGACATTATGCCACAGTAACACAAGTTAAAGTTGGTGGATAGTTAAAGGAATTTGTGAGATTGTTCTGTTGTTTATAATTTTTTTAGGGTAAGAGATCGCTGATTGGTTGTGTAGCCCCTGCAACATCTTGGGGGCCAATGAGTGTGCACACAGGGGCATCAATATGGATGGGTTTTTGATTTCACAGGGGTAGGTCGGTAAATTCGCACATTTCTGTGTCTGGGCGCAGGAACCATGCGACGAAGCAGTGTTCTTTTTCCCTTTTTTTATTTTAGTTTTAGTTTTTATATTAAATTTTGGGGAAAAAGTTTCCGACGACACCAGGGTACTTTTGCCTTCTCACATGGGATTTTTTGTTATTCTCTCTCTTTTGCTCTGTCCATGTGGGACCTTTGGATGATACCGTTCCCCGCACCGCTATTGGTGTGGCCTGCAGATTCCTCCCCACACTAGCATTGTGGAGAATCATCTCCCTAAACTTTATTGTACACCAAAGTTTCTTTCCAGGCATTTTAAGCGCCTGTGGTTTAGAGACTTGATATTTGTTATGATACTCTGTAATTCAATAACTTATTTTCCTAAATGACATTATCATTTCTTTCAGGGATGGTCCTTTATTGGTGGTTGCTTCTGGCCGTGACACCATATCTCTAGCAAGCTCCATAAGACGATTAGCTCCTGAAAATGTTTTTGTGGTCCAGGTACATCTTTGTTGTTTGCACATGTTTTAATGGTTATTGTGCTGTATGTTTGGATAATAAAAAAAGAATCTATTTATTCCCTCCGTCCCACAAAGATTGTCTTGTTTGAAAAACCCCACATATTAAGGAGGTTGTCATTAATGTATTAACTACCCACTGATTTAAACTATATTTTCAACATTGCCTCCATTGATTTAGCTCACATAATAGTGGGAAACAATTATTCAAAGTGATCAAAATAGGGGCATTAGGGGAATCCGAAAAAGCTTCATCTCTTAGTTTCTACAATGGACAAACATTTAGCAACAATAGAAAACCTCAAACAAAACTATCTTTGTGGGATTGAGGGAGTATTTGTTTCTTATTTCTGGAACATTTCTTTTCCATTGTACATTTCATTTGAAAAATGTAGGTGTAGCTCTGGATACTAACATGATAACATTATATACTTTATAGTATGTGTTTATGCTCCTTGTAAGAGGCAGCACTCTCCCCATGTTTTATGTATTAATTAAGCAACTAAAGTTGTTACTTGCGATATTAGTTCTAAGTTCTGTATGTTTGGGGAAGGAAGGTTGTGATGTGCTTATGTTTACAGCTATTCGAATTATGAGTTTGTATGGGTAGCCAACCTTTTTTTTTGGTTTTGCAAAGTATTTGCATTCGTTTTATCTGTTTTTATTTGAAGTTGTAAATGTGCTTCATTTCAGTTAGTTTTATTGTACCTCTATATGTTTCATATGTGCAACAGCTTTTATGTGGGACGTTTTTTTGCTTTCTGTCTATTGGCAATAAATTCAGTATCTGACAAGCTGTGAGTTTGGCATTGTAATTTTAGATACAACATCCAAGGTCACATTTGAATAGGTTTGATCTGGTGATTACCCCTCAGCATGACTACTACCCATTGACTCCTCAAGCACAAGAACAGATTCCTCGGTTTCTCCGGAGGTGGATAACGCCACGTGAACCTCCTGATAGACATGTTGTATGTTCCTTGACTAAATGTTTATCTATTGGGTTTCATTTGTGAGAGAAACTTTGATCTTAATTAGGTTGTTAGATTCTTTTTATATTTAATACTTGCTCATTTTTCTGAGGCTTGAAACATTGAATGTCAGGTCCTCACTGTGGGAGCTCTACATCGGGCTGATTCTGCTGCACTCCGGGAGGCTGCTACTGCTTGGCATGATGAGTTGGCACCTCTTCCAAAGCCCCTACTCGTTGTAAACGTAGGCGGGCCTACAAGTAATTTTCGTTTCCTTTGATGTTTGTCGTAGATCCATAGTTCTATTGCAATATATGTTTGTTTAAACTTTTGTTATAGTATGTCGTGAAGGGGAGGGTTCTTTTGTTGAGTCGTTGGTTTATGTTGAATTGTAGTTTGTTTTTAATTGCTTTTAATTTTGTTATTTACTTTGATTGTAATTAGGCTTAGATTCTTAGTAGGTTTCCTTCTAGGAGTAGTTTACTGGATATAATATAGGGTTTTCTTCCCCGTCACTATGCCTACTGAAGTATAATGCTTCACTATTTGCCACATGGCAGTACATGGGTCAGTCCATGTGATAGAGGACCCCACATACATCTCAATGGCCAAATTTTAGCTTAAAATAAGTAGAGGAAGTAGCTAAAATTACAGAAGATGCCATATTGTATTCTATATTCATCTCCATTGGATGGCACTTTGGTAATTTTTCTAAAACTTTGAATCAGAGTTTGAGCAACTTTCCTTGCTTACTTTGGACTAAGATTCTCTTTTCTTCCTTCTTCTCTCTCCTCTTTCTCTTTTAGGCGCTGGTTTGCAGGTTTGGTATATCGTCACAACTTGTTAAAGTAAACTAAATTTGAACCAGGAATAATCCAGCAGGAAAGAGGGTGGGTGTTTGGGCAACAAGGTTGCTTCATTGTGACCAAGTGATCACGAGTTCGAGTCTGGAAACAGCCTCTCTGCAAAAGCAGGGGTAAGGCTGTGTACATTATGCCCCTCCCCAAACCCTGCAGTGGCGGGAGCCTCGTGCACTGGGTACGCCCTTTTTTTTAATAATCCAGCAGGAAATTAGCTTGAATAAAATCAAATTAGAACTGTCAAAAGGAAAAATTCTATAACTCTGTAAAGAAAACTCAGATTGGTTCAAAAATCAGGTTGAGTGGTCTATATTGATGATTGAACAGTCCTGCAGAATTTCAGGATATAGCAAAACAGGAGAGTCCTTGTTCTATCAAGAGAGTAAACAACAGAACTAGAACTGTAGAAATTGATCAGGGATTCCAGATCTGAGTTCAGCAATTTAGAGATCAATGAAATGTAAACTGATGTATCAATTTGGAAGCAAAACAGATCAGCAGATACGTGAGATGTGACATTAAATCAAAATAAAATCAGATTAGCAAGCAGAGATATTGCAAACAACAGAATTTTTTTTTTTTTGGGTAAAGGCAAGCAACAGAATAGATGAACAGAAAAATAAACAGATAGGATAATAGGACAGGAATCCACCTAATCTATTAAGAGAATCCACTAGGTAACATCACTGAATCTACATCACCAAATTCAGAAATTGAACGTCTTTATTTTTTCAAATCAATGGGATGGCTTGAAGGCCTTACATGTCATAGTGATGCAGAATGATCACCAAATAGGGCTTATTTCTTTAGAAATAGGCCTAGGGTTGGGTTATATCCATGTTGGGCTTTTGTTCCCAAGGGTTTTTTATGTAATAGGCCTCTTTAATGAGCGTAAACTAGGGGTACTTAGGTTGCATACGGGATTAGCCCAATACTTAGTTATTTTTATGCTTTTAGATTGAACCGGTTTAGATTTGGTTGCATCCAATTGGTTCAATAGGTCTAATTTAAGTGAAATGTTCCTATTGGCTAATAGGTTCTTATATCCTATTGGCTAGTATGGAATCTTCACTTAAGTTAATTGTTCTAAGTTAGATTCTTTTATTTTTAAGTTAGTAGGGGTAGTTAAGTCATTACACTGTTTTAAGTAATTAGTTAGACTTAAACCTCTCCCTTCCACGTTTTTGTAAAGGAGAGGTATTTAATTTGTAGTAGGAATTGGCCTATGGCCTTATTATAAATATAAGAGATCGTGGGAGGCTCCCCCACAATTGAAATTTGAAAAAAAACCCTGTTTTCTGCTGCTGGCTGACTGCTGCTGCTGCTCCTTGCTCTTCAAGAGTGTTTGCATCCTTGTGGGTACATCAAGGTGGAAGGGTGGGTGGAATCCTGCGACTCCTTACGCCGCGACGGCTGGGAGGGTCTCTCTTCGAAGGTGATTTCATCCTTCATCCCTCAATTTACTGTCGGTGGAATCCTAAGGTGAGTTGAGATTTAATTTCTGTTTTAGCCTTCCTTCTCCTTCCCCAATCAATTCCTCTTTTATTTTCTGTTTTGATTCATAAAACCCTAGTTCTATAAAACCCTATTGAAACCCCAAACCCTAGAATCCTGATCTCATACTTCCAGCCATTCAAACCCAAACGTTTTTCCACTCGAACCTCCCTCCCACACATCTGAATATTCGATCTTAACTCCTGGTCCAGATCCCCACCTTAACCCCAAGTTCTGTGAATTTCCATTAATCATCAAAACCCTAAATTTCCAGATTCAGTATTTCTGACCATCAAAACCCTCCCCAATTTGGATCGAACTTGCCCCTCCCTATTTAGAAAACTCGACCTTAGACCCAGCCCCTAGATCCCATTAAAACCCTAATTTTCTGGCTGTTTCTCCTAATTCTAAAACCCGAAAACCTAACCCTAATTCTGCAGAAATTTAAAACCTATCCAAATTCAGATATTTTTATACCATAATGACCCTCTAAACCTGCAGATTAAAACCCTATAAACCCCATTCCCAAATTCCCATCCTAAACCCTAATTTTGCCCTAAAACAGCCCCAAATCAGCCCTAAACAGCAGGCTTGACCAAAGCTTGGTTCTACTTGGCTCCTAGTGGGATTTCTCCTATTTAGGACTACATTACTTAGCCTTTGATAGTGGCATAGCCAATAATAGGATAGCATAATGCCACAGCCTGCCCACCAAAGGCCCACGGACTGAGCTCACCAGCCCATGGATATACACCATGGAGCTAAGGAGAATCCATAGTCTAGAAATCTCCACACTTGTATGGAGTCTAGACATTCTAGAACCTCTAGAAGCCAAGAAGGTTCTAGAGAAGCTTGTAGATAGCTATAGAAGAGGGAGGGTTCTAGAGTTGTCTAGGTTTCTGGAACCCCTCCACAAAGGAGCTGGGGAGGTTCTAGTCTCCATGGCTTGAATGTTCCTAGCCATTGGATGTAAGACACATGTCCTATGCATTCTTTGGGAGCTTGGTTGCCTATGATTAGTAGTGGTGATGCAGGTTCATCATAGAAATTAGCTTATTTCTTTAGAAATAGGACTAGGGTTGGGTTATATACATGTTGGGCCTTTGTTCCCAAGGGTTTTCTATGTATTAGGCCACTTTAATGAGCCTAAACTAGGGGTATATAGGTTGCATACGGGATTAGCCCAATACTTAGTTTATTTTTATGTTTTTTAATTGAACCAGTTCAAATTGGTTGTATCCAATTGGTTCAATTTAAGTGATCATGTGACTTGGTTAAGTGGTCATGTGACAACTTAAGTGGTCATCTGATGTAAGTTGGGCTGGATTAGGACTCTATAAATCCAGCCATGTTTTGAGTCTATTTCCTTTAGTATTCTAGTTTCCTAGTCAGTTTAAGTTACCTAATAGGTTAGGGATATGATTAGGCCTTTCCTTTTTAGTGTCTAAGTCTATTTTTGAGTCTTCTATATAAGTTTGTAAGGGAGGCCAGCATTGAATACGAATTTTGATTAATAAAAACTCAGCTTTATGCTTGCTGCCTTTGTTGCTGCTATTGCTCCCTTGTGTGAGTGTTACCTTGTGGATCTCAAGGTGCTAGGGTGAGTGGACTCTCATGACTCCTTGCGTCTGTTTAGTACCAGGAGGTTCTTCTTCTTCTTCAATCGAGCTTCTTCAAGCTACTGCTGCTGCTTTTGAAGGAGATCAAACCAGTAAGTAATTTTGGTTTCCTACATATACCCTTCCCCTCTTCATCCTCTAACCTAATCCATCCTTTCCCCCCATCGACCTAATCAAATCACTACAGCCAGCCTTCCATCCCCTCCATTAAACCTGCAACTATTCCTTCGAATTTTAGCTTGATCCCCAAGCATTCACCCTCCAACCATTAGATCTGTGCCAAACTTCCAGCAAACACCCCTCCCTCTCCCTCCTACACTTGATCCCAATTTGAGTCCCATCTGACCATCTAAACCCTAGTTTTCAGCCTAGATCCTTAAACCTAAAACCCGAAACCCTAACCCTAATTCTGCAGATTTCCAAACTTAACCAAATCTAATTATTTTTATTCCATAATAACCCCCTAGACCTGCATATTAAACCTATATAAGACCCATTCCCAAATTCCCATCCTAAACCCTAGAATTAACCTAAAACCTAGTGCTGTCCATTCGAACCAGCAACCCCTTTTGCTATTGATCCTGTTATCTGGCTCCTAGTAGGTCTCCTACCTATCTAGGACTACATTAAGTGGCCTCATTTGGCCAAGGCACCAAGCAAGCAAGCTTTCAAGCATTGTACTCAAGCTCTCTAAGTGCAATATACACTTCCCGTGTCCCTTGCTAGAGTTGAGAAAGGCTGACTTGGTGCTAAGGACTGCTAAGTGCCGGTGCGGTTAGCTTAGCAAAGTCTAAGGCTGTGACAATAAGGACTGAATTAAAGGTAAGCTTTATCCAAAAATGGGGGAAAATGGTTTGAGACAAGTCCCTTAATTCAGTATAAGATTGACTCTTAGAGATAAGATAAGTTAGGGATAAAGAGACAAGATAAAGCTGAGCTGGATAACATCAGGCCTAGTCCAGCTAAAGATAAAATAAAATAATAAAGATCAACTTCTAAGTCTCCAACTTTATCCAATCAACTGACTAGCTTGGAGTGCCCTACGAGAGTAAGAAACTGAAATGTTTCATCAGATTTGGGTACTGGAGTGGTCTAGCTGATTGGACCACTTTCTTCGTCCAGTTCAGGTCCAATCCATAGTACAAGATCTCGGCGGAGATCTCATAAAAATTTCAGTTTCGTGAAGTCTCGAGATGAAATGGTAGATGATACAAGATTTGTGCAAGATCTCGGTATCTCGTTGAGATCTTGAGTCGAACTAGACCAAACCAAGGCTATAAAAAGGCACTGTGAGGACGAAATCTCGCCTCTATCTCATCTCTCTCGCTCAGCTATGAAGGAAAACACCTCCAAGTGAGGGTTGTGCTTTTCTTGGCAATCTCACATCAACTGAAGATTAAAGCTTCAACATCAAGAGAGGGAGCTGCATTGCGTCTCAAGACAGTTTTAGGTAAAAAATACCTAAATGGTAGGACTTGTCACAAGCTTGATTCGACGACAACGACAACAACAAAAACATGGTTGTTTTGATGATCCGGCCTGACACATTTTAGTACTAGCTACTCTCAAATGGTAGGGCTTGTTACACACTTACACTTGTACTTGTTTAATTTATGTCTCTTTCCAAGTTTCTAGAAATTATTAGCAAACGAGTGTCGAACAGCTTGATCATATTCATAATCACCATGTATGATTATGAATATAATGCCTAATGTTTAAATGGTTTATGGTTTGATGTTTTTTAATTCCTAATGCTTAATTAAGTTGTTTTACACCTCCACATTAATTGTATGTGTTCTAAATATTGTGTGGAATAGCCTAGGGTAGAGCTCACCTACGCCATAGACTACTAACCTAGGGTCTGAAGTCAAAGTAACCATTTTGGGTTTGAATTTGTAAAAATTAATGTTTCCATTGTGTTCAGAAGGCGGCCTTAAATAGGGTGGATGTCAAGTTTCAGGACCTACCTTGGCCATATGGCCACCAAAACCCACCACCGAGTCAAGATGGGAAAAAATACACCAACTTGCTGAGATCTCATCAGAACCCGGTTTTGTGGCTTGGCAAAACCAGGGGCGAAACTGAGACCTAAAACCTTGGTCCAGATCTGACCAGCCGGCAACCTAAGGCCTGCTGGTCTGCTGCTGGTTTACTGGCCTGTGGCTCCTCTTCCTTTTGTTCCTCTGATCTGTTGAAATTTGAAAATATGGAAATGATGGTTGTCATTGAACTTGTGGGAAATATTCTCACTAAAAGAAATGTAAACCTCTTTCTCACTGGTCTCTAAGTATTTCCACTAACTACTGGACCAGCATAAGATTATTCTGCAAATATACCCAGAGCACAATGCTTGATTGGCTTCTGGGTAATTTCATTCGATTTTTAGTTGGTATGGAGCAATGGCTAGAATCATAGGCTTGACGAGAGCATGTTTTGCAGCTCTCTACCTGTAAGGACTTTATCAACTTTGGCTCTTTTTGTTTTAATATAAAATGGGTGGAAGACAATTTTAATTCTGCAGTTTTTTCTTTGGATTAAAAAAAAATGGGTAATTTACACATACCACCCCTGAGGTTTGACGAAAGGATAATCTTACCCCCCAGTTTTGGAAAATTCTGCATACCCCCCTGAGGTTTGTAAACGGTAACAAATAAGCCCATTCCGTCAGTTCATGACTAACAGTGTTAAAAATATGTTGTGAACTGACAGAATTGCCCTTACAAGAAGAATTAAAAAAAAAAAAAAAAACCTACAACTCATCTTCCCCAAAATCCATTGGGGAGATGAGAATGGGAAATCAATTAACACCTAACCATCCCTAAGCACTTTTCCATCATAAAAGTCTAGGTTTATTGCAAAAATTGCATCTACAGATTCAAATATGATCAGACGCTTGGATGCTCAGAACGAAAATTTTCCAGTTAAAAATCTTAGCACAGTTGTTAAAGGACGCATTTAAAAATTGATGAAACATAAGAAAGGAGACCACGATCTAATCACTGAGATGAAAAAGTAAATTATTTTAACCAGGAAACAACATTGTTTATCCATTTAGCATGATATTCATGAAAAATAAAAGGAGTAAATAAACTGGATTAAAATGAAATTTCGCTTCACTCTTTAGAATTGTGTCACTGATGCAAGAGATTTCAAATAAAATGAGAAGAATCTCTGCTACAGGAAATGGAAAAAAAGAAAAATTGTGTCTATTTTCCTTTGAAATTGATTGCTTGTAGTACCTTGTAGAACTAAAACCGAAGAAGAACGAAAACCTGGAAATTCCCCAATCGATTTTGGGGAAGATGAGTTGCAGTTCCTTTTCCGTCGCCTCTGCAACTCTTTCTTTCTTCTTTTACTGCCTTTCTGTTCTGCTCTTGAATTTGAACTCAAAATCTGCCGGCCAAAGTTGTTTCCATTTTTTGATTGAAGATTTGAAGGTCCATATCTCAGCTATCCTGCTGCCAATAGGACTGAGATTTGGAGGGTTGTTCCTGCTCCATTCAAGCAGTACTCGACCTGCTTTTGAAGGCCTGTTGAGCGCAGATCTGTCCGATCTGGAATTTCTCTTGGGAACCATATCGGCCCACTGGTTTAGGGTTTTCTCTTCTGAAATTTCAAGCTGCAACTTCTCTGCATCTACTTCTCTGATCCAGTTCATATTTGAAGGGTTGGTTTCATTGTTAGAGAGCTCCACTCGATCCAGGTTAAGCCCTAGTTTAAACCCTAATTTCTAACCTTCTAATTCCGATTCTACTCCTATTTTTGTGGTCTCTTAACTGCTATTTCACTGTTTGGTAGTTTGGATCTGTTTTGAGGATTATCTTGAGGAGCTTTTTTGTCACAAATGTTTCTGGCAGCCTGGCATTGCTGGAGGAGACGGACAGGGAAGCCCAACTCATCTTCCTATTTTTCAACCCTAAAAGATTTGGGGAAGATGAGTTGCAGGGATTTTTTTTCTTGAAGGGGCATTTTCGTCACTTTACCCCTTGATTTTAACACTGTTAGTCATGAATTGACGGAATGAGCTTATTTGTTACCGTTTGCAAACCTCAGGGGGGCACGCAGAATTTTCCAAAACTGGGGGATAAAATTATCCTTTCGTCAAACCTCAAGGGTGGTATGTGTAAATTACCCAAAAACAAATTATTTGGGGCCCTATTAATGCCCAAAGATTGGAACGGGAAAAAATGGAAGGCAAAGGATTTCCCCTATTTATCTTAGGGGAAAAAGAACTCTGTCCGGGAGTGTGGTCTACGCCATGAGTCTATCTCTCTCCTCCCCATATGAAAAGACACCTCTGCCCCCTTGTTTTAAGGAGGAGATAAATAGACACATGGGATTGCTGGCGAAGGCGACACTCCCGGACAGAAACTACCTCCCTTATTTTAGTTATTAACATTTTGTGTTGACAAGAGAACTTTTGTGTCTTTGTAGTATTATATATAGGAAGTTTTTCGTGTTCCAACTTTTCTACATTGTAGGTTTTTTAGTTCTGTTTAGTTTGCATTCTTGTTAAGTCCCAGATTATCAAGAGCTAATACATTGTGCACATTCTACCATAGGTCACTGTCGCTATGGTGCGGACCTTGCCAAGCAATTAATTTTGTCACTACAGAAAGTGCTTCCAAGCTGTGGAAGCCTGAGAATATCTTTCTCTAGAAGGACTCCTCAGAAGGTATGATTTTATCTAGTAATTTTCCTTCCGTTTCCTCAATGGTACTAAATTTTTTTTAATGATGTTATAAACAGGTAGCCAACATTTTAATTAAAGAACTCAGTAGTCATCCAAAGGTTTACATTTGGGATGGGGAAGGTAGTTACAGTTTCTTTGGCCTTCAAAAACAGATGTAAATTTTTTTTTGAAGAATCCAGAGGATTTGTTTAACTGGTATCTTGATAACTTCTAGGCACAAATCCACATATGGGGCATCTAGCGTGGGCGGATGCCTTTGTCATCACAGCAGATTCAGTTAGTATGTTGAGTGAGGCTTGCAGCACTGGGTATGTATGTTGGAAACCAGCTTTTATCCATATTTAGACTTTAGAACTCTTTGAAGGTTTTATCTAAATCATCTCCTCTTTTGCCTTTATTTCACAGCAAGGCTGTCTATGTCATTGGGGCAGAGCGATGTACATGGAAATTCTCTGACTTTCACAAGTCTCTCCGGGAACGAGGTGTGGTTCGGCCATTCACGGGTAAAGAGGATGTAAGTGATTAGATATCCAATCTTGTACTTTGTTACTATAGCTTTTTAGGGATCAGAAAATAGAAAAAGAATGTGCATATCCACCTTGGGGCAGGCAAATGGCCTTTTGTATCAAGATGCATGTTCTGTACCCCTGAAACTCCCTGCAAGCATAATTTCCTAGTTGTGTTGGTGGACCTGATTGTCCACAACAAAAAGTTTGTAGTACAAATAAATTACTGTGCTTTAAGCCCTTTTTTTTTTTTTGTCTCCCTGCTTAAGATGAATAAAAAATATACTGAGTTATGGACCGACTGCAATTATTTTTTTTCTTGGTTTTCAACGTGCAGATATCTGAGAGCTGGAGCTACCCTCCTCTTAATGATACGGCAGAAGCAGCAAGTCGGGTACGGGAAGCACTTGCTGAGCGTGGATGGAGATTGCAGGTGTAAGGAACATTTTGATTTGTCAAGTTTTACCTCATTTAAAGATTGGATAGTGCTCAGAATTGTGGCCTTGAGGCAACAAGTTTTTGGTTAATCAGGCTTTGGCCCCACACCTCATTGGATGGTGTTCAGAATTGTGGCCTTTGGGCACAGGGGTGTTTGCGTCCAGCCTTTTGTGAACCCAAAAAAGTGATGGTTCATTTCATCTGATCAGCAGCTTGGCTATTATATGTTGCTTATACCCAAATACTATTTGGACATTTTTTTCTACCCCTCTATTTTGTCCACGGTTGAGTTTTGTGCCTGGGAGCTGCAGAATGAAATGGTAGTAGCACTGGCACTCCGGCTTGTAAAATAGAAGAGATGTATATCCCACTGTTTTCGTAATCATATTTTCTTTAACCGACTTTCAGGCTGTTCGACTGTTTTATCTGTCATTTTGTAACAGTGAACGTGTATTTCTTTCACATTAGCATCATGGATAAGAGGTTTCCCATGGTTTTGGAAAAAACTTGTGTTTGTCCATTACGTATTAATGAAATATCAGAGTCGAGTGCTCTACGATGTACTGAATGTGTTCAGGTAAGGCTAGGAAATCATGGTTGTGGAAAATTCATGATGTAATATTAGAAGTAAGTGAACTATCTGGCAGTTTATCTATCTGTTCTGTATTGTTTAGTGGTTGGGGTGGAACTACTTTGGAGGAGAAACTTGGCCAGTATAACTGCCAAAGTAGATAATTATAGAGCGGAATAGTAAAATGTCCGTGAGGTTTAGTAATTTTGTTGGAACTTCAATATGCATGTAATTTTTTTCTAGATGGTCTATTTGGACAGACTTGCCTGATTATATGTCATATCTGTTAATCTGTTATATTATTCAAATATTGCCAATTTTGCCCAATTCTTTTATTCTGATAAATTCCTGCTCGATATTGATTTTTCGTTGAGATTCAGAAATTATTTTAATACTAAATAAAGGATAATGCTTTGCCGATTTTGTTAGCAAAGCTAAATGATAATTTTGAACCTTACATTGTACATGGTTGAACATATATGTAGGTTGGTACAGATTTCTGCCAGTGTAGTTGTCAATTACAAATGATTACTGGATCATTTTAGCTATTCAAAATATCTAGTGTTCACTTGTTGTCTCCTATTGTTCCCTCTTTGAATTTGTGGAAGGGATAGAATTATTGGAAACCCTAGATCTCAATTTGTTGCCTTAGTTGAGAAAGCTCTTTCATTAAATAACTCGGTCCAAAAAAAAATAAAAAACGCACGTCTTTCCATCTGAAATGAATGGAGGTAGAAGAACACAATAGCAACAGTTATTTACATTTGGAGACGGGAAAACAAACTCCATAAGAAGCATTACCATGTTCAATGCACCACTGTTCCTGTCCATTGTTATTTTCCGATACAACAAAGTCTGTCCCCACAACAATTATATGAGACGAATCACTGGCTGATTATACACCGTCACCCAGGATATTTCCAAGAAAGAAACCCTAGATACCATGACGCCAGAGTACTCTTCGGAGATGGAAGCTGTGGAAGACTGAAGCGTTGCAAATAATTCTGCCAAATCCTGTGTGTTCTCTTTTTCAATCAATTTACAAATCTATCAACAAGGTGGATTTTTTGGGGGGGGGGGGTTTGTTTTTCCATTCATGCGTACTTAAAACTCTCCCCCTCCCCTCCCCCCCTCCCCTCCCCTCCCCAACTGCATCCTACAGTACAAGCGCTACAGCAGGGCACTACTATTACAGGAAGGAAAGAGCACCTCTTTTGGCGAAGATAAAGGCGATCTAGGTCCGGGTCCTCTGGTGCTAGCAACAACCTGCTGAGAAACCCATACGCCCTGAATAGGGCGCCTAAATAACTAGGCTTGAATTGAGTTGGATGAATGGTCACTCTCGAATTTTGTTGCTCTAATTTTCTCTTCAAGTCCCAATGATATTATACATGCATATACGATTTAATAGCGACTCCGTTATCTCTAAGGAAGCATGGTGAGTTACATTAAAAAGAACAAAAAAACACATTGGGTGAGAATATGATCATCTTATAGGACATTATATAAAGTTGGGTAAAACTCAAATTTTCGAATTTTCATATGTTGTTTCCACAATTGAAACTAGCCATATGACATCATCCTATAGGACATTATATAAAGTTAGGTAAAACTCAAATTTTCGAATTTTCATGTGTTGTTTCCACAATTGAAACTAGCCATATGAAATCATCCTATAGGACATTAAATAAAGTTAGGTAAAACTCATATTTTCGAATTTTCATGTTGTTTCCACAATTGAAACTAGTCATGAAATTGCATTACATATTGTGGCAAATAGGAAAAAATGATGCAGAACCTTGGCCCTGTTTAGTAACATTTTTTTTTTTTGACACTTCTCTAAATTCTCCACCCCACCCCATACCCCAAAATGCTAATCTCTGTTGCAGCTCCTTATGCTTTTGGTTTGAATATATAAATGCTTTTCCTTCCATTCGGGCAGAGGTGTGGAGTGGGAAACGCATGTTCTGGAACTACAAAAGCACTAAGCTAAAAAATGTATACAGAGATGACCAAGATTACCAACTGCATTAGGCTCTCTTCTTTTTTCCGCATCAAGTCTGCAGAAGAGATAAGAACTCCATTACTTGACCTTACACCTTGACATCAAAAGGTCAGATTGGTTTTGGTGTTCCTCTCAGAGCAGCCAATTGACTAATAGAACAGGCTTTCTTGTCTCCGTAACAATTCAAAATGCATCTTTACTGCCATTCTAGTGAATCTAGAGCCAGTTGGTGAAGGTGTTTATCTCCAGCTGCCACCACATTGAAACCTGAAAATATAGCAAAGATAAAATATCACCAAAGCACGCTAGGTTAAAGCATGAAATTTTAAGTGACATGCTACAGATTAGATAGAGGTGAGAAACTGAACAAGAACTGTTCGAACTTCAAATCACTAAATGAAGTGTAATACGTGGACTCCTTCCTCAATTAAACCTGTATTTTGTAGTGTACCGAGACAAAAGCAAATGAATGACATACTTCTAATGAGGGATAGTTAAGCAAAAACATCATTTAAGTGGACCCTATCTTGTAATTTTGTAACTCTTTTAAACAATTCTATACAATTAACAATGATTTCAATAATTATCTATGTTAAAGGCTAGTGATCTGTACAATCCCATACACTGATTCAGTTTTTAAAGACGTCCCCTAGCGTCCAGTCACCCTTTCCTGGTTGGAGAACTCTTTTTCAAGGTTAGTAAACCATTAAAGTTGAATCCGAATAACACTCCTAGCCATATGTATTATGTACACGCTTCAGCACTCTATCCTATTGTTGACAACAAAATAGTAACTACGAAAAAAAATATTCTTCACCACTTCAGTGTAGGATATATCCTTTTTTTTTTTCTTCTAAAGAAAGGATTTATCCTTTTCAATTCCTTTTCTTGTTAGGGTACATGAAGCCTCAAGCTCTATATCCTCAATTACTTGTATTAACTCAGGCATTTCCCATCCATACACATAATATGTATTTTAAAAGAAAGAATTCCAAACACACCGTGAGAGAGAAGCCATTAAGAAGAAAGAAATCAGCAAGTAGTAACCATACTTGTTGCTTGGGAAACTGAAGAGGCCTCCCAGAAAAGTTGATGTCCACTCCAATCAGTTATCACTCCTCCAGCACCTTCTATAACCGGTATCAGTGACAGAAAATCATATGGCTGAAAAAGATATGAATTTTATTAGTGAGGATACTATTAGATTTATGCCTAATCATATCATTATCTGGTGGTTACTGGGAAGAAATCCCTAAATATGGATTTCATAAAAAAGGATATTTGGCTGCAAGCATACTGGTAGCACTTGGGTGATGAGCATCCCCTCATCCACAAAATATAAGGAATGCGTGTTATAAGAAAGTAAGCCAGATAACATTGATTTGTGCATTTGCTAAATCATCCTTATGCTCAATAAGTTAACAGTTAAGAAGGTTAACACCACAAGCAAACATGGCCAATAGTAGTTCTTCTGTACATACATATGGAAAAGAGAAGAAACACCTCACCTTAAGACCAGACTCAATAACAAGATCCACAAAACCAGAAGCCAAAAGAGCATAGGCATAACAGTCACAACCATATAGTGGTACTTTCACCTACACAGCAAAAGAACATAATGGAAGGAGGTAAACATGTAAGAATAACTAGGGATTTTAAGTTTATCTATCTAGATAAATATGAAGTTCAATGAGGAAATCACAGTAATTTCTTCAACCAAAATCCCTTGGAAATTGGCATACAAACCTTACTTCTAACACGAGCAAATGCCTCTTCAGCACCTCCGCTGAAGAGATGTGGGCTTGTAGTGTACCTAAGAAACAGAAAACAAACAGAACATGAACACCGATGGTTCTGCCCATTGGGTACGATGACAGAAAGTACATGATTAGTGAGTACCGAAGGACATAGACAAAACACAGAATGCATGCAATAATTTCTAAAACGCAACCTCTTCTAAGAATCACAGTATCAATCACCAAGGGAAGAAAAACATACAAATATGCCTGGGAAAGTTTTGCACAGGAGCGTGTAGAGACTTCTTCTCCGTTTAACGTAGTTCTACTCCCACTCACCCCAATCCATCTCTCTTTTAGAACAGGCTGATCAATTATGCCAAGAATCTGAAAATGCATGATTTGATCAATGATTATTTAGGAGGGCCATTAAGGAAAGGATTCCTTGGTGGACCATCTAAAAAACATTACCCATTGTATCATCATGCAATAATAAAAAAGAACACAGGAAAAGGATGCTGGTCTATTGAGTAATCGTGCTAGTAGTACTCTTTTGTTCCAGCATCATCCTCCTAAAACAGAACCACTAGAAAATGGACGCATTGTATGCCATTTAAAAAAATATTGATCATGGGGCAAACCAAATACTAGTGAAAGTAGAACGTACCGGTTTTCCCTTGTATAGAAGAGCAATAAGAGTTCCAAACAATGGCTTTCCTGGAACCAAGAGAATGAAAGAGCTGAGTACTAAAATTTCAAAGCCTACAACCCAATTTATGTTCAGAGAGAAAGAACCTGTAATGAAACTCTTCGTCCCATCTATAGGATCTAATACCCAAACGTAGTCAGCAGATTTCTCTTTACACCTCCAACCATTCTCCTCTCCAAAACTGCAATTGCATTTACTCCAGAACTTGAGCATAACTAATGAAAGTCCAAAACCATAATCTATTTCACAATAATTTGATTTTTCGTTCTGGTATTCACAGAAGAGAAAATCCTTGGAACCACTTTGGTAAACCGCACGGTATCACTTACATTGCATGAGATGGAAAATTCTCTTGTATTATTGAAACCATAGACTCCTCGGCCTCTCTATCAGCGATCGTTACAGGACCTGCGACAATTCCAAAATTTTGTAATTTATATACACCAGACAATGAAGATGAATGAAACTATATAATACTAAGAAGAGAAAATCTCTGAACAGGAAATACTCAAGTCGTCCTTGTCGAGAATATCGAAGCTTTTGCGGAAGTAAGTGCGAATAACTGCTCCGGAGGCATCTGCAAGCTTATTGGCGACATCGACAAACCGGTGGAGTTGGTCTTCGAAACCTAACCGAACGGTTTCGATCCCATTGTGGAGATTGTTCTGGTCAGGGTTCATAATCGAAGAGGCAGATGTTCTCCAACGCGGAGCTGTAACTTCGAGGGTTGAGGCCCAATGATTATCTGAGAACCGAACGCTCCGATTGCTGCGGAAGGACTTGGGCGAAATCAGAAGAGATGAAGGAAGTAATTTAAGATTATTCTGGAGTAAAACTTGAGCCTTAGAAAGCATCGGGATCGGATTAGGGTTTTTCAAATAGGCGGGAAAGAAGAAGAGAACCGAGAGAGAGAGAGAGAGAGAGAGAGAGAGAGAAGCAGTGGCCACTGTGTATAAGCAACGCCTACGAGGATGGAGAGTAGGGAAGTGAGTGACTCTGTACAAGCAACGCCACTGCGTCTGCGTGCTCCACATCGCAGTAGGGATGTAAACGGATCGGATTCGGCTCGGATAGTGCTATATCCGCATCTGCATCCGATTAGTTTTCGGACGGATTCGGATAGTGCTAAACGGATATGGACACGGATACGGATCAGATATTTTATCCGTTTACATATAAATATAGCTTTTCGGATAGTTATAGGCTATCCGTATCCGTATCCGTTTAACTTTCGGACAGATTCGGATAATGCTAAACGGATACGGACACGAATTCGGAAACGGATTTCGGCTATTCATTTACATCCCTACATCACAGGTGCAATCGGGCCGACTGGGTCAGGTTTTTGAAACCTCAGTCCGACCCTGGATCCTTAGCTCAACCCAGGCCCAGCTTTACCAGACTCAAACTCAGCCTAAGCAGGCTCCGATTGATCCTAATTGGGCTGAGCTGAGTCAAGTTGAGCTTGATTGACCCTGTAGCCTTTATTTTTGTTAATTTAGGACTAGGCAAGGCCTGGGTTGAGATAGTGAAATCAAGGCCCTGCTTCACTGGGTTCAACTTATTAGCCCAATCCGACTCTGATTGACCGTAATTGGGCCATTCTTAAAGCGAGAAAACAACTAGAAAAGAATAAGACTACCATACCATTACGCCATTAGACTGATTGGACCTGAAGGAGATGAACTAACTGGGTTAGCTGCTCAAATTGTGTATATAAAGAAGAGTTTTGTCTTTCTTCAAAATAGGAAGATAGTTAAGGTCGGGTTAAACCGGATTGGTCTTGATTGACCCTGGTAACCCTTATTTTTGTCATTTCAAGTCGGGCAAGACCAATGTAGCCTTGGGGTTTTTTTTTTTTTTTTTTTTTTGAGGCATGTATGATATTATTATGTAAAATTGTATATTATATATTTATATATACACAGTCAAGTTGGATTAGGCTCAATCTAAGGCCTCAGTCAGCCTAGGCCCGACCCAACCCTATAGAAGGCCGGCCCATGCCTGGAAATTTCAATTCTCAACCCTGCCCAGCCCATATGCCTTGATAATTGCGTCTTTGTGCCTGGGCTGTGAGGGTTCTCTGCCTCATGGATAGTTCAATGTGTTCATCAGTGCCTGGCCCGGAGATGTGGATCATCTAAGGCACATTAACATGGTATATCAAGCTTAGGCTCAGGCTTGTCGAGCTAAACTCGCTCCCCTACTCTTCACCGTTATTGTTGTATTTGCTGTGGCTGCATTCTGGGAGTACAAAACGGAGCTGCATACAAAATTACACACAATTTTTTGATATATATTCTATCGATCCATACAAAATTACACATAATTTTATGGTTATGCATTCTATTATACTATATACACGTCTATACCCAGCCGATCCATAGATGATATAGAAGTCATGGGGTATATGTTTTTTGGGAAAAAAAAGAACTACCTGATCGATCACGTGGCTCATATGCCCATATAGTAGCAATTCTTTTAAGTTTTATCACGTGCAGTTTAGATGAGGTTGAAATTTATCGATGGAGATTATCACACCCAAAAACAATGATTTAGTTCACGGTCTCGACAATGATAATATTAATCGCCTTTATGTTATCGAATTTGAATTGGAATTGCTAGAATAAATAAATTAAATAAATTTAATTAATAATAATAATAATAATAATAATAATAATATATTGTAATAAGAACTTCCAGATTTTTCTTTATCCGTAAGAGAAGATTTAGTTAAGGACTAACACATCAAAAACTTTCTATTACAAATTAAAATCATGTCGATTTAATCCTCGCAGTATGGACATCTGACAACTGACGGTGCACTATAGTGCGACCCTTAGAGCCCAACACGTGAAAGAAACTTCATCCAACGATGTGAGCTCAATGCAAGACAATTTTGTTTTTCTTCTTTCTACTTGAACTTAACACCATTAATAGATGTTGCATCCGAACTTTCAGACCACACTGTAGCGCCGCAAGATTAAGTCATGTAGTCGATTTTTTTTCCTTTCTATTACATATCTATTGCAACCAGTATTTATGTATCGTGCTGATACAAGATCAAAGCATCATTTTTCAAAAGAAAAGAAAAAAATCTGCATACCATATCAGCAGATATGTATTCAGTATTTGGTCACGATCCATACATATGTGCCCGCTTGATAACCTTACTGCTGTTTCTGTTCTAGTTATGTGCTGAGAAACAACAGAACAGTTTTTTTCTTTTCTGTGCTGAGAAACCGTTTTTGACCCGCTTGGTAAACCTGTTCTGGAAAACGTTTTTCTTTCTTCACTTTTTCCTCTTCTTCTTCTCTTGGTTATGGGTCTTGTTTGCAATTGCAACTTGCTTTTAAATCTTTTATCAATGGACCGTACCTTCTGTGTGTGTTTACTTGGAGAGTCGCTGACTTGGCCGACTTGTGTTTCTTCCCTTCTCCTCTTGGTACGATTCCCTTCCTCCTTTCAATTGCTTCCCTTTTTATTTTTTCCTTACTCATGCATCCTTGTTTTGTTCTGTTTAGTCCCAGCTTGATCTGGTTCCACAAGAGATCGAGACAGATCCTTCTCAATTACTCATCTTTCCATCCCAAACTCTAGGGTCTGAATCGATTCTCTTGTGCGACCCTAGCCCTTGTTTCTTACACCCTAAATCCAACCCTGCTGTCATAAATCAAACTGAAATCAAATTTGATCTCTGTTTTACCACCAGGTATGATTTCAGTGGGCTGGCTTTATTTCTGGCTTTATCTTTTGGGTGAATAAGTACTCTGTACTTAAGAGGGTAGTCCATTCGGATACCTACCCTGAAATTTCCCTTCGATTGGACATTCAATGAGGGAGGTCTTCTCATTTCTAGTAATGGCGAAAGCATATCGAACCGATGATTTTGTTGAAGTTTGTAACAACAATGAAGGTTTCTTGGGTTCCAACTTCGCCGCTAAGGTTCTTAAGTGGGAAATCCTAATAATAACCACGGCTTTCAGTTCACTCCAATGGATGAACATAGAAACCGTGGTTCTTAGAGTTTCTGTGAACCAAATCGCACATAGAGAGAGAGAGAGAGAGGGATAGAATACGGGTCGATCTTACCTCCATGATGAATTGCAGGTTGTACAAGGTTTCAATGGCTAGAGGCGTGAGAGGTGAGAGAAAGGTTAAAGACGTTAAGAGGTGAGAGAGAGGTTGGAGGTGCGAGCAGTTTATCGGGCACAATTTTTAATTCTCAGCACAGAACGACAAAACGTGTCCAACACATTCTGTCAAAAGTCTTCCAACAAGCATAAATTTTGATTTATGCTTTCAAAAACATTTACAAAAAACACCTCGTTAAAAAGTGATTTTTAGGTGTTTTCCCGTTTCTTAAAATAAAAAAACACTAAAAACTATTTCTCGTAAGATTATACTGAAGACTGATTTTTCCCTGAAAATATAAAATAATGCCACGAAAGATGAAAAAGTAACATTAAATGGAAGGTTCAATATTTTAATTTAAAATTAAAATTTAACAAACGATCAAATAGACTATTTTCTAAATACAAAATTACATCACTCTTCCGGCAAAACATGATGTGGTTATGCAAATAATCTATTACAATATATTGTGTTGTCATATACTAATCGATCTAACTTTATATTAATGACATTCGGAGGTTTATAGAGTTACGATCCATCGGTAGAGGATCCCAATCCTGGGGAAAGAATTTTATGTTCCTGGTGCAAGGTTAGCAGCAAAAAAAAATGAAATAAATCACTTCCCCTTGAATTCTTGATAAATACCCTACTAGGTTTTAGTTTTTAAAAAAAATAAAAAACCCTTTAAGATCCTATTTTCTTGGCTGTCAACGTTGTAGCTACAACTGTAGCAACAACACTTCAACGAATGCCTGGTGCTACGGTAAGGTTGCTCCGACCAAGTGGTCACAAGTTTTTTTTCGATCCTCCCAAACCTCGCAATGGCGGGAGCCTCATGCATATAGGGTTGGTCATTGTCATTGAATATAATACTCTAACACTTATGTATCAATCTCTCACCTCCTTATTTAAATGACCTCATTACCCTCTAATATAAGATTACCATTTTACCACACAACTTCTCTATACCACTCGCCTAGAGAACCTAATCACCATGTATTTGTAATTCACAGATACTTTAATAGTCTGGAGGAGGAAAAGAGGAAAGAGAGAGAGAGAGAGAGCATCAACAAACACTTCAATGCCCATGTAACAAACAAAAGGGACTTACTTACCAAATCTAATTACGACACAGCGTTACAAACTAATTAAAATAACTGAAAGCAGGAAAACCCTAATTACATTACTGTACGTGACATATGTAAATCCATCCTGATCCTGTGTAGCTTATTTATATGACTATGGTAGAGGACGACGGAGGAATATTAGCTTTAGTTAGTTGTTGTGGTGGCCAGGGAGTTTCTCCTTTATCTTCTTCATCAACCCCTTCTCATGACGCTGTGGATCATGATGCTGTTCATGATGCGGCAACTGCCCCTGAGTTCCACCCCCTGTGGCTGTGGTAGTAGTAGTGGTACCGGTGGTGGTGGTGGTGGTGTGCTGCTCCCCCTTGTGCCCCTTACCAGGCAACTTCTCTTTTATTTTCTCCTTTATACTCTTCTTCTTCCTCCTCCCACCTTGTCCATCGTCCTCAGACTGCAATTAAACCAAGGGAACCCACAAAATTATCAAATTAATTAAAGACATTCTATCTATATATATATATATATATATATATAAGACAAAAAGATGACAACGTACGTGAGGTGAGTAGAGAGTACTTACGGAGCTAGAGCTGGAGCTTCCAGAGCGATGCACTTGCTGGTGCCCAGTACCGACCCCGGTGGTGCCAGCCATTGGCGCACTGCCGTACCCTTGAGCGCCAGTCCCCATTCCGGTGGTTGGGACCGACTCGTGCTGCCCCGTTGTAGCATACCCATAAGCACCAGTGGTGTCTCCTGTCTGGTAGATAGGGTTACCGTACTCGTCCTTGAGCTGGACTGGGTTTCCGTGTTCGTCCGTGAGACGAACCGGATTCCCAAACTCGTCTCTCAAATACGGCATTTTCAGGTGTATCTAACAAAATCAAGCAGAAAAGATGAGATGGAGACTACTTCTAGAGAGGAATCGATCGATCAAAATCACTGGAATAACCGAGTTAGCAGGGCTTGAGCTTGGGCTTGGGCTTGGTGGTGTATATATAGCCAAAAATGGTGAAGGCCGGGGGGACTCTACAAGAGGAGACTACTAGGACTTGTGTGTGTCTCTCTATGTGTGTTACATGTCATGTGACACATACACGTGTCAAATGCTTACGAGTGATTAACAATGCGGTGACACGTTAGGGGGTGATCAGGGACTACGTGGCGTGACGGGTTGCAAGGAACGTACATCTCCTTGTCGGGTTTGCAGATAAGTAATGGCTGAGTACGCTTGCAGAGGAGTAGTATTATCCTATCCTATCCTTACTATTGAGTCATGACTCGTGACTCATAACCATGGATTTTAAACTCGGAATTAGGGTTGAATCGGTCTCTACATTTCCAATTTCCAATCCTCCATCGAAATTGATCCTAACCTCCCCTCCCCCAACTAGAACATTGAGAATTAGGATCGATTGACCGAATTTGATTTGTTTTAAATTTTTGAAACAATGGTCATGACTCATGAGTCCTAATAGTTAGGTCTTTGGACATTTTTAATCCTTGTCCTACCGGCTACCAATACTATATAGCCTATAGAGAATCTTAAATCAATTTCAATTTCCAGTGGGATTGCGGTCGGTATCGTAGATGGGATGGTATTGGTCTTTGTCGATGCTGATATGATATCTGGTTTTCCCTATTTTTCATTATAAACCAATTTTTATTTTTTTTTTAAATTATTTTACCCTCAAACAGATAATGATACCCAATCCAGGATTGGCTAGAAATCGATATCAACCTCGGCCGATATTACTACAATCCGGCTGATACTACCGATCCAATATCAATACATCATTCCATGTAATCTCGACTGTGTAGGGTTTGAAACTGGGAATTGGATCAGTTAAGGTCGATGGATCTGGAGTGATAGATCCATACTGCATTTCTAGTACTAGTACATAATCTAACTGATTTTTTTTATTGATTCTAATCGATTTATATTGGAATCATATTGAAATTGGTCAGAACTGATTTAGATCCCTATTCCGCTCCTTAAAACCTTACCACTGTGTAAGTTTGTTGCTCGGATCTAGATCTTCTATGGCGCAGTTGTCCTAGCAGCCTGAGCTATCCCTGCTCGGCCAAGGCGCTCGGGCAGGGGTAAGACAGTCATTGCACGCACGATTGTGTCTATGCCATTCAGGCTGCTAGGGCAGCTGCAACATAGAGGATCTGTACTGTTGTTCTTCTAAAAATATTGTTTTAGAAATTAAGATTGTGTTTGGTTTGCATTCTTAGAATGCATTCTACGTCAATTTCACATTCTCGGATCGTTTTTATCGTCTGAGAATGCAAAATTGACCCAGAATACATTCTAAGAATGCATACCAAACACAAACCTAAGTTTCCATCACAGATAAAATTTGAGATCGTTTAAAAAACATAGGCCTTCGAAGAAATAAGGAGCAAAACTCCATTCATGTTATGGCCTGTGTTGAGAGCCTGAGATAGTTAAAGAGTTTTAAAGAGTGGAATCGAGATCAAGATCGATTCCAGCCGATTCTGATTTAATACGGCCAGAATCAGTCAGATTCTGCCCTAACCTTAGAAATGCAGTACAGATTGATTTAGACCGGGTTCAGGTTTGGCCTCCGCCAATTCCAAACCCCTGGATAGGTCACCTAACCCAATCTAACTTCGGTGATAGTTTTCTTAGAAGAATTCTAGGTTTCACTGGGAAAATACCTAAGAAGAGAAAGATTTCCAGTTTTTCAGAATTCCAAACTGAAACAAAAACCAATTGTGACTGTACCACTCATTAAAGTCCTTCCCTGTCTTGGTGATCTAATAAGCCCAAACTGGCCAACAATGAAGTACCCAGGTAGGCTTTGGCTGTATACATCTTAAGGTAAAAGAAAGCACCCACCGGCATTTAAGCCCCAAGTCCCAAGCTAATCTTGATGTGCCTACTACACAAGCATCGGTTTAGTGACGAATCATGATCAAAGATATTTCCTATCGCAGTCTGGTAGACTTGAGCCCTGATCACCAGTGACTAGCTGGGCAGGCACCACTCCATAGATAACTATAAAACAAGAGAAGCTGCTCACCTCACTTGGATATGGTAAAACGCTTTCAATTGTGCTACCAATCTTTTAAGAATCTCTAGATAAAAAGTGGGGCCGTGTGTGTGTGTGTGTGTGAGAAAGAGAGAGAGAGAGAGAGAGAGAGTTAAAAGCATCATGCAGCTTCCCATTTTCAGCCATTCATCGAAACTATGCTGCTTTACCTTGTTTTTCTCTGCCCATTACAATGAAATGAAGTTTAATAAAACAGCTCAGTCCTGTTTGACATTTTGCAGATAGTTAATTACTGCAACTGTATATAATCAAGATTCATTGAATAATATAATGATCTGTTCACTGTTAAGCCTTCAACTGGCATTGCAGGGACAAGCGATCTCCGAATCTTGAAAATGCTGCAAGTCCTGATGAGATTTGAAACAAAATTCAAGCAAGTTGTAAGAACATTACTGATTGCTACAGTTTACTTGCATCTCTGCATGAAACAAGTGTTTCCCCCCCCCCCCCCAAAAAAAAAAAAAGAAAAGAAAAGAAAACACATTAAACAAAAAAAGAGAAAAAAGTAGAGGATTTATTGAGAGGAGTATTGGAAAGGAAAAGGATATTCCAAGTACATTAGTGTTGACAAAAGTATGGGGGTGCTCATCTCTCACCATCTTGGGAGCTCAATCCTTGCGGAATCTTGTCCAGAACCCCTTCCTTCTTTGAGAATCATTTTCCGAAAGGGATTTACTCCTATTCGACCCAAGTGAGAAGTGACGCCTCAAGAAAGGCTTCCCAAAAGAGGAGCTAGGCCCCAACTTCAGAACTTTCCCTTGCCGTCCGGTACCTTTCCACTCATCAGGTACAACAGAGTCACCGTCCAGATCACTATCCACCACCCGGTTTCTGGATATCTTATTGCTCCTTGCCTTCAAATCTGCTTCCATTCTGGATGCTTTCCCAGACATCTTAGAAACATGCTTCTCTCCACCCATGCACAGTGGGCACGCTGGGTCATATCTATCTTTTTCAGGTGTCATATGCTCCAAGCACTCCGCATGGAACACATGTCCACAGACAAGAACAGCAACCACTGATAGCTCACTAGTAGCAATTATTTTCTGGCTGCTCCATGAAGATCTTTCTGTCAAATGCTTCGAGCATACTCCACATGTTTGCATATCAACAGATGGAGGCATTGACAGCCGACTATTGGATCTGGTTAACTTGCCACGGCTAGAACCCAAGCTCTCACTGTCAAAAGACCACCTTTCCCTTTGAGAAGACGCCACAAGCTCAGAGAAGGCACGCATGGACCAACCATCTGAAGGCCCTCCCTGGGAGCCCATTGTAGTGTCATTGCTGCACATTGAAAACGCAAATGATTGTCTTCCTTCAGATACTGAGTTGTTCCGTGATTTCAATCCAGGCATTTGGCTTGTGGAGACCTGCCTCACAAGCAGGTGTCCTGGTGAACAGTTGGCCTGCATTGATAGCCCTGAATCAATCGGTTGAGGTTGGCTCTGAGATGGTGAAGGGTCTAGTTTGGAAATTGATGAAGAGGAAGTTGAAGCTACACAAAATGAAAGCTTTGACACTGACGGATCGGCAACAGCAGATGAGTCTCTTAAATCTTTCACCTATAAAACAAGACAATGAAGAGATGTCAAAATGAAAGCCAAAAGCAGGAGAGACCAGGTTCAGAAATCATGAAAAGCACCAGAAATGATGTTCCTCCCCCGCCCCCCCTCCTCCCTAATTGGTAGAGAGCTACAGTTGATCTAACAAGAATAACTCACCATGGCAGACAAATCGTTACCCACAGATGGATCTGTTTCAAGCATGCAAAGAACATTAGTTATCATATTCAGATGATCATTTAAAACTAAAATCATCAAATCAATCTTAAGTTGATCAGTAGAAAGCTTGCACGTTTAAATAACAGATTAAAATTGGTAATGGAACAAAAAAATGGTACAATTTTGTGCTCAAACAGTAATCACTGGAAGTCAACAAAAAAAATTGGTTATTTATTTACCTAAGAAGCTCCAAAACAAGCATATATGACAAACAGAGTGTACTTTATTTTACGATGTTTTTTTTTTCCCTTTGATAAGATACTTCTTATTTTATGTTCAGAAGAAGAAAAACCCACCCCACCCCTCAACACATACAGAGGGAGCAAACAAGGAGACAAGAAAAAGCACTAAACTTAAGAAGCTAAGAAAACTTAATTGAACTGCAGGGGAATGAAAAGGATGGGCAGCACACTTGTGTGAAGTTATGCCTACTTCCCAGAACATAGTACAAGTAAAGCTAGAGCTAGGGTAAAACATCACATTTGAAATGCCTTAGCAAGCAGCACCCTAAGCTTCTCATCCTTCACTCCTTTCTTCCTTGATTGCTTGGCATTTGGTACATCCGCAGTTGTATTCTATAAAACTAAACTTCTTTACATGCTCTCTTGGTGGCTATGTCCTAATGTTTGTGGTGTATCTCAGGATGGTGGAAGGAACATCTCAGGTGCTATTAGTGAGAAAAATTCGGTAAATTGGAGCTTGGAGATTGGAGCTTTTGGTTTGGGCATATCCACCACTCATGATTAGCATCACCCAAAGGTTAAAGCAAATTCCAGTTACCGATTGGATTACATCACCCAGTAGAATTCCACTAAGGCAAGGTTATGTCCTTTATTAAGAAAAAGTTGACACCTTAGATCCTAATAACAATCTCTTCTTCCTCAATAATGCTAGGATAACAAGTCCTATGTTATCTAGTGATTCAGCAATCTGTACAACCTTTATCTTTTTTACAAATAAAAAATTTTCGTTAGGTAAAGGCAGGAAGATACAAGAAACCGAGATAGTCGGTAATGCAACAAAACACAAAGCCCAGATGGGGATTCCTTGACAGGAACCAATTTATAAAGTATCCCTCTACAGTCGGCGTCAGCACAGCCTTCTTAGCTAGCACATCAGATGGGAAATTCGTCTGAATAAATTAGCATCCTACGATTTTCTGGATACTAGGATCCAGCAAGTTTAGAAAAGGTCAAATATCATGTTCTATGATTTCTTTCCTTTGTTCCAATTTTTTTTGCTCTTCAGGATATCTTCAGCTTAGCTGACATGCCATTTCCTCTCATACGGCTATAGTCTTGTATCTAGTGGGTATCTATTGTTTTTTTATTTCCATTTTCTTTTTAAAAGTACAAAACATGCCCTAAAAAAGAATCTCCTGAGACATTCAGCTTAGATGACGTACCATGACCTCTCACACTTGGGGACTGTTGCTCTATCATTGTAGTTTTATTTTTCTTCAAAGAAAATAAATAAATAACATCTCAACAAAGGAATCATACAAGACACATGCGTGCAACACCCCCCCCCCCCCCCAAACACACACACACATGACAATTTTCCCAGTGTAATAGGGATGTATTTTTGTCATTTCAAATGCTTCAATGACTGAGAATGAACCAATGAGATGGGTTTTCTTCTGCGAAAGAATGGACTTATGATTCAGATGCAATTTTTAAGGGATCTTTTAGATATTCTCCAATTCATATTTCTCCCTTCCCTGACTTTATCAGCTGATTTTATATAGATAGAATGGATTTAAATTCCAGAAATCTAAACTAAGCAAAGTAGTAGCTTCTCATAATTGCCACTTATGAAAAGGGTAACGAGGGATGCAACTAGGGATGTTACATGTAAGACTACCACAAGGTTAGGAGTTGGCACCCACTTATGAAAAGGGTAACGAGGGATGCAACTAGGGATGTTACATGTAAGACTACCACAAGGTTAGGAGTTGGCACCTGCCTGCTTCTCTCCCTCAGATACATGCCAATACAGATAAGTTTTGGTTGCTCGCAGAAAGCACAAATTGTCTAACCAGAGGCAACCAAAGTTGCTTCTCTCCCTCACAGATCATTGTACATCACAGACACCATCAAGTTTGAGTTGGGTAAATCAGTGTGAGGCTTCAGCAGAATTCTAACTAGAACCAAAGGTGGGGTCTAGTTCAGCAGTGTTAGGTCAAACCTGTATCAAACTGAACCCCTAGAAGATTGAGTACCTCAGCAAATATCAATCCAAACTAAGCAAAAGATAAAAAATAATAACAATAAGAGAACTTAAATCAACTAAGCTTTATCCAATTACTTGGGGTTTTGCTACACAAATACTGTTTTACCACTCCACTTTCTTCTAGGTCATAACCACAATTAACTCAGAAGTACTTGTGTCTTTACTCACCACTTCAACATAGATCATAGTTGTCAAGGTATTGCCTTGGCAACAAAGCGCCTTTGGAGATGAAGGTTTGAGGTCATTGTGTTTTGTATATAATGATTACCTAGGCATTACCTTGTCCAGTTTTGGGGGTGTGTTTTTTTTTTGAGAGACATAATGGATAGGCATAATTTCTTTTCCCTTAAGTTAATGAAGCAAAATGAAATTGCAATTTTACAGTCTTCTCCCCATCTCCCCAGATATGTTCATGCTGCAACGTTGCTGTAAGTGCAGTCTCCCATGTCAAATGATTGCATCTGAATCATAAGTTTAAAACTTAAAGGGAAGCTACAAATTATCACTTACTACTACCATAACTCAATCTAGAAGCTGTGGTCATGTTTTTTTTCTTCAGTCATGGTTCCTCCATCAAATTGTGAGAACAGAGGGGGAAATTTTGTATTAGTTTTCTTATTGGGATATTGATGTATGACACATGCACTTTATTAGGATTAAATGGCATAGGGAAAATGCAATTAGATGCTAACAATTTCCCCCAAAAAATCATGATAAGAACAAAGACCAAAAGGTGAAAAAAGAAAAGAGCCGTTCTGAACACAAACTCAAGACAAACAGAAGAAAAGTTATATATTTACCAACTCCTCATCCATCGCAAATGTGCATGGACCAACAAATAAATACCAACACATGAGCTGATTTATGCAAACATGAAAATATTACACCTTCACTGGGTAAAGAAAATGGCTTCAAGGTTGCCACCATCTAATTAGCCGTGAGCTTCCATGGGCTTGAATACCAGAAGATATTGTCAAAGCCTAAGGAAACAACACTAAGCTTTTAATTCTATCAGCTCAATAGTTTCCCTAAGATTAAATTACAAGCATCAACAGAAGATCCTAAAAAAATGGGAGGAGGTGAATGTTTTTTGTTCGTTATAATCTGCCACAGGCTCGCACTCAATCCAACCTAACATAGCTGATAACAACTCTGCTTCCATCCAAAAGAAGAGAATGGCAATATTTTCGCAGCTAACAAGCTTTTTAGGCTGAAAAGTAAGAACAATTATTGCACACAAAGGGTAGTCAATGGAGCATAAAACGAAGTTGCAGTTACAGAACAAGGGGCTAGGACATTTTCAGGACAAGCTACCGTTAATGGAAAAATAATTAACAGATCCAAAAAGGTTTACCAGAAGCTAGAGCAGTTCCTTCGTTAACAGGGAATTTCTGCCAGGTGGGCGTTTGGAAATCCTCCAGTGGACTTCCTCCATCTGAAACATCTCCCATTTCCATATCCCTCTGGTCCTTGCTCTCCACGTCTACATTTCCACTGCTTCCGTGAGAAAACTGATTTATTTGATTATCCACTTCACCTATTACACGCCCCCGATTCTCCCAGCTAAAGCTCCAGGAAGGCGAATATCTGACATTCCTATGTAAAGCTTCACTGTCGGTTATATCAGGAAGAGTCTTGTCCCTTGCAGCAACACAACAGGCAGAACCCATGCTAACTCATATACACCAGCAGAAATCTATCAAGAGATTATAATTCATCTAGAACTACTCATGCAAATTCTCCAATGAGAAACCTGCGAGTCCAATTGTTCCTGTAGAAACTAAAAGCAAATATAGTTCATAGCAGTCAGTCATACATCTATTGCCAATTAATCACTATGCCCAAAACAAAAGGTATGTATGTGCACTAGTAGAGAATGCAGAGATTAGGAGAACCCTAACCGTCTGTAGAGAACAATTGACATTAAAACATCAACAACATTAAATACTATTAACATCTTAAATGAAAGGGAGAAACGATTATAATGTATTAATCCTTTGCTAAAAATCCGGAATCAAGGGAAGGAAAGTACAAAAGAACAAATTCAGATTATCCCTCCCCCCCCCCCCCCCCAACACAGAAGATGATGAAGACTTGAATTCTCTATTGGATTCACATTATCCCTCGAGAAGAGGATGACCAAGACTAAGAAGACTCTACTTGAAATATCTATTGTATAATTGAAAAAGAAGTAGATGACCATAATTAAAATAAGAAGAGCAACTGTGCCTCAACCAATGACCAAGTCGTAGAAAATTCTGAAGTAATGGAAATCATAAAAGACACGGAGGAAACACAGCTGGTAAATAGGAAACTTCCGCCTTCCACCATGTAATAGGAAAACAATATCAGCTACCGATGACCAGTAACAGAACCAGCTTGTCTAGTAGGATGGAATTCTAATTTCTAAACCAGATGGGTTTTGAAATTGGGGGTACGTGGTTAACCCTATAGAGTATTAGAAACAAGGAGAGCCAAGATGGAATAGAGAAACAAATTTCCCGGACAAAAAAAGAAATGAAAATCAAAACTTTCGAAATTGAAGTTATCTTCTTGCTTCAATTTCAATACACCAAAAAACAGAAACATTACATTTTCAATCCAATAGTGAGTATAGATATAACGAATCAGAAACGGCTGAGAGGAAGAATAGAAGAGAAATAAAGAGACATACCCAGATGAAATTAACTAGAACTGCTCCTTTCCAAAGATGCATGAAGCGAAGTTGGAATTGCAATTGAAACCCTTAAAGATAAGATTAGGAAGAATGAGCGCCAAGTCCCCTTTCAAGGCGAGAGAAGCAGTACTATAACAACTGAATCGCCCGTTAGTGTAGAGGAAACTAAGAAGCCTAGGGTTTCTTTCCAAAAGCTGATAGTGGAATACGTTCAGTCCGATTTAGAACATTCAGTTGAGAAAGATCGTGATAGGGAAGCCAGGCAGGCGCACACTGTGCCTCATTCCTAATAAAACAAATTAAACCTGAAACTGATGTGACCCAACGAATGAAAAATGAAACAAGAAATTACCTCTTTTTTCCTTTTTCTTTTTGCTCCTTCTTTTCGTTTCTTTTCTTTTCAAGGTAAAGGGTTTCTGAGAGAGAAGTCGATTCAAGACTCAACTCTGAAGTCTGAAGAGACAGCAAGAAAGATAGAAAGAGAGATCTTCTTCAAATCTTCATTTTGGTGGTGTGGTGGCGTGGAGGAGAGAGAGATGGGTGGGGCCGCGGGGGGTTGTTTTAGCGGAATAATACACGTCAGGAGTCGGTCAGGGACTCGGGGGAGAGTGAGACTGTTCGTTTTCCCGGGTAGGACGTTAGTTTTGACGGGGTTAATGAGTTTGGAGGGTGCATACGTGGCAAGGATCATGCCAATAGGATATGATTGCTTTTTGTTTTTTTTGCTTTTTTTGGGAGCATGACTGTATGAGGAATTTTAGTTTGGGAAAATTACTATAAAAAGAGAGAAAAAAAAAATTTTCTAGATTTGTAGAACATAGTGACTTACTATTCAATATTGCATTAAATAGTTTAGCAAAAAAAAATTATATTGCATTAAATAGTACGTAGAATTGCCGAGAATATAGAAAAAAGTGTCCTACTTTTACCCTGAATTTATTAATGGTATTTTCCTATGAGAGTGGGCAAGGAAAGGAGGTGATGATGAGGGTTTGCTTCTACAATACGCGGAGTGCGTAAGACGCATTCCGCTCCTTTTGGAAGTTAAGATAGCGCGGAGGGGCTTTACGTTAATTATCCTTTTTTTTTTTTAAAGGCTCTTGAGCCTAAGGATACATTACGCCTCTTCACGAATCGTTATCATTTATGGTTTTCTGATCAGTGCGGTTTCCTAGTGCGTCTTACAAGAAGGAATTGGAATCTATTTGGGATTCTTGATCGAACACTCTGCTCGAGTGGAGTCCACCCTCTTCTTGTGAGAGACACTAAAAAACCGCACCAGTCCATACGAAAAAATCATCTCTTCACATTCAATTTTATCTTATTTTTAAAAAAAATTATTATATTAATTATTTTACAGAAATAAAATCAATGATTTAACCCCCCAAAAAATAAATCAATAAAAAAAGATGTAGCATACCACTATACAATCTTGTTGCAGAACCTTCCCTTTTTTTAATGGACTATCAAGCCACCATAGATGTTCAACATAGGACATATTTCTTTTTTACTATCAAATATTTATTTTATTTTATTTCACCATATATAAATGGTTGTGGATGAGACATGTGTTTGGCACTAAGCGTACATGTACTCGAATCAAAACTCATTGTTTGTTTACCATTTGGTCCTTCGTTGTATGGGTGTCAAATGCTAGTTCACACTGATGAGTCTGACCATAACTGATCTGTTAATGTTCGATAGTAGATCACAATTGGTTAGTAAATAGTTAGATGATGGGTCTAAGAGTCTATACTGATTATGGATGAATAGTTCTCGATGTTTGGTTGTAGCCTGACTGAGATCAACTGCCACCATTATCATTTTGTATATAACCCAATGAACTTGCTTATAGTTTGTTTGTATTTGCATTATCCGTTTGCATCTCGATTATGCGTTAATAACTAACTGATCAAATAGAAACGTGTCTATACTTGGCTTACGAGGTTTTGAATGTCTGATTAATTGCACAATTAACAACAATGTGAAGCCTAACTGAGACCAACCGGGCCCGACCATTGTTAGTGTGAGTAGAACAGATGAGAAAATATATATAGTCGGTCAGGAATTGGGGGAGTCAATCTCCACCGGCTGCTCTATCTTTATTAGTATTTGTTAGTTGCGAAAGATCCATCCATCCATCCATCCATCAAAAGTCAAGCTTCAAGCTTCAAGCTTCAAATTTGAAATTTCAACGTTCAAACCCCTCGGCTCCACTGGTCCAGTCCAGCCCTGTAAGTGTCAAGTAGTGTTCAACCCTATTATCTTATTCCCCCCCATGTATACCTACCTACCATCTTCCTTTGTTTACTATTATACCCAAACTACATAGTACATACTAACTAAAATGGAATTCATTAATTCAGGCCTGGGTTAGAAGTTGGATTACTAGAACTGGAGTTTTGTAACTATGGTTTCAAAATTTGGATTCTGTCGATCCGGTTCAGCTGATTTTTATCCAAAATCTAAGGTTAATATTAGGGCAAATTTGGAGCCGAATCCTCTCGATTCCGGCCGTTTTGATCCAATCTGAATTAGAATCGACCAAGACTGATGCCGACCCTGATTCTGAATTTTTAAATCATGGTTGAAAGTTAGAACGGGAAGTTGTTGGCCTCACTCTCTTCCGCTAGTCCATATTTCCATCATGGTGGTAAGAAACCATAAGGGTGCAACAGCGCCGGGCTGGGCTGGGCTGGGCTGAGCCGAGTTTTTGAAAGCCCAAGCCCAGCACAGGGTCCCTATGCTTCAATCGGGCTTTGGCCTTTGTTTTTATCATTTTTATGTTATTTATTACATGAAAATTATTAGAAAGAAATTTGAACCTAAATATTTATATATATTTAATGGGAAAAAGAAGGCTACTTTGGTCGTGCCCCCTACGCCCAGACACATGGGTGGCCACCCTGCCCCCATATAATATTGGATGCTTTGGCATGCACTCCATTGGTCTCTGTGTTGGCGCAAGGTGCATGCGATCAAGTAGCGTTCTCTCCCTTATTTAATATATTAATCAAGAAAATCTTATTGTAATCAAAATTGATGAAAATTTGTCTTTACTTTTTGTCGTTTTAGTATAAAATAGTTTTCCTTTTAATGACAATAAAATCCTATCTTTCACATATGTACCGGAGAAGCATACAATTTTTAATAAGGGGTACGGTGAGCCGGGCCAAACTCAACCTAAGGTCTTGCCTCAGGCCTGGCCTAACCCCATCTTGGGCCTGGAAATTCTAACCCTAGCCTAATCCGTTAGTTGAAAGTCTAGTACAAGCCCTATTACGATATTTTTCCTTTATTTGTTTAAGAGAAATATCAAATTAGCTCTCTCTCTCTCTCTCTCTCTCTCTCTCTCTCAAAGTGAAAATGTGACCATTGCAGGCTTAGAGCCATTAATTGATCTAAAATCAAATTAAGGGAGAGGGTTGGATACGCCGCTAGCTTTCTTGGAGCTAACGGCTGTGCCCAATGGGAAGGAGAGATTGTGGGATTTATTTTCATAGGAGGTGGAAGAAAGATAAACTCAGGTTGGAGACAATGCTGACATGCCCAGCCTTTACCCCCAATTACATCAAATGAATTGATTAAGCAATGTAGCTCATGTGAAAATGAACCAGTTTAATGTTTTTTTTTTTCACCGAAGAAAACACAACAATTTTATTAGGGGGAATTCTTTTTTGAGATTGGTGTATGGTTTGTGGGGGAATTTTTTTTGGTAACTACTGTAGGAATAACTGTATAATGAACCCATAGTGCCACAAAATTCAACGAACCCATTATAAATGATTCGTTTTCAAATCAAAGGACTTGGTGCACTCTAAATTTTTTATTTTCTATTTTTCATATCTCTTACCTTCTCTAAGGTTCATGCCTTTTTGGAGACTTTGGTACCACATTGGGGGTCCACGTTAGTAGAATTGTTATTTTAATCCACTTATCTTTAATAAGTAAGAAAAAAAAATAAAAATTCAAATCACGTCAAGGTACGATTTCTCTATCACATGGGATTTTTTAGCATTTCCAATACTAATTGAACTATGTGAATGGCATTTGAATGATACCATTCTTCACACCACCATTGGTGTGGCATGTAAATTCTTGTCCACTCTTGTTGTGGGTAATCTTTTCCCATAAAAAAAATTAAGAACAAATAGAGATTAAGAAGATAATCTGGATTCTTTGTTGTCAATTCCTCCATTTTCTCATATAATTAATCGTGTGGGAAGTTCAAACGTAGATATTAATCTTTTTTACTTTTTATTTGGAAAAAGGTTCTCAGAGTCTAAGGCGTAAGGCATACACCGTGCCTCTTCATATCTTATTTTTTAATTTTTTTTTCTCTCTATTACTAAATGAATAAACAATGTTTATGTGAAAATATATATAATATATTGAGAGTACCTTGCTTTCTCAGATAATCATCTCTCCCTTTTTATTTAACGAAAAAGAACTATGTCCAAGAGTTTGTGCTCTATGCCCAGACACATGGGGGACGTAATAACCGCCTTGCCCCACCCTATCTCCCATGAAATGCACCAATAACGCCCCACTTGATGCCCTTATGTGCTTTCCCATTGACCCTTGTGCGCACAAGAACCGTGCTCACAGAGAGAGAACACTTCCCCTTATTTGTATTGGACAGCCTTACTCCATAGGGCATTTCAACCCTGACCAGGAAATTACTTTTCCATGTTACTTATTAGTACTAAACTCTTTCCAAAACCATACGAAGGGTGGGCCTTTTTCTATTTGGGGAAAAATTCATTGAACCAGCACGTCTTTCCATGTACATGGCATGAATAGTCATGAGGAAAATTTTTAAATTTTTCTACCCAAAAAAATAATAATAATAATTTAATTAAATAGTTTTGAATGTATTGGCATGCCTTTTTCATGTATGCCTATTCACTCTTATAAGACTTCGATCACTACTACTCTGCACTCTTCGATAATCCTAAATTTTCAAACCTCTATTTTACTCTTTAAAAAACTTTGTTTGAGCTAAAATTTTATATGTGAACCTATCTTAGGTTTGAGTCTCTTTGTATACAAAATTTGGGACCCATTCAATTTACCACATAAATTTATCAAGGCAACCTTTGATGAAGAAAAAAAAAAAAAAACCTGTGATGAAAATGTTACCCTCTTTATTTTCCTTTTAAATACTAAACTATAGAAAGTAGTGAAACTGACCATACTCCATACTCCATAATCCTTATTAATGATGAAAATATTTTTCATGTATTAGTTGTGAAGCTTCTTAGAGAGATCTTAATCGCACTGGTTCAATAATTAATTAGTCTGAGCGTAGTTAAATCATATGGGTAGAAAGTTTTAAACTATGTTTGTAATGCAATAAATGGATGAGAAGTAGTTTTCTATTCAGGAGTGTGGCTTATGTCAGCACTCCCAGGTGTCTATCTCTCTCCTCCTCAAAATAAGGGGGCAGAGGTGTCTTTGCAAATGGGGAGGGGAAAGATAGACTTATGGGAGTGCTTGCATAGGCCACACTCCCGGACAAAGAACTTTCTCCTTAAATGGATAGAAAAGATTTTGTACTAAGCCAACTCAAAAATGAAATTACACACCCTTTTACTATCACTGTTCATGTGAGGGGATGATATGTCATAAAAACCCTTGCCCCTTTTGTTAGATTCCAAAATAGGTTCCTTTATTCACCTGGTAGTGTAGGGAACCCTCTACTTAAAATAAAAATAACAATGAGTTTATGTGTCTTGCTCTCATTTTTTTTTCTTCTTTTCTTGCATTCCAAACATAACCTATTGTTGGGCAGAAAGTAATATAAGCTTTGAACTCTTAACGTCGCCGGTGGAAAGAAGAAGATCCATTACCCTACCGGCTGCTGTTTGTGGTAAGGTTCCTTCCCTCAAAGCTACTCTTATTTAGATTCTCACAAATCTCATAGGGGATTTTTCATATTGGGCCAAGCCTATGGCCCAGTTCGATTTAAATTGGGCCATGGGCCAAATGGCCCAATGGCCATCCTCAGCTAATATTTCAATTCGTAAGTGCTGCTACCAGAAACTCCAAGGTTGCTGTTGCTAGGAAGTAGGAACCATACTTAAGAAAAAAATTTGCTACTACCCGGGTTGCAAGGATGTTCCTGCTACCTTCCCTTTTTCCATAAATATCCTCTTAAGTTTTAGTATTTTTCAAAATATCTTCTTAGATTCCATTTCTGTGGCTGTTAACCCGGGAAGCTAGCAGCAAAATTTCGTCCACATACTTTTGGAGGTATGGCCCACATATCGGCTTGAAAAATCTTGTTTTAACTCTTGGAGATATGGGCTGAAGATTCCTGTGAGCTTATATTAGAGTTTCAAGGACTGTAGGGCACATGTGAAGTTTTAGGGGAATTACAAGCGTGAGTGGTAATTTTATTATGAGTTAAAGTTTTTTGGTTTTTTTGAAAAAATTTCCTCCACCCATAGTGAATAGAGAAACTCTCAATTTACGGGATCTAACCTTTTGATTGAACTGAGAAATAGTATTTAGAGCCTTTAACAATAGGGGTGGAAGTGAATGATGTTCAAACATCAAATCACCTGGGATGAAGAGATTATGCATTCATAACATATAAATATAGGGCGGGAGGGCCAATGACCATATAGCAAATTGGTGTGGTGGTGACTGCCAGTGCAGTAGGGTGTTGACCTAGATCCAAGGGAGAGGTAACTAGTTCTACTCTCCCCTTACCCTAGCCTTATTTCACCTCCCCTCTCCACCAGGGTCGTCCTCTCCTCTTGGAGTTGGGACACCGCCTTGGCCGCTCTCTTGGGCTGTCACCCCTACTAGTCTATGGGCCCTCTAGGATCTGATAAGAATAAGAAAAAAAAAAAAAAAAAACCCATTTACCCAGTCCTGGCATAGAATAGTTCTCTCCTTCGACCCAAGGTCATGGGGGACTCTAAATAGGCACAATTGCAGCATATCTGATTATGGTTTAATAGCAATTTTATATAATTTTAGGGTTATGAGAAAAATAAAAGTGGATTCTGAAACCCAATTCTTTTCTATTTCCTCGTTTCAAAATGCCTTTTAGAACTAGAATCTATTCGGACAATTAATGCATACCAAACACAACCTAAATAATATCATGAGGAAGGTAAAGAAATTCAAAATATCAACAACAATCACTAATAAAGGAAACAACTCAACATCAATAATTCATTAACTTAAAGATAATGGGAAATTAATGAGAGTTAAAATCAAACCACAAGCCAAGATTAAAACCTTATTAAAACATGTAGTTTGGGTATTATTAGGCATAAGATGTACATTATAGTCTGCTAATAATGTATCCCTCATCAGTAGATATACCAGAGGACACATGCATAGATTTCATTTAATTACTACTAATTAAGACATATTCTAGACCTGTTTATATATATATATATATATATATATATATATATGATGATGATGATGATATAAAAACTGTATTACACTCATAATAGATTTCGAAACTTAGTATATATATATGTATTGGCAGCTAAGTATAATCTACTAACTAGACAGTACTATTATGCAGCAGGGGAGCAGCAGCTTCAAGGATTCCATCTTCAATTGGGAATGAGTTTGAAAGGAGGCTTCACAAAGGTTGGAGAAGGATTGTAAGTTCCATAGTCTTTTGCATTCACTCCAAGAAGCCTCTCATGAACTTCAGTTAATATTGCTTCATCATCTCTGTTCAATGACTTCCTTGTTGTTTCCTAACATCAAAGGATAATAAAACCATATTTATATTAACAAAGTTAAAGGGCAATTAATTAATAAAGAACACATATATGTACTATATATAAATGGTTATAATTTGGTTTTCTTATTAGTTCCTCCTTTAATGAACTAGTTAGAGATCAAACCAACTGTGTGTAGGATCAAGCGCTTGTCAATCCCTCAAAAGACGTCTTGTGAGGGAAGGTTCAACTTTATTTCTTTATTGCACACCAGCCAGTGCACATCGCTCCGCCCAAGCCGGGGTCTGGGCGGACGTTGGATTCTCCAACACTGTGGTCATCCATGTTAAGGTTCCTGTAATAAACCTATGAAGATACCTTATTAGTAGTTTCAACCGCAGGATTATCCATGGATGTCCATTGCCTACCTGCAAAAGTGATTTTGCCGAACGAAAGAAATTAACACGTATACTTGCTTATACTAAGTTTAGAATAATAGAAAATTTTAGCTTAATTACAAAAACATCAAAATATCACACTCTTAAGGCCTATTCAAATTTCAAATTAAGCATGAGAGCATATGAAGATTTCTTAAAATTTTCTTAAACATGGGAAAACATTCTATATATGTTACTAACTTGTATTAGTTTATAAAAAAAACTCATCACTTAGTACTTGGAGTACTTGTATCAATTTCAAATTAAGCATGAGAGCATATGAAGATTTCTTAAAATTTTCTTAAACATGGGAAAACATTCTATATATGTTACTAACTTGTATTAGTTTATAAAAAAAACTCATCACTTAGTACTTGGAGTACTTGTATCAACTTCAAATTCTGTTTTGACATGGTAGGTAGTACAACTTAATGAAAAGAAAAGAAATTTTCAACTTAGAAAACAATTGCTGTCTCCAGGCCACTCTAGCTCTTGAGCTAATATTGAGAAGTAAATAAACTCTCCATATTAGATTTTATGAGCAGAACAATTAATTAAGATGAGATTTAGAATTCTTCCAAATTTTGATTTTCAGTTAAGCAGTAGAAGCAGAGGTGATAAAATATCATCAGTTCATGCAATACCTAGTTGCAATAGATTCACATAAACCCACCTGCAAATGAAGTTGAAAGAAGAGATGCAGAGATGAGAAGGAAGAGGAGACTAATCTTCTTGAGAACAATGAGAAGACCCATAATGCTAAGCAACTCTGGTTATCTCTGTCTAGTTTGATGGTTTCATTCAAAGAGAGTATGGAGCAAAAGAAAAGGTGCCCTAGCTATTTCTATATTTCAAAGTACATAGGATTCACATAAGAGAGAGGCATGCAATGCAGTCTGTCTTAACTTCTAGAGAGAGAATTGGAAAATGATATTCTATTATTATAAACTACTCAATCAATATGCTTTACAGATTAAAATTCAAAAATGGAAAGGTGAAGAGACCACTTTTCTTTTGTTTGAGCACTAAGTCTTAAGAGTTAGTGGGTGGAAATAATTAATTAAATTGTTCAAAGCACTTTAACAGCATTATTAGGTATGACTAATGACTCTCTCCAAAGTTTACCCCAAAGCTCCATTTACTTGCCCTCCCAAATGGTCTTTATCTTCATAAAATCAGCTTAATTAGCTATCATTGACTGATTTAATCATTTGGGTGTTACACATGTTAATCCCATATCGATTCTACGTGATTAAGAAATCCCTTTCCTAATATATATACTTGTGGATGCCCTTCGTTCCTCAGATCAGTCTTTTGAAATGATTGAAGATTTACATGGTATCAGAGCATGTTACGTTCTACTTCCTTTTAAATTTTGTTCCGACCCACCTACACGTGAGGGAAGTGTTAATCACACATACATACATCGATTGTGAATGAGAAAATCCTCTTTCTTAATACCCTCTTTTCATCATATTGATCTTTTGAGATGGAGATTTACAACATAGAAGATCGCTCCTCAATCACGAAACCCGAGACATGCCATGCATTTTTATACATTGGGTCAGGATCTACAATTGAATCAATTAATTAACCAAAGATGGTAGATTTCCTTGACAAGCTAGGAAAATTAACATATGTTAGGCTGTAATTAAGCTCTGCAAGGTTAATTAGTTGGTTTAGTCATCCAAATGAGTTAAAAAGAGTTACTCGATCTCCCAGACTCCCAAGAGAAGTTATACTAAGGCAGGTATATCTGTTAAAATGGTGAATAGCTATATTTTGAATCTTTATCTACTTTTAAGTACAAAAAATGAATTAGAGATCAAGGAAACTAAGAGAGTTAAGGATCAGTTTTGTTTAAGTCTTAATAAAGCTTTGTTTGGAGATAATATTGGTAGGCATAAAATAGGTTTGGAGATAGGTAGTGCTCTCAATTATCCTTAAAGACAAAGACAACCCACCAAATACACCACTGAAAGGACAATGGTGGAGAATAAAGAGAAAGCCACTAACTAATTAAGGTAATTAAACTATTCATATCTCTGTAGTGTCTTTGTAATAAAGTGGTATATACTGAACAGGTTCCCTTAATGCAGGTCTTCTTCACATCCGATCAACTAATTAACTACCCATAATTAAGCTGAACTGGTGGCAGTATTCTATATAACTATTGGGTATATATAGTCAGAAATTAAACTTAAACTAACCCCAATGGGTTAGTGCAGCTGGATTAGAGGGGACATGAGATTTCGCCTCAGGAAGCAAGGTCTCATGATCAAACCTTCGTCGCTGCATAATTTCTTGGGGCCATCCGCCTGAGGCTCACTAGGGCCCAGAAGCTCCTGGTTGGTGCGTGGCGCGGGGGTCATGTACGAGTCCAGAGGGGGATTTATTCGGCCTAAAGTCGGATACCCCTCCTGTCTCCACAAAAAAAAAAAAAAATTAAACTTAAACTTTTGTTAAGGAAGGAACCTTCCCTGCTTCATAAACAATGGCACCTGTACTGTGGAGCTAGCTAGCTTTGCCAGTTTTATGTTTCTCACTTAGGTTGCAATATTGCATGGATGATTATGAAATTTCTTTTTGGTTAATTTTCAATCAAAACTTTAGTTAATTAGAGAAACATTTCCTAATTAATTAAACTGCATTCATGCAATAGTGAGCTTTCATTAATTAAATTAAAGCTCGATATTTAAATATAGCTAATCAGTCTAGACTCTAGAGAAGATTAGAATGATTTTCTAATTAATTAATGAATGGTGATTTGTGTTTGCAACTTTTTGTTGATGTAGTGTGACGTAATTGCCTTGATCATTTGGCATTATCTGGATAACCTTTATTTTCAGAAGCACTATTATGTGTGGAGGAGCATGAAGTCTTTTCTTTCCTTGTGTTCATACACTCATACTTCATAGGGGAAGGAGCCCTGAAACCAAGCGCCGTGTTTTGTTCACAATCTAAGATTAGAAGACAACCAAAATAGATAGAGTTGATACCATTTATGTGAGTGGGTTTTGCTTGATCGAGTAAATTAAGTGAGTCAAGCCATTCATGGTATTGCCGTATTGGAATCCACTTTGATATATAGTTGATCCACAATACCACACTGACCATTAATATGGTAATGCGACCCCCTTGACCCTTGTCATGTCACAATTTGGATCCTCTATTGCCGAGCTGCCCGGCAAGACCCTACTATCAAGACACAGCAAGACAGTAAATGATCGTCTTACCCCCATTCGGGCAAGGCGTTCGAACAGGGATAAAGCGGTTTGAAATTGTCTTAGTTTATTTGACAGAAGGGAATTCAGGAACTTGGCTTTACATGCAATATCTCTAATGTACATGAACAGACCCCCCCTTATTAGCATTTTAAGCTTTCGGCAATGATGCTTTGATGTGTTTGAAAATGTTGAGGATATCATATCTTGTATTTTGTCGCTTGCGTTAGTGGGCGGATTCAAAAGGACTGTTAAGGGTTCGGAAGGCGGGAGCCCTCAAGGGAAACTTTTAAGGTAAAATGGGTATTTCAATAAATTACCTCTGGGAAAGAGAACTCTACTTGGTCGCACTTTACCTCTGGGAAAGAGAACTCTACTTGGTCGCACTGGCTCAACTACACCAACCCCCAACCGGTTGCTCTAGGCACCCGTCCTCTCACAAGGTTATACTCCTTTCCTGCATGGGAGAGATATATATGCATAGAAAAGGATTTGGTCAATGTAATGGAGTACCATGAATCCATCTCACTAATCAAATTTTGTAAGAAAAAGCAAGGAAAATCTCATTTCCTTCGTTTGCTCTTGTTTCTTGTGTTTTAACCATTTAATGACATGTATGACTTTGATAAAGCATGTGCAATATAATCTTTGAAACCTTTAGCGCATAAATTGTGAAGAATTGAAATTATCGAATGCTCCAGAATTGCTCTCTTGTGTGCCTTTAGAATTGGAGAATTTGGCTGAAGAACAATTCTCAGTTCTATCATTCTGCTTATATTTTTCTTTTTCTTTTTCTTTTTCTTTTTTTTTTTTGAAACAGAAACATCAGAACTAGCTTGTATCATCTCACGCATGTTGATACTTTTGATGAATCTAATCAAGAATACCCAATCCAAAAACCAAGTCATAAACCCAATAGTTGTAGAGTACTCAATCAATGTAGGACTAAACTCAAACTCCCCTGTCATTCGAGACCATGGAACGCACTCACTGCATCAATAGGATACCATTAAGCATATCCAAAGGAAGATAGAAGAATTTTGGGCATTAAAGAAAGCTTCCAAATTTATCCCGATTGGAAATCATCATTGTCAAAAAACTTGGTTGGGCCACCTGAATGTAAGCATTCTTAGTGGTTAGCAAGAAAGCACAAACTAATCTAGTAGGATTCATGGTGATAGGAAGTTTGATAGATGTGACAAGATCAGCAATCCCCCTACGGAACAATGTGGACAGTAAAGGAATGTTCCAACACCCACTACCAAGAGGAATTAAAATCCTCTGCAGAACAAATCTCTATGATTAACACTCTAAGTGAGATTCAGAATGATTCCAACTTTAGATTCCATATATCCTTCCGGATATTCACCTTCTCACATGTACCAATTGACCAACAAACCCAACTCTTTTAGGTAGGAGTCTTTCTATGCTTCTCCAAACCCATGATGCAGATTTTTGTTTTCTCACTTCCAAAAGGGTAGGGATTGGAAAATACTTTGACAAGAGTACCAAAATCTACAGCTGATCAGGCTTTTTCATGTACCTAAGACCCAAACCTCCTTAGATTTTGATAAACAAATACTCTCTCATGATTTAGGACAGAAAACCTTCTCTTTATTGTTCTTCAAGGGAAAAAGAACTTGCAACCTGCCCAACCGGACATAATTTGTCAACTATGAAGAAGGCATCCAAAACTTTTTTTTCAATATCATCCGACAAGCTGCCTGGATGTTCACACGGCAAGAGAAGAAAAAGACTCCTTTCAATATCTTCACCTTACCAACCTCCCTATGTCAACATTTTTAAGGACAAAGTTTTACTCCACTCATAGAAAATACTGGGTGAATCAAGGTCAGAACCATTGGATGTTGCGCATTCCACGTGTCACGCTCCCAGGCCCTCACTACACCTCACTGACAGATGAGGGCGCTGGAGAGGATTAAAATCCACTGTTCACCCACCATCCTAGGATTTTAGCATGTTCCAAAATACCCTCCCGCCCCTCGGTGAATGGAAACTGATTTCACCGTGGGTGGAGGGATACTCGGTCCTTTTTTTCTCAAAAAAACCCACCCTCAAGTTTTATTCAAGAAACTCAATTTGAGAGGGGTTTATATCAGAAAATTAGGCACCTACATCACATCCCTTCAATCAGTTCAATGTAGATTCAAACCCCAAAAATGAAGTTTTCATGTTGTGTGTGCGCACAAGTGGGTCGTCTTTATTTATAAGTCCTGTTAGAACAATTGGTGTTTGGATCAACTTCCCTACTTGGGAAACATAAAAGTAAATAAATAGGAAGCACTTTATCATCAACATAAAGAAAACAATGTAGAGAAACGTTATGGAGGTGGGCGACCTTCCAAAATCACATCTGATAGTAAATGCCTCTACTTTTAGGAGCTGGCACGTTCAACATACTTTTGCCTCACAGGGTTCTGAGTTTAAGATCAAATTGGGTTTCATTGTTGGACTAGGACTAGTTGATGCTCAAGTGACGTTTTAACACATAGTCCGCTTTGTTGAGATCTTGAATAGCACCGATATCACTATTCCACCCGGACCCTACCCCCCCCCCCTTTTTTTCTCTCTTCCATTCAAGTATCATCATTATTACTCAACTGTCCATATGCAAGCAAGGGTGGCAATGAGTTGCATCTCTCTGATCTCTCTTTAGTCCTGCATGATCAGTTCCTGTTGATTGACCCCTCTAGACAACTTCGCAATGTCAGAACAAACATTGCTTAGTGTAGAATGCCTCTTCGATCATCTGATGCAAACAAACCTCCTCTCTAGTAGTACTACCCAACAAACAAAAACATGTCCCCATATTTTCACAGAATTTTTTGTCAAACAATGCAGTTTCTGAGGATGTCCACATCCTCCTATATTACTGAGCTTTTATTGCTGGATGTCCACTCAGTTCCGCCAAAACCTGACTTTGTATTTCTGTCACATGATAAGAGTTACCAGCACAAAAAACACAACCAAAACTATGCCCCTGTTTCTTTTGATGCACAAACAATAACATATGACTAATCCAAATTTTAACTACCCTATCATCGGATCATGTTCTTGCTTTCTGTGCATCTGTGAAAGAAGAAAACTCCATGCAGTCATCTATAGATCCAGCCACCAGTGTGATTGACCTATGCAAACTTCTTTCTTCACATGTACTCTGGAGTCTGAAAGGAAATTTAGTTATGCAACGCAAGTAGTTGGGAAAATGTCCAACCAGAATGTGCTTTCTCGGACTTCAATAAATGATGGCTTTGTCAACAATGATAGGCTAATCAGATAACTATGGCTGTCTGAAAGAATGCTGAGAACTTGCACAGATTCAGGAGCAATGGGCTTTTGGCAGGAAGTTCATCAGAATCAATGAATAAATTGTCATTTAAAAAGGTTTATAGAAGGCCAAAATCAATAAAATTTTGATTAGACACATGTACAAAATAAATTGCATAAATAGCTCTCCGCAGGCATGTGACCAAATTATGACCAGAACAGTTAGCATCAACAGCCATCATTTCTAGCTTTGACAGCCATGCAGCAGTGGTAAATTGCCATTGACTAGTTTAATAAAATGGGAGAGGTTAATTAAAAGTAGATGAAAGGAAACAAATTGTGGTTTTGTAACTGGCATAAACGTGGGATGGGTTAGGTTGGTTACTATCATATAAAAAATATAGGGACGAAAGGTGGGATAAAGACCCACACTTCACCTCTATGGATGCATGGTCAATCTTTTAAGCCAGACATCTAGAGGACAGAAAGATTTATCAAGAGGACGGCCACTGAACCAGATGCAATTCTATGAACATTGGTTTGGGCTGGTAAAATTTATGATGGAGGTGCCTAGGTGACTGTTCAATGAATCATCAGATAAAAGGGATATATTACAATTATTAGGGCAGTCACATTCTTCTAGGAAAATATCCATGCCTCGGCAAGTGATAATTGAATTTTGCAAAATCACCATGGGAACCATCTGCAGCTTCAAGAGGTGTATTCTACTGATTGGGAGAGTGAAATTCTAATTTGAAATTGAGTTGCTCATCTGCAACTTCAAGAGGCCTAGATTGACATTGAAAACGAGGAGAAAGTTCTCAAATTGCCTAATTTTGCATTAACACAGTGAAAAGCTTGCTGTTGTTTTGAGGCAGCAAAATGACATGAGCTCACAGGCTAAGATGCACGCCGTAATGAACTTGTTGCAATCTTCTGCAGATTACAGCTTCTTCATGAAATGACTCTTGAATGTGTACCAGCACGAGATAGTCATTAGGAATGAGAATTGGATCCACCATTTCAAAGATGGATCTGAGGGGGTTTCTGGTAATATGGAAGAATGCTGTTTGAAGAAGGGTAACAAAGAATTCCTGTTACCTTTCTATGAATGACAAAGAGAAATCCTGCAGTAAAGAGCATGAAAATGGGAAAGACTCCTGACCAGAATTCATGGATTTAATTACTTCTTTTAATTGATGGGTGAACATGTAAACCTCATCTGCTTGGTTCTTGGCTACCCACTCTTCTATTATCCTGCATAAGACCCCATGGTTCATTAGTAAAATAATAGAAACAAACAAAGCTTAAATATAGGGAATACTTAAAGAAATCAAATACAATACAAAAATTAAACCAAAAAGGTACACAACTAACCCGCATACCAAAAAATTTAAAAAAAAATCAACTGGCCAGAAAGTAAAATGAGGTTTTTCAAACTCATAACAAAATTAAAAGATAAAAGTTGTCCAAAACTCATGATTGCACCAGTGAGGAGTGATATGATAAAAGTTGAAGTTAAAAGAAGGTCAAGGTCATGTTAACTTGGAATCAATTAGTATGAGAAAGACATGATGACTCATGATTTAACAGAAGATCAATCCTTATCTATCAAAATAATTCTTGTGACATAAAGAAAAACCTGATGACCCTAGAATAAATGATATGAGAAAAAAAAGGCAAAACACATACAAAACCATGTAGACCAACCTTGTTTGAGCTTCTGTAGAGTCAATACAACTAGAAAATAGCACCTTGATGACAGGCTGCAGTTCTACCTTTGAAGCAGGTCCAATGCTGCCCATTGTTTCCACACAATATCCAGTATAACACCAGGCATCCGGATTTAGGAGGACAATCCGAAGGGCAGGTGTTTTGGTTTTCAGGTCCCTCACAACTGTTCTGAATGATAATTCATTTGTCGCACTTTCTACAAGCTGATAAGCAAACATTCTTTTGAAGGAATTATTCCTGTCCCCAAAAATTAAAATGAAAAAAAAAATTAATAATCAGAATAGTTCATAGAATTCTGTCTACACTATATATATGGGATTTTCTTATTGACACCCCTTAAGGTGTCAAATAAGTTGTAACCTTAAGTTTTTGCCTTCTTAGTATAACACACCACTTCTTTTAGTGAAGTTAAAATTTTGTTACTTCATGTGTACTTTGAAAAATGTGCGAGAGACGATCAACATTACATCACGAAAGAGAAAATATGGGATGGAGGACGTGTGACAAAAACAAGAAATCATGCAAAATAAAATAACCCATGTAGCAGGGAAGAAGGGTTCCTTATCTATCAGTTATTCATTTATTCATCATCACTTCACAGGTTGGAGGTTTGGGAATTATGAGTGAGAAAGAGAGAAAGAGGGAGAGGAATTCAACTTCCATGAGCAGACAAATAACATGGCTTCATACAATGGAGGTGGAGAGATAAAAGTTTATTCTAACTTCTAAGCTGGTATAAAAATTTATCTAAAAACCTCGAGCTGTTAGCAAGGGCACACAACAATATCTATCAATACCCCCCCCCCACGTGCAGGCCAACCACACACGGCTCTGCACATGACACCTACACGTGGCACCTCCTGGCTCTGATACCATGTTACAACCGCTAAATCCCAAAAACTCAAGCTATTAGTAAGGGCACACAACAATGTATTTCAACATAAGCAAAAAAAACATGATATTGGTTCACCAACAAAACAAGAAGTTACAGAACATAAACCTTCAACCCATTTTTACTGCAGAGTTAGTCATGAAGATATATGTTATGGTAATTTGATTTGATTACATTAGTAATCTCAGAAATGAATAAGAGAATTTTCATAATCTCCATAATCCATGAAGGGATCTAAACCATTCACAATGCACCACGCAGGTCCACACTCTTCCCAGACATAAAAGAATTTTCTGGACTTTAAGCGACTGTTTTGAACTCTTCTTGTTCAATTGTTCAAAATAATTATTCATCTGTTTTACCAAGTTATTAAATTTAAAAAAAAACAACAACAACAACAACTGATTTGTTCACTTATGCTTTTAGAAAGATTAAGGAATACTAAAGAATACATTTATTTTCATTTTTTTCCTCACCTGAATATATTACTTGAACCACCAACAGGCAAACCAGTGGAAATGTAACACTTGAACAATCGAATGCCACCATCTAGGGGTAAATCATCATCACTAACATAAGGATATGCTCCAAGGACACATGAACACCTTATGCATTGAAATTCAATCCACTTGACATCTTTAGAAAGATTGGAGGACCTCATCATGAAACCATTTCCAAGAAATCCATTAAGAAGCAGCTTCTGATTTCCCATAAGATCACTACTTTTGATGGCCTGTTGGTATTCAGCATTTGAACTTGTAACAGAGATGCTGTGTAAGCAACATTCCTGATCATGACTTAGATAATTCGGCTTATCTGTGCAATAATCAATCTGATCCTTTGCAGAAAATTCACTCTCTGACTTCACATTGTCTGAGTAATTCGAAATTGAAGAAGAGGTAACAAATGTAGAACCAACATCATTCCCCTTTTTGGCAACATCCAGTTCCAGATTTGCATCCAAGCATTCCTCCTTAAGAGTCATGGAGCTCAATATCTCACAAACATCAGACGCTCTCTCAGTTTGACTTCCAACAAATAACCCTTGACTAAATATAATATCATCACCAATCACGGTTTCAGGGAAATCCTTTCCACCATCAAGACCAAGCTCAGATTCTTGAGCTCTGCTTCCATTTGAATGGTCAGGGAAAACATATCCCATGAGGTCACTCTTGCAGACCATAATAGATGCCACATCTACTAGGCATGTACCCACTGTGCAACTGTATGAACTGACATACTCAGTGACCATCTTCTCACTTACACCTCCAAATGAACAGCAGCATGCTCCAAACCAGTTATCAGCTACTTCTCGCCAATCGGTTGATGGCATTTCCACGAAGGATCTATACAGGAAATGTTTCAAAGTCACTTCTGATGTTTGCATATAAAGGCAAATCGTTACAAGTAAGATCATATAAACAGTACCTTAATTTTAGAAGAATCATTCAAATTATGCATCCATCTATCAAACACAAGCAAAGTACGAAACACTATTCAAAAAAGAACATTTAGAGGGAAGAGGGGACTTGCTAAAGCTTCATTTGGTTCTTCAGAACAGTAATAAAAGAGAAAATTCAAATGGGAGGGACAGGAGAAGAAAAGAAAAACCGGTTTCTTTGTCACTGTATGATTGAACTGAAAAACATGGGAAATTTTCAAGCAGTAAACCACTGTGGACCCAGTGCTGCCTTTTAAAGTGCGTTCAAGGTTTTCTTACAAGATCTAATCAACATTCCAAGGAAGTGTCTGTCATTTGAGGAACTTTTACCATTCTGAGAAAATTGCAAAAACCAATCATACCCTCATCTAGACAACCAATTTTGGAGAAAAGTAAAAAAATACAAAATACAAAAAAAAAGGGCTGTGGAGAAATTACAACAACAACAGTAACTCAGCCTTATCCCAACTTTGGAGAAATTAAAAAAAGAAAAAGCACTGTCTATGTACTCATCAGCTGAAATCTAGAAATCTATAACCATAATAGGCAGGATATCATACATAAGAGAAAGGCAAATAACTGATTCTTACGTTAGAGGTTTTCTTGTTAACTGAACTGAGCAACTCCTGCAGTAAAAGTGCACCCCTTCGCTAGATGACAAGCTCTTTAGATCTGAAACAAGCAATGATAGCCTGACCATTGAAACAAGAAATGATAGCATGACCATAGAACCCAACAATGGACCCAAATAAGTCTTCCAAAGCCCAATTGGCCCGATTGGACACCCTTAACTGCGTCAATACACTGAAATGTCACTAGAGGAGCGATTTAGAAGAAAAGAGACAGGTGTTATCAACCATTTAAAAGAGGTCGATTGCAATCACAGGGGCATTTGTCTCAAATACATGAGGGGACAAATTAAGTATGAGTCTGCTCGATAGCATTCTGTGAAACAGGTGTGAGGTTTTTTCTTCTTTTTTTTTTCAAAATAATCTAGACCCCGATAGCATTCTGTGACACAGGTGTGAGGTTTTTTTTATTTTTTTAAAAATAATTAAGGGTTTTGCAGAAAGAAAAAAATTAAGGCCAAGCCGAACACGCGTTAGGCGTAAATTTTAATTGATATATCCTCCCCCTCCTCTTCAGAACTCGAAACTGAACAAAGCAGCTAAAGTAAAACTAAAGGAAATATGACTAATAACTTCGCCTTACCAGAATCCATAGATAGGGGCTGAAGCCTGTCTGAACACACATTCTCTGGAGCAGAAGAGTCTTGTGACACATTTAGTACTGAATCGAGGGTTGCGACTACGGGGTGATCAACCGGAAGGAGCAAAACGAGCTTCACTTCGACGTGATGCTCTGTCGCATTGAAATCGACAGTGGAGCAAGGATCAACCAAAACCTTAGGAAGGGAAACCCTAAGTGACAAATCGACAGTACCACTCTGATCTTGGACTTGTTCAGTCCAGCTCACAACGACAAGAGACTCCTCGAGAGTCAGAATGACATTCAGATTCTTGCAATGATAAACAGGTTGAATAATCGGATTGAAGAGGAACAACCGAAGAGTTGGGACGTAAGCCACTGCTTCCCAGGTGAATCGCCATTTTCTAGGGTTTCCTCTCCCGGAGGCGTGGGAAAACGAAGACATGAATTTTTTTTTTTCTTTTCTTCCCCTCCAAATGGGTGGCTAAGACAAAGGGCAACTTGAACGCGGGCACTCGAGGTTAAGGCTTAAGAGCAAGGTCTTAGATGTTGGTAGTAGTAATGGATCAAAAACGGATCCGGCTCCTTTCCAGGGAGCTCAGCGCCCAGGGAATGCCGAGGGGGCATCCATGGGTTGGGCTGTGCCGCATATATTTCGGTACACATCTAGGGATGTGTGTTCACAGCCTAGCGGCTGGATGCTCCCTGGGCATGCTGGGCTCTCTAGAGAAGAGCTCAATCAATCAAAAACTTGGTCGAAACCATCGATATATCTCAGTTTCGCAGGTTTTCGAGACAAGTTGAAGGTGGATTTTTAAAAGTGCAGGTTTCGACCATGTTTCGGTCGAAAATGGTTGAATCACCTTGAACCAGGCCTATGTAATACCTTATCTCGATCGAGAAAGGCATATCTTGACTTGGTTTTGACAGAAACCCATCTAACTCGATAGTTTCGACAGAAACCCCTCCAACCAAGGTTTCCCCATGTATGGGAGAAAGTACCAGGTTTCAACCTGGTTTCGGTTGGTTTCGACCAAAACTCAGTTTCAACCAAGTTGAAACCCGAGTTCTTGATGCTTAGTTGGCACCGAGTACCGTAATCATATTGTCTCGGCTGATACGATACGATACCTTATTTTTTATACCATTTTACCCTCCCTTGTACTGATGCCAATGCTATGGTACTACTATTGTATTGGTATCTAGTACAGACGATATCAGTATGTATTGACCAATATACCCTATTTGATACCAATACCTTGAACCGCGGTGCTTAACAGTTTTGGATTGGTCCACCCGCTTAGGTCTATTCTTGATGTACAATGCAATTTATTTCATTTCAAGTGAAAATGTAGTCGGATATTTAGAGTAGCATAAAGTGATCAAGGGGGTTGGTAATTCATATCACGAGAGGAAATTTTGAGCATAGTTCCTTTATTAGTATTAATGGGTTGCTCTGTGACATTTTATGGGCATAGTATGGTTCTTCATTATCTGTGTATGGCTTTGTTTTACCCTCTGTGTTTTCAATTTGTATGGGCTTTCAATTTAATGTTTCCATTCAACGGCCATTGTTATTGGCAAGAACTTACTAAATCCAGCGATTGGACTAATAGGGATTGAGCTCCTCTCCAGGGAGCCCAGCATGCCCAGGGGGCATCCAGCTGTTGGTCTCTACTGCACACATCTCTAGGTGTGCATCGAGATGTGTGCGGCACAACCCAAACCTTGGATGCCCCCTGGGCACTCCCTGGGTGCTAAGATCTTTGGAGAGGAGCCAGATCCGACTAATAGAGCCTTGTGTATCGTACAATGATATGTTGTAGGAGTCACTCATTGACTTCTAAGCGGATTTGCCACAACATAGACCTTCTTCTTAGCAAGAATAGAATAATGGCTAGGAGGATTTGGAAGGCATTGTGGCATTAAGATTTCCAAAGTTTAATCAAGGAAAATTTTTTATGGATTTCCAGAAATCATTTTAAATCAGTTTGGTAAGGAAATTTTGAGTCATGGGTTGCTGTCCCCTTTTTTAATTTCTATTCCTCAGCTTCTATTTTAGGCCCTCTCAGTAATATATGTCTGTGCCTTGTAAAAATGTAGCCTTGTACGATGGTCAAAGCTGGCGTTGGGCTGAGGTAAATCAAGTTTGGATCATTTGTTTTTGGGCCTGACTCTAAGCCCAACATAAAAAAAATGTTAAGAATTTTGCAATTGCTCAGGCTTATTACATTAGATTGGGCTTTGACAAAGGCCCAGGCTTTGCAAATCGGGCTCGTTTCCATGTGCTTGACGTTGTTATAGGAGATTTTAAGTGCATGTTTGGGCAAGTTTTTGGGAATGGTTTCCTAGCTTATAGGGCTTATGCAAGTGAAAAAGGACAGTGGGGGCTATTAGGGTTACTGGGAATTCTTTGTAAATACAAAGAGCCATGAGGAAGAAAGCAGAATAATTATCATCTCCAATTCGCGGGCACCTCCAGTTCCTCCAATTCCTCTAATAGGAGGGAGTGGACCCCACCTTGGGCAGTGTTTTTGGGCAAGGGGTAGGGTAGTCATTTCTGCTCCCATGTGAGGAATTGGAGGAATTGGAGGGGGCAGCAAATTGGAGGGGATAAGGATTCGAAGAAAGCATGTAACCATTTCTTCATTGTTACTGAAAACTACTCTCATTTCTCCCGTGGACATAAGCACTTTATCGAGCCACAAAAATCCTTGCACCGCAGTAATGTGTGATTGTTTCTTTTTATAGTTACTGTGTTTTCTGGATCCTGAATAGGATTCAATTTCTACAAAACCATTCCACTGCACCTCATTGACATGCTCCTTGATGTTGCTTGCTTAGAGAAAGACCCTCTCCCTAGATGAATATATAAAAACTTAAATTTATCGTGTGAGTTAGAAATTTGAATCAAGCCTTTACCATCACAACATCCTATGGTCCCCAATGTCTCCTTGAACTAATGTAGTATTACAAAATAGGGAAAATGTTATTTGAGCTAACTACGAAGGGTACACTAGCATCCTCTCTCTCTTCCTCAGCAAAAAATCATAACCTATCTACTCCTTATGTATGAGACCATTTTATCACTCCTTATAGGTGTTCTCGCTATACTGTGAGGCTTCAATCCAAATCCAACCCTGACTGAATTTGGGTTGAAATTAATCAAACCGAGTCCAGTCCAAAGGCCTAAAATCCCAGCCCAAGCCCAAAATATTTTGAGCAGGCTCAGGTTTCATCAGGCCCAATTTGCTCCCCCTGTGGTGGTCAGACTTCCTATTAATTACTCCAGTTGGTACCAAAGAACAAGAGGATTAAAGTTAAAACACAACCTTAATTGTAATACAATTGATTTCCTTCCATATGCCCATATCTATATTTATATTGTTGGATAGTTTCGCCTCCCTCAGTTCTTCTTAATTCCCCGTGTCGTATCGATTTATAAATAAAAAAAATTTGTTTTTAATTAATTATAAATTATTTGCATTACATAAAAAAAGATAAAATAAAGGCACCAAATAGTAAATACAACATCTATTCTATGGAGTATGACGTAGACCAAAAAGCCAAATATATATATATATATATAAAAATAGTAATAAAATCATTCAATTATTATTAGCTTGTCAATTCTTCATATCTCATGCCTTTCCCTTACCCACAAATACATTGAACATTGCATATATTTTTTGAAAAGTTAAGCTGTCAGCATGCCTTTGTTGAATCTCCAATTTCCAAAAACTCGTCTTCACCTTGTGACGATTGACGTCCAACAACCACTCACTAGTTGGTTTTATATTAATCATGTGAAAAAGCTTTCAATGATGTCAAATATTATTTTTCTATATATATATTTTTTAATCGAATAAACCTGAATCGATTTTAATAATTCTAGTATGACTGTTAATGTAACGAAACGAAAGAAATCTTCATAAACCCAAACTTTATTGGTTCGATTGTGGTTTGACCCAATTCAAGTTCAGTTCAATTGAAACCAAGTTGAATCAAATGTTTGACACCCCTAAGTAGGAATGTAAACAGATCAGATACAGATCAGATGTGATCGGATCTGGATATTCCCTGACTGAATACGGATACCTCTAAACGGATTCGGATACAGAAGTCGAACCAAATGTTTGACACCCCTAGGTAGGAATGTAAATGGATCGGATACAGATTAGATGTGATCGGATCCGGATATTCCCTAGTCGAATATAGTTATCTCTAAACGGATTTGGATGCAGATCAAATTCAGATTTTTGACCATCCGTTTACATCTCTATCTTGTGCAATTCAGACCTTCCTCCTCTTAGCAAATACAATTCACTCTCAATCCAAATCTCTTAGATCATGATTCTCTTTTCATCATATTCTAGAACCAATTGAATATTCATAAACCCTCAAAATCATTATTTACTTAATTTTTTATGGGAAAAGGTTTTGTACATGTTCGTGTAAATCGTGTACATGACTGAGTCTCTCACAAAAAGTTGAAAAAGACATAAATACTCACCGATTAATTAATACCTTGAAACTCCCACCCTCTTATCGCCCCTATGCACCATCCCCCATTGCACGTCCAGTGCGCCTTAAAATCTTGACACGTGGACAACTTTTAATCCAACGGTCTCTTTTTTTATTCGAGAGATTTACCCTCAAGCCCTGACCCGATCGGGTATCCATCCTCTCTCAAGCTTTCCCCTTCTGGCTTCCCTCGACTCTCAGTATTCCAGGCGACAGCCGGCGCACCGTCACCTCTCCTCTCCTCTCTCACCACCTTCTCAAATCGATTCACTGCAACTCTTCTCTCTTTATCAAACGATTTCTCTCATCCCTGCTGCTCTTCCAATTTCTCTTCAAGGCAAGACTCACCAACGGTAGGGCAAAGATTTCTCTTCAAGGCAAGACTCACCAACGGTGGGGCAAAGATGAGAGAACGAGAGAAAAAGGAACAACCGAAGCGAGACCGAGGGATTCTCTCTCTGTTCGATTTTTTTATTTCCTCACTCGCTCGCGCACTGTATCGAGCTTTTCTCCTTTAATTTAATGGAGATTTTGGCTTGATGCAGGAGTAGAGGAACTTGGGTAGATTTGACGTTTCTTTGATTTATATTTGTATTTTTATGTTTTCTTTCTTTCAATCACTCCCAGTCTTCCACTTTTAAGGTTGATTCAAAAGCCTGTCACGGACATGAAGATTCATCATCTTCATCGCCAAAGTGGACTGCCTCTGGTTTCCTGGTTCTTATTTCTATACTCAGATTTTGAAGATCTGAGCTGATACCCTAACTTTTTCTTCAGAGTACTAATAGAGCTCATCACTGCCACTTAAACGCTCTCATTTGGATCTATTAATTTGAATCGTTAATCACGAATTCACGATTTGAGGTTTTTATAAATCTCAGGTTTGAGCCCAATCAATCAAGGATTTAATATCTAAATACATTTTTTCTTGCATTTTCCCTCCAAAATGGGGAAAGCTGGGAGAGATTGGACACAGATCTACGCGATCTATGGATTGGATTAATGGCAGACCGTAATTTTCCTGCTAATCCTATTTTCGTTCCTCGCCGTTCTTTTCCTCCTTTACTTCAATCCCCTCTGTTCAGTAGTCTAATCTCTCTTCCCTGCCCTTCCTGACGAGTAGTCGGCCTCGATTGCCATAAAGCTACGGTGGCGACGCTGCGGACGGCGGGGATGGAAGGCGTTCAATCGTTCAAAGAGGATACCGTGCCAACCGTCGCCTAGAATAATGAGGTAGTAGTGATGAGTGAAAGAGGGAAAACCCAGAGAAGGGAATCAGGGGAGGCTTGAGAGAGGATGGATACCCGATCGGGTCAGGGCTTGGAGGTAAATCTCTCAAATAAAAAAAAGTGACCGTTGGATTGAAAGTTGTCCACATGTCAAGATTTTAAGGTGCACTGGACGTGCAATGGGGGATGGTGTACTGGGGGGCCATAAAAATCCTTCAATTATACGGTTTATACGATCGTGTAAGAAACTTTTTTTCATATTTTATTATTAAGTATTCGGATTTTTTTTTGGATGGATTTTTATCAGAGTATTTGGATTTTTTTTTCAAATATTTCTAAATAAATACGAATGTCCCTAAACAGATACGGATGTAGATTTGGATTCGGATTTCGGTTATCTATTTACATCCCTAACCCTAGGGGAATGAAACTGTTTTTTGCACCGCCATTAATGTGACGTGCAGATATTATTTTAAGATTAATTAAAAAATCTAAAAGCAAACAAGAGGTATAGGAATGAAATAATTAAGTGTCTATTTGTATGATATGGAGAATCTACACGTCTTCTTTCATTACTAATAAATTTACTTACTTTTATAGAGAAGAGAAACAAACAAAGTCTTAATTATCGGCTGCAGAAATAAAAATTCTTGTCTGTTTTCGAATATGTAACGATAAAAACACAGAGATCCGTTGAATTTGGGATACTTCTTTGCATTCAAAAACACTTTTGAATTTGTGTTTTTTTTTCCACATAAACCTTTAATTAATTACTTATAGGGATATTAATGTCAAGAACTCAATATTTTTATTAATTCAGGAGTAACAACTAAAGTTGTATACGTCATCTGTGAAAGCAAAATCTGTAGTATTTACAAGTCCATTCATGTTGGGCAAGAGCTGCCTTCTGGGCCTTTGAGGGTGACTCTGATACGTACAAGACTCGAAAGGTCAAAATAACACATTACGTTAGAGCACCTCACCTCAATTAACTACAAATCTGTTAGTTAATTGCCCATTGATTCATTTGGCCCCTCGGTCACGGTTGATTTCAATCAGAATCGATCAATTCGAATAATCTGATTTCGATTTTTGAAAACATGGATCTCATCTAAGTTTTAAAACTTGAAATCGATCGAGCTTGATCTTGATTCCTAGCAATCTGAATCGACTGGTCCAGAAAGGGTTTCTAGGGTTTTGATCAATTCTAATTGAATCAAAATCAACTAAGACTGATCACATCGTCGATTCAACTTAGTTGAACCTAACCCCAGTCCCAACCAATACTTTAGCCAGGCTAGATATTTATATGGTATCAGAGTGGGTATTTTCTTGCCTGTTACAATTCAAATGCTTACCACCAAAGCATATGCTATTTTTGCGGAAATTAGTCCTACATGCACTACTTACCCCCTTCTTTTTTACAACTTGATGGTGTCTGCTGTCCAAACAGCACCTGCTATCCTCTCACATAAGGGTGAAATGACAACTTAACCTCCCTATCCGAACACAATGTCCTAGAAAGATTAAATCATCATTTTGTATCCCATGTGAGGGGACAATACTATTCTGTTCGGGCAACGGACAGCTGAGGATAAAAATTCGTTCTACAATTTTTTTCATTTTTTATGTCCATTTCATTATTTTATTTGGAGCTGTTGTTCACTTCCCTTAATTTCCTTTTTCTTAACATATTTTCTGACACAACTTTGATCCTTTTGTCCTCAAATCCTCAATACTGCACAAGGACCCACTCCCTAGCTCAATTTCGTCTTGTGATCCTTAAGATTACACTATTACTCTGCTATCCATGTGGGTTGTGTACTCCAATGCGTACAGTGCTTTCCAAGAATTCTCACCTTGCTAGAGACTTATAGGGAGCCTTCCTTGCTTCCTTCTCTTCTGGTTTGGGAGCTCAAACTCCATTGATGGCAGAGGTTTTAAGTGTAAGAGAAGCACTCAAATTAGCTTCCCAAGTGGGTTTTACTCAGACTGTTGTTAAGTGGATTCTTCTACTGTTATCAATGCTTCGAAATCCCTCAACTTGCCATCTTTAGTTCGATTCACCTAATGGGTTTTGGTTTTGGTCGATCTGATCAATTTAAAAAAAAAAAAAAATCAAATCCAAACCAAACCAAACCATTAAGATGTTTTTGATCGGTCCAATTGTTTCGGGCTGGAATCTAAGACCTCTATTCGAGCGAGACCATCATTACCGGAGTCTACTTTCAATCACAAAAAGGTCGATTTAAAAAAAACAAAGGAAAAGTCTGGTCATGCTGGTAAGGTGCCCAAGCTGTGTCTGTCTCGATCTCCCACCCCCTTGGAAAGGACCACCCACCCATTGGTTCAGGTCGCTAGCGTGCTTTGAGCGGACGGCGTTCCCACCATTCGCCCTTTAAAAAACTATTGAATTCCCCACAAAACAATAACCAAGAGAAGGGAGTTCCTTTTTGTCAACTCATGTGAACCTTTATTCATAATTGCCTGGTCACATGCTTTCATTATCCTTAATTACATTATTAATACCCTAAGATGCAATCAGGTCCCAACATAGATGAGCATGCCAGCTGATTTCATTATATCCTACTATTAGAAAATTTCTACACCCACTAATTTGTATCTTTTTCTACTATCACAAACTTACTACACCACCTAAATCACCCTTATTAGTTGATTCCCTATTCATTCTTTCCTTAACAAGCATTCTGAGATAACACCTTCACCCCAAGTTGCAAAGGAATCAAAATAAAACCCCCCTAAAAAAAATGCATGTTACATTCTTCTCTCTCCCCCCCCCCCCCCTCACCATCTTCTTTTTTTAATTCATATTAAGATATACATACTTTTAGGTTGTAGACCATGGGTGTATTGAAAGTACCTCTAGGAGAATCAATTTCCTAAAGCTTCATGGAGAGGCCAAATTAAGAAAAAGTTATATGCCCCCTTCAAGCTACTTAATTTACTGAAATTTGTCGATTCAGGGCTTGTCATGGTGGTTCGCTACTCCCTTAGGAGAACTGTGTCAGGAACTTGATCGGTGGTTCAAGTCTCCTTAGCGATACCAAGTCCACATTTACTTGCTTTCCAAGAAGTGGAGCCCATGTGGGTACCATATTAATCTCTTGTGGGTCTTCTCTTACCTCTTTGTGGGTCCCGATGACCAATAGACCCTTGACAATTGCACCCAAATGATTGTCATGAGATAAGATTCGTAAAATAATATTATAAAACAAGGGAGATGGATAGGTATGCTAGCACTCTATGTGTCTCTTTCTCTCTCTTTCATCCTTTGAAATGACTCTCTTACCCCTCAAAGGGAGAAAGAGAGAGATAAGACACATAGGGTGCTAACATATCCAGTCTTTTCACATAATATAATTATGCCGCGAAAGTCATGAAACAAGTAATCTAATTAACCATCCATCTACGCGTGATAAATGTTAAGTTCAATTTAAGTAGGTAATTTCCAGTGTGATGCACCACTAAATACAAGGTTTGTGACCAAAATGTGGCAGGATTAATTTCTCTCCTTGCAATGCCTGGATCCTAATGAAAGGCATGAAAATGATTAAAATTTACAAAGAATCTTTAGATATTATTAATGGTCGTGGGGTATCTAATTTGAATGTTGTTCTAGTTGACATTTAAGTACACGTTGAGAACTCCCAGAAAAACAAAGCCTATGATTCTGAAGAAGTCATCTTCAACCCATTTGCTATGTCCACTTGCTTCACATGAAGCTTGAAAGTGGCAAATTTTTTGATTTTCATTTCTTAAAGCTAGGAAATGTCAAAGAAATTAATATTAGAGATTAATTGACTGTTGTTTTATAAAATTGTAAAAGCACATGCTTTCAAGAGAAGTGGTCAAGTCCAATCTTTGGTAGTTTCAATATAAGAGATAAGATGTCGCATTGGAGGGTCTAATTCAACAGGCATTAGGAGGAGAAAACGCCTCAAATATATGAAAACACAAATGATCTGAACAAATCAATATAAGACTATAATTTCTAACATCTTAATATTCCCTTTCATATGTTGCTTTAGCATACCTGATTCTACACGTAAACAAAGAATTTAAGGATAATAACAAAAGGATCTAAACTCTGATACCATGTTGGACGATCTAACTCAAAACCATAAGACATAAGATGGAAAGAACTCCTCAAATATATGACCATCTTTAATCTGATGATCCTTTTATTACAGAAATGGTATGGAAAATAAAACCAGTCACTCCAATGTCCCATTTGCATCAACTAAGTGGTGTTTATTAAATGTGGACCATCACTGTAAATAACCAATCCATCAATGATCGATCATGTACACTCCATATCCCACTTTTCTTAATACTTACTATACATAGAACAAAAATTCATAGGTGCTCGGCTTCTTTACAACTGATCACACCTCCTCCTCGAGCATTAAGCATGCTTTGCTTTAACCCCTTAGCTATTTAACAAGTGGTAAACACTCAAAGGTGAATAACCCAACTCTCACTTCCCCATCCCAAAAAAGTACTCCAAGGGTTGGTTTATGGCTTAGGCCATGTTTAGTGTTTTTTTTTGGTAAGAGCCATGTTTAGTTAGAAGGTAAAGTGAAGTAGAATTGAAAAAAAAAAAATTATATAATTAATTGAAAAACATATCAAATATGGAAGTTAAATTTTGCGCAAGGGATGGACACACCAGCGGTATGAAATGGAATCTCCATCGCCAATCCAATGGGACATGGGAGGAGGCATTGCATGGTTTATATACAAGGGTCCCACATGATTAGACAAGAAGAAGAGTGTGAGAACGATGGACATCGTTTTTCTTTAAATTATATATATAGATATATATTCTTATACCACTTTTTTACAAAGGTTTCCGACGATGTCTGAGTGAAAAATTGTGCCAATGAGAGGACAACAGACAAATTCATTGAATAGGGACCCACTTTTTGTCTGAGAAGAGAGTATGATATGAATTCCCCGGCTCATTATTTGAGAGGGTGTGAAAAAGAATCCTTAGTCCAGCGTCGTGAGTTTTTTTCCCATAACTTTTATTTACTTTATTTTTTACAATTAAAAATTTTATTTTTTACTTCACATTACTTCTTTTTTTTGTTGACATACCTCACATCACTTTTTTTTTTTTTTTTGGGTAAAAATACCTCACATCACTTCAATTCTACTAAATAGGGCTTTGGTCAAGCTCGGGGCATCAAGAAGACAAGAATGCACGAGTGGGAAAGGAAAGGTTAGGTAGATATCCATTGATGTACTTTGCTTCATTTAATGGGTTTCTGATTGCCATGCTTGAACTAACAACTTAAAATTAATTAAAATCAACTAAGATGATGGATTAATGAGGAGATCTCTCATCCTCTAAAATGAAACCACTAATTAATCTTTGGAACTACTGACTTAGGCCCCACTGACTTGCATTAGTTGCATAATCAATTATCAATTATCATACAAAGCTCAAATATGAACAAAACCCCCACCACAAATTCCAGAATAATGCAAAAACCATCCTTCATTACATCACATTCTTGGACCTTTATCATCCACAATATATTAAAAAAACAAAAAAAAAAAATATTCACGCTGCTAGTGTGAGGATGCTTTTTCATGCCTTCTCATATTCTAATCATGTGAGTCTCACATTGGCCATCTTTTTTTTTCTTTTTTTTTTTTTTTCTAATCATGTTAGCTCCTTCACTGTGGAAACCCTTTCTCATAATGTGATTACTGATTAGTGTGGTGTGAGAGATCCTTTTTAGATTGGCATGGATTCTCCAACATTGACTGGGTGGAGAAACCCTCTCACACTAAATAATCTAAAGATGGTCAATTTTTACATCCAATTGAAGAGGAAAGGAAAATTGAACAAATGGAATAATTGAAGAAGACAGCATTACACATATATATTATATAGAAAGGGAATCAAGATACATCTCTAGCTCTGAATCCTTGTTTGTATAGAACATCTACAGACCAGACCAGTAACCCAACAACCAAATCCCTCATTTTACTTTTTTTTATTATTATTATTTTTAACTTCTACCCCTAATATTAGGCCCTTAGGCCCTAATAGATGAAAGGGAGCTAGAACTTACAAAGAGTGTCACAGAGAGACAGAGAGAGTTAAAAAAAGAAACCCTCTTGTAGCTCTACACTCATTGAGAACCTAAACAAACACCACTGACAACACAAACAAACCATTCTTGCAGACTTGCAGTCTCAAGCTTCTCAGCCATGGGTGAAGGAGTTTCAGTATTGAAACATGTCTGCAGAAGCCATGATAGGTTGCTGATTTAGATAGAGTGAATTCCATGGATTCATGAAGCTATCAGCACCGATTAGAGTTTCCTCGGTTTCAAAACTGTTATTGCTCACATTTATGTACTGGATGATCTCATTAAGGGACTGCAATCTGTTGTTCAACTCCCCCATCTGAGCTCTCAAAACTGAATTCTCAGCTTCAATGGCCAAGTAGTGTTGAGTGGTGAAGTTCATACTTGAAAGGATCTGGTTATTCTCCTTCCTGAGCTGAGCCATTTGGGCCATCAGTTCATCCAAGTGCTTCTGTTTCCGCATCCTCGATCTTCTCGCCGATTCACGGTTTGATAGCATTCTCTTCTTTTTCCTTTGATCCATTACAAGTTGAAGGTCTTCTTCTGAACCAGAGTTTGGAAGCAGAGTCGACCCAGAAGAAGTTCCAGAAGAGGAAGCCATGGTGATGGTATATTTACAGCAGAAAATTATATAATAAACCAAGTAGAGGGATTGGATTAGACCTTAATGCAACAAAGACGCAGGACCCAAATTCTTAAAAAGGATGAAACCAAAATGCATAAGTTATACCTATTAAGATATAAAAATAGATATAGAAGTGCAAGGGTACTCTAGCAGTAATTAGATTGAGAGTAGAACCAGTTCATGGAAAAAAATAAAACCAGTAAAGGAACACAACAGAGAAGGATTGAACTAAGTGGGTCCTGCGTCTGAGTGTGGAATTTATCATAAACCCTGAAAAAAGAATTTCACTGAGAATTGGAGACATGAATCTGAAACATCAAGAACAATATGTTAAGCATTAAGATAGAAGAGAAAGAGAATTTGTTCTTGAGGGGAAGAAGTCAAACTAAGAATCAAAATCCCAACTTCAGCAGCATAAATTCAAACACCAAGGAGAGGCTAAAAAGCTTTCAGAAGCCAAAAAAACAGAAATCAAAACACGGCAAAGCAAACCCCGAGATCCAGAATTGGGTTTTCAGTCTTGGATCTGAAAAACCAAATCCAACAACCAAAACAATCCCTCCCACCCTCTGAAGGCAACAGAAGCAGGAGACTAGCAGAGCTTCAGAACTTCAGATCTATAAAAGAAAGAAACGCAGAAACCACTCTAAAAATTCAGAAATGGAAGAGAAAGAGAAGTGGAAGAGGTTTGTAATGGTGGGAAGCATGGGATTTATAGAATAAGAAAGCACGACATTAGAATTAAAATATTGAACGAAAAAAAAAGGGGAATCAAAATTGGAATCAATTAAAAAAGAAAAAATAAAGAAAGTAGAGAGCTTTCTTCATCTGTTATCGAATCTCGTTCTCACAGTAAAGTTTGTTGGGGACCCCTGAGGAGTAGAGTGATGAGGCATGTGGGGTGGAGATGAAATTTCCACAACCGTCCAATTCCAGCTGGTGAGCAACAAAACACAAAAATAAAAAAAAAAAAAATTAATTTAAAATTAAATCAAGAGAATTTTTTATTTAATTTTTAAAACTGTCAAGGACTCAGGAGATCCGAGATCCATGAGATCCTTGTGAGTTGTGACAGATTTTTTTGCTTTTTACCTCCCTTTCACCGCCTGTACTAGATTACAGTTAGTCCCCTCTGCCATGATGCAGAGTTGCAGACCCAGATAGCCACTTGTCCCTCATGGGTTCCCAACAACTTTTTTTTAGGGTAGTGGTGGTATTCTAACTGATATTCAGGGCTATTTTCGTCATTCGGTTTGTGCAGAATAGTCCGATCACCCCAGCGTGAGAACCGCATCCGAGAGGGAAAAATATCTTTGAGGGTACTTTAGTCTTTGACGATTTTCTAGAAGGACGTCACATGGTTTGGTCTATTTTGGTTTTATATTAGATCATACTGAAACCAAACCATTAAGGTCCGTTTATTTAGAGGGGACTTAGGTGGAGTGGGAAAATGCTGATGTGGCATTTTAAAATCCTATTTCAATCATGTTTGGTTGTCTTGTGATGGTGAACTTATAAAAACTAGAAACATCATTAAATGCTTTGTCTGTTGATGTGGTATTTCATTCGATATCCAGTTTTGATTGATCTGATATGGTTCGATTTTCTAATGGTTTTCATAAAACCTAAAATTGAAATCAAACTAATAAGGGTTTTGTTTTATTTTTCTGATCCGTTTCGATGAGTCCAATCGGGAATTGTTATCCTCTCCCGTTATTGCACGGTGCAGTAATGCATCGTGCGGCGGGTGCAGAGGTCATGTGCACCATGTGGGGCATGCTATGCCACATGGCCTCTGCAACGTCGCACGATGCAGTACTGCACCATGCAGTAACAAGAGAGGATAAAAATTAGTCCAATCGGTTCGAGTTGAAAGTTGACACCACTACACAACCTTAAATCTATAGGATCTATTGAATAACTTGGTGTCAAACTACATTCTTTATGCGACTAGAGGAAAACTTGACCCTTCTTAATAACTATTAGATGATTTTGTTTTGGGCACTAGAAAGACCAGACCCAGTTTTCCTCTAGTCACAGTGTGAAGAAGGAATTCCATCATTAGATGCATTAATTGCGACAAATGCTTAGGTGTTTCTATTACAGTGGATGTTTCTTTCATCGTGCGTGAAGAGAAATTTTTTATAAAAAAAATATATTATTTTTAATCCCCTCAGTTAAGCCTTTAATTCTTACCCTTAGTGGAATAAGAGAATCAATCCCATGACCTCCTCAGACCCTTACAGCCTACTTATAGTTGTCTTCTAGTAAATGGGGTAAAGATAATTACGCTAGCAGTTGTTTTCTAGATAGATGGGGTTAGCGACACCTAACGTGTGCATATTTTCAAGTTAAAGATCAATATGTGTCAAATCTCAAATCCTTGAATGGTTACTACACATTTTGATCATTTTCTTGCTAAATCCGAAACAAGAATTGACCTATATGACATATGTATCACCTTTTCATAAGTATATTCTAGTTTCATCATTGTCATTTTGATTGTATCAGAATCTGATCAATCGAATGGATGACCTCCGTTTTACACATTACGGAGCGGTCAATTCTAGGATTTTTAGGAATGGATCGTTGGGTTTTCAGATCCGAGGGGCCATTTCTAGGGTTTTTCAAGACTATTTTTGACAAATTTCAATCTGAATCGGATCATACTCGACAGAGATCATTCGACTCTGAATCCAAGATTAAAATCCTTGACTGTATCCAGTAATCACATTACGACTAGTTCATCAAAAAAAAAAATTTATTCTTGCTATATTGCATCATGTTTGTATTGATCTGTTCAAGACCTAATAAATGGACAAAAACACAAGAAGAACTGGAGAAATTAATCTAAGCACATCCAAATCCAGTCCAAAAATATCACTTTAGACATATTTCTCTAAAACCAACTTGGATTAATAAATGGTGGATCTACATCATATGCAAGATCCATGTGGTGGTTCACATTTCGATCATATTTGTAATTTCATCATTGTATGTAATACATACAAAAACCATGACGTTTTACTATTTAGATCGATCTAGCCCAAATTTAGTTTCTCATCAAGGAACTTAACTGGATTTTTAGAGGTGTTTGATTTGATGGTAAGGTCTATCTAGTTTAAATTGATCTAGGTTAGGGTTATTCTATTTATCTCCAATGTATGTCTTTTTAATAATAGTTTCTAACTTTCTATTCATCACCCCCACCCCAAAAATGAAATGTACAAATTAATATTTTATTTCCAATGGTACTATAGAAAAGCTATAGAATACAAAGACATTATGATTCATGTCTTGATGTTCCCTTTACATGCCTTTTTCATAGAATCAAGGCTACCCAAGTAACTTTAGAGTTCTAAAATGAAGCCTCGGTAATGAATGAAGGGTGGCCACTGTTCCAAGGAGATCGGAATCCGACAATCAATTCTGGTTGAATTGGATCAAAATTGGTTGGATTTGATTCTTGATTCTTGTTGATTCCTTCTACAAAAAATTCGGGTGGATTGTTTTAGGGTTTAAGCCGATTTTGGCAAATTTTGAAAGAATCGTAATTGGTGGAGGTTGATTAAATTACGGTACCTGCACTAGACATAGTAGTGTGTGAATGCATAGATGCAGAGATAAATATTTGACAGAGTTTTCCTTGAGCCACGATACAGGAGGCCATCGTTGTGTTTGGATGGGTGTCAAGAAACAATGAAGGAAGGTATTTCGGACCTTCAACTTATAAAATGGGGAAGAATAATGATGACCTTAGTTTTACACTTTTATGGGTGAAGAAAACCTTTCCCCTAAAGCTCCATTTAGTTGCAAGGGAAGTGGGAAAAGGAAATTAAAATGAATAAAAATATTTATATTTGTTATAAAATATATTTCACTTCCTAAAAAGATATATGCATTTCTCATGCAACAATAAAAATGTTTTTTTCTATAAAATATGTTTCACTTCTCAGAAAAATATTTGCATTTTTCTTAAACCAAACGGAGCCAAATGTTTTGTTTGCTATACAAGAGCCAAGAAAATCAATTTGTACTTGTTCGAGAATCACTTTTGATTTTTTGAGAAGAACAAAATTAAATGTTTTCGTTGTCGGCATTTTGGGCTCGTTGGGGGTGGGCTTTGGGCAGAACCTTTTGGGAGTCCCTATCGGACTGTAACTTTTTCTACTTCCTCCTCCGCAACTCTCCAATCACACAATGTGCGGTCCGAACAATCTGTCCGGGTGAGATCCAATCCCCTTATTAGCGGTACTGAGGAACTGGGCCGGACAGGGAATTAGAGGAGATAATTTTCCCTGTGCTGTCCTTAGAGTAGACCATCAAGGTAAGGTACACTGAATCAGAGAGGGAGAGAGAGAATGGTTTTAAGGATTGTGTATCGTTAGATAGGTATCGGATCAGATATTGGGATGGTATTGGTCGGTATCAAATCAGATATGGGGACGATAATTGTTGGTAACTTGGTTTCGAATGTATCACACAGTTTTACCCTCAAAGATTCCAATACCATAGAGTATTTTGACCATTATAACCCATGTCCGTATCATGCACTGATTCGGTATCAACCAAGTATCAATATCGGTGTCAGTCAATACCGATACAGATCACCGATGATATGGCCTATCCAAGGTCAATACCTAAAACCATGAGAGAGAATGATAGGCAAGCTGGCTGGGGAGACCAAGACAAAGCAATCACAGACTTCCTCCATGGCCCAACCTTGTGGTCCTGAGTCTCTCTTGACTCCTAATTGAGGCTCAGAGAGAGAAATAAGGAAAAAGTACCCTTCATGGGCCTGGGCCTCATTTCATGGGCCAACCCACGTGAATTGCTTCGATGCTGTACCACAAAAGGCATTCGTACTGGTTTCTTACAACTTAATTGGGATGATCGGATGGACGTTGCCAAATTTTTTTAGCAAAAAAATATTAAAATGGTTAATATTTTTAATTATTTTTTTTTCCAAGCATTCCCTTTATGTCCCATGGTCCATTGACTAATACCTCTAATACTTATTGATATTTTAAAAATAATATATGGAAGAAAGAACGCTACCTGGGCTTGTGCGGTGAGCTGCCCCTACGCCCAGACACAGAGGACGGTGGTCATTCCACACGACTCTGTGTCTGGTCTTAGGGGCAATGCACCGCATGCACTTAGATAGTAGCATTCTCTATTTACAACTTTCAAACATACTTTTTCATGTTGCAATATTTATTCCCCCCCCCCCCCCCAAAAAAAAAAATATTGTAGCACTAGATAGTAAATTATCTAGCCTGTAAATTACTTAAAGATTTAAACTCCGAATTGGGGGTTGATCCATCCCCGGAATTGGTTCCAAAATCTTAAAATCGGCCCCTTAGATAAAAAACCCAGTGATCCAGTTCCAAAAACCTTAAAATTGATCACTCTAAAATGGCTAGAATTAGGATCGATCATAATCAATTTCAATTTTGATTCAAAAATTTAAAACTATAAGCTAATCCAAACCATGTTCTCTCTATCTAAAATAACATCTTAATTTTACCCATGTGGCACAATGACAACGAGGCAGGTAGCATAAACAACTTTTTTGCCTTTTTCTTGCTTCTATTATTTTCTCTTACAATCATGATTTATGATTGACAATTAATGTCTGCATAGAGAATATTGGGCCTACCAATTTATTATACCAGTTGCTAATGCTATCTTTCATCGGGGTCTAGCCTATAAGTTTTAACACATGCCATTTTGGATTGTTGTATTTAATTTTTTTTATATTCTAAGACAAGAAGATAGTTATAAAATAAAAAATCAAATAGCATATTCCTTTTCTATTGAGATTTGGTTTGTCATTGTAGTAACCATGTTTTCTACTTTTTTTTCCCCTTTTTTTATTTCTATTTTATTTAAGGATTTGGTTTTCCAACAAGAATCCTAAGAGAAAAAAAAAAATTTAAAATAAACCTAGATTTGTCGAGTATTAGGTTAAAATATGCTGAAATTTTGTAAACAAATAGACCCCATGGTCCCTTACTCATATATTAAAATTCAATCTAAACATGGTTTTCTTTCCAAGCAGTAAAATTAAACATTGAAAAATTAGGAGAGATTGAAATATCGATAAACATGTATTGAGCTACACAGGTGGGAATGGTATTAGACAGGAAGATAAATAACTGAATGTGAGAAAATTTCTACATTATTTAATTGCCAAAATCTTCCCTCAAATTAAGAATTTAAATCACAGTATACAATTTGATCGTATCAGGCTGAATCGGATAATTTTACCCCTAAATTTGAAAAAAGAGTCTTTTGAACCTTTTTACCCTTAACAGATATAGATTATAGATATGTCCTCCAAATGAAAAATAAAGGGTGGGGAGGGGGGGGGGGGAATGGAATTGAAAAATAGAAACCATGAATGTACCTAACTAAGCATTATGTTTTTAGGGGATAAGAGATATAAATATCAATCAATGCAGATACAGAATATAGGGAACGGATATATTTATTGTAGAGTCTCCTCCATAAAGTAATGGGTGGGTGGCAATGTTACACACAGGCAGCTAACAAAAAAGCATCCTCAGGGGACATACATATATGGTTCAACACAAGACACACTGGAGAGACACATTTCCTCATGGCCCTGGTTATTGGCCTATGGCCTCATTGAATTTAGTCACCCATATATATATATATATATTCCAAAAACAGATATTGCTCTTCAGAATTAATTTTGTGTCGTTTGGTGAATGGTCCCTTTAAAAAGAAGAGAGAGAGAGAGAGAGAGAGAGAGAGAGAGTTCACCTAACCCAAATATGAAATATCATTTCTAAGGAAAGCTTTCGATAGTGGAGCTGAATAGGGGGATAGGGGATGGGGATAGGCCCCAAGGTGGTTTGAACTCATGACCTCTTATTTGAGGAGTTGATCTTTTATCTCTTCTATTCTCAATATATGGGTTCAATGAGGATAATAATTTTTTTTTAGAACATATTCTAGAGCTAAAAAATAGAGAAGAATTAGGTTTAATAATGTGTTCTAGACCCAAGATTTGTTCCAAGAATACATACCAAACAGTGCCTCTATGTTTCTTGGCCCATTAATTTAGCTAACCTAATTTTCTTGAGTAATGGTTGGTTTTTGCATGTTTTTTTTATTTTTTATTTTTATTTTTTAAAGACTTTACCTTGACCGCGTGATAAAAGTTTACCATCTCATTCTAGGGTTCACAAACCCCTATAGGATTTTAATATAAATCCCAAAATAACCTCATGATACCATCTTGCATATCCATTTTTCGGCCCTAATAGATTCCCATTCACCATGACTGAAGAAAAACTTGGTCTATAAGTACTGGATTTTGCATCCAGGTGAAGTAAGACATATGACTTGAGAAGAGAGAAGAGAATGTACCGGGAAAGAAAGGAAGATTCCACCACCTATGGACCATAGTAGGTCTCCATCACATCATCTTAGAAAGTAAAATGCCTACGCCACCCTGAGTTATGTTGTATAAAACTTTTAGCAATTGGGTTTCCTCCCTTGTGACCTAGAAACTAACTGTGGTCCCTCAAATGTTCAAGGATTAAAGTTACAAAAGCCAGACCCAAAACTAGAAAATGGATTCTTTAGAGTTTTCAGAGTTTGTGTGTCTGTGTGTGAGAGCAATTCAGATTCTCTATGGTGCGTTGCCAGTAGCGGTTTGAGCGGGCGCAGACACATGGGTACATGCATTAACCACATTATCCCTGCATTTGTGTCTGTGCCATTAAGGCCACTACGGGCAACATGCAGTAGAAAATTTGGATCCGTATGAGAGAGAGAGAGAGAGAGAGAGAGAATTTTTGGGATAATCCCTTTCCCTTTTGGGTTGCAGCCATAGCTACATAGTTGCAACCCGGGCTGTAATCAATTTTTGTCCATTCCTGCAACAAAACAATACCAGAAGGACCTGAAACCTTGTTGACACGTGGCTAAAATCTTGTGGTGGACAAAAAAAAAGATTAATGTTTCTCCCAGCTCTCCTTATTTGGTGTTTCCTACATGCATCTTCCAAAGTTAGCACTACGGACGTTAGCTGTCACCTAGGTAACTGTGTAATTTGATCATATGGGTTTCACTAAGGGGACCCCACTAATATTCGTTTTGTGATTCTAAAGTTTTGTTGTTTCTCCACTACTACTCTTTCTACTTTCTTTCTTTGGTTTCTATTTTGGTTCTCTCTTTTCCATTTACATTTAGAAATTTTCATATCCCATGAGATTCTGATGGAGTGGTTAATTTCTTCTTCTGTTTCTAATTACTTTTTTCTTTTCTCAAAACATTTAGTCTAACTAAAACCTTTTGATGTCTTGCACCATACCCTCTCTTTATCTTTATCTCTTACATCTTTGAAGTAGTAGGCCTCATACACACACTACAGTTCTTTTAGGCACCTCCTATGTGAGAGAGAGAGAGAGAGAGAGAGAGAGATGGTCGGTCTGTGGGGCAGAAAAAGTGAGTATCAGATTTAGCAAAGGAGCCATTAGGAAGTGAGAGGTTGTGTAGTGTAGTATTAGCTAGCTAGGACTCCCTAGAGGAGAGGAGAAGATAAGTTTCACAAGCTTTCAAACATGGGGTGGGGAGTGTTTCTTTAGCTGGCAAAAAAGTTGCAAATAGGGGTAGCTCACAAAAGTAACAACAACAACTTGATCATCTATATCTTGCTCTTTTATGTTGTTTCCCTTTTTCCAGTTATCCCAATCACCCAGGTACCAAAATTGAAATGGAGTACTTGCTCAGTTGCTCACTTTGTTGGGCCTTACCAGGCAAATTAATAGTGTGATTTATATATATTTAGAGTTAAAGAAGCCTAACTCAAACCCACCCAAACTGGTTCACAATTAATGGGATTAAGAACACACTCCATGCTAACTTTAACAATATTTTACTTCAATTCATTTGAGCCTTGACTAGTCAAAATTTTTATTTTTTTAGTGATTCTTTAATTTCCTTATATTTGGGGTGGTGTTTTGTCTGAAGTGATTTTTTTTTTTTTTTTTTGGTTAATTCCCATCACAAGAGGATGAGTATTTGTTGGAGGGTCGAATCCAAAATCTTAATCAAGCATATGAAGGCATCAAAGGCTGAACTAAATCGATGTACATAAAACTATATCTTTATAATTCTCAACATCTTATCAATATTAATTTTAAGAATCCAAAAATGATGTTTACTAAAAGAATAACTCCAGAAATCTCTCTTCCATAAAAAATAAATAAATAAAACTCTAAAAATCTCTCTCTCTCTCTCTTTTTCTCTCTTAAGGAGAGTTGTTGCAAAGAACATGAAGGTTCTTCACCACGTAATGAATTAGAACTCCTTTTAAGGCTTCCTTTATGATTGAAGAGAAGGGAAGAAGATTTTTGCAACTTTAGTAAGCATCACTCTCCACACACCTTCTTGCACTTTCTACCGAATGATTTTAAAGCTTTGGCGATCGAGTGGGTGTTTCTCAGTGGCCACTGCCTTGCCTTGCGTGGCTGCATGCATCTGCCACTTTAGCTAATGATTCCCATCAACTTTTCTTCTCCTTTACGGCTTTAATCCCCTTCTCCACTTTCCTCTATGATGTAATTGAGACCCATTTATATATATATATATATATATATCTCAAAATACAAAAGCAATCTATGTTTCCTCCACGACGAAGAAGAGAAGAAGGAAAAACAAAGAAGAAAAAGAGCCCATGCATGTATTCTCAAATCCCAACACTCATGCAGTGAAAATCACGATTTGGGAAACGTACTCCCCTGTGATCATGGCATAATGCTAGCTAGATTTTCGGAGTCGAGAGAGGGTTCTTTGAACAAGTGGCATATATAGAGAGGAGCACACCAATGATATGTCAATTAATTAATAAAACGATTTTATACATAGAAGGGCAACGAGGTCATTTCATGAGTGAGAGAAGCATATCCTCCCCTAGTGACTCAGAGACTAACTATCTTTTCCCCAAAGCCCAAAGGGCGAGAATCCACGATAGTTTCCCAAGCCACCAGTGTGGTTAGAGAAATCTTTCATGCCACACCAATCACAATGCGTGGGATGGTACCCTTATTAAATGACTATAATGGTCAAAGAGGAGAATGAAAATGAATAAATAATCCTAAGTCCTGTGAGAGAGGGTGTTTAAATTTAAGCAGAGAGTGTGGGAATCTTTTTCTCTTACTTAAAAGTCAAGTTGATGAGCTTTCTAACTTCTAATAGCATCAATTAATCCTGTTTATAATTGTATGTAGCATGAGAATCACATTCCAATTAAGTTAATTTGTTAATGCAACAACCATATAAGTGGGGGGACAAATTGAAAAGGCAATAAGAAAATAAAATCCAAATATTAATCAAACCTCAAATATATATACATTCCCCCTTTGAGACTTCAATGAATGCATAAATCCAATAAATCAACAGTCAAGAATTCACAGCAAACCTTCCTGACTTTACAAACCCTATTTAAAAGCTAGAATGGCAGTTCAATTTGTTCTCCACTTCTGAAAAGCTGTAGAGGCTGCCATAAGACTCCTTTAGACCTTGGTTTTGACTACTTTAACCCCTCAACCTTGGCGTCATATGCATGTATATATATATATATATCTACTCAGCCACTCTTTTAATTTGGGGTTAAAATGGGGTGGGTCCTAACTTGGTACCTTTCCGTATGAGCTTTTGAATGTTGATTAATGTGGAGGTGGATAAGAAGGCAAGAATTCAGATTCTCTCCGATGACATTTAATCATCAGAGTCGATCTTCCACCTTCCATGGAGTGTGATCAATGCCGGGGGGTTCTTCGAAGGCAGCTGTTGGTCATACAGTTTGTTGAAATTTTCGAAGGAAGGAATAGAGGTGATTTACTTACCAGTACTTATCCGTGAACTGTTTTCTATTGTTATTATTAAGATCAAAAGAAGTTATGGTGGTGGTTGGTGTTATGAAGGGTCAGAGTATGGCCGTGGCGAATTCGTTCAGCTAATTATGCCCTGTGAGTTGTGACTGTGTTTGGTTGGACCTTTGTGTTTACTACTGACTACTTTGGCTGACTTGATTTAGCTACCTAGCTCATTCACTCCTTCTGAAACTCTACAACTGGCACTGGACCACTGGGTTAGGTGGGATTTATCCCCATCCTTTATTCTAAAAGAGCAACCACCGAGCATGGTTTTAGTATACGGGTATCGGTAACCCGCAAAATCAATACGATATCGATATGGTATCAGCATAGGTCGGCTGTATTAGACAAAATTACCCTTGAATATTCTTAAAAATTGAGTTTTCTAACCATTTTACCACTTTGTCCGTATTGTGCTACCGACGGTATCAATATGGTATTAGTATTGGTGACTAACAAAACCAATACGTGTCACCTATCACGGGCAATACGATACCGATACTTAGAACCATAACCCAGAGTCACTAGACTTCCACTGTTAAAATTTTTTGCTATGGAAATGGTGATATTTTGGCCAAAATTAAGAAGGCTCATTTTCATTTTAATTATGGTGGTCTCAACCCACATTGATATCGATACAAATCAGATTGTTTTGCTCCTCGAAATACCGATACAGGGCTTTTGGACCATTTTGCCCTCCTTTGTTTCGATACCTCCGGTATAGTATCGATCAAGTATTGGTATTGACTACGGCTGATCCGATCCTCAATACCTTAAACCATGGTCCAAGGTTCTAGTTCTAACTTTAGATCATCTACAAAAATGGGATCTACCCTCCAGGTGACCAACAAAGTACTAGGGATCCATGTATGGAGCCATTAAAGGGAAAATCCAATCCTGGAAAATGAGAGATGACCCTAGCGAGCTTATCCTGGACCGAGACAGGGCCTAATAGGCCGACTCATCTTAGGCCCAAAACAAGACTTGATGTCCGGCCCAACTATGGGCTGGGTTTTAGGGTCAATTTTTGTCCATCCGTTTAAGACCTTTCATGGGATGATCTCAGGCTCAGCCCATCTCAGAACAAAATTGAATAGAATTGAATGTCAAAATCAGTAGCATAATCATATCACCCCAAAATCTAATCATCTATAAATGGGCCCACTGGTACAATATAGGAACTTTAATGGGCTGGCCCATCCCAACCCAGCCCATGAAACTCGAGTGTACTGGGCTCGTCAAGAGATTGCTATGCCCGATCCTAGGTCCTGAACCCAACCTGCTTACATCTCTGGTTTCAAGCTTCAAATTTCAATGGCCAACCCAGTTGCTAAAAAAACGTTGCGTCAATTCCACAACAGATCTGCATGCTGTCCATACCATTCGAACTTAAATTTACATAGCTACTTCCACTCTCCATAAGAATCTAAGGCTGTATTTGGTATGCATTCTCAGAATAGACTCTGAGTCTAGAACGCAATCTGAAACCATAGTTCTGAAACTCGTCTCGACTCGGCGAGTTCCTCAGTTCTCGAAAATCTCAAGACGAGATGCCATACGCATTATAAAACTACACTTTCTCGGCGAGATCTTGGTATCGTCTCGGTACAGCCAAATGATTCACTTTTTGAATTTATTTTCCAGTTTTTTTTAGTGTTAAAAATTCAATATCCGAGATCTCGGTATCGGGTTAGAACCCACTTTTTTTACCCATTTTAATGCCCATTTGACCTATGTGCCCCTTTTATTAAAAGAGGCTTAGAGACAGAACTCGGAAATCTTGCTAGTTCTTTCCATAGCTCTCTAAACAAAGGGGAAAACAGCTCTCTCCCTCAATTTTCTTCCTCTTTCTTTCAAATCTTGGGTGGATAGCATTGTTTGAAGTGAGATTCAAATGCTAATTTGCTATGTTTTACTAAATTATATGTAGAGTAGGTTGTTTTAGTACGACTCATCGCCTACTAACCTATGGTCCAAAGTGAAACTCATATTTGGAGTTGTTTTTTAGAAAATCTAGGCATGCCATTGTGTTTAAATGGCCTAAAATAGGCTGGATACCAAGTTTTAGACCCAAAATATGTGTAAAACCCACCGAGTTGGGGGTCCGAGTCAAAAAAAAAAAAAAATGCAGCAACCCGCCGAGATCTCGGCTCGACTCGATTTCTGGCTTGGCCGAGATGCCACCGAGACCCGAGTTTTAGAACCTTGTCTGAAACTCAATTCTTTTTTTCTTTCACACACTTCAGAATACATTCTAGATTTCTAATGCATAGCAAACACAGCCAAATACCATAAGAGTTGCACATCTCCCCTGTGTAACCTGCTTCACTACCATCGTTAAAAGGGCATTGAATCATAGGCGAAATTATCCCAGATAAACCATATATTTGCCATGTGGCAGATCTTATGGGGTTCAAATTTTGTGGACAAGTAGACCAAAGATCCACAACCTACATGTCGTGTTTTAGACCAAACAAAGTACACCAAGTGGTAAAATTAACGCTTTGAAGACCTAAGAGAGGGAAAGAGTGGTATTAGCCATTAGTAGAGATCGCAAACAGAGCACCATCAGATTTGAAAAGAGTGGCACCTACTGACATTGAGCGAGGACTAGTGGCCACAGCTCCATCTGTAATGTTCTATCCATGCTTCCTGGTTTCTCATCGGTGATGAATTTGCCAATCCACAAGTCACCGGAGTTTCTTTATCGATGCATCCCAAAGTTAATCTCATTGGCTGCTACAGCACACCAACCCACTTTGATATGCTTGCCAAATTTCCCCAAGATCTCAACCCAGCCTGGCCACCCTATCCAAGTTTTGGGCCTGGTTTACAGATTAGTTTTTGAATTGTGAATTAAACAATTAGTAGAAGCAACGAGGGTTCAAAAGAAGCTGTAGTAATCCGGCCAAAAGCGAAACTATTCATGCATGTACGCATTCTCAGGTGTCTTAAGCAAAAACTGTAGTCATCCAGGACCAGAAGCACAAATAGTAAGTTAATCATTAAGCATGCACGAATATGCGAGCACATAGTGAGTGAGTGTGTGTTTGTGCCATTCCATATGAGATATGATAAACAGTTGATGATCCATAACTTTTTATCATTGTACTACAGATACATCAACCATGAATGTACAATGAGGTCAAAGTGTTCATACAACATACAACAGCACACTTATGTACAACCTAAAAGAGGCCAGCTACCAAGCAAATCAGCGCGAACCAACAAACAACTCTTAAAACAAAACTCTTAGTAATCTCATGCACTAATAGCACAAACCTCTAATGCATGCATCTTCAATTATAATTAAAAAAAAAAAAAAAAAGGAAGAAGAAATGAGCTACTACTTTTCATATAAATAACCTTTCTCCAAATGGACCAGCTTCCAAGACCTCTCCATAGAATGATGGTTTCCTATGCATTGGCTGAAACTGATTCAGGATGGTAGTGAAGCATTTCTTTCCACATCATCTCCCTGATCATCTCCTCACCCAAGTCTTCATCTATGTCGAGGTCTATTGGGACCTGAGCAGGCGGGTTGCATCTTGGGTCATACAGAGCCGACAAGAAAGGATGTTGGAGAGCTTCTGTGACACCAATTCTTTTGGATGGATCAAAGACAAGCATCCTCTGCAATAGGTCAATCGCCAAAGGATTTGCATTGGGATACAAATGGAATAAGGGGGTGCCAGGGGAATATGGGAGTGACTTGATGTACTTCCTAGCCTTTGGGTTGTCGATGAACTCAAGATCTGCCTCATTTTGGCTTCCAAGAACATTAATGATTAGTTTGAGCTGATTGAGGCACTCAGTACCAGGAAAGATGGGTTTACGGCCTAGAAGCTCAGCAAAAATACATCCAACCGACCAGACATCAATAGAGGTCCCATAGTTGTCGCAGCAGAGGAGAAGTTCAGGGGCTCTATACCAACGGGTGACAACATACTCAGTCATGAATTGGCCCTTGCCACTGCTGGTGCGTGCCAGTCCGAAGTCACAGATCTTAAGGTCACAGTTGGCATTCACAAGGAGATTTCCTGGCTTCAGGTCCCGGTGGAGAATGTTTGCTGAGTGGAGATACTTCAGTCCTCTAAGCAACTGCATTCCAGACATGCCAATAAGTTTCATTTTGCATGGACAGATAAAACCAGATGTAGAGTATATTTGCTCAAGAACTGTATGCATTATACGTTAACAAGATAGTACTGTTTTAATATAAAAAAGAAGACAAGAAAAGCCAAAGGTCAGAGTATAGAGGCACAGATCAATTTCTTGCATGTTATTACAACTTAGTAAGAACTCAGCCAAGTCAATTCGACTCAACTTTCAGTATTGTAACACACCAACAGAAAATCAGTTACAACTTGCTAAGTGTAATGAGTCAGCTCAATAGAACTGGGATGACTCAGCACTCGTTGCTTCACCATTTAAAATATTACAAATGCACAACTTTTCCTATATTTTTAAGTTGTGTTAATTAAATTTATGACTCACAAGTCAATTTAACAGACTGTCGCAATGAATTTTGTCTCCTAGGGCTTTAAAAATGCTGGACTTCAACGGAACTACATTACCAGGATGGTGGTGCAGGTTTCAGAATGTCTGACTTGGCAAATCCCCGCCCAGAAAAAAGAAAGAAAGAGGGATTTGGGGACTCGGGGATATATAACTAATAAGGGTCCAAATAAAATATATTCAGATTAACCGAAAAAACGTAAGATATTTATCAACTCCCATGACTGAAGAAGAATACTCCAATAGGGGTTCTTAATTGGGTTATGTACTTTGCGCACTGGACCTTAGGTCTGTAGGTCCTTGGTTTAAATAAAGGATTTCAGTTAGGACCCAGAGATTTGGGGGCCTTATAATCACTTAGGCAGTCCTACTTTGCCTCTATATCTTAAGTTACAGAGAAGGGAGAGTTGATGGAGCTTCTTCTCTGGATTTCCAACAAACAATTATTCAACTCAACCAATTTTAAAAAATAGAAAAACTAACCAACCCGCTAATCCCAGGGGTATGGGTTCGCTATTTTTCAACCCATCAATCTGATTAATAAAATGGCCTGGCCTGGTCTGGTTTCTGAACGGCGGAATTAGGGGATAAGCTCAGCAAAAGTAGGCAAAACCAAAGCCAGGCTTTTATTGAGCAATTTAATGGTCCAAACCAAACCAACACATCCTAAACCAACTCTTCCACGAAATTAGTTGAATCAATGAATATGGGTTCTTCCTCATTATCAGTGATCAGCCCCACACCACTCACTGCAACAGTGCAATCCATTCATAGAATCAAAGGTTCTTCACTGAATAGGCTGACCCAACATGAACCTTCTATTAGAATCTCACTGATAAATGATGCCTATGAAAATGTAATTAAAAAATGTAATTTTCTAAACATCTCCCCACCCCGCATGGAACTGGACATAAACCAAGGAAAATTTTTTGGTCCCCATTTTGCAGACACAAACAGCGCTTCTACCGAGGGAGGGCCTTGGTCCAATGGTTAGGTTGTTCCATTGTGACCAAGTTGTCACGGGTTCGAGACTGGAACAGCCTCTCTGTGAAAGCAGGGGTAAAGCTGCATACATCATGATCCTCCCCAGTGGTAGGAGCCTCGTGCACTGGGTAGCCCCTCTCCCCCCAACATCGCTTCTATGTTAAGAATTTTGGGATATTCATAACCACAATATAAGTATACAAACGGGGCTTCTACCAGATTTACATATTTCACCATCTGATGCTAAGAATTTTGGGATATTCATAACCGCAATAAAGTAAGTAACTACAAGCGAACTAATGATCAATAGAATGTAATCAATGTATTGCCTTCAAGCCTGCAAGGAAATAGCAGAAAACATTTCTGGAGCCACCCCCAATTAGTAGGCATAAAGCTTGTTGAGTTGAGTTGAATTAACTAGATATCACAATGCACCACCTGCTCTCACCACCTTTTGCTTGAGAATACATTGTATTAGAGGGTAAGAAAAAGAAGAATCAGGGGTACGAAATTCTGGAACTGTAAAAAACCAACAGAAACTACCTGGTGTAGAACACAAACCAGGAAATGTTACACAAACATGTCTTACGAAACTCAAGAGAAAACACTGAATAAATAGTTTATAATGCATCAATCCACGCCCAATATGCAGAAGACAAAATTCATCTTGTTGCAAGGAAGTAGAGTTCATAATTATTTTTCTGTGGTGAATAACTGCACAAACCCCGGCTCACCCTTCCCCCCCCCCCCCCCCAACCCCCAAATAAAAGAAAAGAAGCTAATAATGGGGCCACAAAATAATATGATGTACCTTAGATCAGATTTCCAGGAAGGACACTCTAAAGAATCCAAATGTTGTCTCACGAAAGAAAAAGCGCTTAAATAAAAGCATCCTTTATGACAAAAGAAACAGCATACCCCAGATAAAATGCTAATTATTCCACACAATAATGCAAATATCACAATTCCATGAAAAATACATACCTGAAAGAGGAAATATTGGCAGTGATCATTAGTAAGTGCTTGAGAAGATTTGATAATCTGATGGAGATCTGTATCCATGAGTTCATAAACCAGATAAACATCCTTGAAACTTCTCCTATGGATAGGCATCATAACATCCTTCAAAGCAATCACATTCTCATGTCTTAGATGCCGAAGTAGTTTCAGTTCCCGCAGAGTTCTCAGAGCATCAATACGATTCTCGAAGGCATTGTGGATTTTCTTAATTGCAACTTTCTCATTTGTTTCTCTGTCGATAGAAGAGCACACAATACCATAAGCTCCTCTACCGATGGGCTTAATAGGCACATATTTTGTGTCAATCTCGAACAAAGTTTGCCACATAGAGTAGTAATGTTTCCCCCGAGATCCCATCCCATTAGGTGGCTCGACCAGAGTAGCCATTTTCCTGCAAATAGCCACAATCCATACAAGATCATTCGAAAAGATGAAGAACCAATACGGCAACAGTAACGAATAGTTTGGACATTCATAGATCGTTCTTTATAAAGGAAAAGAATACTACTGAGAATGCATAATGGATCAGAATCACCATCCTAAATGATTTATCATCTAGGATTCTGCAACTAAGGTAATATGGGAGTTAAACTCGTGCCATGAAAGATCCGAGTAAAGCTTCCATCTTATGAGTTACCGAAAAGCAGAACAAAAAAAAAAATTAAAGGGCAATACAGAAGTGATTATTCTCTTGAAAGTTACCGAAATCAACAGTGTTTGTCTTAAAAAGTTTTGAACCACTAGGAAATTAATGAAATTGGGGAAAAAAGAAATCTTCTCCCTAAAAAAGTGGGCGGGCGACGTCAACACAAAAAGCATGAAAACAGGGTAAACGAAAGCAACTGAAAAGAAACACCACATCAAGCAAAACTGGAAAAGAGAGATGAGCGGATTAATAACTAAGTAAATTCTTACTTGTAGAGAGAAAGTGAAGCTATAGATATCTGTCAGGAAATCTTCGAATTCTTCTACTTATGCAGTTTTTTCCGAGAATTCACTGCGATCCACGTCAATGTCTGACGACCTACATCTTCTGAACTCTCCCTGGGTCCAAGCTCTAAGCTTTCTACCTTAATTGTAGTGATAGAATCGAAAAAATTATACTCGATCGATTTGCCTCAGAATTCAAGAAAGGAAAAGAAAAGGTCAATGGGTTAAGAGTAAAAACTATACCCAACGAACTCCCAGGGTGGAAGAACCTCTTCTTCCCTCAAATTCGAACTCCACTCTCTTCTCACGAAGTCTCACCTTTTTTTTTTTAATAATAGATACGCTTTGGGGTTACTGATCCCAAGGATATGAACTACTCTTTCATGACCAGAAAGCAGCAAGGTTATTCAGATCTAGAAACCTAACGTTATCTCTTCACTTCAGTCATGGCGATCACAGTCGGAGAGAGAAATAAAGAGATAAAACGAGGGGTGGAGTTTGGGAATCTGGATCATTCCGGTTTTCGCTCCGCTAACAACAGCTAATCATCACTAAAGAGGAAGACTTTGCCTGTTTTTATTCAGATCGGCTTCCCTTCTGCCTTTCCTTCCAAACTTAAGTTTTTTTTTTGATTTCTTCAAAAACAGGGGTGGCTAACGACCGGTTTGTTTCAGTTCCGGCCATGGCGAACCGGCCCTGTGGTTGATGGACCAGATTGAACCCGATCCAATACTGTAAGAGCAGGTTTATTTTCTTTGCTTCTGGCCCAGCTTGATTCTGTTTTACTTTTCTTATCGGTTTAATATTGGCCTCGGTTTATTATGTATATATATACCAGTTTGATACTGATTTACTTCCACAGGTGCGTCAGTCATTACGCATCCCTGTGTCTAGGTGCTAAGATAGCGTGTGTTATACGTGATCAGGTGGCGTTCTCTTTCCCATATACTTGTAATAAAAACAGTTTTTTGGGGGTTTATTGGTTTTGTTTCGATTTGGATCCATTCTTTTAGTTTCGATTTTATTTCCAATCTCTTCGGTGGAATCTGGTTTTCAGTCAGTGTTATAATAATCCAAATTGAAGCCAGCCCAACAAGAAATCGATTGGATTTGGGTTTGTTTGTCAGATTTGATCGGTTTGACTTTGCTCATTCGATTCGACCTATTCCCTTTAGGGTTTTGACAACACTACCAAATTTCTATCTCTCTTCTTCCCCCTTTTTTTTAATTAAGTTTTTTCTTGAAACAAATGTTGTCCACATCAACAAGCATCGAGGTATATCTAGATTAACATCTAAACTTTTGTCAATTAGAGGATTATATGTCAAATTCAATCTTATAGAAATAGAAATAATGATGCGAACTGATTATATGTTAAATTTCAAATTCATTTTTAAATATGAGAGAGGGTTCTTCACGATGCCAGGATGAGGAATTGATATCATCGACATGGATCCCACATGGGTTAAAAGAGTGAACCCCACATTTTATTATGCGAGAGGACGTGTGTTGAAATCTGCACTCTGATGTCATGGGCTTCTTCTCTTTTAAATATGAGAAAAAGAACATTGTCATGTTGCATAGCATTCACCATCGCATCCTTGTGTCTATCTCTTTCTTTCCCTTTGTGAAATTACATATCTACTACCCATTATTGTGAAAGTATATGAAGATACTAACATGCGCTACACAACCAGACAGGGACTCAATCCCTTTTAAATGTATACACTATGATAATGGTATATCCTTTCTCTTATGTTACGTATTCTGCTTTTGCGTGTTGAGACTTGACAAGTGAGTATGGTATAACTTACGATGCTAGTGTAGAAATACCCTCTAACATTATTCCCGTTCTCTTTCTTTTCTATTTTTAATTAAGAAAGTGGCCAAAAACTTAATAAAATATTTAATAAATCAAGAGACACGTGTCTTTTCACAAGGCCCTTTATAGATTTTTATGTGAAGTTAGGCGCCAGGAGTAAATAAGCATAAGTCTTCAATTTGAGTGGAGAACAACAACTTGTATCAATTAAAAGTCAAAATTGATTTATTTCTCCAGAGATCAAATGGCAAACTCCAAGACGAAGAGTATTAATTTAAGGGAGAGGGTTTATCAAAAAAAAATAATTAAGGGGGAGGGTTTTCTTTGCAAGCGGCATAGAGAGCGCACCTATAAATATTGAGGAAATGAAGAAAAAGAGTGCTAGTGTAGGGGTATCAAGGAGGAGGGCTGCATAATTTTCACTTATTTAGGTATTCAGGTCTTGCAGGCCACAGCATTGATATGTTTCTATTTGGTCAATGGATTATTAGTCCATAATCGGATGCTTTAGCGAGTTTGTATCCGTCCGACCGACAATGACTATCAGTAGCAGAGACAGAAGCCATTAGATAGATCATGTCTATTATGCATTCCACGAGGAATTCATCAAACGAGTGACTTTCACACTTCATTGGGGCCAAGGGAGCAGATGTAGGAGCTGAGCAAAGCAAAGCAGTAGAGGTGACTAATCTAGCTATAAATAATTCTTAAACATACTATTATCACACTATAATTGAATTGTTATTGATTGGTCACAGTATTCAGTCGGTCAAATGAGTGTCAGGCTATTACCTTGCACTGGAAACACCTGATTATTAATTGATGCTTAAACCCAATATATATATTTAGTTAATGATCGGATCGATCTCAAGCTTCAACAGATCAGACTACCATAATAGGATTGTAGGTGAACTTTTGACATCTCTATGCTAGTGTACCCTCCGCAATCAGTTTAGAGAACCTTTTCCCATAAGTTTAAATGTATTTTAAATTTTTTTTATTTTTTATTGTATGTTAGTTAAAATGGGAATGCTTAGGAGGACGGAAAGACGTGGAGGCAGAGTCGTCGTGGTGTGGTGGTGTCCATCAATGAACGACGAAATAAAAGCCATATATGGTTTACTTTGCTTTGGAGTGTGGAGTGAGGAGTGTGGACTAGTCATCACTAGCCACCTAGCTACCTAATCTCAATCCATCAATTTAACTGGCCTCCTGAATAGTGATTGCACGCCAATAAATGCGAGAGTAATTTTTAATTTTAACACGTGGCTACTCCCCACTATTATTTATCTATTCAATAGCCAAAATACCCTTTTAACCCCCATCAAAGAAACCCAATTGTATATATTGTGATAAAATTTTACTATTAAGAGCGGCCCATAAATGTATTCTTATTTATTTCATCTATTTAAAAAATGTGAGATCCAAATAAATGATATGTTTTCAGAAAATCAATTAGTGTGGTATGCAAATTCTTTTGCGAGATGGCAGCATGGGAAACCCTCTCCCTTAGTTTACTAAGAAAATTTAAAACAAAGAAACCCATCCAAATAAATACACACCACATGTTAGGGTTGATTTTAAATTGGCACTCGAATTTAAATTTGGGTTAGGTATGTACAGGTAAGTACAACTGTACAAGACTCTTTCAATAATCCTGAATCCTCAATTTCCATTATCTTAAAAAATTAAAATAAAAAAACCTAACTATGTTTCAGTTAAATAAAATTAAAGGTCTTGGGTTAAGCCATCTGGTTCTCACTTCCTCTTTCGACCCTCCCTCAAAAAATAGGATAGAGTAGGTCACTGGTCACTACTGAGTGCTGAGTAATGACTTTGTTATAAGACCCGTAAGGGGCAGGTCGGAATGAAGATATTTAAAGTGTGATTCGGAAAAACAAAGTTAATAGGTTGTAGATGCCAAATGTAGGGTTCACTTCAAAGGAGGTGGTAATAAGATCATATATTCACACATCCATCCTTTTGCTACTATTCACCCTGTAGTTTTTCTTCACCTTACTTGAAGTCTGAAGAGAGTTGATTTGATGTTACTATTGTGTAGGGACCATGCAATCAAATAGACATCTCTTGCCCTTGATGTTATTATTAGATTATGGGAAGAGTGAATGTCACCATTAATTCCCAACTCCTATTGTTGAAGGTTCAATTTTTGTCCCCAGTTTAATCAAAGGGTTAGATTCCATAGGTGGACAGATTCTCTATTCACAAACGGGTAAGAGAAACTTATTCTTTTACTTTTGTATCAATATTTTTAACATTTATGATGAAGAAATTTTAATCTCTTAATCTGCATTCCGATAGTTGGATGAGACATGGAATGGTGCCAATTGTTGTGTAACGAAATTTTGTCTTACATCGATTGTGCCTTGACAATGGAATATCCGTATAAATGGCAATCAACCTTCACATGATACTTTACAAAAAAAAAAAAAAAAAGACTTTCACATGATATGATGCGTTTTAAAACTGTGTGATGAATCTTAACCAAAGCAGATAGTATCGTGGCATATGAGGTCTGTCATGAACTGTGACACTTCATTGGTATCAGAGCATGAATAATGACATCCTGACCAATATCTAATTTCCTTTCAACTATGTTGGAGAAAAACTTTACGTTTACTGTTTACTATGTATTTCACTGCTTTATTCGTAGCCCAAACTCTAAGTCATACCTTGAAACACGAATCAACGAGGGACCTTGGAGGAGCAACATCAAGTTAATCACATGGTCACGATAGTTGTCAAGCCATAGGTGGTCCATTATTTGATTGATTCAGATCTGTTATGACTGGGGAGTTCATTGCTTGAACCTTAGGCCTTTTTTATTTGCTTTCTAGTTTGATTCATGTTTATGCTTTGAGGTGTGACAAAATGGTATCATTTATTAGAGGGCAACTATTTAACTTATGTGAAGAGGAGAGAGATAGACATAAAAGTGCTAGCATATACTGCCTTGGCGGCTCGAAGAACCATTTCCCATAATTTAAGTATGAGAAAAATAACATTGCCTAGTACTCTAGTAGTGTGGTGTCTGTGCCCAGATACAAAGAGAGGCAAAATGATCACTATACCCCCATGAATGACAAAAATTACATCGCTATGGTACAGGGGCACGCTGCCCTCTCCCTTTAATCATGGGAAAAGTCTCTTAATCTAAGGTGTTTCCTACTCCCTTACACATGAATTTTTTACTATTTTATTCTCTTCAAAGAAATAAAAAAGATTTATGAGATGGTATAAGAAATACTATAGGTTCAGAGAATCCTTCCCTTTACCCTGACCGTTTTAGAGAACCCTTGCTCTCACCAATTTTTTTAAAGGATTTTTCAGTCATTACAAGAAAAGCTATTTTTGTTGAGCATAAATTTAACCATCTAAAGTCTAAGACATGATCAAATACAGCGATAGCCAGGAAAGAAACAAAGAAGGAGTGACATGAAAGGAGGCAGCTACCTTCCTATTGCCTTTGTTTCATGTTGAGGTATCGGTATCATATCGTGTATAGTGGGTGATACATACTCATTTTGTAATTGATTTATCCTCATACTGTGCCAATATCGTATCGATGACACGGTACAAATAAGGGATAAAATTCTAAAAAATAATCCATTTTTAAAAGAAAAATCAAGGACAAATTTGTTCAATTAAATCTATACCGATACCAATCTGATACCATATCGGTTTCTAGGTTAACCGATAACCGTTATGATACCGTGCGCTAACTAAAACCATGCTTTGTTTCTGGATGAAGTGCAGCAGACGCAGCCCACCATTTACTGTAAATCCAAAGCTGAACTGATTTCTAAGTTAAGAAAAAACAAAAATCACCAGAGTTTAGACAAACCGGTCCGAGTGATTGAAAAGGTAACGGTTGGGTGCCGCACTCTCACCGCCCAAAGCTGATCCGATCTGAAGATGAAACTGAGATTCTGAGAAACCTAGGGCAATGGGTAAGTAATCATTTCAACTCCCATGTGAGGCATTGTAAGGGAATTGGAAAATGTAGAGATAAAAATTCGATTATGAGAAGATATTCTTTGGTAACATTCCCCCCTCACTCCCTTTGCTTTGCTTTGCCTCAAATCCATACTCATTCTCTCTCTGTCTCTCGTCCATAAATTCTTTCTTGTTTCTGCAGCTTTCAACGTCATACGGACTTAAAAATGGGAAAGTAAAAATATTCTCCAACTTTTCCATCTCAAGTAAAGTTGTTGATGGCACTGGCACCGTGGCACGTGGTGTGCCGAAGGAAGGGGATTGGAAAAGCAAAATAACCCACTAAAGTCTTCTTCTACAAAATCTACGGAGTAAGTACTTCAAAGTGATTTATTATCTTATCCAAATAAGTAGAAATTAATTATATTATATGTGAGTTGAAAACTAGTAATCAATAAATATATGAAAATCATATCTTGTGGTTTGGGCAAAGTGGAAGGTGAGAATGAAATCGAAGAGACAAATCCATTCATTCATTCATGGCGGAAGCCGTAACCAGCTGTAAGAGAGATCTGGGCAGCTGTAGGCCCATGCTCAGCCCATTTCTATCCCCATCCAAGCCCAGTAAAATTTGGACTGTAACTGGGACCGCCCTGAACCGACCATGTAAAACTAGAAAATGACCCGTTCCATTATTGAGTGGAATTTTGGGCTTAATTCAGTGTTTGAGTGCCCAAACCGTAAAGAAACTAGAACTGAACCAAAACCGATTAAGAACCATCCCAAATTCAGGACCCAAAACAAGTCTTATTACTTGGTTTGAGAATTGAGTTTGTTCATCTCTGGACAGGGATTTAGTTCACGATATCGATGTCGGGATCGGTCACTCCCAATATTGATATGTATCGGTTGTATTGGGTCTAAAGATAGGAGGACTTGGACTCCATGCCAGTCTAATCCTTGGGTAGGTTTACTATTTTACTCTGAGTACAGCCAAAAGGCCCAAAACCCAAGTCCCCCTTCCCCAAAACTTTGGAAGAGTGACAAAGAATGCAACTTATTTGAGATAGTAGGCTTTATAGTTTTAAAAGTCTTAATATTGAAACCCAAAACGTAAGTCCAGCCCATTCTAATTGGGCTAAGAGTCGGCCAAGAGGGTTACACCATACTTTTTTTCCACCATACAAAAAAAAGGTTACACCGTACTTTAACCTTTGTCCGGACCAAACCCATAACTTGGAATGGTTATTCATTAATTTGGCAAGTGGGTTACATCTTTTTTTCTTCTTCAAACAATAGAAAATCCTATTTTACAGGAAAATTTCATTTCCTACCTTTTTCCATGAAAACAAACTGAGAGTTTCACTTGAATCATCTAATTTTGTCTTTCCTTTAATTTTTTGTTTTTAAAGGAGAGGGGGTGTTCAAACCTGAAAAGATTGTCAAACTCAAAACTGTTGAGAATACTTTCAGTTGGATTTGGGGAGATGCTCAACATCATATCAGAATTACTTTCTCTTTCATAGGAGTTCATGCCTTTATCAAATTGGAATTATTTAGATTCTTTAAAAAGCTTTGGAGTCACTAAAGATAATTCTAGGTCATAGAACAAGATTCTATTTGGAAAAATAAAAATATTGAATTCAATGAAATAGATTCTTCAGCCTGGAACCAAATAAAATACATAGTGGAATTCCCAACAATAGATAGTAAAGCTAAGTCATATCCTAATTTATCAAGCATCTATGCACTTCCCAAATGATGGGGTTTTTAACTTCAATCATCCAATGGGATAGCCAACCTTTTTCGAAATTTTAACAATTCAGATGTTGTAAATTAGTGGCTTTTGTTAGATTAGGAATAAATTTTCCTTCACATGTAGAGAAGCAAGAATTCCTTCTTCACGGGTGATGTGACCCTATGATTAAACTTTAGGTTCAAACTCAAAACTGTATTCTAAGTCGTTTTCGCAGTATTTTCACTCGTAATTTTTTTTCTTCAGTTATAGAGTAAGATTCTATATATTCCACTCGGGTTTTAAAACACAGGTGGAATTTCCCATATTCGAGAGTGAAGCTAAATCTTATCTTAGGTTATCAAGCATCCATGGACTTACTAAATGATAGAGCTTTAAACTTCAACCATCTAAGGGGATAGGCTCATTATATTATGAACGTTATACTATGATTTTGAAATTTTAATAATTCAAATGTTGTAAATTATTGGCTTAGATTATGTAAACCAAATAGAGTGTTTGACTTATATTTATGGTTGTCACGGCATCTAGGTGACCCAGAGCATTGGACGGGGGCCTGGACACCTAGGCAAGGTCTTGACAACTATGCTCTCTCTCTCTCTAATCGTTTAGATTTGGACACTCACATACATTGAATGGGTTGAAGATATGGTGCCGTTTTCAAAGTCAACCAATTGGTACCCATCTCTAAGGAAACCCATAGAAATCTCTTTACAATTTGCAGAATTAAGATGGTTTTGATTAGAATTGGATTCCATTTAAAAGCTTAAGGGAAGGGGGTAAGTTTGTAAGAATGGCATATCCATTGCTCTTGAGTCTTGACAAAGTGGATTCTAAGAGCATAAAATCTCAACCCAAAAAAGAGAAGAAAAGCACATTTGATGAGGATAGCCCCAAAGTGCAGAAGACTGGAAATAGATGAAGGGGAGAGTAACCTCTAAAACTTTTTATTCCATCTAATATACGGACAAACTCTTCTTCTCACAAAAGAAAAGCACATTTAGTGGAGATACCCAAAAAGTGCTGAAGATTGGAAATAGAAAGAGGGGAGAGTAGCCTCTACAAATTTTTATTCCATCTAATTTAAAGTTATTTTTTGGGAAAAAAAAATCCCTCCCTACTTGTTTGGCACCTACGCCCAGATATAGAGGGTGGGAGAAATGATGACCCAGTCCCCTATGAAATATGAAAAATCCATTCATTTTGATGCCCCTGCACATGTTCTCATTGGCCCTAGTGTTGGTTCAGGGATGGCGTGACCTAGTAATGATCCTCCATCCTTAGTTTTCAAGATAAATTATTAGAAAATCGTTTGAGGTGGCATGGTCATGTTCAGTGTAGGGTTTTGGATGCTTCAAGAAAAATGGATTAATACAACATATCTCTTAAATATTTTGGATTACTAAAAATATAATACCTATATTTTTTTTGGTAAAAAAAAAATGTCAATACATGATGTGCCTCAATTTGAGACATGTGATATACATAGCATCCCCCATCCAATTTAGCAATCTCCAATGACCTGGTTGATATGCCATATGGCAAGAATAGAATATGAAAACTCTTTGTCATCAATGTGTTCTTCAAATCAAACTATCAAGCAATTCACTTGATCAATGTATAAGGCAAGAGATCATTGCTTGGTCACCCTCTATACCAGCGTGAAGGCCAATGAAATTGTACACGGAGGCATCAAAAAAATAAGAAATTGGAATATACGTCTAGCTCTTTTCTCCTCAAATGAAGAGACTTCATTGCCCTCTTATGTTAGATACCCTTTTGTCGTTCTTCATTGGTACACTCTCTTATGCCCCTTGCTTAGAGAACACTCTCTTAAATCATATATAGAGCAATGTTACAATGACAATATTTGCAAGAGTTCTTGGTGGGGCAAAATAATTGTTCTTCAGATCCTTTATATTTCAATCATAAGTGAAAGATTGGTACAAAGGTCATTAAGGAACAGGAAGGGGTAAGTTTCACCCTCACCCCTTTTTTATTGATCTCTAAGATTTTAAACAGAAAGTGGTAAGTAGGTAATCCAATCCAATGACAATGTGGAGAAGCCACTATTAAAAAGAGGTGAAAGTTTTCCACCCATTTATTAGTGAATGAATTTCATAGGTTGACAACTCACCCATTTTCCCACTCTAATAATGAATGGAAGTAAGTGATAATGGATGAAAAGCCCTTTTTGCTTTTTTTCTTTGTTTTAAATTAGTAATATGCATCATTAATAGTGATGAATCATCTTTCACCAAATAGAGAGATTAGGATACTTATTTTGTCTGATGTCTCCCAACCTCCAACCATTAACCGAGGCCAGCACCCACTGTCCCCCAAAATTAATATTTCCTACGAACCAAATCGAGTCTATGAAACTTATTTTGGTTCGGTTTCGTTTTATACCTATTGTATTCTGAATTGAACCAAAAAAATCGAACGATTGACAATCTTAACCAAGACAAATAGTTTCAAGAATTGGGATGAGATCGCCCAAAATGGCTGATCCAGATTCTAGCCAATCTAATTCGTCCGTTTGTTGTATGGGAAAACCATGAAAGGCACTAAAATACTGATTCCAAGGCCGGTCAAAATTAATTCTGATCTAAATTAAAATTGACCGTACCAATCTGGATCCTGACTCCGTGTTCTTAAATCCTGAACCGGAATCAACTCTATGGCCCACTCTAATGCAACCATGTATGTAGTCATAGCATTTTAGTTGAAGTGGGACTCTTGATCATATATCAGGGCCGCTGGATATTTGTAAATTCCACTTGGATGTTAGGAAATTGTCCCCGCCAAAAATAATACGCGTAAACGTGTGAAGGATTGAGTTAACTCGGCAGTCGGCCGTCGGCAGTGGGCACCCAAAGAGTTGGGTAAAAAACAAAAAAAAAAAAATTGTTGTGATTGATGTGACAATTGATAAGGAACTTTGAACGGAAATCAAACCCGTGTTCATCTGACGGCTGTGAGGATACGTAGATAGATTCCACAATTTCCTTACCTTTGCTATCCTTTTCAGAAATATGTAAAAATAAGGAGATATCGTGGGTCCCATTTTCTCTGTAGGCATCATATAGTGGCCATCATAAGATCATAGCCTTCAACTTTTAAAAGTTGAGACCTCAAGAATTGAATGCACTTCCATTACTAACCCTAGTTTCTACTTTCTCCGTTTTGTGTTTTCTGTTCTCTCAATTTGGAAGTGAATAATCTGATTTTCAAACTTGGAAAAAGGATCTGCGTCCGGACACAGCCCTGCGCTGCCCCTTGGAAAGGCTGAAAGGAACACTCCGAGGTATAACACCGATTAACGTTTTTTCTTCTTAAAAATTTATAATAATTTTAATAATATTTTCTTAATAACTAGGTTTTTAATAAAAAAAAATCCAAAAAAAACAAAACAAATTGGACAAACCTGTAGAAACCGACCTTAATTGAATCGATTTCTTACTGGGCTGATTTTGGTTTTGGGTATTATGAAATCGATTAAAAATTGAACCATATCATATCAACTGAATTAATCGATTGAAACGAATAAAAAACGATATAAACCAAAAATATAAAAGAAATGCTATGTTTTTTTTCATAGTCATTTATATATATACAAGGTAAATCTAAAACTAAATATGACTCAGCTTGTTATCAAACCGATAAAATCTTGAGAAAATTGAAATAAAGCTGGGCCAAAATGGATAAAAAGTGAGCCTTCCCTTATCGGTTCAGCTTCAATTTGGCCTAGTCTAACCTAAAGACCAATTCAACAAGACCGAGACCAGGCCCAACCAACATTTGACAACCCTACTTTTAATGGTGAGTTGTATCTCACCCATAATTAATCAAAGGGGGAGCGTAGGAACCACATATGCACGACAGCTAATGAAAGCTCATGCTAGCATCTCAAGGATAGGATTTCTACCTTTCATGGGGGTGGAGCCGTCATTTTACCTCTCATTATATCTGGGCGTGAGACTGTATCCCCTTCAAAGAACTTCTCTCTTCATTTAAATTAAAACACATTTTCACTACTGTTTTTTTTTTTAGCTTCCTATTCTTTAGTTTTTTTAAAACTGTTTGATTTCCACAAAAATAATTATTGCACGTCAGATATAAATGGTCCAACGTGAAAACTCAGAAGAATATTAGTTCACCATATATAGAGTGACTGGACCATTAGATTGTAAGAACCAAATAAAGACAGAGAGATAGCCATACCGGCAGATTGCCAAGGACCAAGGAGTTATTCCTGAGTGAGTGAGAGAAAGAGAGAGGGGGAATGAAACAGAATCCAATCGTACATTTGCCAAATTTAACTCTAGATCTGAGGGTGACACATTACTGTTCTGTTCGTGGTGGTATCTACAAAAATGCCTTCTCCTTCTCGTTCACCTCCTCACTCGTTCCCTTCCCTCTAACCCTTCATTCCCCTGTCTCTGAGTCTCTGTGCTTAAGAGGAAATATAGAGTAATTAAGTGTAACCCATTCTTCAACCATGTTTGGGTCTTCTGAAATCCCAGATTGTGATTATCAAAACCAACCCAGTTTAGTTCGCCCATGGAGCCCAACCCCAAGACATAGTCTTTATCTCTCCAACCTTGATGACCAGAAGTTTCTGAGGTTCTCCATTAAATATGTATACCTTTACAGGAAATCAGTAAACGTAGAAAACCTGAAGTGTTCTCTGTCACGGGTTCTTGTCGATTACTATCCTTTAGCAGGGAGGTTAAGGATTAGTGCAGAAGATGAAGGAAAATTCGAGGTTGATTGTAATGGAGAAGGTGCTCTGTTCGCCGAAGCTTTCATGGATTTTACGGCTGAAGAATTCCTAGAAGCTTCAAGGCGACCGAACCGGTCTTGGAGGAAACTCTTGTATAGGGTGGAAGCCCGAAACTTATTGGATATCCCTCCTCTCCTGATTCAGGTCAGTTTTAGATTTCCCTATCCTTTGCTCCTCTGCTTCTCTGCTTCTCTGCTTCTCTGCACTTGTTTGTTTCAGTTTCTGAAAGAAAGAAATAAATAAACTGGTAAAGGAGGAAACCAATTTTTGTCGTTTTTTGAAAGAGTAAGAACCTCAGCGTAGAAGCAGGTCAGAGGGTACGAGAGGGTCAGGTCCAGGTGGTGGTGGGTTTGCTATTCAGGTATGGCCGTAGCCGTCATGTCACGTGGGATTTCGCCAAAATGTGGTTGGGACTTGGGAATGAAATGGAACATCTGAACTCACTTGCAAGTATGGTTTGAGGAACCGGTATCGGATCGGGCGTATCCGATTTCTGATCGATCCTCTATCAGTGGATAGGTATGGATAGGCGTAAAAATTTTAAAAAAATATTCAATTTTTTTATTTTTAATTTTTGGAGACAGAAAGGGTATCCGACTTTAGGCCTACTAAATCCCCTCATGGGCTCGTACATGACCTCTGCGTTACGCACGAATCAAAAGCTTCTTTGCCACGATTAAACCTGTCTGTTTTGGACCGATCCAATTACTAAAACCTTGCTTGCAAGCGCTTTACATATACGGTTTTAGTCGTATCAATATCGGTCACAGGCTCACAATCAATATTAATAACTGACTGATATGGATTGGCTGATACGTATGATGAGTATGAATTAAATCCATAATCTCCTATTTCCATTGCTTCATAGGTGTTTTCCTTTCCTTGTGCAAGCCAGTTATAATTTTTAAGGGAAAAGATACCACAAGGCCAGGGAACTATTGTCCTCTAAGTTCTTCATTATTTTCTCGATCTATTGTTTTGACCCAGTAACCTCAATGTGGATGATATCATTTTTTGCATTGTTATTGATGTGAAAAAATGCAGATTGCTCACCACATTGGCATTGTGGGGAATCCTCTCCCAAGTTCTAATTATAATTAGCCTAGGTGGATTGGGGCTATGGGATTCATCGAAACATCAAAGCAGTGAAACCGCGATATGTACCATACATTCATCATATGATTTATGAGGGTCCAGTAATAAGACCAATAAGGTGTGGTAAAAATATTCTTCATATACTACTAAATGATAATAAATAGAACAATTGTTGAGCATTGACTATACGTGGCAGGGCACGGCACGGCACATTTCTTGGAACCGATTTCTTAAATCTTAAACCCTGCTGTTTAAACTATTACAGGTGACAAATCTTAATGGCGGAGGAATGATTCTATGCACTGCAATCAATCACAGCCTTTGTGATGGGATCGGCACATCTCAATTCTTGCAAGCATGGGCCCACCTCACGACCAAGTCCAGTGATCCTCTCCCTATCTCACCATTCCACGATCGCCACATGTTGAGACCAAGAAACCCTCCAGACATAACATTCACACACCCGGAATACAACACCACCACCACCACCACCACCACCGGCACCGGAATTCAGTCTCAATGGCTGGAAGAGGTGCTTCAATCCCAGTCACAGTCACTCGTCCCCATAAGCTTAACTTTCAGCCCCTCTCAGATCCTTCACCTCAAGAGGCTCTGTGTGCCATCGCTCAAATGCACTTCATTCGAGGTCTTGGCATCGCACACATGGCGATCGTGGATTCAATCCCTAAGCCCACCACCATCTCTGAAGATAAAGCTCTTGTTCTCTGTGAATGTAAGGAAAAGATTGAAGCCAGAGCTACCAAGGGGTTATTACGGCAATGGGTTCGTGCTAGGGTGTGCTGAGACGACGGTGAAGGAATTGGTGGGAACTAATTACCCTAACATCCACCATGGAGTGAAACTAGTGCAAGAAGCCAAGGCGGTGCTCACAGAAGAATACATAAGGTCCATGATCGATTATCTAGAGGAGAGACGTGTGAAACCAGACTTATCCATGAGTTTCGTGATATCTCAATGGGCGAAATTAGGGTTAGAGGATTTGGATTTTGGGGAAGGAAAGCCTATCCACATGGGTCCCTTAGCTAGTGAGATCTACTGCATTTTCTTGCCGCTCGTCGGTGACTTGGATGGGGTTCGTGTATTGGTGTCGGTACCGGAGAGTGTTGCAGAGAAATTTGAGTACTACATGAAGGATTTCACCCACAGAGAAGAGGAAGAAGAAGAAATTAGGGAGAATGGAAGAGATGAAATCCAAACTTTCTTGCATTGTAATTGATTTTACGGTTAATTCCTCCCCCTTCAATATGCTTCTATTTGTCACATGGCAATGCATCGGTTAGACCATGACACCATGTGACAGAGGATCCACCAAGTATCTCATTGTTTTGAGTTGTATATTCATCTTCATTTGATGTCATATTGATAATTTTATTAAAACTTTGAATAGAAATTTAAACAACTTTCATTACCTACTTTAGACTAAATTTTGGCCATTAAAATATCAAGATTCAACCATGATTACTTTTCAAATTTATCTTTATAAATTGTTAGGTTTTTCATCTCAAAAGCTCGAACTCGTACATAGAACAGCCCAACTAGCATATGAAAGACCCTCAAAATCCCAAATTTAATTCGATGTGAATAAATTATTCTCAATATGAATTAGACAAAAAATAACTTTTGTTAAAGATATAATTGAAATCATAGGCTCAAAAGGTTCTAAAGTTGACAGGTTTCACTTAGAGCACACAAATTTTTATATAAAAATGTATATAAAATTTACAAATGTGTCTCTTCCGAATGTCAATCATTTTTTTTGGTATTCAGATTGAATCGAAATAGTTATAGAATAGGAAAACCTAGCTCTTTCTTTCTTGCCACAGGGCAAAAGTTTTTTCTGATTGAAACCTAACACTTGAAATAAGAAAACTATTATGTGGTTTATGTGGAAGTTGAGTCATAAGATTTTTCCTTGGATTTCCTAGAGCATGATTATTAATTTCACTAAAATATTTATATAGTGCAAGAAGATATGGCTATCTTTACAAAAGAAAAACCTTATCTTCTACAATCAATTCCCTTAATAAGACAAACTAACGCAGTCACCACTTAATTAGTGCTTTTGCATCTTTCTTCACCCCCATTCAAGTCCAACTATATGTTGCCCACTACTTCTATTGGTATCTTACATGTCTAGTCAATACATGGGGAGCAAAACAAATACTTCAACAAGGCCCGAATAATTGACAATCTGAACATGCCCTTCTAGATTATGAATTTAAGTTCATCAACCCCTACACTTTATACTTTTTATATATTTTTTAGCTCATTAACATATTTTTCTCTCAAATTTGGGGTGCAAACAGACAATAGTTATATTATTTTGTATATCTTGATCAAAATGATGTTCTTAACAACCAGAAAAAGTGAAAATTTAGATAGAAAGATTTCAATGAGTTGTACTCATTAGATGTTTCATAGTTGAGGTAGAATAATACAAAAAAATGACCTTTGAATGACCCACTAAGGAAAGACGGATTTTTTCCGCTACGGTTCCCTCACCCATACGGCTGTGAGGTTCTCTTTAGGGATGTTTGACACGTGTCAGAGAGAAATCCAACGGTTGTGAGGTGAAATACACTTCACGATATTGGTTCCCAAACAACCAGTGACTCTCTCTCTCTCTCTCCTCTCTGCACTATTTCCTCAAAACCACTCTCTTCTCTCTCCTCTCTCCACGTTTGCAGTTTCTCAATGAAACTGCAACTCTCACGTCTCCTCTCTCTCTTGTCTCTCTCCTCTCTTTCCTCTCTCTATACTATTTCCAAAGAAAAAACGAAGAGAGAAGCACCAACGATTTTGTCAGCTCGTGAGATCCCCTCATACATGTAACACAGCCTATCATGAAATTGAAGCCTGATATTATTTGCTTCATTTTCTTCAACTAATGAATTGGAGGATACATAAGACATGATCTAACAAACTAATACTTATGCAACTGTTTTCCAGAATATGGAGATTCAACATGATGGAAAGGAAATATGATTTTGAAGGTGGGAAATGTATTTATTTTTATGGGGATTCAAGAAAATTAATTTTCCTTCCAATCACTAGTGGACTCATCATAGATTCAAAGAACACCATCATGGATTCTTGTGGAAAGCTTATAGTTACTTCTTTCTTCTCTAATGTTACACATTCTACTGTTTTTCTGTTTTGTTTTTAATCTCTTTGAACCATAGCCAATAAATCAATCTCTGTTCTTGTCATGAAATCCATAATCTTCATTTTCATTCCAAGTTTCAACTCAGTTGAGGGTTACCCTATTGTTGTCCTATATCAATAAAAAAAAAACTCTCTAGTTTTCCCATGGAAAATCCCTTAGCAAACCATTTTGTTAGTCCATCCTTGCTGCTACAGAAAATCAGTAAACCCAAAAAAATTTGAATGAATAGAGTTTTTTTCCTTTCTTTTTTATAATCTACTTAGGCTCTTATCACCTTTTAATCACATCAGATCACCAAAGGCACATAAGAACTTGGGCAAATCCTTCTGCACACCTTTCAATTCCTTCCATATGCCCTCCTTCACGTTGTAACCCCTGATTTTCCCCAAATATTCATAGCAACACAAAACCCCATCAACAACAACAACTCTCCCCCTCCACCCCAAATCAAGCTCGGTCGGTACACTTCCGCCCAATTAGTAGATCGAGCCCAGGAATCCACCAAGCAACCTCCCATGACATAAATTTTTCCATTGAGAACATCAGCAGTGGCGAATTCCCTACCGACACATATTTTGGGACCGATTTCCCATCGACTGAATCGAGAATCGAAGATCCAAACGGTGGAGGATGGAATATCGTTTATGGAACCACCAAGGACGGATGGATGGAGAAAGAAGGAAGGATAACAGCCATCGGCTTCACCGGAGTTTCTCCAAGGCGCGCTCTTGGTTGATTTTTGGAAGTAGTATAGAGAGAGGAGAGAGACGAGAGCGGGAAAGAGGAGACATGAGAGTTGCTGTTTCATTGGAAAACTGCTTACGTGGAGAGAGGAGAGAGACAAGTCTGGTTTTGAGGAAAGAGTTGAGAGAGGAGAGAGAGAGAGAGTCACACGTTCATTGGAAACCACCAATGTAAACTATATTTGAAAAGCCAACCCTTGGATTTCTCTCTGACACGTGTCGAACATCCCTAAAGAGAACCTCACAACCGTATGGGTGAGGGAACCTTAGAGGAAAAAAATCGGGGAAAGACTTCCTTAAACCCACCTCATTGCGTCATATGGAAGGATGATGTAGCAATTATTGTCATTCGATAGAGAGGACAAGGCCTAAGTTAGGACTATGTCAAATTTTAGACCCTAATTGAATCAATGACCCTCCCACTAATTTGTATGAATTCGTATATTGATGCGCACCCTCCCCTCCCCGTAGTCCTTTTCTTGATGTACACCCTCTTGAGAGTCATTGAGTTTTCTGAACTTTATTTTGCCACATGAAAACTCAATTGGGATGAAATTTGACATGTGAGCAATGAACAACCACATGGTTTATCTGCTCACGAAATTTGGGGTCCATACGTGCTGACATATGAGTATATGACAAATATTTTAACCATATAAAAAGCCCTTCGTAGGTAGACCGTGTAGAAATTATTGCCTCGTGTAAGATTTGGATTATTACATTCCTCCTCTACTTGGCATAATGGTGTTTAAATTCCACCAAATATACCATACGCTAGACATGGGTGGATTCATGTTATAAGGGATCATAGACCAACCTCAAAACAAATGAGGAATTGCTTAAAAATGAGTTAAAAGTTACCCAAAAAAAAAAAAAGGTACAAATATTGCTTATAATCGCTTTCTAACCTTGTTTTAGGATTAGGGGTGTCAATTCCAGGCCCGGCCCGCCAGGCCCGACCTAGCCTGCCCGGTTAAAGCCCAATCCGGCCCGGCCCGATTATTAAACATATCGAGCTTAAGCCCGACACGTTTAGTAATCGGGCGGTCCCGGTGTGGGTTCCTAGCCTGTTGGGCGTCCGATCGGACCGACCGATTCCAAGCTCGACCTAGACCGCCCTGTTATAGCCCGACCCAATCGATCCTTTAACTTATAAACTACCCCTTCCCTTCCTTCCAAATTTCTTTTTTTTTGTTTGTTTCTTTGTTGGTCTTTGACATTTATTAGTTAGATACACTTAACGTAGGTGAGATGAGACTTAGTTTTAGTTTTTATGTTAGATATCAATTAGTAAACCCACACCGTTTAGAGACCGTTTTGAGTTAAACGATTCATTAGCCCGTTTTAGATCCGGTTTAGGCCCGTTTAGCCTGAATAAGGCTGCCCCGATTAAAGATCGAATATCGATCGACAGAAATGAAACCGTACCATGCCTGCCCAAGGCAAGCCCGAATGCTTAAACGATCGGACACGGTGCAGCTTGTAAAATTGGTGAGGTCCGACTAGGCCCGATTATGATCAATCGAACCCGACCGATTGACACCCCTATTCAGGATCAACTTGACTAGTAAAATGAGTGTTTGACACTTTTATCACATTAACCACCTACATCCATTCTAAATGCTAGCAACAACAAATGAATGAAGATTAAATGACATGGAAATATCCGATTGCATAGATATGGAGACACGGAGTTATTAGCTCGTCTAAAATTTAATTCGGGAGAAAATTCACTATGACACTAGTGTAGGGTGGAATTTACATGCCATACCATTGGATGTCTTGAAAAAGGCATGGGGCCACATATTCAGGGCCCAATTCAACATCACAAAACAAATGTTACACCTCAGAGTGTGGTGTGCTGTTTCAAAAATTGGAATCAGATCACTCGAATCAGTCATGATTGATCCCAATTCTGATCAATTTGACACAGTTGATTCTAAGGTTTTGGATATCAAGTTGTTGAGTTTTCATATCTAAAGACCGATCGATTCTAGGGTTTTTGAGATCAATTCGATTCTGGTTCAGGACCAATTCTGGCCAATTCGACTTAAATTCCAATTTTAATAACCTTGGGGGGAGGCGTAAGCAATTAAGCAAAGCCTAAGGCTCTTGATATTCTTACCACGGCAAGCATGACCTTTGACGTACTGTAGCCTGAATCACTCTTAATTGTTCGGGCCGGTGCAGAAAAAAACCGTAAAACGTGTTAAAACTTGCTTGGAAAGAAAACCTAAAACGCGTTACTGAAATTACTGAGCAGGTATGAAACTGGCCGGCCCAAGGGAATCATCGCTGTTGTATCATCGAAGTCAATAAGCTGAAAGACTTAGCGGTTATTTAGGGTTTTCCCTGTTTTTTAGTAATTCAAGCCCTATTTGGTTTTTATCATCAGGGAGCGATTTCCGAGCTCTCAGAAGGACTTCAACAATCTGATTATTTGAAGGTGATCACGAGCTTCAGGTACCTGTGTCCCTTCCTTACGTTGCTCGATTCTTATAAATGAAGCTCGGAATTTCTAAAAAGTAGTAAACTTTACTTCTTCTTGAATTTATGTTTAAATTAATGTTCCGTTAAATGTCTGACCCCGAATTTCCATATACTATTTTGTTTGAGTGAAACGAGAATCTGTTCTAAGGATCACAAGTAGCAGTTTAGTTGGATTCCCTTAAAATAGTTGTCCAATTTTCATGTCCATATATTCCTGCTAGTTTTAGGTTCACACTTTATGAGAGCGAATTTGTGAGACTTCCGAAGTTCCAGATTTTTTCGTCTTAGCATGAGCGAACCTTTTCCGACCTTACTGAACTGCTGTTTTGTGGTTTCTTTTGCGCAATGCAAGAAGAAATTGTTGATCAAAAGATGTATCCCATGAGGGAGTGAATTGGAGCTGCTAATCCTATATACATTAATTTAGAGGATGCAAATAAGCTACTAGAATCTAAAAACACAACCACGAAAAGATAGTATTTATAGTGGTTCCGCAAATGCCTACTACATTCCGTGCCCAACGTGAACTTTTCATTGCAGTATAACTTTGTCCAGTGCTATCCAAACCTTTACGGCTCCCTTCAATGATTGGAAATCACCTATTGTTTTCCTGCCCTCACAACTAACCCAGTAATTATACTCAAAACAGACACTTGCAACCCAAAATCCCACTCACACGGTGGGAAATCACCTACTGTTTTATTGGATTCACAATCAACAGAGTTCTTTCCTAGGATAATAACCAAATCTAGTTGTTTCAAGGATTTCAACTAACTTTTTAACTCACTCAAAGTCGCAAAGAGTTCTTTTGAGTTTTTGCAAACTTAGGCTCTAGAGTTTTGCAACTCCAGAAAACAAGCTTCTTGATAGGCAGATTGACAAATCAAAACTCAAATGGCAACCTCTGTCTAGGTTGGATATTCTAAATAAAGTTCTAACTCCCTCAACCTCACGCCCTTTCTGAATGCTAAGTTAATGCAGACAATAAATGCTCTCAAATGTATGGTGTTTTTATTTTCTCTTTGAAAACTGCCAAGAAACTAGATATTTGGTAGCTACCTGAAATTTTGAATTGGAAAAACCCTATGATCGCTATAGGAAACAATGCAAGATTTGGAAACATTTGAAGTCTTGTATAGTTCAGTTTATTCTTTACCTCGTAAACGGAGTATGTGTGAACGTACACTGGAACTGTTCCTCACATCTGCAGCAAGAAGCTCCAGACCCCAAAGAGTCATGGGTAAGGTACAACTATTAACCACAGATGTCATTTCATTCTTGGATTGCAATTGTTTGGCCTATTGTGTTGGTGATCCGCAATTGTGAAGTTATAATATTTGGACATCTAATCTGCTTGCTTTTATTGTTGCTCTAATGCAAATGCATTATAACATCCTTCTATCTAACCAGTGTTGTACCAATCTAATAGTATGGAAAATGCATTACAATATCCCTTTTTCATACCAAGCTTCTACTTGTCTTGTACAGGAAGTTGGAGACCCACAAATGAATCTGAAGTAAACAGAGAATTGGTTGGCAGTGGCTGGCAGTTTCATATTGCATATTTATTTCTATTGTGAAGAGAAGGTGACCATGGCAGGGCAACTGCTAGGGAATCCTTCTCAGCATGGGAGTATGGAAAATGGAGCCTACATGGTGTTCAATTATACATCAGAAGGGCCTCACTGTGCACCCAGGTGGTATTTTAGTAGACAAGAAATAGAAGAGTGTTCGCCATCTAGAAAGGATGGGATTGATTATAAGAAAGAGAGCCAACTTCGCAAGTTATACTGTTCATTTATTCAGGAGTTGGGCATGAAGCTTAAAATGTAAGGCCGTAATCCTTTTCTATTAAGTAATGCTTCAATTTTTATGGAACCACATGAGCTATTTGGCTAGTTTAAGCAACAGCTGCAGTTCCCCCCCTGAACTTTCAGCTTTTTTAATTGACATGAACATGATGATCTTTTGTTTGACTAAAAGACTGAAGTGTGCTTGACAGAAATGATTTATCTTTTTCTCTTGGAGGACTCGAAAAAATTCTAGAATTGTCCTGCTGCACTGTTTGGCAGCCATTATAAAATATTTAAGGTTGTAAACCTTCCAAAAGTTATCTAAGTCCAAATTCCAAACTTGGGTGCCTCTGACCGTATTTTACTTTTGTTGTAAGCCTTATGTTCCATTTTGTGCATTTTTTTACAAGTTAGATGTTCTGCAATAACATTATGCACAAATGAACTCATGAATGATGGTTTATGTTGCAGACCCCAATTAACAATTGCGACAGCGATGATTTTATGCCACCGGTTCTATATGCACCAATCTCATGCAAAAAATGAATGGCAGGTGCATGTTACACATCGTATGTTCTTTTCAGTAATTTTGTTGTTTAATGATTATAAACCCCCCCAGACGCAGCAGTGTGGCAGGAGCCTCATGTACTGGGTACGCTCTTTAATGATTATAACCCCCCTTGCTTCATTACATCTTTATTGGTGATATGAGTTATAATAACCTATGACTTAGATAATGTGCATGCATTTGCTTCAGGTGTGAAAATACACATTAAACACAGTGAGCAGTGGAAACTTACATAATGCATCCGTTTAGATAAATTCAAAAAGATATTAAAATAGTTGCATCCAGATAAATTGAAAGTACTTATTTATGAATACATAAGTAAAATCTATTCTTTCCTCCTCCTTATGGCATTTTGGTTGGCTAAGAATGCAAAACAGTAGAATAAACCCCTCAGAAGAATCATGAAATACACTTTTGTTAGCTATTTTGTCAATTAGTTGCCCTGTAATGGAATTTTTGTCAGGAAATTTGGAAAGCAAATTTCAGGATAGGATAATTTATGCGAGGGATCAAGGGGTTTTTAAACTAATTTTACTAGGAAACATGGGGAGAGAGAGAGAGTTTAGGAGATGGGGTGAAGAGTTCGGTTGAAGAGAATTGGCTATGTATATGTTAAGAGACCACTGGAGTGACTGGACTTCATTTACAATGTATTGATACATATGATATCATTTCTTTGATTCTGATGGTCGTGTTTCTGAGCTTTTCTCTGTATTTTACATACATATATCCTATGAATACACATGCAAGTTCTCTTTTTGATAGCCTTACTGTTTCCTTCAAGACAGCTTTCCTTTTTATCTGACGATGATCTTTTTTTTTTTTCCAGACAATTGCTTCAGTATGCATGTTTCTTGCAAGCAAGGTTGAAGAAACTCCACGGTTGCTGAGGGACACTGTTGTTGTGTCTTATGAGATAATCTACAGGAGAGATCCTCTTGCTGCACAAAGAATAAAAAATAAGGTGTGGCTGATATGCTTTTCTGTGTTTTTCTGTGTGCCTTGTAGTTTAAATTGGCTTGTGCTCCATATTTTGTACAGGAAGTTTATGAGAGACAGAAAGAACTAATTTTAATTGGGGAGAGACTTCTACTTGCAACTATAGCATTTGATCTCAATATTCAACATCCATACAAGCCACTTGTTGCAGCTTTAAAGAGATTAAACATTTCCCGTAATGACCTTGTAAAAGTGGCATGGAATTTTGTGAATGATTGGTAAAGTTCTTGCTCATTTCTTTTGTTTATTGACTACCTTGCTATTTCTTATTATCTATGTTTTAGCATCTGAAATTTGATTAGGACTGGATATATAGGCTCTGGACAACATTGTGCTTGCAGTACAAACCGCATTACATCGCAGCTGGCTCTTTGTTCCTTGCTGCAAAATTTCATAAAGTGAAGCTGTCTGCAGATAGAGGAAAAGCTTGGTGGTTGGAGTTTGATGTTTCACCTCAACGATTGGAAGGTATAGTCTCTACATGCCTTACTTTTATTTATTATTCATCTTTGTAATCAGCTTTCTCCTCATTCTATGATCATGATTCTAAAATTAAAACTTTCAACTTATTAGTGTGTGGAACTAGGAAATGAATGTGTGGACTGTTAAGTCACAGTGAGATTTACTGGGATATAGTGGTACATGTGGTTTTGTGAAGCGCTTGCCGGTTTGAACTTATGGATCATTGTACCAAGTATCTATCATGTTGGGTACTACCTGCGGCCAATTTTTGATACTTTTGCTGAGCCAGGATACAGCATGAGTGAAAAACTAGACTAGACACTTAGTAGTGAAAATATGATATCAAACTGCAATTTGGCCTGGGAATGAACTCTATTTGAATATTCGGTCCTATAACCTTTATTTACTAGCACACGGTCTAAGTTTATGGTCTACCATCTAGGTACCTTTTTAATCCTATATTTTCACCATAGTTGTCACAGCATCTGATGCAAACCCGAGAGGGTAAGCAAGCCAAGATCGAATCTGGAAGAGAATAGGTAGGTATGAAATGGGATAGCTAGATCGTAGAGCTGGAGTCCCACCAGTCTACCAGCCGTAGGAGTCCCACCTAGGCCAATCCGCAGGAGTCCCACCTGGGTTGCTGAGTCTCACAGCTCTGGTTTCTCATAAGGATTCTCAAAAGAGGAAATTTGTTTTCAAAATTCTGGGTTCTGAAACAGCAACCACCATTCCATTGTATAGCTTAGGAGGAGACTTAATAGCCTCTTCGATTACATCAAAAAGACTGTTGGAATTCCAAGTTTAATTAGAATTCCCACACCTAGAAACTAAAACCCATACATAGATAATATAAACTCAAATACATTGAACCCCACCCCCAAGAAAACTAGAGACTTGTTCCAAGACTTTGGAACTACAAACAAAGAAAAGAATAAATCTGCATAGGAATATGAAAATACACTTAACTACCTAAATATATGAAAATAAGCTACTACTAAGCCTAATCCCGTATGCCTTCCTTGTACCCATATTTTAGTCCCATTAAAGTGGCCCATTACAAGAAAACACATAAAATCAAAGGCCCAATGTATACATAACCCAACGTCCCCACCCAAGGCTTATTTCCAATAAAATAAGCCCATTATGTGACTTCTCTGCCGCAGCGTCTAGTCGACCCAAGGCGTTGGAGAGGGCCCAAAATTAAGGCGACACCAACTAGGTGACCAAGGCGACGCCTTGACAACTATGATTTGCACGAGTGCCTTCAATGAAGAGAACAGTCTGACTGTCTGACCACTTGGACCTAATAGGGCTGTTATAGCCCACTCAACTACAGATAGGTAAGTATATGATGCAGCAGCTTTAAACACTTGGGGAAATAATGTATTAAGTAATTTGTATGGAGGAGAGGTTGTAGGTCGATCAGTTTATTGATTGGGTTGAGAGTCTCAAGCCACAGAAAGCTATATTGGTTCGGCAAATGGGTATTGAGTAGATAAAAGTAATCAAAATCCACTGGAGCATTAATAGGGAATGTTTACTGGAGGGATACAGATGGCCGGTTGGTGGTGTTAGGATGTAATATTTGCAGGAGTCTTGATGCATTAAATTTGATTAGCTCTAATTATTTGAAGTATCAGGTAAATGTTGACTTGTAGATATACCTGTTGAATGTCGAATACACTGTAGCTTTCTCTAGTTGTATGTGAATTATATGTAAATTATGATCATCTCGTTGATTATGTTGGCCACAGAAAATTATTAGTTAAGTGATATTTTAAGAAATGTTAGAGGACCGAAAATAAAGAATTATGGATCATAAATTAATATTACTATTGTTTTGGATGTTTTTGTGGAAATGATTTTATGTCATTTTATTGACTAGTTTAAGTTCTTGGAGTTGAAAGATATTGGTTAGATAAACTTTATTTTCATCTCTTTCTTTGAATCGAGGCAATCCCTCCACTGAACTTATGCAAATAACACATTTTCTTATTCCTCTGTCCTGCAAACACACTTGATCCCTAAGTTCTTTAATCGTAATGCCTGCTTACTCGTTTTCTGAGGCCCAACTGATAAATGTGAAAGATTGGTGACTTGAGTGTGATTGGGAAGCATTGGGTGACAACTACGTAATGGTTTTAGTGGATAGATTATATTAGACTAAGTAACAATTACGTAACAATTAAGTTACACCATGATTTCTGTTTATTCAATCCTTGGTGGGGATTCTTCCTCTCTCTAATATGAACATTTTAATCCACCCTGAGGTATTTTTCTGTTCACCTTAGCGGTCTCTTATTTTTTCGTTTTTCAAATGATTTCAGAGGTTATCCAGCAGATGCTTGGGTTGTTTGAGCAGCAGAACAAAAAAACTTCAATTCCTTCTGCGCGTGAGAAGGCAATCAATGCTACATTTGTTGAGAAGGCAGTTTCCTGCAGTTCACAATCTTGTGTTCTAAGTGGGTCCAATGCAGCTTCTATTTCAAGTCAAGGTTCCGAAGGAGATGTAGGTGGAGGTGCCCTGTCAACAAGTAAGAAAGACACTTCTAGCTCTGTTGATGGAAAAGGAGAACTGCCACAATGTCGGACAAGTGACAGTGGAAGCAGGAACAGTGTTGTTGAAGATGACGATGCATCTGCAGAGGGTGAGGTTCAGGCGAGGGTGTTAGATACCGATCATTTATCAAGTTGTAAGATGGTGTCTGTTAATGTTGGCCTCAGTGATTTCGACAAGGTTCGCATTAGAGAGACGTTAAAGAGGAGGAGATGTGATGGGGCTTCAAGGAATGTTGTTGTAGCAATGGATGATGATGATGATGCCTGGATGGAAAGGGAACTAGAAAATGGTTTAAAGCTGGAGTCTGCATCTGGAGAAAGGAGACAAAGGATGGTTTGATGAATGCTTGGATTTGAACTGAGGCTCAAATTAATTATTACAAGGCCTTTTACCTGTCCAATAAGAAAGGAGGAAACAATAAAAGGTTATTGAATCCGTCAACTAGAGAATGTGTTGATTGGAAGTCTGGACTCTCTACTTTATCTGTGACTCATCAATTAATCTAGGTGAGATTAGGGTTGGATCTGATTCTTTTTCTTCTTTCTCTCTGACACAGTTATACTATTTTTTGTAACAACAATCTTGTTATCATTGTATTTGCATTCTAATCACAGTTTATATTTGTACATTTTGTGGTTCTATGTAATTCATTATTTTTTTTTTCATTTATCTTTCAACAGTTTATTTCTTGTAACGAATAGGTAATTGTGAAGCTTTGATTAACAAAAAGAAAAAATTAATTTCGTGCGATCATTGGGTTCGGACAGTTTCATGCTTGGTGTTTATTAAAATTTATTGATTGCTAGAGCCTCAACTCAAATCAACTAGGCCTCGTACTAAATTCTCTTCTACTAAATGTGGTTCTTCATTACAGTTGATATGTTGTAACTAATGCTAACGCTGTTGGGAACTTTCAACGTTGTTTAGTTCTTCTGCCTTTTCCAGGTCTTCCTATAAGGGAAAACAGGGTTGGCGGTTTGGCTTTCGTTAGGGTTCTTGTTGCTTGTTGCAGCTCAATGAACAGATCTTGATAGAATTTCTGGGTTTGGAAGTCAATTCTTAAGTGCATAATGATGCTCCATGAAGCAGATAAAGCCTCTCCGGTGGAAGATTTGGTTGGAAGGCATATAAGCATATGGTATTAGAGGGAGTTGTTTTGAAGTACCCTCTGTTGCAACAAGCAAACCACTTGGCTTTGTGTTCCATCTCAAATACTCAACAGCAGCGAGATCAAAATTAAAATGGTAAAGCGGTTGAGCTAGCAATATCTGTTTTTTTTTTTCCTGGGTAAAAGAGCTGGCAACTAATTAAATATTATGAATCCATGGAGCAAAGGGAAAGCTAATAATCTCAATAGATTATAACATTAAACAAGAATCGTATAAAAAAAAAAATTTCTAAAAATTAATGGATCAAATTTGGTCTATCTTGTAAAACTTTTTACAGGATGGCCAAATTTGCTCCATTAAATAATATTTGGGACATTGTTGCCAAGAAAATGAGTCACAGAAAGATAATTAAGGTTCCAAGCTAGCAAGAAGGGGAAGGCCTTAGCTTAAGAACAAAGTGTCATTTATGTTTCATTCGAAGTGCCTCTGCTAGGTGGAGTTAGGAGGGATCTTTATCTCCTGCAATTCTCCGCTCGGTCCAGTTCCCCTAGTGCCCCTAACAGGGGAGGGGGGGTGCAATGACCATTCCACCCCTGTCAGGTGAGGTCCACCCCCCTCTTATTACATGCACTAGAGAATTGGACCGGACAGAAAATTGCAAGAGGTAATTTTTCAGTTAGGACGCAGCCAAACACCCTCCAATGTAGTTGGTCACATAAGATGTTCATGAGAGTTTGCAACATAATTAAAGTATTTAATTCAGTAATTTACAATCCTTGCAGGCTGGACTTATCTTAGCCAATGTAGACCCAAGTCTTCTTCTGCCCAAGGTCCACCCACCACTTGACTACTTAAGATCAGAAAGCAGTTCTAGTAGTGATTCAAATCCTTCTCCTTAATTGAGAAAAAGAAAACCGTCTCTCTCTCTCCTCCCCTCCCATCATTGGTGGAGGTTTCTATTACATTGGTAGTTATTTGCCATGTGGTCGGCTGGTTGGTGCTCAAACTAGGTGCCATGTTATGTACATAATCATATGAAATATAATGTTTTAGAAAAAATTCTTGGAAGTCAAAGTCTATTTGAAGAAATTGGAGCGTTGAAGAAACTAAGGTGAAAAACTCTATATGATTATATAAAGGTGAGCGATATAGTTGAGATGAGCCACTTAGTTTGAAATATGACTTATTCCAGTTATATCTTATCCTTTGATTGACCAAAATGCCCAAATTATCTTTGAATATGTCCAAATCATGAAGTTGAGACTTAATTTTCGCATCTAACAACTTCAACCTCTAGGTTTATACTCAAATCAATGCACCTACCATATCATTCATGTAAATGGGGTGTGTTGCTTAGATTCAATTTCGCTATTCAACCTTGTTTAAACCCTCTAATATAAATTATGACATTCTTCTTTACTCGAGCATTCAATGGTTCCAATACAAAAACTAGATCATACCCCTCCCCTCATCTTTACATGATGCTCTAAAAATTGTTTGATAAAGCTAGCTCGGTTACCTGTTAGGGACCATTTGAAGAACAGAGACTACTAGAGAAACAAAGCGATGACCCCATTAATGGTGGTGGTGGTTAATATAACTGAGATGGACAATCAAATTGGACAGATACTCAATCTATGGAGTTCCTTAAATGGTGAGAATGATTTACAACTGCAACCACCATATGGCAACTACTAATATACATGCCAGAAAATTTTAATTACGAGATATGTTTCCACCAAACATGGGAAGAGAGAATGTCTTCATCCAAGGTGATATGATGCTATAATTAATGGATTCTTGGAATAGTAAATGTCATCATTAACTCACACCCCTATTTTTTGGAATCTCAAATATCCTTTCCCCTCCCCTTGCAATGTTCTGCTAGTCTTGTTGCACCATGAATTTAAATAGGGTATGCTCAGGGTTTGCAATGCAAAGGAATTTAAGAGCTGAACCATTATGCTTGTGTTTCCACGCTCGATAGTTGGGATCCGGCAGTTGAGGCCAATTTTGAATCTGGCCGATGCAGTTCATCCAACCTCTGCACAGAAACTAGGATTAAGACATTTAACCATCGATATGGGGTTGATCCCAATTCCGTATTTGTAAACCCTGATCCACTGATGCCCCAAAGGTTCCTGAAGTCCCCCTCCGATTTTTGTTTTTTAACTTTGGTCAGCTTCTTAGTTGGGCCAACAGAATCCTAAACTAATGAAGGCCAAGGGTTCTTAATTATGTGTTGTTCAAGTGCTAAGACTAAAAAAGAATTCCAGAATGAAAAATAAAAGTATGATGTGGCTGTAGTTTAGTGGTTAGAATTCCACGTTGTGGCCGTGGAAACCTGGGCTCGACTGCCAGCAGCCACAAACTTTTCGCGCGTTGAATTGATCTGATTCCGAGTCTCTGACAGAGAAACTAGAACCCGCTAAATATGTATCAGTATAGTGGAAACTTATGGATAACTTGTAAGTTAAACGAAGTCTTAATAAAACTTTTTATTTTTATTTTTATTTCATTTCATTTGAGAGAGAGAAAGAAGAGGAAGAAGAAGAAGAATCCCTTCACCATTGGTGATTTTATAAAAAGAGTTGTAATATTTTATATGCTTTGGGTATCAATAATTTATAAGTAGCCATTTAGATATTCTTTTCTTCATCAGAGGTACAAAAAATACAATACAGCATAAAGAGACTGCATTGGACATATGGTTAATTAAAAAAATGGGGAGAAAGAGTTTTGATGGATTATGAACATTTATACAAACAACTCACACATTAAATGAAGAGAGGAAAAGAGGAAATGGATGTAAGGAGGGATCTAGCTCCTCTCCAAGGAGCCCAGCACGCCCAGGGAGCATCCAGCCGTTGGATTGTGTCGCACACATCCCTAGGTATGCACCGAGATGTGTGCGGCACAACCCTACCCTTGGATGCCCCCTGGGCACTCCCTAGGCGTTGTAGTGCGGCCCTGAGAATTCAGTTACACTCATTTGTCTAAGGCAACAAGCCAACTAATTTGAGCTCGACACGTGGAAGAAGCTTCATCCAACAGTGTGAGCTTTATGCAAGACAGTTTTTTTTCTTTTCTTTCTTCTCGAGTTTGGCACCGTTGGATGTTGCATCTTCCACGTGTCGAGTTCTCAAGCCCGCACTATAGTGCACTACAGAGGAATTTTTTTCCCTCTGGGATTGGGCTCCTATCCTTGGAGGGCATCCATCACCCAATGAGTGCCCAATGAGGCATCCAACAGTTGGGCTGGGCTGCACACATCTCGATGGCTGATTGGGCACATGTTGGGATGTGTGCGGCACATGTTGGGATGTGTGCGGCACAGCCTAGCCGTTGAATGCCTCATTGGGTGATGCCTTCCAAGGAGAGTAGCCGAGTCCAGAACCCTCTCCCTTTCTAGTTTGAAAAAAAGAGCGATGGGCTCCTCTCCAGTGACCCCCCTTGAGTGCCCCAGTGAGGCATCCGATAGCTGGACTACTGGGTGCACACACGGATGTGTGCTTATGTGGGGCTCGACAGTCATCTCGGCGCGTGCCTCATTGGGCACTCCCTGAGCGCTAGGCTCGTAGGAGAGGAGTCGGATCCCTTTGAGTCATTGGGGGGTGGGGGGGCGGGGGGGCAGAGTACACTAGCACCTATGTGTTTGTCTCTAACTTTCTTACATCAAAATGACTCTATTGACTCCTTACCTAGGATACCATTTTATCACAATTAATTGGCACACACACACACACTCTCTCTCTCTCCTAAAAAAAAAAGGAGAAAAAAAGCCCCCTGATCATGTGCAGTGTGCAGTCATTGCATCGAGATACATACAGGGCCGCATAAAATGACCACCACACCCCTCATGAAAAAGTGGAAATCCTTGTGGGTGCGATAGTCATTTGGCACAGTCCTATGTGTGGACGTAGGGGCCACGGACCGCATGCAGATAGCGTTCCCTTTCCCAATACAAAAAAAAAATAACGTCATTACATTGGAAAACAAGGATATAGTTGTAATTCAAGGTCCGTATAGAGAAAATTTTCATTATCTGCACTGATTCCAAGAAACATTTACGTATGACTATAATTATCTTCTTGCAGTTTGCTTTATCCTCAATTGCTCCTCATCCGCTTTACTCTGCCTCTCGGGCTCTCTCCAGTCTCCACGCGGACCTCGCTTCCCTGCCTGTATCCTTTCGGAAGAAGGAATCTATTTTCATTTTTTATTAAAGCGTTCGGTTCCATGTCCTTGATCGCTTTAAAGCTCATGCACCCTCTTATCTTCAACTCTAAGCTTCTTCTCCTCTTCCTCCTCCTGTAATTCCACTATTTGATTTTACGTCGTTGTTAAGCAGAAGTTTATTAGGTTTCATATCATTCATGTCGACCTGTTAACTCTCCATTTAAAAAATTTCTTTATCTCGACAAAGCCAACTCAACCTGCCGGAATTTCGTTTTATCTCCGGAAATCCCTGTGATCTGCGACAAAGAACGCCGGATTTTAAAATTTCCAGAGGTTCACAGCTTGTGGAGTTGTCAACTCTTAAGGTATGATGTTGCTATTCTTTGATGATTACTCTTATGAAGGGAAGTCTGTTATGTTAAGCGTCCTTTCAACTGGTCAAACAATGTTAAGAGGCCACTTGAAAGTGTGATCCGTTAGTTAAGCTGATGATTTCGTTTTTGAAGAATATTTTTCAATCGTCTATCATATCTCAATCTACCTCACTCTAAGACCGTTAGAAGTCTAGAGGTGTGTGTCATTGATTGTGTGAGTGTCTCTCTGTTTTGTTTTTTATTGTGTGAATTCTGGAATCTCTTTTCCGCATTCTATATATCTATATCAATTTACTTATTCTGTTATTCTGGCATAAATATGAAAGGTAGCCGAATGGGAACCCTACAAAGACCTGTTGTTTGCCCTATAGTTCGATCAAAGCAAGTTGGAGCTTTTACACTTCCAGTGAATGGATCTTTCATGAAGGCCAGGACTTTTAGAAGTGGATTCTGGGGCTTTAAAGGGAGATTGAGAGATGGGGTTAAGGTGAGAAATTTTTTCCATCAGGGCCACACGGAGAAGTGCTGGACAGTACACTGCAGTTTCAGTTCTTCCTCAAATGGTAATGGTAGCATGGCAGAGAATTTCAACGAGAACGATGAAGAATACGTAAACTCCAGTGTGGTTGAAGCCGGTATGCTTGTGTAATGATCAGCCTATTTTTTTTGTTTTCATTTTTCATTCCATCAAGACGTGGATTTCCCCTTTTTCCGATACTTGGTTTTATATCGTCACATGGATCTGGGCATAGATAACTTATCCAGAAAGTACAGTTTTTACTAATAAGTTTCCTAGTTATAGTTCATATACAAGTTTATGGCTAATTTTAATATGTGCAATCTGTTGATCTTACTGTTGTCCACAAATTTTGTATATATATTAATATATATGCCTATTGATTTTTGCTAATTGTTTCCAAATGCCCAAAGCACGATAAACTGATTACCTTGTCACTGTGTACAATCATACAGTTGAGGTAAAAAGTGGTCCAGAGGGGTTCATGATAAAGATGCGAGATGGTAAGCGCATTAGGTGTGTTCATAACAATCCACAGAGTGGTCATCTACCGGATTATGCTCCACATCCTGCTATTGTACTAAAGATGGAGGATGGAAGTGATCTTTTTCTTCCAATAATTGTCTGTACGTATATATTCTTTGTGGTGGTCAGGATTTAATTGTCTCAGAATCTTGATTATTTTGTTCTCTTATGTTTTACATTGTTTCCTTTTTTTTGGATTACTTTTTTATGATTGATGGTTTACCTTGATTGTAGTGGAGATGCCAAGCGTTATGCTTATGGCTGCAGTTCGCAATGTTCAAATTGTATGTCTACTGCTTCTTTTGGAAGTTTTGTGATTACCTCTGCTGTTAATAAGTTGAAGCTTACTACTATCTAGAAATATTTTGTTGAATGAGCAATTATTTATAATTATAACACAGGCTAGGCCCACTGTATATCAAGTAGTGAAGGAAATGATCGAGAAGATGGGATATGTGGTATGTTTATGCTGTATTCCCCTTTCACTTTCATCATTATGTTGTGACTACCTGTATAAGGTCTGTCATTATGGATTTTGATTGTGATTTTGCCATTTTTGTTATGCCAATGGGTTCCCCCCCCCCCCCCCCCCAACAAATCCCCTTCACCTGCAGGTAAAACTTGTTCGAGTAACAAAGAGGGTACATGAGGCATATTTTGCTCAGTTATACCTTACAAAGGCATGCTCCTACTTAACATTTCTGTGTTGTTTAGCTAGCTTGCAGAATAGAATGGAATGCAAATTGGAGGAAATGCTGGTTGACAATATTGGGATGATTTTACAGGTTGGTGAGGGAACAAAATGTGTCAGCTTTGATCTCCGACCTTCTGATGCCATTAATATTGCAGTAAGATGCCAGGTAATTCATTTGGCATTTTCAAATGCACTAATGTTTTTTATTTTATTTTATTATTTCAGATATTTTTATTGTTGTGAAGATTGAGTTGCTGCAAGACCACACTACAAGTAAGAACAGTTTAAAAGGGTCAAAAGTCAAAATGCTAGGTCGACTAGATTCTATGGTTAATGGAAGAGAAAATATATAGAAGGGAGAAAAAATAAATAAAATTAAGCAAGAGTAATATGCTGAGTAAAAGTTAGAAGAACTTAAAGTCTTGAAGTGAATAATAGGGAGCGTGAAAACTGGAATTGGTGAGGGCGGGCCATGGTGCAACGATAAAGGTTGCTCCATTGTGACCAAGTGGTCACGGGTTCTAGTCTGGAAACAGCCTCTCTGAGAAAGCAGGGGTAAGGCTGCGTACAATTTGACCCTCCCCAGACCCTGCAGTGGCGGGAGCCTCGTGCACTGGGTACGCCCTTTTATGAAAGCTGGAATTGATACAATTCTTAGTAGCCTGTGGCCATGAGAACTTATTCCTTTCTTGGTTTTTGATCAAGAACACTATTGGTTTATGTAGTAATGTTGATGCTATTCATTGATGATGAATGATTTAGATTGTGGACCCAAGGTTTGTATTAGGAAGAATTGAGGCGTTAATTCTGAGGCCGTATTATCCATAGGCATGTGTGGGGCCCATATGGAAATCTTACTTGCACATATATGGACCATACATACATGAATATATCTCTTTGTGGACTAGTTATGCTAGTCTTTATTAGAAGTTTGCGTGAAGACTCTACTTAGTAATTTCGTGACAGCTCTGTCACTTTGCTGAAGCAGCCAAGGGTTTTGGGGCCAGAAATGGGTCTTGTCTGTGTCAATGTATTTGGTTTTATCTTGTGTCCATTAGGCTTAGTCTTTTTGTGAGTGGTCTTAGTAGTGATTAGTTTTGAAGTCAACATATGTTAATAGTTTCTATTATTGGAGCTTAAATTATGCATGGATTATCCATTTTAACGTCCCAGAGGAAAATTTATTTACATGTTCTTTTTTTTTTTTCACGTCAAACTTTAAATTACAGAAATTCCAGCACCATTTTGTGTGGTGAATTTGCACTTCTTTCCTTTTGTGAGTTTTCTAGATATTATATGTGATTGTCTAGGTAATTCTTTTTGATACTGTATCAGGTGCTAATTCTCTCTGTTATACAGTTTTTTGTGAATTGCCCTTTAAACCTATTCTGCTCTCCATAAGAACCTTGACCCACCTACTGAAATTCATCAAATTTTCACAGCCATTCAACCCTAGCCTTATGACTAACCAACCTGGGTTGGAGTGCCATACTGGTCATAATTTTCCCTGTTTTATCATCCTTGCATGTACCATACATTTTCACACATTCTACATCCCTGCTTCTCTGAATTGTGATATGTACTTATCTTTTTTCTTTTCATATCTTCTTCGATTGCTTTGAAACTTTACCCGCACATAAGTTCTTACTTTATTGTTGCCCTTTAAAACTGTCATTTTTTTAGATTGCTCATTAAAGTCTGTTTAAAGAATGATAAAAGTTAAAGAAAACAAAGATTTGAATGAAGGAATATTGGGGCAGGTTGTGGACTGGAAAGATGAACAGAGCACATTCAAGATAATGAAGAACAGAAGAATGGATCCAAAAAACAAGAAAGAAGGGAAATTATAATCAAAAGCAAGAGGAGAGAGAGTATTAGCTATACAACACAACCAATCACGATCATGGACTTCCTTTTAAAATTAAATGAAACTACAATGCTGCTGCCTTCCAGACATCCAAGACTAAAGAAAATAAAGCCAACTATTACCCATATGTGGCCGTTACTATGGACCCAAAATAGATGGCTGCCTGTTAGCCTTTGCCACCTTGAAAATGGGCTCACAAAAGTGGGATATGATTGACTTACACCCACCCCCTCAACCCAAATAAAATGGTGGAATACTATTTTCAGGCCTTTCCAATGCCATTGCATCATTGTAGACTCAGTGTCAACCACCTCTGCCCATTCAACATCATTAAATTCAATTTGATTTCCATCGGGCCATGTGGCATATGGCATAGATAATTGTGGGCTTGCAAATTAATTTAACCACTATTGTAATTGGATGCTTTTACATTTTCAATGTACCTACATTAATGCTATACATGTACAAATATTAAGGTGGAGAAGAAAATACTAAACAGGTGCATCTGGAGTCTTATTGTTTACTGGTTTCTTTTCTGCATTCATTGATCTGGATTTCAAGAAATTAGTAGTATCATCCTCTTTTCCTTGATCAATTTGTGTATCTGTCAGTTCTGCATGCACAAAACTTGTCCCATGCTACCACTCCTCTATTATTTCCCATCGCCTTTTTTTTTTTGGGGGGGGGGGGGGGGTTGTGCTCAAAGCTCGAGCATGCATTTGACTGTTCTTTGCTGCATGGGGCTAATTTTTCAGATCTAATGCAGGTGCCCATACAAGTCAACAAGTACTTGGTATCCAGTGATGGAATGAGGATTGTTGAACCTGCAAAGCTGGCAGCACAGACCCCTCTTTCAGATGGCTTATTGTTCACGGAACTTGATAGGTAAAATTTTGGATGAAATAAGAACAAATATTTGCATTTGGTGTGGAATTACCTTCAAATTTTGGGGGGCAGCCCAGTCAATCCTCTCTAAATCAATCTTTGTGTCACATACACGTACATGTGCATGCATGTAGAAAGAAGCAGGTGACTTTTTTTTACAATGTAAAAAAGTTTGCCTGGTATATGCACTATTTGTCTTAATACTTCAAGATCCATCGAATTATCTTTCAGAGAAAGACTTGCAGAAAAGTTTAAGCCTGGTATAAGCACACTGTGTCTTAATATTTCAAGATCCATTGAATTATCTTTCAGAAAAAGCCTTGCAGGAAGAAAAAAATTCATCTTGAAGCATGGATTAGCTTTTAAAATATGTGCATGCCATGAAATTGGACAATAACATTTGTGATTAGTCATTAGTGTAAAATATTAAGGTTACGCTTCTGCATTTTTTTTTTTTTTTTTTTTTTTTTGGGGGGGGGGGGGGTGTGTGTTGGGGGAGTTTGCAATTAGCCTGTCTTTTATCATTTGTGGTTTATGTGTCTACTAGTGTGTTTGCAAGTCATGGCTAGATTTTTTTTTTGGCATTTTTTGGGTAGAAAAGTCGTGCCTAGATTTTGGTTGGAGAAAATGGAGTCTGATGCAAGTAATGTTTGCAGGCCTGGCGGTCAGCCTTGTGTAGAAACCAAAGAGTTTGATCTGGTCCGCAACATGCTAATTGCTGCGGTTGAAGAACGCTACAGAGATGCAGGTATGCTTTGTGATCATTTACTGGCCGTACATTTCCTTTGCATGGGTTTTTAACCTTAATCTTTTGAGTAGTGTTCAGGAGCGATAGTTTCATTTTATGGAGAAAGTGATCAAGAATATCACCTACCCTGGTAGTTGCAGTTTCAAAAACTAGATATGGTCTGGTTCTGGTTGTTGGAGTTTTTTTGTCTCGAGAGCTCGTGGTTAAATTGGGGCCTCTAATGTTCCCAAACCCTCCCTCCCCAGGGGCAGGGGAACTAGCATGGTTATTCTGATATTTTTTTACTTATGCACTACAGCTCAGTGGAGGGACAAGCTTACTCAACTCCGGTCTAGTAAAAGGAACTGGAAATGACGGGTAGAGAATTTTCAAATGCCCGTCACCCCAATGGTTGGAGATCTATACCTTGCAGGGCAATCATCACCATTCAGTATTTCGTCAGAATCATTTGCACTAAGACCACATCACCCCTTCTTTTATTGATGGATCCAATGGTCCCAAGCAAAACTGTATATAGAAGCAATTGTTCAAGGCAAGAAAAGACCAGCCAAATCAGCAATTTGTATCTCCCGGCCTCCACAAATGGGTAAGCTTGTGAATATATGTAGATTGGTACATAGAAGTTTACAGCCAATGTAATGTTGGAACATGAACATGCCTTTTTTTCTTGTGCTTCTTACCTTGTCAGTCTCTTGTAGTAATCCGTAAATAGTCTCCCTATCTTTTACAGGAACTAGAAAGATTGTGAATGTAATATAGATGGATGTATGTCTTGTTTGTAATTTATATGGAATGAGAATGCTGCTGCTGCCTTCTTTGGTCATTATTGTGCTTGGTAGGTTCACACTTCAATCTCTGTTGTTTACCTTTTTATTTAATGGAACACAGTTATTTTTAACCTTTAATGGTGCTTGATGCCACCCCTAAGATGCAGTTGTGATACTGAATACTACTCTGGTTTCAGAATGCATTCTTGACCCAGAATCTATTCTCAGAATGCATAACAAACCCACAAATGCAAAATTTGGCCAATTCTGTTTTATGCACTTGGGTTTTTTTAAAAGAATGAATGTGACAGTTGCACCTTAACCCTTTTGTCTATGGCGGGGCCTAAGGGCCTTGCCTATCTTGTAGAAGAGAACGTAGATTTCATCCATGGTTTAAAGAATAAACTGATCACCAGAGGTTGATACTGATACGTGCCCAATTCTATATCGGTGGGATAGTCCGATTCAGGGGAGATACCTAGATTTTTCAAAACTTAGTATAGCAACTGTACCAGTAATTAGCTACTATAATAAATAAAATATATATAAATAAATCAACTCCGCCTTATCCCAACTGAATCTTATATTCTCCAATCAGTTCTATTCAAAGTCATACAAGATTCCAGTCTTGAACTATACATTTCTTTTCTCACTTCTTCTCCTATGGTTATTTTAGGCTTACTTGTAGTTTTTTAGTTCTTTCAATTTAAAATAAATCATTTCTTCATAGTGGAACATTCAAGGATTGTACGATTTGGATAACTTTAGATTGGATCATCCTATCCTAAATAAGATGTGTTAAATCAATATGAATTGGGATCGATGACCACTGATTCAAAACGGCTTTGCTAATCTAACTCTAATTTCGATTCCACCTCAAATTTCAATTCTGATTCCTTGAACCATGTATGCAACTGCGAGTTTTTGTGTACTTTGTTGCTATCGTCTACATAGCTCATGGAAATGTTTTAGGTTGGACACCGACTATCATCTTATAAGTTATATTGTATCTTGTAAAAAGAGCATATGATAGAATCTAGGTTCTTCTACTTGCAATAGTGAATGCACACAGTTAAGCATTCTCCCCTCCTGTTGAGGCCTTATTTATCTATATGGATGCTGCGGCTGCGGCGGTGGCGGGGGTGGCGGCAGCTTCTCAGCTAAGGGATTTGGAAGTTGGATGCATTATTCTTGATCCAAAGGAAGCAAATTAAATTGATTGCTTCTGATCACCTTGTTCTTATGCTAGATGTGGTGGGTGAACCTATTGGTGTCACGTTGGCTCTTTCATCGGCTCGTAGGTCCGAATATGTGCTAGCCTGTTATATTTCTAAAAGAGCTCTATCATTCCCCCCGTTGTGGATTTTGGGAGTCCTCCTTTCTAGAGGATCTCTTGGATATTGTAAAGTTGTTTTTGCCTACTTTGGATGAATAAATTTTCTTTTGTGGGGTCTTTCACCCGAAAAAAATAAAGAAAAAAGATCGGCAATAGCTCTTCGTATGTTTAGAGTTTAAGGTATTTTAGATATCTCATTCTACAATACATCTAGAATGTACAATTTATATTCTTATTCCTATATATTTATAGAGAAAAAGAACACTGCCCGATCGCATTCCTCTACACCCTCTCGCAATGGGCTGTGAAGGCTACACGCAGCCTGGCAGTGATCCTCGACCCATATTTATATTAGGAAAAATCTAATTGTAATCAAATGGTGAATTAAGAAATTGTAACCTTAAAGGCTTAAATTTTTATCCTTTCAAGATGACACATCTTTTCTTAATGAGGGTAAATCCTCCCATTTCTCATAAAAACTACTTTAAATATTGTATTGAATAAGTTTAGACTTTTAGAAATTTTTTTATTTTTATTTTTTATCTCTACAATAAATAATTTTTAGGAATAAAACAAATGAATAATTAAAGGAAGATTACAACTTTTTACTTCCTCACTTTGGTGACGACAAGTTGCACCTTATAATATTATGGGAGAGGGTTGGTATGCTGCGAACTTTCGGTAAGTCAGACACACATTGATCACATGGGTGGACAAAGGTGGGTAAAGGGGTCATGTCCAAAGGAGAGTAAAGAGGAGAACACATGTTGGGCACAATGATGACTGTCTCATCTATTAATAGTTATAAAGACAAAGTTTTTCTCCTTCACGTGGAGGACTGTCTCATCCCAACAAGGTTTTAGTATTTTCTCAAAAGACCATTTGTGATGCCCTGTTATGTGCATAATTCACTTGTATGTCTCGTCATTGTTGGTTGAGGAATAAGGAATGTAATTATGATAGTAAAATAGTATAGACGTTTGTATGTTAAGATGTTATATGTACGTGGGAAAGAGGGAGAGAAGTAGGAGGAGAGAGGTGGGAATGGGTAGTTTCCATAATTAAGTAAATAGTAGTTATATTTGTAATATTTATATTAATTTCAATTAATAGAAGAAAGTCTTTGAAATTGCTATATTATCTCTTGAAGAGATGAGGTAAGGCTTCCTCATCCAAATCAGAATGTCAATAAAACCAAACTCCCTATTTTCTCTTCTATGTTTCATATGTCACCTTTTATTTTATCTTTTTCTTTATTTTCTATCTTTCACTCCTTATCAAGCTATCATTTTTCTCTTTTATTTTCTTAATTTTTTTTTTAGATTATTCGTGCACGTATCATCTCTACCGCCGCATGGTGAATGAGATCCATTTACTGTGGGTGGAAGAAAACTCTATCCTATTCATAATACCTCAAAGATTAATGAAGCTATTTTTCTTAAAATTAATAGTTTCCTTCTCTTCTTATGTTGATTACCAAGTCGAAACTCATGTGGGTGCTAATGTAGAATCTTATGTTGGATATTATTTTGTTGCACCACCCTATGCCACTTGCTCACACAAACCTCTCCCATCCATTAATTATATTGTGTGATTTTTAAAATTCACATGGCATAAGAATTTATTATATTAATAGAATGAACTAGGGGTGTCAATACCCAACCCGAACCGATGAAATCGGCCCGAACCAGCCGCACCACACCGGACCGAACTCTTAATGGTTCGGTTCGGTTTGTGGATCCAGAGAGGCAAACCGTTTGGTTTGGTTTGGTTTGGACTAGCCCGACGGTGCACTGGTAGCCCGAACCGTTAGGCCCGAACCCAAACCGAACCGACCTAACCCGATAAATGAGTAAATTAGTAAATGCCTAATGCCCCATTGCCCCCTAAATGTGTTGTGATAGTTTCTCACTTTATCTCATATCCTGTGTTAGTGATTACCCAACCAATTGTATCCATAGGCCATAGGACATAGGATACAAAAATGCATTGTATTTGAAATATTTTATGTACTTATAAGAGAAAGAGAAGAAAAATTAGCACTAACCGGACCTTACTAGTTATATAAAACCGGTACCAAACTGAATCCAAACCGATATCAACCCGTTATCATAAATCGAAATTGACACGAAACCAAACCGCACCGAAATCGAACATTTCTTAATGGTTTGGTTTCGGTTTCTATAAAAGTCACATCGAAACCGAAAAGCCCGAACCAAAACCGGCCCAAACCTGCCTGTTGACACCCCTAGAATGAACAAATGGGGGATAACCTTGTATATAACAAGCCCTCATAGACTTGCGTCCAATCATAGAAGGGGGCAAAATGACTCCCTTACCCCATGAAATGGAATTTAACTCGTCTCCAGGGAGGCGTGAGCCCAGGTTGCTGTCAGGGGGCATCCAGCGGTTGAGTTGTGCCGCACACATCTCGGCGCACACCTAGAGATGTGTGCGGCACAACTAGGGCTGCAAATGGATCGGATTCGGCTCGGATAATGCTATATCCGCATCCGCATCCGCATCCGATTAACTATCGGACCGATTTGGATAGTGCTAAACGGATATGGACACGGATACAGATCGGATATTTTATCCGTTTACGTATAAATATAGCTTTCCGGATAGCTATAGCCTATCCGTATCCGCATCCGTTTAGCTTTCGGATGGATTCGGATAGTGCTAAACAAATACGGACATGGATACGAAAACGAATTTCAGCTATTCATTTACACCCCTAGGCACAACCCAACCGCTGGCAACGCCCTGGGCGTTCCCGGCTTCCTGGAGACGATCCGCGATATTATCACCCTATAGATGAGGGGTCTACATAAAAACAAGCTATAGTTGAGGGGGTGTCCCTATATTTTTCTATTAGAAAACAAGTAGGTTGACACGCGTAAAACAAAAGCGATTATTTTATATATCTAGAGTCTAGACAATTAGAAAAAGATAAAAAAAAAAAAAAAAACAAATTCCAATCCCACTATTTCCACCGACACTTGGCGTATAGAAAGCGACTATTTGCCATAAAGTCAAGATTCTATGATACTATCCAGGTGGCATACTTTACCGAATACCGGCTATGTCCAATTTCAACCAATAAGAATAAATAAATTAATTAAATAAAATTCTCCATAATCCCTCTCTCTAGCCGGCTTAGCTATCCCTCTTTCTTTGACATTCCGACCTCTACCTCCCTTCTTCCTCCCTGTTACCTTCCTTCCGTCGATCCTCGGCGGTATTTTATTTAACTTATTAATTAATTAATTTATATATTAGTTTTTCCTTTCCGTCGCTGTACTCTCGCCAGCCCTTACGCTGATGCTTGTGAGGTTCAGCTGCGGATCGAAATTCTGGAATCGAACATTTATTACTTACTGTGTAGTTATTTCAATATCTCTAGTTTTGAGAAGAGAATCGAGGTACTTTTCGTGGTTTTATGGCAATTAAGTTTGATGTGATTCTTTTCCAGGGTTTCTCATCAGACTGTTGGTTTCTAGGGTTTCGGCTTCGTACGGTGATGTCTGATTGAAGATCGTGAATATGTCTGGACCGCTTGATCGATTCGCCCGGCCTTGTGAGTGTTTTCGTTTTGACCCCCCTTTATTTCCCATTTGTTTTTTCTTATAGTGTATTGTCTGATCTTGGTGATTCTGGAGGTTTGCCTGATTTTGTGAGAAAACTTGTTTTCCTTCTTTTATCACCCCCTGGCTACCAATATCTGTAGACCGTTGGTTGCTACTATAAGCAGTAATTTACCTGATTCAATTGGGGGGGTTCTCGTTTGATTACACTTTTCAAAGTTTTTTTTGATAAATGCTGGTAGAAATTGTGGTGCCTCCAATAGGACTCTTGAGATGCGTCTTCTAGGAATTGATCTTGATGGGAACTTGGTACTTGGTGCCTAATTTACTAATGTATTTAAATTTCTTACAAGCCATGGATCAGGAGCTGCTCAATGAGGAGCATTGTCTTTCAAACATCTTAGTTACGCCAAAAGTTAACAAGCCAACAATGCTGTCCTTCTAGAGATGACATGGACCTTTCGATCGGCTATCTTAAATGGACACTTCAAATCATGAATTGTACCCATGTCTGCAGGAAATGGAATCATAGCTGCACCCAAGTTGTATTGTTTGCTGTGTCTGGGTACAATTGTTGATTGGTTTTTGTCATTTATGGTCTTGAAAAACAAGCTTTAGTTTGATCTTCTCTGTTCTTATTGGCACTCTAGTAAGTGCTGAAAATTTGTTCCATTAGGCTCGACATAGGTAACGATGGACCATATAGTATATGAGTTTTCATTTTATGCATGGAGAGAGGTTGACCACTAAAATCAGTTAAAAAAAAAAAAGTTGAAAACAGCCTGCTAGATTAAACTTAAGTGTATTTAACTGAAGACAAGTTGTGTTTATGGTTAAAATAAAAATCTTACTGTAAGATTGTTCAACGTGTTGGGGATTAAGGTTTATACGGAGAGATCATGGGCTAGGTTATGGCTTTCAGGTCTGAGATGCGCAGGGGTCTAATATGAAAAAATGACAAAAATATAGCCGTATGCTGGGGTTTTCTACGATTAGGACCAGGTTGGCTACCTCAGGATGGTTGGTTGGGATTGAAGGAAAATCTGTTTTCATTGTAAAGGAAATGGGTTTTGATTTCTGAAATTGATGAAGTAGTAAAGCAATCTGAATGCTGAGGATGTCCCCATGCCTGAAATGGGTTTTTGTTTTCCTTTTTATGAGTCCAGTCTTAGAGTTATTAGGAATTTCTTCCTTTCTCATAGTTTTTCTACACTTATATGTAATCATTTTTAAGTCCCAGTTGAAGTAAGAATTTCTATTACTCTTGGCTCCAGGTTTTATTTTAAGCTTTCCCTGTTGGTTTTTTATTTCCAAGTTGTAATAGGAACAGTAGAATCCGTCCATCCGTCTATAAATACATGTAAAGGCTTAGAGCCCCCCCCCCCCCCCTCTTTCTGAGTCATGCAATATAAATTTCTGGTTTTCTTCTAGCTGCCGTGGTTCAGTTGTGTTCTTCTTGAGTGGACTTGCAAGGCTTCCTAGGTGGACTGCTAGGTTCAGCAAGTGGACTCTTGTCGTGTCTATCTCCCTCTTTTCTATCTCTTCTTATTTTTGTTGAATTCTTCATTCAAACAGGTCTTCTAGATCCCTAACATACCCTTTGAGACCCTGTTTTAGTGTTCTTTTCCTTCAATTTCTTTTAATCATTTCTGTCTATATAGTTATCAGATGGCTTTCAAATTACATGTCTGAACCTCTGTTGCAGATAAAACACAATTGGGCTTATTAATGGAAATAAGCTTTGTGTTGGGTTATGCATATGTTGGGTCTTTGATCCAATATGTTTTCATTGTAATGGGCCGCTTAAATGGGCCTATAATATGGGTAGAAGCTAGGCCTACGAAATTAGTTAAGTGTCTTTATTTTAGTTGTTATTAAGTGTTTTAGTTAGGCTGGATTAGGATTCCTCAAGTCCAGTTTTATTTAGAGCCAGTTTCCTTCATTATTTAGTTTCTTTGTCAGTTTATGTTTCCTTATTAGTTAAAGATTGGTTTAGGTCTTTCCGTTTTAGTGTTTGAGACTATTTTTTAGTAGAGGGCAGACCTTGGCGCTACGGTAAGGTTGTTCCATTACGATCTAGTGGTCGTGGGTTTTTGAGTCTTTTATATAAGTTTGTAAGGGGGTTCAACCTTGTACACGGATTTTATTAATGAATGAAGATGGCTTTTTGTTGCTCTTTTCTGTGGAACTCAGAATCTATTGGTGAGACTTCAATACTGCTGGTGGGATTCCAACAAGTCTATGTGAGAAGTATAATCATATCATCCTTAATGTAGTCCTAGATTGGTAGGAGACCAACTAGAAGCCAGTAAACCAGGATCTGCTATAAACACTAAATCGGCTAGGCTAAAATAGGTGTTTTGGTGAAATTAGGGTTTGATTTGGTTTAGGGTTTGATGTGTGGGTTATGTCAAGTTGATGTAGGGGAGTTTAACAGTGAAGGTCCTCAGATGTTTTGATGGAGGGAAGTATGTAAATATTCCCTCCATGATGGTTTTCTTTTCATGGGTACGCGATTGTGCATCCCCGCTTCATCTCTAAGACAGCAACTCATACGATAACTGCACATAGCAGCCCTATTTGACTTGATCAATTCGGATCAAGATGTAGACAGTTAAACAGAGATCATCAATCAAAGTTTGGGTAATCTCCTATGCTGCCTTGTGAGGAGAGGGATTATGAGAAGTCCTGACTATCCATACTGACATGGCAAGTTGCTTATAACAGCTCTATTAAACGCACTATGGGTTGTACTCTATTCAAGTTCATACTCGGAGTTCAACCTAAGCGGTCGATTGACTTAGTTCCCCTCCCTTCTCATGCACATGTTAGTTTTGAGGCGGACGAGTTTGTCCAGCATATCCCTAGGTAAATGCTGATGTACGCTGATGCATGCTCTTAATAATGACACATTTAAAGCTACGACTAATCGTCATCGTCATTATGTCGAGTTCAAACCCGGAGATATGGTGATGGTATGAATAACTACGGAAAGGTTTGCTCCCAGTGCCTACAATAAGCTGCATCCATGGAAGATGGGTCATTACAAAGTACTGAAGAAGATTGGCCTTAATGCTTATGTTCTAGAACTGCCACCAGATATGACCATCGGTATTTAGTAATGTGTGATTCAACATGGTTGATTTGCCCCTTTATGTGGGTCACCATTCCGATGAGGGCGATACAAAGCATTCCCTTTGGTTACACCACTCAAGAATGGGATTGAAGAAGCCGTCGATGATAGATACACTACAGTATGAAATGGCGGTGGCTATTATATTTTTCTTGTCAAATGGAAGGGACAGCCGAGGATTGATTGCACTTGGCTCCATGCAGACGATTTCATGTGACTCAACCTTGTTCTCTACGAGCCGTACATGTCACTATTATTGGTGCAGACCTGGGTTGGAATAACTCTTATTGGATCGCTTGTAGGCCCACCCAAGAAAAGAAACACTCAAATTCAAACACAAGTGGCTAAAGAGTAAATAATTCAATGTTTAATAGAAAGGTGGCAATTCTCTGGATTGCATCCCAACAGAGCTCCAATCGACCACCAGATTCTGAGATTGAAGGACTGGAGCTGCAGCAGGCGGTAGAAGTTGCAGGCTTCAGCTCTTGCAACTAAAGGAAAGTTTCGAAGAAAATCTTTTAAGACTTGAACCGTCTATGGGCAAGCACTCTTCAACCCAGATCTAAAAACCAATCGGCAAGGATTACAGATTCAGCAGTGATAAAGCCCAGTAAACAGTGATAAACCTTGAACAGGGGAAACAGATGACAAAAGAGCTAAGAAGAAGAACAGGAGAAGGGGTTATCGCAGAGAAGGTAAGAGAAGAAGAGGAAGGGAGATCACAACTCACAGCAACCACAGTTTTTCAACTCAAAATAAAATTTCATTCCAAAAACTCTGATCTCCATCGTGGGAGTACATGCTCTTTTATAGAAAGAAAGAAATCCTATTCCTACTTTGAAACTGAAGTAAAAAGGATTCCTAGTTGAAACGGAAATAACCTTGACTCTAACTCTAATTAATCCAAAACAGGAAACAAACTTAAAATTGGACTCTTACCTTCCTACTTTTCTAATAACATAAATAAAATTAAATTAAAAAAGAATCCCTATTGGACCCATCTCCTAACTGCATCAATTATATTCGTCAGGGATGAATGCTTTCAAGCTGAGGAGAGTTGATGGAAGGGAGTTTTTTTAACTTACTCCCGCAGAATGAAGAAAACCAAATAGGCCTTTGTGGCTAGGGTTCATCCTATCTGCCCCCACACCAGAATGTGAATGCAGTAGACCATCAAACACTAACTGATTTTATTTCTCTTCAAAACTGACTAAGCATGGGTAGAATGGTGCTTATATAGGTTCAAGTTTGCCATTGCTAATCAAACTCAAAATGACAACTAAATCAGTATCTATAAAACGTATTCAAATAAAAGAACTTACTAAAAAGGTCTCTAAACACCCACGTCTGGACCTGTTAAAAAATTCGCAAGAAAGACCTCCACAAAGAGATATTTTTGGGCTTAATGTAAAGCTACTGAATCAGGTGTTAAAGAGAAGTTGAGAGGATTCAAGCATTCTCACTTTCTGTGATTAGGGATTCCATTAAAGGTCTTGGCAGAGATATGCAAGCTGAGGATATCTTGGGGCTAAATTTGGGTGAAGTGCTAGTTAAAGATAATTCCGTGGGTAGTGGAGTTTGTATAGAGTTTTCTCATCTTATCAGAGTGGTGAGGTTTGTTCTTGCAGATATATCCAATATGAATATCTTGTGACTTGTGACAATCTATAAAAAAAAAAATATGACTATATGGAAGTGAAATCAGGAAAGACTCGTGCAGATAAATAGGATAGACAATTGTCTTCCTCCTTTTGTATTTTGGGTGTATTTGTGCATTTGCCTTCAATTAAATCCATCATACATGGAAGAAGTTGCCCCATTTAGTTAGGAAGATGCCTAGTTGAGTTGAGTTGTACACAGTAGAAACTGATTACTGGAACTTCTGCAACACTTTTTTTGGAACCTCTCTTGGACTTCCCCTTGCCCCTGCCTATCAGACAATGGATATCTGATAACTATTTCTCTCTTGAATATGGTTTAGTTCATGATGATTTTTGTTACTGTACCTTAGCATGAATTTGGAATTGCATAAACTATTCAATATTTATTATTTCATTATCGCTTTTGTACTATGCGACAGGCTTTGAAGGGTTTTCAGGTCATGATGAAAGAAGAGAAAGGAAATCTGATTTTGAAAATTCTGAGGATGAAAGGAGGACAAGAATTGGGTCTTTGAAGAAGAAGGCTCTTAATGCTTCTACCAAGTTTAGGCATTCTCTTAAGAAAAAGAGCAGCAGAAGGAAAAGTGATAGCCGGGTTATTTCTGTTTCAATCGAGGATGTTCGGGATGTTGAGGAGCTACAGGCTGTTGATGCATTTCGGCAAGCATTGATTTTGGATGAACTGCTACCTCCCAAACATGATGATTATCATATGATGTTAAGGTGCTCCTTTTTCTTCTGTTTTCATCTGGATGATGCCTGTGTGTGAAAAGTACATGTTGGAATAATTTGTACCTTTTTCATGTTTTTATACCAAAAATGGTTGCATAACTTTAGCTGAGCCTGTGTTCTAGTCTTCATAAATATTTAGTGGGCCTTTCTGCAATTCATTGGGAAGTATTCATCAGTATTTAAATAATTGAAAATTGAAATTCTCTGAATTACTAATTGAAATAAATTTTTGTATGCTAACCGATCTTTATTGGATTTTATTTGAGAATTGTAGCTGCCTCAAAAAATGTTAATTTGCTATTTTATAGAATTATTTTGTTTACTAGTGGTTTGTCAGTGACCTAAATTATTCCTTAGCTGCTCTCCACCACCTGATTGAAGATCTGTATGTTGCTATGTGCTACTTACTTTACATTGGTTTCATTGATTTTGTTTTCTAAGTTATTTGCGTTTCCTTATGTTTGTTTATGGAAAACATGGTTGCTCATTATTTCTGAAAATGTTCCAAAGACCTAATTTGTTTATTTGCTTGTTTAGCTTATGTGGTGATATTTAACTTGTTTGCCTTTTGATATATGTCAATCAATAATGTGCTTAAAATTAATTTATTTGCAGATTTCTGAAAGCAAGAAAGTTTGATATTGAGAAAGCAAAGCATATGTGGGCCGAAATGCTTCAATGGAGGAAAGACTTTGGTGTTGACACTTTTTTAGAGGTAATAGGATTTTTTAGTGGGTTTAATTGATATTTTTCCTTTCCTTTTATTAATGAAATTTTTATTTGAAAAAAACCTGATTACCTATTAATAGAAGTGGTGAGATACTTCCCAACTTGAATCTTGGTAAAGCTGCATTTGGATGGACGGAATGGTATTGGGGGACTGGTATTTCAGCTGCTGAATTCAATAGATATAGATTTTGGCTTGAATTTGGATTTTTATCCTTCCTACTATTTTTAGTCGTTGGGTTTCATTCTTAACCTGTGTTTTAAGTCCTGAAGTCCAGATTGTGGTTCATTCCCGTTTTTAGGTTGACCAAAATGTTTGATGCTTCTATATTGATCATCAGGATTTTGAGTTCAAAGAGTTGAATGAAGTTCTACAGTACTATCCTCATGGTTACCATGGTGTGGATAAGGAAGGAAGACCTGTTTACATTGAAAGACTGGGAAAGGTTGATCCGAACAAACTCATGCAAGTGACGACAATTGATAGGTATATCAAATACCATGTAAAGGAGTTTGAGAGGAGCTTTGTAGTGAAGTTTCCAGCTTGCTCAATTGCTGCAAAAAGACATATTGATTCAAGTACAGCGATTCTGGATGTTCAAGGCGTGGTAGGTCTCCTGTTCTCTTCTTTCTCGTAGTTGGCTGGAATGGTTTTACTTGTGGGGACTATATAATCTTGATTGTATGTGTTCAATTTATCTGTTTTTAAGGGTTTGAAAAACTTCAGCAAGTCTGCGCGAGACCTCATTGTACGGCTGCAGAAGGTTGATGGTGACAATTACCCTGAGGTATGTTGTCATGAGACGCTAAAATGATGCATTCTAGCTCCTCATCCACTGAAATGTTGATAGACCACTGCATTATTAATCTCTTATGAGTTATGAATTGGAAACACATTGTTGCAGACACTCTGCCGAATGTTTATCATCAATGCTGGTCCTGGCTTCAGGCTTTTGTGGAACACTGTGAAGACTTTTCTTGATCCCAAGACATCTTCTAAGATTCATGTATTGCACTAATACCTTCCTTTATATAAAATGCTTATATTATTTAATTTACTATTTATGGCCTGAGTCGTATCTCATGTTCTCTACAGGTGATTGGAAACAAGTACCAGGCCAAGTTGCTTGAAGTAATTGATTCCAGGTAATTCTTTTTAATCTTTAAATTGAAGTCAGCCTCATAATAATGGCCATCCCCTGTTTCACATTGTATTTGTGCTATCCGCTTTTAAACTTTTACAATGTATTGGATCTATGCAGTGAGTTGCCAGATTTTCTGGGTGGTACATGTACCTGTGTGGATGAAGGGGGTTGCATGAGGTCTGATAAGGGGCCATGGAAGGACGCAAATATTTTGAAGGTTTGTACTGTCCTTGGGAATATTTTGCTTATATCATTATTTCAGAGTTAGTCTTGGAGGCAATCTCCTTACCAGTTATTGGTAAATGGTTACAAGTCCCTGTTTGTGTATTGTAATGCAGATGGTTCTTAATGGTGAAGCACAATGTGCTAGACAAGTTGTTACAGTTTCCAACGGTGAGGGGAAGATAATTGCGCCGAATTACCCGGTAAGGAAGGTTTTTTCAATCATACAACAACAACAACAACTCAGCCTTATCCTAACTAAATGGGGTCAGCTACATGGATCATTGCCCTCCAATCAGCTCTAGTCAAGGTTATACTTGATGCAAGACCTAAGCTATGCATGTCTTTCCTCACCACTTCTCCTAAGGTCATTTTAGGACTGACCCTGACTCTTTTAGTTTTTTTCAATCTGAATCAAATCACTCCGTACTAGAGCATCCAATGGCCTCCGTTGAACATTGCCATGCCACCTCAAGTGACTTTCTCGTTGCTTATTATGTATCGGAGATACTCCCAGACCAGCTCTAATATGCTCATTGCTTACTTTATCCTTCCTAGTTTTGCCACTCATCCATCTCAACATCCTCACCTCTGCTACTCTGAGCTTATTTATATAATGCTTCTTAATCGTCCAACATTCTTCACCATACATCATAGCAGGTCGTATGACTGTCCTATTAAATTTTCCTTTAAGTTTTAAAGGAATACGCCGATCACACAATACTCCGGATGCATTTCTCCAGTTAATCCATCCTATTTTAATTCTTTGTGAAACATCATCTTCTGTATCACCTTCTTTATTTATGATTGAGCCCAGATACCAAAAATAATAGCTTGCGGAATCTCCCTCTCATCAATTTTCACCACCTTATTATTCGCCTGGTGTAATTAAAGTTACACACCATATACTCCGTCTTTGTTCTACTTATCTTAAAATCTTTTGACTAAGGTTGATCTCCATAACTCCAACTTGGCGTTAATCCATTCTTTTGTCTCATCCACCAAAACAATATCATCAGCAAAAAGCATACACCAAGGAACCTTGTCTTAAATATCTCTTGTTAAATCATCCATGATAAGCACAAACAGATAAGGGCTTAAAGCTGATCCTTGATGTAACCCATATGTAATTGGGAATTCACTACCTTGGCCCCCCACAGTTCTTACACTTGTCATCGAACCACATACTTATCTTTAATTATGTCCAAGTATTTACTTAATATTCTTCTCTTCTCTAGCACTTGTCAGACTAACTCTCTAGGGACTCTGTCATAAGTTTTTCTAGGTCAATAAAGACCATATGGAGATCCTTGTTACAATCTCTAAATCATTCCATAAGTCTTCTAATTAGGTAAAAATCTTCCATCGTGGATCCTCCTGGCATAAAACCATTGGTTTTCCATAATAGTAGTTTCTTCTCTTAAGTGTGTTTCAATAACCTACGCCCATAATTTCATAGTATGATTCATTAGTAGTATGCCTCTATAATTATTGTAGCCCTGAATTTCACCTTTATTTTTGTAAATCGGAACCACGATGCTTCACCTCCATTCATCTGGCATGTTCCTTGTGCTCATAATCTTATTAAACAACTTGGTTAGCCAAGATAAACCACAGGTTCCTAAGCTCTTCCACACTTCTATTGGGATATCTTCTGGGCTCTGTGCCTTGCCTACTTTCATCCTCCTTAAAGCTTCTTTTACTTTAGACACCCTAATTCTTTGTATATATCTATAACATGTGGTGTCTTGAATCTTGATGGGTAATGTAGTCTTTTGGAATACTATTACTCGAAGTGTCTTCATTTAGTAGGCTGCAAAAATAACCTTCCTTCTTCTTAATGTCCTCATCCCTTATTAGTACTTTCCCATCTTTACTTTTAATACGTCTAACATGGTCAATATTTCTACTCTTCCTTTTCCTGACTTTTAACTATCTTATAAATAGTCTTTTTCCCTTCCTTTGTGCTCAGATTGTTATAAAGATCTTTATATTTCTTTGCCTTTGCTTTTCCCATAATCTTCTTAACTTCATTTCTGGCAAATTTATACTTTTGTAGATCTTCTACATCCTTAGTTCTTTGTCATGTCTTAAAACTGGCTTTCTTAGTCTCAATGGCTATTAGAACCTCTTCATCCCACCACCAAGTCTCTGACTCTCTCTAGAGGAATGACGTTTTTCTTTCGATTCGCCTAGGACATCTTTAGCATTTATCTTAATACAAGTAGTCATCTCATTCCACATTGTATTAGTGGCTCCCTCAAAGTCCACTTTCCTAGTTTGACCACTTCATCAATTAATGATTTCGAAGTGTCTCCTTTCAAGCTCTACCACCTTATCCTAGGGCAAATAACCTCACCTTTCTTATGATTCTGTGTAGTGAGGCACATATCCATGACCACTAATCTATAGATGCCAAACTTTATGCTATGATTCTTCCTTCTATTTTCATGTTGGAGCAGATTAGAGGTGGTGACACATCAACTGCTGAGTCAGGCTCTGAAGCTGAAGATATTACTTCCCCTAAAGGATCGAGGAGTTATTCACATTTTCGTTTAACTCCTGTTCGTGAAGAAGTAGGTGCTTGTTTATCTGTACTTGGTTAATATTAGCCAGATTTATTAGTTACAATTTTGGAGAAGTTGCAATGGAAGAATTGCCACATTTTGGTTTGATTGTATTACATGAATAATGGTGGGTATGTTTGTCAACCTATGATGGTGCAGGTTGTTGGGCCAGGATGTAATCCTGTGAGATGTATAGTTGATAGGTTTGAAAGGTGTGCATATTCAAGGTAGCATAAGGAGAAGAATTTCACAAAGAGTGAAAGCAACATGAGAAGTAGGATATGGAAGGGAGAAACTAAACAACTTCTTTAAATGGGGTGAAATCATATATAAACTTGACACACATGAATAAGACAGGTTTTTCACCATACCGTCAAGGTGAATAAAGTTTCTTTGGTTCTTTGGCTGGCTGGTGGAGGGAGTATGATTTCAAGAGAGGTGTTCTTGTTGAGGGTGCATTGATTTGAAAAAAAAATAAGAAACAGAAATGAAAGAAAAACTCTTGATTAGTGAGGAGTTTTAGGATAAATCAATAAACAGTAGAAAGAGTAAATGAGTGACTCAAAAATTAAGGTTCTTCCAGAAACACCTAAAGAATAGCTGGTTAAAAATTTGAAAACTAATACCAGACTCAAGAATTGATGAAGAAGGTCAAGAACATCGAAGAAACTAACCCTGAAATCAAAAGCAGATGTTACAATTGTAAGACCTAACCTTGATTGAGAAACTTTAGTATTAGCAAGCAAGATTTAATTACCAGTAGCAAGAACAGACAGATCATTTCAATAATAGAGGTCTACCATAGCCATCAATGATGTCATAAAAGACTGGTGACTCTTTCCATTCAGGAAAGGAAAGGACCAAATCCACCACTTTTATATCCGATGGCTAGGTATATGTATGCTGATTTACAATCATTATGGAGGGCCAGGAGCTCACTCCTATCCCTGTGGGGGGGTGGCTACTATTTGTTGATCCAAGGATTGTCGACATTTTGAAACTGTCACTATCTAGTGTTGATTTTATGTCTCTACCTAACATTGCCATGTTTTAGATTAATGATTTTAAAATTGTTTGAGAAATTTAGTTCTCTTTGAAGCATTTGGACCATTGAAGAAACCAGAGGAAAATCCTGTACAGCATGGGTAATCAGTTGAGATGGACCACTAAATTTGACGATACCCAATCCAGAGAATTTCATCTAATTCGAATGTTAGACAGACCAAACCACCAAATCATTCTTACATTTGGCAAAAATAGTAATGCCGTCTGAAAATCCAGATTAAATATCTCATATGCAACCAGGCCCAATAATCAAATTGTAATAAGATCTGAGATACAAGAAGCAACTACCTTGTTGAAGGAAGAAATTTCTTCGATGGAAGGGGAGCAAAATGTATGGAAGAACATAGGAGAAGAGGAGAAGAAATCTGGTTTGGGATACCAATCCCGTATGCACTGCTCAATGGCACCAAAATTCTTAAAAAGAACTCATAATCTTTACTCAAATCATCTCTAATTGATCTGGGGTGTATTACATATATAAAGACCTAAAATTCCTAAATTGACTAATAAAAGTACTCTTAATCACTCCAACACACTCAATAAAATAAATAAACTCAAAACAGAACTCAATCTAATTATTAAATATCCTAATTTATCTCACATGCAATAAAGTAAATAAACTCATAACAGAACTTTATCTAACTATTAAGTATCCTAATCTAAATCAAACACTCAACTTAACTACTAATCTCATGTACTAGCTTTATCCTACTTTACAGGCTTATAAATTGGGCCTATAACAATAAAGCCAAAAATAAATAAATGAAAGGTCTAACGTATAATATTATTCAAAGGTCAATTTCAGCCTATTGGACTGCCACCAGCACCTTATGGGCTTCCAAGATTGGATATAGGCCTCCATACGGGATTTATGCCTAATGCAATATGCAACTGCATTAAATAACAAACTGTTACTGTGGACTTGCGTTTTTGTTTGTAATTAATTTCCTTAATTTGTTGTCCAGTGAAGGATTCTTTGCATGACCCATACTGCAGGGGGCTCCTCAGCAGCTCAGCTAGTCGTATCATATGAAAAGACGATGTGGTGATTCAACTATTGGATAGATAGTACAGGATCTCACTTGGCCTTCGTCAAATTTAAGAGCCTAATCAATCAACTACCCTCTCAATTATTGGCCCTCGTCAAATTTAAGAGCCTAATTAATCAAATACCTTCCATTTGTTGGCATACCTCCACTTTGTAGTGCCGAATTCTCTTAGCTTTATTTTGCCCCTTGGCCAGTTGGCCCACTAACTCCATTTGGGCTAAAACTTCACATGTGAGCTGCAGGACTTGAGGTCTACCTGTTCACAATATTTAGGGTTTATCTGATTTGCTATATGGCAAATATTTGGGCCATACAGGAAGGCCTTCCCCAGTGGGACATCCGGGAAACAAGAGCCTTGTTAACTTTAACTGAATAGGTTTTTTATATTTTCTTAGAAATAATTATTATTATTTTTTGTAAATATTTATTTCTTGGTAGTGATTATATTTTCATTGACAAATTAATTGTATTTAGCTTTGTCTTCTATGTTAAAAATCAAAGTAATAGAAAGTGTTTGTAGATTTAAAAAAAAAAAAAAAAAAAACCTGTCTCTCCTATTTAATTTAGAGTTGGCCTCTTATTTTCAAAGTTCTTTTGAGATTTAGGAGTAGTTGGGGGGGGGGGGGGTTCAAAAATAACATGCCCATTTACTGTTATCGCAATCATTTTGATTTTGATTATTGAGGATCTGCGGGTTTCCTGTATGAGTTCTTGCTTAGACCAACTGTGTTGGGGTTTCTTTATGTTAATGCAATTCTTGCTGGTATTTGAGATATAGATATTATTTATAAATACAAACAATATTTGAAATGCTGTTGATCATATGTGCACATATGTATCTATCGGTCCAAGAATTTTTTAGATTAATAGAATAATCCTAATAATGTTTTGATATGGTTGTCCATCATTTGACAGCTATGCAGAACTCTTAAGAGTTGTCAGTTTCTTAAAATAGCTAAAGAAACATCACAGAAATGCAAAATAAGTTGCCAAGATGAGGATGCTGAGATGAATGTGTGGCAAAACCAGAAATATATAAGAAATGAACAAGTTGAGGTAATTTAGGAGTGGCTCCCGTATGTGTTAAGTTTATTGAAAGTTGCTTGAGTGATATGAAAATGTATGACTACCCATGACATGGTGCAAGTCCTGCTTTAGCAGGTTTAGCAAGGCCCTGAAAGGGGAAAACGAGATCAGTCCTAAGATTCAATTCAGTCTTCTTTGCACAAAGTGGTCACCCTTATTCCCGAACCTGCTTCTTTACAGTGGCAGCCTGAGCTTTTACCATTTCTTTGGGGTGAGTTTCCTCTAGACCTCTAGTAGAGCTCTAGTTACATAGTTGAACATGGGTTAATAGGTATTGCAAGTCTAAAATATATGTTGTAAATGCGCATAACAAAATCCCCATTATCTCTCTCTCTCACTCACACACACACACGCACGAGTGGTTGTCCGTTTCCTCTCTCTGTATCTTTGTGTGAATGGGGAGGAGGGGTGGTATATTTAGAATCATTAGAAAGCCTACTTATCTTGTGTTTGGTGTGGTTATCATTCATCTGACAGTCATGCAGTTTCCTCAACTACTGTCTTCAGTTACTTTTTTATTTGTATAAAGTAGGATTCTTATTTTTGTCGACGAATAAGTGGGTGTGTAAACTTCTTGTTGCACTTGTAAAGCTATTGACAATAAGTTTATTTTATTAATATTTTTTCTATCTATCCTGAACCATGTCTTTCTCAGATTGGAAATTCAGAATTTCTCTGAGCGGTTACTGATAATGCTAAAAATGTTGTGATCAAAGTACAGGCCAAAGTAGCTGGGAAGGCAAGCTTTGCTGGTAGTTGTTCAGAGTATGATGAATATGTTCCAATGGTTGACAAAGCTGTTGATGCTGGATGGAAGAAACAAGTGTCCCTTCAGGGGGACTGTTCTTCCAAAGGTTAGCAACATCATTATGGCTTCTATTAAAAGATTAATTTCCTTTGCTACTTGAGGTTCAGTTTCATGAACCACCTTTGTTAAGCCTTTTAAACTTGAAGCGTGATGTAGCCTGGGAAATAGAAAATCCTTTACATGTAGAAAATTCTCTGAAAATAAGGAAAAACTGAATATCACGAAACTTTGTGAACTGTCTTCACCATGAGAATATGCTCTCCTAAAGCACTTCCTCTATTTGTTTTGAGATGAAACTTGACCACTGAGATGAGTGGAGGGGTCCTCTACCCCCAACCCATGTTTGCCATGTGGCAAGTTGTGATGGAAGAGAAGGTTCACAAACCATTGTGGCATTTAACATCTTCTCCCATAAATAAATCATGTGAGTACAGAAAAAAATGAATCATCAAATATGACATTCCATGCAGTTGACTAATGTTATATACTAGATATACGTTTAAAAGTCATCCACCCATTGTACTTTTTTAATGGTTTCCTAAAGATTTCTTTTAAAAAAAGAACTTGTGGAGCCACATGCAATGCATGTGCATCTGAATTAGATTTAGACTACAATCTGCTGTACTCGAAAACTGAAAGCTTTTTATAGCTCTATTTAACATATTTTTTCGAACAGTTAATTTTTGTAGAATAATCTAGTACATCTATTATGAATATGAATTTGGCTGCTTTTGGATAGAAGGAAAGAAAATAAAATGGATTTTTTTTTATATAAAACCAATGATTGAAATTTTTTATTATATTATACCTGAGAATAGCAGAACTGCACTAGAGTATTACCAAGGGAAAAGGATGGTAGTGAAAGAGAAGGTTTTTTGGACTAATGATTGCATTAGTTAAGAGACTGGTTGATACCTTATGGTTGGTTGCAAGAAGTGTTTTGAGGGGAAGGGGTGAAGGAGAGAGAAAGTGAGACATGTGAAGGATGATGATTGATGACTATTACGGAGAGATGGGAAAGTGATGACAATTGGACGGCGTGTTAGATTTGTTTGATTTACCTTCTCTACCCCTCTTTTTTGCCCTCTCCAACATTAATTTGTGAAAGGTTTCGTCTTTACTGTTCAAAGTAGAAATGTGGGTTTGCCAGGAATCTTCTAATATTGCTATATTATGATAACAATACAGACAGGTGCATAGCCACTAGATATACAACAACAAACTCAGACTTATCCCAATTTAGTGCATAGTCACTAGATATATGTATGATATCAAGATTCAAATAGCCTACCATAATACCTCTTGAATGAACCCTCCTGATCCACGAAGGGGTAGGTTGATTAGTGTTACATGGGCCACATGGCTTTACTTTTCCAGCCCAATCCATTGCCGCCTCCTGAGAAGATGCTGAAAAATTTAATGAAGCAATCAGTTGTTGAAACTATAATTGTACATAGAAATGTGGAAGTCCTTGATTTGAATGTGTTAGGTTACTATAAGTTTTAACTGTGAGATATCTGTTTTTAGTTCTGATTTAGGGATTTTATGATTATTTAGAAACCGTTGAAAATATTCAATGCAGGGGTTCTTCCTTTGCCTAACACTAAGAAGACTCAAGAAGGAATTCATGCACGTATGTTTGCCATGCTTATGGCCTTTTTCATGACCCTCTTTGCTTTCTTCCATTCTGTAACTTGTCATGTGACCAAGAAGCTTCTGGATGCATCTCATCATGATAACAATGCTCCTGGTCTTGCACTCGATTTAATGCCCAAGGAGGAGTTCCGGCCCCCTTCACCGACTCCTGGATTTACTGAGGCAGACCTCCTCTCATCTGTTCTGAAAAAGCTTGGTGAACTGGAGGAGAAGGTGAACACACTTCAAGCAAAGCCATCGGAGATGCCGTGTGAGAAAGAGGAGTTGTTAAATGCTGCTGTTTGTCGTGTGGATGCGCTGGAAGCAGAGCTGATTGCTACAAAGAAGGTAAGATTACACGTTTAATTGATGTGAAAAGATTACACCATGCATACTTGGAACCCTTGTCATGCCTGCCACTATCAGCCATGTGGACTGATGCTTTGGAAGGCTGACTGTGGGGTATACGATACCATCTGTGGCTTATCTCAAATTGTCAACCGCACGGCCCACCATGCCTGGGTTTTCAAGCCTTTTTTAGATCTTTATATTAATACATAAGAATGTCAGATTAATCTGAAATTTGATCATTAATAAATAATGATGTGTACAAGTTGCCCAGCAAATTTGGCTCCAGAAAACTGTCATGTGGCAGTTGTTAAGGTTGCGATGGAATGGGTTCCATGTTTGTGTCTGGAGGCTAGCTCTTTTGATTAATTTGCAACACTTGCATAATTAGAAAGTGGTTGTAACTTTCTATGGAAGTTCAGTGGTATGCCAAACACCTCCACCAGAATGTGGTCAGAGTTGGAGCAGTTGGTCTGAGTACCCACCCCTTGTATCTAGGCCACATTTATGGACTAAATGGTGATTTGACCACTGGTCACCACTAATGTTTGCATTTTTATGTTTCTCTGGGCAATCTCTCAACATGCTTCACCATCAGTCTGATAATCTGATTACAATTCACAACTCAACTTCTGGCTGGGTTCTTGCTTGACCTATTAAAGTGAAATTTTTTTGTTGAATTTCTGAAGCCCAGATAAATGAACAATGTATTTTTCAAATCTGTCTGAATGTTCTATACTGACATTTCCTAAACCAAGTTATGGAAGCAATTAGTCTCCTTGTTTTCTTAAGAAAAATTCTACGTTCTACAAATACACAATTTTCTTTCTCCCCTTTTCTGGGGATTAACTGCACTTAGTGCTGTGTACAAATTATTGGGCATTCTCCCATCCCAAGTAATCTTTTTATGTTCAACCTATAAATTTTCAAAACCAGCTCATGTCAGGTGGTCTCCATCAGATTAAGACATCTTTTTGTATCAAAATAGGGCATGTTTGGGGAATTATTGATCTTATTTGATGGTTTCAGAAGACAGACCCAGATAGAAGTCTTTATTATTTGAAGCTTTTTGGCTCATTTATTTTTACAGCCTGCAAAGAGATTCATAATGAAGCATACAGTTATGGGATATTACTCTTATCCTAGTAATAAAACATTCTCATTATTTTTATATGCTTTCATGTCAATTCTCTCGAGGACAGTAATTCCATATTCTGAACTTCTTCTCTGCTTCCACCAAAAAAAAAAAAAAAAAAAAACTTTCTTCTTTGCCACCATTCATGGTATCTTTCTCCACTTCACCTCAAGTCTTAATTTAGTGTTTGCATATTTAGTTGATGTTGCTCGAGTCTCCAATAAGTCAAATTGTGGACGGGTGAGTCTTTTGTTTGAGGTATTACAGGATATGGTTCTTAATAAGCAGTAGAGGAATAACTCATGCTGCAATGTATTTTCATGGACTGGGTGGATGATTTGACTGTTCAGACCTCAGCCTTAATGTTTTGTATTGCTTCAAGGAGTAAGGATTCTTTGACAACCATTGACTTCCACTGCTGGGCCATGCAATGGTTGGCAATAAATATGATGTTAGATAACTTCTATCGAACACTTGGTTGTGTGGGCATTTTTTTTTTTTAATCTCAAAGACGTAACACAACCAATGCCTGAACCACCAGCTTGGCAGTTCTTTTGTGTTTAAATATCTGTAGGTCAAATATTTTAATATTGGAGCACATATTATGTTAAATCAATGCAACAAATTGGATAGTGTCGTGTCAATTAACACCAGGCCACAACAGTCCATTATTTTTCAAGATATTGATGTGCACTTATCTGGGGGAACAAATGAGGAGGTGAACGCGGCAGGTTGCCATTCATTAGAAGTTAATTTGTGAATGCTTTATGTTTTCGGTGTGTTAGTATCTAAGTGCCTCTGGTTGCTTTTAATTACTACTTACAATGCCTCTTTCATAGATTCATGATTAATTGATTGTGCATCTTTTTTGTTTCTGGGCAGGCTCTACATGAAGCTCTGATGAGGCAAGAGGAATTGCTCGCATATATAGATAGTCAGGAAGAAGCAAAGTTCCGGGTAAGTTTGGGAGAAATCTATGTATGTGCAATAATATTGTCAGAATCCAGTACTGACTAATATTATTAATTTTTTTTTAGAAAGGACTTTTATCTGCACTTTGTTTTGGCCTGTTGATAATGGATCCCCTTTTTTATCTATGTTGAGCAGAGAAAGAAATTTTGCTGGTGATGGAGAGACTTTGTTGGAGTATTCTCTGGCGGTTTATCTATTCTGTCATTTAATACAGATGTTTGAGATGCAAATAGTTCTTCAGGGAGGGTGGATTGGCTGGAATGATATGGGTTTCTATGGATCACAGAAATTGCTGGAATAAAGTTAGTTTGTTCAGCTGTTCATATATTTGTGTATGGATAAAGTTTTCCTCCACCCATAGAGGATTGTTCACCCACTATCCTAGGGTTCACAAACCCCTCCTAGGGTTGTAGTATGTTCCTAAATGCCCTCCTGATACCTATTCGCACCCCTCAGTGAATAGTATGTCATTCACCGTGGGTGGGAGGGAAACTCCGTCCTTTGTTTATTATATTTATTTTCTAATTGTTTTTAAACTCCTGTTCATCTGTGTGATTATTGCGGTTTAAAAAGGACCATGTAAGGTAAAATAGCTTTTCTGGTTCTTAAATTAATTGAAGCTCCATCTTGTTGGGCGCAAAACATTGTGAACTAAATGTTTTAGAAGAAAGGACCATTAACACAAACATGATTTTACCATTTGTTGCAAACCGATGTAAAACGTCCACTGTTAAACGATTCCCCCTATGGATTGTCCATTTTGCAATGCCTTAAAATCAATTTCTGGGAGAATTGATGGAGAATTTTGCTGGGAAAAAGAAAAAACCATGAAACTTTAACCAGACCTTGATACTGATACTTAACCTCAAAACTATTAATCTAAACCTGAAATTTGCTTTAGATTCTTCAAATCTTATTTTTATTCAAACAAATCATTCGTCATTCCGTATCTCATATCATGGTTCAAGCGATGAAAATTGCTGGTCTATTTTGAAGCAAATATAAACTTTAGAGGTCAAACCCCATTGTGAGGAAGAGGGGTTGGCATCGGATTTGCTAGTAAATCACATCCAGAAAGAGCCACTACTGAGACTAGTCACCAGATTCACTGGGGAAGTAGCTAACACACCCAACGGCGGGAGCTGTAGGAAATACTGCGTCTGGTACTGTTGTGCCCTCACTTTCCAAAATCCGATCTGTTTCCAGCTATTCTGGATTCATTGAAACCATGGTTTGGAACTCGATAGTTGGGTTTCCAGATTTGAGGGGCTGATTCAAACCCAATTGGCATGTCTGATTTGACCCAGATAATTTAAAATCCTTGACAGTGGCAGCTGCCGTTCTCATCAAATTTGATTGTGAAGTTGCAGGATTTCCCTTCAAGACTCAATGTTGAAATGAGATCCATAACATTGTTCTGGGATTAGGAGAACGTCTTCATCGACCTGTCTCATTTTGTGTCCTGACTTTGGTGATTATCCTTCAATGTTGCATGGAGCGATCCTTTTAAAGACCTATTATTTTAGCTGAATTTATTAAGGGAAAAGTCTATGAGCCTAAACCTTAGGCGTTTCGTACACCCTCTCTCACAAATGAGTTATCAGCTCGTTATGAAGTACCGTTTTTTTCATTGTGGAGCTATAGCTAATCATGAATTAGAGGAGGCCTTAGATAGATACATATCAAACTCCAGCATCCACTTCTGATGCTCGCACGGAAAATTGATTTGATCGAGCAATGAAGCCTCAGTGGGACTTTGCTTCCGCCGCAATTGCAAACGTTCTTGGTCCTGTGAGGTGAAAAACCAAGAAGGTTACCGTGGAGGTGGCGAAGGCAACGCTATTGATGTCACTGGTATTGACTCCGCGTTGTTTTAAAAACATCCTTTTTTAAAGCAAAAAAATTGAATGCCTACATCTGCTCCCTTGGCCCCAGCAAAGTGTGAAAAATTCAATAGTTTGATGAATTCCTCGTGGAATGTGTAACAAACACGACCTATCGAGCGGCTTCAATCTTTGCTATTATTGATAGTGATGGAAAATAATCTCTCCAATTCTCTAAAGCTGTGCGCATTGTTAGGTAGAGATGTGGACATGTGGCAGTTTGGACGTTCAACAATCTGAGTTCATTGATTTTTGTTGAGTTTGAGCCGTTGAATGTTCGAACTATCAGATGTCGACATCTCCATCTAACACAGCCACGTTGTACAACTTTAGGAATTGGATACAAACTCAACACTATTACCCTTTGTCCAATAGGGCTACACCATCATATGGTTAGATCCGCGAAAACCTAGTATCAATAGTTGTTTAAAGCAATTAATGATGCAATCAAATAAGATTCTACAATATGCCGCAACGAAATAAGGCTACAGTTTATTGATGTTATCTTTATCGCTGCTTTTCTTCTCTCACCATTTAAATAAAAATTTTGTTATAGGCTCCATTTGTTTCGGTATAAAATTTTACTTGAGAATTTTCACTTCAAAATATTTCAGATGTAAAATTTTAAATGTTGAAAAGTATTCCAATATCTTTTTTTATGGAAACAAACATTAGAAACTTTTTCACCATGTAAAATTTTATAACGAAGTAAAATTTGCCACGGAAAATTGAAAAATTTTACATCGAAACAAATGGAGCCTAGTAAGTAAATTAGGTTGTGGTGTCACATGGAAGAAATTATACTATATTGACCGAGCCGTATCGATCATGTATCAATATCAATCACTGGTGATATTGATACGAATCAGCCAATACAACTTAAAAATCATTAAGCATGGAAAAAATATTAAAAAAAGGCTAAGAGGCATATTGGATAAGGGTGTCAATCAATTCGATTCCAATTTTTTAATTTGATTTTGATTCGTTTTAGGATACAATATATACAAATTGAAACAGAATATTTTTTTCATAACCTTAGATCGAAACCAAAAATCAATCGGTTAAGATTTATTCGTTTCCTATTTGGATTCATTCAGTTCATATACAATCTTGGCAAGTTGGTATAGCTTAACCAGTTTTGTTCGATTCGCTTCTTCAATTTATAGGAGACTTGAGAGTATCTCGTACTAACGTTAAAGAAGCAAGGCACGAAAAAGGAAATGTGGCTGTGGTTGGGGTTTAAACCGGTTTAAACAGTCTTGTACTAACCTTAAAGAAGCATGTCACCCACCCATGCCCCTGCCATGCAACACCCCCCAGCCTCACCCTCCCCTATCCCTGCCATCTGTTCATGCCAACAGAGGTGACGAATTGATTTGGTTTTAAAAATTGAAAAGGGGTTGGGGTGGGGTTTATACCAGTTTAAACAGTTTTATTTCATTTTGGTTTACAATTCACATTTCACACCCTTAACTGCATTAGTTGTTTTCCCTGCGGTCCCGTGATGAAGAAAAAGAAAAAGGAAGCAACAAGGAGGATAGAATCAACATTTTTAATCTGGGAACAACAAGTAAGCAATTGCCAATGGCGAGTTTTATTTAAGATTATGAATGGAAATGTGAAAGAATGGTTAACTTATATATATAATTAAGCAGAACGTTTGAATCTTTTTCTGGTAATGGTAAATATAGAGGTCAGAGAGCATTTGAACGGTTTTAAAGAATTTTGAACAAACAAAATACACACGGCTTTGCCTATAGTCTGTGAGCATCATACAGTGGCCGCCTTCTTCTCTCTTTACCAGCTGAACGGATTCTGTATTCACAGTTTTAAAAAGAAAAAAACATAAGAAAAGGTGAAGATTAATTCTTAAATTGATCTGAACAAACAGACAGACAGAATCAGTAAAGCAATATTACACCCTTGATGACTTACCAACAATTTTTTCTTCTTCTTCTTCTTCTCAATGTAATCCATAAGCTCTTCCTGTCGAGCAATGGAATCCTCAAGAGCCTGCAGAGACTAGAGTAGTTAGCGAAAAAAGAAGATATCTAACTACTCTATTTATTCTTTTCCTTTTTGGGAAAAGAGGGTGTGATCTAGGCATTGAGCTCCTCTCCAGGGAGTGCCCAGGAGGCATCCAACGGTGTTGGGCCGCTGGGCACGGTGTGTGCCTGATGCACATCTCAACGTGCCCAGCCTTTTGGATGCCCCCAGGGTGTGCTTCCTGGAGAGGAGTCAGATCCATGATGTAGTTCTCTAGATTCGTTCACTTTCTATTTGAGTATAACTAAATTACTATCACTATTTTATTTGTGCTTTTACTTTTAGGACAAAGTTTTTTTAAGCTGCCCGTTTGGAGAGGTTTTCTAAATGAGTATTCCATCAGGTGGAGCACGATTTGGCAATTCCGACTGTAAGATAGTAAGGAATGGTTTAGATTGGCCGTAAGCCAATTTTCAGACTCAAATTCAAATATCCCCATGTATGTTCAGCCACCCATCCATTTCTAGGTGTGCACCCACTCCGTTGTCCTTAATTTTTCAATACTTGATTTTCCCACTTGTCTAACTCCAATTGAGATGAAACTTCACATGTGAGCAGAGGACCTGTGATCCATCTATCCACAGAAGTACAATCCCATTAGACTTACCACTTGGTAAAAGCAAGGCCCGATTGGAGAACCCTCTCTAAACCAGCCCACTTGGAAACACCAGTCCCTTATTTTGATTGAACTAAGGTTTATAAAGACATGAATTGCCCCAGGGCTGAAATCCTTGTAAGAGTAAAGGCTATTTCTAGCTAAACCAACCTCTATTGGCTTTGATCATTGACCGATAGCAATAAACCTAAAAATATCTACACAACATAAATAAAACTATTGTTTTGTCAGGGACACAATCTAGCTTAACCAAACTACACATTCACTAGAAGAAACATTTTGTTCTACCAAAGGAAAAAAGAAATTTTACTTTGCACCCATATCAGCAGTTTATATTATAATAGGGACCGATTTTCCCTTCACCCCAAAATGAAAGAGGAATTCCTTCACCATGGCCATCAGTACCATAGGATTGCATTAGGGAAGGGGGTAGTTACGATTTCGTCAATCAATCAAGTGGTCACTTGACTCACTTCACCAGTGGAGAAGGAATTCTTCTTCTCTACGGGTGAAGGAAAACTTTCACCTTATAATAGAGAACTTTATTATAAAGGTAAATATCTGAGAAAGAAGCCACCACTCAAACCATCTATACAGAATGTTGTTCCGGACCAGTATCATCGCAGCCTAGTGTGGATGGTGAATTTTCGCTTGTTTAATCACACGTCTACTGTAAATTTCTATTGTGCAGGTTTTCCTAATTTTGGAACTCTTTCAAAATTACTAGAAACAGACACATTCACATAGAAAAGCAAATGCATGCTAAAAGAATTTTTTTTTCAGTGTCTTTTTTCTTCAATAAAAAACTACTGGGACTTGGGGCAATGAAAATTTTCATGGGAATCAATGATCTTACCTTCTTGGTTGCCATAAGCTCTTGCTCAAGGGCATCAACTCGGCTTACAGCAGCATTAAGCATTTCCTCCTTCTCAGCTGGCATTGCTGCAGGCTTCATGCTTAGAACATTCACCTTCTCTTCCAATTCACCCATACGCTTCATGACAGTCATGTATTCGGCAACGGAGATGGCAGGACCAGACAACTGGTGGTGCTGCTCCTGGCCTTTATACATTGTGTCAGCACAGCAAACAGAGCTAGAATAGAGAGTTGCATTTGTGAGCTTCTTTGGCATGTCGCGCGATACTCTGATCATAGTGACGATGCCCATAACAAAGGCCATGAGCCCAGTGAAGATCGGACCACTAACCCCATCTGAACCCTTGCAAGCATCATCCATAGTGTAGCAACCTAATTAACAAGTTAGAACAGAAAGTTATGGACGAGTTCTTTGGATTCAAAACCCCTTGACAAGTAATTTATTGGTATTCTTTCTCTTGGGTTTCTCACTCAACTTGATGGAAAATCCATCTTGTGTGTATGGCAAGTGCTTATACAAAAATTTTGGCAGTAGTATAAAGGAAAATATGGACAAGCAGAAATATATGGATATCCTTTTTGTCGGCAATCAATATAGAGGATTATTGATATCCTCCATTCATAACGTTGTCAAAACTAAATTGGCGTATCATACAGAAAATCATGGCAGTTCTTGTCGCCATAATCAATTAATTTTGATTCCTGACCTAGATGAAACACCTTAGTGACCCAATGTAGAGTGGATCAGTGGAAACTGTGGATGAGCTGCAAATACATAGATACACACAAAAAAATAAACAAAACATATACCTTTAGAGAGCGCGAGCTTGTCATTTGCTACTGCTTTATGCCAAGTTGTGTCCACAGACTTATCAACCACTGGGATGAACTCATCATATCCATATTTACCATAGCTATTTTTGCCAATTTGAGCCTGCAAGGTAGGTTTTTAAAATATTGAGATGCTATCAAACTCTTACCAGCGATAAATAGCACTTGAGTAATAATAAAGGTGAAAGATAATCATGCTAAAATTCAATAGTCCAAAGACACTTGAAGCTTTCCAATATCCATACTACTACTTAGAAATGCATGCCTTCATCTCTGTCTATGTACATGGAAGGTGAAACAGAGATCCTTCAGCATTTCCTCAGATTCCCTAATTAAATTCTAAGAGAACAAAGAAGGCTGCAACAAGGCAACAGATATAGGTTGCAATAGAAGAAGAGTGGGTAGTAGTTGGTCCATTTCAGTCACTCTGGAATTTCCAAGCTTTCATCTACTTTCAGAAGCCCAATGGTGGGAATAGGAACTAAATTATAGTTCTAAAAATGACATGTATATTTGACAGTTTCTGAACAAAATGCAGCTTCAGACATCCCCCCGCAATCGGAATTCCAGGAAGGCACTGAGGACATTGCATTAAGAGGAACAAAGCTTCTCAAGCCTGCTAATAAATTGTCAAAGCCCAAAACATATTTTTTGTGCATTATTACCCCAAAATCTAAAACTATTTAGTGGAGAGGCCCAACTTGTATATCAAGTCATCTAACGTAGTAGAGTGAGTCAATGTTAGGGACCAACACTCACCTCATGTGTAGCCCATCTTTTGGGTGGCAGTATACACGTGCACGTGTGGCCTTTCTTTTAATGGCCATACATGGATGTATCATTAACGTCATGAGCCTAGCAGCGCTAATACCATTATAAATTATACAACCCAAAGGTAAGTGGAGAGACCCAACTGGGATATGAACTCATCCAAGGTCCCAAAGTTAGTCGATGTCCCAACAATTTCAAATCTCAGTAACACAACAAACAAAAAAGCCTGAGTGAGCTGTGGATACTTACTTCTTCGTGAACAGGAGAGGGTTGTGGATGCTGAATATACTCCCTTTGAAGTTTGGGTGAGTGAGATCGCATATCATCAGCTTCCTCCCCCTTCACAGAATCACATCCTTTGATTATATATTACGAAGAGTGAGAGAATAAAGCAAAATAATTAGCCACATAAACTTGGCTTTGCAGAATTGAATTTAAGAAGAAGGTTGATAGTTCAGCATTGAAAATATAAATAAGAGAATCTAGAGAATAAAACAGAGCATTAAGTGCGGGAGGAAGACAGGTTTCAAGATCAGTAAAGACCTTTGGGTACAGTATCTCATCCTCAGAAATTGTCTTCTCATCAGTGCTTGGTGCCTCAGTCTTTCGCGAGCATTTGGCATCACCATTTTGAACCATCTGCATACCAAGATATCAACTGGCAATATTAATACAGTATGCTATTTGATAAGAATAAGACCACTCTCAGAAAGAAATGAATGGAAGAGAGAGAAAAAAGTGCAAGATAACCTTCAATATCTGTGTGTCCTTCCATGGGCCCTTATCAGAACGCATACAGCCACCCTGATTAGCACAAGTACAAGTACCACCCAAAAATTCTGGCAGCTCACTGGTACAAAGCCAGGAAACAGAAATAGTGGTGATGTTTGATTTAAAGTAATCAGATCAATTAATCATACTACTCAAGAATCTAACAACTTATATATTACTGACTACACATTTGACGGCCATAAATTACTAAGTACAAATTCAGCAGCCAATGTTATGGATTACATTGGATAATGAGAAACCAAAATGGAAAAAGAAAATTTTGTATTACATTAACCATATAAGAGCTTACCTAGCATCAATAACTTCAAGCAATTTGCTCTGGTACTTATTCCCAAGAACCTGATGGGCAACATCCAACAACAGTTAAAGTAGAATCCTTGATCGAAACAAGCAACAGATGGAAAAGGAAAAGAATATGCTTACGTTGATCTTTGCTGTAGTTTTGGGATCAAGGAAGGTCTTAACAGTGTTCCATAAAAGTCTAAATCCAGGACCAGCATTGATGATGAACATGCGGCACAGGGTCTGCAATGGAAACAGAAATTTTCCATATCACATCATCAAAACTGTCATCTGCACTGCAGGAAAAAATTAAAAAGCGACAGCATATTAATTGAACAAAGGAAGAAATACAGTACCTCAGGATAATTATCGCCATCAATCTTCTGAATACGTGTAATAAGTTCCCTTGCTTGTTTGTTGAAATTTTTAAGTCCCTAAGACACCAATTCCTGTATTAAGCTTGGTATAGTAGGAATGTATACATGTCAAATAATATGATAATGAAGTAACTGAAATATCTCCTGAAAAGAAAATGACAAGAGATACCCACTACTTTCTTTATCTCTTTTCTAGGTTTCTTTCCCCCACCCCAAAAAAAATTGTCCTCGCAACAATTTTAGAACTATATTATCAATGCCTACAAATCAACAGTTGGGGTCTATTCCTCAAATATATTTGTAATAACAACAGAGATTATAGTCTTTCCAAAATAAATGTGACCATCCTCACATACCACTCCTTGCACATCCAGTATGGTTGTGCTCTGATCAATGTGCTTTTTTGCTGCAATAGAACAGGCTGGGAACTTAACAGCAAAGGTCCTCTCAAACTCTCGTACGTGATACTTCACATACCGATCCATGGTTGTAGCTTGCATTAGTTTGGTAGCATCAACTTTTCCCAGCTGCTCAATATAGACAGGACGTCCATCCTTATCTACTCCATGATGCCCTTGAGGATAGTGTTCTAGGACTTCATTGAGTTCTTCAAATTCAAAATCCTAAAGAATAGTGGGAAATGAGGAACATAACCATATTAGCGACAACCCTACAGTTAGATTATTCAAAGAACAGAACTCTTCACTTTTGACCACCAGTTTTACATGAATACCTCCATGATTGTGTCAGAACCAAATTCCTTCCTCCACTGGATCATGTCAGCCCACATTTGCCTTGTCTTCTCAATGTCAAATTTCCTGGCCTTCAAAAATCTGCATCATTAGATAAAAAGTTAAATGCTTACACTCAATCGAAAATAGTGAAGCAGTGCTTCTATGATTATTTATAAGGTGGTTCTAAATTTCATTTTACAATTAATAACATGAACTCTGTACAAGATCATGTTGCTTTCACTAACTTGCTATATAAGCAAAAGTAATATTACATACGTGTGTCTCTATCTATATCTGCATTTCTGTCATTCATAAACAAATGAATAAATAAATACTATTTAAAATCTTTCAATGTTCTTCCAAATTTCCACTCTATGATACTAATGTACCAAGACCATTTCTGTATCGTATGACATGTCTGAGTTCAAAGTGGTCTTAACTCGCTATAATATCATACATCAAGCCATTTTAATTAAGTATGCATTGTTGATTTTCTGTTTTATTCTCTGACGGTTTTGACAATAAAAAAAATGTCCTAATACGGTAATCCCCCCCCCCCCCCTCCCAAAAAAGAGAGAGAGAGAAACAGAGAGAGAGAATTTTTCCCTTCTTTGAAACAACCAATAACAAGTTTTGCAAACATGCATCATGCACAACAATTTCAGAGGAACATTTTTTAAAGAAAAAAAAGTCACCTAAGCATCATATGGTAATCATCATGTTTCGAGGGTAATAATTCTTCCAAGATGAGTGCTTGACGGAATGCATCAACTGCCTGCACTTCCTCTGCATCACGATCATCCTCAATGGAAATAGACATGACTCTACTGCTTCTCCTACCCCTCTTTGTCATGGAATGCCTGAACTTGGATGAGGCATTGATAGCTTTCTTTTTCAAAGACCCGATCCTAGTATTTTCCATATCTGGTTTTTCGAGACCTGCAAACAAACAATGAAAAGTAAAGGCTCAAACATTTTCGACAGTCAGATTCAACAATGCTGCATACCATTCAGACACTAAGAATCGAAAAAAATTCTCAGTAAATATACTTGGCATTCTATTGTTTCCATCAAATGTGGGATTTTGATGAAACATCCATAAGATGAAATACATTTGCAACCTTGATGCAGCGGTTAAGTTGCACTATTGCAACCTGTCGGTTGTGAGTTCAAAACTTGGAAGCAGCCTCTCCTGCGAAGCAGGGGGTAAGGCGCATACATTTGCCCTTCCCAGACCCTTCTGTAGCGGGAACCTCGTGCACTGGGACGCTCTTTCTTTTATCCATAAAATGAAATACATTACTGAATAATAATCTTTGAACTTTGCATCTTTCGAATAGCCTTCCAACTCTTATTATATTGTTGAATCTTATGTAGATCAAACCACATGTGTAGGGTGCAAGGAACTATTTAGCACATCTTAGAATGTGAAGTCAAAACCCATGAATGATAAAAACAATGATGTACATGTTAAATTTTATTATCCTTTTGTATTTAAACAGTTACATATGTCAAAAAGAAATGGAGTTTTAGTTTTACAAAAACTCATTACATGAGACAGGGATTATTGGAAACAATTTCTTACCAGACTTCACTCCAAAGTAAAAACAAATAGTTTAATACTATGGATTTGGTTATTCAATTACTTACCAGGTCTCAAGGAACGCTCGAGAGATCCAGACATTACTTCACACATGGTCATTATTAGTGAGCTTGCTCCTGTGAGACGGCTAAGGGCAGGAGAATTATACACTCATATTATGATAATAGAGTTGAAGGTCCCCGCCACCAAATGTCTGCATCGTGCACAAGGTGAACAAACATCAGAGTCCAAGATTACATTTTAATTCATAAAATGTAGTTTACAACTTGTATTTCCCCCCTGGCTAAAAAAAAAAAATTGTATTCTCCCAACTTCACTGTCAGAACCATTATTCATCTGCTATAGAAAAGGGAGGGTGGGAAAAGCAGTCACCACTTATTGCATCAGACAATAAAAAACCCCAAATCCGAGGAACAATACTCATTTGTTTAAGTAGGCTTCGGATCATACACTAGTAATCATGAAAACAGAAACAGCCCGAGACAGAATCCATAGAGATCCATAAATCGGAATTGTCTGTTTTGCACTACTGCTTACCACCGATAAAGATAATCCAAAGAAGTAGTATCACACAGAGAGATCCGGACAGCAGATATATCCATAACACAGAGAAAGAAAGAAAGAAAAAATGTATTCATCTCACCAGTCCAATGTTGAACCAGAAATACAAGAATCCAAGTTTATATTCATATAATCATACAAAGTCGCAGATAAAGAGAGTGGCCATCTTTATTTTTTCAGCAGCTCATGAATAAATATCAAAGAATCTAAAACTAAAAATTTGGTCATATTGGGGAATTCGTACGCAAAATTGAGGAAAATAAACAATCATACAATCATAGTTTTATCCAGTTTCCACAATATCTATATTCAAACAGAGGATATAGAAACTAATCATGTCAGAACGAAAAAAAATAAATTCAATGAACAAGAAGAATGTTGAAAAACGAAAGAGATACTATTCAGGTCCGAGCTGAAAACCAGAAATTGGAGCTAAGATTCAAACAAACAAAACAGAAACAATAGAAAGAGAGAGAGGGGGGTTCGGGAAAATTACCTCTGACAAAAAATGTCGAACCCTGGAGAGGAGAAACTTATAAATCACCGAATAATCCTCTCAAGGGCACCTAAGAAAACGGAGAATGGACAATGAGGACGACACGACGCTGAACCGACAACGAAGCGAGAGAGAGAGAAAAAAAACTTTTATAATTTATAGGGTTGTTTACTTTTTTGACGTAGTCACCTGCCATGTTCGTTCTCAGCTTGCTGTTCTCGGGAGAGAGAGAGAGAGCTACCGAAGCGAAATGCGAGCAAACTCCATTCAAATGTTAACAGCCTTTCCCACCAACTTTAGCTAATTCCACATTTGCACAACAACCTTTCCATTTTCCCGGCAAAGTTTCACGATACATGCCAATCCGATTTCTAAAAATAATTCTCACTACTCCTCCGCCGTTCGATGCTGTAATTTCCCATCCACCAGATCACCACTTTACAACCAACGGTTACGTACGAAACTGAATCCGAAGCGTGACATGGCGATCCTCCTTTTCTTTCCCTTCAATTAATTACCATTTAATCAATTAATAATTACTGGCCCCGATCGCATGGTGCCCCGCTGTCCAGTACGGCATGTCCGTCATTGGGGCCAAATCCTACACAGTTATGTTAATCATTCATTATATTCAATTTTTTTTTCTCCTTACTTCTTTTAAGGCAAAGGAGTAGGCGACGGCGGAGTCAAAGAGATACATTTGTTGTTGTTTTTTTTCTTTTTTAAATTTTTTTTGAGTAAACAACATTGAGAGGAATGCATGAATGAGATGGGAGTCAACCGTATCATAATCAAGGATGAAAAACTCGGGTTTCGGCCATGTTTCAATCTGGTTGAAACCAAATTTTGATCGAAATTGAGGAGTTTTTCTCATTGATGGGGAAACCTTGGTTGGAGGGGTTTCTATCAAAACATGGTCAAAAATGTCGAAATAAGGTATTATATAGACCTGGTTCAAGGTGGTTCAGCCATGTTTTGATCGAATGGTTTCGATCGAAACATGGTTGAAACTAGTCGAAACCACCAAGTTTTGGTTGAAACCCTGAATTTTTTAAAATCACCCCTTAACTCGTCTTGAAAACCTGCGAAATCAAGTTAACTCAGTGATTTCAACAAGTTTTGATCGAATTCTTTCTTCAATGATCAAAATATGAAAATTAAGAAAGGCGATGATATCATATCATTTACTCTGCCTGCCAACTCTAAGAAATTTTTTCCTTTTTTTATGGATATTTATTCATCTAATTTTTTTGGGATAAACATATTTATTCATGTATTTAATACTACGACTGTTGGATTAAATAATAATCGTAGTATTTAAGGGAATAGGTGTCCTGAAGACCTCGACAATACGTAGATCACATTATATATGAGCAGCATACCATTCCATTTCTGCCGCCGTGCGGGTTCAGCTCTCCGCCTTAGTGTGTGGTTACTTCTCCGCCATTAGTGCGTGTATTCCCTATCCCCATCACCTCCTCAACTTCTCCGTCATACCCATCGGAAGCGCTTCCGATGAAGATGCCGATGAAGTCGACGATGCCGACGATGCCGCTTTCTTTCTGCCATGCTCCCAACTCGACAGGTTCGTTGAGACAGAGGTCTACTTCTTTCAGCCCTGCTCCGTTCATTCAGTCTCTCTCTGTGTCCGCCTGTGCGGCTGGCTTCACACCGCCTCACTTCTTCTTTTCTATTTCGTTGTCCCTGTGTTGAAGGCGTTATTTGGCAATAGCTTGGGTTTGTTTAAGATGGAGGCGGCGATGGATCTGATACGAAGGATCCATCCAAAGCAAGCAGAAACGGCTCCTTAGAGCTTCTAAATCTGCTGCCTGACCACCCTACTGATCTACTCCACCTACCCCCTTTCCACATGAAGAAACGAGAGACCCACCCCCTTTCCATCTTGCTCCACCTACCCCTGCATCCACACCCTTTCCGCTCTACTCCCAACTTGGCTGCCACCGCCAATGCCCTTTACCATACCCCCACCCCTCCTCCTTCCCCGTCCCTGAAGCTCCTTGTTATGTGTTTGGTTGGGATTTTCTACCATTTCCGACAAACATTCTCTGTTATTGGTTTCTCTGTGGTCAACACCGGGGGGCTCCCAGTAAGAGGGTTTTTTTCTTTTCTTCTTATTTGTGTGCATGCAGGGTTGCCGACTCTAGTGCTGATGGCATCGAGGTTTTCGTCGGTTTGGATTTTCTAACAGTCGTTCAAACTTTACCAACCCTCTCTTATCGCCCGACGAAGCTCCACTCGTCGATCCAACAGATCCTTACAGATCTGTTCAAAAGTAGGTTGTGGTAGCATATCTGGTGGTCTACTTGCCATCAATCGAAACTCCACTTGTCGATCCATCAGAAATTTGCCTATCCGGCAAATCTGTTTGAAAGTAGGCTATGGCAGTATGTCAGTACGCGTGGGAAGTGTGACACTGTTCTACTCGGCACGTATAGGGATCCCTTTATTGGCATGTATGTACATGCACTTCAACTTTGTTGTGTTTACAGCCTGTTCTCTAGGAAAGTGTTTGTGAACCAATCCCTAGCCTGGATGATCCAGTCAATGGTATGTGAGACCGGATCACTTTCCACTCTTTGGTTTTTGATACTGTATATCCATACCTTACGTTTATCATGCTATCTATCTGTGTTATGTCTTCTGTCTTCCTTTGTTTGGCGTTGGGCACGCATGAATGAATAGCCTTACTTTTTACCCCAAAAAAAAAATTATTTATGAGCTTCATAATTTTTTATTTTTTATTTTTTTTAGTTTTTGAGATAATAACACAACTATTTATCATAAGATAATAAATTGGATGGATGGAAATTTAAATTTTGGGAATTGATAAGTCCTAGGCAATGTTTGGTATGCATTCTAGGTCGATTTTGCATTCTCGGATAATAAAAATAGATGTTTTTATCACCTGAGAATGCAAAATCGACAAAATATGCATACCAAAGACAGCCCTGATGTGTCTTGCTCACATTTCAATTTTAGTCCAAATAAATTTGGCTAGATGGCAAAGTGAAGTTTTGAAAATAGATGAATGAAGCTTATTGATATAATGGACGACTTAAATTACAATGGAATAAATATATAGGACGTGTATAATTGAATTCGAAATTAAAACTTTACGTATGATCATTTCAATCCATTTCCTATATATCTTTTTTTTTTCTTGTGGGTAAATAATTATTTCCTAGATATGTGGTGCACCTAGGTGTGGACTAAGTCGAAATAAACTCATAAAATAAAGACTTATAGGGGGTGTCCATGAAAAATTTACTTTATTTTGAATGGAAAAAGGAAGCATGTGTTGCCCATGTGCAGATTCCAATATACATCTCTTACACAATAAACAATTGATGTGCATCTAGTCAACCCAACCATTGGATGCTTATTGGGCACTCCCTAGGTGATGGATTCGCTGAAAAAAATCCCGATCCTGTGGGTCCATGTGGAATCATATGAATGATATCATTTTCCATACCCTCATTGGAGTGATTGGTATACCATTCAAAATTTTTTTGGGAATTTGACTCCAGTCCAACTGTGGTGGGAGCTGGACCGTCCAACACACGCTAAGATCTCTCCACCTGGCCAGCAATGAATCCAACGGCCTTAATTAATAAACTCTATTTTAATCCCATTTGGCTCTCTCACCAGACCAGATTTTGAAACCAAACCTCAAAACCCTCGTTCCCCTTTTATCTTCCCCCCTTTCTGGTTTTCTCCATTTTCTGTAGATGGTAGTATAGTACAGAAGAATTGTGCAATTCGACCAAAATTCATAGGGCATTCGTGTCAAACACGCTCTCTCATCTCCTTGGCCCTTCTTTTCGTTGAAACGCTCACAAAACGAAAGTCACAATTAAAGTTCTTTAGTTCTTTACTGAAATTGTTGCCCATAGTATACAGAGTTCTCATCTGTCTTCACCAAGATACAGACATACATGTTTCAAATTTATAATTCTAAGAAGTTGTAATTGATAATAAGAGAAATCCAGAACTGCAAGTTCATATGATATAAGAGAAATCCAGACAAACACTAAACGATTTGGGGAAAATTTTTTGAGTTTCAAACCCTAAAGCATTTTGGGGAAGATGAGGGCAATTTGGTTATTTTTTTTTTTAATTTTAGTGGGTTTTTATCGTAAGGAAATTTGATTCCCTAAAACTAACGTCTAACCTTCAAATTAACGGATTGGACCAAAATGCTACACTGTTTTGAAAATAAGGGGAAATTTACAATTAAAAAAGTTATAAAGAAACATTTGAACAAATAAACATTTTCAGGGGGCAATTGTAAAAAACCCAAAAAAAAACCCTAAAGGCCTAAACCATTTCTTCTCGTTCAGCTTCTAATAACAAAAGAGAAGAAATGGTTTAGGGTTTGATTTTCTTTTCAAACCCTACACTCCAGAGTAAACACAAATCTTTCCACAACCAGAGAAATGATAAGGAGATTAAAAAGAGAAGAAAACACATTAATGGCCTTGAAGATGATATATAAGAAGTGTTATGAAAGAGAAGCTAGAAAGGACTAATAAAAATTTTCAGAACAGTACATGAAATTGGTTGCAGAAGTACCAATCTTAGGGAAGACTGCATATGCCATATGTTGATTTGACGGTCCTGAATCTGATACACCGATCTCTCCAACTCTATGACTTGCCATGCAAAAACTTCTTCTAAACCATCTTACAGGAAATTGCAGAACCAATTAAGAGGCGGCGGAGGTGGTAGAAAGGGGAGAAGAAGAACAGAAAAGAATAAAAAATTTGAATGTTCACCTATTTCCACCCCAAACCCATATAAAACCTCAAAGCATGCTTGCTATGTTTCAAGCAGAGAATAAGAAAGAAGGGGGTGTGAATTCAAAATCTCATCACTTTTGTTCCCTTTGAAACCTCAGAGCAAGTCCTCTTCTACAGCAAAACCCAACAAAAAGATGACAAACCCTAAACCATTTCTTCTTTGAAAGATTTGTGTTTATCCTGGAGTTTACGGTTTGAAAAGAAAATCAAATCCTAAACCATTTCTTCTCTTCTGTTACTTGAAGCTGAACGAGAAGGAATGGTTTAGGGTTTGATTTTTTTTGGGGGGTTCAGATTTAGGTTTGATTTTCAGTTTCAAGATGAGGGTAATTTGATCACTTTACTTTTTAATTTTAATGGTTTTTTTAATCACAAGGGCATTTTGATCATTAAATTCTCTAAAAGACTAAAACTAACGTCTAACCTAAAGAAAATTTGCAATTTGAAAAGTTGTAGAAATACATTTGAACAAATGGGCATTTTCAGGGGCATTTATAACCCCCAAAAAAACAAAGGCACGTAGGATTTGGTTACCTTCCAGCTGTCATTTTAAGGGCTGTCTGCCAAAAATTTGGTATGTTGTGGATGCAAATTCATGGTGGTTTGAGTAGTAGTAGAAGTAGGGGTGGATGTTCCTGAGAGAATCTTTTCTGTTGGTAAGGAAGACGCCGTAGACATCATCCTCGACTGGTCTGCAGGACGAGGTAGAACGGCATTCCTCTCCACTGGTTCAGTGGTTCTTCCTCGTTTCTCTGTTCTAATTAACGGGTCTCCACTCCAAAACACATACAACGGAACAAGATTACAGAGAGTGAGATAGAAAGATTTAAAAATGGGGTTGGTGGCTGAGGTGACCGGATTGAAGTCTATAGAGTTTGGAACGGTAGAAATTTTGTGAGAGGATCTCCATTGGAACTCTTTCTGATGCTACTACGATACTTTGATTATTGAAATACGGTTCGTTCTGCTTGTTATGGGAGACAGCGATCCGTTTCGACTTGAGGAGACGGCCATGATTTTCTCAAGAATCTCACTCAGACTCAGGACTCAGCAGAGAGGAAGAGAGAAAGAAAAGGAAATTTTACTGGCGTCTTGCCTCAGAAAGATTGAAGTCCTCGAGCTGAGCGGAAGAAGTAAAGAAGTTGAGGGTATCTGGAGATGGTTATTAGATATCAGATTTGTCTCTTCCTCTCTCAAGAACTCTTATTCAATTTCAACTTTTCTCTAAAACGGAACGAAAATAGTTAGCAGGTTCGGCAAACGGAAGCTCGAGGACGGAGAAGATGAGGACCGAGTAACCCGACCGACCTTGTGTGATTCGGGTTTATAAACATGACGAACGGGTCGGGTGCTTAAACCCAGCGTCTCTGCCTAATTCCTACACTAATAAACCATTGCGATTCGACAACAGTAGGCAATAGGCACTGGGCGCCGCAACAACACGCCTAAACCCTTAGGTGCCTGCAACTACTGCTTTCTGCTTTGGTTCTTGTGGAATCTCGCCTTCTGGAGTTTGATTTGTTCAACGATGGCGGCTGCTTCTTTTGCCATTCAGTCTCCTTCGTTTCCAAAAGGTATACAGTACCGTTCAAACCATGTAATCTCGAAACCTTCAGTTACCTTCAGATATTATACGCAGTCACTTACAGTAAGGTCTGCTGTGTCGGAGAACCGTAGTACCGTCACCGCCGAGCCAAAGGAGAAGAAATTCCAGCACAGCTTCAGTAAGTCTGGTGACGGGTTTCTTCACTGCGAGGGCCTGAACGTTCAAGATATATTGGATTCGGTGGAGAAGAGGCCGTTTTACCTCTACAGTAAGCCCCAAATTACCCGAAACTTCGAAGCATATCGGGAAGCGTTGAATGGCTTGAGATCGATTATCGGTTATGCAGTCAAAGCCAATAATAACCTGAAAATTCTTGAGCATTTGAGACGATTGGGTTGCGGTGCCGTGCTAGTCAGCGGGAATGAGCTGAAATTGGCGCTTCGCGCAGGGTTTGATCCAGCAAGGTGAAAAGCTCCTTTGTTTTTATATTATTTTTTAGGCTAGCCAACCCTAGGATAGGGTTCATCTGAACGTAAACAAATAAAAATGAATTTTAACTGTTTTTTACCATTGTTGAGTGACTGAGTTCTCATTGGGCGGATCCTGAAATATGTTTGGCCCTATCCCCCCCCCCCTCCCTTCTTTCCCTCCCCTTGTTTGCATCTACTTTGTCTCAAAAAATACCATCAAACCCGTGCATTAATACGTTGTTTTTTCTTTAAATTCTTTTAAGAAAAATGCATAAAGAAAAACTCAAGGATTGCCAGTGGGAGTACTTTCCGAACATTTGAATTCGTAGCGCAACCCCTGAGCTATGGGGCGCAGGATCCTCAGTTTCAAGAATTTTACTTTTGGTTAACGAGAAGGGAGACGTAAGACTTTTAAGTTTTAACTTTAATCCTCTGTGTCCCATTTTCGAGCCCAATACTCCCCAGATTCCCTTTCTTCCCACCCTTCCCATATTTTGTATTCTGCTAATGGGGCAAACTCTAAAGCCTTTTGGACTTTGTAACCGTTGTTTACTTGTCCAAGTCTCCTGTTTTAGGGGCTTTTATAAGTACTTCCTTTCATCCGAGTCAATAGAGAGACCACTCTAGTTGGGACTTGGAGGCTGGTTGCGGTGGGGTCAAAGTTGTTAAACTCGGAATCGGGTCCAGTTGATTCCGATCTGAATTGGCCGGAATTGGAATCGGCCTTGGCTGATTCCAATCCGAATTGGCCTATTCAAATGATATGATCCGTGGGTGGGGTAAATTATCAATGCCATTGAAGGTGTATTATGACAGATTGGAAAAATTAGTTTTCATTAATAGAAGAATTTTAGTCAAGTTTATTGTAGCTTTTGCCAAGGCTCCTCAGGTAGGTTCAGGAATTGCAGTAACTATGTTGCTGGGGCTACATTTTATCATCCGGAGGTGCCCAAAGATTGTGTTCTCTCACTCTCTCTCCCCCACCCTTTGATTGTAATCTTAGTTTTAGCCTTGTGCAAGAGGACTTTAATAGAGAACTCTGGTCTGTTATATCATCAGAGAATTGAATGTCGAGTTATTGGCTTGCATTTTGACCCGGATGGTCCTTAAATTTCACATCTGTGCAAGCTTGGTTATTCTTATTTATGAGGTCTTCCCTGCTCTGGTAGTTTGTTCTCAAATTGACAGGTACAATGATCCTCTAAAGGTCCATAAAAAAAGGGAGAGGGCAAAGAAAAAAAGGGGGGGGGGAATTAATGTCTAGATTACATTTGATTTTTTTTTTCTGTTCTTCTTAAAGATTGTTGTTTAAACTTGATGAAAAGAGAATTTTAAAATAAGGAGCGGAGAGTTGGTGCCTCATGTCTCCCCGGTTCCCTGGGTCCCATTTTTTATCTAATGGTAGTGTTGGAATGAAATGTTGGTGAGTAATTTCTAATCCAAAGCTCAATAGACCTTTCCCTTTGTATTTTCAGCCTTCTGTTTGTTCAGTTTGTGTCCATTTTATCAGAAGGCTAACTTTTCAACCGTGTGGCTTTATGACTAGGTAGTGATGCGGACATATCCTTAAAAGTTGAACTCCAACTAGGCTATTGCATCCAAATACTTTGTCTTCAAATAATGACCCCTAGATGGTTTCCAAGGGAAACTAGCACTCAAAATGTCCATTAGGAAACTCCATTGAAAATTCGATTCCCATTAAACTTGGTTATAGTGGTTAAAAGGTGCTGTGGAATGCACTTTCTCGGAATGAATCGAGATTGATTGGATAGTTACGGATTAAATTAACATTGGATATCTGGACATTCCCCTGAAATTTAATGGTTCTGACAGGCCTGTGAGTAGACACACAGGCAATTTTGCTGATTGTAACTTAATATTTACTAAAGTTGTCATGGCAAGTTCTTAAGAATTCGTACATTGCTCTTGTTTTCATCAACTACTCTCCTGTAGGTTAATTTCTCCCATTTATATTTTGAAACTCAGGTGTATATTTAATGGTAATGGGAAGCTCTTGGAGGACCTGGTACTGGCTGCCCAAGAAGGAGTTTTTATTAATGTGGACAGTGAATTTGATTTGGAAAATATTGTGTTAGCAGCTAGAACTGCTGGAAAGAAGGTCAATGTTTTGCTTCGGATCAATCCTGATGTTGATCCTCAGGTGCATTCACCGTCATTTTCAATGCATTATTCTTTTTCTATAGGTGTCATGGTGCATATAGAAAACTGAATCCAGAACTAAAATAGATTACTTTGAGAACCTGTTTAAGTGAATCTACTTGCTCAGTACTGAAGAGCTTGACGAACTTCTCAAACTTTACTTTTGGTGACTTGTGTTGGGCTCTTTATCAAGTCTTTCTGGAGCTTCTGAGCAATGAGGATCAAACTAAGCTTGCTCTGTGATTGCTGGAGACCTGTTATTACTTTGTAATTGAGTAAGTAGTGTTAGTAAACTCACTCTAGATCTCATTTTTTTTTATTCTTAAAATTTTCCTTAGGTTCATCCTTACGTTGCTACGGGGAATAAAAACTCCAAATTTGGTATTAGAAATGAGAAGCTGCAATGGTTTTTGGATGCTGTGAAGGCACATCCTTTGGAGCTGAAGCTTGTGGGGGTCCATTGCCATCTTGGATCTACCATTACCAAGGTAAATCAATGATTTTGGTCTCTTTTGTTTTTTAATACCTGGATATTAATTATTTTTCTATTACTATTTCTTTTTCATTCATCTGCCTATCTTGAAATCTGTTGACATTGTGAGTTTCAGTTCTGTAATGTTTTGTTTTTGAACTTGCTTTACATGACAAACATCTGAAATCCAAAAATTTGTTTGTTTTTTAGGGAAAGTTAGGGGAAAAGATTTAGCTGCTGTTTTTGTTGTTGTTTGTAATCTGCCTATGTAGGGCTGAGATCTATGTTATAAGGTTGTTTAAATTTTGAAAACATTAATTTTTTTCTTCTCACTTTGATGCACTTACCGACCTCATTATGGGTTTATAGGGATTTGTTTACTGTTTGGGGGGGTTGTTTTTGTCAATTATTGTTGTTTTCGCGGTTAGCACTTGTTGGGTTAAGTCAAGAAGTTGAGTATGATTCAAACTCTACCTCGAAAGTAAAATATGATTAGTAATGATTTATTTTCCCTAAAACATGAATGTAATCCATCATTGAATAAGATTGAATGAATAAAGTTTGGTTTGAGTTGCGTAACTTGGAGCGAAGAGTGGCCGTGGTTCTTCTTCCTCTTCCCTCTTCGATCCAGTCATCTTCTTTCTCAGGTGAGTTCTCCTTGGCTTTCCTTCTTCTGTAATTAGCTTTCTCATTCTTACATTTCCCTTCCAGCTTTCTTCTTTCTATTTTCCTTTGAGATCCTGGTATTCTACATACAGTATCTGTTCAGCGGTATTGGCAGTTACCAATGTGGCTACATCAAACTCCTTCAACCCTTTTCCTTTCCTTCTCAGGTTGTGGGAATAAATACCTTGCCCTAGGACGATTCAAACCGTAGAGTTTCAATCCCAACCAAATTTCCTGCTGTGAGATTGAAATCAGCAACCAGGTTGGGCTCTTCTAGTTCTGCCAGTTTCTGTTTCAGACAATTATTTTTAAACTAATAGCTGCTTTGAGATTGAAATCAGCAACCAGGTTGGGCTCTTCTAGTTCTGCCAGTTTCTGTTTCAGACAATTATTTTTAAACCAATAGCTGCTTTCTGGAATCATTGTTGGTTGATCTTAAGAGGGTTAGGTAGTAAGAATCTATGTTTGAAATCTTATCTTGTTAAGAGTTGAACCAAGAGAGTTCTCTCAATTGAAACCGAAGCAGCTCACTGCTGGTTACATTCCCCATGGTGAGGTTGAAGATGAACAGTCCCTTAAATTATAAATAAGGACTGATAGGTAGTAAGAATCTATGTTTGATATCTTATCTTGTTAAGAGTTGAACCAAGAGAGTTCTCTCAATTGAAACCGAAGCAGCTCACTGCTGGTTACATTCCCCATGGTGAGGTTGAAGATGAACAGTCTCTTAAATTATAAATAAGGACTGAACTCATCATAGTTGCACAAAGCCCCTATCTTCTAACTTTAGCTCTTTCTTAGTTCTACTTCATTTTAAATACCAGAAAACTCCTTGTCAAGTTCTTTTTACAGTTTAGCCATAGGGTCCTTTATTCCTTCCAAAGGGTCTTGAACTGTGCTGTGAATTTACAAATTTGCCACTATTCATATAATTTGAGTTTCTCTTTTTGAATGGGCCTATAACAACCCGAAAGTAGGGTTCTAGAACCTGGGGTTCATCACACCAGCCAAATCCGTTTTTTGCTAAGATCATTCCTTGATAGGCATAGCTATCTTATCTTCTTTATTTTTTTTGTGCCTCTTATAAGTTCCCACAATTGCATTGGCTTCTATCTCCATCGTTGCTAGTCTTGTTATTCATTCAACATTCATGTCCCAGCTTCGCTCATGTCCATGTATAAAACTCAAGTAATTCAACTATGCCTTTTTCCCAACTAAATGGACCAGCTACATTATCCTGTTTCACAATGCGATTCTGTTTAAAGCATATTTATTTTTAAATCTAAGATCTCCTTATCTTTTGTCACTACTGCTTCCGAGGTAATCTTCGGCCTATCCTTGTTCTTTTAGCTCCTCTAATTTGCAAACTACTACTCCTCCTTACTGTTGCATTCCATGGCCTCCACTATATATGCCCGAACCACCTCACGACTTCAAAGGACTCTCCTTAAACTTGTCACCTATTGTGGCACACCCCTAAATCACCTATAATGTGTTAATTATTATTTTTTAGTTGTTTTTTTCTTTTCTGGTTTTACCACTCATCCACCTCAATGTCCTCATTTTAGCTACATTTGTTTTATTTATGTTTTGTTTGTTTGTTGCCAACACTCTGGCCCATACAGCATAACTGGTCTTATGGGTGTCCTATACAATTGTCCTTGACTTTTAGTAGACTGTTATGATCACATAAAACTCCAAAAGAATTCCTCTATTACATCCACCTTGCCTTAATTTATGAGCAACATCTTTCCCAGTTTCGCTTTCTTTATTACGATGGAGCCTATATATAAAAAGCTCTCACTTTGGGGAATCTACCTATCATCAATCCTTACCGAGCCATTTTCACTATGGTGTATCTTCCTATCATCGGTCCTAAGTCCTAACCAAACTATTTTCACTCCTATTTTACTAGGTTGTACTCAATATATACATTTTTAGTTTGGCTTATTTTAAAACCTTTGAATCTAAAGCATCCCTCCATGTTTCTAGCTTGGCTTTTATTATCTCCACCTTACTTTTCAGCCACCAAATCTATATCATCAGAATGAAATGTGCAATGTGAGAAATTTTATATATAATGCAATTCCAAATAGCTGGAAAGGACCCAATATTTAGGATTTTGCTTGTGATTTTGGTTTTCTAGTGCTGAGAAATTTGTTTAACTGGCTATTGGATATTACTTGAGTTTACATCTCTCTCTCTCTCTCTCCCCCCCCCCCCCCCTTGATCCAGAGAGATTCACATTCTCCTTTTCTACTCCTTGATCTTGTGTGCTTTTCATTTTTTGTCATCTGCATTTACATTATTCTGCACATGTATGGATTTCTAGGTTTCTTTTTTGCCTTTGTGCTTTTTCTCAGTTTAAATATATTTCAGGTGGACATATTCAGGGATGCTGCAATCCTTATGGTGGGCTTCATTGACCAAATCCGAGCCCAAGGCTTTGAAATTGAATACCTCAACATTGGAGGTGGTCTTGGAATAGATTATCTTCACACTGGTGCTGTCCTTCCAACACCCATGGATCTCATCAACACTGTGAGCCCCATCGTTTCTTGTTCTATAATGTAACATGTGAACAATGTCTGTGTGTGTGTGTGTGTGTGTGTGTATTTATAATTAGGATAGATAATGTATGTGTTGAATTTGTACATGCACACCATGCATATGTTCATTATTCTTTGACAGATGAAAGTTGGCATGGAGTGTAGAAGATGGCACCTCTTGATATATGGATACTAAAGTTAGTTCCTTGAAATCTGAGGATGGTCCTTATGCAGCATAACCTAGGGTTATGAATTTATAAGGCTGAACTGCGAGGAATGGTGTTGGGGAATAGGGTAGGTTTTAATAGGTTTCCAAGAAGAAAAAAAAGGGCGTACCTAGTGCATGATGCTCCCGCCACTGCGGGGTCTGGGGAGGGTCATAATGTACGCAGCCTTACCCCTGTTTTCACAGAGAGGCTGTTTCCAAGAAATAGAATAAATTAGAGGAAAGGATAAAAACAAGCACTGTCACTGCACTCTGAAGATTACCATTAACAGTAACCTAGGACAATATTGAATGATAGAAATCAGAGAATGGTAGCAGGCATTGATAGAAGAAGTGATGTAGCCTAGGTGAAATAAATCTCACTTAGGACCAGGTTCTGTTTTAGGGTTGGCCGAATGGGCAGTTTAGGGTACCTAGGGCAAAATTAGGGTTAGGAATGGGAGATTGAGTTAGGGTTTTATTGGGTAATGGTCTGCAGAATTTTAGGAGTCTATTAGAATAGGTTTTAATGAGGTTTGATTAAGAAATAGAAATTCAGAAATATTAGGGTTAGGGTTTTGGGTTTTCAGATTTAGGATCTAAGCTGAAACCAGGGTTTAGAAGCAGATTTAGGGGCTGGGCTTTAGGTCGAGTTTTCCTAGCAGGGAGGGGGTGGTTCGGCTGGACTTTGGTGGGGTTTTGATGGCTGGTTAGGTCTAGGCAGATTTTAGGGTTTCTGGGTTTTTATGTTGAGGGAGGGATTTAGGGTTTGTAGTGGATAGGTGAGGCTGCAACTGAGATCGAGTGGGAGGGTTACTATGATGGACCTGTGGTTAGGTTTTGAGTGTAATCTGATGAGGGAATAGGGCTGTGATGAATGTAGATGAAGCTAGGGTTTGGGGAAGTCGATTAGGTTAGATGGAAGTAAGAAGAAGAGATGATAAAGTTGCAGGAAATTGTAACTCTTACTGGAATTGCAGAATTTCAGCAGCAGCAACCTTGAAGAACTTGAAGGAAGAAGAAGACGAACCTCCCGATCTGCAAGATGCAAGGAGTCGCTGGATTTCTCCAACCCTAGCCCTTGATATAACTCACAAGGGGTCTTGATATGACACACAAGACAGAGAAGCAGCAGCAGTCATGGCGGCAGCAACAAGAAGAAACAAAATTTCAAAACATAATAGGTGGGGGAGCCTCCCACGATTCTACTATTTATAATAATAAAGGGGGGCCAAAAGGCCTTACAAATAATCAATCTAAAGCAATCCTAATCAGATTAGGAGTTGGGATTCCTAATCTGAATCCTAATTATAAAACATAGAATAGACTTATACTCTAAATAGAAGTATAAGTTTAAACAACTAAAACAAATAAAATAAAATACTAATCCCTCTAAAATCGTGGAGGGGAACTAAGAAGATAAACCATGAAAAAGACTGTTTTAACCCTAGGCTAAAAGAACAAACAAATAAAAAGGCTCCAACGAATAATCAAAGAACAGCCAAATTAATCATGGTTTCGGCTTCTGCATCAAGAAGAAGAGGAAATGTCTTCAGTTGATGCTGAAACCTTAAGTAGCCAAAATCACTTAACTAAAACTCAACTTTATTCCATTAACTCGTATAGCCACTTAGCCAGAGGGTAGGGTACGTATCATTAAGTATAATTCTCAAAATATGATTCCTACTGCGACTAGAACTTCCCTGATCCTAATCTACTTATTTGACCAGTAATGGACTGAAAGAGCATAAACCAACTCCTAAACTGACTAGGAATTAAAGATTAGTACACCTTAAGAAATGCTAATGAAACTAGGAACAAAAAACCTATTGTACTTTCAAACTTCTAATGCTACTGGGGAATACTTAAAATTCGTGTTCGTCTACCCTGCTTGGATTAACTTTGGGCTTTTCCAATTGAGCCCATTACCGCCAAAACATAAAAAACATAGGCCCATAACCATCTAATATTAAAACAGGGCCCTATTCTTGGCATGTGACTGCATCAGATCCTTAGCCTACATGCAGTACTAGACTGATATTGAATTTGCATTATCTGGGTCCCACAAGAAGTGGACTCTAACTGGAGCCATGCTGAGATGGACTGAGGTGAACTTAGGGGAAGGTCAATTATATCCCTTGGGTGCACTCTGGTGGCTAAAGTCTTAGCCCAAGCTGTTGGCTTTGTACCCAGCTGAGCTGAATTGTGTCAGGTCCATCTGAACTTTGGAAGATTGTGCTGTTCATTTTTTTTGTTATGTTGGAATGGTAGGAAATTACTGGTAACACTGTTGTCAAATATCCAACAAGAGAGACCATAGGAAAAGGAGATCTTGTTTCCTGGATTAGCAGATGAGGAATGACTTCTTCGATGGCCCAAATTTTAACCATTGTTATCTATCATAATCAATCCTGTCCATTGAGCATTTTGGTGTATATCACGGATAACGGGAGGTATGGTTTGGGAATTTATAGAGAAGTTTTCTTAATACGTTGGATGTATATATACCAAGGTTCGGGATTTTGGTTCCGACCCTGGTTGAAACAGAAATTCGACCAAAATCTGCATGTTTCGGTGCCATTTTGTTTGGCCATTTACTCAAATGGCCATATTTTGGCCCGGAACTTAAAGAAACCCCAATTAAGTATCTCTAAACGTATTTGGACCTTTAAATTGTAAGAACACACAAAATAGTAGTTTGGTTTCATACCCTAGGTTGGTATTGTATGACGTACTCTGCTGTATACTTTCTCAAATATAGACTATTCTCGACATGTTTAATATTAGAATATACAAAATTCAATGTAAACAACTAAATTATAAATTAGAAATGAAGAAAAACATTTAATATTACACAATGTTAAAGTGTTACAAGAATAAGCACAAGTGTACAAGTGTTACAAGTAGTCAATTACAAGTGTACAACCAAGGTTAAAACACCCCAACGAAACCGTTTAATGTAGAACTGTATTTGAATGCTCAAAATAGTGCCTAAATAGGATATTTTCTCAGAGAATAAGTTCATTAGGAGATTTCAAATAACAGCAAATCAGATGGTCAGAATAACTCCAAATTCAAATCGAATCTAGCAAATCAGTAGTAGAACAACTGCTGAAAATTACATTATCTAATGGACAGATCTGAAATTTGGGACCAATCCTAGTTGACCTAGGAGAAGGACAAATCAGTACTTTGACTAATCAAAATAAACTTCAGAAATCAAAACTAAATTGTCCAATCGATTCTGTATATGGGTTGTAAATCTCTGCAGAAAAGGGTCATAAATCAGCATTCAAATTGGCTTAATAATGAACAGAATACCAGTCAAGAGCAGAATTGGAAAAGTAAATATATGTCCAGATAAGCGGGTCTGATCTGGGAAGAATTCTGATCGAGTTCTTCTAGGATTGAAGAACAACTGCTCAAAATCTGGACAGATTCTAATGGCCGGATTGCTCTAATCAAAATTCACGCAAAAAAAGACTTGCATATGAATTCCTGACCAGATCAGGAATTGCAGAAAATCTTTTATGTAGACCCAGTCCACAAGAGGATCGCAAACTTCAGGTCTAGCAACAGTAAATACTTCGATCGGTTCTTAGATTTGCAGGAAATTTCAGAACCAAAAAAAAAAAAAGAGAAATTGAAGAACGGAAGAGGAAGATAAGGAAGTCTCTCTCAGACTAGGGTCTCTCACCCACGGTTTCTCACCATATTTTTGGTCTCTCATCTATGGCATCTCACCATATTCTCTCACAGAGCAAAGCACAAAGCTATGTCTTTTTTCTTCTCAATCTCATTAATCAAATTCGTGTACAAGGCTGTAGCCCCTTACAACTTATATAAGAGACTCCAAAAGAAAGACCTAACCCAATCTTGAACTAATAAGGTAACGTAAACTGACTAGGATACTAAAATATTGAAAGCAAGAGACTCAAAATAGGACTCTAACTAAACTAATGAAGTAAACCCCTTTTCGTACTTTCTAATTTCTACCCATATTTTAGGCCCATTAAAGTGACCAATTACAAAGAAAATCCATGGGATCAAAGGCCCAACACCCCTAACCTAACCCGAAGCTTATTTCCATTAAAATAAGCCCTTTAGGTGACTTAGCTGCATCAATTTCAGAACAGTACTTGTTAATGGAGAGAAAATGGAGGAAAAAGAAGACAACTAAAGAAAACACTCGAGCTTCACACTGCAACATGGTTTGGAAGGATCGAACACAAGGAACCTTGATCCAACATGATGAGCACATTTATGTGTGAAATCTTAGGGCCATAAAACATGCATTTTTTATACTTGGAACGGAGCTACTCCAGGTTTTTGTTTGTGTTTTCAGGTTTTAGGTAAATTCTTGTGAAAATGGAGCAAATGATGCTAAGGAGCCGTTTTTAAGTTGTTTAGTGGTGTTTGGCAGTAGCCGGAAGCCCCCAAGAGTTGAGAAAATCAAGTTTGGATTGAGCACTGAAAGAATCACGTCAATTAGTCAAATTTGAACGTGAGTACAGTGGGCCCCTTAGCATAATTTTGAGGTATTAATAGTATGGATGCGTAGCCCGTCGAGTCAGCTTTGCAACGGTTCAAACGACACTTGATTCCGAGTTGAAACGAAGAAGTTACGGCCGTTTCCGTAACAACGTGCGAAATGGCATTCCACTGTTTTCAATTTTTATGATAGGGGTTTGTTTGTAATTATCGAAAATCGGCCGGGACAAAGTAAAGCGAAAGTTTGGATTCGAGGGGCCGTAGTGCAATTATCATAAGTTATCTTTTCTGTTAGCCGAAAGATTCCATTTGGAAGGCTCTGGAGTAGTCCAACTTCAACTTGAGATATCTTGGGCTCCCGAACTCCAAATTGGATGAAATTTGGGTCTATTTTGGGTGATTTTTCGCAAGGAATGCAACAGTGAGGCCTATATAAGCACCCAATGCTCCACATTTTTTGGAGGACAGCATGGGTATTTTATTTATTTTTTAGTTGAATCCTAGTCATCACTCTCTCTCTTCTCCAACTCTCCAAGGATATTTTACAGATTTGACTATGGATAGATTGTTTTTGGAGAAGATTCCCTTATCCTTGGAAGGTTGAAAAATCAAAGATGGCTTGATCATATTACTTGGAAAAGACTCCTTCAAAGAAAAGGAAGCACAAGAATAGAAATAGAAAGTCACTTTTTGGAAAATAGAAGGTTTTTGTAGTTAAGATTTTTATCTCTCCCTCTTTTCTTTTTTTCTTTTTTTCTTGGGGTTCAAGCTTTTTGTAAAGGAAGGAGAAGAGAATATTTCTCCTACCTCTTCTCTCTTCTTTTCTCCTTGTCCTATCAATACCCATGCTTTGGGGTTGTAATAAGTAAATAATTTTTAGGTTAGTTTTAGTTCAGTTTTTTTTAATGAATTTTTCTTCTTCTTCTCCTTCTAATTTTTGGCTTTTCTAGTTCTAGTTTGATTTTATGAGTTTGATTCCATGGTGGTAATAATTTTATGCTTTCAATTACTGTTTTCAATATAGTTGTAATCTCTTAATTCTAGTTTAGTTTTAAAGTTTTCTAGTTTAAGTTCCTAAGTTTGTGAGAAGACTTGGAGATTTAGAAATGGAAGCCATGCAAGGATTATTCAAGTTTTTCAAGTTTCATCAAATTACATTCATGCAAAGCTTAATTAATTCATGCACTTTCAACTTTGGTAGAAGGGAGTATCAATTTCTTGTTTTTATTTTTATGTTCTTCTTCTTCTTAACCTCTTAATTCTTCTAGTTTCTAATTTCTTCTTCTTATTCTCTACCTCTTTCTTCTTCTATTATTTTTATTTTATTAGTATTCCCACCACCCTCTATTCAATCCATTCTAGTAGGACTCTCATTCTCCACTTTTTATTTTATTTCTCATTCCTTACCTCTCTAATTCAATCATGCTTTTAGGATTTTATTTTTTATTCACTATCATTATCATGCATTATGTTAGGATTTTAATTTAATTATTTCTGTTTTAATTTCAGATTTGGTAGCGCAATTTCAAGTGTGTTAGAAGAAACAAGCAATTTCAATCCGGTTCAAGCACCTTCGGGTTTTACCTCTCTAATCTCTTAGTCTCATTCTTCCTCTTCTTCTTCTTTTATTTTATTTTTATGTGGTTGTGGTGTATTGTCTGTGATTTATTCCTTCCAATCCGCATTAGTATTGATAGGTTAGATGGATATGTGTTAGGACGTCAATTCAATTCGTTAGATGCATAATTTCGCTAGATGCTTGTGAGTTATGATACGTTAGTTTAATTATCATTTGTTTAATTCCACACTTTAATTAATTTGGTTCACTTTGCCAATCTTAATGTGAGTAAGATAGAGTGGCGTAAATCTCCTTGAGTTCGATCCGTAGCTACGATTGATCCGTACGCTTGCGGTTATTATTTCTTGCAAACAAGTTTTTTGGTTCCACCTTTCTTAGGCAACGGCGCCAAAAACTTGTTTGCAAGAAATAATAACCGCAAGTGTATGGATCAATCGTAGCTACGGGTCGAACTCAAGGAGATGTACGCCACTTTATTTTACTCACTTAGAAGCAATGCAAAGTGAACCAAATTAATTAAAGTGGTAGACTAAACTAATGATAATTAAATTAACGCATCCTAACTCACAAGCATCTAGTGAAATTACGCATTTAAAGAATTGAATTGGCATCCTAACATATATCCATCTAACCTATCAATACTAACGCTGATTGGAAGGAATAAATCGCAACCACACACCACAACCACATAAAAAAAAAAAGCAAAGGATGAAGAAGGCTAAGAGATGAGAGAGGGAGAGTGAGACTACGAGATTGGAGATGTAAAACCCGAAGGTGTTTGAACCGGATTGAAATTGTTTGCTTCTCACATTTGAAATGGCGCTACCAAATCTGAAATTAAAACAAAAATAATTAAATTAAAATCCTACCATAATGCATAATGATAATAGTAACTAAAAAATAAAATCCTAAAAGCATGATTGAATTAGAGAATGAGAATGAAAATAAAAATATTGGAGAATGAAAATTCCTAATAGAATGGAGGGATTAATGGAGATGAGAATACTAATAAAATAAAACTAATAGAAGCAGAAAGAGGTACAGAATAAGAAGAAAAAATTAGAAACTAGAAGAATTAAGAGGTTAAGAAGAACATAAAAATAAAAATAAGAACTTGATACTCCCTTCTACCAAAATTGAAAGTGCATGAATTAACTAGGTCTTGCATGAATGTAATTTGATGAAGCTTGAACATTTGAATAATCCTTGCATGGCTTCCTCTTCTAAATCTTCTCACTAGAATTAGAAGCCTAGACTAGAAAGCTTTAAAACTAAACTAGAATTAAAATATTACAACCAAATTGAAGACATAAATTAAAATTAAAGCATGAATTAAACCTATTACAACCATTAAACTAAGCTCATAAATCAAACTAGAAAACTTAAAAAGCCAAAAATTGGAAGAAGAAGAGAGAAATTTCATTAAGGAATTGAACAAGTTTACAAGAGAGAACTATGGGGTATTTATAGGGGGAAGAGGAGAAACGAAGAGAGAAGAGGTAGGAGAAATATTCCCTAAGAGAAGAGAATATTCTCTTCTCCTTTCTCCTTTACATTACTTGAATCCTAAGAAAAATTAGAAAGAGGGAGAGATAAAAATCTTAGATACAAAAACCTTCTATTTTTCAAAAAGTGACTTTTTATTTCTATGCTTGTGCTTCCTTTTCTTTGCAGGAGTTTTATCCAAGTAATATGATCAAGGTATCTTTGACTTTTCAACCTTCCAAGGATAAGGGAATCTTCTCCAAAAGCAATCTATCCATAGTCAAATCCCTAAAATATCCTTGGAGAGTTGGAGGAGAGAGAGAGTGATGACTAGGATTCCACTCAAGAATAAATAAAATACCCATGCTGTCCTCCAGAAAACGTGGAGCAGGGGGTGCTTATATAGGCTTCACTATTGCATTCCTTGTGAAAAATCACCCAATATAGACCCAAATTTCGTTCAGTTTGGAGTTCGGGAGCCCAAGATATCTCAAGTTGAAGTTGGACTGCTCCAGAGCCTTCCAAATGGAATCTTTCAGCTAATAGAAAAAATAACTTCTGATAATTGCACTACGGCCCCTTGAATCCAAACTTCCATTTTATTTTGTCCCCGATCGATTTTCGATAATTACAAACAAACCCCTATCATAAAAATTGAAAACAGTGGCATGCTATTTTCGCGCATCGTTATGGAAACGGCCGTAACTTCTTCGTTTCAATTCGGAATCAAGTGTCGTTTGAACCGTTGCGAAGCTGACTCGACGTGCTACACATCCCTACTATTAACACCTCAAAATTATGCTAAGGGGCCCACTGTACTCACGTTCAAATTTGACTAATTGACGTGATTCTTTCAGTGCTTAATCCAAACTTGATTTTCTCGACTCCTGGGCACTTCCGGCTACTACCAAACACCACTAAACAGCTTAAAAATGACTCCTTAGTATCATTTGCTCCATTTTCACAAGAATTCACCTAAAACCTGAAAACACAAACAAAAACCTCGAGGAGTTTTGTTCCAAGTATAAAAAATGCATGCTTTATGGCCCTAAGATTTCACATATAAATGTGCTTATTAGATTCCCCCACACTTGAACGTTACTTGTTCTCAAGTAAAAAAAAAAACTAATCTAGAATGCAGAAAATCCTAACTCACTTTTGTAGGAATCACGGTTGCACTTAGCATGTGCAACACGCTTTTGAACTCGTATGAACTCGTAGGTTACCCCTAGTGGACGAGTTTAGTCTCGTAGGTGTTTGCAGTGAATGTACACCCAAAATTCAATCAATCAAAAATATGCTGCAAAAATTTTAATCATGGCATAAGTAGGATAGTGCACACAATCTCCAAAACTGCTCAACTAAAGATCAAGGAGCCAAAGATTCCCCCACACTTGAATTTTATCACCCCACATCAATTCAAGTAACAAGCATGCATCAAGATTAAGGGATCTCTTCATATTTTCTGAACACTACTCACCTTCAGGTAAACCACTCATAGCATCGATGGAACCAAAGACTTAGGCTTTGAGTATTTTTTACCGTACTTTTTTTTTCAGGCATTCAGGCAAAAAAAACGCCTTTCTTTCTCAACGGTAAACTCTATTTCTACTCCACTACTGTTCCCTGAATGGCATGGTGGAGCATACACCAGACATCCAAATACTTGGTAGCTTTGCTTTTTGCATATATCCATTGAGACATTGAGACATTGATGTAAGAGTTTTTTTTTTTTTTGAGCTTCCTTCCAAGGAATTTCGAACAAGTCACCCTGCTTCCTGAGGCAACAGTGCCCTGTCTAGTCCCAAGGAATTCCACTTTCCTTTCTTGCTTCTTTTTTTTTTTTTTTCCCTTTTTTCATTCACTTTCACTTTCATGCCTTGCCACAAACAAATTGGTCTCAACTACTAGCTCAAAGGGTCCATAAAACACATAGAGGAATCTAGCCATCAAACAAAATAGTGCTAATATTTTTCAATTCAGTCCCTCTCACCGGATACATATCAATTACCGTCCTTGAAAAGGAATTTTTTTTATTATTTCGCATGCTAGGGCACCTAATTCCCTCTTTCTCTCGCCTCGCAATAAAAGAAACGTATGCACAAAACCAAAACTACCACCACAAACAAAATTCGCCAATTAAGTTCACAACACAAGGGACTTCTTCACATCATGAAGAGAAGAGCCGCAATAACTTTTCATTAATCAAAATTCGTGTACAATGCTGGCCTCCCTTACAAAATTATATAGGCCAAAAAATAGACTCCCACACTAAAAAGGAAAGGCCTAATTCAATCCTTAACTAATAAGGTAACGTAAACTGACTAGAAAACTAAAATAATAAAGGAAACTAACTCAAAACAAGACTAGACTTATAGAATCCTAATCCAGCCTAACTAAAACACTTAATAACTGGTAAAATAAAGAAATAAAGACACTAAACTAACTAATCCCGTATGCCCAGCTTCTACCCGTATTATAGGCCCATTAAAGTGATCCATTGAACTAAAGGTCCAACACATATATAACCCAACCCAAGGCTTATTTCTATTTCTCATAAAATAAGCCTCTTTAGATGATTTAACTGCATCATCGTTCCTCCAACTCTATGTTAGTACCATATAGAGTTCCAGGAAAGCTCGAAACCTTTGGGCGGAAAAGGGTATATGATGCAGTTAGGTGTAGGAACAATTGGAGACATCTATGTAATTTGTTTTCTTTTTATCTTTATCTTGTTAAGAGTCGTTGTTAGCAAGTAGGAGATAGAGTTTTAGTTGCATTCAAACTTGTTTTCAGTTTCAAACTTCAGTTAGGAGACTTTGTTTTCTAGCATATAACCTACGATTGAGGATTGAAAACGTTTACCGTGCTGCTGCCAGAGCTGTGTGCGCAGGTCTATTCCTCTCCTCTCTCTCTCTCGTTTCAGGTCTGATTTTACCTTCTCTTAGTTTACTCTTTCTGCTAATAGTCTTCTTTTCCCTTTTCCTTCTGTCTATTGGGCTTTCTTTTGATTTCTCAGTTGAACCCTGTTTTGGGCGGTACTTTGCAGCACCTAATACCGAGATCATTCTCCTTTGGTTCTCATCCGATCGATTCCAGATTTTAAGAGGTGATCTTGATACCAGAAACAACCTAACTTGTGGGTTCTGGGTTCAAAATCTGGTCATAGTAGGAAAATCTAATCAGATCTTTGAATCTTTTCCTTGACTACTGCCCCCTCTGATTTCAGAGATTTGTGGTTAAATATCCGGCCGCTGATTCGAAGTATTGTGGGCTGGAATCAACACCCCGTAGAGGGGTCAACCTTTTTCCCAAAGTATCGAGTCAATCCAAGCTTGTTTGACAAAGTGCGAACAACATATCCCTTACTGGTTCAGCGCTGGTTGTACTGCTTTCATCATGAGGAAGAAGCAGAATTTCTTCTTATTATTGAAGACAATTTTATTCTATTCACACAAGACCCCCTATACTACCAAGTTTGTTTATTTTATTCCCCAATTGTATTTTAGTTCTAAGAAAACCCTCCTCTTCTAAGTTCTACTCCAGTTTGACCCTCTCACTTGTTACCTTACATATAAGGTGCGTACTTGCTTCTGAAATTACAAGATTGCCATTGATCTTTTACAATGGAATTATTTGTTCTTTGGTGGGTCCATAGTGATCCAATTTAAGTGTTTCTGAACACAGGTTCGCATCGGTATACCTCTAAGTGTGAACCTTGTACATACCTGTTCAAATGTAGTGATGTGTCGCTGTAGATGCGTTGTAGTAGTCCCCAACACTTTCTTCCACCAAAAAATGTCTTTAACTTCTTGAGGCATTACCTGTTTCATGCAACCAGAAGAAGTAGAACCATGGACATTGGATCACTCTAAAACAGGTAAAATAGTATTTAGCATTACAGATTGGCCAGTTTGGTCTGCTTATAATGAGTTAATTTTTTATTAGTTATTGGTGAAATAATCTCTCACAAGAAAATTTAGAAGAAGTTGATTTGGCCTTAAGCTGAAGACCCCTTTTTGTCGACTTCAGAATTGCAACTGTTTATTTCTTTTACACCATATATCGTGCATAAAAAAAATAATAAGTTACCTATTACCTGCCCAATACAGTGATAATAAATGAATCTTTTGATACTTATTAGAAAGAAGATCTTTAGCAGAAAAATTCACTGTGGATAGTTAGTGCATTTGCCTAGCAAATGGAGAACGTGATTTGTGTAACTTGATTATTTTTTTGGGGAGGATGGGGAAGGGGGAGTGACCCTATTTAATTGGTATAAGGTTTAGTTGAGTTCAGTTTCATGTACAAGACAGTGGTAATAAGTAGAATCTTTTTGGAGAAATACTCCTGGTGAATAATTATTGCATTTGACTAGAGAACAGTTTTTAACTTTTCATGTTCCTGGTTGTTGTAGGTCCGGGAGCTGGTTCTTTCTCATAACCTTAATCTCATCATTGAACCAGGGAGGTCACTTATTGCCAACACTTGTTGCCTTGTTAACCGAGTAATTGGGGTCAAAACAAATGGGACCAAAAATTTTATTGTTATTGATGGAAGCATGGCTGAACTTATCCGACCAAGTCTTTACGATGCTTATCAAGTAAGTAGCTACTTTATTGTCAATGTGCTTTTGTAGTTGTGGCTTCATCCAACTCTATTTACTAGGCACTTATATGATTGCTCTCTTCTTGGGGAAGTTCCATCTCTCTTTTCCCATATCCAGCTATAAGCAATTAAATTAAAAAAAAAGTCATATCACACTTGAACTGAGTTTCACCATGATAGTACATTGGTCAACTAATTTAAAGCAGTGTATGACATCTGGTAGCTTGTAGCTTACCAAGTTGAATGGTGAAGTGGCAACCAATGTTTACTGTCACGTATGTTCATTACAGCAAGAACAGCCAATGGCTTGGTCCTTATATCTGATTTGGAAGTCATATTTAATAGCTTGCCCTCCTAATTCCCGCTTCTTGTAATTTACTATATCAATGGGCCGAGAGAATTAGGAACACTCCTAATTTCTCGACTCTGTGGTAGATCCCTGGTACCATTGCTTGATTATCCTCAAATAATTAGACTGTATTACCTTTACTCCATGGAATTCTGTATTCTACAAAAAAAAATGGACTCTGGTAAGTTAATGTCTTTATTCATTAATATTGTATCAAAAAATGGACTCTGGTAAATTAATGTCTTTATTTATTAATTTTGTATCAGATATTGATAAATCTCTGAATTGAGTTGCTTTTAGATTGGTATTGATCAAGTGAACTTGTTGGACATTTGTTATAGCACATAGAGTTGGTTTCTCCCCCACAGCCTGATGCAGAGATTTCCACATTTGATGTGGTAGGCCCTGTCTGTGAGTCTGCAGATTTCTTGGGGAAGGACAGAGAGCTCTGTACTCCTGCTAAGGTGACATTTCATGATTTTCATTTGTGTTTTTCGCCCACGGTTTGTTGCTCACCAGAAGCTTTTATTTCTTAGGGAACTGGTCTTGTAGTTCATGATGCAGGAGCATATTGCATGAGCATGGCATCAACGTACAACCTCAAGATGCGGCCACCTGAGTATTGGGTATTCTCTCTCTCTGTGGGCCCCTTGGATACCTTTGTATCTATTATGATTTTTGTAGATGAAACACCTGAGTGGTTCTAAAGTATTTAGCTCTAAGTTTTTTTAATGTTGAGTGATTTGGTTATTAATAGTATTTCTTTCTGCTCTTTTGCCTGTAAGAAAAAAATATCTGTTATGATGTTTTTAGGGTCTACACACATTTGGGGAAATAAAAGACCCAATTGTTGAACTTATTCTTGCTGATGGGACTCTTTATTCCTTGGGTATTCTGTTAATAAAGCTAATGCTTTCCGGGGTGGGAATCATGCCTAGCTATTCTGACAACTTGTCCAAGTCCTGCCACCCTTCTGCTGCATCCAACTTCTGACATGGCCAGAATTTTCCTCCCTGCAGTCTGTGTGAAGCCCTTTGAGTTAGTAGACTGAAGGGGCGGGCTAATTTTAGGCCGGAAAAAACTCCTAGCATGGGTACCCAAAAAAAAGAAAGAGGGGGGGGGGTTAATATTATCCCTCGGTTGTGGCAACCCTTTTAGGTCCAAGATTTTCCCTAATGAGCTCCATCAGAGTTGAGCTTGACAAGGAAAGGTAGACATGATCCTCACTCAGTTCTGATGTACTCCGAGAAATCTGGTTGCTGAATTGCAACGTAACATTCCTCTTAATCACCCAAAAGAAGAAAAATTAACATTCCTTTTACAGTTTGCAATACATACAGCCCATATGGCTAGGTATTTCTCTATTTTCTTACTAATATATAGAATTCTAAATGAGTTGTAATTCTGAATGTCATTGTCCTCCTATAAATGCCTCCACAAAGTAATGCATGCCATAGCTTGTCGACGTGGGAGTCAACTTGTAGAGTTGGCTGACTGGATTCGACGCCACTCCATGGTTCTAAGAATTGGATTCGGAATCAGATCGGCAGAATCGTCTGTGAGCCCGATCCTGATTCCTACCAATCCTGAGCGGCTGATCCTTGCTGGATTTCTAGGGTTCAGGCTGATTTCGGCTGAATCAGAGTCAGAATCGGCTGAGGCTGATCCTGTTGCTGATTCCGCATATTTGAACCTTGCTCGACTCCCTGGCACTTGAGGTCTGGAATCGACATGTTGGCCCTCCTGTGTAAGAGTTGCTAAGTCAATATTGACTCAGGTGACTCACATTACTGGGATCGAGTCTCTCGAGTTATACGAGTCAAATTAATGACTTTTCATTAAAAAGTCTTTCACAATTGACACAAATGAGGCTTGAACTCGAGAAACCTGTAAGAGAAGGGGCATGTTTACCATTCTGACAACATATATTTTTATTATATTGTTAAATTTAATATTTATTTTATTGTTAAATTTAATATTTATTTGTAAAAATCACTTAATTAATAATAGAAGTGTGACCTGACTAATTTGAACCCTGGACACTGCACCTATTACAAAGCAAAGATAAGCCTTGGTGGCGAATTTGAACCCTGTGCGTATATGTCTTTGTGTGTATATGGAGAGAGAGAGATAGGCCAGACTAATTTGTGATTACTGTTGATTCATGTTTGCTTCAAGAATGATTCACCAGCCTATGTTTTGTAGGTTGATGAAGATGGATCTGTGGCCAAAATCCGGCATGCAGAGACATTTGAGGACCATATGAGATACTTTGAGGGACTTTGATAAGATGATTATTGTTCAGCAACCATTGATGGGGACTGGTAAGGTTCTTGAGCTTGCTATTGTGAAGAATGCATGGTGCGCTTGTTTCCATGCATGTATTACAATGTTGTGTATCTGAATGTTCTGTTATATTTTATTATTTGAATTACAGCTTTTCAGTCCTGCCTTGCATCAGCTGAACAGTCAGTTCATTGAATGTGTCCTTTTTTTTTTTTTGGGGGGGGGGGGGGGAGCACCAAAGTGATTAAACATGACGAAAAGAAAGTGAGTTACCTGGCCTCTTTCTGTTTTTTTTTTTTGTTTTTTCTGGAGAGAATTATTTGATTTCACAAAATTAAGTTTTCACTTGTCAAAATACCCAACCATCTTTAAAAAAACACACCCAATTGTTCAATAGAAAGATTTTTATTACCAAATTAAACAAAATAATGCCTTTTACATAGCCGGACCTTTGCTTACATTTTGGAAGGTCTGATCCTCTTTGTCGGCCACAATAAAAAAGGGTCCAGAAATACTGTGGTAATCATATAAAGAAAGTGAGGATGCCTCACAAGTGGGCGAATAAGGTTAGGGGGGAGAAATTAGCTGTTGTAATATCAGACAATGTTCATATCTTTTTTTTTTAGTTAATGACATTTTCTTTTAACCAAAAAAAATAAAATGTGAGGATGCTTTGGATATTCATTTAAGCAGACAAGCAAAACTCAAGATAGGACCTTCGTGGCCACTTCCCACTCTTGGATATGGTAAACCAATACAGGATACGTAGGTTTGAACGTTACAGCTATTTTGGTGGGATTCCATAGAGTAAAGCAGGCTATAGAACCTTCAGGAGCTCTGCAATGCTTGGAGGAGGTTTTCGATTCCTGCATGAGTAGGGTCCTTGACCTCTTTATGGGAACTTGGTATTAGCAATTGCAAGTTTGCGACCGCACTATTGAGATTCAGGCGAGTCTGCCATTTAATAGCTATTGGAAATTGTTCTGATACTCAATAGTCTGCCATTCATCAGCTTTCTTTTGTCTAAATTAACTAACTGGTAGCCCGACAATTCATTCCCATTGAAACACCCCCCCCCAACAAAAATAAAGAGTAGAATTCTCAGTTTGCTCCCTTCAGTTCTCACAGGTAGAGTAGCCAGAGTTTTTTTTTTTTTTTCAATTTTCTTTGTTCGTATGTAGAGAAAAAACAATTTTGTTTGGTTTGAAGAAGAGTCGTCATTTGCGACATGGGCATCTGATTGTGTTTCAGACACATAATTTATTTTGAGAATGCATACCAAATACAGAGTTTTGCCACATGAAAAAAATATGTAGCAAATCTTACTGTTGGATACACAAAGAATGATCTGAATAAATAATGTCTAATTTCAGCCTTCAATTCTTATACAGCATCTGTAACAATGCATGTTTGGATGGATGGATGATCATTGAGAAGGGTCAAAATTAGATGGTCGGTTGGCAGCACAGTTCAAGGTATTGATATTGTGTTTTGACATATCGGCCGATATGTATTGGTATCGTCGGGTACGATCAATCTGTATTGTAACAGAGACTAATATAGGCATCGATAACAATACCTAAAGATCTTGGGTGGTAGTGAATGATCGATCAGGTAAGTTGGGAATCAAGAGCTCTACTTGTTTTTTTTTGGGTAATAAATCAAGAGCTCTATTCTGCGCTAGAAGTCTAGAATGAGATCTGGTCGTGTTTGGTAATGTAAAAGCATAGGAGGGTAGTTTGGTTAAGGGTGTTAAATGGTTCAATTTGGTTCAAACCGTTTAATTAAACGGTCTCAATTTTGAAACCATAATTGAATCATTTATGTCACGGTTTCATGGTTTTGGTTCAGTTCGGTAATCGATTTTTGTTTGCTTATAGCACATTTATGTATATTTAAGAGTGTTAAATAGTTTGGTTCGATTTGGATCAAATCGTTTAACTAAATGACTTCAATTTTGAAACAATAATTGAATCATTTATTAAATGGTTACACAGTTTCGATTTAAACAGTTCAAGTTAATTTTAGTAAATAATTTCGGTTTGATTTTGGCACCCTCAAATTTAAGTTTGATAATAATGAATCTATTTATTTATAATTAAATCCCCCAACCTTCTTGTACAATCTATTGACCTTTCCCTATTGCCACCCATTTGAGTTGATAACGCTGACGTTATAATGGACAACGACGGACTTTGACCTGAATAACGCGGAAAACCAAACAAGGAAGAAGGAAGAAAGGAAGGACAGACCGACACAGCAATTGTTGTCGCGGCCACGCGAAGCTGCTTGCTGGTTCGTCGTGTGGGTTTGGATTTTGCCATTTTGGATAAAGCAGGGATGAAAATCCAATAAAATTGCAACTAAAATGGAGGAGGGAGATGAGTGGCTTTTCAACAGTCAAGTGGACGCCTGCGATCGACTGAGACGGAGTCTACAAGTTACATTGATGGGGCCATTGACGAATTGCTTTCCCTCCTTTTCAGGCGAAGCTGACAACTTTTGGTAGAAAAAGGTGGAAAGCAGAAGAAAAATGGTCATAAAAAAATTTAAAAAAAAAAAAAAAAACAATGAAAGGAACAAGAAAGAAGGATAAGGATCGAGTTTGAACTTTTTAAAATAGGGATGAGATTGGTTGCATTGAACAATTTCTATCTAAATTGGCTAAAACCCGATCCCAATTATGAGGTCGATCTAGGCTGATCAGCCTGATTTGAATTTTGTTTGTGTGTTTCAAATCTATATAATATAATATAATAATAATAGAGGACAAGGAAGAATCCTCTCATCCTTCCAACATTAGTTATTTGATTTTGTGATCGTAGTTTCACCATTACTCTCTCTCTCTTATAATTGTACAAAACGGTAAATACATTTTCCCATGGTCAAATCTCAAATTTTCTCTGGAGATTTTCTCTCCACAAAGGAACCCGATCTGAAAAATTATGTTTTGCTTGGGTTATATATAACTTGGAAGTGTTAGCTTAGGCACATACATACATGCTCTTTACTTGGTAGGAATGAGCAGGTCGTTCAAAATTTCGTATTCTACGTTGCGTAAGCTCAATTGTCCATAATTACCCTCTCCAAATGAAAATTTTCCTGAATACACATATCACACCAAACTTCGGAGGGCACGAGGGAGTGACAGTACGAACTACGAAGAGAGAGTATGCGTATTTTGGGTTTAAGCTCTAGTAACTCTTTAATGTCGCCGTTGAATGCCTAAAAATCCGATCCCTCTTCTTCTTAAGGCTCTTGAGACTCGAGAGTCCTCTGGCAAAGAAGTGGTTTCTGGCTGTGGAGCGGTGAATGAGTTTCTGCCACCATTGAATAAGGTACTAACTCTATCTCTCTCTCTATCTATCTCTCCAGCACACGCATAGTCTTTTCACTTCTCTTTACCGTCGTCGTTGTTTCAGGTTTCCCTTAGAATTGATGGGTTCTTCTTCAGGTTGTCTCTCCCTGCTTTCCGTCCGTTCGCTTCTTAGGTACTTGGTCTCTCTCACACACACACTCGATGGTTTAGTCTTTCTTTTTCTAAGTGGTTTAATTCTGATTGGACTGGATATCTCCGAAGAAGACTTAATCTTTTTTTATTTTTGAGTGAGTTGTAGCAGCGCTAACGCCCATAACCTTAAACGTACCCCACCCTTCAAATAGTTAGCAGTTATTACCTCCCACAGCCGATAGCTCCTTTTGCCGGAAGCTGTTTCTTTTTCTTCTTCTTCACCGGCAACGTCCGGCGAGTAGAAATGGACCGGAGAAAGAGAAGATATCTGAGACGCATGGTGATAACTCCTCTGTTTGACGAACCTGAGAAAGGCTCCCTCTCCCAACTGCCTTCGCGGTTGTTGTTGTTGGTATTGTTGAAGCTGGCGCTGTATCTCTAGTTCTGAAAGAGGTCTTTTTGCAACCATGTCGGTTTGCCAAGGAAGGATTCTCGCTGAAGACTCGTTACCGAGAGTACCTCCCAGTTGAGATCGATATCGAACTTGCCCATCGTTAATCGTGGCCGATCCTCCGCCGATCCCAGCGGAATTGTAAAAATCGACACCGCTTGGGTACCCAGACGACATTGTCGGGGAAGATTAGATTGGGGAAGAAGAGATGGGGTTCGTAGGTAAAAAGGAAATTCCCGATATCTTCTGTTTATGCTGCTGCTCACCGCAACTTCAGTTTCTAGTTCTTTCGAATATAAATCTCTCCTTTTCTGAAATTGAGGTCAAATAATATATATATTATAAACTTTAAATGTCAAATATATTTTGTTATATAATATATAATGAAGATAATAAGTGATAATATGCTTTATTATACTGTTATTTTTATGTAAAATTGATCATTTTCTCCCGACCCAGCCCAACTTAGTCCAGTCCATGCATCTCTCCCTTCCCCTACTCCATGATTAGGGCCAATCACGGTCAGCCTGGCTCGACCTTGAGGGCTGGTCAGGGTCAGACTGGGCCTAGGTCCAAGGTCCAAGGTCCAACTAAGGGGACTCAGGGTTGGGCTAAGGTTTTATAAAGCCCGACCAAACCTAACCTTGTTGCAGCCCTAGTTTGTGACAGACAATGATTAAAGTGAAGGTTACAAAAAAATTTCATAAAGAAGACAATTGTTAGTGGACTTGAGGTTAATGCAATAGAGCTTAGCTCACATGAGGATTCGAGTTAGAAACCTCCATTCCTTGCCTAAACTAAGAATCCCCCACCACCTCAACCCCCCCCCCAAAAAAAAAATCATAAAAGAAAGTGCCCTGGTCTGTTGCATTTGCACCAACCTCTAAAATATGAAATCAAATCCGTGACTGATCCCAAATTCTGGATGTTCTTGTTGGCACCCACATTTCACAAGTTGGGATTTGATTATGCGTGCCATAAGGCCGTGCATTGCACGCTGCCATCAAAGAGTTATCCTTTTAAATTTGAATAACCAAGTGGATAGGTGGGGACCCGCCATGACTATAGATGGTGGGAGGTTACAAACCCCACATAGCCACATGGCACAAGAGATTAGCACTTTGGAATAAAAGCGGTCCACCACACTAGGAAGCAATCTGAAAAGTAGGAGATGCAATAGTGGGAGTTACTTCATGAAGGGGTCATGTGCAAAATCAAGGACATGTGACATTGAAACAAAGGATTGTAGGTACATGGGTGCAGCAGTTATGGCAACTACCAAATGGAAGCCTTTATGGGATCTATCTATAAAAGGCAGAAGTCTCCATTGAAGAAGACATCACTCAACGGATCAACAAAACACTATTGTCTCTATCTTTATTTTGTCTTTTCCCTTTTTTATCTTTCAGGATGTAATCTTTCATCTCTCTTTGTAATTTTTGCTGGAGTTGGGTTCCAGCCACCAATGCCTCATTGACTTGTGTTTCAAGAAGCATTCATGTAGGCCTTGCTTGGAGAATAACTCCAACAATCATGTCTTTTGGCCCGTGTTTCAAAAGACAACCATCATCATCGAGTTGCGAACTTCATCAGTCCGAGGCTGGCAGGGCTGTGGAAGCTTCATCAAGACTGTTTTTGGAAGATGCTTGGAGAACAACTCCAACAGTCTTGTCTTTTGGCCCGTGTTTCAGAAGACAACCATCATTAACATCAAGTTGCAAGCTCCATCGATCCATGGCTGGCGGAGTTGTGAAGCTTCATCAAATTCGTTTCTATGAGATTATATGATTTGGTTGTAGAACAGTGGCAGTGTAAACACCAAGTTGTAAATCTCGTCAATGTCGGATTTCGCAAGTTGTAATGACTCCAATCGGATATTGACTGTAAGTAAGCAATTTGATCTTCAATCTTCTTCCTTTGCTTTGTCCATCGCGATTTGCTTTTACTCAAAAGACCTTAGAGCTACTCAAGCACGGAAGGATCCTCTTCTCGTCCTGGTTAGAAGTCATAACGGGCCGTTTTCGGCCTCTTAGAATAGGCCGTTTCGCCAGTCAGGATAGGTCGTTTTGTCTCGGTCTGAAGTTAGAACGGACCGTGGCCGTTTCCAGTTTTGTTTGGGCCTGCGTCAAAGGCCCTGGCACGCCCGCCTTACTTCCACCACGTGCGTTGTGCCTCTGTGTGTGGGTGTTGGATTTTCCACCAACAGTTCTAAAATAGCCAATTTTAGGGTTTTTAAGATCAATTTTAGATGACTTTGAATTGGGAGACCTATTCAATCCCGATTCCAAATTTAAAATCCCTTGATTTGCACGCCCTCGTCCAAATGTCCAATAGATTCAAATGATATGCCATGTTCTATGTCTCTGAGTTGTGACCTGTAACTCATATATATATTCACTTCCAGAGAGTTCCACGTCTCGTCGTCTTCCTAGGCCCACTCCCTCCATAGCTCCACCTATCAAAAGTCATTAACCAAAGTCACGAGGAGGGGAGGGAGGTCTGGTGTGGTAGGTGATCTGTGTTTAGTAATATTCAGGTTGGCTTTTGGACACATTTGCCATTTCGAACAGATAAGAGAGATCTTTTGCACTTTTTTGATTTCCAATACAGACAGGAACATTAATTAATGATACTAGTCACTGCTAGTAAAACCTGGTCAAGACCGAGGTTACTTTAGTAATTCCATATCTTTTATATTATCTCTCTGTCTCTCTACAAGTATATATTCCTTCGCGGCACTCCATGTCAAACATGCTTTTGGATTTTTGTGTTTTTGACTATTTTGTGGCTTTTTTCCACCTCTCTTCCCCTTTGCTGCTGCTCTGCTCCACTTCTTTAAGGGAGAAAGCGAGCATTTTCGGCTACTTTCTCCTCCTGGTTTTTTTTTCTTTTTTTTTGGGGGGGGGTGTTTGATTCACAAGAAGAAATTGTTCGAGGAACTGAAGCAGTTTGAGTTTGAGGCAAACCCTCTAATTTAGACCGTAAATCACACTTTCACAGTATTCGAATAAGAAGAAGACAGATGAGCTATTTAGTTCTTATTTCTCTTTTGGGCTTTCCAATGCACTGCTTTTTATCATGCTTTTCCGTTTTCTGTTGAAGCTTAATTTGATCTTCTGAAGAATCTGCGTGAATCGTGCTCTTACGAACCTTTGCTGCGGGTTTTGTTAACTGTTAAGGCGCGTTATTGAGAGAGTGCAATGTGTTGACCAAATTCCCGATTTATATATTAGTTGATGAACGTAGAAAATAAAGGGTAAAAGATCAGACAAATTAACAGAACGTAGTTGGTAGTACTCATCATCATCTCCTCGTTTTCTTTTTCTTCTATCAGACCATAGGTAACCATTGATGGACGATGATACCGGAGGGGTCTGGACGCCCCATTCGTTTCTGGTTTCTATATCAAGGAATAAAGAGTCATGATTTGTACTTGGATTTTCCGACTGTAACCCCTCTTCGTACTGCCCTGTGACGATCCCAGGGCTGATCCCACGTTGGCTGATATGGTCTTGGGCCCTCACCTTGTAAGCCGGTTTATGGGGTTGAGTTATCCCAAGATTCGTATCATGGCCCTCTATTTTTTCGTCCCTCTTCTAGATGAAGAAAGTGGGGAGGTAGCCATATAGATGATCTTCAAGGTATGTATCAAATTTGATACCAAGTTCAATTAATCTACTAGTTAAACATCAATGATGCTGCTGGGTCATTGGAGCTTATCCTCTTCCTTTATTCTTTGGGTACATCAGTGGATGCATGCATACCCTTTTACTCTGTAAATTGGTTCAGTGACAGTCTCTCTCAGTTTCCCTTGCATGAAAATGCGAGTTTTGGTTGTGGGATTTAGAGAGTTAATTGACATTTTCTGTCAGGATTCTGCTCTAGGCAGTACTTTATGGTGGTGATTTATGATCTAACGGTGGAAAGAAAGAAATCTTCATCACTCCAAGTACGAGTTGTTAGTAAATAAGATCCCCCAAAAGAATGTTGTTGAACGATGTTTTATTGACAAATATTTTCTTTTATTATATTGAAATATGTATCTGCATTGACTGAAAGAAATGGCAACTTGCATTTCAAATTACTCACATTTAAGGTCACGAAGCGGTTACAAATGAAAATGTTTTCTGTGTGTTTACTTTGAAATTCTTTTGGTTAGTAGTATTTTTTCAAACATATTAGGTAATAATTCAGTTACCCCTATGTTGCCTCCATATTTGAGGGCATTCAAGTGGCAATTCATAGTGGATACCCATGACCTTTGCCAGATCTAGAGGTTGTTAGCATTCTTGGTGCTCTGTCAGTTTTAATTCATCATTTTTTTATACAAAAATAGTGATTTTTTTTTTGAGAATCATGGAGTGAATCTTTTAGCCCCAAGAAAATGACTATGCTTATATTTGATATATCTGTGCACGATGAATATCTTATGTGCGAGGTTTCTTATACTCTATGTAAATCATTTGTCAAGTATTGTAGCTTGTAATTATGTCATTTTCCTGTAGGAGGGTTGCCTTTCCTGTCTTTTCTGCTTTCCTTCCCATGCTTACCATCTGATCACAGTATCATTCTTTTTTTCATCTCTTGCTTGTAATACAGTTTGATACTTTTACCAATTCTAGGTGGTATTACATTTCAACAGAAGTAGCTTGACAGGTATTGTTTCTGAATCATTTTTGCAACCATACGTGATTGGGAGGCATAGATCTCTTCTTCGATTTTCATTTATGGCTGGTGACGCCCTCGCAAGCCTTCCAAATGGCCATGCAAATATGAATTTTGATACCCAGAGGACTTATCAAGTTGTTGTAGGTGCAACCCAAAGTATGGGTATTGGGAAGGATGGGAAATTGCCGTGGAGGTTGCCTTCTGATCTTAAATTTTTCAAGGAGATCACAAAAACTACTTCAGATCCTCTGAAAAGGAATGCTGTGATAATGGGTAGAATAACATGGGAAAGCATTCCCCTAGAACATCGGCCTCTACCTGGTCGACTTAATGTTGTGCTAACTCGTTCTGGGAGCTTTGACATTGCCACTGCTGAGAATGTTGTGATATGTGGAAGCTTGGTTTCAGCGTTAGAATTGCTGGCAGCATCTCCTTATTGTCTGTCAATAGAGAAAGTGTTTGTGATTGGAGGTGGCCAGATATTTAAGTGAGTACTTCAATGCTCATTGCTTCAGTTTATGCTCCTCTTCTTTTTATTTCTTAAAATAGGGGGAAATAAATTCTTTTCTTGACTTTAGGAATGCTATAGCTGTTTTAAGAATGCTGTTGAAAAAACTGCAGGGATTCACTCAATGCACCTGGATGCGAGGCCATCCACATTACAGAAATTGAGACGAGCTTTGAATGTGATACTTTCATCCCTCCAATTGATTCCTCAGTATTTCAGCCATGGTACTCAACCTTTCCATCGGTAGAGAACAACATTCGATATTCTTTTGTTACTTATGTCCGTGTGAGGGCTTCTACATCTCTAAACAATGGGGTGATGTTTGATGGTTGTTCTGACAAGACTAAATTTGAGGTAGAAAAGTTCTCTTTTTTGCCCAAGATGATTTTTAAGAGGCATCAGGAGTACTTGTATCTTGGACTTGTTGAAGATATAATTTCAAATGGCAATCAGAAGGATGACAGGACAGGGACTGGCACTCTATCTAAATTTGGTTGCCAGGTAATTGACAACCGTATTATAAAGTTGTGTTCTTTTCTGTTTTCCTCGTAGCCTTTAGCCAATACCAATTTATCTGTACATGTTTATTATCTGACATGCTTTAACTTTTCTTCTTTTCTGTTCCCTTCTAGATGGAATTTAATCTTCGTAAGTCATTCCCACTTCTTACAACTAAGGTATCGACTCTCTTATATGTTTCTCCTGTACTATTTGCATCATTTAATAAAGTATTAGTACTTTTGTTGACGTTTTTGTTTGTCTGGGCTTTAGGCAACTTGATTGCCTGTAGAAACGATGTATTTGACTATGAGTCAGACCTGGACAACATTGGGATTGCATTGCCAGAGATAAGATCCAGATCTGATCTGGACCTGGATAGATCTGATCAGGATGTGATCTAATAATATTTGGATCAGGACAAACCAGTGCAATGGAGTTGTCTAAATCCATGGCTAGTCATATTGCTTTGCTAGTTGATGACTAACAATTCCCTAGGCAGCCCCCCCCCCCCCTCCCCCAAGAAAAAAATTGTAACAATATGTATGTTATTATTATCCAAAAAACATATTCCTTCTTTAACATGAGATGTCTTCACTTTTTCTCTCCACTTGCAAGTGGTTCAGAAAAGGAGGAGGATAAATGACAAACATAAAGCGCATATGGCAAACAATGAGAACATATATTAGATAGGGAAATGATATTAGGTTACTACTTACTACCTTGAGTTCAATGCCTACACTAGGATACTTGAGGGTAATTGTTTGCAAGCTACTCATATTAGAAGAGCATCTTCATATAGACAATTGGGACCATGGCATCAAGTTACTACCTGATGGGCTTTCCTTCTTTTCTTTTTTTTTTTTTAGTTATATTTGGTGGTTTTAAGTATTCTTTGTTAAGTTAGTGCCCAAAAAAGAAAAATATGAACCTTTTTAAGTTAGGAAGTGAAGTTGTATTTGGTTTATGATTTTAATTTGTAGAGACTTGAGTCAAAGTAGGAATTTGGATTATTAATGTTTTGAATCCAAATAGTTATAGTGTTTCTTTTAGAATGGAATATACCTGGAGTCTTGGCCATGGGCTATATGTACACATGTGATCTGACTTTTCTTTTTTATTTTTATTATGATATTATGGAACGGCTTTTATCATTACTCAAGACTCCTTGCCATGGTTTGGTTGTGGAACCTAAATCTCTACTTCTCTTATCTGATCAATTATTACAAGTTCTTCATCTATTTATCCAGCACTCATTTTTTGTCAATTGGTTAATTTGTTTATTCCTTTTAAATTTCAAGTTCGCATACAATTTTCCAATCAATTACAGATTTTAACTCATCTTTCTTCTTCAATTGGATAGTTTCTGATTTCTACTTTTGACGCCCTTGCTTCTCTGTCCAGCAACCTGGCAGTCATCAGTTTCTTTAACTTTCTCTTCCTTTTTGTATTCTAAAATTAAAAAGTTGTATCTTTTCTGTTTTATATTTGCATTCAAATTTCCTTTACAATGCAGGAAAGGATGTTGTTCAGATACATTGAGCCCCTAACCCATACATGACGATGGCAATGTTCTGGAACAGGATTATTTGCAACAGCTACAGTGTTTATAGGGTCAAGTTACTCAAACCATGGCATTATAAAGATGTGCCCTGGTTTTAGGAAGTGGGCATGGAGCCTCTTTCCTGCCCAGGTAGAACCAGTGTGGATTCTTGCTTGCAGGATGGTATGTAGAAAGAAAGATTGGAGCATTTTGGAGAAGATAGAATTATGGGTTACTGACTTACTGTGGAAACTGGAATCTGTAATGTCATAGCTTAATATAGAATCCTGCCTTTAAAAAATTGAATCTAAGCCTTAACATAGTGCTCTATCCTCTGTGGCTGCCATTGCTACCACCCACCAGACCACCACTCCACCTACTAGATCCTCCTGCCCAACCAGGACCTCATAATCAATTGCATTTAGTTCGTCTGGTGTAACAAACTGAGGTTCACATGCTTTTCGTGCATCCAAGCACATCTGTTGATCCCCAAACGCTCTCCATGATGAAAGTATGCTCTTCAAATGCTGTCTGGAAGGGGAACCTTTGGAGACTCTTACAATGCTCAGAACTCTGGCACAGTGAGAACCCTCATCTGATGCTTCATTTGTGACATCGGACAGGAACTCCGACACATTTTTTTCCAGAGATTGAAGCCCTTCTCTCTTCTTACCCTTTTTACTTATTTGTTTAATAAACAGAATGGATGAAAACAATATGAACATTTTTAGTATGTTTGTGGTGAAAATGAAACTTTGTGTAAAAGAATGATTCGTGGTTCTCAAGCAAGTTTCAAAATTTTGGATTTTGGTGGTATTTCGACCCTTGTTGAAACTAAAATATTTCGGTCAAATTTCGACATGTAAATTTCGGTAGTCATTTCGTCGAAACCAAAATGTTTCGCCAGAAATTCCAAACCATGTTGTCAAGAGAGTTTAATATGATTGTTTACTCTTATCATATTCCTAATTTTTTTTTATCAATTTATGTACTTGATTTTGTTGTTCATTTGAATGTTTTTTATTTGTAATAGAAGTATTTCCTTATGCTTATCTCATGATTAAGTTTGTTTGTTCCACCTAGGTGAAAAAAATTGAGAATATGCAGAATTTATGAATGCTGGACAAAATATAGGATGGAACAAAAACTGGTGCAAGACACCCTGTTGTGGGAGTGTACTTTATGCCGGATCCTGTTTTTTATAGACAGAATACCTGCAGATTTTGAAATCAAAAGTAAAATACTGACCTGATTGATTAGAAGAAGATAAAGCTGGAACTTGTCTTTTCAGAAATTGAATTGAAAACTAGAAAAAGAAGAAGAAAAATGGAAATCATCCTAGCTTGGTTGATGAAATCTACCCTCCAACATGAATCCAGAGTTATCACATGATCACTTTAAGATTTGCTGAAAAGCAATATTCAATTCATGTGATCTACTTGCCATCCTGAGAGCTTTTCATACGTCCAAATTTTTCTGGTGATTTTAACCAGCTTTGGTCCTTTACAAAAAGGAATTTAGTTTTCTTCTATTCGTGGACTGTCACTTACAATAATCTTTTGATAGTGCAGAAAGTCTTCTGGCGAGGTGTTGTTGAGGAACTTTTGTGGTTCATTAGTGGTTCTACAAATGCAAAGGTATGTATATTAATTAAATATCTTAGCAGAAGCTTTTATCTAATTTCCTTTGTTTTAAATTTGTCAATGGGCCAATTGTAAAGAAGTTGATTTATATTTTCGGATTGATTGGGATTGGACAAGTGTTATGGTTTGCTAGTGTTAATTATTGAAGCTCTGCTCTACCATGGTTACATCTGTTAAGTGCTAAATTTTGCTGACAATACGGGAGTCACAAATACGTTGCAACAATTTCAAGGAGAACAATTGTTTTTCAAGCTCTTAATGTAAAGGCAGGGATAATTTTGTTACAGCTGTATAAAAGAAGCAAATGGCATTCAAGTTAGTTTGTAGGTTTTTTCAAATGTTTTGTCTAACCCAGTACTCTTGTCATCATTTCAAAAATTGGAGGATGAAAATTTCTTTCTCTGACCAGTTATACTATATTCTTCTTATTTTTTAATTTTCTTTAGTTCAATCTTCTTGTTTCTTCTCAAATCAATTCTACTTCACTTTCAGTGTGGTTTTGACAGTATCAACCTAAAAGATGAGCAATCTTGTCTTCCATGATTATTTGTGAAACTAGGTGGTCTCTGTAATGAGCAAAGTGTCTTTGTGAGAGTGATGTGGTTAATGAGGTATGCCAGATTGAAGCAATCATCCTTCTACGGGAGGGGTGATAGAGTGGCAAGATCATTCCTCCATAAAAAAAATCTTCTTTTTTATATTTTAAATGGGGGTGGCGGGTATAGTAGATGGCATTATTGCAGGCTTTGTGTTTTATTCCATGATATACCTCTTGTCAGATTTTGATAAAACCAAGTTCGATGTTAATAGATGTTACTGCTAACAGGTTCTACAGGAAAAAGGCATTCACATATGGGATGGCAATGCATCTAGAGAATACCTTGACAGGCAACTGCTTCACTGCCCAACCCCGTTTTATGACATTTTATTGATTTTTATTAAGCAAGTCTGACTTATTTTGTTTAATTTTGTTTCTCAGTATTGGTTTGGCTGACCGAGAAGTGGGTGACTTGGGACCTATATATGGGTTTCAGTGGAGGCACTTTGGTGCCAGGTAGAGGGACAGTATCTATGATTAATATATGTATTTTTCACTTGCCGTGTTGTGTGACTCTTAAATTAGAACTCTATTTTACAGGTATACTGACACGCATGCTGACTACAAAGGACAAGGATTTGATCAGTTGTTGGATGTTATTGACAAGATCAAGAATAACCCGAATGATCGGAGGATTGTTCTTTCAGCTTGGAATCCATCTGATCTTAAATTGATGGCACTTCCACCTTGCCACATGTTTGCACAGGTTAGCAATAAGCGGATTCACCATTCCTTCTTTGGGCATTGCTTTTAATTATTTGGAGGATATCCTGTTTTGCAGTTTTATGTTGCCAATGGGGAGCTGTCTTGTCAAATGTATCAGCGTTCCGCGGACATGGGTCTTGGTGTGCCATTTAATATTGCATCCTATGCTCTCTTAACATGCATCATTGCTCATGTTTGTGGTATGTATTCCATCCCCACAACTAAAAGTTGGTTTGAGCACTTTCTGCAGTCTGCATGCTTAGGGCTTTGATGAGTGTATTTTGGCTTCTGAATTTCTGATTAAGTGACCATGGCTTTACATTTTTGTAATACGTGACTGTAAGATCCACTTCAGAGGGGTGAGATCTCAGTAGTTCCGTCAAATTGTATGATACACAAACCTGCAGATTTGGTGTCCTTTTGTTTCCTAAAGGGAAATTGCAGTGACCAAAGCAATGTTATATTTAATTACTCCTTGTGGTGAGGGATTTATAGAGCTTGATTTTCTCTCCTAAAAGTGATCCGGGGTAAGAAATGTGCAAGATTAAATTGACAATCATCAGGGCATAGTGGGCCTATTCTGTTCTTTGTTTAGCCTCTTTGATATTTGTAGATTAGTTAAGTGACATGCCAGCTCGGTTTGCTGCTTAAACTATGTGGGCATTGTGCTGCTGATGAGGGATTGAGTCCCACCTGCAGTTTGTGGACATCTTTTTCAAGAGGCTATTTGGTATTATTTCTCCTCTGCAGGTCTTGTTCCTGGTGATTTCAAACATGTTATTGGTGATGCACATGTTTATAGAACACACGTTAGGCCTTTACAGGAGCAGTTTCAAAAACTACCTAAACCTTTTCCAGTGAGTACATAATGTAAACAGAATATGAATTTACTTGGTGAACTTTGTTTTTTCAATAATTTTGATATTGAAGTTGGTGTAGTGTGCTAAGTTTCTTGAACTTTGCTATTCTGTTTGTTTCCATTACACAGATTCTGAAAATCAATCCTCAGAAGAAGGATATCGATTCTTTTGTGGCGACTGATCTCAAGCTCATAGGTTATGATCCCCATCAGAAAATAGATATGAAAATGGCAGTATAGAGCTCCTAAACCTCTTGAAAGTTTAGAAATGGAAGTACTTGAGATTCTCTTCACCCTTCCAGCTAGATCTCATAGTTCCAGGTCAGTCTTACTGTTGCAATTACTTATGCTTTTTATTATTTTTTTTCTTCTATTAATGATGGGTTGTCCACTTCATAAATCTTATTTTGTATTTAACTAGAGGACAAATAGTTGAACACCTTCAGTATATAAACTCTCGCTCTCTCTCTCCATCTCATGCATAGTAGCCATGCATGCCCCTTTGATCAATTTGAGATCATAGGGAAAGCATTCATGGGAAAGAAGGAGCTTTGAAGGCCATAGTTAAGGCCATGCCTAGGCCTCACCTAGACCCCAAGGTCCTTCAGACCTGCACTCACCTAGTTTTTTTTTATTTTTTCTGCTACTTAGCCCTTGCTTGCCTAAGCATCACCTTGGTTGCCTTGGCCAAGTCTGTTTTTGTTTTGTTTTTTTTTTTTCGGGGTTTGAACTCATGTATGTTGTATACTTTTATGGTGCACCTTATTGCAGCTTATAATGTCTTCAAATGGGGGTTAAAATTGGAAAAAGAAATATTGCCAAGTCTTGAACTAATGGTGATTTTTAATGAATATTGAAAGCACACTGCTGGATGGGTGAATGCTTTATATCTCCTCTTTACTTTAGACTGTATTACCACTAGGTTGACTAAATATTAAGTTATATGAGTAAACAATTACTAACAAAATCTGAAAAGTCGTAGACTAAACATGTTTTTTATTGGCTTAGGACCCCATGCCCCTTGCCAGCACCTTGGCTCGCCTTGGCACCTTGTAAGGTATGCCAAAGGCAATCAATACCTTTGGAACCAAATTGGAAGGAAAGGGAAAAGTGAGGGTGGGGAAGCTATATAACCCAAATTTGGCTGTTGTCCTGAATTGTGTGCCCATACGTGTCTGCGGACCATGGGTGTGCTGCTGACATGGGCTTCCCCAGGAGTCCTCCCTAACTTGATCCCCGAGGGAGAACAGAAAAGTGATGGTTGCAGAAGAAGAGAGGATGGGGAGAGGAGGATGAGGGTTCCTTGAGATGAGAAGGGGAAGGGGAAGTCTGCCAGTTTTGTAGCTCTATTTAAGATTGAGATATTGAAGAACAATATGTTTCTTTTGTCCCATGCAGGCGATTGGAAAATAAAGAAACGGCTGATATATTCAAGATAATTACATATTTACAAAACACCGTCTCAATTCATCCTATTTCATCAGATCCGGGATGTGATATGGTTCTGAAGGATGAACCGGATATGGACAGCGTTGGGGTTATGATGTCTTGTATTCTGTTGCTTGGTTTGTGGGTTGATTCTGAAGGGCCGTTAAGAGGCCTAGAGGAATCGGCCTTGCGCGTTAATCTACTGTTCTAGCGGGACTTCGGCGAACTAGTGGGTCCATACAGAGGTTCGGGGGCTGTGAGAAGAAATTTTAAGGACTATATGGGTATTTCGGTAAAATTCCTGTATAGGGTTTTGCTATAAATATGTAGCAAGGGTTCTTCCTCTGTAACGAAATCTGACAGAGGTGTGAAGACGAGTGGCTGTAACCCTATTCCCCATTGATAGTGGAACAGATCTCATCTCATCATGGACGTTGGCAATCTTGCCGAACCACGTAAATCCTTGTGTTCATTGTGTGATTGTTGTTTGCGATTTCCATTATTTTCTGCATCGTGTTAGGGTTTGTTTTCAATAGAGTTACTCTCGTGCTCTCTCTTTGTCAAAGCTCTTGAAATCCAGCTTGGGCTCTCTGTCGATCTCTCCGTATCTCACTTAGTTACTGATATATGATATTCTAATAAACTGATGGTACTGTATTAACCAGTAACCATCATTACTTTCACAACCATCAGCAGTTTCATTATCTACATTGTATTACCTACATTGTTTTCATTATCACCTAATGCAGTGCAAACCCTGAACCAGTGAAGTCCAGCGGGAGGTCAGCTTGTAACAGGATCACAGGAAAAGCACAAACCAGATTAGGAGAAATTTAATAACTCAAAGAAAATTGCTCAGACCGGTCTGAAATTCTAATCGATAGCTCGTTTATCAGGTACATTAAGAGTGTTAAGTATGATCCAGATCTGATGTTTGGATCTCAAGAAGGGGTTTTCCTATTTTAACAAGGAAACTAGAAAGCAACCAGAAAATCCAGAATTATTGTGAATTCTGGAGATCAAAACAGAGTTCAAAAACCAAGTTTTAAAACTGATTATAACAGGGCTTTAGCACTAAACTCTAAACAGAAACAATGGTGCAAATCAAAACTCGAAATCAGCAGAAAAGAAGTTGAACAGCACTTGAAAACTTGAAATCGATCTGGATTTTGAGTTTAAAACAGGATATGATTCTTATCTTATTAAGGCAATCGATTAAAACTTGAGTCAGATATATTCTAACAGAATTAGAAATCTCAGGAGATAAAAAAAAGTAGTAATTCTGACCTATTTTGATGGAGAAGTAAACAGAAATAGTAAGGAAGATATGATCAGGAATCCACCTGACTGTAGGGCTGGAATCCCGCTAGTGCCCGAACTTAAAATCTCATAATAGCAGCTAAGCTCTCTTGAATCCCACAGATGCAAGCCTGAATCCACAAACCAAAAGCCTTTCATTAATTCATCAAAATTCATTGGTAGGGCATAAATCGTTAACAGGATTCCAACTGAACCAAAAACTCCTCCAGCCAATAGCTCGCTATGGAGGTAGCCTTAACTAACTAAAACATTGTATAAAATAAGAAAGAACAACTTAAACAAAGACGGATTCATAGAGACCTATTCCAGCCTAACGGAAACACTTAATAACAATTAAAATAAAGAAATAGACTAACTAATAAAATGAATCCTGTATTCCTACCTCCTACCCATATTCAAGGCCCATTAATTGTCCTTTTACAACAAAAAACCAATGGACCAGAGGTCCAACATATATGTAACCCAACCCAAGGCTTATTTATACTAAAATAAGCCATTTATGTGTCTTTCTTTTTTGGGAAATTTACACATACCACCCCTGAGGTTTGACGAAAGGATATTTTCACCCCCCAGTTTTGGAAAATTCTGCGTACCCCCCTGAGGTTTGCAAACGGTAACAAATAAGTCCATTCTGTCAATTCATGACTAACACTGTTAAAAATTAGACTTGAACCGACGGAATTGCCCTTCTAAGAAGAACCCAAAAAAAAAAAAGAAAGCAAAACCTGCAACTCATCTTCCCCAATCGATTTTGGGGAAGATGAGTTGCAACCATCCCAGCTCCCATGTTTAAAACTCTTCCGACCTTGTGATTTTGGATATTTGCTTCAAACTGGTGGGAATTTGATCCGATTCTGATTGAAGGAACTCCTTCAAGTCCTGGGAAATGACTGAGATCGTCTCCGCGGAATCGGATACAACTTCGGCCATGGAAATCAAGGCTTCAAGAAGCTTTAAAAACAAACCTCTTCCTCTTCTTGACCACAGAAGGCAAATAATAGACCTTATAGGCACCATAACCAGTGATGCCGAGTGCTACGAGTAGCAAAATCCATTTCTTCCTCCTCCGTGAGAAATCCAAACCCTTTTGCACCAGCTGCAAGTCCATGTAGAAGAAGAGCGAATAATCCTTTTGCACCAACTGCAGGTCCATGTAGAAGAAGAGCGAATAACCCTTTTGTACCAACTGCAGGTCCATGTTTGTGAATAACCTCCGTGAGAAATCCAAACCCTTCCTGCTCTTGGGTCTCTGTTTTTCTTGGGTGCAAAGGACGACATTAAACCCATTCATCTGGAATGGCCCAAGATTTTTGATGGATTCAAAGTGAGCAGAAACTAAGTCTGTAGCTTCAGATGACAATGGTGAAAAATCTGTAGTTGTGCTGACACAATAGGTTGAGTTGGATTTAAGAAGAAAACCTAACAGAGGATTGATAAGATTCGTGGTTAGTTCATCTCTAAATGTGTTGGAATTTAGATTTAAACAGTCACCAGAAAAGGAAGCCGACAGCTTGATTTCTTTCTCCAAGCCCCATCTGATGAGGGAGTAGTAAATGTTCTTCAGAGATGGCAGAACCAAACCCCAATTCTCCTAATGATCTCTGTTGCAAAGGACAGCATTTCCCACCACAATGGTGCTAATTTTGGTCGAAGGGAAGTAGGTCAGAACATGGGTCCTGACCCAGCTTTCTGCCATTAAAATGCTCGAAGAAACCTCATAAAGATGGCGTTCACTCACGGAGACAGCAATAGGGACATCAGTGTGATACAAGCTTTGAAGAATCATGGGAGATGGATCAAGGATGTTCAACGGTTTGATTGATTCGTGACCTGCATCTGCTACAAATACAGAGAAATGAAACAAAATTTGAAACTAGAAAGAAAGCAATCCATCGGGCAATCCATCAATGAGGCGCTGGATGGTTGCAACTCATCTTCCCCAATCAATTTTGGGGAAGATGAGTTGTAGGTTTTGTTTTTTTTTTTTTTTGGGTTTCTTCTTAGAAGGGTAATTCCGTCAGTTCAAGTCTAATTTTTAACAGTGTTAGTCATGAACTGACAAAATGGGCTTATTTGTTACCGTTTGCAAACCTTAGGGGGGTACGCAGAATTTTTCAAAACTGGGGGGTGAAAATATCCTTTCGTCAAACCTCAGGGGTGGTATGTGTAAATTCTCCCTTTTTTTAACATCAATCCTCCTAGGCTTGAAAAGACTCGTCCATGAGTTTCGATTTTTGAAGCGACACCGAATCATACCAGTAGAATCATCTTTCAGTTGGAAATGAGTTTTGATTTTACTTGAACAATAAAAAGGGAACCAGCAACCCTCTGCACTCCTTCCATAGCTCTGATATCAAATAATGCAGTGCTAACTGCGAACAAGTGAAGTCCAGTGGGAGATCAGCTTGCGACAGGATTGCAAGAAAAAGGACAAACCAGATTAAGAGAAATTTAAGTAACTCAAAGAGAATTGCTTGGATTGGTCTGAAATTCAAATTGATAGCACAGTTGTCGGATAGAATAAGACTTTAAAGTATGATCCAAATGTGATGGTTGGATCCAAGGTTTAAAATCTCGTCTCATCTCGCCATTTCGGGCTGGTCAAAATTTTCGAAATGTCCGGAAAATACCAAAATTTCGCCGAAATATGGTATTTTTTCTGCCATATTTTGGTACTCCATCTTGGCGGGTTATTGGTCATATTAAGGCCTGATGCTTCATGTATACCATTATTTAAGCTAAATAAACACATTTAAACCTTCATATTGCAAAAAAATTAACTCAAAGTGGTGTTTTGGGTTTGCACCCTTGATTGACAGTATACAATCGGACCCTGATGTATAAATAGTTAAATACACATTGTTTAACGTTGATGAAATATACCGACATTTGAACATTTTTCATTTCGAAAGCTCATCTCATCTTGGTAGTGTCAAAATTACCGAAATATACTGAAATTTCGGCAATATATCGCGAAATTTTGAACTGTGATTGGATCTCAATATATGGGTGCATTCTATTCTAACAAGGAAACCAAAAAGCAGTGGCATTTTGGGTCCTACTCTTTGGTAGCACACCTTTGTCGAAATTGGGTCTGGTTGCCATGTTGTGGTCAGACTTTTCCTCTTTGTAGTGTGTTGTGGTTGGTTGGGGCTCTTTCCCTTCTCTTTTGCAGGCCCTTGCCTTCCCCTTTGTAATGGCAGGGCCTTGTAATTGGCTTGTGCTTGTATGTTCTCTCCCCCCCCCCCCCCCTTTTTCTTTCCTTTGGTAATGAATTTTTTATTCATTGAAAAAAAGAAACCAGAAAGCAACCCGAAATTTGAGAATCATTGCAAGGAATTCCTGAGATCATAACTGATTATAGCAGGGATTTAGCATTGAATTCTTAACAGAATGGTGCAAATCAGAACTTGAAATCAGCAGATTTTGAAAAAATTAAACAGCACTAGGAAATTTGAAATCAATCTGGATTTCGAGTTTAAAACAGGATATTCTAGTGTTATTAAGGTAATCGATTTCCAAGAAGTAGCATAAACTTGAGTGAGAAATATTCTACAGAATTCGAAATCTCAGGATATAAAAGTATAGAAATTTTGACCTGTTTTGATGGACAAGTAAACAAAAATTGAAAGGAAGATATGATCAGAAACCCACCTGATCTATAATAGGCTGGAATCCCACAAGAGTAAACACACCTGAATCCCGCAGATGGAAGCTTAAATCCACAGACCAAAATTAAGCAAAAGCCTTCCTTAATTCACCCAAATTTGTTAGTAGGGCATCGCCCTTACATATGTTTAAATAAAAGACTAAAACAAGACTCAAACTAAGTCTGAGACTCCTTCAACCAATAACTTGATATGGAGGTAGTCTTCAAGTGACTAAAACTCTGCATAAAATAAGAATGAACGACTTAAACAAGGCTGGACTCATAGAAACATATTCCAACCTAACTAAAACACTTAATAACAATTAAAATAAAAAATTACACTATAACTAATAAAGTAAATCCTGCATTCCTACCTCTTACCCACATTTTAGGCTCATTGAAGTGGCCTATTACAAACAAAACCCATTGAACCAAAGGCCCAACATTTATGTCACCCAATCCAAGGTTTATTTCCACTAAAATAAAACCCACTTATATGTCTTATCTGCATCATCACCACTACCAACATCATGCCATTATCATCCATATTATAGGAAACCATCTCTATTATGCACGATAGTTGACATAGAGAAGAGGGTGGTAGTTTTTTTAATAACACCCCATGTATGCATATATGCCCTCTACAATGCTTGGTATGCCATTTTTACTAGGAATCCCTTTGAAAGATTCTTCAAAATAGCGCCTTCCTTTCCTGTTGACTCAGTGTTCTTGGGAATTCAAGCATTTAAATCTGTGCTGGACTTTTGATTCATTGCTAGGGTGAAAGTTATGAAGGATTTTATTCTGCATGATTGAAGTTTGTTTTTGGTAATGTCTTCAGGCAGGTACAGGAGGTCTATGATTGTAGAGGTACATGTAAAGAAAGGAGTATGGTTTACTTTGACATTATTTATGCTGTAGTAGTTGAGGATCTTGGGGGAACCAATCAATGATTGTTCTGGTGATTAAGGATTCCTTATCCTCTCCTTTTTTTTGTAATGTCATTTTGTGTTGTGTAAGACATTTTACTTTTATGGATTCTAACCCCTCCCCTTCTTTTGTTTCTCTTATATACCCTAAATACACTTTTGCGGTTAAAAAAGGGTTTGGGGGGGTTGAAAGGAAAGAACAAATTAGATATGACCACCGTCGTGTTCCTTTAATCTTCACTGAAATTTCTAATGCCTTTTAGAAGCTTTACTAATTTTATATTGCCTTTTCTCACATGTAACCCGCAGGGATTACAAGATTGCATTAAATGGATCTTTAGCTTCTTGTATCTGATTGTAGTAGGTGGGGAGTTATTATGAGAATATTCAAATTATTGGGTAAATTGCTGTTGTAGGCTTTCTATGAATACTTAAGGTGTTTGGGAGGCAAATGTCTTTGCTTTACTGCCGCATGGTTCTTTTGATTGCTGGAAAGAAAACCATTAATGTTGGGTTGTGGTCTAATCTGCTTGAAATCATCCCTTCACTGCCTCCTGGTTTTGTTGATTGCTTAAAATGCTTTTCTATACCCTGAGTAATGCTTGGATCATTAGATACCGTGTATAATTGGTCTGTTAAGTGATGTTACTGCATTTGGAGAGTGACAGCATTTCATTCTGGTCTCAAAGAGTGATGAATGATTTAAGAAGTCTATTGTTATCATTAAATGTTAAAATGTAGAGATCTGGTCTTCCTGTTATTGTACAGGCAAATTGCTCCTTTTCAAATGATTGAACTATTGGAATTGGTTTAGAGCCTTGGGCTGTTCTTATATTTGGGATTGCATCTGGCCCTTCCTTTACACCCCTCCCCCCAACATTTGACACTGGGGTGAAGGGTAGGGGTGGGGGGGAAGAACAGAAACAAATGTAACACGGCTTTGTCGTTGGCCATGCCCCTTTCATTGAGGGTGGAAAGATTGGTGCTGCCTTTTTGACAGGTTCTGCTAGCTGATCATGTAAATCCACTTGAACATGGTGATGGGTAACAGTTGTCTGATATGGCTTTAAGCAACTTTATCATAATTCTGTTTCAGGTTCATCATCGAATGAGCGTATGCAATTTTGTTTGGGAGGGATCAGTGGGCCCCACATCCTAAACAGCTCTCGTCCCCCCCCCCCCCTCACCCAAAAAAGAAAAGAAAAGAAAAGAAAAGAAAAGTCTCCAAGATAATGGAATATTCAATTGGGGGTGGAGTGGGGAAGTTTCTCTGGATGGCTCGTCCGTCCTAAAGGGATCTATGTGCTGCTATCTTGTCTGAGCCATGTGGAAGGATGATGTGGGATTTTAACCTTTGGATATCCGGGAAATGGTTTGGATAAACTGTCAATTCTAGATGCAAGTCCAATTATATATCTCTCCATGTAGCATTGATCGTAAATGGAATTTTCACCCAAAAAAGAGATCCTACATGGAATGCACTTTTTTTTTCTTTTCCAGCAGGTCACAATAGGTGCAGTACAGTTCCCTTTTCCTGTTACCTTTACTGGTACTTGGAAGTAAATCATGAAATCATCGATTAAGCATCAAAGGCGTGATCAAATCCTGCCTTCACCTCGGAGTGGGACTTGTTCAGGGGCCCTAGGCAACCCAGACCTTAAAATTGCATTTTGTTTTGGAGCATCTGCAAGTCTGCCCCGGCACGCACCCCTTATTTTTTTTAATGCTTGGCTAAAAATTCGAAGGATTGGACTGTAAACAGTTGGGAAATGCAGGCCTAAGGTTTGGTAAGGCTGGGGATTGGTTGACCACTTGACCCCAATGTTGCCAGCCATGTAAACATTTATGCGTATGAATGAAAAATTATAGGGTTATTTTCAAATGCACCCCTGAAAATGGCCAAATTGACAGCTGTCCCTTTGAACTTTCACTAATTCCACGTGCACTTCTGCTTTCCAAACTAAGTACCTCTATAGGCCCTCCCATTAGATAGGTCTGTTATGTTATAACAGATCCCAGTTTTTTAACATTGATGGATCATTCTGCCCCTTGATAGGGTAGAATGATAAAATTGCCCTTATTTGAAAAAAAAAAAAAAAAAAACACCCTGCAACTCATCTTCCCCAAATCGATTTGGGGAAGATGAGTTGCAGAGTTTTTTTTTGTTTTTTACTTTTTCCAAATAAAGGCAATTTTGTCGTTTTACCCTATAAAGGGGCAGAATGGTCCATCAATGTTAAAAAACTGGGATCCGTTATTACATAACGTCTAACAGGAGGGACTATAATGATATTTAGTTTAAAAAGCAGGGGTACATATGGAATTAATGAAAATTCAAGGGGGCAACTATAAGTTTGGTCATTTTCAGGGAGGAATTTAAAAATAACCCAAAATTATAATGTGTGGGGGTTCGTATGCAGGCTGCGTGGCCCCTGCACCAGCACAGGGTCAATTAATATCAAATCAGGAATGCAGGATGGTGTTTCTACCCACCAAAAAAAAAATCAGGCTGGTGTTTTTGCGTTTGACGGGTTTGGGGCCATCATTTAGACCGTCTGGGCGCATGCACCACATACCTTGTGGCTTATGCCATTACCATGTGTTTCTCTCTCGCATCCCCCATGAAAAGATGAATAATTATCACCTCCAAGTCCTCTAATAGGGAGGAATGGACCTTACCCTGAGCAGTGTTTTCGGGCAAGAGTAGGGAAAAGACATCCCTATCTCTTGTTTGGAAGAGGAGAGCTGCCTCCCAGACTGAGAACCACTTCATGGTTTTTATTCCTGAATCAACTTTTATATTTGGGAAAGTTACCGTTTCATGGTCCAACAAGTTACACATAATTAGTCAGCCTATCTAATTCTCCCATGTGGCACAATGATGTGACGTGTCCAAACTCAAATACACATGCGTAAATGAATCAAGCTCTCACACATGCGTAAATGGGGGGAGGGGGGGGGGGATAGTTTCACACTTTCACTTCATGGAAATCGATTTATACTCTTTCATGGTGCTAGTGATAGCTTGTTCAACTGGCAGCCTCTCCATGCTTGATGCACCATAGAAACCATGAACTCCCTTTGTTCTCTTCAATACAAATTCAGCGTCTCTAGGACTGGATATAGGACCTGCAAATTGTGCCAAGAAATCCGAGTAAATTATAGAAACAGACATGCAAAGTCAAAAATGAATTGCTCACATAAAAGAAATATTGTCTATATGGTTTTTATTGAGTTCATGATGTAATTTGAGCTTGAAAAATTATTTCTTCTAATGGTTTTTGAACAAGTTTTCTTTCACCCATGGTGATGAGAGAATCTCTTCAACAAACAAGTTTTCTTTCACCCAAGGGGATGTGAGAGAATCTCTTCAACCATAGGATCTAATCTTCTGATTCAACTATGGAAAGGGTATTTCAAACCTTCATCAATAGGGAGCAAGAGTTAATGATGTAATTTATTGTTCCAAGAGTCCAATCATAACATCAAATCACCATGGATAAAGATGATCTCTCTTCACCCTCACATGAGAATAAATATCCTTTTGTATCTAGATCAGCAAGGGCGTTTAATGCGAAGAAAATTACAGGGCGCTAAAAACCTGTAGTTTTCTGGCTAGAAAGGAAATGTATGACATCTTAAATTTTGGAAAGTCAAATCAAAATCTCTCTCCACCAAACAAAGGAAAGAGAGAGAGTCAAGTGTCAAACTCAATATCTCCTACTACTAGAATGAGCCCTCAACCTCTGAGCCAAAAGTATTTGGATAGAGAGAGAAGGGGAGAGGAGGGGGGGAGGGGAGTATAATAAAAGAAAATTTCAGCTCACTGAGCAGAGAATCATAGGGGACTGGGGATAGCCAAATAGTACCTCCATGGCAAAGCACAATGATATTGGAATTTATCTCATGTGCAGCATCTGAAATGTCTTGCACAAGAGCAACACTGTCCTCCAAGGAGATGGCAGTTTTAGCACCAATAGACCCTGAAGTTGTGAGCCCCATGTGAGCAACTATAATATCAGCTCCAGCTTTTGCCATGGCAATGGCTTCTTCTCGTTTGAAAGCATAAGGTGTTGTCAAGAGACCAAGTTTATGAGCTTTTCCAATCATCTCAACCTCCATGCTAACAAAAAGGAAAAAAAAATAAAATGAAAGAGAGAAAAGAGAAAGAGATGTACATTTGAATTCAAAATCTGAGATTAAAAAACACCCGAGTATTGATTAAATGAAAAGAAAATTTGAGAAATACCCATATCCCATTCCTGTCTCTTCCAGGTTTTGCCTAAAGTTACCATCAAAAAGTCCCACAGTCGGAAAGTTCTGCACCCCAAAAAATCCTACTGATTCCAGCTGCTTTAGAAAGTAATCCATTCGGCGAAATGGATCAGTTGCACACACTCCAGCAAGAACAGGTACTTTCTTGACCACCTGCACACCATTTCTGGATTATACTCATGTGAATCTGATGAGATAATTATAGAGCCTTTAAAGAGAAACAAGGTTTGACAAGGCTGGTATGCGGATATTAAGGTCAAACCTGTTCATACAACCATGATGTAGTCCATCTATCAAATTTTCAAGTCTTAAAAAAATGACAATAGTTATGAAGATGTCCGATATTTTCAAGTTCTCTAATGGTTAGTACTTCCGTCCTGAGGGAGGAGACCCAAATAGCTGACCTAAAAAATCGCACCTGACATCCAATATATGCCATGGCAACTCCAGTGGGGCCCAAATCTTGTGGACAGGTTGATTGACCCCAAGTTCCCCAAGTTGATCAGGTGACAAAGCAAAGAAATAAAAAAAATCCACGGATACGAAGAGGGTGCACAGGACTAGGACTCTAGGAGGGAGTGTATGGACAAATTGTGGGGGGGGGGGGGGGGTGGTATGCATTACATTGGAGGGTAAATGATTGAATTTAAGGTTGGAATTTGACACAAAGCCAATCTAGAACTTGACCCACCTATCAAACAGTAGGCCATTTGCTGTTAGGGACATTTCAAAAGATCACCCACTTGGGATATTTGGACCTTTCCAAATTATAATAATAATACTAATAATAACTCTAGGTCTTTTTCACTGCGTTCCTTGGCTGACTTAAATAAAAGGGGATACGGAAAAGCAAATTCTCTCATTAAAATAACTTTATGTAGTCAAGTAGTTGGAACTTACTGGCAATACTTCATTAGCCATATCAAGCACCACCGCATTTGCGTCTGCAAAAGGCAGTAAACCTGCCAAGGAACCCCGTCCTGCCATGCGGAAGCGACCTGAGTTGTATAATACTATGAGATCTACACCACCTTCTTCCTCAAACTTAGCAGAAATGCCTGTCCCTGCACCAGCTCCTATAACGGGCATTCCCTTATTTATTTGATCTTTCAATTGATCGCGTATTGACTGAGTTCTCCGCAAAGTTTCTGTTAGGATGGCCAGCCATAAGGTCTTGGTCCACATTTTTGCAAAATACACAACAATTCTTCCAAAGTTAATGAACATTCAGCTCAATTTGTTCTATCTATAACACTCAACATTACGAGTTTGTTAGCCAAAAAAAAAAGGGGTAAAAGCGACATTTACAAAGGATTTCAACCAGAACTGTGAGGCAAGCATAATCGCACAAAATGATTAAAACCGACATGAACTTTCAGAGTAGAAATATTTCATATAATTGTAAACATTGATGCATGTGTCCTCGTTTAAGACCTCAAATTCCAAAAGAAAATAACTATCATTTCAAAATTAAACAAACCATTTTCCTTTTGTTTTCAGCGATTAATATGTACATATGATTGAGATCCAGGTCATATTCGATCTGCTTGAAGATGTACACAATTCTCCTGAAAACAATCTAATTTTCTGAGCCACAAATACAAATATGATCCCCCAATGTAGTGGTGCAGGCCTAATAACATTGATATTCTTACCTTTGTACTATTTTTATTAGTATTTACAATTAATACCTATCCTTAAAAGTCCTCTAGAAATTTCAGTAATAGAAAACATTAGGTTGCATGAGAGCATTTATTAACCATATCACCATATCAACCCTTTTGGATGTACAATGTACAACACATATAGGGTAGCTGAACTTCTACAACAGCAGACCCACATGATTTAAGATTCCCAAGAAGGATAAAATTTTAATACAGGCCTTGAAACTTGGATGTCAATACACAAATTTTCCTTTTGTTAATGCCTTATCTCTGTTTCTCTTCTACTACCGGTGGACTTCTTACATGTGATTTCAAAACCAATAAATAAATAAGGTCTCCCAGAGAAGCTGCACTAACACTTCATAAATGTAACTTTTTTAGTAGAGTTGAAATATTTAAAATGCACAGCAGCGGTTTAGAGTTCTCTTCATCAGTAAGTTCCATGATCTCTTCCCAAAAAAAAAAAAAAGAAATATTTTTTTGGGGTTTTAGGGGTTTCCGATGACAGAAAAGAATGTGGAGATACATCCACAAACAAAGATTTTTTTTTTGGGGGGGGTCCTACAACACAAAAAAAAATGTGGTATACATCCAAAACAAGGATTATCACCTTAAAGGACTAACATAGCAGTTTAAATGGTCAAGTACACATGCAAAGCACCAGTTTTACGTGTATCTCTTTCTAACTGGATGAAGCATCCACATGAAGAAGTCAGATTCTTCTGACACACAACTCTGATGAGAGAATTTGGATTTTCCTTTTTCCTCCATATTTGTTTGACATGATTACCATTAGGGGTGCATCTTGGGTCCCAAAAGCTTGAGCCTGCCAAAAATGTTCCAGAATTGGAGGTTGGGCCAGAGGCCTCGGGTTGTGCCCCAACCTGGCCCAGCCCAGTCTGCTTCACAAACATAAGTACTGTATAAATAATGGTGGCAGTTTTCCATGGCAAGTTTTTTTGCAACAAACATGATATAACATTTATTTATGCCCTTCTCCATAGGTATGTAAGACAACTCATATAAATAGTAACCTGGTATATCCATGAGGATCACAACAAATCCATTGTTGATCAACAAAGATGTCTCCTGAGGAATCCCCAGGAACATGGTTTTTAGCCCATCGAGTCAGACTCAGCAATATGTGTCCAACTCTGATTCATGCATATCAGGGATACAGAAACAAAAGCAACCCTTTTAAATACTGCCTTTAATTTATTTATTAACTTAATTTGGAGGGGGGGGTTGTTAAGAACCCCTTCATGTAACTTAAAACTGGAAACTGGCCAAAGTAGGTATAAAAAATGATCTTAACGTGCTTCAATTCTTTACCACCAACATCATGACTTTATTTCTCAGAGTTCCTGCAATAGTTATACTCCCCAGATGTAAAATGTAAAATCCAGAAGTCAAGGTTTCGATTGTCCAAAATATAAAAGGAGGCAAACTATAACCTGGTCTTGCATCAGGGAAATCGGTTGGGCTGTAACAAATGATTCCACAGCCTGACAAGTTCCCCTTAGAAATGTGTTCCTCATGAAGATGTCGACAGTCTTCAAGGACAGTATCTTGTTGCAGACCGGCGTCTTTGGAATTCTTGACACTAATTGCTAAAAATAAGTCAACCAAGGCATTTGCAAATTCAGGATCATTTATGTGATAGGGATATCTCTTTACCTGCCAAAATGAAGCAAGATTAAAATCTAAAAAGGTAAATACAAAATGATATGAAAATAAAGATAATGCATCCCATACACAAATAAATTTGTAACAGCGTGCATCATTAGATGAGTAGTGAGAGTACCTGCCTATCTACATTTGTCTCAACAAGCCTCTCCAATTCAGAGATAAGAGTTCCAGTAGCTTCAGGATCATAAAAGGGCTGCCCTGGTGCATCCAAAGCAGAGATGCCCTTCTGTGGCAAGCAAATGCATACCTTAGATGATGACTTGTTCACTTTATCTGCGATGAATGCTGCAAATTTCTGGTTTTCATCTACTGTAGTTCGCATAAGTGAAACCTGCAGAATGTTAATAATGATATTGACAGATCCACATATTCAGCATCAGTCTCACAAATTTTAGCAGTCAAATTAACTAACTGCTATTTCTCTCCAATCATCAAACAAGGTAACAGTGGCAACTTTTTGCATATGTATGTGTGTTGTGGGAGAATTTGTCCATCTTACATAATTCCCCAGACCTAATTATCATTTGTACTCAAAATAGATAATGTTTGAGAAACTTGCACTTCATTTCATCAGAGAAGGCAGCTCAGTGGTGGGAAAGTATGTATAACAAATCTAATCAGTATAAAATCGATACCTGCTCATTATGTTCATGAAAATTTCTTTGTTGAAAATTCGAAGGTATGGTATCTTTAGCTCCAAAATTCACCATATCCAAGGCTCCTATACTCAGAACCAATGGAACCTTCTTCTCTATGATAGCATCAAAACGAGAACTGTCACAGGCCATCACACCTCCCACCACATGGTCAGCAACTTCCGTCGTTGTGATGTCCAAAACACCCTAGACAAAACCAAGAGATAAATAGAGTGAACGGATAGGCATAACAAGATACTACAAAAACTGATTCAGTTCAGAAACTGAAACTGAACCAACTTGCTGATTTGATCTAGTTCATAACAAAATCTAAAATTTACAAAAGGTGGATTAGGAAAAAGGTTCTTGTAACTTCTTACTGGTGCAAAGAGAAAAACTGATCAAGTTGTCAAAACGAATAGCACTTACATTACCCCCCCCTCTCCCCATTAATGTTGAAAGAGAGTACATATGGATTTGGTTTTATGGACAGGAACGTCCAAAAGGAATCTTTGGACGAGCACCTAATTGTCCCACAGACAATTCAGATGAGGCAGAAATTTTGTAGACCCCAAGGATCCCTTGTTCCCCTGTCAAGTTTCAGCGAAAAAGTGGAGTTTGCCAAGTGGCAAAATAAAAGCATTGAAAAATCCAGGCCTACCAAGGGTTTCAATGCCAATGCCTTGACTACCAAGAAGATGCATGCCAATGCATGGAGGGTATATGCTTGAATTTGAGTCTGAAATTTGATACGTAGCCAATCCGGATCATTCCCTGTACATCCAACGGTCCATCTTGCAAGATCACCTTCCATGTGGCACAACTAGACATACCCCATCCAAGGATATCCTTTGGATATTCCAGCTCTCAATTTGAATTTGTACTAATCTGACCTCAATTTTGATACAATCAGGTATACGAGATCAATGAGGTTATGACAGAAGCAAAGCTTCTTTTTTTATTGCAAATAAATAGCATCCTCTACCTTTAACCTATTTCATTTCAGTTTCATTAAACCAACAAGCAAATCCTCGTCTTTATCAACCATTTGAACTTGGAAGGCATGCACCATTGAGAAGGAATTTCAGATGACAAAGACATACAGGTCCAGTAAATTTTTCACACATGCATCTCCATCAAGTTAGCTGCTCTTTTAAGTGCAAATAACATTTACATGACTAAAGTACCTGTATTAATCCTGCTCTGACCAGATCCTCCATAGCCCTTCCACCAACCCCAGTGGCATGGAAAACCAATGAGTCATAACCTTCTTTCAACAGTCTTTCCTTGACAAGATTTACACATGGAGTTGTCACTCCAAACATGGTTATACCAACTGTACGTTTTTCAGTCATCTTACCAGAATCTTTGAATCCCAATAGTCTTCCAATGACCATTCCAGAGAAAGCAGCTCCAGCATTTGATAGAACAATCCGACTTACACTGTTAATCCCACATATATCTACCACTGATGGGAATAGTATCAAATCTGAGGTTCCGATATAAGGGTCAGTTTGTCCACTAGCTACAGTTGATACAATGACCTTTGGCACTCCAATTGGAAGAGATCTTAGAGCAGAGGATAATAGGCATGTTCCACCACTGCCTCCAAGGCCAATAACTCCACTAAGAACATGATCTTCTTGAGTTTTCTTCAGGTAATGTTCAAGGGCTTTACTCATCATGGCAACTGCCTGACCCCTATCACTTGGAAGCTGCTTTAACGGTTGCCCTTCCAATCCGAAACAGCAAGAGAGAACCTCCATTCTAGTCACAAATGGGAAATCTCTCAATTTTTCTGTTTCCCGTTGACCAGTAGAAACATCAACAACTATCACTTGAACCTGCCATTTCCATAAGCAAATTATGAGATAGAAAAAAAAAAATCCCTTGGTATAATGCATGGGAAATGAGATAAACCTAGAAATATAGAAGTATATACACAAAATCAATTAAGACTCCAAAAAGTTAAATCACGTTGAAAGCCAACTAATATGAAGCATGCAGTTTCAACATCTTAATTAGAATTCTAGAATGATTTTCCTTTTATTTTAGAGAAGAAAATTTCGAATTTATCTTTCTCATTCTATTAGCATATCAAAATCAGAAATGGAAAAAAACAAATATTACAACAAAGAAATACACAAGATAGCTGCCCTACACAACTAAGCCAACAATAAGAGAGGATTTTGGGTGAATCAGTAGAGATTTTAACATGGATTTCATGGTCAAAATGACATCAATGACATAAGTTTATATGAATACCATAACTCCATAAAAATTGATGGGCTTTGTATTTGCTATGTCTCTTGTATTCAGTTCAGTGAATGATCACCAATAATGTGATACTGTACACTGGATTAGTACACTATATACCTTTTCTAAAATGGGTGTTAAGGTGTATTCATCTTCCTTGGTTTCCTTGTTTTAGTGACATGGTAATCAATTTCATTTTGTAAGAAACCAGGAGAGAGTACTCTGCTTTGTAAACCTAAGGTTTCCCAGAGTAGGGGTATAGCTTTCCACACGGAGAAGGAGAGAGAGAGAGAGAGAGAGAGAGAGAGATTTCTGCTACAAAACCTATCTAACAAGAACAATAACCAAAACCCAATAAGTGTTGACATTGTTCATGCACAAAGGAAGAAAAAAGAATTGTGATCGGGGTGGGGGAGCAACGAGTGTTGAAACGTTTTTTCATTCCCATGATACTCAAAGGGCTGGTTGTTGAAAGAAAAAAAATGCGTGGGATCCTGATGGTTGTTGGAAGACTCCATGCAATAATTCATGCATTTACAAGTCATATTTTTCTAAACTTTCTAAATCAGATTAATTTGAACAATCTATAACCTTAAAATGAATATCTTATAAATATAAATCCCCTTACACAGTATAGTATTCACTTGTTGGAGACCTTGTCCTTTCCTAATCCTTGTGGGGATGAAGGTTGTCCATATAATTGGATTTTGATATGCTCACATCAACTGAAGGTAGACAGAACGTGAAGGAAATCTCCTTGAAAATTATTATTATTAGAAGATTGAAAGGCTATGTTGTGCATGCAAGGTGAGCATTGGAGTAGTGATTCATCCAACAATTGAGTAAATAGTTCATTAAGGAGATCTGTTTGCAATCATGGATGAAAAAGATACCATGGAAGAAGAACTTGATGGATATAACAACCAAAATTTATAGAAAAAATTCAAAATCATCATTGACTACCTCTAACATTGAATCAAGAATAAAGTCTTCGGTTAACCATCCATAGCAAGACTTCAGGAGTATAACAAATATGACATATCACAGTTATTGATTACAGAAAAGAAGAAGAAGAAGAATAAAAAAATCTTCCACAGTTTCGCATGTGAGAGGTGATTTCTTTGTTTTTAAATAGAAAGAATGCTCGTAAGGATTAGAAGGAGAAACCTTGAGCGCAGAAGTCTTAGAGAAAATCTCAAGATGGGATCTAACGGAGTCGCAGAGGAATCGGAGCTCCTGCAACTTCGTATCGGCTGTCCCTATACAAAAAACACGAAAAAACTTCTCACGATCTGTCATTTTCCTTCACCAAAGAGAGTTAAATGATTCCCTGAGTTGAGAATTTGAGATTGCTTGATGCCTTGATCACTCCAAGTTGCTGCAATCGGAGACCATAACTGAATCGACTTTTCCGGCCAAACCTTCTCCTGTGTCTGTCCAGTGTAGTGTCTGCCAACTACAAACTAATATAGTAATACTTGGTGTTAGGGTTGTAAACGGATCCGATTCGGTTCGGATAGTGATATATCTGCATCCGCATTCGATTAGCTATCGGACGGATTCAAATAGTGCTAAACGGATACGGACACGGATATGGATCGGATATTTTATCTGTTTACATGTAAATATAGTTTTTCGGATAGTTATAGCATATCCGTATAGCTTTCGGACGGATTTGGATAGTGCTAAATGAATACAGAAACGGATTTCGGCTATTCATTTACACCCCTACTTGGTGTTACACTTGCACAGTTGCACTCTTGGATTTTAGTCCACAGCACATATCGGTCATATCGGGTCGTACAGTCTAGCTAAAACTCTCTTTTTTTTAAACAAAATTTTTTTTAAAGGGAAGCAGATTTCTGTATGGGAGTGTGGCCTACACTAGTACTCCCATGTGTCTATCTCTCTCCTCCTTAAAATAAGGGGCAGAGCTATCTTTTCACATGGGAAGGAGAGAGATAGACTCATGGGAGTACTGGCGTAAGCCACACTCCCGGACAGAGAACTTTTTCCCTTTTTTAAATCATATCCATATCATGTGGTATTGTACACCTGCACATACGTGTAGAGGAATTGGACGGAATGGTTTCTTATCGATTATGATTTCAACAAAGCCAATCCCATAACCGTCCAAACTCTAAATGCCTCAAAAATTAGGAATCAATCCGATTGAGAATAAGAACACATTCTCAAAACCAAACCGAACTAACTCAATTTGGTTCAGTTTCGATTTTAATTCGATTTAGACTCTATCACCCAAACCTTCATCAATAATTACTATAGAATTGAGCTTCCAACTATTAATACAGATTAACTTGAATATAATGCACAATCCACTTACACCTTTTGTTTCGGGAAGACTCAAAAAAATATAGACAAAAAATGATACTCTATACGTAATTACTAGAAAAAAAAAAAATTTAATTTTTTTGGTTAAGATCACTTGAATTCATAAGGATGAATATTCAACAAATGTCCCAAATTTACCTATGACTTAATGATGCTTTTATTTTTTAAAACTCAGCTGGTTCTTTCTTATACCATGTTCAAACAAACTGTAAATAAGATTGTTTCACATAGAAATTTTCATTGGTTTTCGAGGTGCTTTTGGTGGTTGCCCACAAACCCTAACTTTAAACTAGTAATACAATTTAGAGTAAATTTGATTCTAATCAAACAGTTGCACCCTTTTAATCGGAAATGAACCAAACCAAACCAAAAAAATATTCATTGTTTTAAAACCAAAATCGATTCGATTCTTTTTCGGTTTGATTTTAAACAACTAGTTTCAATTCCGAAGTGACACCCTTACGTAATAGATTCTTTACCAGTTCTGAAACACTCAAAGGTAATTTTTTTTTTTAATATACATGAAACCTTTAGTTTTCCTTTATGATTCGAACATAGTCTTTATAAAAGCTATAGCGGTTAAGAATTAACTAAAACCCATCCCAAAACGTCCCGTTCCTAGTAACCGATCGTTTCAACCTACACCAAACCGAACCCTTATCACTAAAGTTTCAGGTTGGGGATTTTATGGAACAGGAAGAAACCAAACCAGACCGAACACATGCATCCACCGAAATCAAAACCAAACTGAACCTGATAAAAAAACCTGAGGTTGGGCTGATTCGAACTCGATAAGAAATAGAAAAGAAAACAGAGAAGAAGAAACAACCAGGATTTTCTCATTAATTTCTTTATGTAAACCCAACCAGAATGGACCAAACCAATACTAGCCCAATTACAAACCAATAAAAATCCAATAAGAAACCAAACAAAAACCAAAACTGAAAAACTTTCTTTAACAGTTTGGTTTCGGATTGACCTAACTAACATATCAATTAAACCGATTTAACTCGACCGATCACCATCATTGTATTAATGTGAAATTAAGGAAGGTTTATTAATTCAACCGTGAACTTTTATTGAGATTACAAGGGTGCAATTATATAGCACCAAGAGAAAGAAAGAAATAATGGAATAGGAAACTATCGAATTTGGATCCTGTACTGGCGAGCTGCCCTGACACGGGGTTGCAAGCAATGTCTGCCTTACCCCTACCCAAACGCCTTGCTCGAGTGGGGGGTAAGGTGGTAATTGGGTGCAGCCCTGTGTTTGGGCAGCACGGTCCTACCGGGCAACTCGGCAGTAGAGGATCTGGATCAGAGACTATCTCATATCACGTGTGGTAATATAAGATTGTGATTTACTAGACTTCTATAACCGTGAATCCTTATCCCCTTCAATTCGCTGTCATCTTCAATTCCTCCAATTCCTCACATGGGATGAAAATGACCACCCTACCCCCTGTCCAAAAATTCTACCCAAGGTGGGATCCACTCCCCCTATTAGAGGAATTGGAGGTGATAATTATTCTATAACCGCATGCGATAAGGATGAAAACAAATAAAATACAGATAGAAACAAATAGAAAAGAGATAAAAATATCGATGAAAACCAATCTCATCCAGTAGATACCGCTATTAATTAAAGTTATTGAATCAATAGATAAACAACCATCACGTTCAACCGACCACCATTTTTTTTTTTTTTTTTTTAAAAAAAAAAAAAAATCTTTATTGGAAAAACAAATCAGATAAAGTATTAAATGTTGTGGTCGAAGTTCTTACAATGGGAGTCAATCTTCCACATGATCTTTGTTATAATTTTCATTTGCTTTTAAGATAATTTTATAAAAATTATTTCCTAAACCTCCATTATGCTTGGAGTTATTCCTTTTTGGGCTTGTGTGACCAATGTCTAAAACTTGGATTAGGAAACGAGATAGGTCTCCATTTAATTCTGATTTGATTCCAATCCAATTCCTTCCGGAATCAATTAGAAATCGATTTGACTCGATGAGACTTAGTGAGGAAATCGGGGTTAAACAGGATTTGTGTCAGTTTTCGAGTCGAATCAGCTACTTCCCTTGATTCCGTTACAAGTTCTTAATACTGTGTATGTAACCACCATGGCTTAAAAACTGAATTGGGATTCGGATCGGTCACGACTGATTAATCGGCATGAATTGGATTGAGCCAAGCCGATTCGATTCCTAAAACCTTGGTGGTGACTACTGACCAAACTTAACATATATGGTGATCCAATACAAAAAAAACTATTTCTTGTAAGTAATGAAGTGGTAGGTAGGTGTGGGAGAGATCTGATCTGGCGTTTGTTGGGATTTCAAGTGGATTGGGGTTGAACCTACCGTTGAAGACTTTGAAGTAAAGTCTTAGCAACCCTGTGACTAGAGCTTCATTTTCGAATTCTCTATTTTCTTTGACAGAAACAGATTTTGTGTATACTCAATTTTGAAACCCTCCACTTTCACCCAAAGATTTCTTAATCTTCATCAGTGTAATATTGAAAATATTGGGAGAAATGGGTTTCTTAGAAATTGGAATAGAATCAATGCTTTAGGAACCAGGATCGGATTGGCTGATTTGGATCAGAATCCCGATTTTAGCTGATTTGAGTCGGTCGAACTACTGGCAAATAACAAAGTGGAAAATTGATTTTCCCAATAAATAAATAAATAAACATTAACATGGTCATTCCAATTTTTTTATTTATTCATTTTTTGTTTGGGGAGGAGATGGTTGACTTGTTGGGTTCTCTCTATAAACACGTGTCACAATATGGAGCATGACACGTTAGGCTCATCCCAGTGTCCGACGTGGATGTACACCCGCTCGCACCTATGGCAGGAACTGGAGGGTAGAGGAAGAAGTTGTTGACACTTTAGGTCGTCGTCGGGCTTGGGCTTGGGCTTGGGCTTGGGCTTTCCATCATCCTTTGGCTTTGAGTCGGTGGGGTTGGGAGGAGGCCCAATACTCTCCACTTCGGCGCATCTACCAGCAGCTTTCCTTGCCCGGACGATCACTTCGTAAGGATCGGCGTTCCCAGTAACCGTCAATGTTCCCTTTGCTGCATCTGCCTCTACCTTGTCTACACCTACCACCAACCACAACATACTATATAAGTAACCATTTTCACACACACACTCTCTCTCTCTCACAAGTTATTTTTGTCATCACCGAGGGCCCATAGGTCATTAGGGGTTGGCACCCAACTCAAGAAAAGTTGGCCAAGGGGTGGTGGCAGGGATTTGGGTCCTCTGTAGTATGACAAGGAGTGTAGCGCATTATCCGACGGCCCACAGTGCTTGGGCACTCAGCCCAACACACAAACGGGGTGTTGGACTGCATGCCCAAGCACTCTGGGCCATTGGATGTGTGCTACACTCCCTGTTGCGCTACAGAGGAGCCCAACGCTGAGGACAAGGGGAATAGCAAGATTTACTCAACGGATGTGGGGTGGGGCTGTGGGGGTGGGGGGGGGGGGGGGGAGGGAAGTCTAACATATGACCTCTCCCTGGGCTTAGGCCAGCACTCTCCTGCATTGGCAGCCATCAGGCCCACCATCAAACCAAGAGGTGCTCCGTTAAGGGTTTTTTAATTTTTTTTTTTGGGGGAGAGGGGTGGGGGGAGGCGAACATGTGACCTCTCGCTGGACTTAAGCTAGTGCTGTATTGCACTGGCAACCACCACCATGCCAATAGGCGTTTCCCCAATACTAATATGGATTGGCTGTATCGGGCTGATTCCTACAAATTGCAAAAAAAATCATTTTTTGATCGTATTGACTGACATGGATCGGTGCTCTATTAATATCGATCACTGTCAATATCGATACACATCGAATGACATGATTCTGATACCTAAATCCCACTCTCTCTCTCTCTCTCTAAAGGAGGAGAAGAAGAAGAAGAAGAAGAAAGGTGTATATATAATAATTACCTTCCAATCCTGAGACAGACTTGAGGAGCTTTTTCTTGCATCTTTGGCAGGTAATATCTACTTTCAAGACAGTCCTTTGCACCATGGATCGAAGAGCTGAGAGATGCCTCTCCTCACTCCTGCAACCAATGGATAGACCAATTAATCTCAGTAAGTTCTGGAAAGAGATGAAGAAGATTGGTGTTATATATAAGGAATTGAAGGGATAGGAGACTTGATGATCAGAGGGTTCGACGTCGGAGACTTAAAAAACAAACTAATCTATCAAGTGGTCGATCACTCTTTCTGGGTGGTTGTTTAACCTCCCTCGTCAACTTCTAAAAGATAGAGAGAGATCTTTATAACAAATCTCCAGCAACCAATTCAATTTGGCTTGTCTTATTCTCTATTGTTTGCATTTTGCCTCAAAACAAAATAAACAAACAAACAATCTTTTTATTTTATCATTAGAAAATAGAAATCGATCGACCCAGCGCTAGCAAATCATAGTTTTGGAACTACTGTAACCTTAATTAGTTTAATTTGACTTTTTCAACCTTAATTTGGTTTTATAGATATGGAGGCCGGAGGATATATATATATATTGACAATTCATTCCAAGACCCCACATCCAGTACTTAACATACGTTAACCGAACAACCCTATGCAAATGGATTGATAAACCAATTAATTATGTGGGAATGCATATATATAGGGGTGCAATTTTATGGGTGGGACACAGGGGCCATGCCGTGCCGGTCAGCCAATGTGAGCGCACGCGGTGGCACAAAAGGGAGCGGAATTTCCGTCATACATGGAGGACATGGCGGCCATTTCGGCCCCTGTTGTGTGTGGGCGTGACCCCTCCGTGACTGCATCCCACACAGAAAACATACTCCGATCGCATATATATTATATCAGGAAACCAATCAAACCTTGATCATATTAATGGTTTCCTAATCATTTTCAAGTCAAGCAACCTAAAATATATTTAATAACTCCTCCTTCCGACAGCTGAACTTCCAAACTCAGAAATTCTTTCTATATGATTTTTTATTTTTTTTTTTGTAATAATTTTAAGGGAAAAAGATCCTCAAGCGATCTCTAAGGGGATACTATGAGCCGGCTTGATAACCTTTCTACTGTTTCTGTGCTGAGAAACAGTAGTAATAGTTTTTTCCGTTTCCTCTATGACAGGGTTTTAATACACAGTATCAACATCAGCTGCTAATATCGATTCGGATCGATTGAATTGAACTATTTGCCCCTCAAAATACCGATACTGGCTTTTTTTGTTGGGACAATTTTGCCTTACTCTATTCTGATACCACCAATATGATAGCAGTCAAGTATCAGAATCGGTCGTGGCCGATACAAATCGATTTATACAGTCAGGTCAGTCTGATCCCGATACTTAAAACTGTCCATGCTCCGATTGGTGGTGTGGTGTGGAAATCTTTCTCATACCCTCTAACATCGCTAACACTCTCTCTCTCTCGCTCTCTCTCCTCTCTAATCATGTGAGTCCCTCTATTAATAATGAAACCGATTCCTCATTTGTGGTGTGGTGTGTGGGAGATCCCCTACACTGGCAGCGCCGGAACCCTCCCTTAATTTTAATAGTTTGGTTTTGGTTGTTAGCAGTAGTTAGGAGTTGGTGATTCCGATGTTATCTGAAACTTCACTTAGCATGATAACTTTGTCGACTGTTTGGAGTATTCCGATCGACACATATTGGATATCTAAGGTTAGGAAATATTTTATTGACTGATTTCGATCGATTTCTAACCATTATAGAGAAGCTCATCCAGATCTCAATTCCATTAGCCCCTTTAAAACAAAAAATCTCGTTTATGTTGATACCCTTGTGCACGTTCTCATTGGCTTCATGCTGATGTAAGGGCCACATGACCATGACCAGGCAGTATTCTTTTTACCTATATTGGGAAAAGATAGCCAACTCACATGGGCCCTACGCATAGACACAGGAAAAGATGCAAAATAACCACCCCACCCCTATAGAAAAGCGGAAATCTCAACCCCGTTCTCATTGGCGGCCATGCTGACGCAGGGGCCATGCGATCAGGTAGAAGGGAAACCATACTATCCATAAATGTGTAAACCTGTCCTGTAAAATGATTTCTTGTTATCCCTACAACTCAACAGCCTAATGTAGAAAATATGTGTATTTCCACCAACTTCCAAAGAGCTATTGGCGTGTTGGAGATTTCCTAACCTCAACAAACCCTTGAAAGGTTTTCTGAACATCTGTCCTCTTCGGTCATTGGGTGGGATTTATGGAGGGGATCGAAGAACAACAGTTTATGAAATTTTGAAGTCTCCAAAGACTTGTTGGGCAAAAACTGGAAAGACTTGGCAGAATTGATTTTGGTGACACAAGAATTCTCTGATTAAAGTCTGATGTATCAAGCATCTGTCAAACTTGGCCAAACTTGATTAGGACTAGAGAAAAATGTATTTCTGGGATATGAGGTTTTCTTTCTGAAATCTTCAGGTTCTTGAAGTTATATGTTCTCCTTGAGCACATTAACCCTGTTTTCTTGTTCTAATTAAGCATAATTTGCAACGTATTATAATTGACCTGAGAAATCAATATAATAATTAATTTAATCTGCACAAGAGAACTTTGGCAGTTTTTTTCCTAAAAAACCTTTCATAACAATCTTTTATGTTGGTACTGCTGCATTCATTGAATCATTGTTCAACAGTTCAGAGATAATATATGTTGGACTTTTGAAGCACTAAAATATACAGAGGGTAAAGAGTAAAACATCCATTACCAACACTGCACATCTCAGCTATTTATTGCAATTTCTCTTCTCTCTCTCTCTTACCTATATAGAATAGAAGGAACTATAAAGTGAACCAGTACAATTGGTAGTTGTGGAAATAATGCCCACAAAAAGGAAAAAATAATACATGGTCAATAATTATGGAAACCAGTTTTTTTTCACTTCATCATAAATCCCCACCCATTAATTAATGCTTTGAAACTCTCACCCTCTCACATATACGGTTTACGACCGTGTATGAAAACTTTCCCCATTTTCTTTCGAGGGTTTGTATGAAACTTTTTCTTGTGACTAGTAATCTAATTCAGAATTGAAAATTGACCAACTTAAGATTTAGTAACCTATTCATGCTTAACTACACTTCATCAACTTATAGCATAGAAAATCAAAAACCTCCTAATCTAAAGTGGACTATAGATGCATTGTGGTTAAATTCTACTATCTTAACCATCATTTTTTGTGGATTTCTGTGTAATTGTACCAGAGCTTAACTGCTGTCAACGACTTGTAGTAAACCCAATTCCATTACTTAAATCTTTTAGTAATATCACAATAATTGAGATGAGACTTGAGAGAGGAAGAAAATGCCAATGAAGAACTGTTAGAAAACAAAATCTCTGACTGGGAAATGGGATGTGTACCTTTGAAGATAATTTAAGTATGACATCAACAGTGTTCATAACCACAACAAGTTGATATAGTTTAATTAACTTGTTAATTAGCGGAGTCAGGTGGCATACATTGGCCTTGATCATTGTTACAGTTATTGTTAACCTTCAAAATATAATTGCATTAATTGTCTGGCTTCTTTTTGCATATAAGCTTAAGAAACACCACCTATGTACAGTTTCAACAATGAGTTGGTGATAAGCATTTCATGAAATGTGATCATGGGAGAGACAGATAAGCATTTCATGAAATATGATCATGGAGAGAGAGAGAGAGAGAGAGAGAGATTCACATTCCAATAGGATTTAGCATACTTCTTTCATAGACTTATAAACAACAGAACTAATGTACTGTGAGTCTTTCTTGATCCATGAATCACAGGTCTGAAGTTCAGAAAATTTATAGAATAGAACAGTAATTATAAGGATCTTCCCCTACCACATACCACACATCACATTTTTGGCATGTCTTTGGAACACAATAAGTTGCACAGGTATCTTTCTTCTCTTCCTTCTTCTCTTCCTTCTTCTCTTCCTTTTGAGGACCTATACTGACAAACTGTGCAGTTTTTCTGAATTTCCTCACTTTTCTTATTATCTCAAAAGGATCAGCATCTCCAGTTACAGACACTGTGCTTTTGGAAGTGTCAAGTACGATAGAATTTATGCCTTCTATTCCTGCAATTAACTTCATTACCTTCTTCTTGCATTTCGAACATAACAGTTCCACTGACACTACTGTTTTCTGCAACAATCAGAGAACTCCTTCAGTCCAATTCTGAACAAAAAACTAACAATCCTAATAGCAAATATGTACAGTTCTGTGGCAGGTGTCAGAGAAAACAAAAGGGAGTCAGGAGAATAATACAAGACATAAATGAAGGAAACTTGGATCAAATACCAACTAAACAATAAAGAAATACATATCAGGTATGAAACAGGAAAGAAAAGACAGAACCTTTGACATTGTTTTGGTACAACAATGGAGTGGAATGATGGAAAAAATAGCTATGGGGAGAGGTGGATCATATGTTGTTACTTATAAAGATCATCTTGTATTAGTTGTTCACATTTTTTGTTCTATGTTAATTTTTCTTTGGCTGCCTTTGATTGTAAAATTGCATTTATTTCTTCTGTTCAGTACTTGTCAATTTGTTTGTTTTCTTGTTGGTGAGGTCTGGATGGGCAATACTAGTAGAAGGAAGAAGTAAATGCTGGCTAGGAGGCTCTTCATTAGATCAACTATGACTGCCTGTAGGCATTAATTGTGTCTTCTTTTTTGTTGTGTGGGGGTAAGCCAAAGGACAAGATCCTTTCCTCAACTGTGTCTTTTTCTCCCCCTCCCCATTTTTGTTTTGTTTCGATAATTTACTCACAGGCTGTTCAGGTAGAGGAAATCTCTCACAATTGATGATAGAAGAGATAAATGAATGATCTGGTCTCATCCCATATAGTATAGTGAGTAAATTCAACTATGGGTATACCTACTGTTAAGGGTTAAAAATCATCTCAACAAAAATTAGAAATGAAGAGATTTAGTGTTTTTTTTTATCATTAATTGGCTCATAAATTATCGGTAGAAACCAGTGTTCTAAGTATCAGTATCGGCCAATATCAATACGGTGCTGATAGAAATCAGTTGCTGATACAGTCAAAAAATAGATTTTTTAACCAACAAGTGGTATTTTAGAAACATGGGTTTCCAATGCTTGTGCTAGGGCTGAAACTTGACAAGTTATAAGTACAATTACTAAATGGAAAAAGGTTCAATGAACCACCGGGGCACGATACGCTAGCAATTCTGTGCTTATCTCTCTCCTCACATGAAATGACCTTGTCATCTTCTAATGTACATTACCATTTTGTCACACCTCATTGGTACACTCCCCTTATGCTCCCACCAAACCCTCTCCCTTGCTAACATGAGCTATAATATGAAGATGGTCGTCACATTGCAGTTGCAAAATGTCAGGACCAACTCCAATCAGCCCTTCAAGGATCCTACTCGTACTCACCATTTTGTTGCTAAACAATATAGGGTTCAAAATGTTACCAAAAAATTAAAAAAAAGGAAAAGATTTTATACACGGCTGTGTAAACAATGTATGTGCGAGGGTCTCCCACAAAAAGTTGAAAAAGTAATAAATCCCCATCCATTAATTAATGCCTTAAAACTCCCACCCTCTCACATACACGGTTTACACAACCGAGTATGAAAACTTTCTCCAAAAAAAAAAAAAAAAAAAGATGGTTCAAAAAGGAGTCCGGATCCTCTACTTCCGCCTGCCCCTACTTCCATGTGCGCCCTACATACAACAGGATGCGCAAAAGACCGCCTTACCCCTGCCCGAGCGCCTTGCCTGAGCGGGGGTAAGACGGTCTTTATGCGCCTCATTGTGTGTAGGGCACACATAGAAGTAGGGGTAGACGGAAGTAGAGGATGTCGATTCTTCAAAAAAGATATAAGTTGACCTGAACAAGAAGGTAAACATCTAAGGCATGCACGTATCTGCATATGAGAGAGAGAGAGAGAGAGGAGCGATTGGTCCCAAGAGGTGGACCAAGGATGAACAAATGGTCCCAAGCATAAGCTTGTCTTCAAATGAATTGCCCCCAGAAGAGTTATGGGAAAAGGAAAAAGGAAGCTCCAAAACAGTAATGAATGTTTAGAACCAGATAGTTCCATGTCAGCTCATCGATCAAGGTGCAACCGATTTCCATTTCCTACTTTCCTAGTTCGGATCCGATCCCTGAAAGGGTTTCATTTCACCCCATGGAGTCATGGAGATTGAATTATAAATAATTCCCATTCTCTCAGAAAAATAAAATGGAATTCTGGATTACCAACAGAACGGTAGTTGATCCTGTTCAATCCTGCTGACAACTTTAAATAAGGGCATGTGGACTTGGCATGGACGTCTCTTTCTTGGTACAATGGGTACCTCCCATTAATTAACTATTAAATGAATACATATAAGTAAATATATATATATAATTAAAATATTAATTTTAATGAATAAATAAGTAAAAGTTCTAGTGGTCGTCCCCATCTATAGAAGAAGCCTCAAACAAATAACATATCCACATCAAAGGCATCAAATAAATCTCTCTCTCATAACTTTCCCTGTAATTTAGCTGCTTTAGGTACCCATGCCAAGTTCTGATTGCAGTACTACAGGAGCTTGATCCAGGGCTTCGGATATTTATTTTAGGCGGAAAAAAAAAAAAGATCAGAGGCCATTGGATCTCTATGGCCTAGTAGATACATAAAATAAAAGGACCGAGTTTTCCTCCACCCATGGTAAATGTGCAAGTTGATCACAGCATAAATCATAGTAAGCATAATCGAAACAAAGGTAGATAACAAGGAAGCTGTCGAGATACTAGAGCATGAAGGAGAAACCAAAGCATCAAAATGCAATAGCAATAATAATATAATGGGAGGGAGATCACTATCAGGCTGCGTGGCCCCTGCACCGAGTAGGGCATCCAACAGGGGTGGGATTGTTCATTTTACAGGGGCACGGCGGTCATTTTGCACTTCCTGTGTCTGGGTGCAGGCGCCATGCAGCCTGACAGCCTTTTTTCCCTATATATATATATATATATATATATATATAATAATAATAATAATAATAATGTATTTCCATCCAGATGCAAAACATTAGATCAAAACTGAGAACATCAAGGACACGACATAAACATATACTGCTACTGTTGAAGGATTCATCATTGCAAACATAGGTATATGAAGTTTGAGAAACAAAGCACGTAGATTTGGAAGCTCTCTCTCAGGGAACCTAAACTTTAATTTCAGTAAACGATGTTTTCTTCCATGAAACATGGGGTAAGTTCACTTAGCAGTTACATTACAAAAGAGAACCATGATTTAATAACATCTCCAACATCATGTAAGTAGAACAACAAAATCTAAACAAAGTACTTTCCACTACCTGCAAAACTTTCACTGAGGACATTCATCACTGCTATCGGGTTGAATCTCGGCAGTCTTAGAACCCCCACTGTTAGCAAAATATGATGGTCCATTATCCATCTTCTCCATTTGAGTGTAGCAGCTCACTATCTTCTGGTCCAATTCATAGTAGTAAACCATCTTCTCCAAGGGTTTCATATCCAGATCAATGAAATACACCTACAGGTACAGGTTCAGCCCAAAAGAGATCTCAAAGTAGTCAAAAGGATAAGGTATTACAAACAGAAGCATTATGAAAATGTATTGCAAAGAGAAGAACTTATCTTTTAGAAGCAAATGCATGTCAACAAATGAGCAACTTCAACCAAGCTAATAAACATAAATTACTACTGAAGCCAACAAGAAAGCTTTCTGATCTTGCTGTCAACCTTTTTAGCCTGAGTGATTCTAGGTGCCAGAAGAGATTAAGCACAGAATCAAGGCTCCAAGGTAACTATTTATCCACCTTGACACATGATCAAGGAAATAAGAACATGATATCCATCAATTAGGGCTGCACTTTTTTTTTTTTTTTTGATAAAGAACAATTAGGGCGGCACATAGGTGGGCTGGGATGGGCCAGCTCAAGTAGGTGAACATCTGTAATGGCGCAGGCTGACATGAACTTCACAAATCCAATTTAGAATGTTTTTTTTTACCTTTTTTTTTTGTTTCTGTGCACTAATAAAATTGGATTGAGCTGCAAATAGAATGACTAAATTTAAATGGGTAGTAATGGTGCAGAGCTGCAATGGCATAATAAAAGCCATTTGGCATAACCTGAACCTGCACCAAACCAGCATATGTCTCACTAAATGAAACAAATGAAACATGAATCAAACCAACATCTTGATTAGGCCTTACAGAACATGTCCCATAGGGGGCAGATCAGGTTGGGGTATTCACTCAGCATATACAATTGCCATGACCATATCAACCTACTGATAGACTGGATAAACTTTTCTAACTTAAATAAATAAATCCAGAAATAGTGGAAAATTTTTATTAACAAAAGAAAAGGAAAAAGTTCCATAAATGGTTATTCACGAAGAAGAGTTCAGAATGCATTCAAACAAGTGGAGCTTAGAGAATGCTGTGATTGACACCAATTATTCTGCAAGCCATGATCCAAGAAAAGAATAAGACACAGGAAAATTAGCACACCTTGTATTCAAAGCTTTGGTTTGTAGACTCCAGGCATACATTGCTATGTGGGGACCCTGGATCCCCATTTTCCCTCGGTCTAAAGCTGATCATTAGACTACAATCCTTTGCAGTTGTAGCCATCAAATAATCCCTCACAATCTTCAGGCTTTCTTCCAATGAAATAGAATGCAGAGATAAATATATGCGTGAGAATTCGCCGTCACCCAAATCTCTACATACCTTGCAAGGTTGAGAAACAATGTTGTAGTATGCATGTATAGCCCCTTCTATGTCAAGCAGATCAAGCTTCTGTGCTTCCAAAAGCCGGTCCAACACTCCTGATTTGAAAATTGTCTCTGATACAAGCTGTAGAAAACTTGCTGTACGCAGACCATAGTCCGCCTGAATAAGACCCTCAATTGAATCTTCAAGTGCCTCACTACCCACGAAATTAGTATTGTCAGTGCCACCTCCCAATCCCCCAAAAATCAGAGAACCATTTCGGAATATGCGAAAATTGTTCTGTGGTGTGACAAAGAGAGCCTTGATAGCCTTATGTATTCTTTCACTGGATCCAGAGAACAGATCTAGTGGATCATACTCACTAATCTGTGAAATCTGAGATACAATTCGAAACAAGTCTGAGATATAGTCAATTTCCCTTTTTGTTTATTGTGAGATGATTAAAATTTGGAGAAGAAAATTATATGCCAAAGTTGGTAGAAAAAGTATAACTAGTAAGCCTATAAATACAATGTAGCTGTTGATGATTTGTGGCACACCTTGAATCTAAAATTAAAAAAGAGAGCAATAACCTGGAGCAAGTACTGCTTCCGTGAGGTCCCGGGAGGGATGGACATGACTCAGTCCTAACCTTCAGCATTTTTTTGCATGAACTGGCAAGCCTCAGAATTGCATCAGCATCTACATACTGGCAGCCTGAGCTTTCACCATCGCACGCAGCGATGGCCCCTACCTTGAATATTAATTGACCAAATCAAATATGAATTTGCAATTTATCCAAAAGAAATCCCAGTAAAGGTGTGAAATTGTTTTTGGCATATAAATCAGAGTCATCTTTATGAGTTGGACAAAGGTCATACACGGTTCCAGCCTTTTGTTTTCTATTGAAACAACCAGCTAAAAGCCTAAAACTATTGACCAGCTTTCTTAAATGTTAATTATTCTTAATGGGAAAATTGCATTGTGATAGAAGCAGAGACAGTCATCCCTCCACATAACAAATTGTGAAAAGGTGCATCTTTTTTCAACTGGATAATCTGTTCCACGAGTTACGTCAGATAACAAATAATTTTGAAAAAGAGAGTGCAACTACAAAACTGCCCCAAGTTCCCCAGATTTGTCCGAAAAGTCGCTTTTAGGCCCAGGAAGGATAAAAATTCCATCCTCCCATGGGTCACAATATCACGACTCCTTGCAATTTGGTGAACACAGAGACCAGATAGACCCCACAGTCCCCTACGATGTTAAGTTTAAGCCGAAATGGACTTTGACATAAGGAATAATGAAGCATTGCAAATTTCTGGACAACCAAAAGGGTGTACAGATTAATAAAGGGATGCATGGACATACATGGGAGGGAGTGCCATTACATTAGAAGGTAAATGATTGAACTTGGATCTGAAATTGACACTGACCAATCCAGAGCATTCCATAAACATCCGATGATTAAAATTGCCATATCAACTTTCCACATGACACAGATAGGTGTGCCAACCACGAAGGATTCATGGTTGGCCCAGCTAAAAATATTTTAGCCAAAAAAGAAGGCCATGGAATGCCACAAAAAGGGCGTACCCAGTGTATGAGGCTACCACCACTGCAGGGTCTGGGGAGGGTCATAATGTACGCAGCCTTACTCCCGCTTCATGGAGAGGGTCAAAATTGCAATTATGGTAATTATGGAATTTGCAGCATACTGTATGATACAACAAAACAGATTGGTCTTTCTGGTGACATTCATAAGTGTTTTTAATTCTACACTCATTTTCCCAAGAACATAATATTTTAATGAATTCTATGATAAAAAACTAAGCAATATCAGGAATTTTCATAAAATTTATCACAATATAATTCTAAAGAAATGGTGTTAGTTGTTTATACAATCTATGGAATTAAAGCACAGCATAGCTTGTTGGATTTGATATCTAGTACCTATAGAAAATTACCAATTTGAATAAATTATGATACTTTGGCCACAAAAAATACACAAAGGATGGAAATTACCTCTCCTTGATGAAGCTTCAGGACTTGGTGCATTCTGAAACGAGTTATACTCCTTTTAACAGCATTTCCTTCAGCTATGAATCTTGAACATGGAATAAATCCACATTTGGGCTGCACTTCCTCAAGATGAAATGAAAACACAGAGGATAAGAGAAGACAAAAACAAAGAAAAAGGTTGGTTGGAAGAAATTCAGCAGCAGAAGCCATCAAGAACAAAGATAAAGAACAATTATAGAGAATCACCTTTATTTCAACTGATATGCAGGGACTCTCTTTAAGAGCACCTGAAAAGAAAATTTAAAAAAATTTAATTAAACCAATTCTAAAACAATTTAACATAACAATACTTTACATAAATGATATTCACTAATTGTTCGACAAAAATGTCCATTCTTGCCTTAAAAAAACCAACAATATCATTTCTAAGACCATTGCACATATAGACAGGTCAAAGAAAGGCTTACCATAGTAGCAATGTTATTAAAAGTTAAAACCAAGTAGCACACTCAACTCAAGGTGCAAGGCAAAGTGTATGCCTGAGGGTACTCATGTGCATTTTTTTAACTTACAATGGTATTGGTACTACAGTGAAAATGACAACAAAAAGACTAACATCAGCATATAAGCACTGTTGGTTTACCTCTGACAATCAGGACTCTTCCCCAACACAGCAGCAGCCTGGCAGCCTTTGTCTGAGAAAGAGTGGGTGAAGAAGAAGAAGAAGGAAAGGGAGGAGGAGGAAAAAAAAAAGGTACCTAGTTGTATTGGGGGATGAAGGAGGAGAGGGAGAAGACAAAAAAAAAAAAAAAAAAAGAAGTAAAAGCTAGGAAGAAGAAGAACAAGAAAACAGAGTGCCCAATATGCTGGAGGAGGAAAAATAAAAAAGGGGGACAGGGGTGGTAAAGGCAGAACAGGTCGCTGGAGAGAAAGAATAAGGAAAGAAAAAAAAAAGCAAATGACCTGGTTGCTGAAAAGGACATCTGAAGACTAGGTTCTGACCACCTTTTGTGTTGAATATATTGTACCGTGAGGGAGAGAGTTAGTGTTAAGTCGAGAGTGGGAGAAGTCTAAGTCGAGTCATAGTTTAAGTTACGTCTAAGTTGAGTCATAGTCAAGTTAGTCCTTGTTATTTACTTTAGTCTTTGGTTGTAATTAGACTCTTAGTAGATTTCCTACTAAGAGTCGGTTGCTGGACTAATATAAGGGAGAGGCTATCCACGATAGAAGCATTCCATTTAGTCCCTATCATGTTCACGCTCTCTCCTCTTCTCCATCTCCATCGTGCTCTTCTTCTTTTTCTTCACAGGTTCTGGTTGTTGAGATCAAGCTTTGTCACATTTTGTTCCCTGATTTTTTTTTCCCTTAGGATTTAGAGCACAAGCCAAGGCCCCAAACAAAGCAAAAACGAGCCAATCTTCCCATATATAGCATGTATTTGATTACTAAACCACCATCCATAACAATTTAAAAGCATTTTCACTACAAAAGAAAAATCCAATAAGGTAAGGGCATTCGAGGTCTGTTTCAGTGAGGTGCCCCTTAATGTGCCATGTGCAAAAAGGTGCAACCAGGCACTCACCTTAGTGAAGTCGTGAGCCTGGGGTCAAGGCAAGGCGCAGAGAGTGCACCTGGATGCACCTCACGCTTCAGGCACACCTTTATTTATTCTTGCCCTAACTACCCTGTAGCGAATTTGGCCTAACAGAATCCAAAAATGAGAATCCCGATATCCAGGGGATTGGTTGGGTAAAATACTTTGACAAGACACCCTTGTGTTGATACCAAGGTTCTAAAACTCGGGTTTCGACTAGGTTTCAACCAGCCAGAAAACGAGTTCGTCTCAGTTTCGACCATATCTCGATCGAAACCAGGGATTTTCTCCAGTCTAACTCGAACCTTGGTTTCAAGGCCCAAAAGTTGTTTTTTTGCCCTGATTCTTATTGTGTTGCCTATTTTTGACATTTTAAATTCAATCCATGCATTAGTTTCACATAAAGAACACTAAAAATATTACTTGTGGTTTTGATCCAAAGTTTGATACTGTATATTGTTCTTAGACATGGTATCGAATAAGGTTTGACCGGAACATATCTCCTTCAATATAAATGAGATTTAAGCAATCTTGGATTTGTTAGAAAGATTTGTTTTGATGGCTTTCCAACCATGGTTAGAGAACTCGTGAGATCTCGCCGAGTTTCTCGGTTTCGTGAGATAGCGAGTCGAGATGGCCTACGGTTCCTAAAACTGCAATTTCTCGGCGAGATCTCGGCCAAGTCTCAATACATATTTCTCTGTTTTTTTTTAGTCGTAAAATTTCAATATCTCGCCGAGATCTCGGTATCGGGTTATATGGTTTTTTACCCAGTTTTCATGACCCATATGCCCATATGCCCATTTTTTTAAAAGAGAGCAATGGACAGAACTCGGAAATCTCGAGTTCTGTCCAAAGCTCTCCAAAGTTTAGAGAAAAACACTCCAAGAGCTCTCTCTCTCTCTCAAATTTCTTCCTATTTCTCTCAAATCTTTGGTGGATTATGATGTTTGAAGTGAGATTCAAGTGGTAAAGTGAAGATTCAACTCCAAATCATCACCTATTTGTAGGATTTCAAAGGTATTTTCTAATTTTTCCCAAATCTATTTTTTTTCAAAAAAATTTGTGTAATACTTGTTAGATTCACGTGGTTTTGATATATGTTAAACATCTTTGCCTGATCTATCACTTGATGGAGTCGGATTTATTTTTCAGTTATTAAATTTTTTATTATAATTTCTAGAAAAATAAATGATTTATTTGAGAAAAAAAAATAGGATGAATAGTGATTGTTTGAAAATGAATTTGATATATGTTAAACAACTTGGGATGCTCTACAGCCCCATGGATTGATTTTTTATTTTCACCCATTAAAAAAATTATTTTATTTTTTAGATTTAATAAATATATTATAAAATTTTAAAATATATATATAATATTAAGGAAAAATACTTGTTGCTTATGGAAAATTATGTACAACATATGTACATAATATTCAACTTGAAATGGTGTCAAATACATCATTACATTATATTTTTTTATACTTTAAGGTATAAATATTTTAAAAAAAAATTCAAAATATTATTTTTAATTAAGAAATAAATACTAGAGTTAGGGGATAAATAAGAGATAGTTATTTCATAGTTCTGGTTGCTTGACATTACGTTTAAGAGCTATGAATAGCATACTTTAAGTCTTGAATACCTTACTTTAAGTGATCCATGGTTATTAATACATGTTTTTTTATGTAACAGTGTAAAATATAAGACATTTTGTACACAATGTCTGATATAGCATGGCAACATGGAGTCCCCATGTCCGTAGACAAAAAGAAGTCCAAATGCAGTTATTGTGGGAAGTTGCTATCTGGAGGAGCCACTAGGTTAAAGCAACACTTGTCTGGTACAGGCAAGGATGTTGCCTCATGCCCAAATGTTTCTATCCAAGTGAAATTGGCAATGGCACAACACTTGAAAGGAGGAAGATTAAAGAAAGCTAAGAGGGAAAGAATGCAACAAGAGTTTGATGAGGCAGTACTAGAGAGGACTGGTGTAGAAGTCCGTAGCGGAGATGATACTAACATTGGGCCTCCACCCAGTGAGTTTCAATTAGAGGCTGAATGGAGAATTTACCAGCAGACTTTGGCTGAGAGTAGACAAAGTTTTCATTTTGAGAATATAAGAGCATATGAGCAAGCAAGAGGAGCTGGTGGATCTGGCTCAGTTGTACCAGTGCAAGAAGATGAGAGGAGGAAAAGCACTGGGACAAGAGATATACCACGACCCCAAACCCGACCACGAGTACAAGCTCCAAAACCCATTTTTGAGCAGGATCCCACAACTTTTAAGCAATAAGATGCCTACCAGCCAACCATCCCGCAAGTATTTGGTGGTAAACAAGAGGAAGCACGAAAAGCCTTCAACAAGTTCATGCTTTACCATGACATTCCAGCCAATGTAGCACAAGGAACATACTATAATGCATTCCTTGATGCTGTAGGGAGGGCTGGTGCAAGATGGAAAGGACCTTCACCACATGAATTATACAATGTATATTTGCCTCAAGAGGTACAGGAGCTGAAAGATTACATTGATAGTTTGAAGCCATTGTGGGAGACATATAGGGTTACTCTTATGGCTGATGGATGGACTGGACCTACTAGACTATCCATCATAAATTTCATGGTGAGTTGCAATGGAAAGACTGTATTCTTGAAGTCCATTGATGCATCAAATAATGTAAAGGATGCATCATACTTGTATAAGGAGTTGAAGCAAGTGGTGGACGAGGTAAGACCAAGGAAGGTTATCCAAATTCTGACGGATAACGGTTCCAACTTTAAAAAGGCTGGAGAGAAGTTGATGAATAAGAAGAGTAAGAGGATCCGGCTCTTTTTGACCTCATGTGCAACCCATTCTATTGATTTAATGCTGAAGGACATGGGGAAAAAGACTTTGGTGGCGGGTGTGGTAAATAAGGGAAGACAAGTGACAAACTTTTGTGTACAACCATTCTTATGCTTTAGCCTTGTTGAGGGAGAAATGCAATGGAGATTTAGTGAGGCCTGATGTCACTCGATTTGCTACCAATTACATTGCATTGAAGAGCTTTCAAACTAAGGCGACAGGTCTGAGGTCTGTGTTTGCAAGTGATAAATGGTTTGGTTGGCAAGGTTCTAAGTCAGAAGATGCAAAGGCAGCACAACAGACCATCACAAGTGATGGATTTTGGAAGGACTTGGGAAAGTGGTTGCCATATTAGAGCCAGTGGTGGCAGTACTGAGGATGGTTGATACAGAGAATAAGCCTACCTTGGCCCACATTTATACTGCCATCCAAAAAATGAAGGAAATGGTTAGAGCTGCTATACCTCGAAGTGCAAAGTCCTACACTAACATCATTAATGAGCAGTGGGAGAAGCACTTGAGTCATCCATTGCATAAAGCTGGTGAGTTCAACATACTTTACACTTTAAATGTTATAACTTTTTTACATTTACATATTCAAAACCCAAAGACATTAAGTCAGTAAAGTCACTAACAAATCATATTTCTGGTATGTATTTTACTAGCATACTATTTGAATCCAAAGTATCACTACTCCCATGATCTTGGGCTAGATATAGAATTGTTAGAGGCAATTCAAACTGTTACTGCGAAGTTAGTGCTCAATCCAAAGACAGAATCTGTTTGCAATGATGAGGTGAGAGTATGGGACTTTGGTACTTTGGTAGTTAGTTTATGAATATAATTACTAAATAGGAAATACTAATTCCTCAAATTGAAAATAGATCAAATACTTTAGAGAGGCCTCAACAAGTTTCGGTCGACAAGCTGCAGTGGAGGGTAGACAAAAGTCAGACCCTGGTAGGTGGCATGATATTACATATTTACATTTATGAATTATAATTTTATCTCTTTAGAATGTACATATTCTTACTATTCTATATATGTAATGCAGGCGACTGGTGGGTGCTTTATGGTACAAGTTCACCTAACCTGAGAAAGGTAGCAGTGAGAGTGCTCTCACAAACTTATTCATCCTCCGGATGTGAGCGCAACTGGAGTACATTCTCATTGATAAATTCAAAGAGGCGGAACAAGTTGGGTAGCGAACGACTGGAGCAGCTTGTGTATGTGCACTACAATATGAGATTAAGGATGAGGCACATACGTGAAGGATTTGAGGCCAATGATAAAGAACCCATTGAACTGTCCAACATTTTCCAAGAGGACTCTGATGACGATGAGGATCCCCTATTCCAGTGGGTGAGGGATCGTGGTACACCTGATATGGATCAGCCTGGGGGTAGGCCCGACCCCACCATTGCGTCTGTAACCGGCACTGATGTTGAGGATTATATGTCGTCGCAAGAGGGGCGTGCACATACAGAGTCACTGAAACCTTTTGAGCCTGCTATAGGAAGTCCTGCTGATGATGATGGTGGTGGTGATGACAGTGGTGATGATTGTGATGGTGATGGTAATGGTGATGGTGATGGTGATGGTGATGGTGGTGATGGTGATGGTAGTGGTGGTGGTGGTGGTCATGGCATGCCGAGTGGCGGTTATTATGATGATCGTTATGAGGGGATGCACGAGCAGTACTAGTATGAGGTGGGAACGCAGGGGGACCCTATGCGTTTCACCGGTGAGTCTCAGTTTACGCATGCCACTCAAGATCAAGACCATGATGGCCACTCTAAAACATACAAAAGAAAGAAGGGTCGCCAACACTCACATCAGTTAGATGCTCAGGATGATGACAGCAGTATGAACACCATGCTTGCAAGTTTCGAAAGCATGAGGATAGATACTACTAGTGAGCATCAGTCATGGCAATCATCTCAACATCATCATGGCTATGACTATGGCCAGGAGAGCACCGGTTCTGATTATAGTGCCTATGGTCAGTATGGACAGTCAGCAACTGAGTATGACAGTCAAAGCTCTAGGTCAGGTTTTGGGTACATATTCCCAGTCCCAAACCAGCCATACATGCCTCAAACTCAATATGGCAGTTGCAGTGGATCTTACACCTCATACCAACAGCCTCCCATGTACCCTAAGATAGGGAGATTGGTATATATTGATCAGAAGACTTATATGGCAACTGTGTCACACTATGTGCAACACTACAGCAATTCCATGACATGGGAATTCTTTATGGATCAATGTGGGGATAAATTTATTACTCAATCATATTTTATGTACCAAATTCAATGAACATTGATATAATGTACTTTTTATTTGAATGTTTTGATTGATATTATTATGTACTAATTAGAATGTTTTGATTGCTAATTTGCAAAGTTTTACTAAATTATATGTAGAGTAGGTTGTTTTAGACTTTTAGTACGACTCGTTGCCTACCAACCTATGGTCCAAAGTAAAACTCATATTTGGACTTGTTTTTTGGCAAATCTGGGCGTGCCATTATGTTTAAATGACCTGAAATAGGCTGGATACCAAGTTTCAAACCCAAAATATGTGTAAAACCCACCGAGTTGGGGGTCCGAGTCAAAAAAATAAAAATTGCACCAACTAGCCAAGATCTCGGCTCGACTCGGTTTCTGGCTTGGCCGAGATGCCACCGAGACCCGAGTCTTAGAACTTTGTTTCCAACAAGTCCAAGATTGTTTAAATCTGATTTATATTGAAGGAGTTATGTACCGATCAAACTTAATTTGGTGTGCACGAATGCTGTCAAAATCGCTCTGGATGAAAATATTTTTTTGGACATCAAAACAAATGAATATTTTACCGCACTTTTGGTTTTTAGCAATGTTTTACCATATTAAGATTTATGAAATTTTTGGATTTGAGAAAAACCCCAACATTAGAAAGTTGAAAATTGCACCTACCGTCGAAAATCCAGTTTTTGTTCTTGAACTGGGGTGTTGACTTTTTTTCTGGAATTTAATTTTTTAACTATTTTTATTGGATTCAAATCGGGAGGTATTTGCTTAATTACGAATAATATCTTAAGTAAATGAAATACAAATACAAAAACATTTACTTAAATGAGTCTGTCCTGGTTTCTGGCAGTTTTTGGCATGAATACCTGTTTGTTCTAGTTTCGAGCCAAGTTTCCCCTAGTTTCGATGGGCATATGTGTTGAAATCACCGAGATATGGTCCAAACCATTCGAAACCATCGAAACCTGATCAAATCCAGGGATTTTATAAAATCCCCCTTCAACTCGTCTCGGAAACCTGCGAAACCGAGTTAACTCGGTGGTTTCGACAGGTTTCGGTCGAGTTTTTCTTCCATGGTTGATACCTCCACTCAAAATAGAAGGTCCATCAGTCAATCTATGTACAAATTCCCATTCCATCTCTCTCCCCTCCTCCCCACCACAAAAAAAAAAAAAAAAAACTATTTAGGATTGAATGAAGATTAGAAGACAGGGTCACTTTAAGGCATCTATTAACTATCCAACCTTAAAAAACCCTTCATTCCTTCTCCCATTTTACTAAAACTTGAAGTACTTTTCTTTCCAAATCACAGCAAATGATCTCAATGTCTATTAATGAACTCTGACATGCTTTTTTTAAGTTCCCTAAGAAAATGTCAAGATATTTCTCCTCCTAAAGCTTTTTCACAGCTGACTAAAAATAGCTTCAGTCGTCGATCTTCCTAGTTAAACACTGAACACATATTGTTGTGTTGATATACATTGTTGTCGCCCTTACTGAACAGCTCGAGCCTTTGAGATAAGCGGTTGTAACACGGAACCAGAGTTTGGAGGTCAGGTGTAGTGCGAGAGGTTTGTGTGTTGAGTCCCCATGTCTTGTGCCCCTCGGTGTCGTGTGATGGTATCACATGCAGAGCCATGTGTGTGTGGGCCTGCACATATGGGGGGTGTTGACATACATTGTTGTTGCCATTACTTAACAGCTCGAGCTTTTGGGATAAACGGTTGTAACAAACACAAACTGACTATTAGCACTACTCTTAGTGCTAATAATGTTGTCAATGGTTATCCATCAAACAATAAAGAGAAGGGCCATAACATGATATTAGTTCTGCTTTTGCAGGGTTCCAGATGTATCTCTAACAACCGTTGGACATGAGATTAATGGGGGAGTTCTTCATCCATATATTTCTATAGAAATCACACAGGATCCTGTGAAACCTCCTCTTCATATGGAATGTTTTAATTGAAAAAAGAAAAAATATTAGTGTACTGAGGGGATAGAAATCTACATGCACTACTGTAGGTGCTACTGAGCTGTCAGCAGCTGGATAGGAATCTGAGGGGATTAGCATACATGCCTCAAGGTAAGGATGTCAACTAAATTTCAACCAGACAGTTGACACCTTAATAGCACCTTGGATGTACTTTTTGAATAATTTTCCGAAAGAAAATTTTGTATCCATGTGGGATGCAGACCTTTGCATCCCTATCTGTGTAAAATAGCTATAATAAATTTGTACAAGTGAAATTTTGCATGAAAATCTATGCTTTAAAAAATCTATAAAAAAAAAGAGAGGGAGATTGAGATTCTCCCAAATATGCAATCAAGGATGATGTTTACCACGAGGGAAAACTGAATGATCAGAAATAAGAAGAGCTGAATCACACAGGGTATCAACCTTGGCAGCATCTACTCGCCAAGCAGGGCGCTGACAACGCACTTTGTTTTCAATAGACTCCAAGAATTTCCTAGACACAAGGACATGCATCTGCCATTTTCAGAGGGAGTTCAGGTCAATGATCTTTTCCATCAGGGATGCAACATTGAGTGAACGCCATGCTTATCAACAAACTACATGTAAAATTAATCAATCCAGATAATTCATTTAGTTGGTTACCTAAAAATTTTGGTAACAGTCCAATGTCACACCTTGACAAAGATATTCCTAAATGTCCAATTCATGCCTTTTCTTGAATACTGTTAAACCACTGATGTCAATGAAATACATGATGGCACATGAAGTACATGGATCAATGGATGCATATTTTCAATTGTTGGATATGAAATCAAGCATATGATGTGCCATAAAGGTTCATAAACATGAATATCCAGGACAAATATAAACGAGAAAAAGTAAAAGTAACAAGCATTCTTCTTAATAAAACAGGCAGAAGGCGAATGAGTGTTAAAAAAAAAAGCAGAGGATGTTACGATAACAGTTCTACAAGCATACAGTCTATGAATAAGGAGACTGGGAAGAAAATCTTTTCAACCAGCAATGGAGAAAAGATTCAGTAATATGTAACGTCAAATAGTCAGAGTCTACAGCTATAACTCAGTTTAAGATACCACACAAAGAAAATAAAAAGTGATTTAAAACTATAATGAACTTATAAACATATAGACAAACTTCTCAAGAGTGAATCAAGGACTGCCAAAGATTACTCAAGTCAGATCTGTCAACATTCACAAACTCCTTCGAACTGCAACCAAAATCAACCAAGGATAAGCCAACAAAGCACATAATTCATTATAGCTTCTTTACCAGCCTTAAAGAAAGAACAACATCTTCAATATCTTATATCACTCGAGTAACGGAGAAAAGGAAAAACCATGATTTCTCACTGACTTGTTTGTTATCAAATTGAAGTCTCGTCCATTTTAATGGCATTTGATTTAGCTAAGGCTCATAGGCTTAGGTCATAATTGACAAGTTAAAACCAGCCTCTAACCAGATCAGATATCAATTAAGGGTTTTAGACTTCCCACTCACAAAGAAGCTGACTACTAGTATTCTAATATAATAACAGTTTTCAAGCTCAAGTCAATGGTTTGCTAGTCTTTACGCTATTATGAATCAATACGCTTCCACACAGATAACAAAAGTCAAAAGTTGAACACATTTAGAGAGGGTATACTACATATATGATGGTTATTCAAAATTAACACATCAAATTTTAAAGTTCAGTCAACCCTCCTCCATTTCTCCCTAAAAGGCTGAACACATGAATATATCAAGTACACCTACAAAAGTGACATACCCCAACATCAACATGTTCAGAGCCTAGCAACGGTCTCATCACATAGAACACAAATAGTTGTCCAACAACTTCCTTTGAAGTGGATGACACAAGCTCATTGGTATCTTTCCAAATAAGGCAATCGAACATGGACAAAACTGAGGTATCAGTAGTGCATTGGGATCTGCTCCGGGGAGCCTTTTGTATGCGCATCACTTTTCCAACCTGTATTCGTCAAACCATAGGCAGATTAATCAAAGGCCAATGAGTAGATCAAGTTTCTACACCCAAAAAAAAAATTTGCTGACAGAAAAAATGGCCATACAGAATTCCAGAGGAACTGGAATTTCCAGAATTGATGCCGCACTGAGGGAATGGTTTCCACTTTCAATAAAAGATTTTATATGATATAGATGGATAAATGCACATATTGATTTTGGCACATGCTAACCTAGTTTGTTCTACTTGTGCATATAGACTGTGCATGCTACATGGATGCATTTGAAGGCTTATATCATCATGAAATTTAAGCAGCCATTAAGTCTAAGAAATCTAATTTTAAAACTTGGCAAAGGACTAAGGATGCAAAGGATTTAAAAGAAGGTATAAATTTGCTAGAAATGAAGCTAAGAAAATAGTAGGGAAAGCAAGGACTAAGAAATATGAGGAACTCTTTAACAATTTGAGCATAAAGGAAGGGGGGGAAATATGTATAAAACTAGCTAAAATGAAGGAAAGGAAGAGTATAGATTTCAACCATATTAGACGCACTAAAAGTGAAAATGATAAATTATTAATAAGTGGTGATGATATTAAAGATAGATAGAAAAGCTATTTCTACAACCTAATAAATTAAAACAATACAAGTAATAGTGTTTTAAAAGGTTTTAATAAATAATAACCATCAATAAACAACAAGTCTTAGATATATACGAAAAATCAGGGTATCTAATATAAAGAAAGTTTTAAAGAAGATGAAAATAGGTAAAGCAATAGGTCCATACGGTATTCTAATAAAGGTGTGGAAAAGTTTAGGATTTAGTGAAATACTTTGGCTAACTAAGTTATTTAATAAGATTATAAGCACAAGAAAAATGCCAAAAGAATAGAGGAAAAGCATTATGGTTCCGATTTATAGAGATAAAGGTGATATATTCAAAGTTGTAATAACTGTAGAAGACTAACATGTATGAGCTATACCATGAAACGACGGGAGAGAGTAATTAAAACCACCTTGAGACAAAAATTAATATTTTGGATAGCCAAATTGGTTTTATAACAGGAAGATCAATCACTGAAGTTATTTATTTTCTTAGGAGATTAATGGAAAGATTTAGAAATTGTTAGAAGGATCTCCTTATGGTCTTTATTGACTTAGAAAAAGATTTTGATAGAGTCCCTAGAAAGTTAATTTGGCAAGTGTTAGAGAACAAAAGTGTTTCAAGTAAATGCGTGGATATGGTTAAAGATATGTATAATGGTGTAGTGACTAGTGTAAGAACATGTGGTGAGCAGGGTAGTGAATTCCCAATTATAATTGGATTACATTAAGGACCAGCTTTAGGCTCATATTTGTTTGTGTTTATCATAGACGAGCTGACTAAAGACATTCAAGATTAGATCCCTTGGTGTATGCTTCCTGCTGATGGTATTGTTTTGGTGGATAAAACAAAAGCAGGAACAAATACAAAGTTGGAATTATGGAGATCAACATTGGTATAAAAAAGGATGTAAAATAAGTATATAACAAAAACAAAGTATATTGTATGAAACTTTAGTAATAATAAGACTAAAAGTGAGTTGATGAATATTGATGATAAGAGAATACAACAAAGTGAAAATTTTAGGTAACTAGGGTCAATCATACATGAAGAAGGAGAAACAGAGGATGATGTTGCACAAGCAATTAAAATAGGGTAGATGAAGTATAGAGGTGCATCCGGAATGTTATGTGATCCACATATTCCTTTAAAACTGAAACTCGAAGGAAAATTTTATAGGACAGTTATAAAACCAGCAATGATGTATGAAGCTGAGTGTTGGGCAGTGAAGAAACAACATATAAACAAACTTAATGTAGTTGAAATGAAGATGTTGAGATGGATGGGTAGTAAAATTTACTGAGAAGGGGGCTTAGGAGCAGAGCACAGCAGACAGAATACTGGATTAGTGCATCTACGACACAAAGTCTCTAACACGAGAACTCTCCTTGAAGGTTGAAACGGAAGCTCGTAACTAAAGAATGTATGAAATAATAATCAATGAAAGGTAAAATAAAAAAATTAAAAAAAAAAAAAGGAATTTAATCAAGCGATGGACGTACGTACAAAATCAGGAGAAGATCCGTTGTAAGCAAGAACAAGATTCACAGCCCCTTCTCCTCGGTAAATCCAGTCGGCTGCATCTTTCTCCCCTAAAACAACCTCCATGCATTCAATCGCACCCCTGCAATGCCATCCAGAGAAGGATCAGACTCGATAAGAGAATGTTAGAAAGACCGAATTGGAGGAGGAAATCAAATCGAAGAGACGACGAGAGCTGATCCTTAACTTGGAAGTCCCACGATTAGATAACCCTGCAGAACCTCGTTTGGGAGATACGAATCCGCAAACGAAGAAGAAAAAGTTTAAGACAGGCGGACACACAGACTCACAGAGAGAGAATGATAGAGTTAACAGTGAAGGAGTTGGATTTTTTAAGCGATGGTGCTATCGGAGAGAGAGAGAGAGAGAAGACGAGTCAGGAAGACAGCGACAAGTGACGACTGTAGCTGCGAGCACCTCCGGCCATCTGCCGCGTCATTGATTCAAGTTCAACACGAGAATCGAGGAAGAGCTTTTTTCTGATTTTTACCTCTTTTTCATTTTATTTTTATCTTTAAACTATTATTATGTGGCAAGGATTTGCCATCTCATAGACTCATAGTTTTGATTTTAATACATTCATAATTGATAATAATTAGGGCCCAGGGCCCAGGCAGGTGGTCTTCCCATCAGGTTAGGGTGAGATAAGCCCATGAACCAGACTGGTCCAAGAAAAATCACTAGTCCAATTTAATGGCCCAGATAGCTCTTCCTTGGGCCATGATCTGTGTGTGCTCTCAACACAATTCTATAATCCTCTTTTCTATGAACTTACTCTTATGTAATGAAATGGCTAGAGATGACCTAGAAGGCTATGTGTAAGATGATGAGTTTGGAAGATCCAGGTGAGCTAGAAATATTTAATGCTGCAGAAGGATGTCGCTCAAGTTTGTGAGGTAATGGTGGCAATACCCTTGAAGCTACCTATACTAATACTAGTTCTACAGACTAATTTAAGCTAAACTTAATGGATCACCATTCAATTAGTTTTCCTTATACAGTATCTTCAGGGAAGCTAGCTTTATAGTATTTATTTGTATTAATTAACAGAACTAAAATTAATCACTTAGATTGACTCACCTACTAAAACTTTTCTTAAACTAGACAGATAAGACCCCAAATTTTCTAAACTAAATAAGACTAACAACTTAGGATAAGATAAATCATTATCCAATCATCACCAACATGGGACTCATTAATAATTTCAGTGCAACCCTTAAAACTAATATAGTGATAGGAGATTTTTCTTATTATTATTATTTTTTATTTTTTTATTTTTTTTTTTTGTGTGTGTGTGTGTTGGGGGGGGGGGGAAGGGATAGATGTGATAGGAGAGTTTTGATACATACAATCCATCCCTTATTTATTGGTTCCTTAGACCACATAAATTATTTTAGCTTTATGGTCCCTTATTATTTATCGTGTAGCGTACATCGTTCCTGTGGGATGTGCAAAATGACCGTCGCACCCTTGTCCAAGAACATAGCCTCCGCTAACACTCCCCTCCCTCCCCTGAAATGATGTCTTTGCCGCTAAAATGATTCTTGTCTTTTCCTACCATTGTAGGCTACGCTCCCAAACAATAAACATTCCCCCTAAAAAGTAATTGAGATTGGCAAGATGAACTAATATAAAAACTGTTAGATTTGTTTGATGTCCTTTAATGGCTATCCGTACCTCTTCTCTTTCCATTGGCAATCCAATTTTATTTGTTGGGAATTCTAATGTGTTCTGCTTCCTCAACCAACATTGACAATCCAATTTTATTTGTGGGTGGGGTTAGAATGTTAGATGATAGATGGGTTAGAATATGCTTGGTTGGCAAGAGAAGAAAATTTTTGAACAATAATAAAGAGAAAGACATGTAAATTGTCATTGCTTTCATCATTATTTTTGTCTTATTATAACGATCAATTATAAAAAGTACATGCATTACATAGTTTGAGAAATATTAAAAAGAGTTCATGATTCCTTGGCTTTCCATTTTTATTTAATTTTCTTTTCTTCTTTTAAATCATAATTACAAAATTGCATTTTTTTTTTTTTCAGATAAAGTCAGAAGGAAAGAGCAAGTGATGAGGAAAGGGAAGATCAGGAACATCAACATCCAATTATTTACCACTGCCTTCTTTTGAGTCATTCTCAGAGGATAAAAAAAGAATGGCTTTTGAAAGAAACATGTATAATTTGTTAGCAAGCCACACGCACCATTTAGTTAGTGTCCCTTTACTTTTCAATATTTCATCTGTGTGAAAGAGAAAGAAAAAAAAAATATGAAAAGGGTTGGGCTTGAGTGGGTCCAATTTTCTAAATTCATTATTGACATGGACCCAACTTATTATTAGAGGTGGGCTGGCTTTGGGCCCTGGGGATAAGCACTTGGCTTGCTCTTCCATCATCCTAGAATTGGGCTTTAGGAGAAGAGGGAGAAAAAAAGTCAATTCTAGGATAGGGAGCGTGTCATGACAAGGTTTATGATGTCTCTTTCCCAATTGGATCAAGTCCCTTGATTCTGCTAAGGAATCCAAAAAAAGAAAAGTATCATACTAATGTATCTTATTAGAGGTGACCCCTTGGACTTAAACTCTCTCTCTCTCTCTCTCTCTAGTTATATTCTGATATGACTTTGTTTACATTAAGTTCGTGAACAGACGTTAGCTCAGTTGGCTGGAGGCTTGCCAGTTGAAGTGCTTGCCCATAGGAGGTCATGGGATTGACTCTCCTGGTCACATTTGTGCCATTAAAGGGCACCATTTCCCCCTCCCCCCTTCCCCTTGTAGTTGTAGCTCTGTTGGTTTGTCTTAGCCTTCCCTTTGTAATTGTAAGTATAGGCCTTGTTAGACCAAAAAAAAATTATCACAACCCCCTTCTAGGACAAATCCAACCAAGATTGGAGGTCAATCTAGACTACAGGGTTAAGTCATCTTAGTGAAATTAATATTCAGAATGATCTGTTCAATCAACCAACTTAAACACAACCTTTTTATCCCAAAAACTCGAACTATTAAGTCAAGACTATAACGTATATCAAAATACAATAACACCACCGCACATGCAAACTGACACATAGAGAACTCTGCACGTGTTACTAAGGGGCACAACAATATAGAACATAAATCCCTCACACTTACCAAGGATTGAACACTTGACTTCATAGCTTTGATACTATGGTATTAGAGCACCATGGTCATTACGTAAAAATATTTGTGTACGGTCATTCCACCTACATGTCACCTACATATTTTCATTTATACTCTAATTTTAACTACTTGTGAAGGAGTTTTATGAATAATGGCACATTGGTTGATTTCAGACCTTAGGTGTTTTCATATTCTGAATTTTTCTCCTCTCAGGTTCCCTGTCCGGTCAGGTTCGTAGGTTCTTCTAATAGGGGGGCAGAAATGATGCCTCACCCCCTACCCGAACACATTACTCGGGTGGGGTGAGGTCGTCATTTCCGCCCCCCTACGAGTCAAACCTGCGAACCTGACCGATCAGGACCTGAGAGGAGCACGATCCTCATATTCTAGTTGAACCCTTCCACCTAATAGTTCAAACTTTTAGATTGAGATCTGACACATTTATCCCATCAATCTATCCTGAATCAACTAAATCATAATAAGTGAAAATCTAAGCCCACTATTGTAACTTCGAATTAGATGGTTCATTGTAAGGATTTCTTCATCCTTAAGTAGGGGTACTTTATGTTATGACATGGTTCTACCTCACTTAGCCAATAAAGCTTTATGGAGTGTTGATTAATACCAAACATGAAAATGGTTTTCAAAGATACTGCCTACCTTCCCACCAAAATCTAACATCTTAAAAAAAAACAAAAAATAGAGAGATTTTAGTTCCAAGTATACATGGTAGGTCTTAAGGAACAAGTATAGGAATATATGAATGGAAAATTATGCTTTTAAGTATTAATTAATAAACCTATGAGTCTCTTTTCATTGTGGATGATGGTGACTCTGAATATGGTCTTTATGTGAGAGTGAGACCATCAGTTTGGTTGTGTTGGACCCATGGGTAAAGAATCCAAATTTCAAACCTAGACTTGTTCTTAACTTTACTACATCTACTCAAAATAAATATTTTATTTTATTTTTTGTTTGTTTCCTCCTCACAAACTCACTGAATATGGTCTTTATGTGAGAGTGAGACCATCAGTTTGGTTGTGTTGGACCCATGGGTAAAGAATCCAAATTTCAAACCTAGACTTGTTCTTAACTTTACTACATCTACTCAAAATAAATATTTTATTTTATTTTATAATATATTTTTTTAAATAAAGTGGAGTTGGGACCTCATGTATGACCATGACATGACAGCTAACTAAGCAGTAAATGTAAATGGAAAAAACTATCCCTACATAGGCAAGAGAGAGATTATTGCTGGAACAAAGTGACAAATATTAATGTTATCTTCATGCATTTCTTCCCCTATTTTGGTTGAAAACAGTTTTACATACTTAAGATAGCATATCAACAAAGGATAAAGGTGGGTTCCATGGATACACACTTATTTGTAAAAATAGGATTAAAAATACACTACATGAAGAGCTTAGGTAGCTACATAACTTGTTAACCATTATTCTGGTGACCTTGACCTTTGTATTAGCAAAGAATGAGAGAAAGTTACACTACATGTAAAAGATTTAAAGAGAATATGTGCATTAAGGTCAAGATAATTTAGATTTTGGGCTTGTTAAAAGCAAACTTTTGTTGACTCACAAGGTTAAAGTATGCAAATTTGTGGTGTTTCAAGATATAATTAGATATGGGGAGAGGGTTCTCTGAGCAAGCAGGGTACTCTACATCTTCTCACATTAAAATTTTTAATTATTTTTTTTTTCCTTTAAAAAAACTAATATAAAAATACATGTGAGGAGGTGTAGTGTACATCTTAGGCTCAGAGAAGTTTTTTTAAGAAAAAATAAAGCAAGAAAAGTTACATTAAAACATAGTAATACACTTTAGATCATGGGAATATGAGATGACACAGATTCTCCCTTGCAATGACCAAAATGCAAATGTAATATATTCAACAATAGTTTTAGGGATCTTTCAATAATTAAAGGTATTTGGTTAACAAAGTATAAGGTTTGATGCATTATAACAAGAGAAATGTTAGATTTCCTATTTTTCTCCTATTCATGCATTGACACTAGTCTTTTCTTTACCAAAAAAAAAAAAAACACTAACCTTTCCTATAGAAATAAAATAAGGGAAAAAGATCTCCACAATGTCAGTATCCCAACCCCTTTTGCACGCTCCTCCCCGACACCTATTTCACTGTAGCACCCCTCCCCTTTGAAACCCCAATCCCCCTATTTATGGGTTTTCATAATTACCCCTATACAACACCTGAAACTGCACACAAGCGTCGGAGGGAACTCTCTCCCATAAAATAAAAATGGATATGTGAAGGAGGACCCCTCTCTCTCTCTATCTCTCTCTCTTTTTCTTTCTTGCCCAAATTTCTCCAACTAATGGATAAGAGCAAGTGAATATGAAAAACAAATTGCACAAAGGCATTGTCTGTTGGTACCCACCACTAAACAGAGCAATAGAACATGCCAAACCATTTTAACTTGTTAAATATCAATGGGTCCCTCAATCCCTCCATTTAGACATAGAGAAAACCACCAAAAAAAGAGCAAAAAAGAAGAGAAAAGGAAAGGGAGAAGAAAAGAGAGGGAAGGTTTTGACATGTCCCTGAAGGAATATATTATAATACAGAGGGAGGCACCATGAGTGGAAGCAACATTGGAAGTATATGGTAGTCCCTTGAACATACCATTAGCAAGAAATTAACAAAGTTTCCTTAACCAACCCATAATTCATCTATGAGTGGAGTTAATCATGAGAATCTTAGTAAAAGTTAGCATTAACACTTCATATTACTGCACTAAGAATCAAATAATGCGTATATAAATGTCTACCTTTTCTTTCTTCTTCCTTTTTTTTCGTTTTTTTTTTCCTTTCTTGCCTCCTACTTAGATGCTAGATGGCCTTATTGCGTGGTGGGTCATGACTTGGTGAAAGTGAAGCTCTTTACAGGTAACAGGTAATAGTAGAACAGAGGTCCAAAGAAGAAAATACTGTTGAAGACTTGCAGGTCTTCTTCAATGCATTTCCTAGGCCCTTCTTTAACAATTAATCTCTTCTGATATGAGATCTCTGGTTTTGTACCTCAGCTATGTTGTGTTAATGAAAAAGGAACTCCCTCTAGAAGTGAATTTTTGCCATGGGCCAAAAAAGAAGGTTTTAATGCATTACACTATAAAAATTACTAACAAATTAACTACTTAATAAGCCTCTCTCAGTCTCTCTCTCTCTCACACACACACACATATATTTGTTAACAAATCTGTTGAGGTGAAATATTCTCCATATCCTACAAAAGCTACTAAACAAGCTTAAACATCTGCTTTTGGAGTGAATCAAAATCACTTAGGCTGCGTTTGGTATGTATGCGTAGAATGCATATACTAGGTCGATTTCATAATCTCGAATGATAAAAATAGTTGTTTTTATCGTTCAAGAATATGAAATCGAGCTAGACTGTATTCCAAGGATCCATACCAAACACAACCTTAATATCCCTGTTTTCCCTTTCTGGTTTTTGGTTTCCCTGAAATATTCACGAATACCCCAATACCCATCATAAGAAATAGCTGCAAAACTTGAGTACCCATCATCTAATATTCTTTCTAATTAATGAATCCAACTATTGGCAACACAGAAGAAAAAGAGCGGAACAGAAAACAAAGAGAATTTGCAGAGATTATATTGTAGAAGCGCAAGAAAAAAGAGAGAGAAAATGAGGAATCTTTCAAAGTAATAAGTAAAACACGGAGACTACGCGTCTTCATCTTTGTCACAGTTTAGTTTAGTTTAGTTTAGTTCATAGCTTCATAATGTTAGCTATCCTTGTCAGTGCATTTGGATTTTGGAAGAACCCATTAATGGAGAGCATATCCAACATCCACTACCCAACAGCATTTTGGAATACATTCTTTTATATCTCATCTTCTCCCATTTCTTCAACACAAGAAGAAAATCTGACCTCAAAAGTCCAAACCCATCATCCAAAATCACAGTGCGTGCGTGACAGACAACCTCCAGAGATTTTTCCTGATTCTGTCTCGAATAATCTTCTCATTATGTTCTTTAACTTCCATTTTTAAATTATCATTTATTCTCCTCAGAAATACGAATAGAATAATTTAGATTTCTTTTCCTTTACAAATTCTCTTCTTCTTCTGTTGGGGCAGGAATGGATAGAAAACGAGAATCAGAAGATGATCGAAATTAAACGTTTATGAGTATAAGAGGCATCTAATTACATAGATTATCGGCATCTTATTACGTAGATTATATATCTTTCCTGAAAACAGGGAAAGGGGAATAATAATTGATGAAAAAAGAAAAACGAAATCAAAAGACAATAATAATAATAAGAAGAAGAATAGGTAAAATACAAAAGATTCTTGCTTCTTTTGCGAATATTAACACTGTACATCTACATCAATGATCCATCCATGGCCTCATGAGGTGAAGGGTAGTAAAAAAGATGAGATATGTAACAAGAAAAAAAAAAAAAACACAAAAGAAGGGATTCCGTGAAAACTGAAAAGGGTGGTGGGGAAGAATTTTGATTTTTGATATTTCATTTCAGCACTGTAACTTGTGAATTTTATATCGACACAGTAAAATTTAGGTTTATCTCGTTTTTTCCTTTTTGAAATGAAGGGAGGTTTCAGCAGCGAATCAGCATAAGTTCTGTAGAACGATGTCCATGGATTCCTCCTCCCTCTGAAACTTCTGATGCTTAGCAATGAAGGCTTCTACTTTGCGCTGGAATTCTTCGTTACTCATGTTATCCTCATCAGTGTACGAGAACGACGCCATCTCCTCTGACGCTTTTTCTTCTTCCCTTCCGACCTTCCAGCATCTCTCTGTTTCCGACCGCCGGAGTCCTCGGTGCGGCTTCTCCTTAGCCTCGCTCTTCAATTTCAACTTCAAGTTCTCAGATTGAGTCCTCCGGAAGATGATCTTCGAATCCGATGAAGCCATGTGCTCGTCCGGGTATGAATGGGTGAGTGTTCTCACTCCCTCTTCTTCGTACATTGTGTCTTTGTTCTCGTATGTGAATTCCTCCGGCAGCTGAGTTGGGAGTGATGGTAATGGAGTGTTGTCGGATTGGGACTTCTGACGAGTATGATTATCGCTGTTGTTGTTGTTCTTGACGAACTCGTCGTAGACATTATCGGTGGCGGAGGTGTTGGGGTTGAGGCCGCCATGGGCGAAGAACTGGCCGGATTTGGCGAAGAGTGTGAGAATGATGACGTTGCCGACCAGGAAAACGAAGCCAGGGCTGACCAGAACCTCACAAAACTCCTTGAAATACTGGCCGGAGATTCTGACGGCAATGGGGAGGCGAGTGGAGAACCAGGAGAGTAAGATTAGAGCCACGCATACCTCGAGGCAGCGGAACAGGTTAGCTATCTTTCGAAGACGACGGTACCTCAGCATCGCGTTCACCTTCTCTGCTTTTACGTTGCTCACATCGAATGAATCCATCGGAGGTGAAACAGAAAGATCAATTTAAAGAGGAGAGTGAGAAGCCGAAAGAACTGAGATTTGATGGTTGGTTTTTCTCCCTCCGAAGTCTTCAACTTCCAAAAGCGTTTTTCTTGCCCAAGAATTATTATGAGTAGAGCTTGGGTTTCCCGATAAGAGTTATATGAGTTTCTACACGACAAACGCAAACTTTTGAGCTTCTCCTTCCAATCTACTTCAGCACTGATTACAGGGAAATCTACAGAGAGAGAAGAAGAAGAAGAGAGGCACTATTATTATTAACAAGAAAGGAAACAGAAATCTAGAGAAGAGAGCAGAGATTTATATATAAACAGTTTGGGTTGGGGAGGGAAGTGGAAGTTTGGGACTGTGGGAGTTTTATAAAGACTGAAAGCCCAATTCTATTGAGCAGGCCTTTTATAGCCTCCTTTCCTAATTTCCTCCATTTTCTTTATTTATTTATTTTGGTTTTTTTTCTTCTTTTAATTAAAGGTTTACTGTACTAGAATTCCCTTCTTATCTAAATTGGATTTTTAAATAAGAGGAAGAATAATAAATAGGGTATATTGAAGTATTTAACTATTTATGATAAGGAATTCGAAATCGAGTAAGTAAACCCCATTACGAAAACCCGAGCAGTTTCGCTCGAAACGTTTAAACAAAGCACAACTGGCGTAGGGACCCAGTATGGAATTATTATCGCCAGCGTGGCAATTTGACATTTTCCTTTCTTTCTCTCTCCTCAACCGTGAAATACTGTATGAGGATTGAAGAGGTCCAACTCTAGAAGAGGATTTAGACTCAGTTCAAGGCTTCGATGTCGGATGCGCTTTATCGGCCTAGTCGTTTCGATGTCAACTTGACTGATACTACTACTTAAGGGTGTCAATGGGTGGGTTGGTGCGGTCCGGTTTTGATTCGGGTTTTTTTATTTTGATGTGGTTTTTAGAGAAATTGAGACCAATCTAATAAGAATTTTTTGATTTCGGTGCGGTTTGATTTTGTATCGATTTTAATTTATGATAATGGTTTGATATCGGTTTGGATTCGATTCGGTAACGGATTTTTTTAAACAAGTTGAATTTGGTTTGTACCTGTTTTCTTCTCTTTCTCTTTTCAACTACATAAAATATTTCATTAGCCTCACACTTAAAAAGGAGATCAATGGAACAAGCACTGTTACAAATCAATTTTCCTATTTTCATAATCTCATACTCATTGATATGTAACGATTTATCTTATAATCATAAATTTGTTCACTAATATTGAAATCAATTCAATGATTCATAACCTTATACTCATTATTTTCTTATCGGTTTCATTTGGTTCGGTTTTTGGTTTATTATTGATCGATTCGACGCGGTCTAATTTTCAACCGATGCTGTCGTACCCCAGTCCAAAACCAATCCAATAAGGATTAGTTCGGTTCGATCTTGGGTTTTTTCTATCAGTTTTGGTCAACCTTAACGGTTCGAGCTAGGTTTTGACACCCTTACTAATACTTGATCCATAACGAAATGGTGGTATTGGTACAAGGGAGGGTAAAATGGTTTTTTCTTAAAATAAAGAAAAAAATAAAGCTGTCATGCTATTGTGACATCTGCACTCAAACACAGGAAAGGAAAAATGACCACCCGTCCCTCATGAAATAAAAAACTCACATATTGGTTGCTCTTAACACACTATTATTGGCCCTCATAGTCTGCCAGTAATCTCCTAAAGAAAATGTATCAATACACGTACAAGTATACAATTAATCCATTTTAGTATCTCTATAAATATGGGTACTGATATATAGTGATACCTAAGCCTAGGGGTGTCAATACCCAACCTGAACCGGTGAAACCGGCCCGAACCAGCCCGGACCGAACTCTTAATGGTTCGGTTCGGTTTGTGGATCCATAAAGACAAACGGTTTGGTTTGGTTTGGGCTAACCCGACGGTGCACCGGTAGCCCGAACCGTTAGGCCCGAACCCAAACCGAATCGACCTAACCCGATAAATGAGTAAATCAGTAAATGCCTAATGCCCCATTGCCCCCTAAATGCGTTGTGATAGTTTTTTACTTTATCTCATATCCTTTGTTAGTGATTACCCAACCAATTGTATCCATAGGCCATAGGACATAGGATACAAAGATGCATTGTATTTGAAATATTTTATGTACTTAAAAGAGAAAGAGAAGACAAATTAACACTAACCGGACCTTACTAGTTATATAAAACCGGTACCAAATCGAATCCAAACCGATATCAACTCGTTATCATAAACCGAAATCGATACGAAACCAAACCGCACTAAAACCGAATATTTCTTAATGGTTTGGTTTCAATTTCTATAAAAATCACACCGAAATCGAAAAGCCCGAACCGACCCGTTGACACCCCTACCTAAGACCATGCAAGATTGTTAGGTGCTGGGAAGGCGGAAAGGACCAGGGGTGCCCCTAAAAAAACAAATTTTAAAAAATTTATTGATTTATACCGATAGTTGAAACCATTATTTCAAGTTTATAACCCATCATCTATCAGGCCATTACGGCTGATACGTGATGCCGTGATGAATAAGTGTTAACCTTCGTCAAAGTGTGAGACTGGACTGAGACGGAGACGGGACTGCAGTCTGCAAAGAGCATTCTTAAAGAAGAGACTGCTACGGACGAATCCTGAATTCATGAGAACCACACGTGAGCCCTCCGATACACCAATTCCCCATGCTTTGGCACCTACCACTACTCCAAAGTCAAGTCCCCAAATAATATATACTAACCCCCACAGAGTTTCTGTGAACCATCACCGTACAGTCAAATCACAGAAAACTTGTATTTGTTTGGGTTTTCACCAACCTGACCCAGTCAAATTAGGGGGAATTCTTTCCTAATGGAAGGTGCCAGTGGAAATGCAAACACAAGCATCAGGTGAGTGGTCATTTCGACCTTCCATGGAAGCGGGATTGTCATTTTACTTCCTATGTCTTGACATGTACAATAAATTTCCTATGGGCTCGTTTTTTTTTGTCGGAAAAAATTGGGATAGATAAAAAAAATGGAAAAAATGTATTATTTTCTCATAAAATATTAATAATGTGTGTGTTTGAATAAATGGGATGGAAAATCTTCAGACAAGATTATTAAATGCATTTATTTTTGTCCAGTTGTTTGATGAAGTGGCACCTTTTTTTTTAATCCATCCCATTCACTTTCAAAGTCCTATCAATTTGCACTATTCATAAAAAAATTACTTTTGAATCTATATGTTACTTTTGAGTCTATCTCTCTCTTTTTTCCATTTTCTTCATTTTTCATGGAATCCCACCCCATATCTATTGCTTCTCTTTCTCACTAAATCCCACCACCCCGCTACAAAATGTATATTCCATTGTTTCTTTTTCTTATCATCCCTACCCACAACATATGGGACCGACCCTCACAAGTTTCCCACTTCTTTTTATTCGACAAATAAATCGGATCGTAACATGAAATATTTCTCCAAATTATTAGAGCTTGGTTGGTATCGCTTTCGCTCCAACAACATTTTTTTTGTCATTATCCATGTTTTTTGCCTCTAAAATGGTGTTTGAAAACATATGTTGAGCTGTTTGTTAATTTATTTTAAATGGAGAGGGATAAGAATAATTATTTCGTACTGTCCAATTAAACAAGTAAAGATTTGTCACCTTTGCCCATCTAAATAGGAATAGTTATTGCACCTAAAAAATTAATAATTATGACCATGGTTAGCATTCCACCAATACGAGATCAGCACGATAGCAAGATCGATGGATAGCAATACTGACCTCAAACCATAATTATGATATGTATATGAACATTAAATGCATGGTTTTATTTCATGTTATCGATATAATATTAATACAAATCGGACCATCAAGTCTGAATCGAATGAAAATGCAAAGAAATTACCTTTTTGATCAATTTCACCAATACATATCGATTAGTTATCAATATCAGTCATGGTTAATATTGATACAATCAAGACAATCGGTCAATCTGATACCAATACTTAAAATCGTGTATATATACATATATTCCATAATATAGACACAGTAACTCAATGATAATTAATTTATGCATAATTTCTCTTTTGATAGAGTAAAGTACTCTTAAATTTTAAGTTCGTGACACTTCCAAAAATCCCCAAATAAAAGGTAAAAGAATGTTCGATGCTTTACTTATAATTGAGAAGATGGGACCCATATATTGGTGGGGTTTTGTTATGATGGAAATGTTGAGGTAAAATTGAGATAAAATAATTCTTTAGGAGGTTCACTTTTGTATAGATAGCCTCTCATCTGGACTTGTTGACCTTGTGCACAAAGATACAGTATGTCACCGTTACTTTAGATTGTAAATCTTCCTTATTCTAATATAATTCTTTTCTTATTCTAAAAAAAATAAATAAATAATTTTTCCCGTGAATAGATATCATAGGCATTTTGAAGTGTCACATCAACGGACAAAACAATTAATGATGTCGCTTGAACTGTTGTAAGTTCACCACCCCAATTTAACAAAACAATGTCGGGATGGAATTTTGAAAAGTCACATCTGCATTTTTTTTACCCCAATTCTTCCATCCCACCTAAGTCCCCTCTAAACAAACGGGGCCCAAAACTCTATTGGGGCTTTCTTATACCCTTTTTTCCCCCATTGAATTGAACAACACACACAAATTAGTATGCAAAATTTAGTTTTACATAGTGAACTATCCTTAACACAATGATAATTTTTCTTCTTTGCGACTTAGTGGATGTAGGTTTGAATTCAAAAACAACCTCTCCACGAAGAAGGGTGAGATTGCATATATTATTATGAATCTCCCCACACTCGCAATGATGGGAGCCTTATGCCAATGATATGCCCCTTTTCTTGGGTGAGAGCCCAGAGGTATGTCCGTTTTTTTAACAAAATTAATTTTAAGTATTAATAAAGTACATGAGATTTACCAACTGCTACAAAGTACAACTGAAGCAGAAGGAAGAGGACATGGAATATGAATGATATAGTAAATAACATAATAAAGACGAATGAGCGGAAGAAGCTTTCAATTCCCAGATACTAATGCTATAGCCTATAAAAGTGGAGTGGCATTTTGGGTTCGGGAGTTTTCTGTGTTTAGACCTGTAGTTTTAAGAAAATATTTTCACTAATTCTGTGTGTAGTGCTGTAGTTCTGATTGGAGATGTGCAACTCGGTCGGACATCCAACTTGTACAGAAGTGCAAATGTAAAGTACGATTTCGAACTCGTGTGTTGCTCTCACGTGAACACCCCCCTCCCCTCCCCACGGGGACGAAATGACGAATATTGTTACCTGACTATTACCAAGTACGGATTTTTATCCGTTGTTGTAACTGCAGTGCTGCTGTATTTATTATGCGGCATTGCAGGTGCCATGTGTGCACAGAAAATCTCACATATCACCTGCAGCGCTCACAATGAGTACAAAAATGCTACGATTACAACAACGGATAATGATCCACCAAGTACCGGTTCCTTGCATCCTATTTGAGGTACGGATATAAACTTGGTCAAGTGGTATGAGTTTTTTAAACCCTTTCACAAATACAATTTCTTTCCCACATTTTTAAACATCCATATTCACCCGTCTATTTATAAAACTCATTGGCAAAAGGTTGTGTGCTTGGTTATTCATGGTGCATGATAATGCACACAGTGGTCGGATTGAATTGAAGGAGGTGCACCATAGAACCTCATCCTCTAACCCCATCCAAGGGCTTTGTGCACACCGTTACGAACTCATTTGAATATTTTTTTTTAAACAAAATTTTCTTTCACCATGGTGAATATTCAACCGCCATCTTAAGGTTCACAAAACCCTATAGGGTTTCAATATGTTCTGAAAATACCCTCTTGCACTCATCGAGAACCCTGCGATGAATGGATTGCCATTCACCATGGCTCAAGGAAAAGTCAATCCATATATATTTTTTTTCTAAAAACTATTACTACGTTATATTCACTTAAATATTATCTTTTATGTCATCATTTACGACTAGGATTCTAAAATTGGATTCAATGTTGAATCGATCTCTACCGATTTGATCTGGATTGGATCGAATTCAGTCTCTATTGATTTTGATCCAAATCGAATCGCAATTGGTCCCAAAAACACTAGAATTGGTCTTCAAATCTGAAAAAACCCAACGACCGATAACCAGAACCCTAAAATCGGCCAAAATTGGGATCTGTCATGGTCCATTTCAATACGATTCGAACCACTCGACCGATCCAAACCGACTGATTAGACTAGTGCGATTTTGATTTTTGAAAGAGTGATTTACAGCCACATATTCCAATTCCCAGTCGATGCTTTGTCAGTAGAGTGCAGGCTCTTAAGAGATCATAGGTTCAATTCTTCTATAATGGAGTTAAGGTTTTTCTCATAAATCGATATAAAGGAGCACACCATTAAGAAACCATGAACTGGTTTCAAACACAGCAGAATGTAGAAATCATTTCATGTGAGAAAGAAAGAGATAAATTAAGTACTAGTATATCCTCTCCATTAGTTGCTCTTGGATTTTGGAACCCACCCATTATGTTTGGTTAGGAAAAAGTGAAGTTTGATTGTTTGAATTATGGGGGGAATTGCACTTTGTGATCGAGCACGCCCTGTCTACCTGTGGTTAGAAAAGAAATAACACGACTAAATAAATTAAGTAATTAAAGGTACAAAGGTAGGGTTAGTTGTGATTAGTGACTGTTATTGATCATCTTTCTTCTCTAGTGTTTATTTGGGCCGTCCAACAAATCAATTATTTTCCTCTTCTGCAAATTTTTTTTTTATGCGTATCTTCTTTCCTTCTTCATTGTCCTCTGGATTGATTAATTTATGCGTGTGTTTGAATCATCATTTTGAGAGAACATTAAAGAATTCTTTCCTCATGCCTTCTTCCCATCTATGGTCTTAGGAATCGGTTGCGGATTGGTGGAATCACCGGATCTGTATCAATATTGGTGGTCCTCGATCTTGATTTTTGGTTGATCCTATGTCAATGGATCGATATGAATGGAAAGGCCAAATGATAAGAAATCATTGCTAAAATATAAACGCTTTTATTTGACTCCTAAATTACCTTTGCGTAGCCCACCTAGGAATGACTTCGTAAGAGTCCACCTCATTATGCACATGAAGGATGATGTGGCAATTCTAACCATTTGATAAAGAAGCGCATGGTCTGGATAAACTTGAATGAGAAAATAACATCTTTCACCAACATTAATAAAGAAATCATAAACTTTATTAACAAATCCTAAGGCATAAGTAAAGACTACACGGCTGGTTCACAACCCCTAAAAGGCCAAAAGTTAGGGAGTGCATATAGGACTAGAGGGTTCTCTAATTATTATTAAGCCCACCCATGAATCCATGACCCATTAAAGAAGGCATGGGAAGGAATCAAATTAAAAGGGCATTTCGAATACCCAAAAGGAAGGCAGGCCACTTTAAGAAAGAACGCATTTTAGGACGCTTGATTAGTGGGTGTTAAGTGGTACCAAAGTAATTAGTGGAAGAGGTTAAATATTAGGTCGACACGTTTAAGGGTTACTACTTAAATAAACAATACATTTATTTATTCATCTTAATATCCAATTTAGACTTTAGTAGATGATCTTGTCTTTTGAGTGGGGATCATAGGACGTCACTCTCAATTTTTACAACTCTGTATTTTTTTTTTTTTACTTAATCAATGGTTTTGTATATCCGATTATGTAAAGGGTTTGTCTACAATAATTGGATTAAAAAATCTGAGAACTCAACGATTCTAAGATTTTGAACCAAGAATCAATTGTATCGATCGAAATGATTGAAGCCAAGGATTCAAAACATGGAATTGGGAATCTGGATCAATTAGGATTGGCTTAAAAAACCCTAGAATCAGTCCTCACACCTGAGAACTCAGGGATTCTAAGATTTTGAACCAAGAATCAGTCGTATCGATCGAAACAGCTGAATTGGGTTCAGTCACGTGAATTTAACCAACTCAATTTTCAATTTCAAATGGAATAGACAAGTTTTCATTGAATTTAAGCACATACCTAATGGATTGTAGAAATCCATATAACTTTTGTTTTTTTTCCCCTCCTTACGCACATAACTTCTTATTTAAAATTTTTGAGATTGATCTTCTCTAGGGATATGAGAATTGGATGTTTTTATTATACCTTTCCCATGAAAGAAAAGGAGTAATATAAGTTCCAAGAAATGATTTATAAACAAAATACTAAAGTTTCATTTTTCTTATATTTTTTATTCTTAAATTCTTGGAATAAACATCTAACTTAAAACTGTAAAATCTAATAAACCATGTTAAATCATAAAAAAAAAAAGCCCTATAATGTCTATTCTATGTATGAGGGTTCCATCATGGATGGATTGCTTGGACGGCTGGTTGACTGGGTGGCCCATTATTATGTTTCTATAGGGCCATTTCCACCACGTGTAACGATTGGAGAAGCAATATATCCTCGTTTTCCTTAGTCCACAAGAAATTGCCACTTGGATAGTTGACTCTCTTTTCAATCTCTTTTTAACTGACCTTATCAATGTATGAGTTGTGGAGTTTGCTTCGCGCCTTCCAAAGCCTAGGAGGCAGGAGGGACCACCAATAATAATAATAATATATTGGTATCAATATTAATATCGAGTATGATCAATACTAATACCCGATACTATGATTTAAATCCATGGTGAGTATGGAATATGGACTACAACCCATAGATTTACTGTGAATATATATATATAGGATTGTCAAATGGTCAGGCCTAAATGGTCCCTACCAACTTAAGGCCAAACTATTTTTGTCCGTTTAGCTTGACAGTAGATCGGGGCATGGACATGTTTTTATTCGATCGATAGGTAAAACTAGTCCATGATTGATCTACTCAGGCTTTTGACTAATCGGGTTATAAACGGGCTAGTTGAATTATAAGCAATTGTTATTGGTTTATCATAATGTTTGATTGATCTTGATCGAGAGACTGTCGGACCAATACCTTGCACCGGTCGAGAACACTCAATTATGAATGATCCCAATACATTTGCTATTGATTGGCCGATTCAGATTAGCATTGGTAGAGAGGCTAATTTCAATTCTGGCAAATCCTAATTGGCCAATATATGACATTCTAAAATTTGGGGTTAATACAAGTTTAAATCGATTCTGATTATTCCTCATACATTCTAATAAGATGATCCAAATCGAAATCAACCAAGACTGATTTGAATCCTGACTCCAAACTGATTTTCCAACCCTGAGTTGAGTTGAGTGGATTAGATTTTTGATCGATATGCCAAAAGCTCTGAAAGTAATAAAACACGTTAAATCAAAATTTTTAACCTATCCCATCCGAGGCTGATCGAATCTAACCCTCATAAATTAGAATGAATCCGATTAGGCACATTAGAGAATGAGACAGCAGGAACCTTTTCATTCCATTAATAAACTTGGGCAAACACCATATAGTCATATACTTGATCTGAGTACTTGATTGATTAATTGATTGATTGATTAAATAAAGGGATTATTTCATTTCAGGGGTTATATGTATATATATATTAATATATGTTTGGCAGCTGTGAGCCCCAACTAATTTAATTTATAGCTTATCTGCTATGAATTCTCTCAAAAGCTCACAATAAGAAGTATAAATAACCGTACCAATGGAAGGAAATTAATCATTTTATATAAAACAAAAGGAACAGGAACAAATGATACGAAGAAAGACCAAACACGATCGAATCACCTGTTTTTTTAGTCTCTCTCTCTGTCATTCAGATAGATGAGTCGGACTTCAAGGGAATTTGGTAGCCCACTTGACAAACAATTTGCTGAGTGATTCGGGTATGGGTCATAGGAAGGAAGTATATATTAGCAGGAAAAGTTGATCCCAACTGATGAGAAAATTATAGACATCTCTGGGCTCCATTTGTTCCATGGTTTATACACTTTTATCTTCTTTAATTAGCTGTTAATCTCATCTCATCTCATCATGATAATGTATATTCTATACCCTATTATTTGATTCTCTATGACCTAAAAGAATGAAAGATTTCTATTATTTAGGTTCCGGCCACCAACACAATAGAGACAGAGACAGAGAGACAATCCCCAAGCTTATTCAGGGGAGTGGGAAACCACCATTGTTAACATAAATGAAAAAACTTTCTTACATGGAAAAGAACATAATAATTTCAAAGTAGAAGTCTTTTTGATGTTAATATCTACTTTCTTGTCTGTAAAGTGTAAAAAGAATTAGAAGAATTTAGGGAAGCGGCCATTATTTATTGGCTACCATATGCATGGCCCATGCATAGGATTATACGCGCGTGATTATCTGCTAAATTTTTTCCATTATCCACAGTGGTCCATTTCTGCTAAAGCACCATTTCAATTCCCCTTTTTTTTTTTGTTTTTAATATTAACTCTTATTTGTATTTCTCTAAACAAGATTATCCATATCGGACTGGCTTATGATGTTAAAGATCATTTAGTCATCTGAGAAGGGCCAACTGAGCCACTCCCTTCTTGAAGACTGGCAATATATTTTTAGGCCTTTATAGAAAAGGATATAAGGGTCTTGTCTGGGCCCAGTATCTGGGCCTTATGTAAAGCCCATTCCTGATCTAACAATGGGCTTAAGTTGCCCCTAATCTGGTGGGCTTTCTTTAAAAAAAAAAAAACTAGTTGATTAGGGGAATGTGGGGCCGGGGGGGGGGGGGGGGGTGGGGAAGCTCATGTTTAATTGGTCAACATTCTAGCATAACTCTTGGGCTTGGACACAGGGCTGGGCAAATTTTCGCCTTTCCATGGGGTGCAACAGTCATTTTGCATGGCCATGTCACTAGGCACAGGAGCCGCCTTCGCCAAAAGTAGGTGAGACGCTTTCACCAGTTTGTATCTCAAATAGTTCAAGATTCTTGCTAACGTCTCTAATACCAAAGAAATTAGTCTGAAAAAAAAATTACATCGCACAACTTTGTCTCTGTCATTCCTCCATCTTGGTGTTCATCGTATATGACATAGTCTTTTGAGTTGTCAGAGTATCTTATAAAGATATGTTTGGTAGCTCTAGGGTCATGTTTCCCAAACTTATGGGAGGTACTCTGATAAGGATGTAAGCAGCGGTTATAAGAGCGTTCCCCCCAGAAGGATATTGGGAGGTTGGCCATCAACCAAATCGTATCGAAAAGTGTTTTATTTCTTCGCTTCGCTACACCATTTTTTTTGCACAATGTGAGGAATAGTCAAACGGCTCGTGATTCCTTTTTTCTTACACAATTTCTTAATCTGTTTAGATAGATATTCATGTCCACGGTCAGTGCGCAAATTTTTTAACCTCTTTTCTTGTTGATTCTCAACCTCTGTTACAAAGCGTTTGAAGTAATCTAATGTCTCGTAGTGATGAGCGATCAAATAAACATAACTATAGAGAATAATCGTCAATAAAAATAAGGAAATAAAAAACACCATGATGTACCTTTACATTCATTGGTCTACAGATGTTCGAATGGACAAACTCCATGTCACAACTTAACAGATGTACACTAACAGCATAGGTCTTCTTGTGGAGAGAGGGTGTAATAATAAAAAATAGAGGGGAGGACTTCATAATAGGGGCAAAGTGCTGGGGAGGGGATGAAAATTTCCCTTATTCTTATTATGAAAAAATATGGTTTACGTCCAAACAATTTACTCACATGTGTGTTGATGCGGCCGTTGCTAACCATATATTTAATACTTTGCATATCAAGTTATCACCTCACATGTTAAATCATGTGCACAAATTCAATCATTGAGTAAACGGTCTTGGTTTTTGAAACATGTTTAGCACCCTTAGATTTATGGATTAATCACAGGTTAATTAAATCATGTGCACAAATTCAATCATATGCCACTTTATAAAAAATTGGAATGAGATTTGTTGCATTGGTCGATTCAGATCATAAATGGCTGTGATAAATTTTGATTCTAGATGTTTTGGGCCGGTCGATTATATGGGGTTCTTTTCGACTCGTTGGGTTTGAAGGTTTGAAGGTTTGAAGGACCAATTATAAGGTGACTGTATTTATTCTACTCCGATAGCTAGAGACAATTCGACCATCGATTCCGAGTTTAAAATCCTTATCATATGTTGAATAATTGCTCATAAATTTTACGCTATTTCAACTTGGATTGGATTCAAATTTAATCACAGATAGAGAATGATGAGTTCAAACTTTACTCTCTTTTTTTTTGTTGACGAAAGAAAAGAATCCAACTTAAGTATTATGAAAAAGTACAACCTGATTGTCTTGCGCATAGGCCGCAAGGTTGCGAGCCACTTCTAAATATAAATCTGTACTGATACCATCTACCATCATTATTATTATTATTACACGCCAAAAATGGGGTCGCATGGATAAATTGCATGCTAGAAACATGGGATCCGGTTCCTCTCCAAGGAGCTCATTAATGATGTAGCAGCTTCTAACCATAGAGGTAGGTAAGGTCATTTATGGATTAACCACATGTTAAATAATGTGTACATATTTACTCATATGCCACTTTTAAAAAAATTGGAATCAAATGATTGAATAGATCAAGTTGGATCGCAGTTGGTTGTGATAGATCTGATTTTAGACATTTTGGAGGGGTCAATATTATGATTTTTTTGGATCAAGTCACCCGGGTTTTTAGATTTGAAGGACCGATTCTAAGATTTAAGGTATCAATTCCAATATGATGGGGTCCAATTTTTTTATTTATTGGTAAGACGATTCAAACCCAATATAAAGTTTAAAATCTTTATCCGATGTGTTAGCAATTTTTTTATGACCAAGTGGATTGCTAAGTGACATATTAACTGGGACATTGTGTAAAAATTGGTAACACATCATCATCATCATCATCATCATTCATCATCAATAACAAGGGAGTCCTCTATCTTTTGGCCCAACAACATTATATGAAAATCTTAATAAAATGTTAAACCCAATAAGAGAAAGAAAAAGACAATAGGAATCATAAAAATTAGGGATCAAATGTCAATGGCTTACTTAATTTAGTATATTTATAACAAATGTCGACTTCTTCGACTGATCAAAAGACGAAACTACCCATAGTAGAAGGACGTATATTAAATGCTCAAGGCTTACCTATGGGCCATGGCCGTACATGTTTTCAAATTCCCAATCCTAATGGGATAGATAACCCTAGTGTCCACAGCCCATAAGATTGCACCCCAGCCCAAAATATCATGAAGAGATTCTAGAATAGCAGTTTCTAAGTTGGGTGCATGAAAATTCCCATAGACCCTTCCGATCTACGAGCCCAGGGTTGGGAATCGGGAGTCACGAGTAAGGACTCGCGACCTGAACCTTTCGAGTTTCGATTAGTTCGTGCGACTGTTGGAGTTTTCTGCACCAATCAATCAATCTACCAACTGTGACGAAAAAAAAATCTTCTTTGGCTCGCTGGTGCTGGAGAACGACAAAAATGGTACTTTGTCTCGTTTCATCTTTCTGCTCCCTCACAGTGGTGTGGTGTCACAGTTTCATTGATTTTCACTCGAATCCTCTTTGTTCGAAGCTGAAGTCAAAATGACTGCATCTGCATCTGTAGCTTCGTACAGACTCGTCTTCAGCTTCTGTCCCAGTAATACTTCTCGCTTTAGATCCCTCAAAGCCTTTTCCTCTCCCCTATTCCCCAAGTCAGCTCCACCATATTTCCTTGGTGGGTTTATCTCAAAAAGACCCGTTTCTGAGAGGAATCCGGTTTTGCTACAAGAAAGGATGATAGAAATGGTTAGAACTTCTGCTCATGGAACGAGTGATGGTGATGATGAGGGTGATGGGATAATGGAAAGAGAAGCTGTCTTGGGTAACGTGTCATCTTCGTTTTGTCCGGATATTGTTTCTGGGGGACTGGATACGACTCTCAATCGATTGGTTAGTAGTAGCCTCTGTTTTGGGTTTTAAATTTTCGGTGCTGTTTTATTTTGCTCTTTCCCCCTCTCTCTTTTTCTTCTTCTTCCTGAATTTGTAATTATATTGGATTGACATGTTCTCAACCATCCAAGCTCTATGTCTTCTACTATTATAAATTTTATCTACTAATGGAGTGTTAAGAACTTATTTACTTATTATTACTGAACAAGGTGTTTATCTCTTCTGCTTGTTCACTCTTTTTTGTTTTTTTTTGCTATAATACATGTTAGTAAATCAAATCAGAGGAGAAACTCTGCAAGAAATTTAGGAGAGGAATGTGCATCATAACAAGGAAAAATTTTACAAGAAACTTGGAATCAGCTGCTTCTTTTAACTCATCCAAATTTGTGTCATTTAACCCTTTTATCTCTGGTGCTTTTATTGCTCTTTCTTGTATTTGGTCAAACCATCTCAATGGTCTTCCCTTATCTTGTCACCTATTAGGCTCTTTGTGGTTGGGAGTAAAATTTGTAAGCTGATGTAAACTTAAAACAAAAACAAAATGGAAATTATCCAACTAATACCAGCAAAATTTATGTAACTGACTTGGAAAACTTAGTAGGCACAAAGCCTTGTTGGTACTCTCAAGTTCCTATTATGTTCATTACCATCTGCTATCAATCGTATCCAGTCCTGCCATTCATCGTGCCTGTCCTTTGTGAAATCTTGGAGACTAATACAACTATTGGAATGTCATCCAATATCTGGCTAGCTCATTGTGTTCCCATGACTGAGTTCTGTGGAGCCATATTTGTGAACTATATAGTGTGAATGCTTTGACCCTTCTTAATCTAACCTTAGTGACAACATGAATGTCTTTCTAGCATTCCTCCTTTCAATTCAACTCAACTAAGCCTTACCCGAGCTAATTGGAACTGCCACATTAATTTTGTTTCGTCATTGATGGATGTCTCTCTTGAATCCAGATATTTATAGCATAGGAGGAGCCTGAGCCATTGGCTGGCACTTCAAGGAAACTCTATGAAGGCTTTCAAGTCAATCCTGAAGAGGCTCCCAACTGCTTAGAGAAGCTTGGATGTTGGCTCCAAATTGAACCCCTAATTCAGTTGGGAGCAAAGATCACCCAAACTTTTAACAAGTTCTCTTGAGGGAATAGGATTCTTAAGAGCAACCATGTATGCAGAAATGTATCCCACTTAACTTCACAGCTTCTGCATGGTCATTTAATATGCATTCTCAACTTTGTGGGGTTCTCTATAGAAATCCCTCTATGAATATATTGATTCGTTGTCTTCTTTTGATCGCAGAGCAAGTGGCTAGTCACTGCCATTTTTGGTGTTGTCATCCTTGTTAGGCATGATGCTGAAGCCCTGTGGGCTGCAATGGGGAGTATTGTAAATGTCTTGATCTCTGTTATTCTGAAGCGAATTCTCAACCAAAAGCGACCCATTTCCACGTTGAAGTCTGACCCTGGGATGCCATCTTCACATGCACAGTCTATCTTCTTTGCCGCCATTTTTATAATTCTATCACGTCAGTTCTTCATAATTTCTTCTTGCTTTGCCACTTTAATTTGCCTTGAATCTTGGGGTCTGCATTGCTTTGATTATTCAAATTAGTGAAGTGCCTTTGATGAATGTCCTTGTGGATTATGTGTACATAAGTTAATACTTTAGGTATTTTTGAGTTTTACTTTTTCTTATGATGAATATGGCATAGTGACGCAGGATAGATAGGGATTAGGCCAAATTTTTGGCTTTGTGAAAAAGAAAAGGACCGGGAATGAAAACTAGGGCACAGAAAAGACATATAATAAGATTGATGGGAGAGGAAACAAATTAGGCATACCAGAAAGGATATTAAGGGTTTGGCTGGGGTGGATAGGATAGGGAAAATAGATCGATCTGCTCGATGGTGTAACAGTAATCATGAGAATTAGCCTAGGCTTAGTCGATTGAATGGTAAAAGTAACTAAAAAACAGAATGGGACCACGCCAAGAATGACATTGCCAAAAATCAGATCTAAAATCAAGAATCACAAAATAGAATAGAGGTCATGGAATGGTAATCATGATTCAAGAAACTAGAAAAGGTAAAAAGAACCAAACTCCGATTCCTTTTTTTTTGTTTTTTGTTTTCCAGGTGCAAGAACTGGGCTCAAGCCAACCTTGGGTGAGAAATTGCATCAAGACAGAATAAAGCTCAAGCTTAAGTAAAGATTTTTATTTCAATTTAAAATCATGTTCTCTTTAGAAAAGAGTGGGATAACTTAGCCTCTCTTACTTCTGTTGGAACTCTTCAAAATAGGAAAAATAAAGACTTAAGATGGCCAATCCTCCTCAAAATGATTTCTAACACTAATGGAATTTAAAGCTAAAAGAGTTCCTTGGTAGTATAGGAGAGCATCCCAAGTGATTCAAGCCAGTTAGGACTATTTCCCTTGGGTCCTTCTGGTCCATTCCAAAAGTCCACAAGATTCTCCATTATACTACTGTCTATAGTTTAATTGTGTCAGGCTGTTGAAACAACCCAGATTCTTGGATATTTGGATCTTGACTCAGCCACATATTACAGAGAGACCATCCAAGTGATTCACGTAAGTTAGGACTTTTCCTCTTTGGGCCCTCTGGTCACAAGGTTCTTCATAATACTATTGACAGTTCAAATATATATCCTTAAATAAGTGTTAGACATTTCGTATAATAGCTCTTGGGGGTCTCATACTGCTAATCTGAGCCAATGAGAAACAAGTATCCTGTCCATGAAAATGTTTAGATATGGTTTTTGAAATTCTTGTGTATGAAATTAGCTTGAATTCCATTAAATTTTATTCGATTTTCAGATATTCCTAGTTAAATATTTTCTCAAATTTTTTTTTTTGTGAGGGGGATTGGGAGGGGGTGAGTGTGGAGCCCAATGAGTTCCTACGTCAGTTAGTTGGGATCCCTAATGTCAAACACAATTTGCAATCTTACTATTTGTAGGGCTATATCTTCTATAGATTATTAGTCCTAATGTTTTGTCTCTCTAAATTCAACCTTTGACCCAATTCCTTGAAGGATGCTGTCACTAGATGTGACATCCTATTAAATTAACTGTAACTGGTACCTATAGGTTCTTAATATCATAGTTGTCAAAGCGTCTACACGACCTAAGATGATGGAGGGGGCCTGGATGCAAGGCTACCAAGGCGTTGCTTGACAACTATGCTTAGCATCCGTTATCCTTACATTAGGTTGATCAAAAGGGTTTCAACTCAGTAACAGCCACTAGACTAAATCACTAGTCTTCTAAGGGCTGCAGTTGAAAACTTGACAATAAGCTGTTTATTTTTGGATTTCAACTCAGTATTAGTTGTCCTGTTTTGAATTAGTGAAATAGTCAGTTGAGTGGTGTTCAGCCAGGTGAACTTAGTTGGACTTGAATACACGTTGATGCACTATTTTTCTAATATTTCTGAGTGGTTTGTCACAAGTTGGTCACTTCATTCACTTGGGCATTTTTTTTTTCTGAAGAATATCTATGATATATGTATTATATACTTGTTTTCACCAAAGTGGTAAATTGAGAAGTTATAATATTCTTTTGATCGTCCCTTGTGTTATTCTCAAAATTTATTTAAGGCAACAAGAAAAAAGGGGTTTGGCTATTTTTCTAAATTGAGAAGCTAGATGGATTTGCTAATATTTTGATTACTTTGTTTAGTGTTGAAAGTAGAGCTTAGGTTGCTGTTTTATTAATTAAACATCATTACTGGCAGCTGCACTTATCAGGTGTGATGCTTGGTTTTATCCTTTTCTGTGGCAGTGGTTGAATGGCTGGGGATCAATGAAGTCTCCGTAATTGTTGGAACACTTATATTGGCTTGTGGCTCATACCTTGTAAGTGCCTAACATTGTTTCTTTCGAATTTCTACTGACAAGTGAATCGTTTAATTGGCTTGGGTGGTGGCTTAGCTTTCAGCCCTTTGTATTTGAGCATTTTTGGGGTGTGATGTCTTAGAAGCTGTTTGTGCCAACCTTTCTGCTGCAATTTTGAGCTCAGTTGGTTCAGGCCCAACAAAGAGTTTTTTTCCCCCCCTCCTCTTTTATTTACTTTTGACAAAAGGGAAGGGATTTACAGTAAATGCACATACAAGTACATAAGTACATTCAACAATAATTTTGGAAAGGTGGCTGAAAATGAACCATACTTATGTATCTCTACTTTGCAACCGTAAGGATTGGGTTTTTCACTGATTTTGAAAGCCAGAGATGGTGAAAGCAGGAAAATGAAAGGTGGCTGACACTATCCATTTTATTGTCATCTGTGTTGGCAGTCATGGATTCGTGTGTCTCAACAATATCATACCATCAATCAAGTTCTTGTAGGTGCCGTCTTGGGGTGTATTTGCTCCATCTTGTGGTTTTGGTCATGGGATAAAATTATTCTCAAAGCATTTATTTCTCTGTTGTGGGTTCGGGTGGTTGTTGTACTTGTGGGTTCTGGATGTTGTTTGGCCTTCTTTATATATATAGTTCGATACTGGCTTACAGAAGAACAGTGATATTGTTTATATGATTCAAAAACTGTAAATTGATATTTGTCACCACCATCTCGGTGTTGATATTTCCAGGAGATGCATTTGGAAATTGGAAACAAGATGGTTTCAAATTACCAATCCAAAAATCATAAAAATAAAACAAAGATTTACCTTGCAGGGAAGTGTGCAAAAAGTTCTGCATGACATGTTGCTGTTTGGGAAACCCAAATTATGTGCAGGCAAGAGCTGAACTAACATTTACTGCACTTCCACATTCATCATAAAAGAAATCTTTGCTGAAGATACAGGTACTGTTCTGTTGCTTACAAAACCCAGTTAACCTCCGACTGAAAATTTCAGTTTATTTTCCAGACCTAAGGTGAGGCTGCTTCTTTTTGTTTTTTTCAAATTGGTAAGGAATAAGGATATGACAATACCTGTTTTTATTAAAATAAAAAAAAAAAAAAGGTACTCTGGGCCTGATGTATATCTTCGATACCCTGCCACTCTTAAGTTTCTAATGGATTCTTAGAGAAGTGCACCTCAGATTCCTTCAACACTGGCATCCAGAGCACAGGAGATCTAAGAACCCGTAACATTTTTATACGAATAAGAGAAAGGTCCCAACCTAGAATTGTGGGAAAAAGATGTCCATGGTGTTCATCAAAAGCCAAAATAAACATATAAGGAGGGAGGGTTGCAAGTGTAGCACTTGAAATCTTGCACACTAAGGGTGGGAAGTACTGGACCTGATATCCAGCTGGGTTAGAACTATGCTTCTTTTATTATCTGTGATCTGTTGTTTATTGCATCTCGATTCAGACTGGAATTTTGGATCACTGGTGATCGGCCTTTACAGTACATCTCTAGTACATGATTTCATTTCAAATTAAAAGTTTATGCTAGCATGGCCGAATTTGGGAACCATAAATGGGAGGAAGCAGTTTCCCTTCACCCACGATGAAGTAGGTATTCCTTCACCATGGGTGGGGCATTTTAAACATTCATTCATGGAGAAGGAAAAAACACATGAAGAGAAGGCATTTCATCATTTATTATCCAACTTTCTTTGATGGTCAAAATCTCATACAGGTTTAGGTTTACCCTCGAAATCATTTTAAGAGATGACGGTATGCTTTGTACTCAAGTATCAGGTGATATGTACTGTTAAAGAGAAGAAGAACAGAAGGATGCTCCAACTTGTTAGCGCTTCTTTACTGGAAATCTCTGGTCTTCAAAAAAATAATAATTAAATATGATAAAATTTTAAGTAAGTTACACTATCATGAATTCATGATTACCCTTCCCCTCCTTTTACTTGCAACCAGATCGAGCCTTCAGTTCTTCATTGAGAGTTCTTTCCAAATCCATGTCCACATATATTTAATTGCAGTGCACTGTAGTATGGGAATATTTTTCGGAAGCTACTCAACTTTCCAAGTTTTCCTGGTGGTGGAGCTCTTTTGCTTCCATTGTAATTTTATAAAAAAAATCTCCTCTTTCCCAGGGCAACGTTATGAAATAGCTGCTTGGACTCTGTCACTCACCCATGAAGCCACCATGTGCCCGTTTCTTGACCCATTTTATAAATTCATAATCAAGCATGGGTAATAGATTTGTACAATGCCAGCTTGAATTGTATACGGCACCCTTACTCAGATAATTAAAGCACTACCCTGTAAAATGTCTCATACACTCTTCTTATTTTAAGTGTTTTTCCATAATCATCCTCTTCCAAGGCATGAAACTGTTCACCGATCGTTTAGCTAACCCTCTCCCATGAAACATATACCAAAAATTTTTCCCTCTTTTTTCCAATTCCAAAACGCCTTCTAGACCCATATTGTATTTGAGAAAGCATACCAAACACAGGCTAAAATTTCAAACCTGAAGTTATTGCACGATTATCATTCATTCACTCTCTTCTTCAGAAGCTAATCAGATTTCTCTTGGAGTCCTAAATGCTAAAAGCTTTTACTTCCGTAGAGCAGATTGTTTTGATAGTTTAATCAGGTTGATCTACTAATGTCAATTTCCATTTTCCAGCAGGCAAGCATGAGCAAGCTAGCGGTTCGTAACGTTACTGGTTGATGTATCTACATAAAAACTCGCAGTATGAATCAGGGTTTTAAGAATTGGGAGTCAGATCGGTGAATCACCGATTCAGATCGAAATCAACCATAACGATCCCGATTTTCACCATGACGCATCCACACCCTAGAAATTCCCTGTTTTTTGGAACTGAGGACCGATTCAAGGGTTCTTGAACACCGATTCCATTCCCGATTCTGTGTTTTAAAACCCTGGTATGAAGTATGAACTCTAAGACGACTCCATTAAAACTGACAAGTTAAAGCTAAATCCACCAGAGGTAATCATACCAAGCGCGACCTCCGCCTCTGAAGTAATGAAGATCCATTCAATCCCAATCCCTTAGTTTCGAGTATCGACTAATACTAATAACTTGGAACAGCTTGATTTCGCAACTCTTTTGAGGATGAATTGATTACGTTAATGGCTCAATTCAAGATTAAAGACTGAAAATTTTAAAATTCACAAGTAGGTTTAGGTCTGACACACACAATAAAGGCCCTTTCTTTCTGATCCTTGCAACCTATCTACCGCAATCGACAGTAGCTACCATCTTGGAGTTCAAATCAAAGGACACTTAACAATGCACAATTATGAATTCATGGTATTACTTTCGAAATCATAGAAAGTGAAAGCTGGAAAGAAAGCCCTAATTCTATATACTGACTATTTATTTCTTCTTTCCCTTGCCAGCACCAGATTTGGAGCGCTTCGAGGGGAGGATGATCTCACCGTACTTGAGGACGGGGATCTCCATGATCTGGGAGAGCTCACCGTACTTCTTGCGGAACTTCTCGACCTGGTCGGCATCAACGACCACACCCGACCGGTTGCCCAGGTAGAATGGGTGGTTTCCCGACCACACGTCCACCATGTACTCCTTCTGGGTACCTCCAGTGGTCATCACCAGCTCTCCATTGCAGTACACCTTGGCATCCTCGTAGAATTCTGGATGAATGTCCTTCTTCCTGCACGTCCACTGCGGCCGCGCCTTCGTCTCCTTCTTCACCTGCCCACCATCCCAAGAACAATATCACCTCTGCCAAATCAAAATTTCCAGTTTTTAATTTGCTAAAACTTTTGATAAAGATTACCTTCACCGGAAGGATGCAGGGAGAGGGTTTTCTTTGGAGGAATGTGTTGGTTACGCTTAGCGCCATTTTTTTTCCTTCTCTCTCCGGTAGCCACTACTCAGAACTCAGAAGATACGAGACAGATGGCTCTTATCCTTCCTTCCCGAAGAGGCCAAAACTTGTGACTTCAGTGTTTTCTTCTCCGTCGATTTCTTCGAATTACGAATATACCCCTTTGACCAGGCTAATTTCGGCCCAGGCCTGGCCCACTAAGAACCGGCTGGTTCCGGATCAGCCCGTCCGTTGTGGGCTTGTTGGAGCTTTAAAATGCTCCAAACGAATATTATTAGGGTTTCTTTGAGCGCCTCTCCTCTTTTCTCCTTGTCCTCCTCCTCCGTGCTAGACGGTTTTACTTCTCTCGTCGGAGACTTCACAGCTCGCACTACTTCAATCAGATGGTAAACATTATACCCTTTTGCTCCTGATTCAGCTAGTTTTTCTGTTGTGTTTGGTTTAAACAAGTAATGGGCTCGACTCATGCGAATCTTCTTGTGTTTGTTTTCAGGCGCCAAAGAAGGAGAAGGCTCCTCCTCCATCTTCCAAGCCCGCTAAATCTGGCGGTGGTAAACAAAAGAAGAAGGTCAGAAACAAACTTTTATCTCCTTTTGCCCCTGTCCCATGATTTCTTTCGCTTTGTTTCTCAGTATTAAAGTTCGTTTACGCTATCTCGTTTGATTGGTTTATCAATCTCAATATTTTTTCTTAGTCATCTCTGAGTATTCGTAGCGGTCATGGATTCATTAGTTGGAACTCCATATTTGTTCTATTTCTTTCCCTTTGTTTTTTTCCAATGCTTTCCCCTGTTGGGTTCTTCCTGAGTTCGCTGGTTTCCCAAAACCCTTATATAGGTTTTTTAACTAAGTTGAAATTACTCCATTGATTTGGATTCCTTCTTATTACTGTTTTATTTTATGTTATACAGAAGTGGAGCAAGGGAAAACAGAAGGAGAAGGTGAACAACATGGTGTTGTTTGACCAGGGTAGCTATGACAAGCTCCTTTCTGAAGCACCTAAATACAAGCTCATCACTCCTTCCATTCTGTCTGACAGATTGAGGGTAATCCTGTTTCCTTTTATCAATCAGTGGCTTAATATCTGCAATTCCTTGTTTACTAGATCTGATGATCTAGTCAAATTATTATTCTGAAATCGAATATTACCTTATTGGATCTACGCTAGTTGTATGGTTCACATTAAAAAGCATGCTATTGATAGTTAAGTGTCACGATCATAGTGATTAGTTGTGATTGCTCTTGCTTTCAATATTTAACAGGTAAGAGGCCCTAGGTTCTATTATTGGTGATAGTTATGGTTCTATATAAGTATCTAGTTAAATGCAAATGGATGCTTGAATTATTAACTTTGCTTAGATTCAAATCTACTTTCTACCACCTATATTATGTTATGGCTTTAGCATAAAAATACTTCAACTGTTCATAAAACACTTTCATTTTGAGAATTAAGGCAAAAAAAACAAGAAGATCATGAGCCTAAAGCTGGTGATTGAGGAAGTTGAGGTTGCCTTTTGGTTAGGCTTCACAGAGGTCTTCTGTCCTGATGGTGGTACACATTGCTTGTGGGGTTAATGGTGTGACAGAGAGGTTAATGGCTACAGTGCAACTGATATTGAAGTGTTAGAAATTGATAGAACACTGAAGCACGGATTTGGTCATCATCCTGGGAACACTTGGTAGGCCTATATTGATGATGTATGTGTTTCTGGGGTGGCGTTCACTTATCTTTTCACCCACTTGGCAAGGTTCGTTTCTAAAGGCTCATTGTGAGAGGAACAGTACTTCATTGACTATTCCAGGTGGCTAATCATTCTGATGGAGTTTAGTGAAGCCTTTCAATCCTGGATAAACCTTTTCATTTGTCTGTAGTTTATAACTTCTGCGTGCTAATTTTTTTTCTTTGCTCCTTTAATAGTAAATTGATGCCCCTTGGGAAATGTTTCTACATGGTAAAGAGATGGTCTTGTCAGGTTGTTGTCATTTACCTTTTGAAAGAACAGGGATTTCACATGCTCCATTGGCTCATGAGGGGCTAAAAGTTATTTTGGCTTTGGCATGAAGGAAAGTGGAAGCATCTTATCTCTTGTATGCTAAGGATGTTTGAAATCCTATGTGTGGATTAATCTGATTTAATTATACCTGTTATTGGTTTCTCAAGCTTTTCAAAATGATCATGGTGTTGAACATTAAGATCTAATCATAGTGAAGTAAAAGAAAAATGTTATGTTGCACATTAATCTACTCTATGTATTTTGTCCAACAATATAGTTAGACTTTGTTGAGCGTACTCGCATGGATTTGCATTAGGTTTTTATGTTTCACTTTCAGTTTCGTACTTAATTTCTTACTGTTTAGGTCACTGCTTTCTCCTCCTACCACTAAAATATTTTAAGATTTACCTGTTTTGTGTATTGTAAACCTTTTTAACAGCATGATTGTTGATATTAGTCTGGATTTGAGAGGTAGGTGGTCAAAATTATACAATGGAATAGCTTGTGTACCAGAAATTGTGTAAATCACACTGCTCGGCATTTCCATAATTTATTACCTGTTGAAAGAAAAGATGTATTTTGTAGCTTTGTAAGAGGTTGGGCCATGTTTCAATTATAGGCCTCGTATTTGTAATTAATTGCTACTGCTTGAGATTTTAATGATTGAACCCCATTTTCTTTGATAGTATTTTATTTTCATTAAATTTGGCAGAAGCAAATTCATCGTGTTTGCTTACTTTTTTTCTTCTTTTTTTTGTGTTTGCCAGATTAATGGGTCACTTGCCCGGAGAGCAATCAGGGAACTGATGTCAAGAGGCTTAATAAGGATGGTATCTGCTCATTCAAGTCAGCAGATATACACTAGAGCAACCAACACTTAAATTTTCTCTTTCTGGTCCTTTTGAGACATCAAAATTTTGCTTTTAGATTTTCTCTTTGTTAAATTTTGCTTTAGCTTAAGTTTCTTTTTCCCTTATTCATTGGCTACAAAAAGGTGGAAACATTTTGACTTCTTGTTGCTGGAAACAAGAGCTCCTGCTTATCATGTTGGATCATGTTGTGGTGGGAACCTTTACATTGAACTTATTATGATTTCCAGTGAGGTCTCATTACTTGATACTTGGCATGCATTTAGGTGATTTTGTGTCAATGGTCTTTACTCTCTTCTGGTGTTTTTACAAGTCTTCTACGATGTATCAGTTTGTAGGTTCTTTAACCACCACACTTTCCTCCTCCCCCCTCCGGAAAAAAAAAAAGAAAAAAGTTTCATGATTTTTTCTCCTATCGAGTCTGGTGGTGTAGCATTCAGACAAAGGAGTGCATGAAACTACTGCCCCACTCATCGTGAAACCAAAATTGTCATCCATATTGAAGCCTTGTGCACACTAGTACAGGAACCGCACAACCAAGTAATGATCTCTGGCCTTTTATTTAAAGTTTTATTTTAAAACCATTGTCTTTTAGATCATCAACTGATGTATCGCATCTATATTCCACCAAAGATTCACAAATAAAATTACCTAACACCTTGTATCCCCTTTCTAATATCACCCCCAAAAAAAAAAAAAAACGCCTCTACATGCAAACGTAGACATTTTGGTCTGAAAATCATAATTGGATTAGTTAAATCAGTTTATTTGGATCGGATTTGGCTGAAATCGTTCTCGACTCCAGTTGATTTGGATCAAAATTGGTTGCGACGGATTTAGATTTGACATGGTCAATTGTTGGTCCCTAACTTTAGAATCGTTGAATTGTCATATCTGAGAGCTGATTCTAGGATTCTCTAGGATTAATTCCATTCAATTCTGATCCAATTCGAATTGAAAACGGCAAGAACTAATCCAATCCCTGTGTTTTGGTTTCAAGAACACTTAGAAATTTGGTTTAAGGCATATATTTGCTGATTTCAGCCTATTTTTCATTGATTTTAATCAATTCAGATCTGGATCCTATGGAAATCATTTAATTTGAATTGAAATCTGCTGGATTAATTTGAATTCTGATTCTAAAGTTGTGTTTAGAATGTATTTTAGGTCAATTTTGCATTTTCAAACAATTTTTATATTATGAAATTGATCTAGAATGCATTCTAAGAATGAATACCAAACGCAGCCTAAGTTTTTAAACCCTGTACCGAACGTAACTCAATAACTCAGATGCATTAATTAAAGATTTATTTACCTTTGGCTGCTCTTTGTTTTCATATACAAACGGTGTGGCCATGTGGTGAGGAGTGGAGGGGGGGGGGTTGTAGGACATTAGGACCACCGACTGCTCAGCTACACAGAGGCAAAGGTGACAATGCAAAATGTGTTATTAAAATGCCAAGTGTTCGGCCACAAACGCAGAAGCCATCCATGTCCATCCAATTTGAATCATTTCTATAGTTTTTGTATTAATTTGTTGGTGGGCGGATTGGGTCATGGGTGTGGAGGTTGTCGTGTACCTCTAGATTGGAATCTATGGTCCCCATGTGAAATGATTCTGGGAAATTGGAAAAAGAGGTAGCAAGACTAGGACTATATTGGTCAATGGGACTATATATATTGGATTAATAATTATTATATTATTAGAGTAGGACATTGTTGAAGAAAACTTGATCCTCAATTAATACAGTCTTAAACTACTTGCCAATCAACTTTTGATGTCATACATCAATCACCCTTCAGGCAGCACTTTGACAGTTAGGTTGTATCTTTGTGATTTGCATTTGATGATGAGATGGAAAATTTTTTTTTATATTAAACTGAGAGAATAAAAGATCTAGCTTTGGTTGCTAAGCTACGGGGCAAAGCTTAAGATTTGGGTTGGGAGAGCATATCACTATGATGTTAGAGGGTAGTTTTGTTTTTTTTTTTTACCAAAAAATAGAGGGTAGTTTTCTTCCAATGAGGGGGGGGGGGGTGAGAGTGAATCATCCACTAGGGGATTTTAATGAGAGAGACTGTGAGGTCCATGGGTGGGAAATAAGAGGATACTGGCAAGCTTTTTCTCGTAAGGTGGATTTTGGTGCATCAGCAAGTTTGATCCATTGCGACCTAGAGGTTATCGGTTCAAGTTAGACAATAAGCCCTTCACAAAGCAGGGGTAAGACTAAGTTTATTACGATTTTGCCCAAATTTTGTAGTGGTGGGAGTCTCATGCACTGAGTACACCATTGTTATATTATGACAAGAGAACTTACTTCAATGGGGGGAGAAAGAAAATCCACAATAATTGTCATTATTGCTTCTCCTACTAGTTGAAGATTGAAAATACTCATTCCTTTAAAGTTCAAGGTGAAGAAAATTTTCCTCACTCATGGAGAGTTCAAATCTGCTACTCACATGGGGATAGGTGGGAACAGATCTAAACCCTCCATCCCACCCATCTCCGTGTGGGTAGTTGATCCAGATTCCATCATGGAGTAGGGTTCATCTACCATCGTAGGGTCACCATTACTCTCCTCCTTTGCTATGATAAGATGATAATGCGTCCTCCATTGTCCTCCATTGTCCTCCATGTCTATCGTAAGTCAGCCAGACCCACCAGGAAAAAGAAATCGTCCTTTGCCGTCAGTGAAGGGAAACTTTCTATCTTTTGGTTTTTTTTTTTAAATTCATCAGATGATCAGAGAGAACCACATCAGGTCCAAGTTGAGACTCGAGAGTGAGATGGATGGAACAAGATTCTCTCCAGCGGCCCAGCACGCGCCCAGCCGTCGGATGCGCAGGGGCGCTGTAGAGGTTCCGGTTTCGGACAGAGGCGATGCTAATATTATAACCCTATGATAGCGACCGCCATGTAAGCTGTAGTCTGAATCTCATCTATCGTCAAAGCACTCACTCGGATTTCTACTCCATTCACTTTCAAATCCCCATACAAACCTCTAATTAATTATACATTTATGATTAACTCATTTTTTTTAAAAATTTGTTGAAAGCATTTTTAACTCTTATTACGTACAGTTTAAGAACAGAATATATAGATCGACCATTCCTAATCTCAGATTTACTCAAAGAATAAACGAATAAAAACAATGGGAGGCTTTCGATTTAATTTTGTGTTATTTTCTGTCCCGAAAAGGACGGAAGTTTGTCTTCAAATAGAGTTTGCCCTCCCCAAATCCCAAGTGCCCAAGTGGCTGCCATCGATGTCTGTGGTGTGGCGGAACTAGTTGCAGCATAGACCGGTTACCAGCAAACGTTGAAAGTTACAGAGAGAGACAGAGAGAGAGTCTTAAAGGCTTTCTCGTGCCCAGGACTCACAGTCACAAGCCCATAAAACTAACCACCGGTTCCACATTCACGCATTTGGTCCGTAAAGTGAAGGCACTCCACTCCGATTACGTTCCTAACAAAATACCCATTCCCCTTCTCCTGAAGTCTTGGTGATTCCCATCATCTTTGATTTTCTTTCTTTTCTCTCACAATATTTTTAGGACTGAACCTATATCTTATTGATGAGTCTTTTACCTGTATCTTTCTTGTGTTTTTAAGGACCCTTTGCCCCCCCACCCCACCTCCGTTTTTTTTTTAATATCATTCCAAGTGACATCTGGAATCTCTGATTTTTTCTTTTTTTCATTTTAAAACTTCTCCGTTGTCTGTGTTGAGAGATCCTACTTTACTGGGCTAGGTCCATTAGGCTTTTTTAACCTTTGGCTTCTTTTTCTTAGTACTTTGATTCCCTCCTCCGGGCTTCTTGTTTCCAAGGATCGTACTAACAGTGAAGCTACTGCGATAATGGATTCTTGCTCTGTGACCTTGAAGGCCAATGCTCCTGTGGTGCGAGTTGGCAAAGGAGGTTTCAATGATGGACGTCATGGATTCTGGGGAGAAAGGATTAGAGGGAGTCTTAAGAACGGATTTTGGGATATCAAGTCGACGAAGAGTTTGAGGACTGAAAATGCGGGTAGAAAGATCAAATCTGGTGTTGTTTACTCTCTTCTTACAGCTGATGTCAACAAAGAGGCTCTGGTAATTCATCCTATTCTCCTCCTTCAATAAGCTAATGCGCAAATATTGCTTTTATACATGAATTTATCACTAATAACCAACCATTTACAAACTCTACTCAAGCTTCAAAATTCCCAGTAAGGGGTGATCCTTGTTTTTTTCATGGGTTGTTTGTAAAATTCTTCTAGTTTGTGATTCTGTTTTTGGTTTTCCATTTTGTTGGAATAATTTTTTGATACTCTCTCTCTCTCTCTCTCTCTCTCTATTTTTTTTCATCTCAGACCTTTCAAGCACCGGTATTTGTGAACTCGAAAGGAGACCCCAAGAACGTAGCTTCTATTATATTGGGTGGAGGGGCCGGGACTCGTCTTTTTCCTCTTACCAGCAGAAGAGCCAAGCCAGCTGTAAGAAAAATACTTCTAGATGCTTCTGTCCTTGAAATATTTTGATCCATTGTGTTTGATTAGTTCAACCTGTTATGTGTGTCTCGAATTCTTGCACTCGCTCTGACATTTTTGGTGGTGTGTGAACCACGTTAAATCTCTGTGTCATCTTTGCTCTGTTTTGTTTCTGTTTGTGTTTCTTTAGTGTTTGTGTTTGATTAGTTCAACCTTTTAGATGAGTTGTAGTAGGTGTCTCTAATTTTGGATAAGTACAAGCCTGATGGGTGACATGCGCTTCCCAAGTGGCAGGTCTTTGTTCAGAAGATTATATTGGTGATTGTTGTTGATGAACTTAATTTCTGAAAGACTTAAATGATTTATGTTTTATTTGCAGGTTCCAATTGGGGGTTGCTACAGGCTTATTGATATTCCTATGAGCAATTGCATAAACAGTGGCATCAACAAGATTTTCATCCTGACCCAATTCAACTCTGCCTCCCTCAATCGTCACATTGCTCGCACATATAATTTCGGGAATGGTGTGAACTTTGGGGATGGTTTTGTAGAGGTATTGATTCGTTGCTTTATGCTCAATTCTGAAAATGGCAAGAGAGATCTAGTTTTTATTTTATTTTGATGAAATACGTTACTTCAGCAATGTCTTGATCAAAAGGGAAAAGTAAAGCTGAAATTTGTCTTATAAAGGCTAAACCTGGGTGCTTATTGCCTATAAAAGTTCTCTCAGGAAATTTTATTCAATACTTTTATGAATTTAAAAATAACAATTTTCATCTAACATTCATTTTTCCCTTTGTTGATAAATTTAAATCATTTTTTTGTCTTTCTTGAGAACAGGTTCTGGCCGCCACTCAAACGCCGGGAGAAACAGGAATGAAGTGGTTTCAAGGAACAGCTGATGCCGTTAGGCAATTTATGTGGGTGTTTGAGGTTGGTACCTGGAATTTCGATTAACACCAACAGAATCTGCTAGCTGAAAACTTATAACAGAAATATGTTTCAAGCAAATAGTTCTGATACAGTTTGATTACTTCCTGTAGGATGCCAAGAACAAGAATGTTGAGCATATTCTGATATTGTCTGGTGATCATCTTTATAGGATGGACTACATGGACTTTGTGCAGGTATCCCTTTCCTTTCATCAGTTGTAAAAATATCTTTGTGATACTTTTACATGTTTGAGAACTTTACTTATAGTATATATATATATTTGAATTTGCAGAAGCATATTGACACAAATGCTGATATTACAGTTTCTTGTGTACCCATGGATGACAGGTAAAGCTGTTGTACTTGTTATCCTTCAATACAAGGCTTCAAAGTATTCCCCCTTTTATGCTAATGGTTAGTCTGGTTAGATTCCCAGATCATGTGGGGTACCAAGGATGGGAATATCGAGTTTGTTGAATTGGGATTTTTCATATCAACTAATTCTATTTAAGTAAGCCAAGCATGGGCATGAATGGTTAAAAGAGAGAGGCTGACCCATCCCGTTATCAGATTATGTATTAGCTTATATGAAAATTGTGAGGTCGAAGGCTTAGAATTGTGATTATGTTAAATGTTTTTGTTTTTCCCCCTTGCTCTTTTTTTCTGGAGTTTCATCTCAAGTTGGTCTATCATGCTGCAGCCGTGCATCAGATTATGGATTGATGAAGATCAATAACACTGGACGCATCATCCAATTTGCTGAGAAACCCAAGGGTTCCGACCTAAAAGCAATGGTTCATTTCTCCACCCCTCTTTTCCTTTTGTGAAAATTACCAAGTTTCTTAATATAATGAGAAAATTGAGAAGCAGATTAGTATAATAGTCTCATATGAGCTATATTTATATTACATCCTAGCTAGAGTTTAAACAGATTTTGTTTCCTTAATAAGTACCAAAAATTTATCTTTATTCTTTATCAAGGAACAATTTATCGAGTAATAAATACTAATTTTACAAAAAGTTTGCTCAAATTTTCTTTGAACATTTCCTAGGAATTACTACTTCCGTCAGTAAATGTATTTCTTTGCAACTATGCTCCTGTCAAAAATTAAACACCGGCTCAACCGCCATTACTTGGATGACTTATCATTATCCACCTTGTACTAAATGATTCTAATCTAATTAATAATCTTTCTTGGTGCACCGCAGCAAGTCGACACCACTATTCTTGGGTTGTCTCAGCAAGAAGCCATGAAATCTCCGTACATTGCATCAATGGGAGTATATGTATTTAGAACAGAGGTTCTATTGAAGCTTTTGGCATTGAAATATCCCACATGCAATGACTTTGGATCTGAAATCATTCCATCTGCTGTGAAGGAGCACAATGTCCAAGTGAGTTCTTTCTTCAATACTATAGGTCATACTATTTGGTGGGCAAGCTTAAGTATGCAAACCTTGACCTTGACAGCAGGGTGGGAAAGTTTAAGTAATGCTTGAGGAAATAAGACCTTGAGATTTAAAAACTGGGTACTTATGGTTGAAGCTGAATTATGTTTTGAGTCTTTTTCATGCTCCTTATGCATTTCTTTATTTTTAATACTCCTGCATGCATATCTACCAATGTGCAATGTGATTAAGGTATGAATCTGATGAGTCTTTGAATGCTTCATCTTGACAGGCATATTTATTCAATGACTATTGGGAGGACATTGGAACAATCAAATCATTCTTTGATGCTAACTTAGCCCTCACAGAGCAGGTCCTAGTGTTTTTTATCTGATGCAGTTAAGCCACCAAAAAAGTGCATTGTTTGCAATCTATATTGGAAGTAGACAACATAGAATTCTGATGTCCACTATTTTGCTCTTTTCTGCATGGTTTAATAGCTGACATCCTTAAACTTACACTTTATCTTTGATCCAGCCTCCCAAGTTTGAGTTCTATGATCCAAAGACACCTTTCTTCACATCTCCTCGATTCTTGCCACCTTCCAAAGTTGACAAATGCCGGGTATGATGATGTATGTTGGATCTGTCTGATGATTCAACTTTAGTTCATGTTTCTCAAGGTTCAGTTGGCTCATGCAGATTTTGAATGCAATTATTTCTCACGGGTGCTTCTTGAGGGATTGTAGTGTTCAAAACTCTATAGTGGGTGTCCGCTCACGTTTAGAGTATGGTGTTGAGCTTCAGGTAATCCTACCATAGTTCATATGCAACTTTTTCTTCCAAAACTACAGTTCATGCACCGTTCTTTTCTCTGCCTGTCAAGGCCAAGAGAAACTGTAAGTGCAAAGCTTCTCTCAGTTCTGTTTCTGATGAAAGGCTGAATCCAACAGTAGGCAGGTTTCATTATACCTATGCAAGAACAGTCCCACTTGACGACATAAAACCTATGTATAGCAAGACAATTACTGTCTGCTATATGTTGAATTGTCTATACGGAGATGATATTGCAGGATGAGTGCAGCTATTTCCAATATGGAAGAACACTTCTAACAAATTTTTATTTTTTTTGTTTTGGGGGTGGGATGGTGGGAAATGCATTGCTTCATGTTCAGGATACTATGATGATGGGTGCAGACTATTACCAAACTGAATCTGAAATTGCATCTCTGCTGGCAGAGGGAAAAGTTCCAATCGGCGTTGGACAGAATACCAAGATTAGGTGAGAATCTACACCTGCAAATGTCTATTCTTAAAATACTCAATCAGGGACTACTACTTGGAAGTTTTGGTGTTAGATCTGCATTATGGATTTGTTGACCCCACATTGTATGGAAAATATTTGATTGTTTGTAATTGTGACACTACTCTGGGAAAAAACATGCCAGAGGAATGAGTAGGTCCTCCAAACCCAACAAATGGGATCTAACAGTTGCATGTTATATGCTTAATGTGTATAGAGTCATGGACATGATTTTTTGACTGATTCCAGATGCATGCATACATGCAAGAGAGGTGGGGGTTGCAAATTTTCTAAAAGTGTCCCTTGATTTTTTTTTTTCTTTTTTTTAGGAATTGCATAATCGATAAGAATGCCAAGATAGGAAGAGATGTGGTCATTGCAAACCAAGATGTAAGTATTGTTATCTCAACAAGAATTTCTTTTTATTTATTTATTTATTTTTGGTCTCGAAAGCAAAAGGAAATTTTAGAGGCCTAAAGCAATTAGATTTATCTTACTAAAATGCAATATGAAAATTTGGAAAACAACTTGCAATTTCTTTTCTAGATGTTGCTCTCTCCCTCCCAAAAAACAAAAATGGTGGCATCTTGGTCAATGATATGATTGCCACCCAGGGTGGACATCACCCCACCCCCCATCTTTCAGCTGGGTTCTCTTCCTCACTCAGTCTTGCCCAAATATTTTATGTTTTCATGTACCATCAATTAAAAAAAAATACAAATAGCAGATAGATACAGAATAAGTTTTATAATAAAGTCTGGTTTTCCAGGGTATTTTTCCATTGAAACGAATGGAGCCTTAAGGAACAAATAGTTGATCTTGTGAGTAACACTGGTTCATTTTGATAATGTATGTACATATACCATTTCTTAGGATGTTCAAGAAGCAGATAAGCCAAATGAAGGATTCTACATAAGGTCTGGAATCACTGTTATATTGAAGAATTCAACCATTAAAGATGGCACAATCATTTAAAGTCTTCAACATCCCCATGGATTTTCTCATTGAAGATGAGTTTGGAGTGTACGGATAGAGCTGTTGGAGGAAGCTTGGAGGTTTCAGCTTTATGTCACTTGAAATAAGATGGACTCTGTGCCATTCTCTTGTGTATATAAAGAGATCCCTTTTTGCTAGAAGAGCTTTCGATGATTGTACTAGACTGGTTATGTTACTGAATAAGAATGAGGACTGCAGCATGCTTGCTTTCTTTGAATAGTTGTATCTTATAGTGCTATAGCCTTTGGCTCTTGATCATTAATTTGTAGTGACAGCTTTTGATCATCTATAGCCTTCTCTAGATTCAGTAACTCATATTGAATTTAAACAGGTCAATGTCGTACATGGATATGAATCAAAATCAAAGACATTCACCCATTGAAGTGAACTGCCAAAGAGAACTAATTCAAATGAAATCTAAGAATTGGATTTGCAATTATTTTATGATTCTTCACTCTTTTTTTTTTTTCTGTTTTATTCCACAATCAGTCTGATCTGGTTCACTGGTTGAGTGACCTGCTCGTACCAGGTTGATCACTGGCTGGGTTTGAAAGATTTTGCATACCCAAATGGAAGGTTCAGGAAAAAACCCCAGCACTGTATACGATTTGGCGGAGCGTCTTGCCCTAGTGGGGGTAAGGCCGTCATTTATTGCTTTGCTGTGTCTTGACAGTATGATCCTGCCGGGCAGCTCCGCAGTAGAGGATCTGAATCCGGATCCAAATTGACCCAAAACCCAAATGCAGCATTTTGATTCGTAGGTCTCTCTCTCTCTCCATGAATCTTTTTCTATCTCCACTGCAACTTCTCAGAAAAACCCACTGCCCCTTCTCAACCCTTTTTGTCTCCCAAATGTCTACTAGCCTTATTTCTCAGAAGACTTGTCTCCTCTCCTCTTCTTTCCAGCCTTGATCGATCAAACCCAAAAGGCAAAAACTGAATGAAAATAGAACCCAGAAACGGATTTTAATTGCAACCCAGAAATAAACAAGTGACACAGAACCAAGAAACAGTGGGAAAAAAATAAATGAAACAAATGCAAATGATAAAGGAAATGAAACAGTTGAAGAATCCAGGGTGTATACTGAAAGTCTTAAACAGAAAAAAAGAAAAAAAGAAAAAAAAGAAGTTACGGACGATGAGAAACAGATTTAGTAGTGTGAGGCTTGGTCTCTACTCGAGACTGACTTTGAATCTCTGATAAGAACTGAACAAAGGTGGCGGTTACACTGTCGCAGTTCCTGCTTCATCATCTCTGTCATGATGGTTGGTCACCTCGGTGAGCTTGAAGTCTCCAGCACTGCCTTCGCAACTTTCCTCACCGGCCTTAGATACAAGGGTTAAAAAGTAACTATACATATGGTCAAGAGTAATTTAGAAAATTTAAAAATTTTAACTTGCTGACTTCATCACTTAATGGTATAAAACTAACGGTGAAAACTAAATATAATCCTTTAATCCACGGAGCCAAATGAGTATTTTCAAATAAGAGGAGGTGAGTTGAGTTTTGTTCGATTTTCAGGGGTATCATGTAATTTACTCTTTATTTAATATATAAATCAAAACTTTTTGAGTTTAAAGTTTAAAATTAAAACCAAAATCAAACTATTTATTAAATGATCTCATTTTAAAAGCAAAATTCAACCAATTATTAAATTGTTTCACGATTCCATTGTAAATGGATTGGTTGGATTCGATAAACAGTTTTGGTTTGGTTTCGACACCCTACTCCCACTCAGCAGTAAATGCACTCCTTCGATTCGGATGAAACCATCCCCTGCTTCAACTTGAAGAAAGGGATTCTGCTGTAGGATCAATAGCACAACCAAGAAAACCAGACCCAATTTCGTCTCTCTCCCTCCTCCAAAATCTGAAGTTTGAACGCGCACAAGCACGCAATGAGGCCTCTCAGAGCAGAAGAGAACCTGATAAAGAGAGGTTGTGAATACTCCCTAGTCTAATCTTTCTTCCCTTTCAGAATTCAGATTGCTCCTTCTCTTACATTGTAAGATGCTGGCGGTGTAATCTCCCCTTCCGTCTTCTAAATCCCACTTTTCTTCATGTGTATTGTTGGATAGATTGGAGTGAAAGGATTATGTTTCACCAACTAACTGAATATCTCTGATTAAATGAAATTGAGGCAGCATTCAAAGTAAATCACCATAGGCCTACGTGATTTGTGCTGAGATTGATACAAAAATAAGGAACCTTACAAGTCCAAAAAAATTAGCTCCATTTCCTAATAGATACAAATTGAATCAAGTATGGCTCCTACTTAATCCGATCCATTGACAGCCCTACTTCAAGTGATGTAAGGATCCCTAGCCCAGGTAGAATAGCCAATGAAAGGATTAAGGGAAAATATCATCCCCCTCCCCTCTATGTTTGCCTAACATCAATCCAATACCCAAGTTTTGAAAAATATCTTTCCCCTCCCCTGTTTTTCAAACTTGCTATCAACTGTACCCTATTGTTAAAAAACTCCATTATCTGATGACGTGGACATGTCCAAATTTTCAAAAACCCCATTTTATCCTTACTAAATTGTAATACCCAAAGTACCCTCTTTACTCCCAACAAATCCCTTCTCTTCGTTTCTTCTCTTCTTCTTCTTCTACCTCCAGCACCACCGCGACCTCCATTGCCCCTCCACGAGCAGATAATAAAAGAACTATAAATCTTAAAAATTATCTAACAAAAAGTAGAAACTGAAGGAGGATAGAAGGAGGCTGAGATTCTCCGGCCGAAGACTGTATCAACAGAGGATTCAATTTGGGACTGGGTTGCAATGTATAAGAAATTTAAAAAAAAAAAAAAAAGAGGATCGAAGGAGGACATGAATTTCTACTGGGTTGAAGAAGATTGGAGATGAAGACAAAGGCTTAGAGGATTCAATTTGGGACCGGGTTGTAGTGTAAAGAAGAAAAAAAAAAAGAGGATCAGAGGAGAGATGAATTTCTACTGGGCTGAAGAAGATTGGAGATGAAGACGAGGGCTTAGATTTTCGTTTCATATGGAAAAGGTGATGGTCTTACAAGATTAGGACTCTTTTTTTTTTTTCTTTTTTTTAAATTCTCTATAACGGTTTGTAAATTGAATGAAAAGAGTTTATCTTAATGTTGGTCGAAACCTCTGTTTTTTTGGTCACGCTTCAGTTTGCTTGAACTATTTATCTTCTTCATCCTAGTTATGTTTCTTTCCGGATATGATACTAAATATTCCATTAATGATCTTTCTGAAATTTTAAGATTGATTTCAATTTTTTCAAATCTGAAAATACAGAACTATTTTCCCTATTTCTGAGTTTTTCCTACAACCAACCCATTGCACCATTTTCAGCTCTATTAAAATATTATTTTCTGACCTGAAAATCATCAAGAGAGCCAAGGGATTCTATTGTTGAAATCTCAACTTTGTTTGATAATGCTTTGAGAAGCTACAATGCTGATTTACTACCGTTCATCACCCTATCTCTTCTTTTTATTTCTGCGATCTCTGAAATATTTGACCATACCTATATAGCCAGGGAAAGATGGGAACCCACTAAGATTTCCCCTTTATTTGCCATAAAAGACTTTAATAAGGGGAAAGAGTGGAATGAAAGTGAGAGGAACTCCATGAATGAATTCCCCATCTTATAGAAGAAAAGGGGAAAGGACTGAAAAAAACAAAAAAAAAAAAAAAATTTGAAAATCCATTCGAACGGTGGTGGTGGTGCTGCCGGAAGAATAAGAACGCAGAGGGGTTTCGGTGCTGACGGTGGTGCTGGAGGTGGAAGAGAATAGGAGGCGGCAATGGTGGCGGTGATGGTGGTGCTGGCGAAAGAAGAAGAAGAAAGGTAGGGGAAGAAGCGGAGAGGAAATAGGAGAAGAATCTTGGGATATAAGGGTATTTTGGGGTTTTATAAATTTTGTATATGCCACGTCATCACATAACTGTGTTTTTTAACGGTTAGGGTACGGTTGATAGCAAGTTTGAAAAGTAGGGGAGGGGGAATATATTTTTCAAAACTTGGGTACTGGATTGATATTAGACAAACTTAGAGGGGAGGGGGATGATATTTTCCCAAGGATTAAAGATACGGGGATCAATTAATTCTACGTCCACTATTTGAGGAATCATGTTGACTTACTCATTGATCAAAAGCTTTCTTTTCCTTTTCTTCCTCCTTTTTTCCTCGTAGAAAGAATTACGGCCCACTTAATAGGTAGAAAATGAGAAACATTATCATATTTGTGCCTTACATATTTTAGGAGATTGATACATTACAGGTGATTTGGCAGTTTAGTCGGATTGTAAAACTCGAATCTGGCCCCCATAGCCATAATATTTCAGTAGCGCTTCATCTTGCCGCCAGTTTTCTTTAACCTTCACTTCAACCTGTTTAATTGAAAAACTCATCTGTTATTCAATAGCAATAAGTCAATGTTCACATGCATGAGGCTATTAGTACTGCTAATGCAGATCTCAGAATGCATTTAAACAAATCAATCAATCAATCAACAAAGTGTTATACTGTCATTAATAAATTAGAGGATTCCTCCCTCTCTCTTTCTCTCCCTCACCCCCCCCCCCCGGGCGGTGCTTTGACAATGCCAAAAAACAAAGTAAGAACTAACACATTCAACTGAAATGATGATACTTCTCATCTTAAAAATAAAAAACTGAAGGTATTCTTTTGAGCTGACGAAAGTATAATTGTAGAAGCAACATAATTTATTATTTTTTATATGTAAAAACCTAAAAACATAATAAAAAGAAAAGGAAACAAGTAAAGAAGGTTCACCAAAGTGCTTGTCAACCCCCTTAAACAAACCCTAATGGAAGGGGATAAATTGGAAACCAAGGAAACAAACCAGTCTCCCTCTCTGCATGTAGAAGATTCTTACTTTACACGAATCCTGACCAACAAAAAAAAAAAGAGGGAACTTTGTTAAGTTGGCACACCTCTAGAAAAATTTTCTTCTGCAAAAAATCTTCAATATCGAGCCTAGCAGCTGTAGCCAATAATTTTAGAGCCCTCCCTTCCTGCATTCACAAGGGAGAAAAGAGGCATCAGACAACCATATCCAATCAGTTACGTGATAAAGTTGGTGGCCTACGCAGTTGGATATGTATCTACAACATCACAGGTAGAGAAGGCACACTACAATGGGATAACTCAGAATGAGGACCACCACATCCTAATTAACCAGAAAGGCACTATGCACTTACTTTCCCAATGAGAATTATCTTTTGGGAGTTCTTCTCAACAACTATTTCAACTTGAATAAAATCTTTTGAAGTGGGCCTGGTTTTGTAGTTTACCACATTGACCTGTAAATTGCAAGAAATATGAAAAATCCCAAACTCTATAAACATATTTAGTCTAAAAAGCAGCTCATTGAAAAGGCATTCCAAGGATAATAGAACTATATTGCAAATTAATCATAACTTCAAGTCAAACTGAATATACCTGACATGCATATGGGACTTCATTACGGTATTGCATAAATATTTTCTCTCTAACAATTTCAGCTACAAAGAATCTTTCGGGGTGCTCACTGGCAATGTCCTGTAAACTTAACAGAACAAAAGGGTAAGTGTTCCTACAAACTGCTCAGAGATAAACTATTAGTTTAAGAGAAGAATATGTTTCTCAGAGGCTTCACCTTTAAGCACAAAATGCCACTACCTAGGTGACAGGGATGCGAAGAAAGAAAAATATCCAATTCATATGAAGACTAAGATACAACTTACAGAGGATTAGCAGAGAAACTAAGGGGGGAAAAAACTCCAGTTAAGAACCAAGGAAAAATGTCATTCAGATCTTAGCCATTCATCATTTTAGATCTTTAGCAATTTATTACTATTAACCTACGATTATTTTTCTACTAAAAAACAAAAAACCTAGGATTATTTTTATATTTAAGTTTTAAATTCAGAGTTAAGAGTTTAGATAAAGAAGAGCAAGGTTTAGGTTTAGCATTCAATGTAATTTGGTATTTCTTTTTAGAAATTTTGGGTTTTATGTTGATTTTGATATTTTCTGTAACTTTCTTTTTTTTTTTTTCACTATTTTTGGTTAAATGGTGGTTAGTATTCATAGCATATTAAGAGTTCAAGTTTACTTATGAATTAAGTTCTCAGTACCACTTAAGTTCAACTCTTAGGGTATATTAGGGTTATAAGTTGCAGTCTTTTTATGAAATGAATCTCATAGGGTTTTTCACTACACAGTAGGATAGTTGAAAAGCAATTGAAGCAAAGCTCAAAACTGAAACCTAGGAGAACCATTGGTGATCATCTTCTGTCCTCAATTATTATTTATTCTTCTTGTGTTTCTACTTGTTTCATATAATATCATACTCTCATTATCCTTTTTTTTTTTTTTCTAATCTGTTTCCTCCCCACTATTTCATCCATTTTTTCTTGGCTTTACCTAAAATCTTCTAAACCCTTTCCTTTTTCCCTATTTGCATTTCTAAAACCAAATCACCACCCGGCAATAGACCCTAGAATAGAGATACAACAGTTGTCACCAGTTAATCCCACCAAAAAGGAAAACCTTAACTCCTTTCCCACCACCCGTCTAGTAATACTGATGCAAGTAGACTTTGAAACTTGCAGATAACAAGCCAACTAGAATTATGAACATAATTGTTGCAAAATAGAAGAAAAAAGAGATAAGAGGTTTGTTCACCATGAACAAAGCAAAAGTTTGACATTCAAACACTTGGAAGAGAACCATTCCCTCAACAGCCCAAAAAAACTAACCTATTCCACTCAAAATATGTTAAGTACAATGCTTTATAGTTGATAAGTTCATTCATTAATTAGACTCTTCGATTCTAACCAGAATTCTAGATAAGGGCTCTTAATATGATTCAAGTTACAATTTAGCAACCACCATGAGTGCTTAAACCCTCTTTTCTTAAACAAATAATGACACTAATTATGAGATTGAATTTAGCTAGAATTAATCTAATTAAACTTCTTCCAATAGAAATTCGGTCATAGCTTGACACTCTATTGGTCATAACTAAAGATAACTAAATAAGCTTCCAAACCACAGATTGAGGGATCAGTATTGTATGGGCCAAGTTAACTTGGATCGGCCAATCCAGCAGATACCATTGACCTCCCCCGATTATCCCCACATGAATAGGCAAATACCTGCTGAGTTAACTTGGAATTAGCCAGGAGTGACCCAATTCAAAGTTACGACCCTAAATCCTGTTACAAACGGCACTAAAATCATGCTAAATGGATGAGTTTGACCTTTCACTCCAAGGAACAAGGGCGGACATAAGGATGAAAAGGGGGGGGGGGGGGAGCACTAGAGTATTTGAAAACCCTTTGTGTCACTGTATGTATACGAAAATTTAATATACTCCAATGTATATACAAAAAATACATATAGCCTGTCCCCACCACTTCATTCATATGGTTGTATGTATTGTAAATTGGTTGGAGGGTGAAGTTTAGTCTCACGTATTTGTGACTGGATGAGTTATATTTTATTAGTCTACTTTTAATGTAATTCTCATCGTTTGCTTTAATTTTTCTCCATCACATTTATTTAATTTAGTATTTAGTATATATTGCCAATATCAGGTTAATTTTAAATGCTATTCATGTGTTAATCATAGAATTTCGTTTCACAGGTTGACCATGGTTTGAGAAATTTGCCACGCTTAACAACTGAAGTGTTCCAAATTGTGTTGGCATTTGTTATTTAGAGACAAGACCAAAGTTTACCTCAACCTTTTGAAACTCTTTAACTACAAGCAGGATTGATAACAGAAGCCCAGAGACACTACATAAGTACAGATGCAAGTCTTTTACATTTAGCAACACGCAGATCTTTCAAGCCATATTAAATAACTGACTACAGCAATTCTGTAAACTCAATACACCGTTGAAATCTCAAAACTTGCGTGAATTTTTTTTTTTTTTATAGGGGGGGTGGGGAAGGTAACAGCCCGGAGACTCGAACTCGAGACCTCCTGGTGAGCATGGGCATGAAGCGCACCACAGCTCACTAAACTGCGCCTTGACTTACACTCTCTAAAGACAACAAATGTGAATAAACTTGAATGCTTATAAGTTATAACTAAATTTGTGGTGTTCAAGAAGCCAGATAAGTAATCCATGGAGGACTTTGGCCTTCAAAATTAATATGTCACTCTTTTAAGCAGTGTCATTCTTGTTCAAGTTTTCAAATGACTTCCTATAATTGTATTTTCATACTTAAATATCTCAAGAGGACAAGTTTTGAAGAGAAAGTGTATTTTGTTAATGAAATGACAAAGCAGAAGAAAAAAAAAAATACACAATGGCTTTACACAAAAACAAGAGTAGCCTTTAATGTACCTTTGGATAGTAAGCTGGACCAACAGGGAGTTTTGACAGTATCCAATCCTTCACATCATCCACTCCGTGACCATATTTAGCACTCACAGGTATGACCTCATCAACATCGGTGGATTTCTCGTACCACTGCAGTGACTATATTACTACTTTTCCATTTCTTTTCTAAAGATGTTGAATCTAAATAAAAGCTAAAGATGAAATGTACGTAACAACTAGGCTAATGCTGATGTCAATCAGTAACAGTGTGATATATGCAAGGGATCAGATCCAACAGCCAATGATTCCCCAGAAGCCCTTCACCAAAAGCTGAGTGGACCCAATCCAATACCTGAACTATCTATAACATAGACATTTCCTCTGTCAATAAGGTATATTTCTTTTCTGATTATCCAAGTAAGTTTCATTTCTAAGATTGTTATAAACGATAATGAACCATTTGGTGAAGTAGACATCTTGGAAGACTCAATTTTGATGCTTCTCAGATTGCATGTGTGTCATATCGACTCCATACTTTAAAGTTATTAAACGGAAAAAATGAGAGGGAAAAAAAATTTAACTCTGTTTGCATTCTGGCAAATATATAAGATCCCTCTCAATGTCAGAATAATCATAGAAATTTCATAGGGTACTAACCTCTACTTTCTTCGCGATCTCACCTGGCTTAATTAGGTCCTTCTTATTCAACACCAACAAAGTAGGTACCTTATCTTGGATACTTCCAACCCCTTCTTCCAATACCTTGTCAATCTAGAAACAAATGAGAACAATTTAGAAAAGGCAAAAAGAGTCCCAAAAATAACTCACCCAAAGAAACGTACCTCTTCAGGTATTTTACATGCATCAACAACAAGAAGTACACAATCTGCATTAATAGCTGCACTGCGAACATTGCTCATCATCATATCATCCAACTTGTGCATCTTCTTTCCTATAACACCAGGTGTGTCATAGAGTATCATCTGCACGCTAACCCATAACTTGGATGAATAAAAATATTACAGAATCCACCACAGATAGAGGTTCACTTAACTTAGTTGCATGAAATAGAAGCAGTAGATCCTATGATAAAAATTAAAATTAAAATAAAAGAGGTTCTTCTTCAGTATATATGAAAAGTCAGAAAAATGCACATGATATTCATATAAATTTTAAGAATAGAACAAAATCCATACAGCTGACATCAAATAATTGGAATAAGACATTGATTCCATTATTTTTCCACATACATCTTACCAGCCTTAGCCGTTACAATTATCTGGAAAATGGTAAAATAAGATGTTGTCTGCAATGATTCATGCTAGCCACCTCCCCCCCCCCCCCCCCCCCAAAAAAAAAATAAAAATTTCTTGCATTATGGATGTGACCCTTGTGCTAGTTGACATACCAAGGTGTTTGAAAGGTGGTAAGAGGGGAGTGGAAGATTCTTTCAGCCGCTGCAAGCTCAGATAATTTGGTGGGGAAGGAAAAAAAGAATCTAAGATGTTAGCTTTCCAGTTGACCCAAATGAACTAGGATGATCCTACAGTCACCAAGTCACTCTGGGCTTTATTATAGTTTCAGTACCATTTTCTGACTCCAGGCTTGTAAAGTCAGCTAGTTACATGATGCTTTCTCTATATCAGGTCCATTGATCCTCTAACTCTTTCGCTTTATGAACTAATTTTATATATAGCATGTGCATCTACCTAGTTCACAATTTATACAATGGAGTCTTTAGATTTTTCCCAATCAGATCTATGATCCAATTGTAACATGAAACAAAGAAAGCTTAAAGTTTTTCAAGGTAACAAATTCCACAAGAAAGTAATTATTGTTGAAAGCAATGCACCTGATAATCAGGGCCAGAACATATACCAAGGACTCGATGCCTTGTGGTTTGAGGTTTATCAGTAACAATTGAAAGCTTTTGACCTATCATTTGGTTTGACAGTGTACTCTTCCCGACATTAGGCTTGCCCAGCACAGCAACATAACCTGCATTTATTTCTCCGAAATTAACATTACTTTGAGGAGCTTCCCAAAGTTTCATAAAAGTTAAAAAATGAAGTTCAAGAACACCTGCAAGTAAAACTCAATATGATAAAGAATAACTGATGTAAAAAACTAGAGAAACAACATCATAGCCCAAAATTTTATTTGCTACTATGTGACATGGTCTCCTAGCTGACTGTGTTGACTCTGTCTTTTCATCATCAACCCCAGTGGTTGTACAGAGTGTTTCCCACATGAAAATGATAATTCCGATAACATAACATATAGAATCTGCCAAGATTACATGTCAAACTAACTAATAACAAAAAACGGAAACAAAATAAACACATAAAATAAAGGGAAAACAAGACTAACCGCTTCGATGATTAGGGTCAGTCTCAAGGTTGAGTCCTTCCATCTCGTAATCGTCGAACAAACTCAAGTTCCTGTCTGGTTTATCACTCAAAGACAACAAAGAAAGTTCGTCGGAGGAGCTTGTCCAAGCTCGGTACTCTATTTCTTCCTTGAAATTTCCCATCCTCGTAATCCGCTTCTCCCACACGAGCTCTCGATTTCGCCCGCCGACCAACGTTTCCCGTGAAGGGTTTCGGGTCGTCGACCGCGGAAATAGGACCTTATCTTGAGGACAATGAGATGAATAACAAAAAACATTTTCACCTGGAAGAGTGGTTGCACGAATATGTCGAGCGACCTCCATTGGTTTCAACTTTGGAGCGCCAAACGTTCCATTTATCTGTTCGAATTTAATCATCATTTTGGGTAAGAAGTCTGAAACCTCACCCGCCACGCACACCCAAACTCTTTTTATTTTATTTATCTATTTTTTGAATATTAAAATTCTTTTTTATTTTTAAGAGCATATGGCATAGAGTACGACGAAATGGTATTTTACATACGGGCACGGCAAGATCATTTCATGTGAAGAGAGAAAAATTGATAGATAAATATAGAGGTGCTAGTGTATCCTGCCCTGCTGAGAGATAAGTATAGAGGTACTAATGGAACTCAGCTAAGTTCATGTACGAAAACATTCTCGATTTCTCATATACTTGCAAGTCATCCAGATGGAATCCAGAAGAGATAATTAACTCTTTTCCCTTTTTCTTTTCATAGACTGATTTTTATTGGATTGCTCTTTCATGTTAAAGTCTCACCTAAATGAAAGTACCCTTTCCCAAGCTAATTCAAAGGGATTAGAGATATTTTCTTCACAATGGTGTAGAGAAATTCGGTGCTTTTAATATTGTCTTGTATTATTAAAAAAATATTTAGGTCCAAAAAATTCGTATTAAACTACCAATTCAAAGGGTTATTTGTGGAGATTTTCTATTACCATGGATGTAGAGAAACCTGGTATTTTCCTTTTTAATAATGTCTTCGGACTTTGGTCAAGAAAATTTGAGTTAACACTACAAAAGAAACACATGAGTGTGTGTGTGAGAGAGAGGAATTGAGCTCCTCTCCAGGAAGCCCGGAGCCCAGCGCCCAGGGAATGCCCAGCGGTTGGGCTGTGCTGCAAACATTCCGATGACTGACTATTTGCACTGAGATGTGTGCGGCACTGCCCAGCCCTTGGATGCCCCCTCCCCCTGGGCATTGGGCTCTCTGGAGAGGAGCCGGATCCGAGAGAGAGAGAGGAGTCTGATTAACCACGTGGGAGTTGCAACGGATTAACAACCCATTATCTTTGTTTATATGGGTAACATTCACTCTCTTGAGCTAAGCATATTCTCGTGTTTAAATGGGCCATTTGATTTTGCTTAGCTTTATCAATCTTATAGAACTTCCCTTATATGGGGTAAAAAAAATTTACCTTTTTAGGCTTATTTGATTTGATTGGTGTTTTGGTCTTCAGATCAATCAAGAATCCGGACCATCCTGTTCATGATTTTGGCCTAAAAAATTAAAATGGTGGAAACAGATTATACCTGGGGAGTTGGTTGCAGAGGTGTTCAGACACTGTATCATTGTATAAAAACTATCTATAGAGTTTTTCTCTTTTCCCCAACCAACACAAACCCCCCCCCCCCCTCAAATTTTTTTATTAACTAGCAAATGTAATTATTTGAATATCATGGATAAAACAAGCGTATTAGGGTTATTAGAATCAGATGATTCTTCAGAGCATATAAAACAAAGATACAATGGACTAAGAATACAAAGACTGGTGCAAATGCCTGCCTTGTTGCAGATTGCTTAGAAAAAAGGAGATATCTAGTTGTGCTCAACTGCCTATACAAATTCGGTGCTTTCACACAGCATCTAGCAATGGGGAATATAGTGTAACTGATAAAAGCAAAATAATGTCACTCAAAGGCCAATGTATATGACCTTTCCTTCGCTTTTGAAGCTTCATTGAGAACATGGTATCATCGTCATAAGCTTACGCCTTGGTTGCATCATCACCATCAGGAGCTTGAGAAGACATGGAGTGATATGATTCTCTTCCTGTTGGTAGAAAAGACCATGCTAGGGCCACAGCACCAACTGCAACTGCAGTGCCTATTGAGCTCCAAACCCACCGACTCATTCTTTTCCTTCTATGTCTTTGACGCCGAGCCACCTCTTTAGATACAACATAACAGAAATGACATAAATCATAATAGCAAAAAGATGGGTAATAGAGAGAGGAAAAGAAAATGGATGGAAGACCAGAACAGCTACTGTCTAATTTCTTGCAGGCAAATGCATTAAAATAAGTATTTATGTATTTCAAATTTTCTACATGCATATATATAAAATAACAAAATAGCATTTCTAATCATAGAAGTTTCGGCAGATTGTGATGAGAAAGAGAGAGAGAGAACTCACCAACAGCTTCTTGGTTCCTCTGAGACATCTCACGATTCACAGCTTCATAATAATGTAGCCGGTCACATAATCGAGCGATTTCAAAGTTCTTTGACTCAATTTGAGATTCCATCTCTATCTCAACCTCAGCCCTTGCAGTGCCTCTCGCTATAGAATTGGAAACCATCTGTGCAATATAGATTTGCTGCAACAGCTCTTCTCCATGATTAAGATCAGAATTTTCATCTTCTGCGGCAATGGTTGAAGCTGCAGGAATTGTCAGCCCCAAAAGAGATAATTGTTCCCTGATCCTTTGCCACTGTTTATGCATACTATTGAGGGTTTCCTCTGCTTGCTTCCGCCTCTCAATCTCTGTTAATAAATTCAATCTAATCTCACGCAGTTCAGCTTCCATGTCACGAAGGGATGCCTGCAGTCCACCCTCACTGGAGAGGTCTGCACTGACTAAGATGTTAAAGCTTGACCATGATATATTAAACACATTTGTTTTCTTCTTAAAGATAAGTCATCACATGATTACCACAACAACAACAACAACTACTCAGCCTTATCCCAACTAAATGGGATCGGCTAAATGGATCCTTACCAAGACAATAACTAAAATAATAGTAAAGGAAAAGACTATGACAACATCGACAGAAACTCAGGAAAAACCCACCTAAATGGTGTCGGCAACAAGGACCGTTGTCACATGATTGATGAATCAATATTTAGGAAATCAACTAATAGCTTCAGAAACTCAATAAATGGACTCAATCAAAACCAGCCCATTTTAAGGGGTAAAGCATTTACTATTTGAAACCTCAAAATATCCTTGTACAGCTTGAAAATCTTGAAAGAACTATTATAACTCAATTGAGTTCAGGGAAAAAAATAATTAATGAGGATATAGGCAGATGATACCAAAAGAACTTGTTTTTGGTAGGCTCAATTTTTGAGTCTCTTGTGTAAGCATGATATAGTGCAGAGACAGTAGGCTCAGTCTTGGAGTCCCTTAGTGTACACATGATATAGTGCAGAGCTCCAAATGGTTATCAGGGAAAAGCCTCTCTCTCTCTCACCTCCCTGATTGGTGCATTCTCCAAGCCGCCAGCTTGTAGAACCCTCTCCTTGTTATAAACATAGTATTACTGAAGATGAGGGTACCAGAATGCCCCAGATACAGCTCAATAAAATCAGATTTTGTAACACTTGAAAAATAAAACAAAGTGAAATTATTTTCAATTAGGAGTTAATGATGAACTGCAAACAACCACTAGAATTGTCATTATTTCCGCACCCCCCTTCTTTTCTTTTCTTTTTTTTGGGGGGCGGGGGGGATTGGGTTTGGGATACCGTTTGGTGAACCCATACAAAGTTTATGTTATTAAAAAACATGGCTCTTATTAAGGCCTGTAGCATTTATTGACCCTTTTTTTAACCTTCACCTCCCCACCTGGTCCATGAACTTCATTCTTTCCTCATGGAAATTCTTGACAAATCTCCTGCACTGGGGTAGGTGGTTTATGTTGATGTCGGGTCACACAGATCAGGTAATTTTTGCCCTATCAATTAAGTAGAAAGAATGTATACATCTGCCTAGTCAACAAATGTTGTATTATCTACATGTATACAGTTATACCTATAGAAATAGTTACACCAATGCACTCCCTCCTGAAATATCTAATCCAAGTCCGCAAAAGCCTAAATGTGCCCCTGCATGTCTTTGACCCCTGACAATTCACAAGACACATCTTACCACTGATCTACAGCTTTACCAGAGAGCAATATGGCATGTACTTAAGTACATTTTATGAAAATTAGGGACATTGAGCATCAAAAGGGATAAGGCTGGGCTACCTTGCCCTCCTGTGTCCAGCCTGTGATGCAGTGATGGTGTATGCCGTATGCCACTAGCTTACCGAAAGCTGGTGGCATGCCCAACCCTCCTCTCCTCCAAAGGTTGAAAATTAAAGTCTATATGTTGGGACATTTCTTAATTTTTGACACACAAGATCTAAGTACTAGGCACTATGACTATGAGTGACAGAGGCAAAGATGAAGAATTATACAAAGATATTGGCCAAAACAAAAAAAGATGAAATGCAAACGGATTAATGTAAGTACAAGGAAGATAAAGAGGAAGGAACTCTTACCGTCCCAAGCATCATAATATTCCCCCATCGGAGTAGTCAACCTGGACAAACGCTCAGCCCCACCGCTGTCGTCCGCATCATTATTGCTGCTGAAACTCATGGACTCCTGAGGGTCATAGAAATCTTCAGCCTCAAAGTCTCTTTCCAAATTGAATGTGACCGACTTTGGCAAATCCTCGGTCCTAACCAACCTGTTGTCATCCAAACCGCTGTTTCCAATAGCGGGGTCGTCGTGGAAACCATTCCGACTCGTCTCCTCCTTATTAGGGCAGCAAGCAGTAACAATAGCAGGAGGTTGAACAATCTGTGTCGAACCAACAACCGTACAGTGTGCGTCTCTTCCATTTTCATCGGTGGTGGAACCTCCTTCTGTAGGTGTAGCTCGTTGGTTCAAGGAGATGTCGTCTTGAGAGACGCTCTTAAGAAGACGGGGACCACGCCGTTTGTGATTGATGATGTAAGGGGAGGGAGGGAAGGATCCGGATGACGGAGAATCGGGGACAGGGGTTACCTCAGGGGTGGCGTAGAGCGCTGGAGATAGCTGTGGCAAGTGCTTTTGTCCCGTTCCCGCCAATGAATGTCGTCTACTCAGCTTCGAATAGGGAGGTTTAGCAATGGATTTCGAAGCTCCTGGATTTCTTGGTTCTAGAAAACTATCCAGGGTGACGGCTGTTATAGTCGACGGCATGGACTCCTCGCACGATTAAGCAATTTTGAATCACCGAAACCTTATTAAGCCCAAAAGTGAAACCCTAAATCCGAAACTTTAGGGATCAACTCCAATCAAAATCACAAAACTCAAAAAGGAAACCCATAAAAACACACGACAATATCTTGCTGTCCTTTTTCGTTCTAAGGCACCATCACCATGGCAACCCAATCAATTCAAACACTGGTAGCAGGCTCCTCCCTTCTCAAGGTCTTAATAGCGAAATCCAAATCAAATCGAATTGAATACCGGCAAAAGAAGATGGACATGATGGACCTGAGAGAAGGGAAAACCATTGATAATCAAAATATATATATATACATGCAACAAAAAGAAGTTAAACAATTTCGACTTTGTTTGAGATGTAAAAATCAGGTACAAATATTTGGAGAGATTATTACCAATTAAATTGTAAGTAATCTGATGAACAGGATGGTGGTGGTGGTGGTTATTGTAAGAACAGTAACAACCCATCCTTCCTCTTCACAGGTAGTCAGGAGGACTTATTAGGATCAGAAACGGAAACCCCCCTTTGTACGCTCGGCTCCTTCTCACCCACCCGCAAAATTTTGAAAAGACCGCATTTTAAGTACAGGGAAGTCGAAGAGGTCCTCTGGAAGGAAGTTTGAACGAGCTTGATGTTGATGGTGAGTCATGTCTACTCACGAGTCACGAGTGGGGGGTTCTTCACTTTGTGGCCGGCCACATGTCACACGCTCCAACGTCAGGGATCGTTAATAAACTCACAATCGTGTCTTCTTGTGAGTCACGAGCTTAGGTAGATGCCATCTGGCGGCCGGATCCCAGCTCACTATTCAGCCGTAGAGGCAGAGATGATCGATGATAATGGTTTTACTGTACGGTATCAGATCGGGTATCGATTACCTGTAGAATCGATACATTATCAGTATAGAATGATCGGATAAATTTACCTCTAAAATTTTTTTAAAAATATATTTTTTGATATTTATTTTAAACAATTTGTCTATATGGTAAATCAAATTTGTTGACTAGCATAACCGATATGGGTGACAAACCTCAAACCATGTTGTTGTTGAAGGAGGAGTTTTGCTTTGATAACAATGGAAAATTTTTTTTTTAGAACGCTAACAATGAGATTTAGAACATTGTTTGTTGAATTTGATCTGTTTGGATTGGATTTGGTCTGTGACCAAATTTGAGTGTAGACATTTTGGAGCATACAAAAAAGAATTTTGGGTTGGATTTTTAAATCTAAAGAGTAAACTCCAAAGTTCTTGGGGCCAATTTTGACCCATTATGATTCATTTCAAATCAGAATCGGCAAAGATCAATTCAACCCTAATTTTGAGTTTAAAATCCTTGATTTGGGGTCTTCTAGCTAGGGTTTATAATTGCCTTAGCCCTAGATTTTGGACAATAATTAGTTGGATCGGATCTCAATTTGTTTTTTTAAAAAAACCATGGTTTGTTCATTAGTGTTACTCTCTCACTTTTTTTTCCCGATATGATACCACCAATACTTAAAATCCTTGGCGCATGCGCAATGCCCTCTTCTGCCCTTTCTTTATTTGCAGTTTAAACGGTTTTATTTATTTATTTATTTATTCAGTTTAAATGGTGGTAGTGCTCTTTTTAATATATACGTTAGTTGACAACTCATTTCCATTCAATTTCTGAGCAATTCTTAAAAAAAACACGCTTTTGTCGTTCCCCGTTTAAACTAGTGATGAACGTTGAACCCATATCTGGCATCAACAATGTGACTTTTAATTGACTCCTCCTGCACTGAACCGTAGTCCAACAGTCCATGCATGTTTATTACTTACTACATGTCCGTAGGAGTTGAATCGTATAATTAAAGTATAGAGACTGGATTGTAATTAGGAACTTTATAAGGAACACAGAAATCCTATAAGTGAGAGAAGATATATATATCACAACAGGCATGCTGGTCCTATATATATATATATATATATATATATTGGGAATACAGAAGAGGAGGAGAGGGAGAGACATGATTTACAGGTAGTCCAAGTTGCACGATATATGGAAGTGGGACACATCCAAGCTGCGCTGCGCTGCGCTTGATTCAACGGTTTCTGGATCGCATAACCTTCAGCTTCATCAATATTAATCTTCTACTTATTTTGGGAGTTTTGGTTTCGTTCGTTGCTGTTTCCATTAATTTTGCGTTTCAAGTCGTCTTGGATTCTGACAAAACAAAAAAGAGATCCAGTGTCCCTGCTGGCTTTGTCGATCTAAGTTGCGGGACGCCATGGCTATGTGAGGATAGCTAGTCGCTGCAGCACGTGAAATCCAGATCTGACCAAGGATGGGCTTCATAAATGAAATCCATCTAGATATCCATGTGACGTCCCTATGTAAATATGAATGTTACCCAAGTAAGTTCCCTACACATTTACAGTTCTGCACAAACCCTCTCCCCAAAACCTTCCCCCCCCCCCCCCCCTCCTCCACGAAAAACAAAAAAAAAAAGGAATATGTTGGGTATGTCATCAACTTTCGGTAAACTAATAGTATACACCAATCACAAGGCTGGACACAAGAAAGTAAAAGAGTCTTTTCCAAAGGAGAAAGAGAGAATGGCACATGCTGGGCACTTTGGTGGTATGCTCAACCTTTTTATATAAATAAATACTTAGGTTTTCACTAAGCTAAATATTTATCATGTTGAAGATTAATTTTATTTTGGGAGAGATCACTATCTGGTCGTGTCGTGCCTGCATTAGGGCCAATAAGAGCATGTGCAAGAGCATTTAATTGAATGGAATTTTTTAATAGAGTGTTAATTTTGCATGGTCCTGTATCTAGGTGCAAGAACTACACGATCGGTTAGCGTTCTTTTTCCCTTTTATTTTTAAAAAGAAAAAAACTTATACCACTCGCATATCGTAAGCTAGCACCCAGTGTGTCGATCTCTCTCTCTCTCTTCCCCTCTTTTGAAATGATCCTCAGCCTCTCAAAATGAGAGATCCTATGAGTAGGCATGTACACCTTTTTTCTCTTTGATTTTATGACCAAGTGTCGAAATTCCAATGTGTAGCAGGCTATATGGTGGAGAGGGCGGATCCGAGACTTGACATATGGCTAACAAGGGTTGTACTTATGTAAGATCTAGTAAACCAGCCCTCCATATCGCCCAAATTGGTGAACAGGAAAGGGAAGCAGTCCTCCGTAGGACCCTGTAAAAAGGGCATTTGCCCATGCTGAGAAAAGGACACAGAAACAAAGTTATCCCGTATGATTGTGAATCAGGGCATCATTGACGTTGAGGAGGTGCCGGTTTTACTTGGGTTATAAATAGACGCTCCTCACAGATTCTAGCATCGTTTGTCCCTAAGAAATTCTGTTGGAACCTCATAATGTAGCTAGTTGGTCTGTAAGCCTTCGAATGAGCTGTGGCCTGTGGATGAGTTGATTGTGATCCTTTGTGCCTAGAGCAGTCTTTTGAATCCAGAGAAGTTGGGTCAGTTGATATTTAGTTCTGTCATTACCACTTCTTCCATCCCTAATGAGATGTGGCAAAATATTACTGTAATTTCCGGTTTGCAATGAAATGTCAAGCTTACAGGGGGGGACCGGGAAACCCTGATGGAAACTAGAGGTAGAAATTAACAATTCTTAAAATCCTAACCATACACTAGATCAGCATTCCTGTTTCATTCTAAGGTATTCTCTTGCAATTTTGCTTCGTAGTTTGCAGAACTCAGAGAACTCACCCTCCCTCCTCACTCATGCCGAGGTAAAAAATTTTCACCATGAAATAAAAAAGCCTACCCAGTGCACAAGGCTCCTGTCACTACGGAGTCTGGAGAGGGTCATAATGTACGCAGACTTATCCCTGCTGCTTTCACAGAGAGACTATTTCCAGACTCGAACCCAGAGGTCACAACGGAGCAACGTTAACCATTGCACCAAGGCCCGCCCTCAAAAATTTTCACCATGAGAACCAACCAGAAATAATTTTGTTCCCCAATGAAAAAAGCAATTCGGATCAGAAACTGGTGATTCAAAAACCCCTCATAAGGAATTACGGATACTCCTAAAAAATAATCTCAGCACGTCGTGTAACTACAAGATAGTGAGCAACGAAAAGAGAGAGGGAGCAGTTCACAGAAAGAGAGGAGGATAATTTGGTCTGAAAATTAAGATAAAAGGCTTGAAATCAAAAGAAGGCATAACCTCTTAAAGTAACAGTGAAATATGATACACAACTGATTGTAAATGGGAAAATAGTGTGTTTACCTTGAAATAGAAGTGTGAAGTAGCAGTCGAGAGTCGAGAATCCTATTTCTGGAAACCTGTGGTACAGTGAAAACAAGCATGGCTATGAAGAAACATAAACCAAATGTTAGGAGGTTTTGGGCCACCGACTACCCATGCTATCTTCTTCTTCAGACTTTAAAGAAAGTAAGAAAATATGGAAATAAGAGTATTTTGTTCCTTCGCTCAAAAGAGAAAAACATGTTGGTCAAAAGTTAGTTACATTTTCTCAGGTTTTTTCTCACCTACGCAACAAACAATCGGATCTCCTACTACGTAGTGTACAACTCGGAATATTTTAGGACCCTCAAGTATTCCAAACTACCAATGGACCCTTTCTCCTGAAGACACATGGCCGGTAACCATTCATAGCTTTCCCCATCAATGCCATTGCACCAATGCTTGGGAATTGCTTCTTTTCAAGTTCATATAAAGCTGCCTTGGAGCTTTGAGGCTCACAAACCTGATTTCCGCCTCGCTTCACCAGTTGTGCTGCTGTCTTATTATGGCACCATCTCCGAATCCAAGAGTATGTAAGATCTGAACATTCCTCAAACGTCTTACTGTTCATCTTCCCCTTTCCAAAATTTTTAACCATCATGTCCTGTGAGATGCTAGTGCTGTCATTCATAATTTTGCTGTTATTTGCTTTTCCACTTGTGGATGCTTCACCCATTTTCAAATACTTGGTACCATGGGGAAGAGAATCAGAGGCATTTAGCTTGATACTCTTAACCCGTCTTCTGTCTGGCTCGAGGCATTGGTGGCTGTCTTGATGAGGACTGAAGGTTGAACTACCAGGCTGCTTACCGAGGGAAAGGAGGTGCTCTGCCTCCAAACTCTCAGTTCTTGACGAGCTCAACTTCCCGTCACCCATACCATCTCCTTTGGCTGAAGCAGGTGGCTCTTGGTTCATATCTGGTAAATCAACCACTGCTTTTCCTTTTTCAACCTTTTTTCTCAGTAAATTCATTGTTGCTTGAAGTTCTGCATTTCTTCGGCATACATCCTGCAAAAACAGGTATTTTGAAACAATTGAGATAGTGGTTCCAATTTTTACAACACGAAATCCACTGCTACATCAGCAGATTCAAAGCACCAAGGGGAAATCAAGCAACCTAAAAATGGAATTCACCCCCTTCCCCCCCCCCCCCCCAAAACATCCCCGGGCGAGAAAGGGTGACCATTCACCCAACGCCTATGCCAACTATCAGCAGAGTATGACAACAACCTCCAGAAATTCTTTCTATTAGGGAAGAAAAAGAATAGAATAATGTATTTTAATGATCACATACACAAAATAATGTAAACAATGGATATATCAAATAATATACTTGATCAACGAAAATTCATATGAAGTCTGATAACGGAACATGTTGTGTCTGAAGACAGGATTCTTCTTAGCGAGGAAGATCCACATCCCAGAATCCATAAACAGAGGGATCTAATGGGGCTTCATTTGAAAAGGTACTTGTACACAACATTAGCATGAGTTTCCAGCTTTCCATGATGGCCCTTATCCATATTTGAGCCTTTTAATTGCTATGGGAGTAATATATGTAACGTGACATGCTTTAGAGAGTCAAAACTAGACACTAGTCATTTTTTCTTTGGCTTAATTTAGGTGTGGAAATGTGTCCTTTCAGATAGATTTTTGGGCCAGTAGTAAGGTTTTTCAGATGTCAATAACCAGCCCAAAATCTTGCAAGTTCAATTTGATATGGGAAATGTTATGATCAGAATACTTGAAACAGTATAAGCTTATGAGGTGAGCTTTTTTGGAATTACCTCAATTAGGTGTTCGTGACAGTTTCAAGATTTCTTTAGGATTAGTAACAGTGTTTTATATTCCATCCATAAAAATAGAGATGAAGTTATATAAAACAAAAATCCATCAATCATTAAAGAAGAGTTTCTTTGGCTGGCGTATATTTTTGTGCATGGTGTTGCCAGCTCTATCAAAACCCTGCCCAAGATCGTGCAGACTCTAACACATGCTCAAGACTTAAGAATTCAAATCCTTTGAACATGTAACAGCAAATCATATGCCCTCAAAATACCGGATAACCAAAATGGATGAATTGATTGCGAACAAGGTTTTAGAGATCAGGATCCAGAAATGGATCCGGATAGCCCAATCCATGAAAAAAACCTAGGATCGGATTGGCCAGAACCTTGAGGAAAGGATAGCCTTTACCTAGGATCGGAGACGATCCAATCTGGCCGATCCGCGACTGGATCCATGGATCCTTGAATCCTTGATGGAAAATGATGTGTCACAAATCAGATTGCCCCACTGAGATGCATCAGATGAAATGCTTATATTGAGTAAGTCAGGAAACAACTGTTTGGCATCATCAGCTGATATATTAAAGAAGAAACAAGTTGGGGACTAATGGTTGTGTGTGTCACAATTGTGCAAGGCTCAATTGTACCTTTTTTGACAGATACGAAGCTGCACCTGCATAACATACAAGAAAAACCAATGCATCAGGTCAGAAAGATTATTACAAGAGGGAATGTTTACAGTACCATATTTCAGTTGTATATTTTAGCAAATATTACAAGGACCTAGCTTTCCATAATACACATTGAATATTTAGGTAAGTTTTAAAATATACCTGGAAGCAAGTTGTTTGCCTGAAAAACATCAACAGTCATGGCATCAGCTTCAGCCGATAATTCATTCTTTAAACCTTCTGAACTTGGCTTGGCATTCCAAACATCACCTGTTACATCAGTTGCTCCAGAGTTCCTTTGAGATTGCAGCTTAGCTCCTAGGTTAGTATCATGACGAAAATCAGGAGGCAAGGTCAGCAATTCATAAAATGCATTTCCTTTGTGTTCGGTTGATACTGTTGATTCTCTGAGCATTTTGCAACCCTCAGACAACAGTAAATGATTATTTGCCTGAGAAACCTTTGGAGGTCTTTGCGGCAGGGCCTCCGCAGAATTCCCAGTTGTCCATCTTCTCAGTGCTTCTCCATCATGAACAGAACATTTAGGCAGTCGGCGTAGTGAATGACTACCATAATTCAGCTCTTCTGATTTGGTGACCGCTGGAGGACAGCTGTGGCTTGGTAAAAACTCAGAACCAGGAAAGTTACACCTTTTACCTTGTTTGCCAATAAAAATTGGGAATCTCACTTCACTGGTTGAAGGATCACGTAGTTGCTGACTCTCACAATTCTCCTCCAGGGGGGAGCTTCCAGAATATGTAGCAGTTAGTCGGTCATCCATCTTCTCATGGCAATTACAGTTTTTGTGTTCTCTAGTGGCACAATTGGACTTTGTGATACATTCATTTGATGTTAGAGGATTATTTTTCCTGTTTCTGCCCTCATAAGACTGTATCGGTAATCCTCGGGTCTCAAACCCATACAGCAGAAAATTAGAAATTGAGGCTGTATGATTTTCCTGCAAAGTCCTTGAAACAGGGAAGTTTTTCTTCTCCGGAGATTCATAAGGTGTCACCAGATCGCCGGAACTTTGTGACACACCTTCAGCAGGATGATGTGCTCTCCATAAACATTTTACTCCAGTTGGAGCTGATGCAAGCACTCTCAAAGAAAGGTGAGCCTCATTCTCATGCACAGAATTTGTACCAAATTCAGACCTGTCATCAATCTGAGATATTGGTTGATGTCTTCCATTGAAAGATAAGTCGTTCTTAGAAGTCAAAATACTCTTTTTCCTTTCATCAAAGTTAGACACTGGAAAGGATTGCCATTTTCCGACATTGCTGAAGTTTAATGACTTCATTGACAATGCCTCATTCCTCATTTTAACTCTTTCAGTTTCAGTTAATGCTCCAACTTTGGCAGACTGGGGACCATCAGATTCTATCTGCAAGCCCCCCGGACATCTCCATGCACTACCATGCTTAGAGAAGTTACTTGGACTGGCCTTTATTACATCCAATCTAGTGTCCTTTCTAGGTTCATCAGCTCGAACCAGCACGGATGCCTGCTTATTATCATGACCATCTTTCTTTTTCTCATCATCAAATGAAAAATGTTTATCAACCCCTGATGCTGACTCACAGCTTGTTTGCTTCCAATGAGCCATCCACACAGAGTGATAAGCATGCATAGATTCCTCAGGTCTTGCGTCAGTTTTATCACAGTCCGACATTTTAAAGTGGAAGATCTCAAACTGATTGAGAACAAAAGGTTCCTTTTAAAGGCTTGTTAGTTGATCCCTTTTGAGAAATGTTGCCCTGCTGGCAGTGGCCAGTGTCTAGATTTCAACCAAGGATTTGGGTTGTTCTACATCGGGAAAAAGGAGGGGGAGGGGGAAGAAAACTTCAATTATCACATTGATGAACAAAGGATAACAATACAATATGTCAAAATAGCGAAGAATTCTATTTAAGGATTTCATACTGATTTAAAGTAAAGGTATGTTGACCACTGTCTCCATCGCTAGCATAAATATGTAATATTACTTTATGATTTATTGTAATTGTATGATTATCCATGTTTGTAAATGTATTGTCAACAAATATCAGTACATGAAGTATAAGTTCTACCATTAGGTTCATTGTGCATTCTTAATGGAGGTTAATTCCTCCTAAATTTCCAAACATATAAATTCAAAATTTATTTATATTGAGGAAATCATCCTGCAGTAAACTCGTTTGCAATCAATATTCATGTAGAAAAGGACCTGAATGCCACAATGCTTGCTAACCATGGTGATCAATTACACATAAGATTTATTATTTGCAGGGACTTACAAGTATTCTTGTAATTTTATTCCTTCTGAAAAGGAAAGCCAAAACTTTGGCCCAACTTGGACCATTTCACTCAGTTACCAGTCAGTATCCAAGAAAACTGAGAGAGAGTTGTAGTCTAGCACTTGCTTGATAATGCTAGTCTCACATTTTTGTCTTTTCCAGACCAACACCCCGTCCCTCAAAAAAAAAAAGTCCCCCAATTTTCACGATTCATAATTCACAATATTGCCTTCTTTATATCCGAACAGAACTTATATTCTACAGTTCTTCCCTTCACAAAATTAGTATTGAACACATGACCTCAAATGGCTGACTTATGGCTGGAAGTCTAATAGAAAAAAACTCACAGAAGTGACTTGGCGTATTTGTTTGAATGGGAAACTTCTATAACAGGTTTGAGTGTAAATAGGCAGATCTTGCTCAGATCAGCTATGATCTTTCTAACAGAGACACACCCTTCATATAATACAATGCTACAGCTGCGACCAGCCACCAGTATCTTCCTTCCAATTGATTTTTGGCCTACACCTTATCAAAGCAAAGCTCATCAGGCATACTTGAAGACTTTATAAGCATTATTTGCAGACATGTAATGCAACATGATTTTAACTGACGTACAGAATAATACCAGAGGGGATGCATAGATTTTTTGCCAAGTGGCATTGGACACAACTCAGTAACTTCTCTTAATTACATATTTTTCCATGTCAAGCAATAAACCAAATTCGAACTAAACAAAGCCTTAAACAAATACCTTGGTTTGGCTACACGAATCCTATTCTGCCAACCTCTCAATCTAACTTCCATCACTTCTTTTCTAATGTGTATGAGAGAGGGTGGGGGAAGCACACACACACACAGAGAGGATCACATGAATTTAGCAAGTTATAGTCAAATAATAAGCAGCATACATTCCATAAAAAAAAATTGAAATGTTCTAGGGTAGATAAGATACAATTAATAGAACACAATGCCCACAGAACAGAAACACAGCAATCCCAACAATACACAATATGGCAGAATTAGAAAGAGTTAAGTAAAACAATATCCACCAGTCGGATGAGGCTGATATTTGGATCGAATAACCCTCTTAATATGATAGTAAGACACTCCAAACGATAAACTGATGCAAGGGTTGGATCTATTGCATTCAGTGTAACAGAACTAGAAACTTAAGGACTAATAGAAATTAGTTACTAGAAAGAACTGTCATTACTTCCAATCAACAAATCAGATGGATTAATTCTAACTCCCACATGATGAAAAAAAGAAAAAGGTCTCCAGAAGAAAATGATCCTATTTGACCGCTGTACATTGCTAACATCAAGAAATGGAACAATCGGGAATCTCGAGTAACTGGCCAAGCTGCTAAAGTAGCTAAAGTTGTTATGAATCCTGTCAATAAAATACCATCAATACCTCGGTGTAGATCCGGGACAATCCTTTGTTCCATACCCCTGGGGCTATTTACAACTAGCCAATTAAGAATTCTCCGATGTACTGGTACTAGCAGTGCATCAAAGATGCAATCATCGATTCTCCCGAGAGGCTACAATTACCGCAACCCGTAATCGCAACAACCCAATTGCAAGAGCAGCGCTCTACCAACTGAGCTATATCCCCCCGAGCCAAGTGGAGCATGCATGAAGGAGTCAGATGCTTCTTCTATTCTTTTCCCTGGCACAGTTGGGCCATCCTGGACGCAGATTTCTTGTGATCAATCTTCCTTGCCACAAACATATGTTTTTTACAAATTATAGTAAACTCAAGTTATTAATAAGTATCGCTTGAGATCTGTACTTCAATACCACGGAACATCTCTTTTTCTTAAGGATATAATAAAGAATTAAATTTAGGGCACAAAAAGGGCCAACTAAGAAGAACAATATACTAAAAGAAGGGATCAATCTAAGGGCTGGATTGTCCAGAATGACAAACTGATTACCTGCAACCAGAATTAGAAGGTTTAACAGAAACCACGAATCAGTCCTGCAAAACAGTGGATATCAGTGACTTTCGATGGATGGAACAGTAGGAGAAGATAACTAGAAAAGTAAATATCATTCTAAATCGTGGACTGACAAGAGGGAAGTCAAAAGTCAAAACAGCAAGAAATATTGAACTACCAGAAAACCTGCAGAAACTAATATAACAATATAGATGTAACAGCACAGTCCACAGAACCTTTAAAAAAAAATGAGAAAGCCTAAGAGAATAACCACAATTTACCTTGCTGGAATGGAACTGACAGAATAATAGAAAAGAAGAAATAAAAGAGGGAAAAGGGGGGGATATGACCTGGCTTCACCACTAAAGCCTGCAGGAGGCTTCACCACCAGTCCACCACCCAACCTAGGCTTCATCACCTAGGGTTGCTCTTGCTTCTCCATAAGAACTGCAGCTCCATTGAAGAAGAAGACAACAGTTTCTTTGCCAAAACCATGGCCTACTGTAGCCCTATGTCTTTAATAACAGGCAAAAAAAGGCTGCATGGTCGCATTCCCCTGCGCCGACTCACAAGGGTGTGCGATTTGACCGCCACCCCCCCCATCTTGTTGGATGCCCCTGCGTGCCCCCTCATTGCCCCCCCCCCACATTGGTGCAGGGGCCACGCAACCAGGTAGCATCTTCTTCCCATGATTATAATTATAAATGGCAATACAAGAATAGAAGCTCCCTCTTGTATGGGGAGTAGCTTAGCTGCAAAAAAAAAAAAACTTATATGAGAAATATTTGGAAATAGCCAAGTGAGGGAGATCCCGCAAAGTGACCACTTTAGATATCTGGGATCAATTGTAAACAAGAAGGGCGATGTAGATGACGGCGTCGCCCAAAGGATTAAAATAGGGTGGATGAAGTGGAGAGGTGCAACCGGAGTTCCGCATGATCAGCATATCCCTTTTAAGGCTTAAAGGAAAGTTTTTTAGGACTGTCATTAGAACAGCTATGATGTACGGGGCAGAATGTTGGGCAATGAAGAAGAACCTTATAAATAAATTGCGTGTTGCAGAGATGAGGATGTTGAGATGGATGAGTCAGAAAACTAGGAAGGATAAAGTGAGGAATGATCATATTAGAGCTGGGTTGGGAGTAGCTCTGATACATGACAAACTCAGAGAGAGTCGTTTGAGGTGGTATGGCCATGTACAACGGAGGCCTCTAAATGCCCCAGTTCGGAGGAGTGACCTGGTCCTCATTTAGGGAACCAAAAGAACCAGGGGCCGGCCTAAGATAACCATAGGAGAAGTGGTGAAGAAGGACATGCTTAGCTTAGGCCCTGTACCTGGTATGACCTTAAATAGAGTTGATTGGAGAGCTAAGATCCATGTGATGCTGTTGGAGCATAATGATGTGATGCTATTGTTGTTCTCGAGGCCTAGAGCAGAATGTTGGGCAGTTAAGAAGCAGTACGCAGCTAAGAGGGGACAATGCCCTAGAGTGTGTAGATGTTGCATGCTCCCCCCCCCCCTTTTTTACTTCTTTATTTTTTTGCGGACTCTTCTAGGACCCATGTAGCCAACCCCTTTAAGTTGGGATAAGCCTATGATGTTGTTGTTGTAATTAGCTCAAGTTTACTAACTAAATTGCAAATAAATGGAAATAAAAACTATAATAAATATAAACTTTAAAAGATATTGGCAGCATCCCCTCTATCCCACGCCACCCCGTCCTCATGTGGCCCACAAATCTGTTAAAAGGCCTCCTTAACTGCTGCTGGTCTATGGTTACATGGCCAGAACTTGGGCTTGAGTTATAACTTCAATAGAAGGGCCTGATCAAGGGTCTCTGGTTTCGACCAGGTTTCGACCTGGCTGAAACCGAGTTTTGGTCGAAACCTGGTATTTTCTCCCACACATGGGGAAACCTTGGTTTCGGCAAAGAAGAGCGTGTTGACTTGACTCGGATACCTCTCAGCAGCTTCTTCTGTGGTCTGTGGAAGACTCAGTCAGCCATTACCACCAGTCTTGCCTCCCACGAAGAAAGAATGGCACATCATTCCATAAAAAACCCTTAATCTTTCTAAGAATTTCAACTATGCCATCATCAATACTTCCCAAATTCCCTCTCAGATTCCGATCCATTTCCAGATATCACCGGTACCATGTTATGTAGCTTACAACCAAAAACACTGAATCACTTATTAGTTAGTCTTTGCCCACAATGCACGCTTGAAGAGGGCTTATTTGGTAGAGCACAAACCAGATTCATTGCAAGGGTAAGCAAAGAAGAAGAAGAGAAATCTCAAGGACCAGCAGAGAAGTTAAAGGCAATGGATAGAGAACCAGAGGAACTTCAATTCCTGGGTTTGATTGACATCTACAAGGAATCCTTAAAGATAATCTTCACATGGTGAAAAGTTTTCACCAAAATCACTTTCACTCATCCTTCCCCTTACCTTCATCTTCTTAGCTCATATACAGATCTTTGAACTCATCTTCTCCAAAATCATCCGAAACAAAGTAGTTTCGGTCGAAACCACCGATACATGGTCGAAACCCTGCACTTTTAAAACTCCACCCCTAACTCGTCTCGGAAACCTGTGACACCGAGATATCTCGGTGGTTTCGACAGGTTTCGACCGAGTTCTTGATCCATGGGCCTGATATGGGCTTAAGTGACTTAACACACGTGGTCCCAAACAGATTGAAAATAAAAGAACTTAAAGGACCCATCATGGGGCTGTTTAAAGGCTCTTAAAACAGCTAGTTGTGGGCTAGTTGGGCTGGCTCCATTTCTAATTTAGCTGGTCTTGCACTGCATCAAAAATTCTGTTTTAGAAAAGATGGCTTAGTGTTTCTAAATTTAAGGATTTTATATGTAATAATTTAGATTTTTTTTTTTTGGGGGGGGGGGGGGGAGGGGGAGAGGCAATTCCTAGATCTACGAGATAAGAAAAAGAATTACAAAACAAGTAAGTTTACAAGACAGAGTATAAAACAAAGTCAAACCTAATTGTATTGTAATTAATTTTCTTATCTCGTAGATCTAGGCAATTTTCGACAAACAGCCTCTCCATAAAGCGAGGTAAGGCTGCAAACATTATGACCCTCCCCAAACCCCACAATAGCAAGAGTCTCATGTACTGGGTACGCCCTTTGTAGATCTAGGCAATTTCCATTTTTTTTGCGAGGGGGGGGGGGGCTAGATAAGTAGTTAATTAGTTATCGAAACTTAATAATAGTGTAAAAATAATGAAAATGCAAACCATGCACCCGTGGACTAAACATTAAGAAAAAGTTTCACAACACCACAAAGTATATTTGCTTAATGTCAACAAACTTATTTAGCCGTTAATAAGTATACCACCGACCTTATCTTAGACTGCATTCTAAATTCCTAAATATAAACCCCACGTTGGTTTCCTGCAAGTAGGACTATGTAGATGCTATTTTAATGCCTTTCTCCCCACTTCTTTCAAATTAACACCACCAATATGGGTTCATCGAAAGCACTTTAAATAGTACCCTTCGGTATAACCTCATAAAAATGATGAATGCAATTTAGTACATAAAGTTAAATCTCATTTAACAAAAATAGTAGAAGTGCCCTTTTACTACAAGAGGTTCAAAACAAATTTTGCTATAACAAGTAAATCAGAAATCCTTGAAACATCCCTCCCCTTGATGTACAAAGCTGAACCAAAATTCTGGTTTTATGCCAATAGTTGTGAGATGCAGTTGAGCCTAGTGAGAAGCTAGGTTGCTGGGTGAGATGCCTTATTTTGGTTGGTAAAATGCTAACCTAGGCCTAGGTGAGAATCCTTGGTCATATCCCTCTTACTTCTTTCTTCTTCTTTTGTTTCTCCAATTTCCTGAATTTATTCACCTATTTGTTTCTTAAGTTATGCTGGTAGTTTTGCTTTTGTTTGATGGATTCTTGAAGGTGTTTGGTTGTTGATCATACCAATATTGCTCTGGTTCGGATTCCATATTTTAGACTTTTAAAAAGTGCTCAATTCTGGTTGTGTTCTCACCTCCATGAGATCTTATCTATTGAGGTTCTCGTTCTATTGCAAGGATTGAACCACGATCCCATAAATTTGGCATCGGAGCCATGGCCAATGGTAGTTCTAATACTCCAAACCAGCCCCTAGACTCCATGGCACAAGTAATTGACATGTTGAAGCAATTAATTGATTGTATGACCATGATGGAGCAGTACTTTGATTTCATATATCCACGGAATGGTGGTCAACCAATCCAATCGACAAACAATAGCATCCATCGGTTCATGAACTAACCAGCATTTAGAAACACTCCTCTGCAGCCCACTTTTGAGGAGCATATGCAATCATATATTGATCAAAGGCACATCGCAGCGATGCCAAGATAATACTCACAAAATGAAGATGGAGTTTAAGGAGTACAACAGCAAACATGACCCTCAGATATTCTATGATTGGATGTGTGTTTAGATGATTAATTTGATTGGTTTGAGCTTTCTGCAGCTAAGAAGTTGAAGTTGGCCAACTCTAAGCTGGTTGGACCAATACAAAAGTGGTGACAACTATGAGAGGAAGCTAGAACGACGAGGAAGAGAACCCACCACATGGAGGAGATGCGTGAAGAGATAAAGGATTAATGTCTTTCTTAGACCTTCCAAAGGCGTCTATACGACAAGCACAACACTCGATGTCAAGGATTACTTTCAGTGGAAAAATACATGGACCAGTTCGACACACTTCTTTCTCAGACCGGCTTGGACGAAGAGGACGACCAATTTGTTTTCCATTTCATATTAGGGCTGAAAACTGAAATACAAAACAAAATTGGGGGTGACAAGTATACGAGACTTACAAGACTGCTTCGAGAAAGCCCTACAAGCTGAAAACCTATTAAACACTTGTATCCGGGGATTTAATCCTCAATCCGGAGAGGGCAAACAAAGCATTCTATCCACCAGACCTACAGGTTCTACAGGTCGAGTTCCACTTTCACTCGCAGAGAAGGGGAAACCTCCTATAACTAGTGGAGGACAGACCAAGTGTTACAGCTGTAACAACTATAGACAATTTGCTAAGTTCTGTCCACAACAACGCAAGTGTAATTCCATAATAGCAGCCGTAGAAGCCAATGAGGAAACACAATTTTGTGACCTCCAAATGGAGGATTAGTAGAACATGCAACTACTGAGGGTGATAGCTATGAGGTTAACATAGGAAATGAGGAGCCTGAATTTGAAGACACCTATGAGATACACGTGGTGAATCGAATTTTGATCACCAAATCCAAAAGATAAGATTGGTGTTGACATTGCATCTTATACACTAGTATGTCTAGTGGACCATGTGAGGCACAAGTCATCGTGGACAGTGGTAGTTGTGTAAATGTAATGTCACAAGCATTTATCATGGAGGCTAAGCTATGTACGGAGAAGCACCCCCAACCTTACTAGTTTCCCTCTTGGATGGCAACACTCTTGAGGTAAATCAACAGTGCCCCATTCCATTAAAGTTGCCACATTATGAGGAGATTGTATGGTACAATGTCATTCCTATGACATATGACCAATGTGTTGCTCAGAAGACCATAGATGTACTACAATGACGAGCTGGTAGGAGGAATGAAGAACCAAGGCTTCTTTGATTTCAACAATAAGCCCAGGCTATTAAATCCAATCATACCAGCCGAGAGAGCAAGCTACAGTCAGCCAAGCAAAGCGTAAGCAGATTCTACAGTCACTAAACAAGGATCAGTAAGCTGGAAAGAGTGCAACCAACAAAGGGCCACATGTGAACAAGCAATCCAGCAATATGGTTCGCTTTGGGCCCACCTAAATGACAAACGGTTCAAAATTTAAGGTAATGGCAATTCTGTAAATAATTTGAAGTCCAAAGCCTTATTAGAAAGAATAAATGGGAACAAGGGCAGAACAATAACTAACATTGAAGTCGGAGGACAATTTGGGGATTCTCAAAAAGAATGAACATGAGTTTCACATAATAGTAGTAAATGAGGGGCTCAATTGTAATTAATGAAATTTATCATCCCCTACCTCTCGACAGCAAAACTGGCAGTAAGATATGTGGATTTCGATTAGGATAACTCAATCAATTTAGCACTTGTGGAGTCGAAGCTTCAGGATAAGGCTTCTAACCCACAACCTTATGAATCCTAGCAAACAAACAATTAATTCAACTACTTGAAGATTAACAGAGTTTTGACGAAACAAGAATCGACTGAATAGAACGAGCAATAGTTATTGGTTCCAATCACAGCAAAGGCTGATTTGAGGCATAAGAACCCAAGTGTTAGGCTGCCCTAGGGTAATGCTATTACCCTAAAGTCCAAGGAAGAAAGGGATTGTGAAGAGAGAGTTCTAACCAAAATAGATGGACTGCTACTATCGTGCACAAGGCTTTTTTTCTTTAAGAACAATTGCAACGGAGATTAAATTTATCAGTTTACTAGTAGCGAAACAGGAGAAACAATAGGATCAAACCTGAGAAGGAGAATACAAATTCTATTCGAGCTGAGAGAATGAGAGGAAGGAGAGAGAAATCATTAAGCCAAAGCTTGTGCAACAACAACACAACATAAGGAAACTATTCCAATCAATTGTACATCTCGGTAAGTGTTCACATATATAGGAAAAGAAACAAAAAAAAGAGGTTTCCTAATCAAACAAGATAAAATAAAAAAAGCAAATTGCATAAATATCCCTAAGCAACCATGTGCATAACTGCATCATCTCTCCCGCTCTTAAAAAAACTTGACTCCGTCGAGTCAGGTCACAAACCCAATATATCTATAGTGATCTCAACACTGAGGTGGCACATATCTTGGGGAAGATGGTCGAACTACGACTCTATGAGTGGGGAGGAGAGAGTGACTCATAACTGGAGGAGAGAACTGTTTTCATCGAGGCATGTTCATCAACATGTGAAACAAAATCAAAAAACGTTCGCTCTACTTGTTTCACCTTGATGGTGTTCTATGCATCATGATAGAAAATTCTAGCCTTTCATTGCCAAGGTCGCCCAAATAGAATACCACAATGCACTAGGGGGCTGACTAGGCAAAGCACATGGTAGTGAAGCAGCCAAACTGTAGGTCAACTAGTATTACTACTCCGGCCTCTTCTTTAGCATTAGGCCTAAAACAACCTTGCGCATATATTTTCTTTAAAAGATGTTTTAGCGAGAGGTTAAGTGCCCAAACTAAGTCCATGGAGATGAGGTTGGCTTCCGCTCCTGTATCAACAACTGTATGCAGTGCACTGCCATGGAATACTCACTATGTAGCAGAGTACCCTTCTGACAGAAAAGGAGAGCCTTCTCCACTAGTCCATTTGAAAAGGAAGTAAGGCTAACTGAATTGACTTCAACTTCTTCATCATGGCCATCATCTGGAATAAGAAGACATCTCATATAAACCTTTATGTCATCCTTGTCGTCTATATTTTCCAACAATGTTTCAACCATGGTCAAAGGACGTGTCTTATTGGGATACTTGTTGCCAAAGTTACCTTTCTCACCAAAATTGCTTCACACAATATTCTTTAACCATTCACTACCCTTGAAGGTCTCTGGCTTCTTTTCATCAACCTTACGGGGATCAGCTTTTATTTCTTTAGTCTTGGTGTAGGTTTGTAGGTTGAAGAAGTCTTGAGCATGTCCTTCAAATAATTGTACTTTTCTTCAACGGTCTTGGCATATGCAGCTGCCATATCGACTAATCTTAAGTCCCAGTTGGGAAGCTCTAACCAAATATTTGTGTTTTATTTACTGATGTAAAATACCCGTTGTTGATACGTTTCCTGGAGTCTGCATCTGGGGGGACAATTTGTGTAATTCCACGGTATAGGCATCCACACTTTTATTTCCTTGGTGGAAGTTGACCATCTTGTGGAAGAACATCTTCTAAAGTTTAGGAGGAACAAAATTCTCATTCAATATTTGATTCATAACCCCCTACATTGTGACCAGTCCAAGTCACCTAATGAGCATTGACTATAGCATGTCATCCCACCACGGACAAGCATACCCAGTGAACTTGGTAGAATTAAGTTTGCGCTTCTTGTCATCTGAAAAGGACTTGTAGGCAAAAATCCTCTCAACTTTAGTCAACCAGTCAAGAAAATTCTTGGGTCCCTTCTCGCCATCGAACTCTGGAACCTCAACCTTAATGTTGTAGTTCCTATCAGAGAACTGCCTTGTAACATCCTGGGAATAACTGGCTCGTATTGCTGTCCCGGGGCGTATCCACAATCCGTTAAGAACCAAACTGAGGGAGTGTAACGGTCCTACTTCATCTCACCTTTCGATTCTCTTCATAAAGGCAAGAATCTCAGAGAAAGGGCTTTCAGTTTCTTTCACGAACTCGTCATATTTTGTCTCACTTCTCTGGCTTTTTTGGAATTCCTTGTACAACTTGTAGAGCTCAGGGTTGATGTGAGAGGGTCTTGTCAAAGTTGTAAATTGCAAGATATTCAACTTTGATACCAATTGATACGATCCCAATTCAACAAACTTGATTATGGGTCATTACAGCCCACTCAAATGACAAACAGTTCAAAATTAAAGGCAATAGAAATTCTGTAAATAATTTGAAGTCCAAAACCTTATTGAAAAGGGTAAACAAGAACAGGGGCATAACAATAATTCACTTTAAGGTGGGAGGACAATTTAGGGATTCCCAAAAAGTATAGAGTTAACTAGAACCAAAGAATGAATAGGAGGGTTCCTAAGTAATAACAGTAAATGGGGGGTTGATGCAATCTCCCTCACAGGTTTGCTTAAACTTGGGAGAGTAAGCACAACTTAATTACAAAGAGGCTAAATAGGACATATTCAAATTGGGTTTTGAAGCTAAGAGACAGGGCTATAACTTTTGTGAAATAGGATTTTCTCAATTCCACATGGACGAGGGTCAAAATGGACCATCAAGGGGCTGTTCTCGCATAGGTCCAAATTTGGGAAGGGTTTGAAATTGGATTCAAGTTTCAACACTTTAAGGTTGAATCTTGGAGGCTATGACTTCAACTCTGCTAGGTTGAAAGGTACAGCTCTTCAAGGCTGAATGAAAGCCCAACTCTTCAAGGAAGGGAGAAACTCGGCTTAGTTTGTATGGAGAACTCATCATAGTTTGTGTGTGCACTCAATGGAGCAACAATAATTTTCATTCATCAAAATTCAACTTCACTATCCATTACATGTGAATTGGCCACTATTTATAGGCCTTACAAAGCATAGAAAAAGACGACCATGCCCTTACAATCCAAAAGTTGAAATCATCAGCTTGCAAAACAAGAAAATAGATTTTTCTAGAAAAGATGCTTCTAGCTTTGTAGTCTTTAAGGAAGACTCTTTCGAGTGGCCTTCTTTGTAGTCTTCAAGGAAGACTCTTGGGAAGTGCATGTGAAGAGAATGTACCAAGAGAATACTTGGGAGAAGTGCTGCCAGATCACCAAGCACCAAGGAAAAAGAAGAGATCTAGAGAGACTTCTCATAAGATGGAATCCCGTATACACAGTTAGCTCTGACACACTTTACCAAAACGGTCATAAATCCTTGTAGAAAATAGCAAATCATGCACCCTTTTTTATTTTGGGTTGGAAAGTAGACTTTTAAATCTTTCCATCCATATAAGGCTCATGATCTAATTCCTTCAAAGTTGGTACAGGTGTCATCGTGAAGTTGACCCAAAATTGTTGATTAATGGCATAGGACCCACTTGCATGAGACTTAAGATGGACTTGGGCCATTTTTGTTAGAAGTCTTTTGTATTTTCTAAGAGTATGAGTAGAGAGTTGGTTAGGGTCAACCACATGGGAGCAAGCGTGGCTAGCATCAAGGGTTTAATTGTAATTAATGAAATTTATCAACCTCTACCTCTCAACAACAAAACCAGCGGTAGCATACGTAGATTTAGATTAGAAAAATTCAATCGATTCAGCACTTGTTGAGTCGAAACTTCAGTACAAGGCTTCTAACCCACAACCCTATGAATCTTAGCAAGCAAACAATTGATTCAACAGAGTTTTACTGAAACAGGAATTGGCGGAAGGCATAGAACCAACAATAGTTCTTGGTTCCAAACTCACAGTACAGGTTGATTCAGGGGATAAGAACCTGGGTGTTTGGTCGCCCTAAGATGGTGATATAATCCCTAAAGTCTGAGGAAGAAAGGGATTATGAAGAGAGAGTTCGAATCAAAATAGATGGATTGCTACTACCATCTAGAAACAAGCACATGGCTTGATTTTTTTTCTAAAAAAAGAACAATTGCAATAAAGATTAAAGATATCAATATAATAATAGTGAAAGACGAGAAACTATAGGATCAAACCTAAGAAGGAGAATACAAATTCGATTCAAGCCAAGAGAATGAGAGGAAGGATAGGGAAAGCACTAAGCCATAGCTTGTGTAACAATGACACGCAACGTAAGAAAACTATTCCAATCCAACTGTATATTTTGGTAGGTGTTTATATATAGGAAAAGAAACAAAGAAAGAGGTTTCTTAATCAAGCTCTGAAACTGACTCTCAACTTCCCTACGTGTCTAACTCTAACAAGATAAAATAAAAAAATAAAAACAAATTACATAAATATCCCCAAGCAACCACGTACACAATTGCATCAAAATTGTTGGCCTTACCACAGCAAGACTTCATCGAAACCAATAAGGGATCAGGTTTGATATTAACCTTATTAACTAAGGAAGTCACTCCCACTCTTTATAACATAAACTTCCTAAATCTATACAGGACTTACTCATGTTGCATACCTAGTATCCGAAGATCTGGCTGGGGCGCAGGTGAGAAAGAAATTCATCCAACAAAGCACGACTCCATGCGCTATACCAGCCCTATTCATGTCGAAGGATGGGTCGTGACACATGTACATTGATAGTCGAGCAATCAATAAAATCACCAGAAAGTACAAATTCCCTATTCCTCGACTTCATGATATGTTGGACATGTTGACAGGAGCGACAATCTTTTCCTAACTAGATTTCAGAAGTGGCTACCATCAGATTTGCATTTGTCCCAAAGACGAATGGAAGACGACCTTCAAAACAAAGGATAGATTCTACCAGTGGAAGATCATGCCATTTGGCCTTACCAATGCCTTTAGCACCTTCATGAGAGCTATGAGTCCCTTTATCGACAAGTTTCTTATCCCTTCATGCAGGTATTGCATCCCTTTATCGACAAGTTTCTTATTGTCTATTTTGACAACATTTTAATTTATAGCAAGGAAAAAGAGGACAATCTTGACCACTTGAGGTGTGTGATGCAAGCACTACGAGCTGAAAAGCTCTCAATCAACCTCAAAAAGTGTTCGTTCATGTTGCCCAAGGTTGTCTTCATTGGTTTTATTGTATCATCAAAGGACATAGAAGTTGATTCGGAGAAGGTCCAAAGCATCGTTGATTGGCCTATACCAAAGAGATCTTTATCGTCTCCATTTATCTGCCCCTCCATTTCCTCTATTTCATCTCATAGGGGGCAGAAATGACCACCCTACCCCCTGCCCAAACATTCTGCCCGGGTGGGGTCCACTCCCCCCCTATTAGATGAAATGGAGACGATAATTTTCCATACCAAAGACCCTCACCAAAGTTTGGAGTTTTCACTACCTCGTATCTTTCTACCCATGATTCATTAGAGGATTCAGCTTTATCATGGCACCCATCACTGAGTGTATGAAGCAGAGCAAGGGCAAGTTCGAGTGGACTCTATCTACTACCAAAGCCTTAAAACTCCTTAAGCGGAAGATGACAAAGGCTCTAGTATCAATATTGCATCTTCCAGATTTTGATCACATGTTTGAGGTTCCCACAAATGCTTCTCACGTTGGCATTGGTGTGTATAAAATGCAAAGAGCCTACCCCATCACTTTCTATGGCGAAATTTTGAAAACGATGCAAAGCGGTACTCTACCTATGACCTTGAGCTATATGTTGAAGTACAAGTATTAAAAGTCTTCTCCAATCATGAAGCACTAGCACTCTCAAACACACCAAATGGATTTGAAATATAAGCCCGGAAAGGAGAACATAGTGGCTAGCGTTGAACAGAAAAGTACAGACTTTAAACACCTTTTCAGCCCAAGGCATGGGTATAGATCATGTCAAAGAGAAGTACCTTTTAGATTCAGATTTTGCTATTGTTTACCAGACCTTATAGCAAGGGGTACAGATGCAAAATTTCATTGCATGAAGGATAACTCTTCTTGGGAACACGCTTATGCATTCCCAATACATCCTTATGGCAGTACGGCAGTACCTTATTTGGGAGCTACATGGAGGTAGACTCAGAGGACAATTTGGCAAAGATAAAACCCTTTCTCAGGTGGATGATCTCTACTTTTGGCTACATCTTCAAAGGGATGTTCAGCACATAATAAAAAGGTGTCGTACGTGCCACTGAAATTCGATAACTGATCATGTCATGGAAGGGAAAGATTTCACTTCTAAATGAGTTGGTAATGGCCTCTTCCTTTATGTATATGGTCTCACAATCACAACGTGCAATAATCTGTTTACAATTGATCACATGTTCCGTCAAGTAGACCACTAATTGGATCGATGAAGGATATCCCCTTTTGGGCTCACTCTTCACACCTTTCTCAAGGAAACTTCAGCTTTCCAAGGGGGCGAAGCAAAACACAGGAATGACAGGATTATACTCTCCGCTGCCCACTCCTCATGCACCATGTGATAAAGGGTGTACCCAGTGCACAAGACTCCCACCACTACAGGGTCTGAGGAGGGTCATAATGTTCACAGCTTTACCCCGCTTCGTGAAGAGGTTGTTTCCCGACTCGAGCCCATGACCACTTGATCAGAATGGAGCAACCTTACCGTTGCACCGAGTTCCTCATGCACCATGTGATGAGTTTTACTATATCAAAGTAAGATCCTAAGATTAAATGCCTTTTCTAATGTTTTGATTGGATTTGTGTAGAATGTTTATATACAGTGTGATGCATGGGATCATGCCTTTGTAATTAAAAAAAAAAAAAACAACAAAAGAAAGAAGAAAGGGAGAAGAAGATTTCATCGTGGGACGAAGGAACTGAAGTCGGAACCTTTCTCTACTACTTGCTTCCTTGGTCAATTGGTTGTTTATCTAAATTATTTGGTTTTAATATAATGGTGAAAATTATAAACAAAGAGATAAGGAAGGAAAAGAGAAAATAGAGTATAGTTGGTGGGTGATATTTATCCAATTGTGCCCACATGTCCTTTTCCAACCTGCAATCTCAACAATGTCTCTGTGTGTCATGTGACTGCTCATCTCCTCCGCTCCACTACCCTTATGATTTGTGTTATATATATGAAAGAGAACGCTACCTAATCGTGTGTGGTGCGCGGCCCCTGCATCCAAACAAAGGCCGCACAAAATTACCACCGCACCCTCAAGGATTTCTGCCCTTCCATGGGGGAGAGACAGTCATTTCATGTGCCCCTGTGTCTAGGTGAAGGGGCCGCGGGCCACATGTGACCAGGTAGCGTTCTTTCTCCCACATATATATATATATATATATGTGTGTGTGTGTGTGTGGGTGGGTGAAATTGTTTGTCCTTACGTTACAGACTTAAAGTACACCAAAGGGGACTTTAGAGTGGACAGTTGTGTCGATGAACCCTGCGGCATTATTTATGTCTCTTTGGATTTGAGAAGTATGAATGAAACTATATCCATGTTTTAAAATCGTTCATGCACGCTTAGGTCGCCTGGGCGCCGCCTAGCTGCTGCCTTATCGCCTAAGCGCTTAGGAAGACCCTCCAATGCCTTAAGTCGCCTAGCACTCTGACAACTATGGTGTAGCCCCAACAGAGAACAACAACATATGAAAATTTGAGCTTGATCCAAGGGTTGGCCTAGTTGAAATCATTGACAGAAGTCTGATATCACAAGTGGACAGAAACTACGGATGCAAGGACTGAAACAAAGAAATAGAACTAACAGAACATGGAGTGAATAATACTTAACTAAATCACAGAAAATGGAATCAAAGGCGGTAAAATCGAACCCAAAAAAGAGGACTTTCAGATTACACTGGCATTCACCCGCACACACACCATGTAACTTGCTGAAATTCAAGTAAAGAAGGAAGAAAAAGGGAAGAGGATATGACCTGGCTTCACCATCAATGCCTGCGGGAGGCTTCACCACCTTGGGTTTGTTGCTGATCACCACAATAACATGCATTTCACAAAGAGAATTAGGTAGAGGAATTATAGCCAAACTGTGGAGCTTGTACTCCCTTGCTTGTATTTACAATATACCAATGCTTGCTACAAAAATTAGTAACTCTCCATGCGTGGAAGAGTACTTGGCTTCCAAGTAATTCAAAATTAGTAACTCTTCTATAATGGGGATCTAATAACTACTACACCAAAAAAAGTATCAAAATAGCAACTACTAAAGATTTATTAACTTCTAAGAATCATTACAAAAATAAAAACGAAAGTAGTAACAACTGATAGAAGATTCCAGCAACTTATTCAAACCAGGACCCACATAAGAATTCTAAAACAAGAACCAAAACCGTGGATCATTGTAGAGCTTGGTTCTTCTTCTTGGACTGAACTGCATCATTGTGGCTTTACATCAGTATGGACTTTGTACATGGCATACCCACTACTCGGGAAAAGCACGATTCCATATTTGTGACGATGGACAAATTCTCAAAAATTGCTCACTTCCTACCTTGTTAAAATACCTACGATGCTAGCCATATTGCAGCCATATTTTTCAAAGTAGTGCAACTACATAGACTATTGGAATTGATTTCTGATCATGATATTAAGCTCGTGAGTTACTTTTTGGAAGACTAGGATGAGGACGAACACAAAGCTACAGTTTTCTAAGGCCGGCCTTTCACCCACAAACAGATGAACAAACCTAAGCTTAGGCAGCCTCTTGCGGTGTCTTGTATGAGACTATGAGAAGACTTGGTCGTCAATACCCAACATTGTTGAGTTCACCTACAATAGTTCTATCAACCGCACCACAGGTCAACCACCTTTCGAAATAATGCTTGGTATCCATCCCAAGAAACCAATAGATTTGGTTCCTCCCTTTTCATGTTCAAGTTAACATCAAGGCTAACGAGTTCACACAGCACATCAGTGAAGTACACACTACATACTGACATACACCGCCACATTGTTTAGTGGATTCTTGAAGGTGTTTGGTTGTTAATCATACTGGAAATTGATCTGGTTCAGAAACCCTATTTTAGAGTTTTTAAGATTGCCCAATTATGATTGTGGTCTACCGTGGATTCTGATTTTGTAGCAAGGACTGAAAGGTCCCATTATCCCTCCCCCACCCCAAAGGCCTCCCCACAAATCTAACAGAGGTTTCTCTACTCTCTTGGTCAGATTGATTTGGTACTTACTAGTTACATAGGATTTTTGTACTCGAAACATCAGTGTAAAATTCAGCAAAGCCACATTATTAAACCTGCTGATTAATAGCATAAGCAAATTTACTTTATATAGAAGGAAATAATAGTTATCATATGAAAGTGAGCTCTACATATAATTGACCATCTCATGGCTTATGTTCGATACCTGCAGATAAAAGCATAGGTAGTTAATGTAAAATGTAAATTTACTTTGTGCAGGTACAGAAGGAAAACTGGAAAAGAGACATATATGCACTTGTACAGGCACAAAAGAAAATACAGAAGCTTCTTAGCAGAAGGGAGTGATGTATCGAAATCTAACATGTATTGAAACGGATTTTAGACATATAGAAAGTTAAATGCAATATAGGCATGAAGCAATATCCCATCAGCTAGTTTCGTTTCAGCAAAACAAACGTGATCCTCCAGAGTTAACCAAATCAGCCTATTCCGATTAGAAAGACAACTAGCAGCACCTATAGAGAGAAAGGGAGATATCCAAAACCGCAAACTCCAATAGCATCGCATAGTAAGCAGCCTTAAGAATACACACAGAGCTAGACAGAGAGAGAGCGAGAGATTCAAACCCGCTAATTTCAATTGGGTCGCATAGCACCAATCACTACATCGAGAGGATTTAAAAAAACTCGGTAAGGAAAATTGGCAGAACAAGACAAAAGAAGCAACTGAGGGAGAATAGAAACTAGAAAGGAATTCTCGTAACTCTCGTTTAGGACAACCATTTGGAATGGACTTTTTTTTATTAAAAATAAAATAACAATACAACATAAATCTTCACCAAGGATTCGAGAAGGAGATCAATATAAAAAATGGCCATATCCATTTGAAAATCATGTTCAGACAGAACAAAGAAGATTGAAGATCAAAATTCAGAAGTCCGACTGAACCTCAATATTCAGTGTAACTAACCTGCGTCTCCGAAAGCAACAATATTGAGAGTGAGAAGAAGCTCCACAGGACAGGCGCAACGACCACTACAGTCACAATCAGTAGCTTGAGCGATCCCTAATGCAGGAAAGAAAACCAATCAAAAACAAATACAAGATAGAAAAAGAGCGTTTCCGAGAAGAAAAAGAACGAAAAAGAACAGAGCTCGTACGGAAAGAGAACGAAGGAGAGTTGTTTGATGCTTCTTGCCTACTTCTGCAGTTTTAAGTAGAATATAATGTAGAAGAGTCAGTACATATATATTGCCCCCAAAAAAAAGAGTAAGTACATATATATATTATATATATAAATATAAATATCTGGCCCCAGAGGGAGAAGGGTTTGGCGGAATGGCGGTTCTTTATTTTTTTTATTTTTTATTTTTTGGTGGAAAGCGGTTCCTTATTTTGTTCGACAGCAGATGAAAGGTAAAGAAAAGCGAACGCAGCCTCTAAAGCCGAAGCTCCCCTTCTGCCACGTAATCATCCGCTCCAATCCAAAGTACACCACCCTCTTTATAAACTTTTGGTGCTTCAATAGGCATCATCTCTGTACGGTTATCGTAAGCCCTAATATCTCGATTATTCGGTCCATTAGATAAGAAAATTAATTACACGATAAATAGGTTTAAAATTAATTTTACATCTATTAGTTTTTATTTTGAAAAGATTTACTTAATCCTCAAAGTTAGTTATTGCTTATGAAAAACAAAATTGTACTTTTTAAAATAACCCTCACATCATTTTATTTTCTCTCCATGTACTTTTTTTTTATATTTTTATTCAATAATTTCGTTTTTAATCACATTATGTGGGACCTATGACCTCCTCTCATTTTCCTCTTCAAAAGCCGCATCATCCCTCGCCTGCAACCCTCTCACCTTGTCCCTGCAACTCCCCCAATCCCCCTCCCTCTCCCACTCTCACTCTCACCTCCCCTCCCCTGCAACCCCATCCCATCATGCTCTCATCAACCCCAGCCCCATCCCCTGTTGCTCTGCCCTCCCCCGCCCCACCCCCTGTGTTCAATCCTTCTCCTCTCCATTTGAGTCCCCACCGGCCCCGACTCACCCACTCTTCTCTGCTTCCCCCGCTACCTGTCATCCCAACAATTGCTACAACCTTCTCATAATTTAGTTTATCTTTCTCGTCTCGTTCTGGTCTATTGTGTGATCATATAACATAGAGAAATGATAGAAACACTAGATTCTCTTTGACCTCCTCCTCTCTCTCTCTTTTCGGTTTTTGTGTTCTTTTGATTGATGAAAATCAATTTTAAATATATAATGTGCCTACAAATCCTCTTCCCAAGTAAGCATTCGTTTCCTTACTACGTCTTGTCTCCATTTTCGCACAATTTGATTCCACCAAATGGTGAAATGCACGTCAGAGAATACAAAGGATACAGTTCTCTCTCCTTAAACATTTTGGCATAGCACCGACTCACAATTTTTCTCTTTGTTACCACCGGCGAATCACTTTCAGTAATGGATGTCTGACAATATATAAATTTCCAAGCACTTTCAATTTCGAAACATTTAGTTGTTGTTCTCTTTCTCTTTGTCGCATCCGTTAGGCGGATAGTCACTTGTGTCTCACAGGTTCGTCTCATCAATGAGGATCCAATGAATGCCAATTTGATTCTTGTTGGTCGTCAAATTCAAGATGGAATCCACAATGTTGAGATTGGTGCGGGTTTCAAAGTTTTCGTTTTGTTGTTGTTTCTATGTTCTATTTCTGCATGTTGTGGTTTTAGGGTTTGATGGCACCGACTTAATTAGAGAGAGAGCAAATGGGAAGAACAGGGACTAGTCCCTCCTTTACTTTCCTACAGCTCAAGCTTTAGCTTGGTTCGTAATGAACTTTTTAGCTTTTTATTTTGTGTAAATTCAAAGGCTCTATAGGAATTCCCTTTCTTGGTGAGGATATGGTGATTTGCGTCCTTCATCCTATTTGTATATTCTGTATGTTAAAACTAAAGGGTTGTGGGTACACGGCTCTGAGTTCTTGAATTCTCATGTTGTTGACTTTGCTGCAAGTCTGCAACTCCAACCTGTACTTTCCTCTGTTTTGTCGTTGTTTGAGATTTCATGGCAATACAAGTTCACAGTAACCCCAGTCTGCGAGAGCCACCGCTGTTAGTGAGGGGGTGGATCCCATATAATGTGATTATAAAAAATAAAAAACATGGAGAAAAGATGAAGTAATGTTAGGGTATTTTAGGAAGTTCAGTTTTATTTTTAAGGAGCAATAACTAACTGTGGGGATTATGTAAATCTTTTCAAAATGGAAACTAATGAATGTAAAATAAATTTTAAACCTACTTACCTTGTAATTAATTTTTTTATCTGGTAGATCTAGGAAATTTCCCCTTAATATTTTGGGATTGGTGTGTGGTTTGTGTGATTACATTTTCATTAAAAAAAAAACAGCTCGATTATTCAAAATATTTAATATCTAATGTAAATTTGTAACAATATAATGTTAGTATGTTAGTTTGTCAGGAAGACAGATTCTTATCATTCATGCTTGATTACACCGAACAAGATTCATATTAAGTAATATTATTATAAAAAAAAAATTGTTGTAATTAAGATTGGTAAAAAAAAATCATAGCATTACTTGATTGTCTTTTTAGTATAATATATTCTTTTCATCAAAGATAAATCCAATCATTTCAAATGCTTGTTTTTTTTAAATATAATGACAAGTGATTTTCAAATTATTTTAAAAACTCTTCTTAACCCCTACATTAAGTAACTTTTGAAAGTAGGATAAAGGACAATAGAAAAAAGATTACAACTTCTCACTTCACCATTTAGTGACAACAAAATGCACTCATTATATAATGAAGTAAATATGGTTGGTTGTTACTAAATCAATATATTTCATATTGTTCTCTTCCTTGAGATTTAACAATAATTATAAAAAAATTGGATTGAGCCATTGAGGAGGGCGATAATATTAAAAAAAATGTTATTGTTTTTAGAATGTAATGTTCAGTTTGGGAACCTTACTTATGATAGCAAAAGCAAGTTGTTAATGATCCACCCAATCGCAAATTAAGAGTATTTACTCTGATAATGAGAGCTAATCTTATTGTCTTCAACGATGATAATGCATTGTTCATTATAATAACGGAAACATGTCTCTGAGTTAGCAGCATAAGCTATGTCAATATTCTCTCTCTCGGTTGGGTATGTTGCCAGCTTTCAGTAAGGTAGTGGCATACACCAATCACAAAGCTGGACACAAGAGGGCAAATGAGTCTTTTCGAAAAGAAGAGGAGAAACGATATATAACACATACTGGGTAGCCTGACAGCGTGCCTTGCCTTTTCCCTAATAATAACAAGCATTGATTTAGTTGGAGCTTTTTTTTTTTAACTTTTGTTATTTTGAACTTTTGCTGTCAAATTCCTCCCCTCCCCCCCCCCCCTGAGCATTTGTTTTGTCATGCTCTTTTCCCCCGAGAAAACCATAGAACTTATATCATCTTTGGACAATTAGACAATACCTTCTATAATTTTTAGTGCTATCTTATTTTTGTTAAAGAGAATTTTCATGCACAACCACATAAGGTAGGCAGGTGATGATGGGTCCAATAGGGGGTTTGATCATTTCGACCCTCTCTGGACCAATGGCAAAGGTATGTGCTTGATTGTACATGGTGCTTGGCCATGCACGAAACGTTTTGCCTTTTGTTATCAAGAGAGGGTTCGGAATACCACCAACTTTCAGTAAACTAGCAGCATATACCAATCACAAGGGTTGGACACAGAAGGGCAAGAGGATTTTTTCCAAAAAAGGAGGATGATGCATATTAGGCACCTTGGTGGCGTGCCCAACCGTTACCCTTCGTTATATTATTCTTTTATCTTCCCAAATTTTTAGAGATAGTAAATATTACAACCCACATTTTAATTGAGCTTTGGTTTAGCATCGGGATATGACTTAAAGTTTTAAGTCCCATATCTCCCTTGAATGGCGTCTCAACATATTAGACATTATTTGGACCAACATATTTGGCTTGACTCCATCGTCCCTAAGGTTGGGTTTTTTCAATGTAAAATATATAACAAAATTTGTTCAAAATCAATACAATATTGTATAAGGATTAGAAAAGGGTAACCATTATACTAAATACAATACAAAAAGTTGGGAAATAATATTCATTTTAAAATTTAATATGTTAGTTTCTTTGTTCCCTCACTCAATCATGTTTAGATATGCTTATTGGTCATGTCAAATAAAAAAAATATTAAATGGTATAAAAATATAAATAAATTTTAATTTATAAATAATACTAATTTTTTTTATAAAATTACAATAAAAGAATTACAACCTTAGCTTGTTTACTCGTAGGATGATCTTATGCGAGTCAAATGATTATGAGATGTGAGGTAATATAAAAGGAAAAATGAATTATTCTATTTTCTTAGTTGCTAGCTTTGTAGTAGGAACATCCAGTGTAGCAACAAATTTTTTTTCCATGATTAAAGGGAGTAATAATGGCAATCAAATCGTGGATTTTCTTTCTCATGAATAAAAATGTACTTTATTCGTAAAATAAAGTGTGGTAATATTATACAATTAATTTCTTATTCTTATGCTCATTTAACATCAAAACAAATACAACCTTAACAGTAATGTTTTGAGGTGCCCATTGGACTAAATCAATGACTTGTCCTCTATGGTAGCTAGCCTACAGAGATATTTGTTCTCTAGCTATCTTAAAAAAAAATAATAAAAAAACCTATAAGAGGAGGCATAGGTTGTCCGCTTACTTGAAGAAGGCATCCAACAGCAACACCCATATGTGAAACACGTCGACCCCATACCCTCCCAAAGCTCTGAAGTTTCGCCACGTTGGCTCATCTATAAAAGATTGGAACCTGCTACTCACAATTTTAAACAATACTAATAAATAAAGCCCCTTTCAATTCATTTTTTTAGTATCAAGTTTTTCCATCCTTTTAGCTATGTTGTATCCCGTTGAGTGGGTATATTGATGCAGTAATTTACAGATCTAAGGAACCAGTAAGAAATAAAAATAAAAAATAAAAAAAATGAGGGAGAGAGAGAGAGTGATTAGCTACTGAATCATTAATGACTTGTCATGTTAGCTGTTGAGGGATATGATCTGATGTTCTAATTCACCAACTATCTTTTATGATCTTCTTTTTTTTTTTTTTGGTAAATGGGAAATTTATTGAGCAAAGGGGTGTGTACAACCAGCAGTTTCAACCCCACAGAAATGTTGAAGCCACTGCGTGGAATGTGGCCAGTCTGTCACACACACAATAGACAGGGCCTTCCTAGCTAGGGCATTTGAGATCACATTCATAGCCCTAGGAACAAGGGAAAAGGAAACCGAAGAGAAAGAAGCCGAAAGACTGAATACATCTGCAACCAGGTCTTCCACTTCCCAACCCGGTGTTTTCCGACCAACAAGAAAACCAATCGCATCAAAGCAGTTTGATTCCACCTGGATGTTCTCAAAGTTCATCTCCAAGGCTAACAATAGAGCACATCTAATTGCAAGGACCTCCCCTATAACAGCCGAGCCAAAGTGAAGGGATATGGAACGGGCTTTAAGGAGAGCACCAGAGTGGCTTCTACCAATCACTCCCACCCCTCCTTTAGTAGCACCTTTAGGAAGAGCTGCATCACAATTCAGTTTAACCACACCCACTGGAGGGGGTTCCCAAAGCCGACTAGGGGGAGGGACATTCGGTCTAGCCCCAAAAGAGCTACCATGTCGTTGCTCAGCCGAGGTGAATTCCAAGAAAGCTTTCTCAGCTACAAGGATGACATTTGAGGGCGACCACACCTTACCGCTAAAGACCTGATCATTTCTCGCCCGCCATAGGTACCAACACAAAAAAGAAGCTCTGGAAAGCGATTCCTTGGCCATTCTTTTATCTTATTTAAACCAGGCGTCCCACCCTTTGATCCAGTCAGCTAGCCCCGGGTTATTAGAAGGGGGGGTAAAATGAAGAGGACTACCGAACCACACACTTCGAGCAAAAGGACAGTCAAATAAGATATGATCACTCGACTCAGAGGAGGCGCCACACTTCAGACAGCTAGGATCAATTCTAAACTGCCGAGATAACAGCCCTTCGCCTGTAGCCAAGGCCTCATTGCAAGCTCTCCATAAAAGAGACTTGATTTTTGGAAGAGTATGAATAGCCCAGATTCGATTCCAAACCTCATTAGGGACATGCTCCCAATGACGAACTTTAGAAGTAGAAGCTTTATTCCCCAAAATCCTCTCTTCTATACGAGCTAACAAGCGGTAGGCAAACTTAACACTGAACTTCCCATCCTTCGCAGCTCCCCAAACACATTTATCCTCCGATGAAAAGAAACTCAAAGGGATTTGAAGTATAGCAGCAATTTCAGAAGGACTAAAAATAGCTTGCATGAGATTTTCCCTCCATCTACGAGTCACCGGGTCAATAATATCTGCTACTTTCATAATAGTACACCCAGCCGGCTTTTGAGAAGTCAACTTGCAATCCTGAAGAGCAGGGATCCATCTATCTTCCCAAAGGTTTATATTAGCCCCATTTCCAACTTTCCACATAAGCCCTTCTAACAAAACCTCACACCCAATTAAAAGACTTCTCCAACCCCAAGATGGGCGGTTCCCAATCTTAGCTTGGAGGAAATCACAGTGTGGGAAGTAGATAGATTTTAGGAATCTAGCCCAATGGGAACCAGGGGAGGACCATTACCTCCAGGAAGCTTTTGCCAGAAGAGCTCGATTCTGCAGCCTTGTGTCTTTGAAACCTAACCCCCCTCTGCATTTAGGCTTGCACAACCTAAACCAAGACATCCAATGTATATTTTTCTTCTCTTCAGAAACACCCCAATAGAATCTGGTCGAGGATTTTTTAACTTCATCATGAAAAGAGGAGGGGAGCTTGAAGTGGGAACCTGCAAAGTTCGCCATTGGAGCCACTGCAGCCTTCAGGAGGACCTCCTTCCCTGCATGAGACAACAGCTTCCCCTTCCAACCTTGCAACTTGCTCAGAGTTTTCTCCTTTATATCATTGAAGACCTCTTTCTTTGAAACACCAAAGTGAGTGGGTAAGCCCAGATACTTGGAAGGACCATCTCCAGGCTTGACCTTTAGAATCTTGGAGAACCACCTCTTGATTCTGTTATGAGTATTGGGGCTAAAAGTTAGGCTGGACTTATGCAAATTGATGGCTTGCCCTATAGCATTACAATATAAGTATAGGCAGTCCTTCAAAGCACTAACTTCCTGCAAGTTCACCCTTCCAAAAAGGAGACAATCATCAGCAAAAAGAAGGTGAGTAACAGGTTCTCCTCTATGACGAACCTTGACCCCCCTAATGGTGCCAGCCAACTCAGCTTGTCTGATGATAGCAGTAAGGGCCTGAGAGCACAAAATAAAAATAGCAGGAGAGATGGGATCACCCTGCTTGATCCCCCTAGTCGGAGAGATGGCACCCTTAATACAACCATTCACAAGTAAATTATATGACACTGAGGTAATACAGACCATCACCAGATTAACCCAAGAGGCTCTAAAACCAAGCTTCAGAAGCATCCCCTCGATAAAGCTCCACTCCAATCTATCATAAGCCTTCCGCATGTCAAGCTTTAGAGCTAAGAACTTATCCTTCCCTTTCTTTTGTTTCTTGATGTAATGGAACATCTCATGAGCGACTAAAATATTATCAGAGATAAGTCTGTTGGGAATAAAGGCTGACTGGGCAGGTGAGATGATCTGGTCTAGAGCCCCGTTCAGTCTATCAGCAATCAGCTTGGTAATGACCTTAAAAGTAATATTACACAAGCTAATGGGGCGGAGGTGATCAGCACTTTCAGGGGCCTTAACTTTAGGAATAAGGCAGATAAAGGTCTTATTAAGTTCTTTTGGAATCTGACCAGAACTAAAAAATTCCTGAACCATGGCGATCAAGTCCTCCTTAACAATGTCCTAGTATTTTTGGAAAAAAATTGGGGGAAGACCATTCGGACCGGGGGACTTGAGAGGGGCCATTTTAAAAAGTGCATTGTGAATTTCCTCCACACTGGGGGTCGCACACAGCACATTGTTCAGGTCATCAGTAACAACTGGTTGCATCGCATCCAAGACCAAATTAAGAGCATCATTATTGATAGTTTCAGAAGAGTACAAATTTTGAAAATGAGAGGAGAGGATATTACAGACCTCGGCCTCAGTGTTGGACCACACACCTTCATGATTTTTGAGCTTTAAAATCCTGTTGTGGTGTCTTCTTCACAAAGTTGTCACATGAAAAAACTGGTGTTCTTATCTCCACTTTTGAGCCAATCCACCCTGGACTTCTGATGCCACATCTCCTCTTCTCTTTGAAGTTCAAACTGAAGTAAAGATTGGAGCTCAGTCTCCTTCTCTTGAGAAAAATGAGGACTCGATAAGGCCTGAACCTATTCCAGCTGAGCTTTGAAGGATTTAATTTTGTCGCCTACCCTTCCAAAGACCTCTTTGTTCCACTTCTGAAAGACCTCTTTGCAGTGCCTAGTCTTCTTTAGAACCTGATTAGTAACTGAGCCTGTAGTAGGAATGGACCAAGACTTCAAAGTTGCATTTTTACAATCTTCATGCTGGATCCACATAGACTCAAAACGAAAAGGTCGTTTTCCTTTGAATCTTCCACCCTCAGTATCAACCACCAGTGGGTTATGATCTGAGCCAATACACGGCTTCACAAAAATAACTGCATTCTCAAAAGATTGTCTCCACGCCGGGTTACACAAACCTCGATCTAGTCTTATCCTGATATTTGTTGCGCCCTGCCTCTTATTATTCCAGGTAAACATTGGTCCCACAAACCCAAGATCCATAAAATCACAATTGTGTAAGAAATCCTTGAACACCTCATCATCATGCGCACATCTTCTAGACCCACCATCCTTCTCGTGCCAAGATAAATAAGAATTAAAGTCCCCATAGCACAACCATCTGTCCCCCTGATGATTCAAAGCCGTGATCTTGTCCCAAACCCTTTTCCTTTTATGCTTGGCGGGGTCACCATACACGCAAGTGAGGAAGAAAGAGGGAATGCCCACCATATTCACTGCCACATCAATGAAGTTCACATCTGTTTCCAAAACCGAAATGGTGACACTATCTTTTCAAAGGAGTGCTAAACCTCCTGAAGCCCCAACAGGGTCCACTGTGACAAAATTACCAAATTTTCCTTTCCTTTTCACCTTATCAATAGTAACCTTCTTACATTTTGATTCCATGATGAAGAGAATCTCTGGGTTTTCAGAATTGAGGAGGTGATGCAAAGCCTAAACTGTCAAGGTACTCCCCAAACCTTGACAGTTCTAACCACATAACTTCATTATCTCCCGTGGAACTGGCCCTCTCCAGACTCCACGGGGGTAACTTGTAAAAAATGACCATCCTCATCAGTATCAGTAACCTCCAAATTATTGCTACTACGCATCCTCTTTGAAGGCTGCAGCCAACGCCCTTGAGAAAGATGGGAGGAAGCCAAGCCATGTGGATAACCCAGGTTGTCGAGATGGGCTGGGGGTGAATGGAATAAAGGGTTTGAGTGAGTGGTTGAGGTGGGTGGGGTGGTGGAAGAATGGTTTGAGATGGAGAAACCCGAGAGGTGAGGAAGGACGGAAGCCAATGCTGCTATCAATTCTGGGGTATGGGGGAGGTTTGAGAGGATTGAAAATAACATATTTGGATTTGAAGTATGCAAGGGAACAGGGGCATTTTGGGTAGGGGTGATAACATTTAACGGCTGAATATTTAGGATAGGATTTGGGGTAGGGACCATGGGGTCTGAATTTGAGGAAAGGTTAAGATTATTGCTAATAATAGGAGAGTGATTTACGTAGTATGGCTGGGGATTTGCATGGAGCTGATTTGGAAAGGGGTGAGAATATTGGGATTGAAACTGAGATTGCGGGGGAGTCGCCCGATTTTGGGGATTACCTGTTGTCTCTCTTGGCCGAAAAGACGCCGGTTGTGGGCTGGGATCCTGTCTTCGATCATGGCTGTGGGTGGAAACAAGCTTCTTTGGAAAAATCATCACGGCTTCTTCAATCAACCTTGCATCAGGGCTGGGGCAACGAAGGGAAGGTGGGAACTCTCTTCTCTCAAACTCTGGACAAGAAAGAGAGGGATCACATTGATGGATCTGACGATGGCGAGCCTCAGTGTCATACAGGGAACGACATCTCTGCTCATCGTGGCCTATCTTACCACAGAAATAACAAAAAAGCGGCAGTCATTCATATCTCACCATTACCCACTAATCCAGGCCACTCCTCCTCTTAATCTTCAGAGACTTCTTTAGAGGCTTAGTAATATCGATGGTGATCCGAGCACGATAGTAACAAACTCTCTTGCCCCCCCTAACACCATTAATTTCCATCAACTTTGAGGTTTCCCCCACCTTTCTGACTAGCTTAGTGACAAGATCCTGGTCATGTAGTTCATCTGGCATTTCATGGAGTTACACCCACGTGTCCGTAAAGGAGAAAGTCCAGTCCTTCGACTGCTTCCATCTCTCAAGCACGATCAAGTTCCCAGCCACCGTCCATGGAGTCTCGTTCAGCACATTCAATAGATCCATGGTATGATCGAACTTGAATAAGAAGGTATCCAGACGAAGAGGGGAGACTGCTATCGAATACGAAGGATTCCACGCATTGATCAGAGCCTCAGTAACAGCCTATTTTCTGAACCTCCGTCCTGCGAGAATAAATCCTGCCAACGTTAGAGACTCGCTGTGTTCAATCCTATCTTCGATCTCATCATCCACAATAAAGACGTCATCTACCAAATCTTCATCCTCTACAGAAGTATCGTCTTGGATACTTTGTCCTGGTGGTGGAGTACTCGGTGGTGGGAGAGGTAATGAAGGCAAATCCATGGAACCAGAAGGGAGAAAAAATTTCAGAGAAAGACCAGGAGAAGAAGATAGAGCAAACCGAGTCACTCCCACGAGGAGGAGAGAAAAATCACACCAAAGAGACGGTGGAGTATTAAAACTCAATGAATGAAAAACTAAGAGAAAGAAGAAAAATAACAAAAGAGTAGCAGATTTGCAGCTATTATATACAATGGAAAGGGTAAAGTAATAACGTTCATCATTTTTTTTTTTTGGAGAAAGTTTTTCTCCAACCATAGAGGACGGTTCACCCACCATCATAGGGTTCACAGGCCCTATAAGATTTTAATATACTCCCAAAATATTCTCTCGATGCAGGAAAGTATCCTTTCCCGGCCTCTCCCCATGCTGTGATGAGTCAAGCAGATGCGTGCTCGTTTAATATCTTTGATTGTAGCTCTTTGATTGAGATTAACTTTCTAACTAGTCTCTATCAGTGTCCTTTTTTTTTGGGGGGGGGGTTTGATGGTTAGGGAGCGTGTGTAATTGTTGAGAGCGGATCTTTTGGATATATAATCCAAGTTGAGAGCATGGAATCAAAACTCGGTTGAAACTGCAAGGACAACTCGGTTTCGACAGGTTCTGAGACGAGTTGGGCCTATACTTTTAAAAATCCCTGATTTCGACGGTTTCGACAGTTTCGATATGGTTTCGACATGGTTTCGGTCGAAACCATTGGGAAACCGTCGAAACCATGGCTGTCATTTCATTTTTCAATGGTTTTTCAATAGTTTTTGAAGAATAACAGTACACAGACATCTGTGTCGGCTCCACCTTCTTATACTCTCGGTGAACTCTTCCCTAGATTGGGATATCTTGGACAAGTTGATGATGGGGCTTATCATTGGGTAGTAATGGACTATCAGACTAATTGGTCCCATAACATGTCATGGGATACGTATCTTGTGCATTCGGAGGAACGGCTTCGCAATCTTCAGTGGTACATTGCTTGTGGATTAGACCCATTAAGAAACTCCGCATGGAATTGAAGAGGGGCATTTTAATGTTTTTTTTGGATTCAATGTATTATTCAGGGTTCAAGTACTTTATAATTATGTAAACTAATTATGAATTTATAATACCACTGTAGTGTCTGTATCGTATCAACGTGTATGTTAGTAAACTTGGGTCAATAACCACAAGTACTATTTTCAGTGATTTTTTTGTCAATGTAATTCATGGATTGTGTTTAAAATATGAAAAATAGGCAACCTGCAAAAAATCAGGCCTAAAAATCTTATTTTAGGGTCGAAACCTTGGTTTTTCCATCAATGAAAAAAAATCCTCAAGTTTCAATCGAGATATGGTTGAAACCGAGACGAACTCAATTTCTGACTGATCGAAACCTTGCCAAAACCCAAGTTTTAAAACCTTGATTGAGAGTACACATTCTCCATGGGGTCAAGGTCACGGCCGAGACTTCTCCAACTTTGGGGTCAATATCCAAACAAAGGGTGGTTGCACAAAAAAGAAGTCAAAGCCTAACCCTTGACGGACCTCAAAAAGATAGATGCGGCCTTAGATCAATCTTTAGACCATCCCATCTCTACCAAAGAAAATCCCCTAATGTGGTGCTAGAGAGTGTTCATGCCCCAGATCCTAAGTTTGGTTCTACTAATTAGGCTCCAACCCCCAATGAAGCTACTTCGAAAATATCCGATCAATAATTCCTTTCATAATTCAGACAACATCTGCAGGCCGAGGGTAACGCCACAGTTATCCCCCCTCTTTGTTTGATTCTGTTGTAAAAAATATTATATGTAATGAAATTATATTCAATTTCATTCCATCTCATCATACTAAAGATTCAAAAGGTCTTTGTCACATGTGGTCTTTGTCTTTTGTCTTTTGTCTAAAAGGTATTTTCACCTATCTTATTCAAATTTGAGTTTTCATTTCCCTCCAGATTTTGAGTTGCATTTGTAAAAGAACCAATGTTGTTTAGTCCCACATTGGTTAGCTTCAAGGATGTGAGCTTGCTTATAAGTATTCATGGGTCCTTAAGGGACATGGGTTCCTTAGAGAGAAGTGTGTCCTCTCACTTGTGTGGGGGGTTGATCCGGGGTGCTTTTACATCGCGCGCGCCGAGCCGAGCCAAGCCGAGACCGGGTCCGGGTCCGGGTGTGGGTGTGGGTGTGGGTGTATATAAATATCTTAATTTTGTTTTTATACATGCACCCACAAGTACCTATACGAGTGTGTAGTGGTACCTGTACACACATAAGGAGACACTTAAAGTACCTGTACGGTATACAGGGATGCCTGTATACGTACAGTACCTTTACAACCTGCCTCTACGTATTCTATATATACGAGGGTATTGGCAGGGGTAACTTCACTTCGTTTTCTTCCTATTTTGTTGCTTCTCAAGGCGTGGTTCTTCTCTGTTTTCATCGAGAGTGTTTCATCCGTCCTTCTTCGTCTCGGTGTGTTGAGTATAGCTTTCGGACCCCTTCTCGTAATCACTTTGGGAGTGCCGTCTTTAGTGATTAGTGGATCGTTTCATCTTGGAGGTATAATCGCATTGTTCGCGTGCACTAATAAGGGGCGATTAAAGACCTTAAGGAGAGTGTCTTCTAGATACGACTCGATCCAACCCTCATCGTCTCCTTTGGCGATATCCTGCAACTACCAAGTACGTATATTTATTTGATTATTTATACTCTTGTTTCGTACTACAGTTTATGCTTTTATTACTGTTTGTATTCTTATATTGTTCTGCCCATAGTCTGGTAATAACAATCTTAAGGTCTTTAATCTCGTGACTGTTTCTAACAGTGGATCTTAATACTGTTATAAACAGATTTAAGACTATGGCTGGACAAGATACACTTGGTCAAAAGGACACATCTAGTGTTGATTCTATTCCAACTAATGTGGTCCCTGCTGTTACCACTCTTCAACCCGCATTGGAGAAGATGAGTATTGTTGGAGAGCTCGATAAGATCGAACAATTTGATGGGCAAAATTTTAAGAGATGGAGGCAAATGCTTCTTTTTGCTTTAACCCAAATAGGGGTTGCTTTTGCATTGACGGATCCCAAACCACCACAAAGTGAGATCTTGGAAGAAGATGTAAAACAGATTGCATGGATTCAAGCCGATTTTCAGTGTAAAAATCGGATATTGAATGCGCTTTCCATTGATCTATACAATGTGTATAACTCATACGAGTATGCATATATGATCTGGAACGCTTTATGCAACAAGTATACTCTTGATGATGCGGCAAAAGAAATATGTGGTAGCAAATTTCTTGAATTTTGAAATGACCGACGACGAAAGCGTCTCTTCCCAAATTGATAAGTTTCAAATCTTGGTGGGAAGGTTATCTAAGGAAAATGTTATTCTTCCTGATGTTTTCGTCACAAGTTCCCTCCTTGAAAAACTCCCTCCCTCTTGGACTGATTTCAAGAATAATATGAAACACAAGAGAAAGGAATGGTCCTTTGAACAGGTTGTGCTCCGAATCAAGATCGAGGAGAGGAACAGGAACAAGGACAATGGTGGAAAGCCTCTTGGGTACACAAGACTCAAAGCCAACCTTGTCGAATCAAACAAACAAGGTCATTTCAAAAAAGGTCTTCAAGTCAAGAAAGGCAAGAGTTTCAAGAGGTCAAAAGTGAAGTGCTTCACATGTGGTAAGCATGGTCATCTCAAGAGAGACTGTCGGAACAAGAAGTCTCTGAAATCTGAGAAAGCGAAGGCTAATTTACTGGAGGAGGACATTTTCACCGCCATGATTACAGAAGTAAGTTTGGTTGAAAAACCAAAAGATTGGATACTTGATACGGGTGCAACTCGACATATTTATGGAGATCGCAATGCGTTCGGTACTTACTCTGTTGTTAATTCGGGTGATCAAGTTTTTATGGAAAATTCCCAATCTTCTAATGTTATCGATAAAGGAACCGTCACATTGAAGCTCACTTCGGGTAAGACACTTGTCTTAAGGGAAGTGCTTCATGTTCCGGCGAAATTTGGTTTCGGGTCCACTTCTGAATAAGGCTGGGTTTAAACTCACCTTTGAATCTGACAAACTTGTACTGTTGAAGAATGATATTTTTGTTGGAAAGGGTTATGTAAGTGATGGTCTTTTTGTAATCAGTGTTCTGAATGTAATAAAAGATAAGCCGAGTGCTTCTTCCGTTTATATTGTTGACTCTTTTAATTTGTGGCATAATAGATTAGGACATATTAGTGCTCCCTATTTATCTAGATTATGCAAGTTAGGTCTTATTGATAGCCTTGGAAAGCAACCGATGTCTAAATGTACTACTTGTGTAGAGGCCAAACTGACAAAGAGGCCACATAAGCCAGTAATGAGGCAAAGTGGTCGCCTTGACTTGATTCATAGTGATTTGTGCAATTTTAAATCGTATGCATCAAGAGGTGAAAAAAATTATGTTGTTACCTTTATTGATGATTACTCAAGATTTACTATGTTGTATTTACTGAAATCAAAAGATGAAGCAAGTGATGCCTTTATATCCTATAAAAGAGAAGTTGAAAATCAACTAGGGAGTAAAGTTAAAAGACTTTGAACCGATAGAGGTTCAGAGTATTTTAATCTTTACAAATTTTGTGACGAGAATGGTATTATACATGAAACTACAGCTCCATACCAACCACAATCCAATGGAATAGCCGAAAGGAAGAATCGTACATTGAAAGAAATGATGAATTCATTCCTTATCCGTCAGGTTAACCCTTGATATGTGGGGGAAGCTATTCTAACGGCTTGCTATATTTTAAATAGAATTCCTCACAAGAAAACTGGTTTAGTACCTTTTGAGTTATGGTTTGATAGAAAACCTAACTTAAAGCATTTAAGGGTATGGGGCTGTTTGGCAAAAGTATTAATACCTGAGTCAAAGAAGAAAAAAAATTGGTCCTAAAACCTTTGACTGCATTTTTATAGGATATGCTTCGCATAGTAATGCTTATCGTTTTATGATTCTCAAAATCATATATGGTGTTTGTGAAGAAAACAACATAATAGAATCAAGGGATGCAGAATTCTTTGAAGATGTATTTCCTTATCAATCCAATGAAGTGGGTGTTCCTAATGCTAGTAGTGATTTCAAAGATGTTGTATCAAAGAGTACAGCAAATGATACTGTTTATCAAGATGATCCTATATCTAATGATAATGACGAAAGTCATTTGAGGAAAAGTAAAAGGCAAAAGAAAGCTAAGCACTTTGGTAATGATTGGGTTGTTTATTCTATAAACGAGGATCCCAAATTATATAATTGGGTTGCCCATATTGTGGATAAGGATCCTCTTACGTATAATGAGGCAGTTACGTCCCGAGATGCCGTCTTCTGGAAAGAGGCAATAAAAAGTGAAATTGATTCATTATTATTCAATCATACTTGGGAATTGGTAAATTTGCCACAAGGTTCCAAAGTATTAGACACCAAGTGGATATTTCGAAAGAAATTGAAACCAGATGGATCACTTGATAAATTTAAAGCCAGACTAGTCGTCAAAGGCTTTAGGCAAAAGAAGAACTATGATTATTTTGATACTTTTGCTCCAGTAGCAAGAATCACCACTATAAGAGTAATGGTGGCTGTTGCATCAATTTACAATTTGGTGATACACCAAATGGATGTAAAAACAGCATTTCTCAATGGCGATTTAGAGGAAGAGATATACATCAGACAACCAGAAGGTTATACAGTGCCTGGACAATTACATAAGGTATGCAAACTTGTTAAGTCCTTGTATGGACTAAAACAAGCGCCAAAGCAGTGGCATGAAAAACTTGATATGGTACTCATATCAAATGGATTTCTTGTAAATGATGCCGAAAGGTGTCTATATAGTAAGTTTCATCACGGAAAAGGTGTGTTCATCTTACTTTATGTAGATGATATGCTAATTATGGGCACCAACCTAGATATAGTGAGACATACTAAAAATCTCTTAATGTCCAATTTTGAAACCAAGGACATGGGAGAGGCTGATGTGATTCTAGGAATCAAAATCGTCAGGAAGGAGAAAGAGATTATCTTATCACAAGCCTACTATATAGAAAACATGCTTAAAAGGTATGGATATTTTGACTTATCGTCAGTTAAAACACCTTTTGAGATGGGATGTCATTTACAACGACATCAAGGTGACCCTGTGAATCAGAAAAGATATTCACAGATAATTGGTTCTGTTTCTTATCTAATGAATTGCACTAGACCTGATATAGCTTTGGCTGTGGGAAAACTGAGTCAATATACTCATAACCCGAGCAACGAACATTGGGATGCTATTGAAAGACTATTGAGGTATCTAAAGGTACCGTTGATTATGGTCTTCATTATAGCGGAAACCCAACTGTACTAGAAGGTTTCTGTGATGCTAACTGGATATCAGATACAAATGAATCATTAGCAACTAGTGGATATATCTTTACACTAGGAGGTGGAGCGATTTCGTGGAAATCGGTTAAACAGTCCTGTGGGACAGGATCCACGATGGAAGCAGAATTTATTGCCATGGAAAAGGTAGGAACTGAAGTCAAATGGCTTAGAAATTTAGTGGCAGATATTCCACTATGGCCAAAACCTGTTCCTTCGATATCACTTCATTATGATAGCATGGCGGCTATAGCTAAAGCTAAAAGCAGAGTCTATAATGGAAAAAGGAGGCATATTCGCCTAAGACATAATCTTGTGAGGCAGTATATAAATGAGGGAACAATAGCTATCGATTTTATAAAATCGACCTGTAATTTAGCAGACATGTTCACAAAACCAATGCCTACAAAGATTTATATAGAATCATCTAAGGGAATGGGCTTAAAGCCTGTGACATAGGTCATGTGATGGAAACCCAACCTATGAAGAGGTTTAACTCCTAGATTAGGTTCAAAGGGTACAAACGAAATCACCGGATGATCTGATGAGTACTACCAATAGTTGCTCATTCTGTTAGATGGAAAGGTAGTACCACCACAATGGAAGAGGTTGAGTTACTAACTCTTAATCAAACCAAATCTCACGAAATGTGGGGGTGTGTTATCTGTGGTGCACACTGTGGGTTGACCTAAATGGATGTAGGAGGTGAGGCCGCCTACCAATGAGAGTTTTAAAGGCGAACTCTCTAAACGTCCATAATACCAAGATATGGGACAAGGTCGGATTCTGTTTGAAAGACAGAGTAAAATGTCCGTTTAATTTATAAGGGTACGTCACGTAAAGTCGACTAATAGGATATGGGTGGTGAGCTTGCCGGCTACACCAATGAGGAAAGGTTCAAGAAGTTTGACTTCACCCGTACTCTGTAGCGAAGTTCATCAGACCTAGTGTAGGTTCAAGTCCGAAAGACACCTGCAACGATGTGTCCTATTATGTCTAATATACTCAACACTTTTGTCACTCTATCGACATTTTGAATCTTGTGGGGGATTGTTGTAAAAAATATTATATGTAATGAAATTATATTCAATTTCATTCCATCTCATCATACTAAAGATTCAAAAGGTCTTTGTCACATGTGGTCTTTGTCTTTTGTCTTTTGTCTAAAAGGTATTTTCACCAATCTTATTCAAATTTGAGTTTTCATTTCCCTCCAGATTTTGAGTTGCATTTGTAAAAGAACCAATGTTGTTTAGTCCCACATTGGTTAGCTTCAAGGATGTGAGCTTGCTTATAAGTATTCATGGGTCCTTAAGGGACATGGGTTCCTTAGAGAGAAGTGTGTCCTCTCACTTGTGTGGGGGGTTGATCCGGGGTGCTTTTACATCGCGCGCGCCGAACCGAGCCGAGCCGAGTCCGGGTCCGGGTGTGGGTGTATATAAATATCTTAATTTTGTTTTTATACATGCACCCACAAGTACCTATACGAGTGTGTAGTGGTACCTGTACACACATAAGGAGACACTTAAAGTACCTGTATGGTATACAGGGATGCCTGTATACGTACAGTACCTTTACAACCTGCCTCTACGTATTCTATATATACGAGGGTATTGGCAAGGGTAACTTCACTTCGTTTTCTTCCTATTTTGTTGCTTCTCAAGGCGTGGTTCTTCTCTGTTTTCATCAGAGAGTGTTTATGTCCGTCCTTACTGTCTCAGTGTGTTGAGTATAGCTTTCGGACCCCTTCTGTAATCACTTTGGGAGTGCCGTCTTTAGTGATTAGTGGATCGTTTCATCTTGGAGGTATAATCGCATTGTTCCCGGTCTGCACTAATAAGGGGCGATTAAAGACCTTAAGGAGAGTGTCTTCTAGATACGACTCGATCCAACCTACTGTCTCCTTTGGCGATATCCTGCAACTACCAAGTACATATATTTATTTGATTATTTATACTCTTGTTTCGTACTACAGTTTATGCTTTTATTACTGTTTGTATTCTTATATTGTTCTGCCCATAGTCTGGTAATAACAGATTCTCCTTTAGTGTTTTCCTTATAATGTGATGCTCGCCGTTATCGGGGGCACCATGCCGTTCAAAGACGTAATATCAGCTGTCGGGGGCAGATTGAGAAGTTGCCTTCAAACCCAGAATTGTTCACCCTCTCAACCGTCGACAGCTTTTACAAATTGCTTCACGTTTTCCAATTCACCGAAGCTCTGTCGAGCAACCTTCTAATGAGGTTGTCTACCAGACTCTCTACCAATTGTTCCCCAAAGCTATTTCCATTCCATCAATTATTCTTCTTCTTTGATTTTATTCAGAAAACAGGGCAAAGCAAAGACATGTAGCTTTAAGAGCGCTCTGGACCAAAGGAAGTGGATACCTACATAAAGTGAGATCTTGGAACAAATGTAGTGGTTGGGTGATGGAAACAATGGAAGGTCCCATTCATCGTGGGTGGAGAAAAATTCCATCCTTTTTTTTTATTAATTAGGGGTAAGGATGAAATTTTCACATATAGTATATTTTGTGGCTCCCCAGTCACATATGCACAATTCCAGTCCACTATCATGGAATTTGTGTATGATACACCCGAAATGGGTACTAACCTCAGCCCTACTTGTCCTTAATGGTTTCAGACAGTTCGATTTATGTGCTTTTTGTCGATTAAATGGGCCACGATGTGGCAGCAGCAATTACTTGTATTCTCGATATTTAATCTGAACCGTTGATCAACTCTTTGTACGCTTTTAACTTGTCATGTGTCCTTCACAAAACGGACAACCTTCTCATTCGCTAATCATTTTTTATTATTTTATGTTACCAAAAAACCCATTTTTAATATTTAAATATTATACAAAAACAACGGGGGCCAACATGCTCTTTCTCCATCCATTGGACCACTACTCCTCTTACCGAAAAAAACAAAAAGGACCACTAGTCCTTCATCGTCTTCCTAGGGCCTAATCCAAAGACTCAGAAACCACGTCCATCAACCGTTTGATCCGAAGGTTTGATTACCGTGCGCTCTGCAACTATCGGTCTTCACGAGTCACGACTCAAGTGGCGATAAGTTCAGATCTCTAGGTTCGAATCCGAGACCGCTAGAGCACAAGTTCAAACCTGAGACCTGTCGGTCGAAGTGATATTGGGATGTTGCAACCACTTGACCAAAAAGGGCTACTGACTTATAAATTACCCTTTGAAAGTGATTGTACACTTTCGTCGGGAAATCCAAAGATATGTAAATCATTAACTTAGAAAGAAAGAAGAATCAATATATTCAAAAAGGATTAATAGCAATTTGGGGTGTGTAGAAGAATTATAATTCATAGTTCAACTTGTATTTTGTTTTTTTTTTTTATTTTTTTTATTGACGTTGGACGCGTATGAATGAGTAGGTTTTTTTTTTTAACAAAACAAATTTATTATTTTTTATATTATCATGATCCAAATTAGCCGACAGTCATTATTATCTTACTCATTTGCAAACAATCATTATTATTTTTATGTTATATTCCAGTCAATTGGATCGAGAATTGAGGAATTTGTAATAAAAAAATACAGGAAAGCAAATAAGAAAAACTGTTATTAAAAAAAGAGTTATCAAATTATCCAAATGTATAAATGCATTCCGCAAAGTTTATTAATTTTAAATGCATCTCTATTTTTCAAATTTTGTAATAATCTAATCTAATCTAACTCGTTAGTCTAGAATGTTAATTAGACGTTAGTTTCAGTGAATCTAATGATCAAAATGTCCATATGATAAAAATCTATCAAAATTAACGAGTGCAGTGATCAAATTACCCTCATCTTTTTCAAATCGTTTAGGGTTTAAAACTGAAAATTGAAACAGCAGTGAAATCAGTCGATTTCAGGTGAACGTTATCCCTCATGTGAAATTCGATCAAAGTGAAAGTTCAGCATGAAGTGCCTAACTTACGGGACTTTTGATTTCAACCAACAATCACTCAAACAGCAATGAAAACAAAACTTGGCGGAACCAGTAGAACTAGGTTTGGTTATTGGTTTCAATCCCACAACAGAAGATGATTTGGGGGACAAGCACCAAGGGTTTGGGTAGCCCTAAGGGGGAGGAATTAACTCCAAAAATCTCAATGCGATTGGGCTTGTAACCAAGGAGTTCGAACACAAAGTCTGGGGCTGCAAGTACCTCCCAGAAACAAGGAATGGGAATAAAGATTTAAGATTCAACCAGAGGAAGAAATAGAAAGAAGAATGGAGGAGGAATACGAAGAAAATAGAATAAACAGAAAGTTAAAGGGAGGAAACAGACCTGGGAGGGAACATTAATCACAATAAAAGAGAGACAAGTAGGATTTCTTAGCCAGTGGGGCAGCACACTAAACTCAGAAATTTTCCAATTCATTCAACTCAAATCTTTCTCTGGAACTGGATCCTCCAGCCCGATCTGGGCCTGGTGAGGATTTGGCATTGCAGAGATTCAAGGAAGATATGAAGAATCTGCCTGAAGATAGAGGATTTGATGAATTTGTTGATGTTCCTGTTGAGGGTTTTGGGGCAGCGTTACTTGCTGGGTATGGATGGAATGAAGGGAGGGGCATTGGAAAAAATGCCAAGGAGGACGTGAAGGTTGTCGAGTATACGAGGAGAACAGGGGCGACTGGGTTAGGGTTTGTTGCCGATATGCCGGATGCAAAGAGCCACCAACGTGATTCCAATGCACAGAATGTTCGGCGGAAAGGGCTTAATGAGCAGATTGAGCACTGTCAGGTGGCAACGGTGATCTTGCAGCTGTGTCTAGATCTTGGAGCAGGGACAGTTGCAGCGTAAATGGAGAAAAAAATTTCAATTTCAAACCCTGAATAATTTGGAGAAGATGAGGGCAATTTGATCACTTTACTCATTAATTTTTTGATAGGTTTTTAATACAATGGCATTTTGGTAATCAGATTCCCCGAAACTAACTTCTAACGTCCCATACTAACAAACTGGTTTAGGATCGTTACAAAATTTGGAAAGTAAATGTGCATTTGTATATTTGGGCAATTTGAGGGAGGTATTTGAAAAAGACACTTAAAAAAAAGCAAGACCGATTTTCCCTCCACCTATGATGAATGGGATTCCATTCACTGGGAGGTGGGAGAGGGCATGAATGAGTATATAGAGGGTACTTTGAAACATACAAAACCCTAGGAGAGATTTGTGAACCGTCCTATAATCTAGCTGGAGTTTTTGTTTTTTGGATAAGAATCTTAATTTTAACTGTAATGACAAAAGAACAATAGAGGTGAACCCTTGACAACATGGGAGTTGCCCTCTACTAGCAAGGCACTGACCAACCCACTTAGGAGTCGTCTTAAAACCACATAAATATTCAAATGTTATATGGGTTGGATGTTTCAGAAATGGCCAAATGAATAGACTCTCTTATCTTTTCAGTAATCTATTTTCTTTCCTCATAAAAAAAATGGTCAAATGATGAATTTATAATTTAAATTTCTGCACATACCCTCCCATATATGTCCATACACCCTATTAGAGTATTAGTATTTCGTGCATTCTCTTCGTGATCCATAAATTATAAATGTTTTATTTTGTTACCAAACAAACTCTCTATTTTGTGTTGAAAGTTGTTTGCGAGTAAAGTATCTTTATGACCTACGTGTTCACAAATTTAACCTACCATATAGCGATTAGTGTGTGTAAAGAGACTAGTTGATCGAGTTTCATCTAGACAAACTAGGAGACCCTTACTCTTTTTCTTTTTTTTTGTCTTTGTATAGTTGTCATCCAAACAAATTTAGCAAGCAAAAAGATGTGAGTACGGTATTGTAGATGTAAAGTATAATTCCAACAAGAAATGGATTTCCTCTGGCCGTGGCAAAAGTTGGAGGGTCCAACCCTACTAAACGATAGCAAAAATAGGGCTGGGCTGGTCATTTCCCAGTCGCCTGTGAAATGAGCAGTCCACCCCTACTTTTGTTTTAGTGTCCGAGCATGGGACCCTCCAGCTCCCGCCACAGCTGAAGGAGAACCAAATCCATGTAAACCAAACCGTTGGAAGGAAGAAAGAGACATTGATGCGCAAAATTTATGACCTCATATTGTGTTTTCTTTGTTTTTTCAATGATCATGATTACTTACCTTTATTTTTTTGTCTTGTTTTTTTGTTTTCTTTGTTTTTTCAATGATCATGATTATTTACTTTTTATTGTTTTTGTTTTCAATGATCAACAATTACTTAATTTTATTATTTTTTTCAACGATCAATAATTACTTAAACTTTTTGTAATTAAAAAAATTGATTTGAACTCAAACCTAACACATTAGTAAAGAATTTAGGTAGGACCTACTTAAAGGCCCCACCTAAATCGGGCCTACATCCACTCACCCAATGTAGATTACCATAGTTTTGAATCATGCAGTATTTTTTATTTTTATTTTTTTGGCGCGTAAAAGCCCCAAAGGGGCAATTCATTGAGCCATAGAAGGCAAAGAGTCGGTTACAATGCTTAGGAAGTCATCCGAAAAGGAATGTCTCCACATACCCAAGCGAGGGTAGAGCAAAGTCCACTTAGATAAATTATGAGCAGACACATTAGCATTTCTATTTACAAAACAAAAGGAAACAGCCTCAAAAGAGCAAAGGAGGCTCCTAATATCCAACAAGATCGTAGAGATCACAATCGGAGGCGCCACGGACTCCTCGAGAAGACAATGGATCACGACCTGGCTTGGTGCGTGGAATATCAGGGGGGATGAATGCCCCTGATATTCGTAGGACAGTCTTGGACTGGGCTGCGAGTAATCAGTTGGCTTTATTTGGTATTTTGGAGACTTGTGTGCTATCGGACTCTATGGTTGCTATTCAGATGATAGTTGGAACATTTTAGATTTCTTGGGCTGTTCGGTGGCTCATCGGGGATATTGGGCAGTTGCGTGGCACCTTTGTTAGCTGTATTTTTGCGCACCATGTTCGTGAAACCAATAGTTGTGCAGATTTTTTGACTGATTTTTTGCACTCCACACAGGAAGTCTCGCTTTGTGTTGATTCTCTTACCTCGACACTGTCTCTTTTATTGCAAAATGATGCTAAGGGGAAGAAATACCCAAAAATATAATTTTTATTATGATAATTATTAATATATAAACTCCCTTTTAACCAACAAAAAAAAAAAAAACATACAAAGGAGTAGGTTATCCACGTTTTCACCAAGAAAAAAAAAAAAAAGAGTAGGTTATCCACGTGGGTCAGTGGGTGACAGGTGTTTTCATGGGCCCACCCTATTTTATTTTTTTTCCGTATGAGAAAGATATTAACCGAGATAGAGACATCATTTCTCTGCAGTCCATGTGGAAAAATGCATAGACAGCGACACAGACTCACAGAGTGATCCACTTCAGGTTAGAACACCGTTTTCCGCCAATTTATATTGGAATCGGCCGAATTAATTCAGTTGATTTCGGTGAATTTCAATTAGATTCTGAAGATTTTTCGTCTAGTCGATTTAAATTGGAATCGTCAATTTAAATCGACTGGTCTTTGGACAATTTCACAGTTTTATTAGATATATATAAAACTGCTATGACTAAGTATGGTTATGTAACTATAATTAAGCAATGGCGTTCTTATGATTCCGTTGCTCACACTCTAGCTAGAGTTTGGTTTCTCTGCACGTGTGCAAGTGCACGTAAATGTGAGAGGCAATCACCTGTTCTATTTTTACCGTTAACAAGCGAATGAGGGGTATTCATAAAAACAAAATAAACATGCGACTAGCTCTAAGATGTACAATCACCTGCACATATGCAGATGATCCATGAAAAGGAGCAGAACTGTTCACCTAAGACTGTATGTGGATGATAATGTTCTTTGTTTTCTTAATCTAATTTAAGTTTCCTCTCATTAAAATAAAATCGGATTCAACATTGCTTTGATTCGAACTCCGACTCTGTTGGAGTGGCACATGAATATCAATCACCAATGGCAAATTGCCAATGAGTGCAAGATCCTATGTATCGGTCATATTGGATTAGATCGCACCATCTTGCCCCTCAAAAAATGATATCTTGGTTTTTTAGACCATTTTAACCTACCTTGTACTAATATTGCTGCTACGGTATCAGTACCAAGTACTCACAATATCAATATGTATCGATTGTATTCGTCGTGTACAGCAAATGGTGTGCCCGGTGCTTGTTTGATAATGACATGAAAAATTGAAACATTAAAACTGAGAAGCATACTTTTTTTTTTTTTGGCAACAAACTGAGAAGCATACTTAAACCTAGAAAATATGAAGCATACAACTGTTATGAGCTGAGACCCAGTTTCCTAGCTCTGATCCCTGGCTTAACGATGTTTTTCTCAGGGAGGATACCCATGTATCTTTTTCCCTTTCTTCCAAATAAATTTCCACTCAGCCAAAAAAAAAAAACAAAACAAAACCATGGTGGAGATAGAATCTCTTCATTCATTTCAGATAAATCCTCTTAATTATTAGAGGGGAAAAGGGTATTTTTGGATCATGAACTAAGGGTTGAGAGTTACTGATGAACCCAAGTCAGTTTTAGTGTCCCATCACTGTCTTCACCCTTGGTGAAGGAAAACTTAATCTTATGATATGTGCTACTTATGATTTATTTTTAGAGTGGTTTGGAGGAGATGTGTTATTTTAAACCATCGTTAATAAAAACGAGAACCACAAAAAAACGAAAACAAACGGTATGGATTTTTTTCATGGATTGAGTTTCCTTCCACTCACGGTGAATGAGAATAGGATCTCATTCATCGTGGGGCGGGAGAGGATATTAAGAGGGTATTTTGGAACAAACAAAGACTCTAGGATGGTCGGTGAACCGTCCTCTATGGGTGGAAGGAAACTGAGGTCTTTTTTATTGACACACTTTATTGTGTCATATAATTTGCAATTTTACTTTTTATCTCTATAAAAAAAAAAACAAATTTACTTTGTCTTTTTAACATGATATATATATTTTTTTTCAATGAAGATAAATCTTGTCATTTCACACTTGCATACGAAAACTGAGCACAACAGTGACAACTTCTGATAGTGACATAATGATATGTCACTTTCAACTAAGTTTTGAAAACTCATTTTTATCTTTGAATTTAAAAACTTTTAAGACTAAATTTTGAAAACTCATTTTTAATCCTTGTCATTTCACAATTCATACGTGTTGGTCTATCAAAGAATTCTCAAATGCAAGGACCATCCTATTATAAGACCAACCGTAATTGCAATAACAACGGAATCGGCCATCATGGATTCCAGTTCTAATTTTGATTTAGCTGAAACAAGCCTAAACCCTAGCAATCAAGAACAGATTGGCTAATTCGACTCAACAGGGATTGGAATCAGCCATTTCTATACGATTCGACCGGAATCGACGATGTGATTCTCATTCCTCAATCATGATGGGTATGCAGATGCTCATGAACCAAGATTTTTATTTTATTTTGTGGGACCAAGAACGCATTGTGCTTACGATTAAGAATTACATATAAGTAGGGTATTAGGATTACCGGATTAGTAACCTTTAGACATTGACTGGTTGCTAAACCCCACGTTCTAACAAACCATGTATGAAGGGTTAGATCGATCGGAACCTGAAATATATAAAATGGGGCCGGACTCCGGAGTGAACGACCACAACAACTCCGGAACGAGAAGACTTAGAGTGAGGTGGAAAAGATAGATAGAGAGAAAGAGAGAGAGAGAGAGAGAGAGAGAGAATGGGCAGTGCCGGTGAAATGAAGGGCCCGGTGGCAGTGACTGGAGCTGCTGGTTATGTTGGATCATGGCTCATCATGAGGCTTCTCCAAGAGGGTTACACAGTCCGGGCCACCGTACGGGATCCCAGTTCAGTATCTATCTCCATCTTCAAAGTTTTTTTTTTCCTTTTTTCTTCGCTTTCTCGCAAAGCGACTGTTTGTAGCTTAAGCTCTATTGCAACTCTCTAACTGAAGTGGAAGAATCCTCCTTTACACAACTTTTCAGTTTTTTGCTTCTTTCTTCTTTTTCGGGTGAAGGAGTTGCAGAGAGTAGAGCATCCTAAATTCTTAAATCATTATATTACCTAACTACTTCAAAACTGAACTTTTGACAGCCAATCTGAAGAAGACAAAGCACTTGTTGGACCTACCAGAGGCAAGCGAGCGACTTACACTCTGGAAGGCTGACCTGGATGATGAAGGCAGCTTCGACGAGGCATTCCATGGATGCACCGGAGTTTTCCATGTGGCCACCCCGATGGACTTCGAATCAACAGACCCTGAGGTACCAATACCATACGACTTGCACGAAATCCCCTTTCAATTTTCATCGATCAAAAACACTTTTTCTCATCCCATCCTATTTTAACTTTGCTTTTAAAAGGAAAAATCATTAATCTTTTAGAAGCTTGAAATTAGGCGCAATTCAACTCGATAGTTTCAGATCTTATGCAGAAATCTCAAATGAGTATCATCTCGATTATCGAATCTCCTCCGGACTCCCCGTTTACCTGTTACCAGTTAACTTTCTTTGGAGGTATTGAAAGAAAGAATAACAGGATTAGTGTTACGATCATAGGTAGATGGGTTATTGTGATGGGTTAGTCTATTAGGGGTAGATGGGTAATATTGTGTTGGGTTAGTCTACTAAGGGTAGTTGGGTAATTAGAGGGTAAATGGTTGTTATAAATTGAGGAACGAGGGTTATGTAAAGGTGTCGAAGAATTAATCAAACTCTCTTTCCCTGTTTATCTTCTTCTTCTTTCCCTGTTTCTAGGAGGTTGCCCCCTCGAAGTGGCATTATCCCTTCCATTACAGCCAATTCCATTGCAGGCCGATACGTGTCAATTTGTCAATTAGTCCGTCAACAGATTATAAATACTGGATTTCCCAGATAAGTCCAGAGAAAATGACACTAAACTTTGTCGAGCATTACTTGACTCTGTTCTTCAATGCAGAATGAAGTGATCAAGCCAACAATCAATGGAGTCCTGAATGTAATGAGATCTTGCAAGAAAGCCCCAACGGTGAAGCGTGTCATTTTCACATCTTCCGCCGGAACTGTCGACATCCAAGAGCACCAGCAGCCGCAATATGATGAAACCTGGTGGAGCAATGTCGAATTCTGTAGGCGAACCAAGATGACCGCATGGGTTAGTCTCTTGTCTTATCCTCTGTGCATATGTTCTCAGTTACAGCATCTTTTAAGCATTTGGCATGAACTTGACCAAATGGTAGGGGATTCTCTGTTGTGTAACATTGGCCGCCCTGGGAAACAGTTGTGGTGGTTTCGTTTTGCTTAAGGCTGTGTTTGGTAGAATATGAGTCTTGAATGCATAATGTGCTGGGACTGCATCAGTGACAGACTTCATTTTGGTTTTTTTTTTTTTTTTTTTTTTTTCAGATGTATTTCGTGTCAAAAACATTGGCAGAGCAAGCTGCATGGGACTTTGCAAAGGAGAACAACATAGACTTCATCAGTATCATCCCAACACTCGTTGTTGGTCCTTTTATCATGTCAAGCATGCCTCCAAGCATGCTCACTGCCTTGGCTCTGATTCTGGGTATCCCTTATTTATGAACAGTTAAACACTAGAATTCTGTAATTCCAATTTAGCTTTTACTACAGCTTAGGAATGTGTGTGTCTTCTTAATGGAATTCAATTCATCCCCTTTATTGGATCTGTTACAGGAAACGAACCCCACTATTCAATTTTGAAGCAGCACCAACTAATTCACTTGGATGACTTATGCAATGCTCATATCTTCGTGTTGGAGAACCCCAAAGCTGAGGGAAGATACATCTGCTCTTCCAGAGATACCACCATTTTTGAGCTTGCAAAAATGTTGAAAGAAAGATACCCTGAATACAACATTCCCACCACGTACTGCACTGCTCTGTCTCTCTGATAACGGCTTTCTTCCATGGTTCTTCAATATTATCTTGACTTGGGCTCAGCTAATTTAACTACTGACATGAACCATCTATTTTGCAGTTTTAAGGGTATTGATGAGTCGATCAAGCCTGTACATTTTTCTTCAAAGAAACTCACAGATCTGGGTTTCGAATTCAAGTACACCATGGAGGATATGTTTGATGGAGCTATCCGGTCGTGCAGGGAGAAGAACTTGATTCCACTTAAAACAATAGAGAAAGTAGGTGGAGTTGAAGACAACAATAATATCTCAGCAGTCGGAGGAGAGAACCAACCCATCAAGGCATAGGCTCGTTTCCCTGCTAGAAACGTTGCTTGTGTGCTGCTTTTGCAATCTGTTTTGATGTGATTTCTATTTTGGAAGCTTAAGGAAGTGTTTGGTTCGGTTGTTTTGAAGAATTAGATTCTAATTCTGGATCAGGTTCTCTAAAATCAGATTCTGTGGATTCGTAATTTTGAAATTTAATTATTTGGTTACCCTGATTCTATAACATGATTCTTCACAAATAACTGTTTGGTTACCCTGATTCTTTGTCTTGATTCTTTCTGAAAGACTGTTTAGTTACCCTGAGTCTGTCAGGTGGATTCTTTTGAATCTATATGAATAACCGTTTGATTATCCTGAGTCTATGACTTGGATTTATCCTGAATCTATCTAAATAACTGTTTGGTTACCCTGTGTCTTGTAGTTAGATTCATCCTAAATCTACCATGTGTATAGTTGATAATGTGAAAAGGATATTGGTCACATCATTAATTCTCAAGTAATAAAAAAAATAGACAAATCTCCATCTCCTGGTGGTGTCAGTTACTGATGGCCAGATGTTAAAATTCAAATCTCTCTGTTGCTCACTTTCTAGCTAATAGAGCTTCAAAGTTGAAACATAAAAAAAAATATGATCCTGTAAATCACTACAAACGCCCCAAATACCCTATTTAACTAATTGGTTTCAATGTCTCAGTCAATAGCATTCACATGACAATTAAATTCAATTACATAATAAAATTCATTGCATGAAATTTTGTTTAACAATTCCAAGGCATTCAAGGGTATTGATGCCCTTATCATCTTCTTTTCCCACTTCCCACACTTCTTTGCTTGTTCAGGAAATACAGTAAACCTAGAGATTGTAGAAGCAGGGAAGAACACATATTATGGACTAGTGTTCTATATCGGGGGTGCCGTATGATCTCTTCTATCATTTCTATTTTGCTCTATACATAACTCTAATTAAATTAGAGGTGGAGCATAACAGTACGTTAATAGCCTCTGCTACTACAGTTCTATTTCCGGGATAACTTAATTAGAGTTCTATATCGGGGGTGTCTTATGATCTCTTAATTAGAGAGTCGAGAGTCAAGACTTGTTCCTGGCCGATCCCGTATCAGTGGATCTGAATCTACAGGGAAGAACACATATTCTGGACTGGATAACAGATCATATATTCAGTGCCCTCTCATCCACCACAAACTCCATATTCTACTTCTAAAATATCTATCATGGCATCTGTTACCTGTCACCTATGAATTGTAAGTACTAAATTTCTAAAAGATACAGTTTGAAAATGCTCCTTGGAATTGTTTTTTTGCCTCCCTGTGTTCCTAGTATCAACACTTGCCACTGCTGGAAATGCTTGGAAACGTTCAAAATCCTCCCACAATATTTGCTAACAGATATATGTTATCAAATGAATATACCGTGTGACTCCACTGTTCTTCAATATGGGATTAACAAGAGCAGTCATTGCACACAGTTTAGAGAAGCTAATAACATCATCAAGAGGGTTATGGGCGGAGAGATTTATCTAATAATGTCATGATAAGTTTCAGATGCTTCAGTGTATTATTAGGTACTGAAATATCCTTTGGAGGGGTTACAAAAAAAATCACACAGGTATAAACTGGTAATTGTTGTTGAAAGAAGTCGAAAAAATAGATCCTTCATTTTTAAGGCATGGACGGTTTCACAACACCTATAAACCTCTTGCCTTATTTTCCCTCTGAACTCAGTTTCGATCAAATAGTACAAGAGATTAGTATCCAGTTCTTATATTACACTTTTCAACAATAACCAATCAAATAAACTACAAAGTAATAGGAGATGCATTGCTATCTTCACAATTCAACAAATGTTAGCTATTTGATGTTAGTGCTGTAAAAATTAAAGACTCAGAACAGAGATGTAGGCCATAATTACATGAGATTCTCTAGCAAGGGAGGAATGGAGAATAGTCACTGTTTTGTTCCTCCCAAAGTAACAAAAATAAAACCGGGGTCATCAATTGCATTGCATGACATGGTCGGGACAGTCAACTCTTGGGTCCCATCTCAGAGTGTGGCCACAGAACCCAAGTGTATGTGCATTGAAGACTATCCTGCAGAATACGGATGGAGAACAACCAATTAGGAGATTGTTAGGACATGGATGGACTTCATATTTATGCTTAATACAAAGAAATTAAAAATACAAGGTTCATCATACATCACCTCACACCACCTCTTATGCTGCAATAGTGAACTTCAAATATTGAATAAAGATGGGCAGGGCAAGTGTACTTCAGATATTGAATAAGCTCCTGAAAATGACAAGAAATGCCAGGGGCTCTCTCTTTTCTTTTGGTTTGATTCAATATTTTGAACTCTGAATGGTGCTCAGTGGTCTGGGTGGTTCCACACGAATCTGGGTTTTGGTCCTTTTATTTTCTGATCCTGTGTGTGGGGAATGTTAGGATAGAATTTGCTACTCTTATCCAAATTATTGTATTGACCGATCAGAAAACAATCCCAAGACAGCTTTAATACACAAGAAATCTTCAATAAGAGCGTGACAAAAACAAAAAAAAACGTCTCATCAGCAAAAAGCAAATGGGACCCACACTTCTACAGCGCAGCTGCCCATAGCGGCATGTGCTGCCCATAGCGGCATGTGCTGCGCATGCAAAGATCGCCTTATCCCTGCCCAAACGCCTTGCCCGAGTGGGGGTATGGCAGTCATTGCGCACGCAGCCCAGTCTACGCCACACAGGCTGCTACGGGCAACTGCGCCATAGACGATCTGCATTGGTAGGTGTGTGTGACGAGACACTTTAATACCTCTAATAAATCCTAAATCTCTATAAGTAACCAACAGATGAGAAAGAACCTTCATCGTCGTAATAAAAAGACAAAGGCTAAGAGGACACCTTCGCTGAATACCCCGCAAAGGTACAATATTCTCCAAGGAACTACCGTGCAACATAATAGAATAAGACACAGAGGAACAAATGACTAATAAGATTGCACCAAGAATCACTAGACCCCAAGAACTCAAAAGTCACTCCCCCACTCAAGATAATAAGCTTTGGACATATCCAATTTAATAGCCACATAACTCGTTCTAGAATGGAAGGTCTGACTTATGTGGTCAACAGGGTTGAGAACCGATTATCTGCATAGAAAGCTAATCTTGTCTCTTATGCTAGATGCACGGTTCTCATTCAATTGGTTTTAGTTTCCATTCCGGCTTTATTAATGCAATGTTTTACTTTCCCCAGAAAATTTGTAATACTCTAAATTCTAATGGTTTACGTTTTTGGAATGGTGATCAGGGAGTTAAATCTTATTGCATGTCATAATATCCGCTCTCCTAAAATGCTTGGTGGTTTAGGCTTGAGGGATTCTTATACCCAGAATAAGGTTCTCTTGTTCAAATTAGGAAGGCTTCTTCTTAATGAAGACCATGCTTTGTAGGTCAGAATTTTTTTTTTTGGTAAGGGGGTCAGAATTCTTAAAGTTTTTTTTTTTTTCCTTTATTTTTTTATTATGAAAATGTAATCACACAAACCACACACCAATCTCAAAAGGTTAATCGACTTTTAGGAAGAATTCTTAAAGTTAAATAGTTTTTCAATAAATCTATTTTTGTGGATAAAGCTATGACGAAAAGAGGATCATGGACTTAAAATAGTATTGTTTGTATTCTTCCTCTTTTACGACAAATTGTGTTTCGTAAGATAGGGAATGGTCGAAGTCTAACCCTTGGGTACCAACCCTGCCATCTTCTTCTCTACCTTTGGTTCATAATCAGTGGGATCCTTATGCCAAGCCTTGTGCCAAGGTAAGTGATTTTATTTCTTCTTATGACTAGGCCGGTAAACGGATCGGATTCGGCACGGATACAGATCGGATGTAATCGGATTCGGATATTTCCTGGTCGAATACGGATGGATACCTCTAAACGGATTCGGATGGATTCGAATGCGGATTGAATTCGGATTTTCGACCATCTGTTTACACCTTTGTCTTGTGTAACCCGAACCTTCCTCCCCCTAGTGGATACAATTCACTCTCAATCCATAGTTTTAGATCATGATTCTCTTCTCCTCATATTCTAGAACCTGTTGAATCTTCAAAAACCCTCAAGATCATTATTTATTTACTTTTTTATAATTAAGTATTTGGATTCGGATTTTTATCGAAATATTCGGATTTTTTTCCAGATATCTCTAATCGAATACGGATGCCCCTAAACGGATACAGATGCGGATCGAATTCGGATTTTCGATTATCCATTTACAGCCCTACTTATGAGTGGAATGTTGGATTACTTTCATCTTGTTTGCCTATTAATGTGATTTGTGAGATTCTTAAAATTTCTCCTTCTTCAAAAGCAAGGTTCCTTTTCTACTAAAGTAGTTTCTAAGTTTGTTCACAAGGTTAGCCTTCAAACTCTTGGTGTTTTCTTTTCTAGAAGGGCCTGTCTAATTGGTGTGATTTTCTTTGGAAACTTAAGCTATGTTTGGATGCCACACACCCCCCTCCCTCAAAAAAAAAAAAAAAAAAGAGCAAAAAACATAATGAGACAAAATACTTGATGATGCAATGATTGATTTATGTATGTACCTCTCTCCTCAAATTCAAAATTTTTTGAATTTTTTTTTCTTGGCATCCAAACATAGTCTTAATTAGGGTTCTTTCTAAGTTTAAGATTTTTTTTATGGATGGTCCTACATGATAGGATTCTTGTGTGAGATATTTTAGGTAAATGGATTTCTTTAGAACTTACTTGTGTTTTTTGAAATTCCCATATAGTGAATCTATTTGGCATTTATTTATCTCTTATGAGTTTTTTAAAAGAATATGGATTGTAGGTCCATTGGGCTTGGGGACTGAATTCCTTTCTGATTCTTCCTTATTGTCCCCTTGTGTTTTCTTGTTAGGGTCCTGAGATTTGTCACTTGTGAACCGTTCTTGGTTGTTTTTTTTTTTGTCCCATGACTATCACTATTTATTGTCTTTGGTACCATAGAAATGAAGTAGTTGCTTGCACTGTTCAGCCTAACCCTTTGTTAGTCTTAAAAAATTGTTCGTCGAATCAGCGACAATCGATACCACTGATACCATGATAAAATCCATTATAGTAGGTCTGATCAGACCGGACTAACCGATTAGTAAACGGCCTGGTGTCGAGCCTAGCCCAATTATGAAAAGGGACGAAGGGTAGATAATAGTGTTTGGTTGTACCCCCAATGGGCACCCAACCGAGACTGATCGACCCGACCCAGTTAATTGACCATTTATAGTCTAATTAGCTTGTTTAAGCCCATTTAGTCCGATTATTACCCAATTAACTCATTTAAAGCCCGATTATAGTTGGATTAGTCTGATTATTATGAACAATTTAGCTTTTGTTTTGTTGGGCTGGACCCTCCAGCTCCTGCCACGGTTGGAGGAGAGAGCCAGATCCTACTATGAATCAGATTAACTGAATAGAAGAAGTCTGTCTATGCCCCAGCAGGACTGTTCCTGCAACCCGGGTAGCAGTAAAAAAATTTTCTAACCTACGAGGCTCATTTACTAAAGAGACGATAACGATGTGAGAACTTAAATTGGTGGTAACCGATTAAATCCTACGGAAACCAACTGAGCCTGACCGGTTGACACCCGTACCTGTAACATTCGTCGTAGAAAAATTTACGGTTGTTTCATTTTGCTTAAATTTTCTCAGACTGTATTAGGGACGACTTCATTTGGTTTCTTCAGATATATTTCGTGTCAAAAACATTGGCAGAGCAAGCTTCATGGGACTTTGCAAAGGAGAACGACATAGACTTCATCAGTATCATCCCAACACTCGTTGTTGGTCCCTTTATCATGTCAAACTTGCCTCCAAGCATGCTTACTGCATGCCTTAGCTCTGATTCTGGGTCAATTTTGTAATTCCAATTTAGCTTTTCTACAGCAGCTTTAGGAAACGAAACGTACTATTCAATTCTGAAGCAACACTAACTGCTAGTTCACCTGGATACATGACTTGTGCAATGCTCTCATATCTTACGGTTGGAGAATCTCGAAGCTGAGGGAAGATACATCTGCTCTTCCAGGGACACCACCATTTTTGAGCTTACAAAAATGTTGAAGGAGAGACCATCATAAAGGGTATTGATGAATCACTGAATCACTGACCAAAGTTTCGAATTCAAAAATAATTTAGAAGTGATTTACCATTGTGTCATTATTAAAGTTGTCTTTAATTTGCATATTTTTTTCAAGAACACATATGAAATGACAGGATTTACCCTCATCAAAGAAAAAAATTGTATACTCAAAAAGAAAAAAAAGTAAAATTATAAATTATTTGACACGTTGAGAGGTGTCAATAAGAAAAATCCAAAAATTAAAATTACTATTTATTTGATACCTAAAAGCTATGTTTTAAACGTAAAAAAATAATAATAATAAAAACATAATAAAATAAAAGTAATGATTAAAATATCAATGAAATAACTTCTCTCTTTTCAATTTGTTTATTTCTTGCTTTCCAAATTCCAAACACAGCCTATGTGGTGGAAATTATGATATTATTGGTAGATAAAGAAAATCCTATTTTAAATGAACTTTATTTGTGAACAAATATTACTTTCTCACCTTTGATCACACATATTCTTGGTATATTTGAATCAGAATTGATAGTTCTGATTATCTCATACCACCACTCCTAAGATTTTAACCTTGAAGGGCAAAATACATCATTGTCATGTGTACTCAAATAATATTGTGTAAGACAATGACAACTCTTTAAAATGACATAATGGTAAATTAAATAACTCTTTTTACCCATGAGTTAAAGAATTTGTGGGAATAAGACAATGGACAATTAAAAAAATGTTACATGCTATATAGATATCGTTTAAGCGATTCCTTTAAAATAAACCCAATTTCTCTCCACCCATTAAGGGTGTTAATCGGTCATTTGATCTAGTTTGCAACTATTTAGCCAAATCAAAGCCAAATTGTTAAGGTGATGTAGAACGTTGTTTGGTGGCACACCCGTACGCATAGGGAAAAAAAACATTGTTTGATAGTGTGCCCCTATGCCCAAACATCGAGGTGGCGAAATGACCACCCTCCATGTTGGATGCCTGGCAAGTGCTCCCATTGTCCCCTCCTACTAGTGCAGGGGCCATGCGACCAACCAACGCTCTCTCCTTGTCTTGTTGTACATTAATCTTTTTTAACACTTTACAGATTTTGATTAGACTTAAATTGACATATGAACAGAGGTTCTTAGTGGGGGAAGCACAAAAACATTCACCCTATTTTTTATATGGGAGAAAGAATGCCACCCAGTCGTGCCAGACACGCCGCTGTCCCAATACCCGGTCACAAGGGTGTATGAAATGACCACCACACCCCTAGTTACTTTTGGAATTTAAGGGGTGCACTGATCATTTTGCGCACCTCTATATCAAGGCATCGCGGCGGCATGTGCTGCGGCTTTTGAGACCTTTACACAATGGTGGGAAGGAGTAATTATGAAATCCCAATACAACTTCTCCTTGATCTTATGTAAAAAAAATTTATCCAAGTCTTCCTTCATTCGTGATTTCGTGGTGGAGAGACATTTTCTTTACTTGTGGGTTCCATGCTAATGCTTTAATAAAACTCAGAAAGATGTGTCAAGAGGACATTCATCGTATATGGAGAGAGACAGAGCAAGTGAATAGTTGTGTAGGAAGTCTTTGGATGGGAGTCATGGGATACTGGTCCCCTTGAAATATCCGGACTGCCTCCCCCTATTGGCCTAATCACTACATTACGAATTTTTCTCCATGAGGGTATTCGCAATCATGCATGAACTTTTTACCCTTCTTTTTTTTGATTAAGATTTTCTTCACCCAATCAATATAAATTTCTTAATTTCACAGATGATTTGTTATGTAATTGGACTTGGGCTGTCAAAATCAAACTGAAATTGCTTACCGATTGGCTTCATCGAAATTGAATCGAAATGTTTAAACTGAAATTGTGAAACCGTTTAATAAATGGTTAGATTTTGATTTCCAATCTGAGATTGTTTAAATTTTTTTTTTAACTTAAATATTACTTGGGACCCAGAATGAGCCGTAGATTTTATTGATAAAAAATGCTAAAGAATAAAAGAAGGGGGGGACATAACCCGCCTTACTCCAACCCAAAAACTCGCTCCAGAAAACACGCTCAAGCTCAAACAAATTTACAATCTAAACACTGAAAGACAGCTTTGTCTTCATGCAAAATAGTCGTAAGAGTAAAAGGAAGATTTTCCCTTGCGGCTCCGTTTGTTTCGATGTAAAATTTTACCTGAAAATTTTTTCTTGGTAAATTTTACTTCGTATGTGTAAAATTTTATATATTGCAAAATTTTTCAATGTTTTTTCCCATAAAAAAACAAATATTGGAACACTTATCAACATGTAAAATTTTACATGTCAATTTTTTTGAAGTGAAAATTTTCAAATAAAGAATTTCAAGTAAAATTTTAAGTTGAAACAATCAGATAGAATTTTAGTCAAGATAGAACAACGGTGATAAACCAGAAAGTCAGTTATTCTAAGACCATTTAGTTAAATGATTTAAATCGAATCAAATCGAACAGTAAGAAAAAACAAATCCCACTAGGAAATTATGAGACATTCAAACTTTTTAAATACAACATTAACACATATAAACAATGACAAAGTTTTCCTCCACTCATGTAGGACGGTTCACCCACCATCCTAGGATTCACAAGCCCCTCCTAGGGTTTTTGTATGTTTCAAAATAACCCCCATACCTATTCCCACCTTCTTCAGCGGCTTAGTGAATGGGATCCCATCCATCATGGGTGGAGGGAAACTCGGTCCCATAAACAAGGGTAAAGTACACGTACCCCCCTAAGGTTTTGAACAGTCCACGTACCACCTCTACTTTACCCCCCTAATTTTAGATAAGTCCAAACCGTTAAGTTTAGCCGTTAAGTGCTAAAAACATGACCATTCTACCCTTTCTTCTATGTTTATAAATTTGAAAAGACCTAATTGCCCTGACCTATTTGTTCATAATATGAAAATACCTTTTTGCCCTAACCTAATTTGATAATACTCTTTTACCCCCACTATTTGTGCTTAAGAACCTAACCCCACCTAATTACTAAAATGGCCTTGCTAAGATATAATTACCAAAATACCCTCATCTTCCCCAAAATCCATCTCTTCCATTTCTAAAACTTCTCTCAAAATCCATCTATCTATGACTTTGGAATCCCAAAAAGGAATCCAAAAGAAGTGAAAGAAACAATTTGAAAATGCAAGTAGTGGAATCATCTGAATCGCCATCTGGTTGTTCAAAGTTCCTGTACAGGTACCAGATTTTTTGTTTGATTAGAAAAAATTTCTCCAAAACTTCCAGTCCTCCATTGAAAGGCGAAAACTATCACTCATAGAAGGACAAACAAAAGGTAAAAAGAAGCAATAATTGGTCACAGCCACGGATTCTAACATATCCAACTCGTAAATACATCAATCTATATACAGCGGCATAGTATAATAATCGCCAAATCATCGAGATTTCAAAGTGAGATAGAGAAAACCCACAAAAAAAAAAAAAAGAGATTAATTGGGGGCCCAACAACTCAAGTACATAACCGTCCGAAGGGGATTTTACTGAGGGAGAGTCATTTCAAAGTAATCTAAACCTTCTGCATCCCAACATGGGGTTATTGTAATATATATATATATTTTTTGTCTCAGGCTTCCTTATGCTGGTTTCCTCTGGTTGTTATGGCATTTCGTGTTGGAGCTTCTGCATCTGGGTTTCTCAGAATTTGATAAAAGAATCACTATATAGGTGGAGAAAGGATTAAAATAAGTGTTTATAGTTTTTATCTTTCTTCGTTTCAAAACCATGGGTGAAGCAATGAGAGGTAAACCCTGTGAAATCGAGCATCACTCTTTGCCAATGGTTGGGTACCCGATAGATCTATTGAAGAGATTCACGTCTGTGAGTAATCGGGCGACCGAAATTGAGGCTGAAACGGGAGATATTGAAGGAATCGAACTGAATCTTGGGCTTTCTTTAGGTGGTTGCTTTGAAGTAGACCCCAAGGAAAAGAGACAACTCATACGTTCATCTTCGGTCGCTGGGTTAACGACTTTTTTGCGGGAAGATGATGCTGTTACTCCACCACCTGTTGCGCCTTTGCCCAGAACCTGTTCATTGCCTACTGAGATAGAAGAAGAACAAAGGAAACAGAAGGAGTTACAGTGTTTGAGGAGGATGGAGGCGAAGAGGAAGAGCAGAGATGTGGATTCAGTGTCATAGCAGGGATTTCAAATAATGACCTGTTGTTAGGATGACAGTCGGTCGGTTCAACTGAGGAAACACGTTCAATGACTCAAATTGTGCTTGGTGAAATCAATGGTCACCAGGAAAGTACGTCCTGCAAACCTGTTTCACACGTACGTAACGCGATCACTCACCCTTTATTTCAATTAAAAAAAACTAAAAAGTTTACCCCAAAAAAAAAACTAAAAAGATGAAAACCGTTTGAATTAAGAATTAAAAAAAATAATTTAAACCATAAACCATTTAAAATGGAAACCGAAAACGTTTGAAGCAGTTTACACCAAAACTGAACCATTTGACACGTCTACACTCCACGTCCATACCCTAATTGTAAAGTTGGAAATTATCTCTTACCCAAAAAAATTTATTGAAAATTACCCATCTGGCCTCCTTGATGTTCTTTTTGGGGAGAATTGCCTAGATCTACTTAGATAAAAAAAAGATTTACAAAATTGATAGATACAATGTATATTTTACTATGACACGTTATGACGTTGAAAAGATTTACCAAATCCCCATCCCAGTAAAAAAGGTTACATGAACAACCTAAAATACCCCTGACAACCTCCCCTTTCTTCATCTTCCTCCCTCCCTCCACTGGAAACCTGCCCATTCTTTGTAACTTTCATCCCTGAGTGGGTATACGGTAGATTGGCAACACGTTTAAATCTAATTAGGACTTGGTTCAGAGGCAGCTACAGTTACGAATTGAAGTTCAAGGTAACTACCTAAAAAAGATAATGGAAGAACAACAATGGCTCGGTGGTTTCTTGGGGAATGCCTGGTTCTGTGCTTCCTGCGCTACCCTTTGTGTGGAAAACCAGTTAATCAAATCCAAAGAAACTGCTCACAGAATTCAGTGGAATTATCCCAAAATAAGAAGTTTGAAAGAGAAAATTTTGCAATATTGAAAAAAGAAAACAAAGGAGAAACTTTCTTTGATTGCTCTTCAACTCCAACTCCCTCACATCCAACAAATTCCCTTTTGGAGAAAACCAAAGCTAAACCCTATTAAACAAATTGAAGACTAAAACTATTCCATAAACGTAACGTGAACCCTAAACCTAACATTGGAAGGAAGCAGAAGAAGAAAATGGATTTCTTAAAACCAAATCAGTCTTATGTCTGGCGTCATAGATTTCCTGACCTGAGCAAGCAAATGAATTTCTCAAAACAAGATACTGATTTATTCAATACAGAAGAGTCCGAGCAGGAAGAAGCAGAGTAAGAGTGTGTGAGGCATGAAGAGGATAGTCATGGCGACTATTCTTCCTCTACTTCTTCCTCCAACGGTAGCGGTGGAGAGACTAATAGTTGCGGAAACGGAACCAAAGCGCAAACATATATTTCTTAAGAGAGAGAGAGAGAGAGAAGAGAGAGAGATTGTTTGGGATTTCTTATTTATTCTATTCCTAGCTGCTTGGATTGTTTTTCCTTTTATTGAATGATTCATTAAGGAAGGAGACCATGGTAGTGGGTTTGCAGGGGAGGGGTGGGAGGGTGGTGGGGGCGGGTTAGTAGAGGGGGGAAGAGGGGGATGGAGGAGAGAGAAAGATGGGGGGTATTTTTGGTTGTTCATGTAGCTTTTTTTACTTGGATGGGGATTTGAAAAATCTTTTTAATATGGTAGTTTGCTATTGTAAAATATAAATTATACCTACCAATCCTGTAAATCTTTTTGTTATCAAGTAGATCTAGGCAATCTTCCTTTTTTTTTTTTTTTGGGTAAATGGCCTCCTTCATGTTATGGTATCATTTTTACCCGAAAAAAAAAAAAAATGTTATGGTATCGTCCCAAAAAGAAATGTTACGGTACAAACGGGAATGTAAATTGAGATTCCCACTACAGAGAAACTTTTGTTTTCTTTTGATGAGAAAAGTAATTTATTTGAATTATAGCGAGCAAAACACATTTACATTATAGAGAAAAGGGGAGATAATAGTTCTATTAGTGATAGAGAAAGTAGCTAGAGAGCGTAATATACTGATCCACATATTGTTTTTATATTTAAACTGTACAGTTGAAAAGTTTGAGGTTAGTTCAGCTAGTTCAAAAAAAGTAGAGATGATGTGCCAAGGGATACTAATATTCTGATTGGCAACCAAAAGGTTTTGTAGGTTCTTGTCAGTGATCCATATTTCTTTTAGTTGGATTCTATCCGTCACAGCGTGTTTCCACCCTTGCAAGATTCCAAGCAGTTCAGCCTTCAGATCATCAATTGAAGTAGCAAATCCTGCAGATGTTAAAACACTCTGACCGTCAAGCAAAAAGTAGTAAACCCATCCTATTAGGCCTACAGATGGTTCAGAAAGACCTGCGCAACATAAAACAGATAAGTTTATTTCATGGTTAGTGTTTAAGGAGGCATCCAAGTTAATGTGTGCACTAACAAAATGATCACTCATTTGGTTGTCCTTTCTTTTACTCAAAACAAAAATAAACATGTGTAGCTCAGGAAGCGAGGTCTTGTGATTAAACCTTCGTCACTGTATAATTTATTGAGACCATCCGTCCGAGGCTCACTAGGACTCAGAAACTCCCGATTCATGCGTGGTGTGGGGTCATGTATGACAATTAGGATCCTCTACTTCTGAGCTGTCCGGTGGGATCGTGCTGCCCAGACACAGTGTTGTGCACAATGTCTGTCTTACCCCTACCCAAATGTCTTGCTCGAGTGAGGGTAAGATGATCATTGCATCCAGCACCGTGTCTGGGCAGTACGGTCCTGCCGAACAGCTTGATAGTAGAGGATCTGGATCCCATGTATGAACCCAAAAAAGGATTTAATCGGCCTAAAGTCGGATACCCCTCCTGTCTCCAAAATATAAAAAATTGGCATGTGCAGGACCACCATACTGATAGTCTGACTCTGATCTGATCATCTGATGTTATAATAAGATGAAGACGTGACAAGACTCAACGAGCTCATCGACTCAAGCGAGTGCGAGTGCGAGTGCGAGTGCGAGTGCGAGTGCGACTGTGACTGTGCGAGTCTGCGAGAGAGTAATAAGAGGATAATATTACGTGTGAAATGGCGCAACTGACTTTTACACAGACCACTGATCCACCGTCCGATTACAACGGGAAACGGATCAACATTGAGATCGAAGAAGAGTTGGGAAGATTCGGTGCATTTCTGTAAATTCGTTCTACAAAGGAGAAGGGAGATAGGTGAAAACCCAAAAAACCCGAAAAATAAAACAAACAAACAAACAAAACAGAGGGGTCATGTACACAGACGTTAAGTTATAAGTTATAACTAATAATCCATGACTAAAACCAGAATTTGAGTAGATCTGGCGACCACAACAGCGATGGCGGCGATCTCTTGCAGCTCCTCAATGGCACAACTGGACACCTCGTATTTCACTTCCTCCGCTCAGATTTCGCGGCGTCTTCGATATTCACCGGCAAGACTTCCCGGCGTATCTGTGTCATCTCCAGCGAGATTTCCTCTTCTCCGCCGCCTCCGGACTTCCTGCCAGAGCTCCGCCTCTGTATCTACTATCTCAACCTCCGTTGATGGAAAAGGTCTGCTGCTTCCATTCTCCTTGTTTTTATGCTCTCTCTTCTATTTAGAGCTATATGGTTGGACATGCACTTACGTAGTTGTCATTTGTTGAAATCCCCTGGTACACTCGAAGAGATAAAATGTAGGGTTGTTCATAATTATTATTTGCAAGTATCTGATTTTTAATTTGAATTGAGTTTTAATTTGTATAGAAGAAGACCGATTAGTTTTATCTAATTGTTAAGCTGTCTGCATTTCGTGCTTGTATGCTTCCCAGTCTGATGTCTGACATGCAAGTGTAGAATCTGGTGAAAACTAGGATCCATTTAGTGGATCGACCATGTCTGAACGAACTGTAAGTTTGACGTTACGTTAAAAAGTTTTAAAGATCAGGATTCAATTTTATCTTTTGCTAAAATCCCTCTGCGAATATAGTAAATTTAATAATGTTGCGTACTTACTTTTCACCAAGTTGAAGCACCTTTTTTAGCATTATACTTGAGAGACTGTGAATGACCTACTTTGTTTGGAAGAATTCCTGCAGAAATCTAACAGAGGCGATTTTATGAATTTTAATTTAATCTCAGTGCATCTTACCGTGACGTGGGATAATCTCACGAGAGAATAATTTCTATTTGGGGAGGCTGTCTTCATGCTCTCAAACTACTGTGTTCTGTGTTCTTTAATCCTTTTTCTCTTCTTCTTTGTATTTCCTCTGATATCCACGAGGAACCTGTCTTATGCCTCCTCTTTTTGATGATAAAGCTTTGATTTGAGAGGGGGGAAATGGAACTGTAAATCACTTCTTATCAGAATTGTCTGAGCAATTCAATTCTTAATAGGTTGTCATTTCACTCATTTGGTTTCAATTGTTGGAAACTTCTTTTTATCCGAAATGTAATTGTAACACCAATTTTCATTGCATTCCTTACCTTTTATTCAAGTATTCGGAACTTCCTTCTGTGAATATGTTCCATGGATTTTACGTGTCAAGTTTATCCACTTCCTGTTCTTTCTTACAGTAAAAGTTTTCTCGAATTCCAAACAGAATGAGAGTAGATGGAAAGTAACTAACTTAAATGTGCATGTAGGAATAGTAACTAACAGGATGGTCATTGTGATAGATAGTGAGGACAATCTGTTGATTTCAGTTGAATATTTGTTGATTGAAACCCCAAACCCAACCCCCCCACCCCCCAAAAAATTAATAAATAAATAAAAGGGACAATGTACAATGCACAATAGGAATATTAATTAACAGGATGGTTTCTTTCTGATAACTGTTAGTATATTTAACTATGTTGGTTTCATACGAGTAAATTTGGTGATTGATCCCCACCCCCTCCAAAAAAAAAAAACACAAAAGAAGCAGGAAGGGATGATGTAGAAAGCACACTTGTTTGAGGTAGAAAACAATCTAACAATCATCCTGATCAAATGAGCAAAGACATGTAGTCTACTTTTTTTCCTTTTCTCATCAGATACATATGGTTGGCAGTTAAGAGAAAAGGCATATCCTATGTATCAGATAATGAAGATGTCCAATTGACTACATGGCCTGTAGCATCTCCTTGCTCAGATCAGTTTAATGGTTTTGCCCAAACACCATGCATAGAGTCCACATTTGTTGCTATTCCAGTGGAGGAGAGAAGAGTTCGTATCTATACTCAAGGTGTAAGTGGAATGTGAAGGTCCTTAATGGTTGGTCTAAATACTGTGCATGCACTACAGGTTTTCTTTTGTTTTAGGTGGGGTTCAGCTGTGTTGGAAGTGTATCACAGCACTTATATTGTTGAAACTGTACCTAAATGCAGCCAGCTCCAGTTGAATATCCTGTCCACGTCTTCAGTTTCCTGCAAACCAAGGAATGCACTGGCAGAAAATTAGGTCTGTCTTTACCTTTGTTCCCTGACGTTCTCTTTCTTTTCCTTTCCCCAGCAAAAGCAGAGCTGAAGGATTTTCTGCACATTAGTGATTTTGACAAAGACACTATTATGAACATCCTTGGTCGTGCCGCTGAGGTCAAGGCACTGCTAAAGTCAGGGGAGCGGACGTATCTTCCATTTAAAGGGAAAACAATGGCAATGATCTTCGCAAAGCCATCCATGAGAACTCGGGTTTCATTTGAGACAGGGTTCTTTCTACTAGGTGGCCATGCCATATACTTGGGACCAGATGATATACAAATGGGGAAGCGAGAGGAAACCCGTGATGTTGCACGTGTGCTCTCTGGCTATAATGATATCATTATGGCTCGTGTGTTTGCTCATCAGGTAATATGGTGAGTCTCTTTTGTTATTATTACTACTGTCTCCATCATCATTTTTCTGCCCTATTATAAATTATTTATAATAGGTGGATTTGAATTTCTTCTGTTAAAAACCTTTACGCCAATATGGCAATATCCTTTCTTCAAGTCTGGTCGTACTCTTCACTAAGTTTAACAACTTTAAGAAAGTTGATCTTTTAGTCAGTTCTGCAATTAAATTTGGAATTTATTCAATTCATTCTAAAACAAAATCAGCACTTCATTGCTGTTCTATTTGACAAAGAATCTTGTATGGCTCATTTCTGCCTTTAAAAACCTAGAAACATCATTTTTGCATTGTTGTATAGTTTGTATGAAGTGTGCGTAGAGTTCTCTTTTAGTTGGTGTTTCCTCCCCCCACATCTCCAATCAAATTTATTTCGTATTGAAGAAGAAAAAATTTGATACAAATCCCATGATTTTATTCAATACATATGGAAAACAAACCAATAGTTGACCATGATTTTGTATGATAATAATCATTTGCTCATTTTTTAGTTAGGACACAATTTCATGTTTCTCAATATGTAGTAACTGATACTTTTCCTTGTTGATTCAAGGGAACCGAAGTGTAATTGGTTCACAAAGCCATTAGATATCTCTCCTAAGGTTCGAGGAGTAGATTCGCGAAACCACCGAAATCTTGTCAAAACTTTGCATATTATGGTGGTTGGTTTTGTTTGACCATTTTAGTGGTCAACGACCAGAAATTTTAGGGAGACCCTTATTAACATCCCCTAAACACAATGGAACCTTTAGATTGTTAAAAAAACACACTCAAAATATTAGTTTGGTTTCGTACCCTAGGTTGACAATATATGGCATACCTTGGCTGTATATTTCTCAAATATAGTGTATGCTACACATAAATAAATGAAAACAGCTAAAATATATAAAGAAAAATCATTTAATAATATTAAATGTCAAAAATGTTATAAGTACGTCGTACACTCGTACCATGCTGTACATTTTCTCAAATGTAGCCTATTCTACACATAATTTAGTATTAAAGCACACAAAATTCAATGAAAAATTGAAAACAAATAAAAATGTGCATTTGGAATTAAGAAAAACCATTTAATATTATACAATCTCAAGTACAAGTGTACAAGTGTTATAAGTAGTCAAGTACAAGTGTACAATCAAGGTTAAAACACCCCTATGAAACTGATCTTTTAACTCATGTCAGAACCACATAGAGTTTCCGGAAAGCTCGAAATCTTTGGGGAAATGGGTATACCTCTAAGTTTGAATCTTACACAAATCTTGCTCAATGCAGCAAATCGTCACTGTAAATGCTTTGTAATAGTCCCCAACACTTTGTTCCACAAAGAAATGTAGGTGATTTGGCAAAAAATATCAAATCTGGGATTTTTTTTATTCCCCTCTAGCAGGTGAACCCACTTGAAACCGAAATTTCAAATGAAACAATGCTTTTTATATGTATTGTTTTGTACCAAAACCAAGTCAAAACCAAAGTTTCATTTGAAACCCTGCATTCCTACTGAGTCGGATCCGGTTTCATTTGACCTCGTTGAAACCAAAATATTTCGCAAATTATCAGTGGTTTCAACCAAGATTTCGAACTATGATCTCTCTTGTGTTTAAGTTGTATCGGGTTCCCCTTATTGATCAAATTCAAGGTTAGAATATATCTTTATTTATTTAATGAAAGCATCTCATAAGATATGAATTTTTGGTCGACTTAATGCAACCCTATTATCAATTCTTTTTTTTCTTTTTTTTTTTTTGGGGGGGGGGGGGCGGTTTTGTGTTGGCCTCAACAGTTTTGATGATGATATTAATGATTGTTTGATCTAATAAATCCTGTACATGCATCTAAAATAAACTGCTTGATCGCTGGATGAAGACCATTAATTTGACCAGCATCACAAAATTCACATGCAAAGTAGTGCTTGATTTGGTAGAACGTATTTAGAACCTGAATTGACCAGTTAATTACCAGTATTACTGAAATCGACATACCAGACATCGTGCCAAGTCTTTAACCTTTGGTGCTTCTGCTTTTGCATGTATCTTCTGTTATGATATCTACATTTTTTTGTCTGGTTCTATTTTACCTAGTGGCGATCAGTGTTGCAGGATATCCTTGGTCTGGCTAAATATGCTACTGTCCCTGTGATCAATGGCCTAACAGACTACAATCATCCTTGCCAAATTATGGCCGATGCACTCACCATAATTGAACATATTGGACACTTGGAAGGGACCAAGGTTAGCTAATTACATTTCTGTCTTTTAGTGTTAGTGTCCATGTCACATACCGAAACACATTCTCCATGTCCATATGTTTTTTTAATCTCGTGTTTGATGAAATATACAATTGTCACAAATCTAGTTGAACCTGTATTTGTCATTTTGCGAGTTCCAGGTTGTCTATGTTGGAGATGGAAACAACATTGTGCATTCCTGGCTCCTGTTGGCATCTGTAATTCCTTTCCATTTTATCTGTGCCTGCCCCAAAGGCTTTGAACCTGACAAGAAGACAGTTGAGAAGGCCCGAAGCACTGGTATTAGCAAGATTGAGATAACCAATGATGCAAAGGAAGCTGTTAGGGGAGCAGATGTTGTATACTCAGATGTGTGGGCCAGCATGGGACAAAAGGAGGAGGCTGCATATCGCCGACATGTCTTCCAGGGATTTCAGGTACTTTTTTTAACCTCTTTTTTTTTTTTGGGGGGGGGGGGTGTAGGGGGAAGGGGGATGGGGATCTGTTTTATTATCTTCTTCGTTTAAGGAGGGAGTAGGCATAGTTGTCAAAGCATCACCTAGGTGACAAGGAATGCCTTGATGACCAACTTGACCAATTGCCTTGTGTTTTGAGGTGCCCAGAGTCCCAGACCCAAAGGATGAAGGGAACCTACCTGTAACATGGAAAAATATGCCTGGGATATGGCGCTTGCCTTCGTGCATGTGAACTATGGTATTGGCTTTAATGTGTTCTTTTGCTAGGGCTGGCCACAACAGGTTGCCTGAAAATGCCATGTGGCAGCTTGGTTTGGAACTCGAATTTTCTGTACATTTAAGCTCTTCCGTTCACTATTCACCTGTTAATGTGAGTTTTTAACCATATTGGAGTCTTCCATATGGCAAAATGGCAGAAACGGCATAAAAAAAACAGTTGGACCACAAAATTTGACCTGTAGCCAATCCAAGGGATTACAAATCGGAGGTTCAGATGGGCCATGAGGCTCAAAAATAGAAGCATGTTGCTTTGCCGGGCACAATGCCTATTATGTTATACTTGTTTTCATTTTATTTTCATTCCTAGTTTTAAAGGATCATGTTTTGAAAAGAACACAGGCACTGTGATATTAAGTTGCCAACTATGAGATTGGGATCTCAAAGACACCCATCACCCAGTTATTGACATAATTGCTACCGATTGATCAGCATTATGTCTCTTGCCAGTCACTAACCTTTTGAAGTTTTAATTAGTTGGTTGAGTGCTGTTTTGATGTTAATATCCCACACCCAAAACTGCTCGAGAAAAGGGCCTCTTGCGTGTATGGCTTCAATTTAGTGACCAGAAACTCTTCTGCAAGCACATGGAAGAAAAAAGAAACAAGCTGCTGTTTTCTTATAGGATAGTATGGGACTGGATTATTCTCACCTAGTGGCCCATGGTGTGGGTGGTCCGACAAAAAATCCATTGACCATTAACAAGGCCGATTGTAAACAGTTAGTGCCTTTTCCATTTTTAAAGACAACTCCGAGAAGCATGATTGTCCACATAAATGCCGTTACTTAAAAAACGTTTTCCCTGATGTGCTGCTTTGTTTGCTCACTGTGGAAATCATCTACAGGTGGATGAAGCCCTTATGAAACTGGCAGGGGACAAGGCTTATTTCATGCATTGCCTACCGGCAGAAAGAGGGGTGGAGGTAACTGATGGAGTGATTGAAGGTCCCAAGTCTATTGTGTTTCCACAGGCCGAGAACCGTATGCATGCTCAGAATGCCATAATGCTTCATTCGCTCGGTTTTTGATAAATGAGGCCAAGCTATAGGATTTAAGTAATGGTATTTCTGAGACCAGGCCAATTTGCAGGGTTTAAGTTTCAGTTTTACTGACACTAAGTTGTTTTTTGTTTGAACTAGTCATGTTTTGGAGGATTTTTTTCTTTTCTTTTCCGGTGGTCATCTTGTAGGCTTTATGTTTTGGAGGATTTTTATTTTTGTGGTAATCATGTAGGTGCTCCATTAGATGTCTCGACGCATGTGTTGGGGAAAGGAAGGAAAGGGTCTATGAGAATTACTGTTAGGGTGTCAATCAGTGGGTTCGGTCCAGTTTTGGTCTGGCTGAATCAGTTAGTCTGTTATGGGCCAACCCAAAACCGAACCACTAAGTTAGTTTCGATTTCAATCCTATTTGATCCGATTTCTAATCTCTTTTTTGTCTTTCCTTTTAACGATTTCTACTATCGAGCTCGGTGCAAACTGGTTTCTGTTTTACATGTATACATAAAGAAATCTATGTGAAATTCTGGTTTTTTGTAAGGTTTAATCTGTTTTTTATTTTGGTCAGTAAATCTGGCCGGTCCAGTTTGGTTTCAGTTTCTATGAGTTCCATAAAACTCAACCTGAAATAAAAATGATAGGGTTTGTTTGGTCCAGATTTGGACTGAACTGAACCGATTTCTTTCTTTCTATCTGACGGATTTGGGTTGAACCTTTTTTTTGGGCCAAACTTTGGGCTGAACTTTGACACCCTTAGATTACTTTAAGCATTAAAATTAGGAAGCGATTGGTATTTGGTCATTCCAGCTTGCATGATACTTCAGAAGTGGCCAAAAGGTGTACAAATATTTTGTAGCTCTTGTTATTAACCCTTGTCTGTTTCTTTTCATTAATCTGGAATTAAAGAGGACCGGATGGAAATTTTTGTTTCTGATTTGGTTAACAGGTTCATATGGCTTGGCTGAATTAATGGCGAAACTTGATTCACTTATGCCCTTAAATCTTTCTTCGCCTTCTCTAAGGCCCCGTTGGTTTGATGGGGGCTTTTGATGGGGTGGGATTTAAAGAGTGTGATAGTTATACGAACTATTCCACCCCATGAGAATTGTGGTCGATCGGTCATCAGGGGTGACATTTTGGGTTTACAGCCATTGAATATTGCTTTTTACTTGTCGGGCCACATGGCACTACATTTCTCCCACCTGACCCCTTCCAAAATCCCACCGTATCGGTTGGACTTTGCCGAAAATCCAAGGATAAACAGTTGGAGATGGTGCGAGAACACCACCTGCCCATCGCTGCAAGCTCGCCACCGTGATTGGTGTCCCCAGCCACGGTGGCGAGCTTGCAGCGATGGGCAGCCCTCTCTGCAATCATTTGATGGGGAGAGAGAGATATCAGGCCGTTCCTAAAGGCTTCAATGACTTCAATTTGTTTTTTTCCTAATCTGTGAATTTGAGACGAGATGGGCAGGGGATTAGAGCAGAGGGATTTTGTGAAGGGAGCTAAAGGAGATGAAATGGGAGTGGGCATGTGGTCATTTCAAGTAGAACCGTGAAGAAAACAGCTTAATGTTTTACAACTTGACGTGAAATCACATTTGTTTTCCCTACATCCAAGTGCATACAACTAATATTAAAACGCAACTGAAGTAAGGTTACAAAATCTACGAATAGGTTATGAAAAGACTAAACCCTTCTTTTTCTTTGTTGGGGGGGGGGGGTGTCAAAGAAGACATTATGCATTAGAAATATAATACCAATCAAATTCAAGTACTCCCCAAAGAAAGTAGAGGGCATAACCACCCATTTACAAAGTGATGAATCGTAAAGGGAGGATCCAAAAGAAGCTAGGAGACGTGCAGAAGAGTTTGAAGATCTCAAAACATGCATAATAATAACAGAATTAAAGTTAGAAAGTAAACTCCAAATGTCATGCATGAGAGCTAAAATTACATAAAAATTTACGTAATGGTACAATATATTACAAAAATGCAGATGATTGCGGATATGCATAATCTGCAAACAGAAGACGCAGAAGGATAAAAAGCTACCTCTCCTCCGAATTGAATCTGTTCCAAGCATCCTGAGAATTTCACGAACCACAAAAATGGTCAGACCCAGAAAAGATGTCCCAGCATGCATAATTCTGAATCATTAAAGGATGATGACAACTATAAAATCAAAGCAGAACCTGGAGTCATGATCCAATCCAAAAAGGGTATCCAATCATATTGTTTAAACCAATTTTTAATAAGATCAATACGCTTCCAATGTACGCTAACCCCACGGTTATGAAAATTGTAATCCATGAATCAGTTAGTGCCCATCGGAATCAGTCTCAAAGACGCTAGAATTGGCCCCTCAAATCTGAAAACCCAGTGATCTTGTGAGAAAAAACCTTAGATTTGACCAGATCAGAACTTCCAGAATCGGGTGGGTCACCAATTCAACCGATCAGAATCAGCCCCTCAGATCTGAAAACCCAGTGATCCGGTGAGAAAATACCCTAGAATCGGGATCGGTCACCGATCAACCAATTTGATTCCAGTTTTTGAAACAATGCTTCCCCTTTGAAGCAGGCAGCTCAAAGCCCCCACTACTCGCAAAATGGCATAACCGACCTTATGCATGACCTTATTTTGGCTTTGAATCCTTCATGCTGAAACTTAGCCCAATGGTTTTAAAAAAAGGACAAGAGGCTGGATTGTTAAAACAGAATCAAAATGGACTAATCAGATTCTTTCTGGATCATTCAAGAAAAAGGTCCAGCGTGCAAACCAGTTCGATGTTCCTTAAACACTGATTTGGATAGCATCTATAGCTCTGAAGGGAGTCATTTGGCAAACGGCACATTAACTCGTAGACTTAGTTCAAAATGTTGGGTGATAGGAAGAGGGGACATGGAATCTAAAGCTGTGTTTGGTATGCATTCTCACAATAGACTTTGGGTCTAAAACGCATACTGAAACACGGTTCTCTGTTTTCTCACTTCCAGAAAGCATTGTGGACCTAGAATCTACTCTGAAAATGCATTCCAAACATAGGCTAAGAATATGAGCTACAAATCAATAATTCCTTATCCTAATGGGCTCACCATGTGAATTCCTCTCTCACACATTCTACTAACCTGAGTTCCCAGAGACGCATTTGTTTCCCGCTACACGCCTTCTAGAAAGGACATCTAAAGATTTAATTTTACTATACCACACATTGCAGTTTCGGTGGAGGGCCAAATAAGCGGTAATGTATACCCATCCCCTGTGACATTTAAAGTGATAATTTTCTGGATTTTTTACTTCATCTCCTCTAGATGGCTCAAAAAAGATTTTACTGTAAGCTTCAAGATATATAGTAGGTAAAAGGATTGAAGACCATTAAATGCAGATACTTGGGCTCTGAAGTCAGTTATAACTTTAACTGTAAGATAAATTATAACGCTGGCCACTTGATATTAATGCCAAATAGATCATTATTAGTCAAATTAGGAATCATGTTGAAAAAGGAAGCCAGGAATGTACCTTTAGAAGATCGAAGACTTTCTCGCATATGTACTTCTGTTGAATGCTTGCACGCTTTTGCTGCAACTTATCAGGATGAACACAAAGTGTGGCTTTTCTATAAGCTTTCTTTACCGCAACTGCTGTTATAACTTCTGTCAGGGGAATTGGCTGCCAACCACTATCAGACCCAAGAATCTGCCAAAGAAAAAGAAAACCTACTTATAACATCGACTAGTGGTGCTTGAGAATCCATGTTTTCATCACTAGAGTAGGCATATTTTAACACAGAACACTAAATATGATGAACATGAAAAAGATGCAACAACCACATACTCCAGGATCATCCCAAATAATTTTATTTTAAAAAAAAAAAAACAAAGTTAATCAGGAGAACAACAGCAACTTTTAGCAAGTACATTTATGCATATTTTATATGAACAAGGAAGCATATTACTTTCACCCTTCCTCACCATTGACTAGTCATTTCTTAAAAGATGTGGAGAACACAAGGACTTAAGAAAACAATCTATAACTTCTATTTATCCCCATCCACCCCACCCCCCAAAAAAAAGTACCTATCTACATTCCCTAGAATCTTAAAAGATTCTCATGCCAAGATATATTCCAGTTGATAAGGTCAATAGCAACTTGGGAGATGCAGCCCACAGTCAATGCAAGTGTTGTAGAACCTGCAAGATCATAACACATACCCATAGCTGTACAAGGTTATTTTTAGTTCCATAGTTTGGAATAATGAGCAGGTAATCTACACCCAGTAAAGGATGAATCATGCATGCATGCGATATAAATGCAAACAAACAATGCATAACTGCATAAGCAGTAAGCTCATCAATCAAGGCCACTCAAAAAGTAAAGCCACAAGAATGAATAGTTGCAGCCCAAAGATTGGACAAATGAATAAGCAGTAAGGTAAACAATCAGAATCAGCAATTACTGAATGCATAATCATTGTCAAGCTGTTAGCAGACCACAAGCCTATCTTGGTAAAACTCACACTTGGACAAAAAGGTTATATAAAATGGTCATGACTACGAAGTAGATAATGAAACTTGTTTCCAAATGGAGGATAGCAATGGGGCAGACTAAAACAGATAGGCCCCCCTCCCCCCTGCCCTAATGGTTTAGATATGGTATAACCCATACCAGGTAAGGATCAGGAATGGTATTTGACGAAGTGTGAGGTTGGAGGATTTGAAGCATGAAGGCAGGATTTGATGCCAAGAGCAGGCCGCAAAAATCCAAGGTCCTTACCACTGGGCAAGCAGCACCTTTCTGGTAACCACCATGGTTACCCTGTGCAATTAGGGAGCCCATGCATGTCCATCAGAGTGAATCTGGACTGGCTTGTAATATTCTATAGGAGTTGGGTGTGGTATTGATGCTACCCACACCACATTACAAATTCTGTGATGATATTGGCAGAAGCAAATTTCTAATACAATGTATTCCAATCAATGCATCAATAATTCAACCAGATAGAATTACAATAACAGCAGTACACTAAAGCATGTTACAAAAAAGCTAAGCAGGATGGTGGCTCAATAAAGCCACATGTTCAATTGCTGGCCCACCGTGGATTTGACTCTTCCCTAAGTATTTTCAGTGATCCAAATTTTACCTTTTTGGACAAAATTGCCAACAGAAGAGCTTGCTTTTGCCACAGCGCAGTCGTTTGACTAAAATTTGATACAAGTAGGAAAGAGAGGGCCGCCATGTTTATTGGATGCCACCTAAGATGGCATGTGCCATATAGGTAGTAGTCCTGCTAACCTCCTTACTACAGAAATAACAAGAAAGAGATATAAATGTTTGTGCTTACGTATTGTAGGGTTGAAAGCAATGCACGCAAATTCCCTTCTTTCCCACTAGACCATCTTTTGACCTCAGCATCCAAAGTTTCTGCTAGTCTCTGCACTCAGAGTGAGAAAGCGGACATTTAAATTTCAAAGAGAAACAAAAGCTGGTTAATCGTCGTCAATCCAAGATGATGAAAGCAAAGTCAGAGGTAGAAATCTTTCAATTCTAGGAACAATAAACTAACATTTCTCTCTGCTTGCTCTCTTTGTGCAAGAAGATCGCGTATGTTCTTCTCTGCAAGAGCTTTTGCCTGAAATAGAAACAGAATGAGTTCACCTTTATTTTAGATCAAAAAACTCAAATTCCCAATTTATTCTCCTAAAAGAACACCTACCGCACGTTCAACAGTTCGTTGGTGCCTCTCTAACCTAGCTTTACACCTCTGAGCTGATTCACCTTCTGTTCCTTGAAACTTGGCTGAAGTATAGGAGGCTTCATGATGAAAGAGAAATATTGCTTATAAGCAATATAGTAAATGAAAGTAAAACAACAGATACTACATTGTAGAAAACACTTTATGAATCACATACCATCATGAACTGAAGAATTTGTATATCTTGAACTACTGTCAGAGCCTGAGCTTTGAAGTTGTGGGTCTTGTAGGTCCTGAAATTCAACATGTAGCTAATATGCATACAAAGAAAATGCACAAATAGAAGATCTAAAGAGGAAGTATTATGTAATTAAAATTCATTATACTCACAGAGAAAGAAGAGCTCTGCCTCATTCCACTATCTCTGGAATTTGTAACGGAGAATTTGTCACCAACAGATCTTTCTACCCGTTCTCTTGCATCCAAAACTGCTTTTTCTGCAGCACGCTCCCGAGCCTCTGCAATTGCTCTTTCCACCGCAGCACGCTCTGCCTTCAGCCTGGCTTCCATTAAAGCTTTCTCAGCTAATGATTTCTCCCTAGCCTCTGCAGATGCCTTCTCTAGTTTTTCTCGGGCCTCTGCCATCGCTCTTTGTCGTGCTTCAGCGGTTGCCCTCTCTACAGCAGCTCTTTCTGCCCTTTCACGGGCTTCAGCAAATGCCCTTTCACGGGCTTCACGGGTTGCTCTTTCCACAGCCATCCTATCTTTTTCTCTTTCCCTTTCCCGTTCTTTCTCTTCTTCTCTTTGCAGCCTTTCTTCTTTTTCTATTTCAACATTGGAACATGTTTTATGGTAATTCATCTCTTTCCTTTCTGTAGATTGGCTCTTGTTTACCTCCTGAGCTATCTTCTGCATGTTCCCCATCTCTTCCAACGACATAATGGGTTGAACCAATCCAGTTTTCTTTTCAGTTTCAATACAGTTTTTCACCCCTTCAGCTGCTTCATTGCTCTTCTGGTAAGCTCCCCGATCATTGGCAACTTGAGACTTACCAAGGCTTTCCTGGTTCCTAGACACTTGTGATGTTCTCTTATTATTTTCATTTGACTTCAGATCAATTACTATTTCAAATTCTCCTAGTTTATTCTCATGTCCATCTAACGAGAGGTCTTCCATGGAATCTTTGATCTTTTCACACCTATCTTGTTCAGGAGCACATTGAGCCACATCAGCATGCCCGGATCTCCCGCTTTCATCTTTGCCATTTCCTGCTTTAGCTATTTTCAATTCCTTTTCATTACCTTCACATTCACATGCATCTTTAGCTGCTTCAGTCATCCCACCACTCCCTGCATGTTCAATTGCTTCCAGAGCCAGTTTCAGTTTCCTACTGTTCTCTTCATCTTTGAGGTCTTCTTGATTTGCTTCAAAGTTATTATCGTCAACAGGTTTAAATGAACCAGTAGCTGTCATAAGATTCTTGTCAACTTTAAGATCATGGGCCTCTTGATTTGCTTTTACTGTATTTTCCTCCTGTTCACAAGCCTGTTTTTCTCTATTTTCATTTGTCCCTCCCTCATTTGACTCTCTCTGTCTCTGCGCATCTTCTACAAGCTCAAAAACCTCTCTTAGCTGCTTCTCGTTTTCTTCCATTTTATAGACCTCTTTTAGTCTATTTTCATTTTCTTTCAGCTCACGAGCCTCTTTTAGTCTCCTCTCATTTTCTTCCTCCTCAAAGGCTTGTTTTAGTCTTTTTTCATTTTCCTCATGCTCATGAGCCTCTTGTAGTCTCTTCTCATTTTCTTCCTGTTCACAAGCCTCTTTCAGTTGTTTCTCATTTTCTTCTTGCTCCTCACCATTTTTTTGTCTCTTGTCATTTTCCATCTCATGAACCTCCTCTAGTCTTCTCTCATTAGACTCCAGCTTGCAAGCCTCTTTTAGTTTCTTCTCACTTTTTTCCTGTTGACAAGAATCTTTCAATCCCTTCTCATTTTCTTCTCTCTTGCAAGACTCTTTTAGCTTCTTCCCATTTTCTTCCTGTTCGTTAGCATCTTTCAATCTTCTCGCACTTACTTCACTCCATGAGGCCTCTCTTCGTCTCTTCTCAGTTTCTTCCCATTCACGAGCCTCTTCTAGTTTTTTCTCATTTTCTTTCGGTTCATGAGCTTGTTGCAGCGTCTTACAATGTTCTTCCAACTCACAAGCCACTTTTAGTTTATTCTCATCTTCTTCAAGCTCGCAAATCTCATGTGCCATTTTTAGTTTTTTCTCATTTCCTTCACACTGACTCATCTCTTGTGCCACTGTCAGTTTCTTCTCAAGTTTTTTCAGTTCACATGCCTCTTTAGCTGCTTCTGACATCCTCGAATTCTCCTGCACACAAGTCTCTTTTGAAGCTTTTGATTTCTCACCATTTTCTTCTCGCTGTTGAAAGACTTGTTTCACTGCTACCTTCTCACTTTCTTCATGTTTCTGGGGTATTATCGGTGTCATCAATTTTTTCTCATTTTTGGCCTGCTCGAAGACTTCAAGGGCTGCTTTTGACTTATCTGTTTTTGCCAGCTCATAGAATTGTTTCTCTACCCTCCACTCTCCTGCTTCTTTGTCAATATGAGATTGGGCAGATCTAGGTTCCTCCGTAACTTTTTGTTCTACAAATTCTTTACCTATATTCAGACCCTTTTTGCTCCCTTCAAAATCTGGAGCTACCTGAGCTGTCCTAATGTCTTTTTGCCCTTCCTGCCTTCCAAACCCTTTCATTCCAATATCCTCTATTTCAGCTGCCCCCTGAGATCCATTTTCTCTAAATCTGAGGGCTTCATGATTAACTTTATCATCCTCTTTTCTGGCCTTACTACTCAAATCATCCTTCAATCCCAACTTCAGCCGGCTATGAAGACCATCCCTTTTTCTCTCCATCAATTCTTTTGCACTTTTTAGTCTAGCTTGGGCTTTCTCCATTGCTTCTTTCATAGCAGCTGCTGAGGCTGCAGCAGATGAATTTGCATCTATCTCCACATCAAAAAAATCGGGTGAACCGTCAACTGCAGCACCCTCCAGACCAGACTTTTCAGAAGCTACCTTAGACTCTCCCTGTTTGATAGATAATTTTGGTGGTGGTCGCATCGGTGCTGGAACTAGGGAGGGCTGCGTCCGAAGGCTTATTTCAGATACGGATATTAATACATCATTAGAATTAGATCCATTCCCATGAGATCTTCTTTGAAGTTCAAAATCACTTTCAAAAGTCCTTGTGATGGAACCATACATGGGAGGAAGTGACATGGTTTTCTTCAAATTCTTTTCTTCAAATATGCCTCTATTGTAATCCATATTGCCACCAATATCATTAACTCCACTGGGTGATGTATTAATAATTTCAGTCTTTTGTGGAGGCGTGCTTCCATCAAGCACAAGCGTAACCCCCGGAACAGCATGGTGTTGTGCACTGTGTGTTTTATCATTTGTCACATTTTCCTCACTTCTTTGCATAGTCTCATAATTAGAAACATTGGATTGCTTGATACCATCAAATGTGTGATGAGCAACTCCATCTGACACAAACTGGTTATTCTCTGAACAAGCTAAAGTATCAGCACTGGAGCCTTCTGAAGGAGAACGTGTTCCAGCTGGGGTCCTACAAATGCAATAAAAGAAGAAAGAGAACACAATGAGTACTCAAATAAGTCTTCTCTAGATCAAATCACAAATATCTGGCTGTTCATTCCCATGGGTATCACAAAATATTTGAACCATGGAGAAAGAAATATTAAGACAGTAAACCAAATGACTTAATGTTGGGACTGCAACAGCAGATTGTCGGCAAATTCCCATAGTAGCAATGAGTAATCTTACACAGAAATCCTAGAAGTTTCCCAACTTGCAAAAGAGTATGTCTTTTCATTGCACCAATAACTAATGTCAAACATGCTAGAATAAATTCAAAGAAATCTCTTCATTTCACCATACCAAGATGGCAATATGAGAAATGGTTCGAAAACTCGGCAAAATCTCGCCAAAATTTAAGAAATTTTGGTGATTTCGAAGTGGCCAAGTCAAAATACCATACAAATCAGAGAATCAGCACTGACTCGGTCAAATTTATATGCAATCGACTCGAGTCAGATCGATCAGAATTGGTTTCGTCCTCAGCCAATCCAATCTGATTTAAATCGCTACTGGCTGTCACAAGTTTTTAATTATCATCTATGAGCCTGGCTTTTGTGCATGGTCTAATGTATGTAAATGGCCGACACTTTGGCCGGGGTAGAAATGGTATTACACAACCCTCCCTAATACGACGACTGATATGTTAGTCATGTATATTATACACAGCAGTGCATTAAATCTTTCGCCTTCATTTATTTTTATATTGAGCAATCTTTAATTTCTTTGTGAATGTTGTATCAATATCATCATTCATCAAAGGAGAGTGGGAAGGAAGAAGAACAATTGATAATGACCAATAAGGCTGGTAACTCTGCATTAGGAAACATGACCCAATCCTAGATAAAGGCGCAAATTTCCACCTAATAAAACATCTAGTTAGGAAAAAAAACCTTTATTTTCTCTGCAGGACGAAGGAAAACCCATATTTTGGTATAATTTTTACCACTTCACCTCTACACAGTGTTGGAATACAGTGTTGGGGGTTGCCACATCACTCCAAACGACATTGTTTACTGCATATTGATGAAGATTTCGTTTCCTAACATCTGGTACACTTGGTGTATGTCCACTACAATATGAGGCTGAAGATGCAGCATGTAAGCATGGGTATAAACAACGATAGGGACCCAATCAAGCTCGCCGACATTTTCGAGATGGAGTCAGAAGAGGATTCCTCTGTGGAGTTGGTAAGGGATAGAGGTGACCCAGGGATGGATCAGCTTGGGGTAGGCCTGACCCCCAGATAGTCGTCAGTCAAATGGGTGCTGATGTGGATGAATTTATGGCTTCAGAGGGTCACATACATTCACAAACACCCTGACTGTTTGAGCCCCTTGCTGATAGGGATTATGAGGAAGAGGACCTTAACTAGTACTATTTCAGTGGTCATATTCACACACTATCATTGTCTGCTCATGGAGATGATGGCGGCGACGATGATGGTAGTGGTGACAGTGGGGGTGGGGGTGATATATATGCTTCCCTTCGAGAGGAGGATGACCAGGCAAAGGAGGAGTGGAAGCCTGACCTGAAGCCGATTTGATTCACTAAGGAGACCCAGTTTGATCATACCACACAAGATATGAACTACGGTGCACGTCCAACCTCCTCACGTGCAGGCTACACGAGAGGGCCTCGTCCTCGTTTCCAACTAGATGAGCAGATTGATTGTAGTAACATCGACATCAACATGGAACGCTAGTCTGTCACTCTTGGAGGATTGAGTATAGGGGCATTGGACATGGATAGTGGCATGCCCCATCCTTTGCCACAGCGAGCACTGGGTCAGAGTTCAATGTGTATGGTGGCGGCTATAGTGGTTTCATTGGCGTGGGAGAGTATACATCTTCATCCATTCCTGGTGTTTATGAGCTTGACGCCCACTCACAAACTGGATCGTCCATTGTGGATAACCTCTTCCCCTACCCGGCTCGCTAGCCATACATGTTGGCAACACCATCAAGTTACTAGGGCTCAATGGTTCGTTACAGTACAATGATGTATACCCTAGGATAGATTACCTCCAATATGTAGATGAGGCCATTTACAGGGCAATTGTGGAGGACTTCAAGTGTTTCTTTTGGCACACTATGATGTGGCATACATTTGCCATACAGTCAGAGAAAAATTGGCGTCGGCACCATCAGTCCATGAGGGGGCTCGATCCTCCATGTAATTCTATGTGGTATTAGCCATTAGGATTGTCTGAAGGGTCCACATTGTACTCATGTATCACCACACAATATTGCACTGTTGGGACAAAGGTTTCTGTGTCAATGTTACATGTACTATGTACTAATTCATAATTAATTAATATTATGTTTCTTCATTCATGGTGCATAATTTACTTGTTTTACTAGCCTTTTTTGTCTTCTAGTATAAAACAATGTGGTAGAATAGGAAATATTACACAAGGTATACAATAGGGTTCAACGTATACTGCCAACCAAGGGTGCAAATCCGAACGACCACTTTGTGTGACTTTTCTTGCAATGTAAAGGTTTATATATGTTTACATAGGCTAAAAAAAGGACTCCCGGGAGTATCGGAGCTTAATATGGCCATTTGCCCCCGAAATGGCTAACCGAAAGTCACCAGCAAAAAAATGCACTATTTCGGTGAAATTTCAGCCATTTAGGCCGAGATTTCGGATTTCGTCTGACCGAAACCCAAGTTTTCTAACCTAGATATGAGGACTAGCTTCCATGATAAGGTAACCATTTAGCGAATTGCCAAAAAGATGGAGCCAAAATCCACAAGCTAATAAAGTTGACAAAGCATCCATTCTTTTCTTAGGACACATGATCATGTGACTTGGTACATTTTGGCAAGCAGAAAAACTACATATACATGTTCAGAAAAGTTAGTGCCTTGTGGTTTTAGATCCCTGGATCCTACCAAAAGACCATAACATCAAAAAATGAAAAACTTGCTTCTTGTCCATTAAAAAATAAGCTGATATTCAGCTAGGTAACCTTGCAACATAATTTGAATGACGACATAGATGAGTTTCATGCTTGTTAGTAGCCTCAGATTTGAGAAATGTACTTCGTTGCAGGAGGTATACTGACATTTTCTAAATAAACAACTAGAATCATTATATCAAGTTGGCGTAGCAGTGGGATGTTATACTTCGAAGATCCATGAATGGAGAATGTTGATACTTTGTGTATGAGAACCTTTAATTTGAATCACATAGAAGTAACTCGGACCTGGCCTCTCGTGTTGTATTTGAACATTTAAGAGCACTTTCCAAGTCCCCTATCCTGCTGCAGCTTCGGAGCACAGAACTCTTTTGTCCTTGGTTGGTTTCTCAATTGATAGAGGTACTTTTAGTCTTCCAGAAATAGTGAGACTGCTTCGGGTCGTCAACAGTTATAGCAAGAGAGCATAGGATTGGCATTGGGCTATCCCGTGACTTAAAAAAAAAAAAAGAAGTTAAAGGTATTTCTCAAGTCCTTACACTCTTTGTGGTGGTTTGGGTGGGGGGAGGGGGAGGTGCGAGCTGACGAAAAGGGTTACCAAATGGCTAATGTGGTTTCACAAAATAATTCACCAAGATTGCAGTTTCTTCGACAGGGTGACATAACCTAGCCTAGGAAGTAGAAATTGATTCAACGAGTGATAACTACGAAGTCGTCTCGCCCAGATCTTGGTGCAGGGAAGTTAACATTGATTAGGCCTGGAGGATATTTTGAAAAAGGTCAGATGGTAAGCCAATGTTCCGCAAAAAGTACTAAATTATAAGTATTATTCTTAGCAGATAGTCGGTCGGAGTTGAAAGTCGACAAACACCAACAAGAACGCCATAATCGAATTAGTAAAGAAGAGAAAACAAAGTCAAGTAGTGTCGAGCATGCAGATTCTTCTTGTTATTGTTCCTTAGGGGCGAAAAAAGAAGAAGAAGAAGAAGCCAGAGTAACAACTGAGGAGTTCGAGAAGGAAGTACGTACCAGGCTTCCTCAGAGGAGCTTTCTCCTCCTTTGGATTCACCAAACAGCTCCTCGTGAGAATCGAAGAAATCAACACCATTAAAACCCCCGAATATTTCTGAGTAATCAAACTTGGAGGCACGGACGTCAAGAGAAACATCGCCTGCGTCGGGAACGGGAAGATCTAGAACCGGAATGGAGGAACCACATGAGGAGTGAAATCTACCAAATATCTCACTGTAATCTTCAATCTGAGCCGAGAAAGTCGGGACTCCGAACTTCGGAGGGCCACCAAAAACGTCGTCGTAGACGGTTCTGGGAGTGAGGCCATTTCCATTTGCATTGGAGATTTTCTTCGATAGAGTTGGAGCAGACGCTTTGTTCCTGTGGAAAGCATGAGAATAATCCTCCATGGCAGGACAAAGGAGAGCGTTTTAGGGTTTCTCAATATTTCTTCTTCTTTTCCTCTGAATTACTCTGCAGAGCTTCTGTCTCAGTCTCTCTCCCTCAGGAGCCAGAACTCAGAAATGAAAAGAAAAGAGAGGACAGAGGTGACTAGGTGAGGAACTGAGAATGAGGTGGCAGCAGTACTACTGCCTACTGGCAGGAAAGAAAGAACATTGTAAACCAATTCGTAATTTTGTATTGGAGGGACGCAAAATTATCTAAACTGCTCCGTGCCCGTGGTGTATGGGCCATAAGTTCCACCCAAACCAAAACAAAACAAAAAAGAAAAGGGTTTTTTACAATTACCACCCTAAAATCTTTACTATCTACTATTACCCCCCCAAAAACTTTCAAACAACTGTTACCCCCCTCTTATGCATATTAACCACTAACTGACCCCCACCGTTACATTTTCGTCACGGTGGGGGTTAGTCGTGACAGTGTGCCGTTGTCACGAATTTTCTAAGACCAAAATGCCCTTTTGGGTTGGTAATTGTAAAAAAAAAAAAAAAAAAAAAAAAACCCATCACCGATTCACCGTCCTTCTCCTCCTCCTCCTTCTTCTTCTTCCTCCTCTGCAACCCCAAACAGAGAGGTTAAAAGGGCATCTCTCTCCTCTACTCTTCTCTCTTCCCTCATCCTCCTCTGTTCCATTTCACTTCATTTCAAGTTTCAAACCTTCATAGTCTTTACTGATAAAACTAATCAAAATCGAGTCCAAAAACAAAATTGCTTAAAAAGGCATCTCTAATATATCCATTTCCAAGTTAGAATCAATGGCGACAGAGTGAGACGAACTATAGCAAGAAGGAGCCTTTGTCACTCTTGCTCTAACAACCTCCTCTCTTGAGCCCTCCTCTCCATTTTCTCCCTCCACTGCATCTCCATCCTCTGCTGCTGATTAAAGAACTCTTGCAACATCTCCTGAATGCTCCCACCAATAATCCTCACTGATCTCTCCGAGGTCCTCGGCTGCTGCAGATGCTTATCCTTATCAGCTTTCCTCTTCCGGCGGTTTCCACTCCTCGTGAGTCGCTCTTCTTCGCTTTCATCTTCATCCTCTTCATCGTCCTCTGAGAAATCATCAGAAGATCGATCTCCCCCACTCAGCTTCTTCACCTTCTTCTTCGCCTGCACATTCCCAACCTCTGATTCCAATAATAATCTCTGCATATTCTTCTCCCTTTCAACGAAAACCGCATGTAGCTCCTCAAAGAACGGACATTGCCGTCCATTGTCTGGATCAGATGTCTCTTTCCCCTGCATAAAAAATTAACCCAAAAAAATAGAAGGCAATTTTTTTCAACCCAAAAAATCAATCCCTAAAAAAAGGTGGCAAATTTCGATATGTGTTTTTCAAGAAATGATCAGATTAGGAATCACCTTGTATCGATTAACGAGATTCTTCCACTTGCACTTGCACTGATTAGGGCTTCTTCTGTAGCATCTCTTCTTCATCTTTACTGCAACGCTCTCCCACAGCGTCTTGTTTCGCTTCGTAACAGTGAAATCCCTCTCTAATTCGGCTCTGATAGTGATAAAATCTTTCGTCTCTTGATGGCTCCACTGAGGAACTCTATCATCCTTTTTGAGTGAAACGCTCGTCGATTGCATCTCGCTGGTGGATGGTTGCACTTGCAGCGGCACAGATGAGATCATGTTCAGTCGACCTAAGCCTTCGTTATCTCCGCTTCCCATCATCTTCTTTCTCTCTCTCAGGTTTGGGGTTGCAGAGGAGGAAGAAGGAGGAGGAGAAGGACGGTGATGTTTTTTTTTTTTTTTTACAATTACCACCCCAAAAGGGCATTTTGGTCCTAGAAAATTCGTGACAACGGCATACTGTCACGACTAACCCCCACCGTTACGGAAATGTAACGGTGGGGGTCAATTAGTGGTTAGTATACATCAGAGGGGGGTAACAGTTGTTTGAAAGTTTTTGAGGGGGTAATAGTAGATAGTAAAGATTTTGGGGTGGTAATTGTAAAAAACCCAAAAGAAAAAGGGTTTGTGGGAGGTGGGCCATAGTGCCCATACTACCATCTTATACATATTTACACAGGGAGCTCAAGCATTTTGCACAAGCAAAAGGAAATGGAAAATTGAAATCAATTTTAGATGAAATAGTGAAATAACTGAGAAACTATTTTAAATTTTTAATATGGAAATTGAAATCAATTTTAAGTCTGCATTCCACTTTAATGAGCACATGTTAACAATAACGGTAACTGTGTTGTGTTACATGTTTAAAAAAACATGAAAATAAAATTATTCTATTTTATCGTCATCAATGATGCCACCCATCACGCTCTCATAAGAAAAATGAAAAACATATTTTCAGAAATTGAACTATCAAATAGATTTCTTATACTTGTTGATATGATGTATGCAAAAAAAAAAATGACTGAAATCAAATTGAACTGAGCGTTTGACACCATACTTAAATCATGTAATACCACATTTATTCTCGCTGTTTAAACCTCAACATCATCATAATTGCTTGTCCTAAATAGAACTGGATCAGAGCCATGGTTTAAAATTTTGAAATTGGGATTAATCAATTCAGATCAGAATCGTTCATGATCTATCCCAATTCCAGCCTATTCCGTAGTGGCCGATTTTAAGGTTTTTGTTCATATAGTGGATTTTCATATTTGAGCAGCTGATTCCATTGGTTTTTTTATCGAAATAGGTTGGGAGCGATTCACATCTGATTCCCTTTGTATTTTTTTGGGGTGGTGGGATAAGAATTTCAATTTTAAAATCATTGATAGAACCTTCATTGAGTCGAATTCATTTATTTCAGTTTTTATTTGAAAAAAATTTGTGTACATCCCATGTACTACGGTCCGATTGCTTGTCATCCCCAACTTTTGATAATATTATTATTCAAAACCCCATGAAACCTGACGGTGTAAGTTATTAGTGATTGAGTAAGAAATTCCATTTTATCCTTCTGAGTTATAAGGATTCAAAAAACCCCTTAAATAGAGCAGGAAAAGACAGAGATATCCCCATCTTCTTCCTTATGCCCTGGACAAACAAAATACCCGCGAGGGTTTCGTCCGCTCAAATCGCCGCTGCCCACGGCCAAATCAGGAAGCCATTGGTCAACATAATACCGACAAATGACGGTTTAATGCCGATAATCCAAATGGCAACCATTTTTTGCCAGTAAAAAAAACCTCCCAAAAACCCAACGCTCGAAACCCGATTTCATGGTCTGAAATTCCAAAACCGCCATAGAACCCGACTTTAAAACCAGGGAAGAGAGAAGAGAACTACTGAAGGGAGCATTGAGGCCTTGGTCACCAAAAAAAAGCGGTAGCACTCGAATGTACATTTAATTACTTGTAGCTTGAATTGAAGGACTTCCTTCAATCACCACTAAAATGAAAAGAAAAGTATGCCTTTCAATTGGGAAATTTACACATACCAATCCTGAGATTTGACGAAAGGATATTAATACCCCTTAGTTTTGGAAAATTCTGTGTACCTCTTTGAGATTTGCAAACGATAACAAATAAGCTCATTCCGTCAGTTCATGACTAACACTGTTAAAAATTAGACTTGAACTGACGAAATTGCCCTTATAAGAAAAAAAACAAAAAAAAACACATGCAACTCATCTTCCCCAAAATCCCCAATCTATTTTGGGGAAGATGAGTTGCTGGTTTCAAAACCCTTTCAACCCTTAAGGAATTTAGGACTTCCTTCAATCACCACTAAAATGAAAAGAAAAGTATGCCTTTTAATTTGATTGCTCCACGGACTCCCTTTGGTAGGTTATTTATAACCTTCAGTTCCCCAGTGCCTCTGACAAGGAGGGGGCACAATGACCACCCTACCCCTACCTGAACACTTTACTCGGGTGGGTCCACTCCTCCCTATTTGAGGCAGTGGGGAACTGGGTCGAACAGGGAACTAGAGGAGATACATTTCCCTTTTTTGTATCATGAGTTGTTCTTAGCAGGGCTTGCTAGAATAAGTTAATCATTTGAGTTTATGTTTTTTAGGCACTGTTTAGTATGCATTATAGGATGTTTTTAATTGGATGATAAAAATAGCTTCTTGTTTTTTTAAGCATCCGAGAACACAAAATCAACCTAGAATGCATTCCAGAAATGCATACCAAACACAACCTTAATGTCCAGGTTAGGGTTTCAGATAAGAGAGGGATTTTAGAGAGGGTTTTGTGGGAAGGGTTAGGGTTGTTTTAATGGCCTGCGATAGGATCACCATGACTGCTTGCTTCGTCTCTCTGGAGTCTAAAAATTGCTTCATCTTTTCCAGCATTTGTAAATCGCCACAACAAGAGCAACAAAAGAGAGTGGAGGGCTTGTTCAACAATGAAAGACAAGGTTCCCTTTGCTATAGCCAAAAGGTAAAAGGGTCACTTCACTACTCTTAAAGAATAGTTTGAGTATTTAAGATTTTTTTTTTCACATTAAAAAAAAACTCTTAAATGCAAGGGGTGGGAGCAATCAGGCCATGGTAAATGGGTGTACACTAAACGGAACGGGCCCTAATTGTTCCTTTTTTATTTTCTTCTTTCTCATTAAGGCTCTCTTTGGCATAGTTTAAATTTATGTTTATTTGACACATAAACATAAATAGATGTCTTTGGTACGATTTATGACCCCTATTAGAATAAAAAATTGTAAGCATAAATTCATAACTAGCTCGAGAGTTGTTTATGATTTATCACCATAAATTGTTAATGTTTGTTTATGCGGTACCATTAATGAACATGTATAAAATTGCTATTTAAGTGGAGATAAGATAGTAAAATTAACAAAAATTAGAACAAAACCTCTCTCTCTCCAACCCACATGGATAAGGTATCAATCACCCGCAAAATCAATACGATATCGATACGGTATTGGCATGGATCGGTCGTATCAAACAAATTTGCCTCTAATTTCCCTTTAAAAAATAGGATTTGTGATTGTTTTACCCCTTGCTCATACCGTGTCACCAATACAATACCAGGATCGGAAACTAGTAAAATCGTTACGTATCACCCGTATTGGGTGATACGACAAACCATGCCACCCTACCCCCATGGTTTTAGTGCACAGTATCGGATCAAGTATCAGTCACCTGCAAAACCCATATGATACCAATATGATATCAACATGGATCGACCATATCAGACAATTTTATCCCTAATTTCCTTTGAAAATAGGATTTTTGACTGTTTTACCCATTATCAGTACCATGTCACCAACACGATATCGAGATAAAAAACTAGTAAAATCGTTACGTATCACCCAATACAGGTGATACGATGTCGATACCTCAAACAATGCCACCCCACCCTCACCCCCACCCTCTCACATATCATATATAATATAATTTATACTCTCTCTCTCTCTCTCTCTCTCTATATATATATATATATATATATATAAATAATATATATTATGAATAAATATAATATATAATATATTCTTCACGTATATGAAATATATTTTTCATTATATAACCTATTATTTCTAGTAGTAACTAGGAACCAAATGATTATTGTTTATAGGTCGTAAGCTATTATCATACTTGATTATTCATAAATATAAATATGGGCGCTGTTCTCTGTGCCGCAGCATAGGCTGCGCCCAGGCACATGGGGTGGGCATAATGACCACCTTGCCCCCTGAGTGGCAAGCCCATGTGTTGGGCACAGCCTACGCTACGGCACAGAGAACAACGCCCATATTTATATTTATGACCTATTTATGAATAATCAAGTTTGATAATAGGTTATGATCTATAAACAATAACCATTTGGTTACTACTAGAAATAATAGATTATGTAATGAAAAATAGGTTTGGTATGCTTAAGTGAAGAATATATTATGTATTATGGTGGGGGCCGAGTGGGGTTAGAGAGAGAGAGGGGGACAAAAGAGAGCCTTTGTTTTAATTTTCATTAAATTTACCAATTTACCCCCACTAAAATAGCAATTCTTCACATGTACATTTATGCTATCTGGATAAACAAACATTAACAGTTTATGGTGATAAATCATAAACAACTCTCGAACTGTTTATGAATTTATGCTTATATTTATTTATTTTAATGAGAAATAGAGATTACAAATCATACCAAACACATTTATTTATGTTTATGTGTCAGATGAACATAAATGTAAATTATACCAAAGAGAGCCTAACCATAGAGTGCATGTAATGACCACTCTAACCCTGAGTGGCAAGCCCATGTGCTGAGTAGCACCCAGGCACAGAAAACATTATAAACCTTTTTTAATATAATATATATATATTTTTTGATAGAAATATAAATATAAACCATGCCAAACAGAACAAGTACGGCTCTCTCCATTATCTGCAACTACAAAGTCACCATCTCCTCTTTATTGTTAACCTTGGGGAGAAAGAAAACTCTCCAAGTCTTTTTCCCATATACTTTAAATGGTTGAGACTTGAGTGCGAGTGTTAGTATATACTTTTTTGTTTTTTGGGTTCAAGAGTTAGTATATACTTACTATATACCAGCAGCGGACCTTCTTCCTCAAGAGGAGAAGAAGAAAAAGCACGAGGAGAAGGGGACGGGAGTAGAAGAAGTACATTAGGTTGAAAGAGAGGAAGCCTGGGCAGGTCTTTGAGTGTTGGATTGGGAAGATGTTCAGAAATCAGTACGATACAGACGTGACCACATGGAGCCCCGCGGGGCGGCTCTTTCAGGTGGAATACGCAATGGAGGCCGTGAAGCAAGGGTCCGCCGCCATTGGTCTCCGATCGAAAACCCACGTGGTGTTGGCTAGCGTCAACAAGGCCAATTCGGAGCTCTCCTCTCACCAGAAGAAGATCTTCAAGGTCGATGATCACATCGGTGTTGCTATTGCCGGCCTCACCGCCGATGGGAGAGTCCTCTCCAGGTACCTTCGATCCGAATGCATCAATTACAGTTTCGCTTACGAGTCTCCTCTTCCCGTGGGAAGACTGGTCGTTCAACTTGCCGACAAGGCCCAGGTGCAAATCAACCCTAGTTTTTCTTCTCTTTCTCTCTCCGACTCTAAACCAGTTATAGTTGTTCTATTTTCACCGCCTCTGGTTCGTTCAATGAGAGCAGAGGGCTTAGGGTTTGGTTTTGAAACTGAAAATACGTATGTAAGCTTGATGGTTTTTAATCTGTGTTAATCATTAATTGGATTGATTCTGACCTAAGAATTGAATTTTTAGGGCTTTAGACTATGGTTTTCATATCTTCCTCTCTTGATCATTAGATTATGTGATGTTGGTATTGCATCTGCTTTGTGGTGAGTGGTGGTAAGATCTTTTCTGAAACGCTGAAAGGTCAAATGTGATGGATTTGGATTTTGTTCAAAAACTACGTGGCAGTGATGTAATTTAGTTTCGATTATTAGTGGACTTGGGGAAACAGCCTTGTAAACTGGATACGGCCCTTTTTTTTTTTTTTATTTATTTTTTTTTTAAAATTAGTGGGCTCGGGGCTGAAAAATTGTTTCAAACTACTGGTTGCTCTGCGCCATTTTGGATGATGGCTTTATATCTGTTTCTTTTCTGGTGTAACCTTGTAGTTCTTTGCTAGCTTATGTGAAAGTTATAAAATAGTTAGGTCAGACGTTGTGGCTTGAACTATAACATTTGATTCTTAATTTGTTAAGAATACTCTCCTACTCTTCTATCCAGTCTATTGAGGTGTTTCTTCTCTGTACACCATCCAGTTTGTGGTGCTGCATTTCCTTTAAACTTCCTCTTCCTAGTCGTCACCGCCCTTTCACATTTCAGTTTCTAATATATGTATCATCAATATTGATATCATCAATAAAATAATCTTTAGGCTTGTCATCCAGGAACTTGTTCGAAAATACCGTAATAAAAGGAACATAGGAGTTTGCCGCTAGGTATTTGACCAAATATGCTTGTTCAGTTCCTATGGAACCTATCATTAAAATACCCCTAGAGGGGGATATGGCTAAGTGGAGCGAAAAGGGTTTTCCATGAGATGGGAAATGAAAACTATTAGCCCCACACAAGGTTTGTGAATAAGTGTTTGTCTGATAATGACCAAGGTACTGTTGTGATCTTTATCCTTCAAAAACACTACTACATTAAGATGCTAACACTATGAAGTCTTATCCACTTATTGACACTTGCCCAGGGAAAACCCATTTTGGTTTCATCTGTCCACTTTGTTCCATTTATTAAGAAATATGCCTATGAAACAGTTCAATTTAAATGGACTTTCTTTTATGACCTAGAGAAAACTCACTTGGATTTCATGACTTGTAGAATATTTTAATTTTCTGGACTTTTTTCTTAAGTCATGGTATTTTTTTTGTATTACCCTTGTCTAAATCTGGGATATAACAAAAAATGGAATTTTGATTTGGTGAGATTTTCGGGATATTGGTCCAATGTAATGCTTTTGGAAGCCCTCCTCTTTTTTTTTTTTGGTTTCTCATGTTGGGAAGTGGTACTTAGAGGGCAGGCCTTGGTGCAACGGTAAGGTTGCTCCATTGTGACCTAGCGGTCATGGGTTCGAGTCTAGAAACAGCCTCTATGCGAAAGCAGGGGTAAGGCTGCGTACATTATGACCCTCCCCATACCCTGCAGTGGCTGGAGCCTCGTGCACTGGGTACGCCCTTTGTTGGGAAGTGGTACTTATGGGTTTCGTATTGCTTCCTTGCGAAGGGATAATATCAAGAGCATCAAACTTCAGGAATGTTAAGGATTTCTTAAACCATAGCCATATGTACACACACACACAATGCTTTTGTAAAGTTGCCAACACAAGGATTTTTTTTCCGGTTTTCTTTGCAACTTCCCATCTATTTTCTTGGTTTTATTTTATGGTCTGGTCATTGTACTTCTCCTTTTTTTTGGGTGGGGGTGGGGGTGGGGGGTTGGGTTGGTTATCAAATTTTATTGCCTATTTTTGATTTGTCACAATTATTAAGGATTAGATTCGTAGTCGGTCAATTTTAAATGGAAAGCCTGAATTTTTTTTAACCTTTTATTATATTATCTAATTGTAAGGGATGGGGAGTATAACTTATCAATAACATTTCTAGATGGTAGGTTAGTTAGAGGCTGAAAAAATAGGCATGTGTATTCTAGTCGAAGGTATGAGAAACTTTAGGAATTTTATGAGCTTAACTGTATAATTGAAGGAGTTACTGTATGAATTAGGGAGTCAAGTTGCATTATTTGTTCTATCGAGGACATTTAGGTGAGATTTTCCATTTGAATGAGAACCTCTAGTGGGTTTGAAGTTTACGGAGTGATATATTCTGCTAGTTGATTGGTTTATGTTGTAATACGGGTATAAGGATGGAATTTTCTATAGGGCTATTTCTGTACTTCTACCCTCTTCTATTCTATTATAAATAAAGCTGGCCTGTGTCTCATTGACACAAGTTATATTTCCCCTAACAACATGGTATCAGAGTTTGGGATCCAAACCCTGATATCGTCTCTTTCTCTTTTTCTCAGTTACATCACCTACCACCTCCACCTTCACTGTAGCCCTCGGTGGTGCTTCTCTAGACCACCGAGGTTCTAGGTTTATTATTTCTTGGCAGGCCTTAACGTTGAGTATGATCAGATTCGTGCTCAAGGCCTGAGCCATAATATGGGTATAAGGGCAGAATTGTCTATAGAGCTATTTCTGTACTGTACCCTCTTCTGTTCTATTATAAATATAGCTGCCCTGTGTCTCATTGACACAAGTCATATTTCCCCAAACAGCAGTTTTAAAGTTCTATTACTTTCTCCTCTTGTTTTGCCCTAATTGTTGTGTAGATGCCCTTTTCTTCTTGGTTGTTTTCCCATCTACATCTTGGATTGATGTATAAATATGTATCACATTAGCTTCTGTCATTTTTGACAAATAAAACGGATATAAGCTATGTCAGAACTCGGAAGTATTGGCCCAAGCCTATCAAAGGCCTCTATGATAGTGGTACCACACAATGAGCTTAAAAGAGTTGATATCAATCAGGTTGATGTAGTTTCTAAGGAGTGAGCCTTTTGTAAGTTCGCAAAAACTTAAAAGGAGTGACAGGAAGCATGTAGACAGGGATTTTGTTATCCAGCTAAAAATAATAGCAGAGTATGGTCGAAAAACAGGAACACTGCCTCCCTTAATATGGTCCCATCCACACTTTATGATATTTTCATTTCTTCATTTCCTATTTGTAAGATTGTGGTATTAGAATTTACAAAGCTTCTCTCATTTAGATATTTTAAGGGTCATGCTTTGTGTGACCACGGGTAGTTACATTGAGCATATGACCATTTTTTTTAATGATGAAACTACCCTTCATAATGAATCTGAATCAGCTGTACATATGCTAATAAAGCGACATGTGTTCCAAGGCAAGAAGAAAGTAGTTTCATCTGTTAACTTTTTCTTTAAGTAATTTGATAAGTGTGTATAAAAGTAACTTCCTCTTACCTGTCCTCCAATTTAAGTGATTTTAGAATATTCTTTTAGAATATAATATTTTTAACTTCAGTTATATTTTAGGGTCCACAACTCTCCACAAATTTTAGAGTGGGAATGTTTTGTATTTAGACACAGCTTAGGATTCCTATTCCTAGGCTGCATAGGAATTTAGGCCTTTGGCCAATATAAATAAAGCTAACTGTGGGGCTCCTCTTTAGCTCACTGTTTTAGAAAATTCTGCTCAAGCTGCTCTGCAACTTTGTTCTCTCCTTTGGAGATGGTCTTGTGATCAAGGCTGGTGAGATTGGTGTTTGATCCAATCGACACCTTGTTCTCTCTTCAAGTTATACTTTCTAGTTTCAGTCAAAGATGCGTTTTTTATTCAAGTTCCTCCATCGACAAGCTGCTGCCAATAACATTCTGCCATTACAAGCAAGTCTGAAACATTCCCCATCCCCCAATTCTTCTTCTAATCCTCTACAGCCCCAAACCCTAGCATTCCCCCTTTGTTTTTTTTTTTTTAAGTTTTCCCAAAACCCTAAAACCTGCACAGACCAATCCACCCATCAAAAAAATTACCAAACCGGAGCTGAATTACCCTCTGTACCCCTCTTGCACTCGATCCTAAGCCCAGCCACCATCTCCCATTAAAACGCTAACATCCCACCTTCTCAAATCAAAACCCAAAACCCTAATTTCTTCCCAACCCAAACCAACCGTCAGAACAGTCTACAGATCTGACCGATTATCCCTCATACCCTCCTAAGAGAACCATTCAAGTCTGGTTAACTTTTGTCTAGCCAAACCCTAGAAATCCATCTTTTCCTCTTTTTCAAAACCCTAACCCTAATTTGCTGCACATTCAGGTTTATACACTTCCATCCATCAAAACATCTCAGGACCTTCACTGTTAGACTCGCTTACCTTGACTTGACATATCCCTTAAACCAAACCCTAACCCTAATTTCACCAAAAGCCCTATTTTGACCTAGCTGATTCACCTGTTCATAACAGACCCTGGTTTACTGGCTCCTAGTTGGTCCCCTACCAATCTAGGTCTACATCAATCTTTGGGTGGAACACTGCAAGTGCCAACACTGGAATGCCCACCTCCTAAGAAAGAGAAAGATGGGTGTTTTTTATCACTGTTGCAAGTGCTGGTTGCCACTCCCATTGCCGCCATGAGTTTATTACTCCTGCTGCAAGTTCTGGTTGCTGTTGCAAGTGGCGGTCGTGCCAACACTGCAGGTGCCTTTATGAGTTTGGCTGTTGCAAGTTCTGATCGCCATCTTAAAAACCACTATTGTTCAGGTCCAGGGATTTCTGAGTTTGTGTCTTTAAAGCTTATCATCTGTTTATGTTACTTTCTTTTTTGGGTATTTTGAAGGATGATGAGTTAACACTGCTCATGTAAGAAGAGGAAATCCCAGAGATTCCTGTGGTTTTTGATCGACCACCTTTTGGAGACTTCAAGTAGCAGTACTTGGCGGGTTTTCCATGGTTTCCAACTCAACCTCCTCCAGACTATGGAACAAAGATTCCAGCAATAGCAGTTTCGGAACAATGGAGGCCAAAGGAGTAGACTGAACGATGATGGGGATTGAAGATGACTATGTACAGGTCACCGGAGGTCAAGAGAAATGAGTGGGGTTATGAGGGAGTTGAATCCTGACTGCAGTAGACTGAGCGATGATGGGGATTGAAGATGACTATGTACAGGTCACCAGAGGTCAAGAGAAATGAGTGGGGTTGTGAGGGAGTTGAATCCTGACTGCAGTAGACTGAGCGATGATGGGGATTGAAGATGACTATGTACAGGTCACCTTAGGTCAAGAGAAATGGTGTTGTGAGGGAGTTGAATCCTGACTGCAGTGACAGCAACAACATGCGGATCCGATTGTGTGAGGGAGGGGGAGGGGGAGGGGGAGGGGGAGGGGGATACTTAATTGTTACATATGGGGAATTAATTCAGTGTTTCTCACCATTTTTCTCTGAGCATTTTGTTTCAATTTTATTCTTTTGAGTTGAGATTGGATGTGGCTGTTCATTGTATTCTATTGCAAGTATTCCAGATAATTGCTATATTTATGTCAAAATATTGCACCGCCAGTGGAATCTTGGTCAGTGTATTGACGCCTCCATTGGAAGAGGTTGCACATGTTACTCTTAATGGAAGGAATACTGCCATTAGCCATGGATTTGTGGTCACCTGACCCATGAGATTTTTGTCCTTCAATGCTCCAATAATACATATTGGTATATGACTCATCTAACAACATATTAGTACGTGTGTTGTATGGAGAATTTGATACTTCACAACTCTTATGGACTTTTATTTTTTATGAAATAACTCTTATGGACTTTTAATCTTCTTTCGGTTTCCAAAATACATTTTTCATGATTTCTCATCTTTCCCTTTATTTATTGATTACAATAGGAATCAATAATGACTACTCCGGTAATGCCTTGTTTGGGTACCTTTTTTCGAGGAATATACAACCTATTCAGAATTGCCTATTTGACTTATTTCAAGTCCCGAACAATTAACTATCATAGAGTTCTTGGAGATTTGAATTTTTAAAGGTTTACTGAGCTGAAACTTAGGAAATTAATGAAAAGACTTCTGGTTCATTGAATTTTTGAATGTGAAAAAGGGGGGGGGGGATCAATCTCTTTCTGTCTAACCAAAAAAGCTTGTGCGGTATGCATAATGTTCTCTTGTTTGCAGGTTTGCACACAGCGTTCTTGGAAACGGCCATATGGTGTGGGTTTGCTGGTTGCTGGGTTGGATGAATCTGGTGCTCACCTATACTATAACTGCCCAAGTGGGAACTACTTTGAATACCAGGCTTTTGCCATTGGATCCCGCTCTCAAGCTGCAAAGACTTATTTGGAGCGCAAGTTCGAGACTTTCATGAGCTCGTCTCGGGAAGATCTGATCAAGGATGCATTATTTGCAATCAAGGAAACATTACAAGGTGAGAAGCTTACCAGCGCTATCTGCACTATTGCCGTGCTTGGAGTAGGGGAGCCTTTCCACATAATGGATCAGAAAACTATACAAGAATTGATTGAATCGTCTGAAGTGAAGGAGGATGAGCCTGTAGCTGACCAGGGCACAGCTATGCAGGAAGACCGGAGCCCAGAAGCAGCCCCCATGGATATTTGATGGTGCAATTTAGTAGCAGTGTGGCCTCTGCGCTAAAATGGGAAGTCCAAAGACAATGGTGATGAGATGATGTCATTGACATCTAGTCCTACCGATTCTGTTGTTGCATTTCGTTGCTCTTTATCTTGTGTCAATTTTTTATGCTATCATCCTTTGAAACATTATTTTGCATTTTCACACTGTCCCGGCAAAAAATTATACTATTGTGGGTTCGATCCCTGATCAATTAATTCCAGATTATTGTTGTGTAACTATTTCTCATCGGTTTGGTACGTAGAGTAGACCAGATAGACACATTAGCAGTGCATGCATATGATGTGACAAATACATTTTTGTGAAGCAATGGTTGTTTGGAACTCTGGCTTCATTTAGCCGACGCTTTTGCTTTTGGGGTAGAGGTACATGTATAGAATTTGTGTTACGTGCTCGGCATATGGTAAGGTGACAAAGATCTTAATCCTGCCTGCTACTTGAATCCTAAGTGCTTTCGTCTGCTTGAAGAAGACCGTTCTCAGTCTGATCATATATTTACAATCTGAAAGTGAGTGTTAAGCACTTTTTTTTGGAATTTGGATTCACCAATTGTCATTGTGTTGATTTATTTGTGGGTTTTAAGGCAAACCTTGGCGTAACGGTAAGGTTGCTAAATTGTGACCTAGTGGTCGATGCTTACATTAAGACCCCTTCTAGACTCCAGAGGTGGGGAGCCTAGGACTTGGCACAAGCCTTCACGGATACCCAAGTCCCTTCCCATCCTCTGTTTCTATGTCATTACGGAAAAGGACTTGGCTCCTTTCTTGTTCCAAAGTTTCTATGGGCACTTAGCAAAACTGCATTTTTTGACCTAGAGTGAGATCAACGGTGAGTCTGAGTCGTTAGAAATGCATCATATTTAAGGGATCCGGGTTCATCTTGGAGAGGAGATTAGTATATCTATTGGGTTGTCTTTCCTGCACTGTACTTCAATTTTTACCATTTAAAAATTAATATTACAAGGTGCATGACTAGGTCTATCCGAACCTGGTGGAACAATGCAAGCCTTGAATTCCCGATAGGCTTAACCCCTGAAACCAGCTTCATCAGAAGGGGCTCCAACGACCTGAGTGAAATGGGTTTCGGGCAAAGCAGCGAGGCAGGCAGAAGAGATGATTCTCATGTCTGCTTGGAATGCTAGTAACTGGGTCCTAGTATTCTAAGAGATGACCAGTAATGTGGAAAAATTGGACTAGTAGGTGGTGCTAGTACTATGTGTCTTGAGAGGGACCTTGGGAAGTAATTTTTGCGTTCTATGTTTATATCACACAGGAACAGTGTCCTGCAGAATTAGAAGCCAACACAGGTATCAGTGTGGTTTTGACCACTGGGGAAGAAATATTGATCTGAAACAAAATCTGAGGAAGCTACTGTGTTTCTAATGGCCACTAGAATAACTAATCGACAGTTAGCTAGTGCAATAGCTAGCATCTATATAATCAAGGGCTAGCAATCGAAGAGAACTGAAGCAGTAAACCCGAAACCTAACCATCATCAATAGATTGAAGCTGCATACCTTGAAGACTTGAAATAACTATAATATGAAGTTATGAACGGAACAATAAAACATTCCGAAGTATATCTTTAAGTAAATGCCTCATAATGATAAAATTGGATGAATACCATTGCAATGGCTCTCCAATTCTGTATCTTTTACAACTGTTAGAAATAACCAAGTAAACTCACACCACAAAATCCAATTAAAATCATAAGCCGAGCAGCTGTGTCAGTCTTCCTCAGAATTTAATATTAAGATTAACAAAAACCACAAATTACAAGCAGAAAGCTCCGGAATAGGATCTTTTCACCTCCACAGCACTCCTTCATTCCACCCTGCTCTCAAGCCTAGATGCTCTTTCTCTAAGCTGTCAACAAGACCAATAGCTGCCTTCTCCAAAGAGCAGGCTCTCACAATGAAAGACAATTATCCTTCTGATTGACCCAGAAACACTTTGATCTGTATTTAGGGCTTGCAGAAATCGGGAAGCGGGAGGCCTTTTACTTCCATTTTCTTGTACATCCATTGCCAGTTCTTGGGTGTAACCTCACCCCCGAGTGAACGGATGACAGAACCACCACTGCAGGATCCCACTCTGCAGCAGTCTTCAAGAGACAGCCCTTTCACCAACCCATACAAGAAACCACTTGCAAAGAGGTCACCTGCTCCAGTAGCATCAGTTGCTGATGTCTCCCCTACGGCTGGAACTCTGACCATCTGAAAGTAAGAGACCCTCACTATTAAGTATCACCAAAGATAGATTTTACACTTGCACCGAGTGGAACAACATGCTTCTTCACCAAGAGAAAACGCAAAGAAGGATTGTCTAACACTAGAGATGGATATGCATCAAATATTTGCCACCCATATCTGTAGATTTAGATCTTCAAAGGAAGAACCTTGGTATGCACTTTTCTATAGCAATTACTGGCAAGTAAACATGTCATATGTGTACATTAAAGCACAAAGCTAATTAAAAAGTATGCAAAAATCCATCAATTTACCTGTGAAGTAAGTGATTCAGAAATAGTCATTTTAATGATGTATGCGGTAAACAGAATACCAAAAAGTTAAATCTTACTGACCTCTTTCCCATGCTTCACTATGCATCCATTACGGCCTAGTGTAACCACGGCCCATTGGCAATGTTTGGCCAGAAACCCCACAGCAGCCTCTGCACCAGCATTTTGCTCACCCCTAAAACCATTTGAAGACGAACCAGATTGAGTGAATACAGGTCAATCCATATCATAAATCAATTAGCTCTGGAATAGAGTACTTTATGTCAGATATTCTTATCACCACCATGGTCCTCTGGACAGTGATTTATGAATCCCTAACTTCGGTTGACATTCCCACCAACAAAATTTCCATTTGGGTAAAATGTTTTACTCCTTTCCCACTTCCTTTCTTCTTCTTCCATCCCTTTATGTGAGAACGGCTCGAGTGATAATCTGACTATAAGCATTCTTCTGGTATAGTTTAGATTTAACCCTACCTTCGTGACAACTATCACACAACTATAGATTTTTCAATATCAACCTTCATGTACATGGACTTGTCCCAAGTTGAACATTTGCTCAAATGCAATATTGAGTGAGAAGAAACCAGAAATGCAGATGAAATTTATTTAATCTTCCCTCGTTGTATGAGACACAATTGGTCAGGATTAATATAATATAAAGCATGACCAGGTTTTGATCACCTTAGCAGCTCTTTTGCTTCATCCTCATTGGCAAAACAGAGGTCAATGTCCCCAGATTCAAGTAACTCTAGAAGCTGTGGCTTGGAGTTTCGAATCATCTGCCCAAAGTTTTAACACAAATCAGATAAGAGAATTGCACCATAGTTTAAATATTAAATTTCTTTTTATTAAAATTACATTAATACCTCAAAACTGGCCAAATCCAGGGAGACACAAACTCCCACTTGTTTAGCAATCCTAATTGCCGCACGAATAACTTCCAAATTGGAAATTGCATATCTCATCACCAACCACTGTAAGAAAATAGGTATATCCAAATGGATGGAATCACAAGGAGCCTCCAAGTCAATACAGTTTATAGCTTACCAATGTATAAATGGGATATCTAAAGATTCATTACATGTGGCCCTTATTCAGACATTGGGATAATAAATTGCAGGCATCCCATGAACCCATGCAAATCTCGTTTACCATCCAAAAGAAATCCAACAATGGGTATATTTTGACCTAAGAGATCGCATAGGCAAAATATTACAAAAGAATGGCAGGTCCAAAACATGTGCTCTGCTACTCCACCTAAACAGCTATACTAACCACCATATTCAATAGCCACATTTTACCAGACAAGCTTATATTTTATTTGTTCATGTTAATATAGGTAAGGAATAAATCTATGAAATGATCAAAATGACAATAGAAGTGGTGAGGAAGGACATGCACGTCTAGGTCTTGTACCAAGTATGACCTCGGACAGAGCCTATTGGAGGGCAAAGATCCATGTCGCAGACCCCATTTAACTAAGAATCTCTTGACGTGCTGGGCTGAGCCTCTTTCCTCTTCCATCTTTCGTTTGTTTTTCTTTCTTTTTTTTCATTTCCCATCTCTTTTCACATCCCTCTTTTCCGAATAATTATCACCTCCAATTCGCGGGCACCTCCAATTCCTCCAATTCCTCTAATAGGGGGGAGTGGACCCCACCTTGGGCAGTGTTTTTGGGCAGGGGATAGGGTGGTCATTTCTGCCCCCAAGTGAGATTTTGGAGGAATTGGAGGGGATAACGATTCCTCTTTTCCCATCTCTGTTTCCCTTTTTGGTTAGAATTATGTTTTCCCTACTTTGTTTTGTTTAGATCCATGTAGCCAACCCCATTAAGTTGGGACATGGCTGAGTTTGTTGTTGTTGTTGTTGCTGAACATAGGTAAGGAATAAATCTATGAAATTAAATGTTTAGTAAGAAATGCTTTACCTTAGAACCTTTAAAATCTTCTGTAGTTAATTCATCTGCCTGAAAGAAAACCCAAATAATAAGAAAGCATGTAAACAACCTAAAATATCAGCAACTGTCTTCTAATTATTCCCTATCGTCTTTTATTCCCTATCGTCTTTTTATATTTTAGTTGATTTATTTGTTTGTAATAGGTAATAAATATCATTAAAGAACCCTAAAGTTAAACTAGTCAACAAAAACCCATTCACCTGAAGTCTAACGACATTGGAGAGACAGGGTCGCATAGTCCGATTGCCCACTGCATCAACCAAACAAACACACTAGGATATGTGATAAATTAGTATGGGATCAACAATGATTAAAGATAATTTAATGAATGAAAGAGGTTCCAATAAAGAAAAAAGGAACTCACTTGTGCAGTAGGTCCCTTCTTCAACCTCAATCTTGAGAGGTTCACTCCATTAGAGCTCATATTATGTACAAACAAGTGGCCCTGCTCATCATCTGCACAAGCCCCAATTATTCCAGATGGGATCTCAAATCCTACAGTCAGACCTCGGATCGTATTAGCTACACTACCACCAGCTATTGTTATGATGGGAGATGGATCACCAGGGGTTGGGAGAATGTGGGTTTTCAGCTCATTCAATATATGCTCCAGCTCTTCAATAGCAACCTAATCAGGATCAGAGGAAAAGCTTCAGTTCTCCCAAATATAAAATTTATCCCCTAACAATGGCACATCATATTAGGAACCCTTTTTGTTCCATTGTAAAATCTTCCGTGCAAATGATATTTTACAAGAAAATTTTCTCCACGTATTTTTTTTCTTCTATTTTTCAATACCTCTTTTTTTCTTTTTGTTGGCATTTAAAGTTTTTAAAAAAAAAAAATTGAAAATTCCTATTTTAGAGAAATAAGAAATCATTTCCCATATTTTTTTTATGGAAAAAAATGGAGCCTAAGGATCAAATAAATGAAAAAGAACAAAGAAAGTACAAAATTCAGCTTCCACAACAACTGAAATGATCAGTAATTAATAGAACAAAAAACACTTTTTAGGTATTTTAATGTATCTGGTGAGGCCGAGAAACCATGAACTGTGAGAGAACTCATGATGCACATTCCCGTCCGAACAAATAATAAGAATCCAGAAGAATATATGCAACATGGTAGTTCGGGAAGAGAGCTTCTAGCATAAATGTAGGAACTGGGACCTGATCATTCTTATAATACTGCTAGAACCAAACACCACAAGACCACAGATAAATACTTAAAAAATCAGAAATTCAAGCCTACATTAACGAGACAGCCAATAAACTACCAACAAAAAAGAAGAAGAAAACGAGAGTTAAAGTTGAAAATTTTGGAAGTTAACTTCAGAAACGAGAGATCCTATAAAGAAAACCTATAAGAAGAAAAGAGAAATTATGAAGCAAATCATGGAAGACAAATGGGTTTATCGTAGAGAAAATAATCAAAGAATGTGTGATAGGTGTAGGTACCAGCTGAGAACCGCCTCTTTCTCCGGGAATATGGTCCAGCAAAGACCAATCCACCCTAGCAATATGATCAACAATGGCAGAAGGTTGAAGTCCGAGTATAAGAGGAGACCTCCTTTCATTGTTGGTCAGGGAGGCCTGTAGTTCCTCTGCCCCCATATTGCTCCCTAGCTTTCAGAAGAAGCTCCCTCCCTCCCTCCCTCCCTCGCACCCAGAGTCCCAGTCCCAGTTGTCTCCCAGTCTCTACACGTTACTCTCGCACATATTTATAGACACTTGGGGACTTGAGATTTGAGATGCACGGAGGTGTGAAAAAGGAAATCGGAATTCGGGAATGACAGACGATCACGTACGTTCTTTTACTTGCAGAATCTGCCCTCCTTTGTCAATAAAATCACGCCTCAAGCCCTCATCAATGCCCACGATTAAACTAAAATTAATAGGGGCGCTGTTCTCTGTGCTGCAGCGTAGGCTGCACCCAAGCACATAGGGTTGGACGTAATGATCATCCTACCACTTGAGTGGTAGACCCATGTGCCTTGACATAACCTGTGCTACAGCACAAAAATCGCATCCCATAAGGATACGGCACTTACCGGTCACTTATCTCTCTCTCTCGCTCACTTGGAAGTTATCAAATAACAACCCTGATCGTAATGCTCTCTCTCTCGTGTCCTTTTCATTTCCTAGTCTGTGGCTCATTCTTTCATAGTCGCGCTAGGGTTATTGGAGAAGTCAAGGGTGGCAATCAATTCAGTTCGATTTTTTCATTTCATTTGGTTTATACACGGTCTTGGAAATTCGGTTCAAGTTGAAACAATAAAGTTGGGAAGAAAATTAGAATCTCTACTAACAAGGTATAATCTCATAGAATTAACAAAAAATTCTTAGTATGTAATTTCACACAACTCAACAAAGCCACATAATTATAGGATTTAGTATAGTTTAAGTTCAATTTGGCTAAAATCAATTGTTTTAGTTAAAAAATCAAAATCAAATTGATCTGGATTTTTTCGGTTTGTTATAAATGGCCACTTTCGGATTTTAGTTCCAGTTCTAAATAGACAACCTTAGTAGAAGATAATAAACGACTAACCTAATTTGTGTTTCTGCTATAAACTGAAGGGCAAGGGATCTTTACATGCAATTACATTTTTAATATCAAGCCAATGGGCACACGAAAATTCACTTATCTCCCCTTTAATTTTCCTTGCGATCAAACGAAGCCTTTGTAAGAGTTGTTTTAGTATGTTCATTTTAATCCTCTGTTTTTGTCCAAAATTAAAATACATTTAAAAAAAAAAATACAATCTTTTAAGAACAATAAAGCTAATTACACCTAATCTTTATTGTTTTCTTTTTCAACTTTATGTGTTTTCAACATGTTATTTCTATCTAAACCAAATTTGAACTGAATTCTGAGACCGTGGTTGAAGCGAATGAAACCGAATAGAACCAGTTTAATTGTGATTTTAAGATTATAAAAATTATTTTATTTTAATTTATACATATTGTATCTTGAATCGAACCAAAAAACAAAGAAAGAAAGAAAGAACCTGAACCAATTAACACCCTATGTTCTAATATTCCCTATTGCTTTGACTTCCTATGGGCCATGAATGTATTGCGAACTTCCAAGTCTCTAAAGTCTAATCTATACATAACAGAATAGAGTGTAAAAGACAACGGAATCAACTAGGATTATTGAATTAGGGTCAAAACTTCGAATCAAATGGAAATGGAGGACTACAAGGCAAAGGAGCATGCGACTTGTTTTCTTTAGTGATTCCACGAGTGGAAAAGCAGCTTTGGACAAGATTTCTTTTGTTGGCCATTACAGAAAGATATCGCAAAGGGATTAAAATCCTCTCAAATTTCCTAAGGCTTAAGGCTTTGTTTGTTTGACGGAGAAAAGGGGTGAAAAATTTGTACTTGTTTTTCACAAATTATCACAAATGTGACAGTTTGGTTACATGAGGTGGAAAACTTCCAGATAAGCTCATTAAATACATTTATTCTTGTCCGGTGAGGTGGCATCCCTTTTTTTCCACTTCATTTATTTGGTAGGACTTTGGCACTATTCATGAAAAAGTTACTTTTGAGTTTTTCTCTCTCTTTTTCTTATTTCGTTTCTTTCCCAAGGAATCCCAGTTTTTTTTTCTTTCTTTCTTCTCAAGCTTGGTACCGTTGGATTTAACATCTTTCAAGTGTCAAGCTCTCAGCCCTAAACTGCACTGCACTGTACTTTTAGGGAATTGGAACGGATTTTTTCTCCTCAAGTAATGGGTAAGAGAGTTTAGAAAATATCTCCAAATTTTGCGTCTCAAAAAATACATGAACCCAACTGCCCAAGTTTCTCTCTAAATTGTAAATAAGGCTATAAATAAAGTTTGTCCTGAGGGGTCTGAGGGTCTTTCTCCGTTGAATTTGGAATCATTTTAGCCGATACCAAGTGATAAACCGAAGACTCTCTTCCTTTGTTGTGGTTTTTGAATTTAGGTTATGTTTGAAAACTAAGAAAAGAAAAAACATAATAAGACAAAAATCATAATGAACCAATAATTGATTTATGTGTTTATTTATCTTATCAAATTCATTTTTTTTTTTGAATTTTTCTGTTATTTCTTTTCTTGATTTCTAAACATAGCCTTAAGGTTGTGTTTGTTATGCAATATCAGAATATATTTTGAATTTAGAATGCATTTTAAAATTAGGTTCTTTTGTATTTTCCTTTGTAGTGGAATTTTTCTGTTTTTGGTGAAAAAAAAATTATTATTAAGACTAGGAAGAGTACAAGGTAGATGGACGCCATCAGCCGTTCACGCATCATTGATATAGAAATTTGACAAAAAGACACTGATCTCTCTTTTTATTTAAGATTGCTAGCATAATCTCCCCTTCTTTTTTTTTCTCTTTTTTTTTTAATAAAGTGCTAACATTATCTCTCCACTTTAAAATCAATAAATTCAAAATTGACCTACCTTTCTTTGATGGCTTCTCACTTGAGCCAATACTTTAGTTCTCCACCTTTACCATTACTGGGGTGAAGATCTTCTAGTCTCCATCTTATGCAGATGCTTGCCTCCCACCCATCAAGTATTCCACAAAGAGGGTAGAAGTGGAGATATTGATAGGTAGTTGAGAAGCTGTAGTAGCCCCCAGCTGGTGATCGGTTACAACAATTTTTAGATAGAAAATAGGGATATAAATTTGTAATCTTCTAAGATCGTTTTCTTTCGTCTGGTATCTCGTAGAGATAAACGAGACACACAGTGCAGAATACATGCTTAACCCATTAAGGAAGAAGTAATATGTTGTTTTTCCCTCTTAAGAGTTCTAATTAATCAATTTTAAGTGAGAAAATTTTATTACTTTTCTAAAAAGAAGACGGATGGAACCGTGGAAGGTGTGATAACTACGTAACATACAGTGCAGAATATATGCTTTCCTATTTTTTCCTTTTCTTATACAAAAATTTTCCATGAAGTGCATTAATTATTCAAATAATCCCCAAATGATCAGAAATTATGAGTACAGAAAAAAGATCTTCCAACAAAAAAATATTCTCTTGGGTACAGAGAGGAACTGTCGCATTAATTTTCTCTAGAAACAGGAAATAGGTGGGGTTCTCCATAAACAAGAGAGAACAAGTAAATCCAGAAGCCAGAAAGGCACACCATGAATGATCCTAAAACATGGCAGGGTTCAAAAAAATTATTTAAAAGAAAGGAACCCATATTCAATAAATCTGCACTTTTAAGGCAAATTTCCCCTCACGAAGAATTTAAGAGACCCCATCTTAAGCTGAATCTTCCCTTCACGCAGCTTTGGGTGCTTTATCTGCCAAGATATTATCAGGAAGGATAAGCTGTGGAGGTACCTCGCGAACAACTCCAATCATGGAATCATACTCCTCATCTCGACGAGCAAATTTCTTGCGGAGCAGCTTCTCAAGCTCAATCTCATCAAAGCTCTTCGCATTCTCAGCTGCATGGACCTGTGCTAGATTGGTATAATTGGTGGCTGACTGGGAGATGAAGGCTATTTCTTCCTCCGTGAGCTTCCTCAAGAACTTTGCTGGATTACCTCCCCATACCTGTGGATTACAGATCACAGGAGATTGGAATTCTTTAATCCTGTAAAACAAAGCAGCATGATGGTACTATAAAAACTAAGCCAGTGGAGTTGATTTGTTCTAGTTGCACTCTAAAAATTGCAAATCCACTCAATAATATCTTAAAGAGTCAATATTGAAGGTACAAAAAGAGTGAACAATTGGGGTGATGGGGTCCTCTTGACCATGATTGTCACGAAAGGTTTCCTTCCAAGGATATCTACCATGACAAAGCACACCAGACAAGAACACCAAAATTTCATATTCTTCCAAGCAGATGGAATGAAACTTGACAAGCAGTACAGAGAATTTACATTGTCATGTCCACCCAATAGGGGTCAACTTGCCCAAAAGAACTCCGTGAGAGGGAACATGGACCTCCCCCTCCCCCCAAGAAAAAGGACCCCGAAACAAACCCCATAAGAAAGAGTAACAACAGAAACTATGTATGGGTGCTTTTATCAGGGAAGGCGGGTGCATCACCTGCTAAGGTTTCACTCGGACTACATCTGGTTGGATGTATAATTTTATAAATTAAAAAGGGGGTGGGGGGGAATTTAGAGCGAATATCAACATTAATTGTGTAACACTGTAACTAACTCATGACCTTGCTAATTGTATAATTTTGTTTTAAATTTTTAGCATTTTACATCCAACCAGATGGAACCTTAACAAAACTCAAAAATTTAGTCTCCAATTAATGCCCTAAGCCCCAAGTTTTCCATATAAGAACTGTCGTTTACAAGATAACAATTTGGTGCATGGTGTAAAAGATGATAATGGCCAGTTAGACTGGGCATTGCGTTGGTGCAGTACCAGAAAAGCAAGAAAGAGTTTTGTGTGGGAAAGAACATCATGAAAAATTTTGATCACAAAACTTGTTAAAATCTGCAAAGATCCATCATCCAAGGCAATCATATGGTGAATCTTGGAAAGGAAAGAAGCACTATAAAGTCCTTTCAAGCAGATCTGATGTGGACAAACCTCTCCACATGGGATTCTCGTATTCTGCCTCACAAGGGCTCCTGCAGCAACCATGCCATGCTTCTCAACCACCACCCCATCAAGCAGGGTTGCACCCATACCAACAAAAGCCTCGTCCTCAACAGTACATCCATGTAAGACGGCACTGTGACCTGCCAGTTAAAACCCCAATCATAACACAAGACCCAACAGACAAAACACATACGTCACTTAAGACAGACATTTATAGAAATACTCACCTACAGTAACATTGTCTCCAATGATTGTTGGTAAGACCTTCCCACTGAGATTAGACTTTGCTACATGCACGAGGGAATTGTCTTGTATATTAGTTCCAGACCCAACACTGATGCTGTTAACATCACCTACACAAAGAGGCAATTTTCTGATGAGAATATGCAACTGCCATGAAGAGATACCCATCAAAATCACCAACTAAACAAATAAATTAGTAATAGTCCCAAATCCTGCCATAAATAATTATAATAAATGGATAAAAATATGACAAATATATTGTTCTGGAGAAAAAAAAATCCAAAACCAAAAGAGAACAAACCAGATGATAGCTACAAGCCTACAAAACTGTCATGGAAATTGGGATTAAAATGGACAGCTGAAAATCCAGCTCCCATCTGAATATGCATCCAACTATTCTGATATCTTTCCACCAGATAATCAGATACCTGATATTGGAGGGTCTTTTTTTTTAAAATCCAATAAGCAATCAGACAAAAAATCAGCTCCACTAATATTTGCCCCACTAACATCCACAATGTATAGCATTTAGCTTCTACAATTAAGCATTGTACAGAAATTTAATACTTATATTGTCTTTAAAAAAAAGAAAAACGACAGCCATAATTATATTATATTTAATTCATCATGCCTTCGTTTTCCAAACCCGTCCTGTGTCCCAGATTCCTCTCCTTTGTAATGGAGAAGCCTTGAGCCGAGGGCGAGATCTGCCACAAACTCCCTATCAGCAAAATCACCATTCTCTGATTTGCACTTTGAGGAGGGGGGTGAGGCAATAGTTCAGATTAGGGGGCTGCAACATTCTGATGCCAGCTCGCACTCAAAGCAATATTTGTCCTGTTGTTCTTTCTTCTTCTGCCACTAATTCTAGTATTTAATCTCTTGCTTTCTTCCCCTTTTTCCACCAGGTTAGGGATGAAACACAGGCGAACCTGGGTCGATGAGCTTCAAACCAAACCAAGTTCGAACCAGGGTATGCCCAACTCAGTTTTGTTCAAAGTTGAGCCTGAATTCAGCCTCAGTTGCACCATTTCCACAGGTTCAACGCCACTAGGACTTTGATTGGGCTCAATGAAGGTTTGTGACAGCAAGCAGTACTTTAGCTAGATCATTTTGCATCTCACAATTGACTAGAGTTGGGTGTAGATGGTTTGGTCAATTCATGGTTCTTTGTGTGCTTCAGGATAACAAAGGATTGAAAGTCGGTGGAATCATGGGATTCCTCCTTTTTGTCAATTATTTACTCTTCTTTTTTTGGGGGACAAATGACAATCTTATTTGGGAAGAAAGATCCAGGAATCTTTATTATTGCAAGTCAAAGACCTAGGAATCTTTTCAGGGTTATTTTTTTTGTACTTGAAAACAGTCAAGTTGTAGTAACCTATGAGTATGCATGGCATCCAGACCCGTTTTATTTTTATTATTATTATTTTTTTGTGTGTGTGGGGGGGGGGGATTAGTGAAATATGCCAGACTTAGTTTTATGGGTATTGTTTTGGTTATGGTACAGAAAATTTCTATATTATAACAGTGGTTTAATGGTCAACTACAACTTCACTTCACGGTGAATAGCCCTTTCTCTTTCTTCATTCCCTCTTCAATTCTCCTAACTGCAATACCACAAAGAAGTTTCTTAGTATTCCATATGGTTTCTGCTTTTGTGTTGTTTGCACCAATTGTCACCTAGACCCACAGCCTATTCCACAAACTTAGTTGTAATTGATGACCCATCAAGAAGTAATGTTCCCCTTTATGAACTACCAGTCACAAGTATAGTTCAAGATTTTGGATTTCGTAAAAATTCGACCGAAATCTAGTACATTTTGGTTGGCCATTTCGGTGATCAGATGGCCATATTTTGGTCCGGAACTTTAGGGAAACCCTAACTAACCATCTCTAAACATATTTGAACCATTAGATTAAAATAAATGGCAGTTTGGCTTCGGACCCTAGGTTGGTACTGTACGTTGTATGTTTTGGTATTCTTTCACTTATATAACCTATTCTACACATAATTTAATACTAGAAAACATAATATTTAATAAAAAAAATTGAAATATGATTTAAGAATGAAGAAAAACTATTTAAAAGTATGTTTCAATTAATGGGGATTGCCTATTAAGCATGTTTACATATGTTTCAAGCATCAGATTGAAAAAAGAGCACCCAAAGTCGTAGTTTGGCTTTGGACCCTATGACGGCCAAGTTATCCTTTGCCTGAAGAATGTCTCAAGTTCATCAAAATAGCCCTACAGAAAATTTTGAAATTTGAGGAAAATTGGCCAAATGATGCTTCAAATCCACCCAAAAGTTGAAGTAAATGCTCCACAGTTGACCACCAAGTCTTGATTCAATAGTAAAATGAAGGACTTTGCCTACAAATTGTGATTTTGTATTAGTTCTGGAGTTCTCAGACGAAATGGGATGAAACATTGAAATCTTGCCGAAATGAGTCAAAATTTCGTCAAAATCTTGTCAAAATGACTGAAATTTCAATCGAAATGCCAAAATTTCGGTCAAAGTTTGGTATACCTGTAGAGTCGACACTGTTCGTTTCAAGGCTTTTCAAAACTGAAATATTTCGTGAAATCGAACCATACACATAAGGAGCTATTTCACTCAACACTTTCATAAACTAGGAGTAAACCACTTTAGACAAGAGCTTATAAACTATAAACTATATACACATGGCTAATAGACGGATAATCGGGGTAATGCAGTAGCATCCCAATGGCCCAATCATGTGGTCTAGACATGCTCAAAAGAGATCATCTGTTAGTAACTGGGAAAATTGCATCACAGGAAATTGGTTAATTCAATCACTTTCTCATGGCTTAATTTTAAATGGTCAAAACTTGTTTGTTTTGAACGACATTGATGCAGTTTGAAAGCTTATCAAGATACCCTTTCTAATAAAACCAAGATCTTGCTGATAGGTACATCTGTGTCCGGATTCCATTTTGGGAAGCCTAACGAAATTAAGAGTTCTACCTCAAGTCTATTTCTTAATCCGTAGTTTTCTTTGTTTAAGGGGTAAAGCAATCAACACAATTGCAATAATGTAATAGGAGTCCATTATTTGGTCGTTTAAGGATTTTCTTTTAGAAGCCAAAGTCAAATATTGTATTTGAAGAAGGTAATCTAAATAAAAGATTCTAAACAGCTTTATTTGGTGAGTTGAATTAATGAAATTAAGCCGTATGCCATAGTTGTCAAGGCGTCCAGGCACCTTGGTCGCCTAAGCGGGCGCCTTGGTCGGCTTTGTAGCCTTTTTGGTGTCACCTTGATTTTTTACCCTCTCCGCCGCCTTGGGTCGCCTAGACACCATGGCAACTGTGCCTTATGGCAATGGTTCTGGCACTGAATAAGAATCATGGACATTTTTTCCTTCCTACATTCTTATTGGTACTCTGAATCTAGCCTTTTTATTATTTCCTATTCTCTTCATTAGGTCTGCAGTTTCTTTTTCTTTTCTTCTCCATTAATTACATCTTGTTTAGATCTGCTTGGGATCTTCTCCTTTGAATTCCCCTTGGGGCCATTACCCCCAGGCATGATATGTGCTTTCCAATCCCTTGCCTACATTACTTAGACTTCAACCACCCATTCAGTCTGGACACGAACCACCTTCTCAAGGGTTGACTGCTGACCTCCTTTAGAGTATTCATGAAGTATCTGCATCTTTCTTTGCTAGTTGCTACAATGTAAACCATAATATGAACTTTTTGAAGTTTACAAACATATGTACAAGACAAGTTCTGATGCACAAGGGCTGAAACCATCCCAGCCTTGTATCATGACATATCTTCCATGTACCAAAATGACATGGACAACACCCATTGATAAGCATGACACGACACTTTGAATTCTGCCAGTCTGCTAAAACATTGAAAAACTAACTACTATATCAGCTAATAGCCTTTTGGCTAGTTTAGACTCTTCAAGTGCATAAGACATATGAAGTGACTTAAATTAGCAACCTGACATTTGAAAAAACTGCATCAACAAATTAACACAGAAGAGAGAACGAGAGAGGGGCATACAATCTAGAGTTTACAAGGCTTTTATATTTATATCATTTTCCAAATTAAATAACAAGATTCCACAACTCAAGATCACTCTGACAGTTTGTTCATCTCAGAGGGTGTGTGCAAAAATCACAGAAATTGAAAACAAAAACGATTCAGGCAGACAATACGCAGGCCAAGATCCACAAAACTCTTGGATCCATTCATTTACTGGCATGGATTACCATTAATTCCAGAACAATGGTCAAATGAAAAATGGCACCTGAATCAATTAGTTATTTCCAATAAGACTAGACTGAATAAGTAGTAAAGATGGCATGCAACAAAACAAACACATCCTCAAGAGATCTTAATGCAACTTACCTCTCAAAACACATCCATACCAAATTGAGGATCCTCTTCCCACTTGAACATCCCCAATGATAGATGCACTTGGGGCGACAAATGCATCTTTATCAACAACAGGAGCTTTATCAAATATATTCATGAGTGTCCGATGCCTGGATACTATAAAAAAAATCGAGAAAAGCGATCATTAGATGGTAATAAGAATGACATTCATCAAAAAGAAAGTAAAGACAACATGTATAGTTTCAAAACAGAGATGAACTTAACTATATTCTGTGAAAAGAAACACGAAGAATGACTTCCTCATGTATAAACAAATAATAACTTTAAAAAAAATTTCCAAATAATAACCATATTCTATGAAAAGAGCAGAATTGATGCTTGGATTGTGAGAGAGAGTTATTTTTTTCCTTCCTCTTTTTAACGGAGCTCTCACCTCTTTGGCATACATATCTTATACCAGATTGATTAAAAAGCAATCTAGTCAATAAAAAATTTAATCAGGGCAAAGCATGCTTTCAAAAAAGACACCCATTGAGCAGCTTTTTTTCATAAGATACACATCCATGTCCAAACACATGTCTAGCCATGTCACACGCATGTCCAGCATCACATGCTCTTTATCACACGTGTTTTTTTAACCACAAATAGCAATCGATTAAAGCATCAAACTGTTGACATCAGTCCCACCCTTCTTCCTCTATCTCTGTAGCATCATCTCGTTATCCTCTTTCCTATTCTCATTCATTTTATTTGTTAGCAGAAATAATGGCTGATCTTTTAATTTTTCAAAAAAAAAATTTGCCTTTTTCTCTCAGATAACAGAAGAAAAAAAAAATTTCCTCACATATATGATGGCTGCCTAGGCACCACTTTGCCTACCAAATCATAACTGCAAGTAACTACAGAGTAAATAAGCTTTGAGAAGAGTAATGAATAATGTTTGTGATTCATTTAATGCTCGGTGCTCAATTACAGTACAATTAGGGACGTTATACATCTGAGACTCCAGTTGATTGCTAAAAAGGCTAGAGCCTAGGAACTCATATAGTTGTGAACTTGAAGATGCGCTTTTGAAGACTGGAGTTTGATGTTTTAGAATTATTCCAAAAATAGATGCTTCACCTTTGCACATATAATAAAAGGCAGCAAAAATATGAAGAATTAGGTAGCTAATTATACCTCATCTCATCGTGGGTTGAAAAACTGGCATGAATTTTAGCAACAGGTTGTACAATTAAACCATTGCACTAAATGAATACAGACTAAAAAAAGGCCAAACAGTTAACAAGCCCATGTAAGAAGTATACAGTCTACCATTTTATAAAGCAATCATGACTCTTACTACTGTCTCTACATGGCACTGGAATGCATCCCAGCAGATGTCAATAAAATTGTTGGAACTTGGAAGTGAGGGGCTCTAACCCACAACAGATGGCACTCCCCACCTTTAAAAGAGTGACCATACACCAAGTTGTAAATTGATAAAATTTAAAAACAATTTTTACCAAAATTTAGTCATTGCAAGTTAAGAAGAAATGCACTTCTATCAACAATTAAGCATACAACCAAAACATTCAGTTGGGATGAATTACAATTTCTAAGAAGATTAGCATCAAGTAGAACTGGAGGAAATGGAATCAGTAACTTGTACATTTCCCAAATGCTGCTTAATTCTAACAAATTAAAGTGGATGTAGCAACCAGTCAGGTGTAGAGGAAATACTTAAACACGCATGGACATTGACGGAAGGGAATCCATCAACAGAACACAATTCTAACAACAATTAGATTGTATTTATTAACAGACACACATCATCTAAATGACATCTTTTATGATGAACTCACGTTTTAATCAGAACTGTCAATTATTGACGCAGAAAAACTTCAGGAACAGATCCCTTCCCTCAAAATGCGCAACAATGATCAGATTCTATCGACCTTGTTCAAAACGATGACATCTAAATATCGGTGTGAGAAAACCCTAAACAATCCAACTACTTACATAATCCTATAACGATCAAAATTGGACAATATAAAAAATCAAATCACAATTTGTTTCGACAACATTAGAGACAGCCCCGCCGTTGATTTGTTAAAGAGATGATAAAAGACGAAATTTGAAGCATAACAAAGCAGATGTGCTCTGCTATTATAGGTGGAAGAAATGAAATAGAGGGAGCCGCAAATCTGAAAAACCCGAAATAAAATGGAGGAGACTTATGGGTGGAGCGAGGAGGAGAAGCTTACGTTGCTCTTGGAAGTAGTAGTTGCCCTGGAGGCGGCAGCCGAGACGATCAAGAGCTTGGCCAGACTCGCGAATCCAGAATCCGACAGTATAGATCGCTTTCCCTAATGTTCCCATCTTCTGTGTAGATGAACTGATCGGCCTGTCCTCACACTGTTTTGCTCGTACCTGATTTTTGAGACGACGATATATGTTGTGACTCAGAAGCTGAGAGACCAAATGAAGGAGAGCGGAGAGAGAAAGGCCTCCAAGAAGGGTAGGGGAGAGAGAAGACACGGCAAAAGATCCGAAAGTGTATATCCCATAAAACTGGAGCCCAGGTTCGGCCAGCCACACACGCCCATTGCTTTCTGGCCTCGGCTAGAAAATCCTAGCCTGTGGCCAGGCGAGGGTTGAGAAGTCCCAACTTCCAACCGAAAGGTCAAGCCCGGGTAGGTTAGAACTTAAAGCCTGTTTTGGTTTGATTTCTATTTCAATTTTTTGTGTTGATTTTTTATTTTAAAGGTGTTTGATTTGATTTTTGCACTTTAGTTAAGTGAAATAGAAATCAAATGAAAGAGAAATTCTGAAATAAATAAGAAGTCCTTTTAATTACAAAATTGAAATTACATTCACGAGATTCGTGCTGCTCTTTAATGAGCATGTGGTGTTTTGAATCTGCATTTTGTACACCCCACAAAAAAATTGAGAAAAAAAAACAGAGAAAGCTGCGGCACAATTAAATGAAGAACCTTTACCCAAAAAAGATTAGATGAAGAAACAAGGAGCAAAGGGCTATTCAAAAGCACTTGCCGCCACCGCAACTTGTAGATATGGGGTTTTTCTCACCTCCCAAATTGAAATCGAAATCGAAATCATATCAAATCAGTCCTTAGGATTCACTATTATTTATGATTTTTTTTATTTTAAGAAAATGAATTCTGCCCCGGAGAGTGGCCCTTGCGCCAATGCCTCGTGTGGGCATCAATTGGAAAGGTTGTGATGGTCATTTTGCATACCCCTATGTCTAGGCATATGGGCACGCTCCCATACGAAGATCATGTTCATTTTTTTTTAACCAAAATTATTAATGATTGTGTGGTAAAGGGATGGGAAGTGAGATCAGCTTTAAAAAAACAAAAACCCCCTTCTTCTTTGTTTTTGGATCATCTACGATTATAGGGGGTTCACGTCATTAGATGAGAAGAGAGAATAAAACATGTGAAAGCCATATACACTCCAATTGCATGCTTGCTTATTTTTCAAAATAGAAATTAGTAAATTTTATGGACCCATCTCCACCCTGGATGAAGAGGGAATCTCTTAATTCATCCTATCTAACCCTCTAATTGGAATGAAAAATAGTATATTGGACCATGGACAATAAGGGGTAAGAGTTCATGATAACCCTGAGTCCAATCATAACATTACATTACCATTTGCGAAAAGATCGTGGGTGGAAAACTTAATTTTTATAATCATGATTATGTAACTATAGATTTAAATCATGGTATTGGTCTCGGTCGATACTGATACCAATATGGAACAGTCTCAGTTGGTGCCGATAGCAATAGGCGATATTTTGACCATTTTACCTTCAATAGATATCGAAACCACCGATGTATATCAATATTTGTCTCTGATGACATCAATATGTCGATATGATACTACTACTTAATACCATGTCTGTAACTAATTAAAACTCTTACTAAATATGGTAAGGGGGAGAGAACACTCCTTAGTCGCGTGGCCTTACACTAGCGTGGGGGGCAATGGGAACGTACGCCTAGGCATCCAACATGACAAGGTGGGATGGTCATTTCATCAATCTTGTGTCCAGGTGCGGACATGCGACCAAGTAACATTCTTTTTCCCATATGATTTGACTTTTCAAATTAAATCTTTATTTTCTTAATAAAAGCCAAAAAAATTGATTGTTAACAGTATGAGTAATTTTTAGAATTATTCACACAATCATGTCCGTAATATTTACAAAATTTGTGGTTGCATATTGAAAAGGATCAAGTTTTCCTCCATCCACGATGAACTGATCCCATATGATGCGGGGTGGAAGAAGGTGGGAAAGGGTATCGAGAAGGCATTTTGGAAATATACTAAAACCCTAGGAGGGGTTTGTGAACCCTAGCATGGTGGGTGAACCGTCCTCTATCGATGGAGGGAAACTTAGTCCTATTGAAAAAATGTAGTTTGTTGCTATTGATTTTAAAATAGCAAAACGTTAATATTTTTACAAACTTCTCCATTGATAAAAGATGTTTTGAGAGCAATTAGGGCTCACCACCATCATCATCTGGACTGGCTATGAGGTGTTGATAGAGCTACTTAACCAAGTGAGAGAACATTGGCTATAGGAGTTATTTAATTACCTTTTTGTTGGATACTCAAAATATTTATGAACAGTTTGATATAGTATTAGTTGTTAAACAATATAGGCAATTTATCCTAGTTACTCACCATCTAGCAAGTAGTGCTAAATCTAACAATATTAGGAGCATATGAACAATTAAGGGTGTCAATCGAAATTGAACCGGTAAAACAGGCCCGGCCTGCTTGAGCCCAATCCAAACTGAATCGAGCCCTTATCGGTTCACCTTTGATTTTTGGGTTAGAGCACAATTTGGGTTCAGCTCGATTCGGGCTAAACGGACAAGCTACTGATTGGCCCGACTGATAGGATCGAACCGAACCAAATACTACAACCAACCCCCAAACCTTACAAACTCTACCTAATTCCTACCCAAAACCAACCTATACCCCGGTTTCAAACAAAAGCAAATCGCATTGAAATCGAACCAAACATGAGCCCAACCCGAATCGAAGTCGAAATCGAAAAGGTCTTATTGATTCAGTTTCGATTTCCTGAAACCGACACCGAAAACACAAAAACCGAAGGGAACCGCCCGACTGAGACCCTTAGAAGAGTGATGATATATTACCTTTCTTCTCTTAATAGAAAAAATGCTTTGAATTTAATATTTCTTTATCCCCCCAAGAAAAAAGGGAAATGTTTCCTTCATGCCAGTTGTACATCATGCCACTTTTCTACCACTTGGATTGGGCTATTGGATAAACTTAATAGTTAATACCCACTGAGAGGCTACTTAGACATTTTCTTGTTCACTTTTGATTTTTTTTTAACTTTTAATTAAGGGAACATGTTTTTTGTCCAGGAGCATGGCACCTGTGTCGGCATGAGGCCAATGGGAGTGAGGTCAGAAGCATAAACATGGGTGAAATTTTCGTCTTTCATGGGGTAGGGCAATCTTTTTGCCCCATCCTATATATATGGGTATAGGAACCACGCTCTCGTATGGTCCCTTTTTTTCTTTAATTAATTATTGATAAACTAGAGCCTTTATTTATACATGTCCTGATTGATCTGAAAATTTGACCTTTAATAAATGATGGTATCGTTAAAATGTCTATTTAGATTGAGGCCTAACCAAACATCCATGTGGTAGTAATTATGGGGGCTGGCTCAGGCTTAGGTTCACGTACGAGAACATTCTCGTACGCTCTTGAGCCAATTAGATGGAATCCACTCTGGTCGGCTCGAGAGCATACAAGAATGTTCACTTGCACCGAACTCTAATTATGGGCAAGATGAAGGTTCAAATGCTGTTGCAATGGAAGTATGCCTCCAATGGAAAAAAAATAATGAGGAAATGATTCTTCAACGAGAGTGTAGACTCCGCTAACACTCCCCTCTCTCTATCTCTCTCATCCCTTCCCCTAAATTGGCTTATCTGCCCCTTGAAGTAATTCTTTATGAAGGTATTCATTGAATGACATAGGCTACACTATGGGAAAAGAAACACTCTCCCAAAAAACTATCAAACCTTTTTTTCTAGGCAAAAATTCTTATTCACCATGGGTGAAGAGAATCTAACCATTGGGATGTCATTATTCCAAGAAGAATCCTCTCTGGCGCATCTGATGGTTGAAGGCACTCGAGGGACTAACGTGCTGGAGAGAATCCGGGTCCCATTATTCCCTCCAATTTGGATCTTCTATGGCTTGGCAGGTAGCGGCCATTGTGCTGCCTACATCCAGATAAGGGCGTTGGCCCCACTCAGGCAGAGTGCTTGGGCAGTGGGCAGTTGGTAGGACGGTCATTTTGCCCGTGTCTGGGTGTAGGCAGCACAATGGCCGCTACCTACTCCGCCGTAGAGGATCAGAATCCTTCTTCGCTCTACCCCTTATTGTACAATGTCCAAATTATCCTTCACACTATTCCAAGAACTACATCCAACCATCAGAACCATGGATTAAGAGATTCTCTTTTCTCCCATGAATGGAAGAAATTTTGGTCATTTTTTTTGTATTGTAAAATTGTTTATTTATTTATTTATTTTTGGTCAAAATATTGTTTATTCATGTACACTTGGTCTTAGCCAAATCCAGTAGGCAGGCCAAGATTCCACTAAGCCAAAATGGGCTGGTTAGGGTCCGTACTTCTTTCCATCCTAAATCCATGATTGGATCCACCTTGCCAGTCCTCTGTCAACTCAGCCGAGTCCGAATACAGTAATCGATATTCACAGTGCCTGTGAAATTGAATAATGTAGGAAATGTAGAGGAATTGCCAAGGCAACTCATATCAGTCCTGGTCTGATTACTCTGATCTCGATGCGAGTCAGCCAAAATATGTCTAATATAATTCTGACCCCTAGACCTTGTCGTTCCATTATGTTCGTGGATCACCACCACCTCTGGTTATTTACTTAAAAAATACCCCATTACGCCTAATTCTCTATTTTTTAATTAAAAATTTTTTTTGGGGGGGAGGGTGGGGGGAGGAAGAACGGCACCCACTTGCGTCAGACACACTGCCCCTGTGCCCTGAAACAGGTGTGAAAAATGATCACTGCACTCCTGGTCTTTTCCGGATTCCAGGGGGATGGTGGCATGCTGACCTGGTGGAGTTCTCTTCCCCCTCCCCTCCCCTCTCCCTTTTTAGAGTTTTATCTCTCATTGCAAGATTTCTAATGCATTCCAAGTTCATTTTCAATGTTATCAATTTTAATGGTAAGGTGTTACAGTTTCTGTAATTCTATGATAATAAGCTTTAAAAGAACTACGATCGAGGGAGTTGGATTTGAAGAATAAAGCCCCAAATTTCCTTGATGACGATGACATAAAACTAAGATAATTCCAGATAGTTTTGATTCTAAGATCCAAATGGAGTCTTTATGGAATGATTTTTACCAAATGCACAACACAGGATCAAACTGACATTTTGGTACAATTAGGCATGTTGCCCACCTTCCTAGTAAATCAGTAAATGTAAAAAGCAGCTGTCTCTTTCATACCAAATATTTAGTGAGGAAAATTCACTGCCTCAAGCTTTCCACAATGTATGATGCATATAGATCCCTGCACCAGAAATAAATATCCACCATAAGCAAACAAATGGGTGAGAAAATTTAACACCTTCAACAGCTTTTATATCCACACATATATTAGATGCAGTCATTTTAATATAAAGTTAAAATAACGAAAGAGTGCTATTTTAAAATATTTGGAAAACTCACCTGGAGTATTTGATTGCTTTAATGGCCTCTTCAGCAGGGAGAAAGTCATTCACTGCAACTGCAACTGTTTTATTCTCGTTCTTCTTGTCTTCATTGCACATAACAAGTGAAGGTTATACAACGCAATGAAAAAGATTATGCGGAAAAGATACAGAATACATCCAATCTTTTGGTTCTTCAATGGATTATTACTGATGTCCATAAAAGAAAACCATTTGATGGTCTAGACCATCCAATTGGACTAATAGGCCAGCAGGAGACCTGGCTAATCACGACTAATAAATCACAAATAAAGAATGAATATTGAAAGCATAGAGTGGATACAGTCCTCAAAGAAGCGGCGGATCTCTGCCAGTCGATGTGGAGGACGCTCCTTGATATCCCGATAGTGGCGGAATTCAGGGTCATCTTTCATACCAAATATGTATCACTTTACTTTATTGTTTTTATGAGCTTCATTGTACCAAAATTAAGCCATAACAGCTTTAATTTGGGGTCATATTTCAGTTTCTAATTGGACATTCCCCTTTTATCCTTTTTCTGAAGTATTGTGAGGAAAATTTCCATGTGTTCCACAATATTCCTTTCCCCCCACCCCTTTTTGGGAAAAGGTAACAGTAATTGTATTCAGTCAACTCAAAAAAGGTATCCTGTACACTTAGATACTGTACAACTGTCACGGCCACAATCTGGCCCTTTAAAAAAAAGAAATCACTGCTTAGAAAGATCAGAGGACTGGCCTTGGTGCAACGGTAAAGGTTACTCTATTGTGACCAAGTGGTCATGGGTTTGAGTCTGGAAACAGCCTCTTTGCAAAAGCAAGAGAAAGGTTGCGGTCATTATGACCCTCTCCAGACCCTGCAGTGGTAAGAGCCTTGTGCACTTTTTTCTTTTTACTGCTTGGAAAGATCCTCCACCCAAGAACCTAAACCATTCCCTATATACATTTTTGCAGAATACTGTGATAGACATAATGGTTTCAATCCAAACAATCAGTTGTATCTAATGTCCGGAATCTGTTTGGGTACACTACAGCTACCATAAACTGACATAGGGGTAGAAAGTAAAAGCAATAAGGTCTAGAGATTGTTACCGTTGTCTATAAAACAATGATCGTGAATTTCGATAACATCTGTTAGTTTGGCTTGAACAAGTATGAAACCATACTCTTAAGGCCATGTTTGTTTCGTTGTAAAATTTTCTGCGCAAATGATATTTTACATAAGAAAATGTTCCTAATTTTCCAGATTTCGATCAGAACATCCTTAGCCTAGCTTCATCTTAGGTATTTAGACAACAGACGATTTCAATGGATCTATCACATCATACTGCATACTCGTTTGTTATTATTATTAGTTATCATTAGATCTTTAAAATCTTTCATCAACAACCAGTTAACGAATAAAAAAAGTCTACTTCCTAACCAAGTCAAACATATTTAAGCCAGTCCACAAGTAAGACAAATGGGCATTTTAATAGCAATACTGAGCAATGACAAAAAAGGAATCAAGTGGAGAAATCATACTTTTATAAGGCCACTTCTTGTCAAGCTCATACTTGACCTTGCTACCCTTCCCAATTTCAACTGCCACCCCCCCCCCCCCCCAATCTCCAATTCTCACTATCTCTTCGTAAAGATGTGAATCTTACAAAATTGAGCTATCGACCTCAGTTAACCCTTAATTGAGTGCAACGGGTCAATTAACAAAAGATTCATTTCTCAAACGCACCACTAAGGAGACTCAGCACTAGCTAGTAAAATTACAGACAACTTACACAATTGAAAACAGCTGGTGCACCAGGTCCTGCAGAGTGCTAATGCAAATGTAAGTACCCAAAATATAATATATGGAAACTAGACATACAAGTAACAGAAAGTTCAGAAGAATACTACAAATAGAAAGGCTAGAGAAGATGCTAAGCAAGATTAAGGACCATTAGAGATATTTGAACAATGAAAACCAAGAATGAGTTGAAGAATCAAGATATTTAGTTTCATGGAGTTGAGCTATTTTATATAGCAGGACAGGTCTGAGACGCATGGTTTGGTAAAGGCAATGGGAACCCCTGAGTTGCAAACTTGCACCTCATGAAGACATGAACCATAATTAATGAACCTGGATGTGTTCTGCAGACTACTACATAGATTGACCATGAAAACTCTTTTGTGAAAAAACTGAATAAATTTAACTTAGCAATAGAGAAAAAGTAAAAGGACATGGGAGCCAAAATCTTGGGATAGTGGAGTGACTGGAGTACATACCAATCTCAAGGTCATGCCATGGATGAGCAGCAACAGATCTTCGAGACATGGAAGAAAGTATCCTCTCATTAAGAACAACTGGAGGAAATTTTGAATTCTTCTGGCTCCCTTCTCCATCATTGCTAGCCATTTTTACCTTGAAATTTCTACCAAAAAAATAAAAATAAAAATAAAAATATTTACCTTGAAATATCCAAACATGCATTAAATTGGTAAACTTAATCCATAAGCCTTCGATCCAAACACAATGGAAAATAAATTAAAATCCAAGAACCAATTTAATTGGGAGGTGGGGAGAGAGAGAGATATTATTTCACTCTTCCAAAAATGGATAGAATCCAAGTGATGCTAGAAAATAAAGTGAAGTGTGTAGTGAAGCGAACTCACAGACAGCTACAGCGATTTACGGGGGTTATCGATGGTAAATGCCTGGAGATAAAGGCCTATCCGTGCTATTCATACTTTCATATTTCGAAAAAGGGACGTTGGATTTTCCAACTCAACCGGATGGTCAACATCAAACCACGTGAATCGACTGGATCGTCATTCTTCTTTATTTTTTTGTTGCGTCAAGAAATCGTTCGGTGGTCCTTTCGAGTGCCGTAACCTGAAAAATGACTTAGGTGATAAAGGAAAACCGGTGTGACTCTGACCTAGGACTTTTCAATACCTAAGTTAGATCTTTCTGAACAGAGCACCTTCGCATTTATAGTAGAATTTGGTGGTGTAGAGAGTCTCAGTTGATAACAAGTAACCCTCGTAATAGATAGAGTTCCTAGGTAGTAAGATTCTTCTTTTGGTTGGTTGTTCCCCTACGAGAGATAGAGTCATGGTAGGGTAGATGTTCCTGATGGATCAACATTTAAACGTCTTAGTGTGTTGGATAAGATCCTTGGTGCTTGAGTCCATCTGGGACTATGTTGCTGGTAGGCGGTGCCCTGTACCCATGAGATAACGTATATCTTGTTGTTAATGGTAGTAGTCCATAGTACCTGGACTTCTTTGTTGATGGTGGTAGTCCGTAGTACCTGGACTTGGTCCTTGATGATAGTAGCCCGTAGTACCTGGGCTTGGTCCTTGATGGTAGTAGTATGTACGGACCAATCGAGTGAAATGTAAGGTGGCCGACTTTGGAATATATTTTTACTTGAACCAGGACACGTGACGGTCTCTGATTAGTTGGTGTGATTTTGGACTTATGACTTCTAAATCCTACGGAGAGGGTTCCCAACGACGCTAATGTGGGATGATTTTACAAATCACACCCAATGGTTGTACAGATGATAGAATCTTCTACTTAGGCCTATGTGAACAATGTTGGACACACGGAATTCATAAAAGAATAAACAAATAAATAAATAAGTAAGTACACGGAAAATAATAAATGAACCCTTTTTTTTTTTTGGGTACATGGGAAATAATAAATGAACCCATTTGTGAAGGAAATATCAGTCTAGGCCCTTGGGTCGTGGGAATTTTTTTCCCAAAAATTTAAGTGCGACGATTCTCTGCAGGGGCGACATCATATGTTGAAAGGCACCTAGTTACACTTGATTATATGGTTAAACATCCCATTAGACCCAATTCTCCTCTTGATGTTCAGGAATTAGATGTGAATTGTTGTACTATGTAGACATTTTTGTATTAATATGTGATTTTGCTTAAATATTTTTTTTTTTTTCAAATCTCCACCTCTTTCAACAATCATATGTGGTCAATTATTAAGGTGAAAAACAAACAATTTTCATCATTCAAGGTCAAGAGATAATTTTTTATCAATGGTGATTTGACACTATAATTTGAAAGGTGTGAAATACCTTTTCTCGATCAAGTTAGCGAGTCAAATTTCATGTTTGAAAATATTTGTTGAAAAATTCAATCTAAATTCTAAAGACTAATAAAAAAAAATATTTATGGGTCATGCAATCGAGATAGATCATAAAACTTGAAATGCAGACCCATCCAAAGAATAATGATGCTTAATCCACGAGTAAGGATGTCAACGGATATTCGAAAATTCATATTTGATCCGTGTTTGCATCCGTTTAGGAGATTCAAATCAGTCAAAAAACTAATCGGATACGAATATGATAATCCTCTTATCTGATCGATTATTATCCATTCGTTTAGCAATCCGACAGTATTAAAATGTCTGAAACATATCTTTGTGTATGTCTATCCGATTATTATTTTTATAATTTTATAAGTTAAGATAATGTGGTTCTTTTTCTAGATTTTCTATTGGTTATATATATATATATATATATTATTTTATGTATTGTGATACATGGAATCACATATCTATTAAAATAAATACAAGATAAAATCAAAAGTAGAAAACGTAAGAAAATCAAAGACTAAGAAGCGTAGAAGAAAGTTATTTGCTGAACTCTCAAGTCTCTACCCTAACCCTCGTCAACAAAACGGTAATGTAAATGGATAGGTTATTATCCGAATCCATTTGCTCAATGACCTATGAAAAAATTTTGCATCTTTAAATGAGATTTTATTTTTGGTAGAACATTATAAGTGGGAATTATTTTTTTGGTAGAACCGACAACATATTAAGCGAGTATTTTTTTTTGGGCATCTATCTTAAGAGAGATTTTTTTGGCACTACACTTAAGAATCCAACCGTTCATCCAACACTTGAAAGGACTAAAAGATGCCATTGCCTATGTTTGTACGATTGGATTCGCACCAAATTTTTTTCCTCTTAGGTTTGCTGTCCAGTCTGATTGACTGATTCCTCTCATAGGGGAACAGAAATGACGACTTTTAACCTCACTCGGACAGTGTGTTCGAGTAGAGGGTTAGATCATCATTTAAGAACCCCATGAGAGAAATCGGACAATGTACCGGGCAGAAAATCTGAGGACAGTGATCCGCACTTAACAGGATGAAAATCCTCAAATCCACATAAACTGGCCAAATGGGGACGCACGCAATGCATCATGTGAATTGTATCGACTTCAATTGCCATTGAAAACTGCACGCTTTAACTCTCACGTGTATTGTCATTCTCAACGAAAACAAGGTTAGTATCGGTAATGCGTGTTAATTCGTCGATCGATCCAGTTTTCCTCCTCATGAAACGCATCCTTGTGGATGTCTTGCAGGTTTATTTCACAGAAGCCAATAAAAATGATACGGAGTTATAAAGTAACAGATCGCTACCATTCACAGAAATGTCAGAAGGAGCTCCTCCATCATTTCCCTGCTTCGATCAACTGCTGAAACTCTACCTTAAACTTCATTTGGAGTTGAATTGGTATCCTCTCATTTCTTTATTAGGTTTTCCTTTTTCCAATGTTTTCTTGCAGATCTGTATTCCTACCGATAGAACTTGAATTAGTTTGCGTAAAGATTTTCGTATGTGAATTGAGTTCCTGATTTATTGAGTCTTTCGGCTGTACTTCAGAACTTTTACCGTCTTGTAGAACGCTGAAGTTTTATTGGAATCGAACGTATATGCTGAAAATTTAGGGTTTATTTTTTCCCGCCATCTATCCGGTGTAGATCTGGCTTTTGAACTTATTTCTTCATGGAACAGGAGCTGTTAGGATTACCTAGTTGATTTCGAGGACCAGTTCCTGCATTTGCTGGCAATTTTTCTTAGGGTTATTTGATTATTGACGTTTACTCCTCCCGAGATCTGCAACTCAAGATTTGGTATTATTTGACGAGGAACAGGTACATACTCTTCTTCTTCTTGTGTGCTACTAGATATTCTGAGATTAATCTACTCTTCGAACGTACAGTTCAATGGGTGTGTTCATATTGTTATTGTTTTCCAATTAATCAATTTTCTATTCCGTTCAAGTTGAATATGTTTTTGTTGAACCATTTGTCGAATCTGTCTTGCTGTTTTTTTTTTTTTTCCTCCCTAAATTTACTAGTATGATTCTATTAGATCGTGGAGACGGGTAAAACCTGATTTTCATGGAGGGAATTGGGGGCGATGCTGCCTCAACCGTGGCGCCTCTGGCCAAATGGAGAAATGACTTATCGAAGGCTTTTCAGTATTATTTGGATAGATCTACTCCTCTTCCAGTCCAAAGGTGGCTGGGAACTCTTGCTGTCGCTGCCATTTATGTTTTGCGTGTTTATTTTGTTCAAGGGTTTTACATTGTCTCCTACGGCCTGGGGATATATATTTTGAATCTCTTGATCGGGTTTCTTTCGCCAAAGGTTGATCCGGAGCTGGAAGGTTTGGATGGGGCTTCATTGCCTACAAAAGGTTCTGATGAATTCAAGCCGTTCATTCGCCGCCTCCCTGAGTTCAAGTTCTGGTAATTGAATATTTTTTTAGTCTAATAGTTACTTTCATTCTCTATTTTTTTTTATTTTTACATTGTCTACTAATGTATGTGGTTACGAGTTTCTCTCTCTGCCTGCTTCACTTAGACTGAGATGTGGTTACAATGTGTCTAGCTTTTTCGCTTGGTGGGTGAGCAACGTGCTATTTACCTTCAATGTTGTGTAATATTTGCATGGTTGCAACCAGAAGTGTAATGTCAATGGTGTTTGAAAAATACCATTATTGTTTTGTTTCTTTCCTTACGCAATATCCATATGGAGAAAAAATATTCCATCCTAACGTGGAATGGAAATACTATTTACAAAAATATAATTAATGGTATTTGTTTTGTCTTTCTTCACGCTTAGTATTTTATCTATTGAGGTTATACTTTTATATGGCTATTTTGTTTATTTTCTTGTTAAGCTGGTCTTTAGGAAATTGATTTGCCGTGGCAGCTTGGCACTTGCTTTGTTATTGGGGCTGGAACCGTCCAGAAGTGATTATGTACTGTATCCCCTGGTCTTTAGGAAATTGATTTTTCGTGCCTTATGCATTTTATTATTTATGGGATTTTGTTTTAAAATCTGCACTTTCTATTCATGCTAAACAGAATGTATATTTAGGGTTATAAAAGTTTATTTAAGAGATTGAAGAAATTTGGTTTTAAAGACTAAACATAATAGCAATCCTGCTTGAAAGATGGAATTGTTTCCTCACAGAAAAAACTTTGATGGGTGGGCACATCCATACTCTTGTATGGGTGGCATACCTACTTATGTTTCTTGAAAGGCTGATTTGGCAATTCCAGCTAGTGGTATCTAGGCAATGTTTGGATTGGTAATGGGTTTCTAAAACATTTAAAGGGCTGAAATCGAATAACCAAAAATCAACCAGTGTGATTTGGCCAGGATTCAGTCGAAGGTCTATTCCAGCAAGCTGAATTACATAATAAAGTTGGACAAAGATCTAAAGATTTGGATGTAGAATTCTATTAAAATTGATAGCATGATCCAACTTTTGCAAGAAGGAATAAACTAGAAATCAAATCCGATAGATAATTCTGAACTCAGAATTGGAAAATCAGGTTCTATGATAGAAAAATAAAAAATTCCTACCTGAAGATAGAATTTCAAAAAACAGTGAAAAGATGAGATTTAACTGTTTGATTGAAGAAGATAAGAAAGAAGAATGGGATGTGTTCAGGAATTACCACCAGAAACATTACCTTGGAATCACCACGAGGGAGCCTACTGAATCACCACAGCAGGGATCCTACTGAATGACTACAACAGGGAGGTATTGAATCACCATAGAACCAAAGCCTGAAATCATAATCTCATTCATCAAATTCGTGTGCAGGGCTGTAGCTCCTTACAAACTTATATTAGAGACTCAAAATAGGACTCAAGCTAAGCTTAAAACTCCTCCAGCTAATAGTTTGTTTTAGAGGTGGTCTTAAGTCTTAACTAATTAAGATGCTATAAAATAACAACTTGAAACAAGGCTGGACTCATAGAAACCTAATCCAGCTCAACTAAAACACTTCAATTAAAAAATAAAGGAATAGGATTCTAACTAGATCCCGCAATTTAAGTAATTAATAAATCCCATATTCATTCTTCCTACCCATATTTAGGCCGACTAAAGGCATAACATGTATAGGACTTGACCCAAGGCTTATCTTAACTAAAATAAGCCTACTTTTTATTTTTTTTGGCTATGTATGTTGATTTCCAAATAATTCACATATTTGTTTTGCCACATGGCCAACTCCATTTGGTTGAGACTTGACACAGTGAGCTAGGGACCTTGGGGCCTACCTGCTCACAAAATGTCAGTGTTGTCGGGCCTACTGCATGGAAGAACTAGGCACCTGACATGGAGGAGTATGGGTGTGCCCACCCATAAATCCAGTTCTCTTTCCTCATTTATAGTTGTGTTATATTCAATTTTTTTAGGTTGCTCTTGTACCTTCTGGAAGATCAAATAGTTGCATTGCTAATCTAAAAGAAGTTGCTGAGCTTTCACCTTACGAAACCATAAAATGCATTGTATATTGAGGTTTATCTAATGATGGTTTATTGTTACTGTCTTACAACTGTGGATATCAAGGAGAGTTTTGCTGTATGAAGTATGAAGTATGAACTATGAAGCACCATTTTTACATGTGCAAGGAACATTGTTGAATTATCTCCCAAATTTCTGAAATTTGTGTTAGAACAGTTACAGACCTTGTCAGTTGTGAATAATGAAGAAAATAGTGAAAAGAAGGAATTGATTTTCGAACCCAATGCTTTTGCCGTGAGGGAGTGTTTCTTTCCTGCTGAGAAAACCTGGAAATTCCAAAAGACCTTGTCATTTGTGAATAATGAAGAGAATAGTGAAAAGAAGGAATTGATTTTTGAACCCAATACTTTTGCCGTGAGGAAGTGTTTCTTTCCTGCTGAGAAAACCTGGAAATTCCAAAAATAATACTGAGGCCTTTGAAACTCTTGCTGTTTTTGTTGGAAGGAGGTAAAAGTAAGCAATGATTTTTGTTAAACCAAAGTTTAAACTACTGGAAGGCTGGTAGATTAGAGGACGGGCCTTGTGATGCAATATCACTTGGCTGGTTGGACCAGCATGATAGGATCTGGAGACCCAAACCCAAATAGAACCGGTCCAAGGGTTTTTGGTTCAGCAAGGGTTGGAATTAGTTTAGTAATTAGTTATTTATTTTATGTCTTTTAATTGTTTGGGTCAGCTACGTAAGATTCTTATTTCAGTTTTAGAAAGCTACTAGGATTTAGTTTCCTTATTCATTTGAGTTTCCAAGTTAAGAGTTAGTTTCCTTTCTTGTTGGGTTTCTTTTATTTAAGTAGATGTAACCGTGCTATGAGAACTCGGATTTGATTAATAAGATTTTGTTAGTGAAGCTCTGCGTTAGTGTGTGTGAACGTGAGTTCCCCCTTCCCCCTCCTTCTCATTCTTCAATTGTTTTCTCTGTGAAGCCCACCATAGCAGATCACCACCTTGGTTTGCATTACCTTGGTGCAAGTGTAACGGTAAGGTTGCTCCATTGTGACCAAGCATGGTCACAGGTTCGAAACTGGAAACAGCCTCTACGAAAGCAGGGGTAAGGTTGCGTACATTATGACCCTCCTCCATACCCAGTAGTGGTGGGGAGCCCCGTGATGCAAACCCGAATGGGTAAGCAAGCCAAGATCGGATCTAGTAGAGAATAGGGGTAGGTATGAAAATAGATAGCTAAGTTGTAGAGCTGGAGTCCCACCAGTCTACCAGCCGTAGGAGTCCCACCTAGGCCCGCGGTAGGAGTCTCATCTAAGCCCACTTGAGTCACACAAATAAAACACTAAGATAGTGCTGTAAAATTCAATGGCTGGTTTTGAGAGCAGCCAAGGTTTGCATTATATAGAGGTGAAAAACCTTGAGTACAAGAGAATAACATTAAAGAAACCCTTAGAATTCAAAAACCATTTTGGAATTCTCCATACATAGAGAACAATTCTTAGACATAGAAACTATCCCCAAGACCTAGAAAGCTGTTCCCAAGACATAGGAACTACAATCAAGATATAATAACTACTAAGATAGGAAAACTAAAAGACTAATTAATACTACCTAGGAAATTAAAACCCACTACATTAATTAACCTAGGAATGAAAATAAGCTAATTTTAGGCCCATTAAAGTTGCCCATTACAAAGAAAACACATGGAATCAAAGGCCCAGTGCATACATAACCCCACCAAAGGCTTATTTCTAATAAAATAATCCCACTATGTGACTTATCTGCATCACCTCGTGCACTGGGTACACCCTTTTTGGAAGGCTGGTAGATTATGGGGGGTAGCTTTAATTGTGTCTTAACTTATATGTGAAGAGAAAATTCTCATAGACATCTTAGAACAGGGGGATAGATTTCTTCAAAACTTGTTTTCCGTCAATATGTGAATTATAAAGCCCAAATGTATTGTTAATGGACCTGGATTTAATTTTTTTTAACAATTGAAAACCTTGATTTATTTATTTATGTCAAATGAATAAGCGTAAGCCTTGTACAGAAGATATTGCATATTCTCTGTGGATTAGAACTGGGTGGAGTTTTTTAACTTCTATTTCTGTTTCAATGACAATGGAATGTTACAATTAATGATAAGATTCATGATTTAATCCATAAACTCCTTTAAGATTTTAATTTTCAGAACATTGGTTTTAGTGCTTATGTTATAGGGGGAGAACGTGTGGAAGCAAGGTCTTGGTATTAACTGGAGTTGTTTGGGGCATGTGTCCCCTAGGATTTGTCCCTCATTGTGCATATGTGGAAAAAATGAAAGATAAAAGGATGGAAAGTCCTTCCCTCATAAGTATACTCCTGATAATCAGGCCAGGTAAGAGCTGCAAGGCAAGGCTCCAATTCAAGAAATATTAAGTAAATAACAATGAGATCAAAGATCACATCACATATGGTGGGGGTGCGTTTGTGTCTACAGTATTATCTTCTGTTATTTATGACCTTTTGATTCCGTAAGCAGAAGTTTGGTATTTTTCATCTATTCATTTCCCCTACTCATTGCTCAAGGGATTTTGATTAGTCAATAATTTTAAGAAATTTTTAGGCAAGAGGTTCAGTTTTCACCAATTTGTATGTGCTCTTGGGATGTATCCCGTGAATGTGAGGAGTATTATTTCTCCCATTCCACATGCAAAATATTTACTTGGACTTAAGATTCCTTCCAGCTATGCTATATATCCATTTCTATGGGGAGCCTTTGGGTACAAACCATAAAAAGTTGAATAATTTGTATTTGAATAGCATTAATTGGCCCATCCAAGCCAAATTCAAGGTTTTTAAACACCTTATGGTGATCACTTGGAAATGTAGATTTTCTTTTTCTTTTTTAATCAGTCCATGATCTTGGAGGAACTTGGGAAGATTCCAACTTTCTTTGAGTGTCATTGACAATGACATGTTCAGTTGAAGCCCTGAGGAAATTTTATTTCATCTTTTCTTAAGTACCATTTCATGAAAATTTGTTTAGGCTTATACTTTCATGGTTTTGACTTTTGACCACCTTTTACATTCATAATAGTCCAAGGATTCAAGTATGAAATATCCCTGGCTCCAGTCACGGTTTAGCTGAATTGGATCGGGATAGGCCAAGACTGATCGAATCCTAGTTTAACCTAAGGTTGGCTTTCCTGGCTTGTTTTCCCTACTGATCTGTGAAGGATTGGCTGATCATGGTCTGAATTGGTCCTGTTCGATCTAATCCTGAATCATAATCTTGAAAACCTTATAGTAGTCTTCACCTTTGTGTGGAAGATGGTGTCCTAAAAAACTATTTGACTGCTTATGTTTGGGTGTTAGGGAAAACATAACCAACTGAAGCATGATTGGAATGCAAAGCGGCTTGTTTTGCCACATGGACCACTATTCATTGAATCATTCTGATAATTGGATAGGTAGGGAATGACTTGATAGCCCGTGTCCCAAATTTTAGAGTTTATCTCAACCATATAGCCATTAAGTGCAAGCCTTTTCCCCTGTTTTTTCAGTGGTCCTTTGTTTTCATTAGTAAAATGACATGTGGAGAAATCAGATTGAAAATAGACTCATGATTTGATAATTATGTGGATGATATGTCCACTGCGTTTGGGCCCCATCAACATGCTGCAATGGGGCCAAAAAAAGCCTCTACAGTTGGAAAGCATTCCCACGGCACGTCAGCTGGAACCCCCTAGTTCAGTTCTTCTGTCCATATTTTTGCTATGTATGTTCGGTGGTATATTTTCCAGTTCAAAGTTGGTGAGTCCTTCCACCATCTTTGTGTTATGCTTTCTTCGTGATATGTAGTGAACACCCATGAGCTATTTTATAATATGAGCGTATCAATGATATGTAGTGAACACCCATGAGCTACAGTGCAGAATCACATTTTAAGTTGGTGTAGAAAGTTCAGTTATCTGTGTAAAGTTTGATCTCACCTTTTTTTTTTTATTTTTTTTGGGGGGGGGGGGGTTGTGTTGCAACAAATCACAAGAAACAGTTAGGAAGTAGAATTTTTACATTTCAAGATTCTACCCTCAGATTGAATTGTACATCTTCCTATCACACCTAGTTTAAAAAAAGGGCAACAAGTGTAAATGATTCCAGAAAGGGAAATGACTAAATGAGAAAGGTCTAATATTATCCGGTGCATGAAACTGGGGAAGGGAAACAATAGCTGAACCTAGTAGGAAACAGAGCAAGTGATGAATTACAAGCCATATATTTAATCTACTCGTGTCTCTTCATCTTCTGTTGTTGTTTTCCTGTGAGATTTTTTTGGAAGATGGTAAATTGTACGTAGAGAATGCATTTTTCTCCAAATAATCTGGTTTGTTGAGGTTGGGAATGTCGTGTATACTTGTATTCCTGATTTAATGCATATAAAATCCAATGTTTAACTCCTATATTATTTATTGATTCATTTCTCTAAATGTTGTTTCTTTTAGAAAGTGTGTTTGGTTCTTGTTGATTATTATTTTGAAGGCAAAAGAATTTTATCTTTCATGTGAATTAATCAATTGACAAATCATGTGTGCTTTCTAATGATATAAGGTCTAAATTTTACTGATAGATGGTCCAATACCGTGTCTCTTTCTTATGGTGCTTAGGTATTCTATCACAAAGGCCTTCTTGATAGCCTTTGGTATGACTTTCTTCTCAATGTTCGATGTCCCGGTCTTTTGGCCTATCTTGCTGTGCTACTGGGTGGTTCTATTTGTTCTCACGATGAAGCGACAAATTCTACACATGATCAAGTATAAATATGTTCCAATCAGCCTGGGCAAACAGGTGAATTTCCAATACTTAAATGGTTGTTGCTTTGCACCCCCCAAAAAAGGGGGTTGTTGCTGTTGTACTTGTTCCAATTTTCCTTATTTGATTTGTCTCCTTAATTTTGGCAGAAGTACAGTGGAAAGAAGCCTTCTCCAAGTGGTAGTGGTTTACCCAGGGACTGAAGTTTGTTGAATCCATAAACATGAATGGGCAACAAGAAGTAAGATTTATGGACCATGTGAAATTTCTTGGTTTTAGATGATCCCAATAGAAATTAGAACATATATTTCATTTCATTATGCGTGTTTAGTGTCAAAGTTCTCCTATGCCGTTGGCTTTATTTGTGGCCAGCAAAAATTGTGTTGAAACTTTCTGTGCATACATATATGTTGGAAGATTTTTTGTTTCCTGTTGCCACATTCAAATGACAGTCAATGTATTTTGTATGACTTAAAAGTCGTCTCTAACCAGTTAGATTTTGTGTATATTTTACTCTCTTTTTTTTTATTGAACGGAGAGGAGGCGGGGAGGGGTTGGGTTTGGTTTGAATGGGTGGGTACAGGTTTAATATTTCTTGGCTTGGATTGAGGAATCTCTTCATTTCTGATAGCGTAAAATACACGTACACTGCTATAATGCACCCAATATTCCTCATGCCCCCCAAGGTGCTGACAAGTCCACACTTCTGATCACCCCCCGGGAAAAAAAAAAAAAGTCCTCACACACCCCTTCAAAATTTCATGTACCACCCTTACTTTTCAATCTAAAGCCATTTAAGTCCACAAAGTTAATTTTAGACGTTAAAAGCTAATGTACAATTATACCTTTTTTTTAAGGTTAAATTACCAAAATGCCATTAACTTAAAAAACAAAAACGAAATTGCCCTTTCTCCTCAGAAGAAAAACTCTCCCCACAAAAAAAAATACCTACTTGATTTGAGGGAAAAACTTTCCCACCGGAGAGCGTAGGTTCCTTTTCATACAAGTATTTTTATTTTTTAATCTTTCACATAATTTGAATATGTAGGTCTCATGTGAATGATACCATTTTAAGAACAATCAATAATGTGGCGTGCATATTCCTACCTACACTGTCTGCTTGAGGAACCCTCTCCCTTTGTTTTGAATTCATTTTATGTTTACCTAAAGATACTTAACCAAAGTTTTTTAATTTAACATATTCATTTTGTATTGTATACTACATAGTACATACACTCTTATGCAGTTATGTTCAAATATTTTTTCTGTTGCCAGTTGCCACCTTTAATAAAGGGGAGGCTTTTGGTGGTGGAAAGACTAGATACCCCTGTTTTGGGGACTTATGCATCCACTAAAACCCCTTTTATTCTTTTTGGGTTTTTTGTCCTCACTTCCTTCTCTCTATTAGTTCAGGCTATGTGAACTCATAGTTTTTAAAACTGGAGCACAAGAATCGAATTGAAAAAGGGCCAGCTGGTTTTGGTTTTGACCAGCGAATTTTCCTCAATTTGCAGAAAGCTATCAAAACCACTTGGTAGTGGTTTTGATTCGATTTTGGGCCTAGTCAGCTCTCTATGTCGATAGATTAAACCTGTCCTTTTCTGGTGGAACCTGGTTTGACCATTTGGTTTGGTCTGTTTTTAAAACTGCAATAAACCATAAAAAAATAGGGTTAAAATTTGAAATAAGTCCTAAGAATTTTGGTCGTTGGATAATAAATTTACCAAAGTTGTAGGTGGTAAGGAAAGAGAAGAGTTAGGGTAGCTCTAATGGCACTTGAAGGAGGTACCGTCTTGCGTCTTGCATCCCACATAGAAAACCTTTAAGGGTATCTCAATAAAATGAGCAGAAGGACGCGATCGAGACAGTCATTTGAAGGGGTCATACAACCATGCATGCCTCATTCTTTTTCCGCAAAGAAAATCTAACTTTCTTCCTCTTTTGGGGAGTTCAGTTCCTACACATCCATTGTCATCTTTTAATTTCTTTCTCCCCACTTCCTTTTCTCAAAGGTGTTGACGCAATTGACAGCCTTAGAGAAGCTGAGGAACTGAGAGGTCGAGTAGTGATCCCTCCTTAGATACAAAAAATAGAAGCTCAATTTTGTTACTAATTGGTACTATAGGTAGCTTAAAAAATTAGCTTAGAATCCACGGAATCTGCCGATTCAAATCAATCATCCCTGATTCTGATTATGCTCGATTCCTAAGTCTGGTTTTTAGGTCAGGATATTAGAGAGAGAGAGAGAGATGGATTGGTATCGGTTTTGGAACTGGTTTTAGAGAGAGTGTTCGGATAATATAGACAGGGTTTTAGGAATTGGTATTAGATTGGCCGTGTTGTTATAGGCTTACACCGGTATTGATACTGATATTGATTAGTGATATAATATAGACAGGGTCAAATGGTCAATTGGTAGATATAGATTGGTATCAGTTTTGGAACTGGGTGATACCTTATTCGATGTCATGCACTAAAATTATGGATATTGTTGTAGTTAGAATCTGAACTGTCATGTTAGGGTTAAAGCAGACTTCGAGGTGGACTCTCTAATGCTAAAGTTAGTAATGTAAGCAATAATATTATGAGTTGAAAACTAAGTAAGTACTTAAGTGAGTAATAAAAGCGATTAGGGATCTCATTGTCTTGTATGATGCCGGTAGAATTGGTTTTCATATTGAAGAAGAAAAAAAAGTCCCCCAACTCAAACGTCCCCTGTCACAAGGGGAGTGTGATAAGTGAATTCAAGTTTGGATGAATGACAACAATTTTCACCACAATCTTATATTTTGGTACTGATACTGAGTTTTATGCCACATGTCAATCATCCATAGATAGACTATTTTTAATACATATCGTATACAAATATATCAATACCAGTATGAATCAGCAGTATCAGATCGAATAGGATAATATTACGTTTAAATTTGATTAATTTTTAGTTTTGATAGAACATCCTTAATTAGAAGTTAAAACCGTTCCATTGATTAGTCTGATACCGATACCGATACCGTTTTATTTAAAACTTTAATAGAGTACATGCATAGCAGACGACGAGACTCCCAAGTCCCCAAGTCCCAACGACCATCACCGACAAACACACACAGGAGAGACATAAGTGTTTGGTTTGGTTTGGTCATTAGTATTAGTTCGGCTCCCCTTTTAGGCTTTGGGGGAGCCTTTGGAGTGTTGGACTTTCTCTCTCATCTCATGTGCTTTTTATGTGGATGGATCTTTTATTTTAATTTCATACGTAGTGTAAATCTTAAAAAGTCATAACGATACCAGATGATACCAGACGAGACAACCTTGTTGTAACTTGTAAGAAGATCTCATCTCCCAATCCAAAAAATTCCAATCGCTCGTCCTCTCCCTGTCTTTGGATTCCAATCGCTCATCCTCTCCCTGTCACATTCTACGCTTCGGATCAAACGATGTTTCGAATTTTATTAACGCTGTAAATTTTGTAGGCTAACCACTTTATTATTCCCCGACTTATTTGTAGATTAATTAATCAGTAGGTAATCACAGACTGGGGGTAGAGAGAAGCGTGGAGTTCTTCTATAGCGCGATAGAGTGTGTAGTGCACATCCAATGGTCTGTAACATACAAACACGCAGCACAACACATAGAATGGTGATTATTGGGCTGCGTGCCAATACACTGCAGACCATCGGATAATACACTACACGCTGTGCCAATACACTGCAGACCATCGGATAATACATTACACGCTATGTCGTGCTACAGAGGACCCAAATCCCTCAGGCCCCACCCTCTCTAAATTCTCGGATTTGAGTCCTGTGGATTTGGATCCTTTTAGCGCACCAACCGACGGTCTTGGGGTTCTTTCTTCTTCATTTTTTGGGAGCTTTCCGCTTCGTTACATTTTTTTTCTTTCTTGTGTGTAACTTGTGATTTTGATTCCATTTTTGTTCCAATCCCGTTATCAATGCAATCAATCAAATCAAATTAAGAATCGAGACTTGACTAGTAGACTCTCAGACAATATGTTCGTTCTCTCTTTTGATTTGGATTTTACTTTTTTTTGTATTTTTCACAGATTTACACGCAATTTGCAGGAAATACTCCTTCATTGTCTTTTTCATGATTTGAATTTTGAACCCAGAGCACAGCCAGAGCCAAGGCCAACGCCAGAGCGAGCTAATCGTTTCTCATTTAAATCTCTTTCCCTGTCATTCAAATAGATATCAAAGAAGACGTATTGAGCTCTGTAATTCTCTCTCGCTCCTCTCTGTTTCGGTGGCCTGCCTGACTGCCTGCAAGCTGGAATCTTCTGGGGCTCCTTCCCTCCCTCCCTCCTTTATAACAACATCCGGATGTCTCCATGAACTGATCTGGAGACGCTTTGCTTCCACATCTCCCACCCACGCGTCCCTTTTTCCGTCTCTCTCTCTCTCTCTCCCCCATCCACCTGCTTCTGCCTTTCTTTTCTTTTGTTTGCTTCTTTTTTGAATGATAGATTGTCATGTGGGTTCCGACATCTCTTGGGAGGCTGGAGCTTATCAGTCCTCCTTGGACCAAAATAACTCTTTGAGAGGTCGATATTGTGACTGAAGTATCTTTTTGACATCACATTAGAGGTAAAAGAGAAGGGGACAAAAAAGAGGAAAAATGGCACCGTCATTTGGTTGGTGGGCGAAGAAGAACCACCGTGGAACGCCAGTGGTCGTGAAGATGGAGAACCCTAATTGGTCCATGGTTGAGTTAGAGGGTCCTCTGAAAGAGAACTTCCTCCTTGACGGAGGGAGGAGTGAGAGCAGTGACAAGGTTAAAGGGAGGAACGCCAAACAACTCACTCTAGTACTTCTCCTCAGAGCTCACAGGGCTGCTGGCTGTCTCACCTCCATCGCTTCTGCAATGTTCGGTCTCGCTGCCGCTGTAAGGCGTCGGTTGGCTTCGGGAAGGACCGATTCGGAGATTGGGAGCGAGATCGAGAATGAGAATCCCAGAGTTAAGAGGCGAATCTATACTTTTATCAAGGCCTTCTTGTGCTTCTCCCTCCTGTTGTTGGGGTTTGAGATTGCGGCCTACTTCAAGGGTTGGCATTTTGGGACTCCCGACCTGCAACTGCAACGCCTCTTGTCCACGCCCTTGCTGGCCCGGGGGATTTTTTATTCTCTCTATTCTAAATGGGTCATGGTCAGGCTGGAGTACTTCGCTCCCACTCTCCAATTCCTCGCCAATGTCTGTATTGCTCTCTTCCTTATACAGAGTCTTGACCGTTTAATCCTATGCTTGGGTTGCTTCTGGATCCGATTGAGGAAAATCAAACCAATCCCCCACAAAAGGACGGATGGTGATATTGAATCCAACGATGGCAATGCAGACGACTACTTCCCCATGGTTCTGGTTCAGATTCCGATGTGCAACGAGAAAGAGGTAGCTTTCGCCTCTCTCTAAATCCAACCCCCCCCCTGCAAATGATTTTTTCCCCCTGACTTCTTTGTTTAAGATAGCTAGAATTTTGGTTTGATTCATCGATTGCCTGTATATAAGGTTTATCAACAGTCCATTGCTGCCGTCTGCAACATAGATTGGCCGAAGTCGAATCTACTGATCCAAGTGCTGGACGATTCCGATGATCCAACAACCCAATTACTGATCAAGGCGGAGGTTCATAAATGGCAGCAGGAGGGTGCCCCCATCGTCTACAGACACCGGGTTATCAGGGACGGATACAAAGCGGGCAATCTCAAATCCGCCATGAATTGCAGCTACGTCAAGGACTATGAATTCATTACCATATTTGATGCTGATTTCCAGCCCACCCCAGACTTCCTCAAGAGGACAGTTCCTCATTTCAGGGTATACACCTTTCCTTAGTATCATTATGACCGTGTTGCTATGGAAAACAGGAGTGAAATGGGAAATTGCCGCTTTTTTGGTCGGGTTGTTCTTGTCCTAACGGGGTTTGCTTGCAGGGCAACGATGAACTGGCACTGGTTCAGGCCAGGTGGTCGTTCGTGAACAAGGATGAGAACCTGCTCACGAGGTTGCAGAACATAAACCTGTGTTTCCACTTCGAGGTGGAGCAGCAAGTGAATGGGATTTTTATCAATTTCTTCGGCTTCAATGGGACTGCTGGTGTGTGGCGGATAAAGGCTTTGGAAGAGTCAGGTGGGTGGATGGAAAGGACCACTGTTGAGGACATGGACATTGCCGTTCGGGCTCATCTCCATGGCTGGAAATTCATCTTCCTCAATGACGTTGAGGTGTGCTACAAGTTTAACATGGCAATTAAACTCAATTCCTCTAAATCTAATGTTTTTGCTTCTGTTATTTTGGTCTGTCGTTAATAGCTTCTGGTTTCTTTTGCGTTCAGTGCCAATGTGAGCTACCGGAATCTTACGAAGCTTACCGAAAACAGCAACACCGATGGCATTCTGGGCCCATGCAGTTGTTTCGCCTCTGTTTACCCGACATTATCCGATCAAAGGTACTTGAACGAGTTCAAAATTTTGAAGATTGCTTCCTTTTTTGGGTCGATTATCTTGGTAATGAATTCCCGATTTAGTTGATCACTGGTTTTTTTTTTTTCCTAATGATTTTCGGTGATCCAATTTGGGGTGGTGGATGCAGATCAGTGTGTGGAAGAAAGCCAACCTCATCTTCCTCTTCTTCCTCCTCAGAAAGTTAATCCTACCCTTCTATTCTTTTACCCTCTTCTGCATAATTCTTCCATTGACGATGTTCGTACGAGAAGCAGAGCTTCCGGCCTGGGTAGTGTGCTATATTCCAGCAACTATGTCTTTCCTCAATATCATTCCGGCACCGAGATCCTTCCCCTTCATCGTGCCTTACCTTCTGTTCGAGAACACAATGTCCGTGACCAAGTTTAACGCCATGGTATCGGGGCTCTTCCAGCTGGGGAGTGCTTACGAGTGGGTCGTCACCAAGAAGTCCGGGCGTTCCTGCGATGGCGATCTTACGTTTCTGGTTGAGGATGGGCCCAAGAAGCAGCAACAACAACAGCAACGGCCGAGGGGATTCTCCGTGTCTAATCTGGAAGCAAAGGGGAAAGAAGGGGAATCCCGAGAGAAACAGGAGCAACAAGGAAAGAAGAAGCACAACCGGATATACACGAAGGAGTTGGCGCTGGCGTTCCTTCTGCTTACTGCGTCGGCGAGAAGCTTGCTTTCTGCGCAGGGTATACATTTCTATTTCCTCCTATTTCAGGGAGTTTCTTTCCTATTGGTGGGTCTCGATCTGATTGGCGAACAGGTCGACTGACTGAGCAACTCTAAGAGAAACAGACAGGCAAAGCAGAGAGGGGTGAGAGACGATGTTTGGAACGCATAGTGAGTGGATTCGAGTGGCAGTGCTCTTTCGCAGAAGATATATAGAGACTCTCCCTAACCATGTCCAATTGTCCATTCCACAAAAGCTAACTCTCCCCAAAATAATTCTTTTAAAAACCAAAATGTTCCCAATACAAAAACAAACTTGGGGATGCGGCTTGGGAGTGATCAGAAGGGGTTGTTGGTTCATCATCTGTGATCACTGGAAACGAAAAAACAGCAAATCAATGTAATGGAACCTCTTCAATTATTCGATATTTTGAAATTTGAATCTCATGTAAAAAATTCGAAAGAAAAATACAATGACGACCTCCAGTTGTGTGTCCGTTGTCGTTGTCTTCTCTCTCCCGTGGAGGATATACTGATTGTCAATAATACTGTTTAGTGTATTCTTACACAAACAGCGCTCCATTACGAAACTCCTCCAAAGATATTGTACAATTGGCATTTTGTCCATGCCCTTAAAAGAAGAAGAGGAACCTCTGAAATTATAATGTGGCTATGAATTCAACTGCTCAATCTGTTGACATCTCTGAACGAAAAGGAGGGCACTGACTTTTGGATTCATAATTTCTCATTCTCAAAGTACACATGGAACTTTAGAAGCATAAAATGTTTGGTTGTGGTCACGACAAGAGTTCAGAGGTGATGAATATGATCCCTCAAGTCCTCTCATGTGGGAAAGGCAGAGAAGGAACATACGCCGCATACGCATGAAGCCTGGAGCGTGAGGGCAAAGCCCCATTGTCACCACAGTTTTGGTCCTTTTTTAGGAATAGCCAACTAGGTTAGGTATTTTTTTGGTCAAAGCCAACTAAGGTACGTGAACAGTTATTACAGGCACTCCTAAATATCTGATGTACTAACAAGGTAATCATAACCATGACATTGCCAATTGAGGATGACGGTCCATCAATTGGATTGGTCGAGCATCAATTGGATTAATTCAATCAGAGATGCAGCAAGATTTAAAAGGAATGCAACACCTCGTTCGAGATTTAATGGGGGAGACTGAAAGGAGGCAATCCTGCTCCCCAAACACACAGCATTCATCATATCTGGTTATTACTATATATATATATATATATATATTTTGGTAGAACTGGTTACTATATTAGTTAACCTCATTATTGACAACCCTTTGTTGCAACGGGCAACTACACTAATCTGGACCAGACCATCAGAAAAATGTCTTGGAACATGGATCAGCTAATGTGAATCTGTGTCCTCTGCTATGCTCAAACCTTTTAACTAGATAATCAGGCATCAGCAAATTGTCTCACATTCACACCACTGGCTACTTGAGGGTCTGATCCGTCTTCACAATGTTCTTAAGCTTCTCATTTGCAGCAACTAGTTCAGCAGCTATCCCTGTTTCATTGGCCGAATGCCCTGCATCCGGGATGACCTGTTACACAGCAGCAGACTTCTTATTAATTAAGCTACTCAAAAGCAACGAAAGCAAGATGGACACATCAATATTCTATGCATTAAGGATCAGCTCAAGACGGCCAAGCATGAGTCTCCTCAAAGGAGTTTCCTCCATAAAATCAACCCGCTTATATAATAATCCGATATACAGGTCTACACTGGGCCGATAGAATGGAACTTGTATTGGTAGTGACATATCTAACTTTCCTATCTAGACCATGATGGCTTATCAATAAAAAAAAGAAAAACCAACATAATATGAAAAGCACATACAAAGAGGTCATGTGGTTTGAAGCAATATCGAAAAATTTGGTGGAAACCATTTCAGTTCATGGCTAAACAAGAAACATCAAGTAAAGCAAATTTGGGAGCTGCTCGCTTATGTGTGTTAAGGGACTATCACCCCCCCGCCCCTTCGGTTTGTTAGTTGTGGATGCTTGTTTTTGAGTTTGAGTTGTACTGATTTCTTCTGTAGGCATTTGCGCTCTGTTCATGTACTCTTTTGAGACCCAACTCCCCTTCTTGTGCTAACTCTCTTAATAAAGTACTTCTCAAAAAAGAGAGATGAGCATGTTCTAGCAAAGGGTTCAGTCTGCTCTAGGGTTTGATGGTTGAAATGACCCCCTTGCAATCCTTTTCCTTTAGTATCTTCTCCAAACTATGGGAATCTCCCCAATGATTCATTAATACATATTTTGCAGTTTAGATGTATATAAATTTTTTTTAACAATATTTGTGTAGTTTCCAGAATTTTCTCAAATGGAGCGCCAAAATATAGACCCAAATATGAATTTTAAGCTTTTTGCATATCAGAAATTACCAAGTTTTTTGGTTGCATAGATTGGTATATCCATTGATCACCAAAACAGTAAAGGAAACAAACACAAACTAATACAAGCAAACACACTGAGAAAAAGAGACCGTGACATCTTAATATAATAATATGCCCAGAAGACCCATTAAAGACCAAAACAGGTTTACTCATTGAACATTATCACAACTAGCAGCACAGCAGAATGGGACTTCACAAAAGAGAACCAAGTAACATAATTTAAAATTGGAATTCAAAAACAAAAGCCAATATCATTTCCCAGCGATTTGGAAATAAGCATATGTATTTGTAAAATCAACTGTATGCACCACAATGGGTTACTGCATTTACCACTTGTAATATTAGTAAAGTCTCACACAGAGCTCTTATGGGAATACCATATGCTGTGGTCTAATGCGTCTCAATTTGTGTGATCTAATGCGTCTCAATTTGTGTGATGACATGTTTCTTCTTACCTTTAATTCTGCTTCAGGCCATGCTTTATGAAGCTCCCATGCTGACATCATTGGGCAGCAAACATCATATCTTCCCTGTCAAATGAACATGCTAAATTTGTTCAGTGTCTTTCTGTAACACTTCCATGTCATGCCAACCCCGCCATGGTGTGCCAAAAAAGAAGGAATTATCCAAGATCAAGACCAATTATATCGTTGTCTACATCTCTATCGTTGATGAGTTGGAAAGTAACTACAGAAATAATTGACACATTTTAAAATAGAATTTCTTGCAAAATTTCCAGTCTCCTCAATTTTGATGTAATTAGGGGTGTTAAGGTCAGGTCTACACTCCTCCGCTAGGATGTAAAATTTTTCGGCTATCAATAGAACTTCCATGGAAGTTTGTCCAAGGTCCTGAACTCTGCCAATATAATAAATATAAGTGATAAACTAATTAATAAAAAAAAGATCTCAGTAATAAATCACCTGTACGATTATAGTTGTAATATGCCTTATCTTCTCAATGTTGTCCAACAGGAATGAATCTGAAGGAAAAAATCCCTTGTTCAGAAAGTAATGATTTTCGATTCTTGCGAATGCCTGTATACAGAAAAAGCAAATATAAAGCATAAAACTACACAATAATTTATATGAAACTCAATCTCAACTGAGCATTACTCCTACCTGAAAAAAAATATAATAAAAACTAAAAAAAAATGAACTGATCCTGATTCCAATTAAATGAACTGGATCCTACAATGCCATTCAACTCCATTCAAAGCTATACTCGTCAACCTAAATCCATGCATGCCTTTTCTCACCATTTCTCCCAAAGCCATTTTCACATAATAGTTCATATGAATATTATGAAAATACAGCTCTCTACTGCTCAGAAAAGAGCTTGCAATGTCTGCTATAAGCACCAATCCAATAATTCTTACCACTATTGGTATTTTATCATGTACATACCAATAATACTATGCCAACAAACACCAAGTACAAGTGCTACTGTAAAACGAAAATGACAAGAATATAGCAATAGATTAACTTACCAATGAAAATTTTACCACTATTGTATTTTATCATGTACATACCAATAATACTATGCCAACAAACACCAAGTACAAGTGTTACTGTAAAACGAATATGACAAGAATATAGCAATAGATTAACTTACCAATGAAAATTTGTCATCATCGCCTTTTTTTATGTTTTCTTCATTTGGAAGAAGATGGGCAGTCATCATTTCCCATTTGGTCCAGGCTCTAGCTGCTGCAAACTAAGAATGGATGACAGAGAGAAATGAAAAGCTAATTGTGAATGATATAACAATAAATTCTAGTGGAAGATTAATCAGGTCAAGCAGGAGATAAATGACGAATAGCACACAGATAGGATCAACGAAAATGCTGAAAATGCCTATGTACAAAGGTAGGACTAAAGGTTAAAAAATTCTGTTAGTATAATCAGGTCTTATGATAATCTCTAATCCATTGTCTCACACAAAGAATCTGAGTATTCCACATATATTTCTCCAGGAATTAAAAACTATCAAGCCATTAAGAAATGTCAAAAATAAAGTTGAGGATGTCCCTACTCCTCAATGCAACACATCAAATGATGAAATAAAGATCATATAGGGAGGCCAAAGCTCAAAGTTAGTGCTGAGTCAAACATTAGGACTTCCAGTTGGCTATCCAGGTTCATATTCTACTTCTACTAAATCAGTAATTTTTTTGTATTTTCTTATTGAACTACAATGCTGAAACTCCATTTCCAGAACATTGCAAAGATAATTTTAGATGCATAAAGTTTGTCAAATGTATGGACAGCTTGCTCATGATTTGTGGCAAAATGCCTGCGTTAATTCAAGAAGCAAAAAAAATTACTGGTATCTCTTACTTGTGTGTTCATATCCTCGGAGTTCAATCTCTTGCTGTAGGCACTGATGAAACAGCCCCTTTCATTTTCCGGAATAAGATCTCTAAAGGGCTCCCAAGCTGAACATTGAGAGGAAACATCAAGAGCAACAAGACACAGATCACCAAAAAGATAAAACTCTCTTCTAATATAACCAAAAGGGAGAACAAATCATTAAATAACAAAAAGGATGGAGACCCAAGCTACTCCACGACTGAAAGAGGGTGAAGACACCCCTGCCCCCCTCTCAATTTCTATTCCATATTCAAATAACATATGATGCACATCATCAAAGCTACATTTATAAAAATAATCCGATTATAGCTTGGACTCCAAGAGTCCTTATTAAAGACATTGACTTGACTTTCAAAGAAAAACAAACCTGACATGATTTAAATATAAAAACATATTAAAAAGAGAAATTTACTAATCCGTCCCCTGTACTTTGCCCTAATACTTTCCTCCCCTCTACTTTTAATTATTACTCCCACCTCCCCTAGAGTGTATGATCTATTACAATTAGACCCAACCCGTTAGCGTCCAGCTGTTAAGTCGTGACGTGGCGAAGGAGAAAAAATTTTAATGGCCAAAGTAACCCTGGGTGCATGTAAGATGACCTTTTTACCCTTTGAGATAAAAAACTATTTTTCTTCTTTCTTTCCTTCTTCCTCCTCCTGCAACCCCACTCGCCCCAATCCCTCTGCAATCCTGCCTTTCCTGCAACTCCGCCCCTTTTCATGGCTTCTTTTGCCACATTTAAAAGTTCCCAGAATAAGAGAGAGGGTGCTGGAATTGTTGCTGTCAACAATGGTGTGCTCCAACCCATCACCGGCGTAGGTCTTGTATCTGATGCCTTTAACGAGTCTAAGCTGGATCAGCTTCCCGGCGAAAGAATCCACAATTGGGCATGTTCGGTACTCCACCGCAGGCTCTTCCATGCTCAAGAACGTTCAACCCTTCATCTCTAGATGGAAAACGGTAACCAGACAGAGCTGTGATGGATTTGGGTTTCTGGCTTCTCTCTTATTGGTTTTCCGTAGGAGGTTGGAAATTTTCCCCCTTTTAATATTTCTTCCTTTTCTTCTCCAAATTCTCGGCTTTGGTGTTTGGAAATCACAAGCAAACTTCATCATTTTCAGCAGATCTTGAACATTTTGGCTCTCGAAAGTCACTTCGAAACAAAATTCCTATTTTGCAGCTCGTTCTGTGAGCTGAAATGAATGGTATTAGAATTTCCAATGATTTTTTCCCCTTTTTGGTGTTCTGTTTTGGATCAGAAAATTTTGGCTGGAACTGGAAGTCTGTGATCTTTGGTTTCTTACCAACTCACCCCACCATTTTCCATCCTGCCACTATACCCGAATGCGATGAATCCGACACCTCTACCGTTGATTCCGGCAAATGAGTCAGCTTCCAAACAGCAGCATCACTACCTTCTGCAGCTCCGACATCTTCTACGTTCAATCTGGTGAAGCCCCTGGTGGCTCAGATGAACTCGACCCATGACGACCCTGCCGCAGGGTGTGGAGGGATAGGTTGGAAGCGAGGACCAGAGTTTGAGTTTGAGAGCGGGAGGGTGAAACCATTGGAAGGTGAGAGGATTCATAAAATCAGAGTGGATGATCTGGAGCTGACACTGGGGAGCAGCAAGGCTCGGAATGAAAGGTGAAAAAAGATCAGAAAGGAAAAGGCTCGTTTCTTTGATAATGGGGATTTAATCTTTTAGTTGTTCCTCCCCATTTGTTCGTCGTTCCCTGGACTTGGCCAGGTCTACAGATAGCAAGTTTCTTGGCTTGGGTTTTCTCTACTCATCACTGGTTCAAGATTTAGTTTTCTTTTGATGTTGAACTGTGTTATGGTTCTAATCTCTCAGGGATCCAGATTAGTTCCAGATATAAGAGCTGGTGATTGCTGAAGAGCAGAGCAGACGTTCTTCATGGGATTCTGAGATTGACTTGAGGGAAACTCGTGGTTCCTTTGTAAATGGAATAGGACTAAAGAGAAGAGCAAGAGATAGTAGTAGGACTGTAGGTTGTTAAACTTGCTATCAAAATGTAGATTTTGTTATTCATTGCACAATTGTCATCATTGAATTTGATTTCATTTCTTGATTATAAAATGTAGATTTGTTGATTGTTGCATTCGATTAGAAAGTCTTGCTTAGGGTGAACATGCAACTAAACTAGAGGAATGTCGTACATAAAAACAGGGTTTGCTTCCTTCCGCATTAATCCTAAATTCTTCTTTTGTTCTTTTACTCTTTTTGAAGTGATCATTTTATTTGGCTGCAATTCTGTAAAATCTTTCTGTTAACAGTCAAGAAACTCAAACCATTTGAAGTTAGTTGTTTCCAATTGAAAGGATTATCTTCTTCTGTAATCAGTTTCTGTTGTCCTTTTTCTCTCTCTCGTCTGGCCCTCTTCCTCTATTATCATATATCTAAGTCAGTAATGGTTAGGTACCTTCCATTATTGAAAGTGTTAACTGAGATGGGTTGCGCTGGCAGCAGGGGTGGGGGCAGGGAAAGGGTTGAGGAGGGAGCATGGGGATGTTTGGGTTGAAGATGAAGAAAATGGTAAAATAGTCATTATATTTGGGATGTTTTAGTACAAGTGTAAGATGGTCTTTTCTAAACCATAACTAACACCAGGCTAACACCGTCAGCCAGAGGGGGTACGAGTGTAATAATTGAAACTACAGGGGAGGAAAGTTTAATTAGGGCAAAGTACAGGGGAGGGGTCAGTAAATTTGTCAATTAAAAATGGTAAAATAGGATCCTACTATAAGTAGTAATTTTTTTAATTTATTGATAAAATGGGATAAACTGGAACGTAAATCACAACTTACAAGAAATAGTAAATTCATAATTATTAAAAATAGTAAAAAATGAATATGTTAAAAGTGGGACAGTTTTCCTACGTGGTCCATTTTGGAAGCCTTTCCCAAACATTCTTAAAAATCTGCCACAAGACAAAGAAGGTGGGTTCCAATTTTCTGTGGTTTCTAGCATGTCAAATTTCAGCCCGAACAGACAAGGCCAAGTGGCAAATTAGAGCTTTGAAAACTCCAGGACCATGGGAGAGTTTAGTGGTCGGAGTTTCACATGCATGGAAATACATGGGAGGTATTTGATTAAATTTGAGCATGAAATTTGACATGTGGCTAATTCAGACCATGTCTTCTCCATACAACAGTAGGTATAACCACATCATCTGTCCATGTATCTCAAAATGGTGGACCGTAGGGGAACCCTACCTAAACTTGGCGTCATGGCCTGTAAAACAGCTTTCCCTATTAAAAATAGTAAAACAGGACCTAAACAACCGTACATATTACATATTAACCCTGTAAAAAGATACAAACGTGCAACCATCCCCCATGCCTGAATCCTATCCTTCCATATCAGGTATGCTTTGGTAGTAGTATTTTGATTAGTCAAACCAGCCAAGTTTTTTAAATGGTACGAAATTTCTATACTTTTCATTATTGGTTTTGGGCCATAGCCCAGTTGGATTCTAGTGTTGTATTGGGCATGTTTAGAGGCAGAAGGTGTATTTCGTCTGAAATGGAGAGTCTGTCTGATCTCGTGTATTTTTTTGGGGGAGGGGGGGGGGTGTGGGAAGCTTAGCTACTTAAAAGTCACATGGCTACTACATTTGTCCAGTGACATGGGGGGTACACAAGAACTGAATAATCAGTAACACCCTTAAACGGCCTTTTGATCACTTATTTTAATGCGCACGGAAGAAGAAAGCTCAATTTTTCTATGCTCCCTTCAGCATCTCTTATTCTTTCCTTAATTTTGTTTCTTTTTCTCGGTATTATTCTTTCACTTTTTATTATCACTGCTATAATCTTATCTCCTCTTCCTCTAACCTGCTTACTTCAATATAACACCACAACCCTCACTTCTCTTTACCCATTACTAATACCCTTTGAATCTTCACTATCTGGAGAATTCTAATATATGCAAGCAATAGTGCATGAAAGGCCCAATCCAATGATAGGAACAGGTTAACCAACCCATCTTTCATTAGTCCCAATCTTAAAATTATCTTTAGGGAAACCAATCCAATCAGAGTTCCAGATGCACTTACTATGTGACATGTGGCAAATTATAAGTGGCTCAAACCCGTAGAACAGTGTTGAGGCCCAAGATATTATGTTGAACATTAGTTTCTATATATACAAGTAAGAGAGAGAACACTACAAGAAGCAGCGCAACAAATTCGTAGCACTATTAGTTCAAGTAGTAATGAGAAACATACCATCAGGGAATATAGCTGCAGCACCACCCTCATAAAACCAATCCAGTTCCTTCTTCCGTAACAGAAAAATGCCTCGAAGAACCAATCCAGTAACCTTTGGACAACATTGATGGAAAGAATGTAAGCAGCTGAAGGACAAACTTATCTGCTAGAGGATAGCAATTTATAGGAAAATCTAGCTATAAATAACTATTAAAAAAAAACTAATAAACAAAAAGAAAGCATGCACCTTTTCAGGATGTGATTGGCTGTAAGCAAGAGCCAATGTGCTTCCCCATGACCCACCAAAAACCTGCACAATGTGTCCGAAGAATGAAAGTTGGAATCCTGTCAACTTTGACTGGAATCTGATGGACAGATCCACAAATATAGAGTAACTCTACTGGGAGTAAGATAGCTCAACTACTGCAGAATCGCAGGACAGATTAGGGCTTCAATTCAAAAATCAAAGAGAAATATACTGATAATTAATTAGTAGGATAAATCCCAGAAATCAGAAACAAAATCTCTCTTTCAGAAACTCGGTTTTGAAGAAGATAGGACTCTTGAATTTGATTAGAATTTTAGGTTTTTGAAAATAGAAATCCAATCAAGAATTCAGAATACTAAACTGTTACTAAAACTGAATCAGAATCAAAAGATCAATGCAGAAAAAAGAGATTTAAGAGTTGAAGTTGAAATAGAATTCCAACCTTCAAGTAGGGAAACTTAGAACAGAAAACTGAAGCTAAATAAGAACTTGAATCACGAATTCAGAATATGATGTTGGAGTTTTAGTTCCTTCAAGAGGTGAAAGGTGCCAGAGTGCAAAAGGCCAAGGAGTAGGTACGCCTACAGATGGGGAATTTATGCCCAGAACATTAAACACAACAGATCAGGGAGGAACCGATGAACTTTGTTTTCATTCAGTCCAACAGTCTCTCCCAGCAGAGTTATCATTATAAACTCTGAAATCTCAACAGTAAGATCAAGGGATTCAATATGAAATTAGAAACAGAAAAGAAGAAGAAATATAGGTAGAAGACTGGCCTGAGAATGAGAATAATCAAACAGAGGAGGCGAGTCAGAGAAGGTCGTGCTTGGCGTGTTGGTCAAGTGCTCACTTGCTGAATGCTTGGTCACGGGTTCAAGTCCTGGAAACAGCCTCTCTGGAAACAGGGGTAAGGCTGCGTACATTTGGCCCTCCCCAGACCCTGCTAAACGCGGGAGCCTTGTGCACTGGGTACGGCCTTTTTTAGGAGGAGAGTGAGAGAAGGAAGTATAAATTTTCCATTTTCTTCTTCTTCTTCTTCATAGCTCTCATACCATGTGAAAAAACCAAATACAATAAACCAGAATCTCCAAAGAAGATGGAGAAGAGGAGAGACGGTGATCACAATTGGAATGGAATGGAATGCCACTATCATGGACAGCCTCTCCCTTATATTAATCAAGCAACCAACTTTTTTTTACAACCAAAGACTCACTAAAGTAAATAACAATGACTAACTTAGACTCCCAATCTCAACTTAACACTAACTCTCTGATGTAGATCCATGCACCCACAAGAAGGAGAAGAAGCCCTAAGATTAGAGCCTAGTATTTGGAGCCTTAGTTTATTACTTAGTTTATTTCAGCTTTAGTTATTTCCCATACTTAGTTTATTTTTCAGTTTAAATGTAACTTAAATTGAACCAGTTCAGCCTTGGTTCAATTTAAGTGATTAATTCTTATTGGTTGTTAGGTGCTTATTTCTTATTGGTAGACTAGGAATCTTTTAAGTTTTAGTTTTAATTAAAGTGTTACACCCCTTCCACGAATTATGTGAAGGAGGGATTTAGATTGTATTAAGATTTGGGCCTATGGCCATATTATAAATAGATAAATCGTGGGAGGCTCTCCCACAATTTAGACTTTAAAAAAATTTCGTTTATGCTTGCTGCTGCCTTGCTCCTTTGAGAGTGACCTTGTGAGTAATATCAAGGTACAAGGGATTCGTGGATCTCCAATCGACTCCTTGCGTCTTGTAGGCCGGGAGGATCTTCTTCTCAACTCCTTGCATCTTGTAGATTGGGAGACACAATCTTCTTCAAGCTGCTGCTGCCTTGAAGATCAGTTTTCAAGTAAGTAATTTACAGTTACAGCATTTACCCTTCTTCTTCTAATCCTCCAGCCTAAGCCCTACTTATTCCCAATCGATCTCCATTAAACCCTACGTCCATCCTAAAATTCCTGTTCAGCCCAATTCCCCATCAGTTTATACTCAAATTTCAACCACAGTACCTTCACAGCCTTACCTACACTCGATCCAGGTTGCTGCCCCATTCCATCGCTTAAACCCTAATCCCCCTCACCTCCAGTAAAACCCTAAAACCTCCCTAGACCAATCCAACCATCAGAATTCTCTCAAACTTCAGCCGAACCACCTTACTACTGCCCCTAGTACTAGACCTTAAGCCCTCACCCAAATTCCAACTCTAAACCCTAAAACTCACCACTCTCCTCTTTCTCAAAACCTGAAACCCTAACCCTAATTTTCTGAATTTCAATTCCTCACTCAAACCTTATTAATCCTACATCACTAGACTCCTAAAAACCTGACTAGTTTATTCAAATAAGGTTCAACCCTTTTACCCTAAACCTAACCCTAATTCTGCCCCAATCGGCCAGCAGATTTGTAAGATCCTGAATTACCTGGCTCCTAGTAGACCCTTGTCTATTATTCTCCCCTCACAGTACAATATTCAACAACTATTACATCTTAATAAGAATAAAAATAAAAGAAATAGGACTGTAAAGTGATCCACAGGATTGGGTGAACCTGGTCTGAACCATAATTCAGATCTGAATAAGATAACTGGTCCAAACCAGAACGGCAAGTTATAATTCTGTTCTGATTCTCCTCCTGCATTGGTACTTAAGAGTGTACCTAGCTTCTGCATCATGGTGGTTGATAATGATAACAACAACAACAACAACAGAATAATTAGATAAATAAATAATACTTTAACCTGCCATTCTGGAATTTCCAAGTGTTCTCTTAGCTTTTCAATATCATCAATGAGGTCCCATGTTGTGTTGTTCTCCAAGCAAGCATGTGGAGTACTCCTACCAGCACCTCTCTGTAAAAAGACCAAGTATTGTTAAATAACCATACAGACACTTCACTCATCAGGTCTAACGATATATACCTGATCAAACAGAACGATCCGATAGAATTCAGGGTCAAAGAATTTTCTGTTATTAGGTGAGGTTCCTCCTCCTGGCCCTCCATGAAGAAACAAGACTGGCTGCCAAGGTAACGATGTTTATGAAACAGATTGTTAAATTAATCCATCAAGTTAAATACAAACACACATATAACAGGAGAACTTTATCAGGCAGCATAAAGTGTGTAGTAAATTTGTAATAGGAGAAAGCAGTTTTTCAACTCTTCCAAGAAAATAAACCCTCCCATATCATACTAAGAAAAACCTAGCAAAGATTGACATACCAAAGAAACTCAATTCTAGACCTGATCAGTGCCAGAGTGCAAAAGGCCAACACAGCACATATTCACCTTTTGATCTATTTTTAATGTGGCTAATCCAAGAAAGGGCAAGATAAGGTTATTTATTGAAGAAAATGTTTAAGGTGAAGAGGATTCAAGAATTGCGGTTATGAGTCCATTGATAGGCTGTAGGAAAAATATAGCCCATAAATTCATTGGGAACAACCATATAATGGCTGGTGATTACATAATCTTCTAAATCTACATATTCATTCTCTCAAGTTATTCTATCCCTGCATAATCCTCTTGCTCTTATTTTGATTTCAAGTCAACTCAACTATTGAAGGTTTTTGTCACCGTGATCTTAATCTTCTCATCAAAGAAGTGTTGAGATAGCCTACGTTTGTGCACGCATACATTCTTATTATTTTGCACAGGGAGTATTCTCTGAAATAGGTACTATCCTTCCTTTATTCATTGGTTTAGATTTTGAATCTTGGTGTTGATCTTAGAGTTGGTAGAACTCTTGATCAATCTAAGTGTGCATCATCCTAGACTGCACTTAGGAGATTGCACGGATACTCTTAATCATAAAAGATTTGTGAACGGATATTCTTATCCATAAAAAATTTGAGAATGGATCCTCTTATCCTTAAAAGATTGCACGGACTCTCTTATTCTTAAAAGATTGCACGGATCCTCTTATCCTTAAAAGATTGTTGTGAAGGATTCTCTTGTCCTATAACAACATTTTTGTAAAAAGTGTTGTTTCCCACCTACTGTATTGAAAGGAAACATCTAGTTGAATTCTCTCAAGTGTTGAGAGGAGTGGAAGTAGACTCTTAGAGTCGAACCACTATAAATCACCTGATTGCTTTGTTGTCTTAATTTTTAATTGTGCAATTAATTTATAAAAGGACATGATCCACTAGATACAACCTATTCACCCCTCCTCTAGGTTGTTTCACAGAATAACCCAAGAATTGAAACTGAAATCAAACCACATCGATTTCCAGAAAACGCGCTAGTTTGGTACAAGGTTCTTTTTGGGGAGAAAAATAACCAAAAATAAATGTGTCTCAAAAGAGATTCGAAACCATAACTTTGTGTTAGAGGATCTTAGCACCTACTACTATGCCAATCGCCCCTTTGATATATAACAGCCTGCTATATGTTCTTTATTATTGTTTTCCTTCTGATTTTCTTTTAAACTTAATAATTTTTTTACTTTTGTTTAAACCGTCAAGCTTCTTTTCAGTACGAAACCCAGACAGAATTTAAAAAACTATGGTGTAAACAAGCTACCCATGGAATAAGATGTGAGCAAACTTTGGGTGGAAACACCAAAACACCTTGGTATCAACAAGGATGAATACCGAAAATATTTTGATGATTTTAGATTACATCCGACTAAAATACCAAAATTTAATTCTCAGGTCAAGGTCATCAGCCACAACGTTCACGACAACATGATGCAATTGGATTCTAAGGTGGCAGCTGAAGGCATTGACAATCATTCTCCCCGGCCATGAAAGGGAAAAAATTGGGAGAGGAGATATGACATTATGAAGATTCAAAGGACATAACACCCATTTGAAGAGAGACAAACTGAGCAGTCAATTTGAAGACTTCCTTTTGATGTCCTAATAATGAAGCCATTTGGTTTTACGTTGACATTTATTTATGATATTCCCCCCAAGGATCACTAAGATAAATGCAAAGCTTATTGATTGTAATTAGTTTGCATCGGAATCCTGCCTGTTCTAATTATCTTGGGTGTGGTTACTAGCATTGGAGCTATAAACAACAAGAATTGAAATTGAGGTGGGGCATATAATGCTGTAGCCTTGAAAAGCAATAAGAAAAATCAGGAAGTTCAAAGGGATACAATAACTACAGCACATCTCAAGATAATAGTGATAAATTCAGTCAATCACAAGCTAATTTAAGCAATTGAGGCTTCTGTTTGAAGCAGAAGCCTGTTATCAGTAACAATGCCATCAAAATATCAATGTTCAAGTTATACGGTAGGAAACAGAAGCATAAGCTGGAGATACAATACTGGTATAGTGCCTACTCACATGCCCATCAGGATTCCCTGACTGCTCCCAGTAGATGCAATGGAGATCCGAAACCTTCAAAAGACCTGAACTGTAAGGCTCTATATCTGGATAAAGTTGTCTATTCAATTCTGAAGGTTCCTTGCCCAAGTCCATGGTTGTGTCAGGCCGTTGTTCTTTCTTGTAACCGATAGTTTGAGGACGGGTTACAGGCGATATGTTTATTCCTGAAGGAAACCCCCCAAAAAAGAAGAAGAAGCCAATTTAGTAATTCAAACTGTCAAAATAACCCAATTTGAGTGAACAACAACGGCACAGACGGGTCCCTATCATGGCAACCAATAACCCCCTAAGTTCCAGGGGATACAATCTTGATAGAAGAACAAAAGAAGAGATCACTTTTTTACTAAAGCTGATGAATCATCGAACAAACTAAAAATAATCTTAAAAGTATTGTAGACAGACAAGTGGAAACAATTTAAGAAGTATCTCATCGTATTGCAGAAGAGTAGATAAAATACTGTGAGAGAAAAAGCACATTATACCTACAATTAATAATCAAATTAAAGAAGAAGAAGAAGAAAAAAAACGTAAATCAGATGTTGGGAAGACCCAAAAGTAAAAGGGGTGGAGCAGAATGACAATAGAGTGAGAATAGATTTGTGTTTTAAAAAACTGATTACACTTTAATTGCAGTACCTGAAGAGTGAAACTTGTGATGAGGATGGGTCGAGAATGAATGAATTGAATGGCTGTTCCTGTTATAAAGGGAATAAGAGAAGGAGGGTAAGCTTCTTCTGCTTATCAAAGGAGGAAGGAGATCTACTTCGGGCGGACAATGCGGTCGAATGCGATAAACCTCTAACCTCATCGTTATTCCTACGCAATGTGGCATCTTTTGATTTTTATTGAATTGACCGGTTTTTTTTTTTTTTTTTTGGGTAAAATTGAATTGCCCTGTTGAGTGGTGATTTCTTTTTTTTTAATTAATTATTTACTGGGAAAACTACTCTAATATAAGAAAAAAATATATATTAAGGACGCACCGATAAATGAATAATTATCACCTCCAATTCGCATGCCTTTATTACTCTAATGTAAGAAAAAAAATAATATTAGGGACGCACCAGTAAATGAATAATTACCCCTTACAATTCGCAGGCCCTCCAAAGGGAGATACTTTTGGAATGACAATAGCACTTAATTTAGCTAGGCATGCGTAAACTAAGAACTCTGTACATATTTCGTTTATCTAATTCCACAACTTTTTTATCATAAAAAAAAAAAACAAAAAACACAAGCTTCCATTGGCTTGGCGTAGGAGATTACATGCCACACAGCAACATGGTCGATCCCATTTCCGTAACTAGTAGGGGTGGAAATGACCCCCTATCCCCTGTCCGAAAACACTGCTCAAGGTGGGATTCACTCTCTCCTATTAGAGGAATTGGAGGAATTGAAGGGGATAACGATTCCCAATAAATAGGAGTGATATGATTTTGTTTGAAGGACATGCATAGTCTAGATCTTGTATCAAGTATGAACTCAAATAGAATATATTGGAGGGCACTAATCCAATAGGTGATATTCTCTTGGCTTGCAGGACTATGTTTTTTTTCTCTTTCTTTTATCCTTCATCTTTCATTTTCCATTTTTCTTTTGTCATTTTTCTTTTCAATTTTTTTGGGTAATTTACACATACCATCCTTGAGGTTTGACGAAAGTATAGTTTTACCCCCCCCGTTTTGGGTAATTCTATGTACCCCTGAGGTTTACAAACATTAACACTTAAACCTATTTCGTCATTTTATGACTAACAACATTAAAAACATAGGGTGAAATGACAAAATTGCCCTTGCAAAGAAAACAAAACCAGCAACTCATCTTCCCCAATGAGTTGCCATAATCATCTCAATCTCTCTTTGAATACTCTGCGTCTTGTCATCTCAATCTCACTCTGAGTACTCTGCATTTTCTTTGTAGTGTTTTCTAGGAGTTCTTTCTTTTCTCGTTAATCTGCTATGAAATACCCAATCTTTAAAATCGGCTGAAATGGATTTTCACAGTCTCACAAGGAGGGAACTCCAAGCCCTCTGCAAGAAGAACAAGATTCCAGCGAATATGACCAACGCAGCCATGGCTGATGCACTGAGAGCTCTCAATCACGTGAGCCCTTTTTATCTCTCCCTCTCTCGCTTAAGATTCCAGCAAATATTAGTCGTTTATGAGTTTGTGTTTCACTTACGTTTTGCAGGGAACACCTTCTTCGAGACGTTTCCTCTTTTCCAGGTTTCCCTATGCTTGGAAACCGATTTCGTTCTCACTCTTCTTCATTCCTCATTCCTCATGGCGACAAAACTAGCAGAAGCAGCTTCGGAATCTCTGAAATACCAGGTAATGGTTAACTGGTTCTCTACATAACCATGCTTTTTCATGTTCACCAATCTCAACATCTCTGTTTCTTAAACACTGCTTGGGTTTTTTTTCTTCCAGACATGGGTGTTGAAAGTATCGATCCACTGTGAAGGATGCAAGAGAAAGGTGAAGAAGGTGCTTCAGGGTGTCGATGGTACGAACGACGAAACCCTTTTTTCAATCTACAGTTTGTTTCGTATAGCAGTCCAATTTCAACTCAAAATTTCACTTTTTTAATTTCTTCCATTTGGGTTTTCTATATTCTCTCCTAAATCACGCAATAACTCGGATTTTTTTGCTGTTACACTGTGGTTATACTACTTTTTTGGGGGTTTATACAACGATGATCGATTCCCCTCAACAGAAAGTTACAGTGACCGGAAACGTCAACGCTGAGACCCTTTTCGGAAAACTTCTGAAAACAATGAAACACGTGGAGCTCTGGCCTGAAAAAGCTGAGAAGAAGAATAAGAAACAAGGATAGGGGAAGAACAGCGAGAAACAGGATGACCCGAAGAAAAGCGACGCCGGTGCCAAGGGTGAAAACAAATCTCAAGAGAACGTCAATGGCAAAATTACCTCCTCTGAAACAGAGAAAAGCGAAGGAATAACCAAAAACAACGGTGGTGGTCAAAACAAAAAGTGGCGAAATCCGACGGAAAGATGTAGAATATTCAAAGAGAGAATGAGATGATATTGCAACTCATCTTCCCCAATCGATTTAGGGAAGATGAGTGGCAGTTTTTTTTTTCTTTGTAAGGGCAATTTTGCCATTTCACCCCATGTTTTTAAGATTGTTAGTCATAAAATGACGGGATGGATTTAAGTGTTAACGTTTGTAAACCTCTGGAGGGTACGCAGAATTACTCAAAATTGGGGGATAAAACTATACTTTTGTCAAACCTCATGGGTGGTATGTAAATTACCTGTTTTTTTTACCCATTTTCTTTATTTTATTTTGTTTGGATCCATGTAGCAAACCTAAAGGGTGCCAAAACCTAAATCGAACCGCTAAAATCGACCTAACACGAACCGTTTGAGCCCGATCCAAACCAAATCAAGGCCTTATCAGTCCAGCTTCGGTTTACGAGTTAGAACATAATTCGGCTTCGACTTGATTCAGACTAAACCAATGGGCCACTGATTGCTCGCCCAATAGGACCGAACCCAAACCAAATACTAAAACCAACACCCAAAACCTAAAACCTCTACCTAATCCCTACCCAAAACCAATTTATACCTAGGTTTCAAACTGAACCGAACTCGAGTCCAGCCCGAATCAAAATCGAAAATTCCTTATTGTTTTGATTTTTGGTTTCCTTGAAACCCACATTGAAACCGAACCCGAACTGAACCGCCTCATTGACACCCTTAAGCCAACCTCATTACGTTAGGATAAAGCTGAGTTTGTTATTGTATAAATCGAAAAAATTACAAGGGCAAAAATTTAAAAAGGCTTCAGGGTTGTATTTGGCGCATCCTAGACATAGAATATATTTTGAGAATACCTACCAAACAGGCAAACACCACCTTAATTACCCAACTAGCCTAAACAGTGCTCCACATCATGGTTCAAGAAATTGGTCTTGGATCGATGGAATTGCATAGGTCAGATTGGTATCAGTCGAGGGCATTCCTGATTATTGGCACATCTGATGACTGGTACAACCTGAGGGCAAAAAGGTAATAAAAATAAATTTTAATTAAAAAACAAAGGTAAATCTGTCCGATTCAGGATAATCCGGATTGGTATCAGCCGATACTGATCCCAATCTGATTCCCGATTACTAAAAAACTCTGCTGCTCCACATTCGGTGAAGCCTACACAGAAAATATTTTCGGATAAACACCTGTAAGTTGATGTGGCCAGATTGCAATATCAACAGAGCGTTACAAGCATATATATATATATATATTTCTACCCAAAAAAAACCAATCATATATACTTTAAGCGTCCCCTCTATTGATGGTAATAAAGTGATCCTAGCTAGCTTGGGTATTTGTTGCGATGGAATTCCATTATCTCTGTGGAGCTGAGGAAAACCATTGTAAACCAGAAATCCAATTATCCTATTCTTTCTGTAGTTGCAGCATTTGGACCATTGTCGGAGACTAAAGAGGAGCTATTGTCGCTGTGGGCATCCAATATCAGTTACAGAATGTCAGAAAAAGAACGAATCAATGGTGGGATGCGACCTAACAGAGGTAATGCTTCTTTTCAGGTTTTGTTTTTTCGCATTCACTTAATCCTAATCACTCTGCAGACCTGTGCTTTTGGCCTAGTGGTTTGGCATTGCCTGGTAGAAGGCATGTCCAAGGTTTGGTCACTTGATCAAATCTTCACAAGTGCACAACCACCGTAGTGGTGAGCCCACCTGCCACATAAACAAAAAAAACAACTGTGAGGTGTGAGGGGATCCAGATCTTTTACGGCACAAACATAGGGCCGTGCGTAATGTCTGCCTTATCCCTGCCCGAATGGTCATAATGTAAGTGTATTTAGAATTTGACACCTCCTTCTAATTGTCTCTTATCTTTTCTCCAAAAATTCTTTAAAATAAGAATATAAAGAAGCTTCAAAAGAATTGGACAATGATATATTATTATGTCATAGGTCTACATGTGAAATGATACTATTAACTTTATTGGAAAAACATTGTGTATCACACTATAAGGGCAAAAAAATAAATTGCAAATTATTTCACACCTTGAGGGTTGTCAAATAAGAAAATCAATTGTTATTTATAATGCCACAAAATATATGGTAAAAAAAAAAAAAGAGGAGGACCAAATAACATCATTACAAGTGTAAGGGCAAAATGAAAATCATGACCTAAGTATGTCATCATAAGATGGAGGTAATTTATAAGAAAAGAACTAAACAACAAGGTCAAGGAGTAAAGATTTATTTATTAATTTTACTTATTGAAGGCAAGATTCATGACTGGACAGGAATAGGACCAAAGACATTTTTGAAAAAATAATCTTTGTAATAAGTAAAATAGAGGGTTTTTTTTAATCAAAGAATTCAACGAAAGGGCCAAAGAAGTAACAAGCCACTAGGTGGAGATTTTTTTTTATTCAAAATATTTGTCTTACTAAGATAGAGGCATTTTAGAATTAAAGAAACCAACGAAGGGTGACAAAATAACAGCGCACCCATTGCCATACAAAGCACAACAAAGATTCGTTCAAAAATTTCAACTAATGTCTTTTTAAGATTGAAGAGCATTTTAGAATAAAAGAAATCAACAAAAGGGTGAAACAGTAATAGCGCACCCATTGCCAATCAAAACATGCAACAGGTATTAGCCTGAAAGTTTTGTAAATGACATATAAACCTCATTAAATATGATACTTATATTTTATTTCACTTTCCACCTAAAAATCCTTGGATTTGAGTTGGGAAATATGTTAGTACTACCAAATCTTTGTGAATGTTTGTTAATAGAATCTTGGAATAAGTTTTTTTCTTTGTCCATGATTAAGAGATAATTTTTATGATATTATGAAACTCTTAAAATAATGTCAAAATTTTTTGAGATGTTATAAAATAAGTATAGAGAGAATAATGTATTTATCAAAAAAAGAAAAGAGAGAGAATAATGTAACCCGGCTGGCGAGATTGTTTTCACCTAAAGTGAAGAGAAACTTTGCCTAAAATCTTTATGAAAAAATTTAGTTACCAATATAGTGTAATTTTAAGTTATTTACGAAAATTTCATTTTCTAATTGTTTTTATGTTCTCAAGTTATCATCATTGTTATTATTTTTTGGTTAAAAGCAAACAGTTTCCTACACTACATCGCTACATGATACATCTTAAGGAAAGGTTACAAAAAAGGGTGAGAGAGAGAGAGAGAGAGGAGGAGGACTAGTGCCCTTTTGCGAAGTAAAGACATGATATAGTCAATCTCTAGACCTCTTGGTGGGAGCAAGTACTAGCCAACTTCTAGTAGTGGTGTTCCTTCCACATCCCCACTGCTAGTAATGATCTTCCCTCCACTTTCCCATTACTTGTGGCAGAGCATTGTATAACACTATTTCATATAATCGATTTGATTGACTTTATTTATTTATTTTTTGGTAATAGAATGATTTTCATCAAGTCTCACCAAAATTTGGGGAAAGAATTGGTTATAATATACTTATCCGGAAAAAAAATTGGTTATAATATTGTTGCATACTTGCATTATGGAGTATCTTGTCATTTATCCCATTCATTACATCTTGAATGTTACTATCATCATTTAGGTTATCTTCGTTATTGATTTAGGGAAAAAGAACTCTGTTCGGGTTTATCAGAAAAAAAACAGGGTTTGGGAGTGTGCATGCTGTGCAAACACAAAGGGGGAGTGAAATTACCACCCCTCCTCCATGGAAGGTAGAAACGTTGCCCCAATTAATGATTCTATGTGCGCTCCCATCAGCCTGAGGGTCACGTTACCAAACAGAAAACACGTTCCCATTATTAAAGTATAGGCATTGTGTATAATTTATTTTTACATTGCCTCACACACTTATATGGCAGCATGATTAAAGCATGTGAACATATTGTCCATAGCATCAAAATCTAAGTATCTGAGAAATTTAGATAGTTGGGTTGAAAAAGTGAAGTGAAATTTTAACTATTAAATTAGTTTACTTTTTAATTGTTGTTGATACTACTTAAAAAAATTTCATTCATTTTTGTTTTATTTTATTCCTTTCATTTATGCAATCAAAGTCTAACTCCATAACCATGTACAGGACTCCATGTCTCATAATATTTTAGATTAATCATGCATTAAGTTTAATAGTTTTAATTACTACCAAATCACAGTTTTAATGGGAGTCCAAATCGTAATCAAATCATTTATAAAGTGTTCAAAATTTCAAACCAATTTGATAAGTCTAGTATGTAAGATTAAAGAATACGAAAAAAAACAAACTCAAAAAATAAAAATATAATTAGTGATCCTAACATAATGAACCTGTTAAGAGTTGAAAAATCTAAAAGAAAAGTAATTAGATGGTGGACTATACAATTGGGATAAACCACCAAATTCCTCAAGTAAATTATACAGAGGATCCCAAATTAGCGGTCATTTAAGAGAAATTATTTTTAATGAAAAGTCGTTTTGACTCATTGAGATGTTGAGTATAGTAGCAGCTGGCCTAACCGAGATTGTGCAACATTAGGTGTTTTGGCAGTCTATGCCATCATAGCGTGGGAGATACGGAAACAGAGGAATGCAAAGGTTCTCAGAATTAACTTTCCTCTTGAAAATTGGATTTCTTTGGTTGTTAGGAATGTGGATTTAGGGATGTAGGATCGGATTAAGCTCGGATAGTGCTATACCCACATCCACATCTGTTTATCTTTCGGATTGATACGGATAGTGCTAAACGGATACGGATATGGATATTGATTGGATATTTTATCCGTTTACATGTAAATATAGCTTTTCGGATAACTATAACCTATCCATATCCGCATTCGTTTAACTTTCGAACGGATTCGGATAATGCTAAATGGATACGGACATAGATACAGAAACGGATTTCGATTATTCATTTACATCCCAAATTAGGTCTTATCCTTAATTTCCAACTCTCCTTCCAACTTAGGTACAGGCACTAAAACTCCCCATCTTGCACCTCAAGACTGCCACACTTTGTGTTCTCAGATGCGGTTTTTTTCTTCCAACCAGAAAGCTATGGGATTAGGTTTCATCTTTCTTGATGAGAGAAAGCTTTTAATTTCTATTGCTTCAGTCCAACTTTACCCTGCTTCAGCTATTATGGATGTGTGACTGGCACTCAGGCTAGGGATAGAACAGCAATTAGTGCAGGAATTCAAAGTGTTGTTTTTCACTTGGGTTGTGTAGTTTGCCCAGTGCGGTTTAAATTTTTTTTTTTTTTTTTGGGGGTGGGGGGAAGAGCTATTCTTTCAATATCTTCAAAAGCAATTTTGTTGGTATGGACACAAGATTGATCAAACAAGTTTTCCCATCCCAGCTTTCTTTCCGCAAAAAGAAACATGACATCAAATTGGCATCATCATTCATTGAAGGCAGAATGGTTCCAATGAAAATATCATCTCCCACAGGCCACAACCTCAGGTGATGGTCCTAACTAGTTTATTAATTCCACTAATACCACGAGTCTACCATAGTGGAAGTCTTCCTTCATTGTGGGCCATAATAAACTCATACTAGTTTCTCTATAAATGTCTTTTTCTTTCTCAGTTTATGGCCCAGTACCCAGTTGCTCTGACTGTGCCATGTGGTATTTTTTCTTTTCTTTTCAACAAAACTGCTTAATTGGAAAAGAGAACAGCAGGACCTTTATCCGCTGCCCGCTGTGTACACATGTTCTGCTGCACCACATAATACGCATAATAACGCTCCAGTTACAGAGGCGAATAAAAATTCAACAGCTGTGGGGCTTGGGATCATCAGCTGTAAGACTGTAATTTGGATGGATGTGTTGGGGTTGCACATAAAGCAATAAAGCAAACAATCTCATATCAGATATGAGTTACGTGATGTGAAGGCTTATAAAGACTTTGTAAACCCTTTCCCAAATAGCTAGCTTTTAAAGTGAGTTCTACTCAATTCCAACAGGTGATAGTGTCAATGTTCCTAGGCGTGCTGGGCAGTGGGCACCCTCTCCTTAATGGTTATTTCTTTTAAGGGTTTAAGAGTGATTTCTAGGGCTTTAGGGTAAGGCAAGGATGGATGAAAAAAATAGAGAGTAAAGGTCAGTTGATATATGTTAAAGAGGATAGAACGATTGGTCACAAGAATTGGCTAAATGTCTCTTGATATGTGTTAGATGGTCACACGAATTGCCATTTACTATTAAATTCTTCGAAAGAAATACTGAAAGAGAAGAGGAACCACTCATTGTCTGGACTTCTGTTACTGTTTGATATTGTGTACTCACTTAACAAAAATTTTACAGTTCTGATCACAGATCACACACACACACACACACACACACACACACACATACACAGTAATCAGTGTAAACAAACAGTAGAATGAAACAATATCACACAAATGTATTACAGTGTCCAGACTTTAGAGAAATAGAGATCAAAAGTGAAACCGTTCGCATTGGGAATCCATTTACGGAATTAGTTTACAATGTTGAAAACAAAAGACTAATTTTGACAATATACGTACTATATATTTCAATGGTTCAACCCTCCCCAGATAGAAGAAAATAGCCTGCGAAAGAGCAGTGAAACCAATCCAAGTACCCAACAACCACTCCGAGAAGACCAAGATTCCATCAATGTCGACTGGAATTAGGGAAAAGGAAGAAGAAGACCAACCCAGATAACCCAAATCCTATCTTTGCCTGACTTTATAAACTCAATCAAACTGGCAAGTTTGGAACTAAACAGTGCCCCTCTTTTAAAGTTCTAATCCAAGTATCCAAAACTTTTCTTGTTTGTTGGGTGGATACTGCCGTACTGGGGAAAAATCAGATGGAAGATACAGATGGAATCGAATCCGAATCATACCTGAAATGAGATGAAATGTCGAGAAATCTGCATATGAACAAATGTAATGAATATTGATTCAATAATCGGGCATGAGTTGACTGATCTTGCCCTCTTCAGCAGCCATCCCCTGCTCCGTAACCCGCAACCAAATACAGACGGCGGTGAAGCTGAGCACTAAGCTCAGAAGCCCACTTCCCAAACCGATCCCAACGATGGCCATCACTGACAACTCTTTAGTCTTCAACGGGGGCAAGGGGTAGCCGTAGAGGTCCTTGTTCTCCACGAAGGAGCTGGCATTGAACCTGGGCAAGTTACCCGTACGGTTGCCGAGAGACGCCGGAATCGGACCGGAGAGGCGATTGTTGGAGACATCGAAGGCGGAGAGTCTGACGAGGAGGCCCAGCTGCTGAGGGATGGGGCCCGTTAACAGGTTCTCGTGAAGATCGATGACGTTGAGGTAGGCGCAGTAGGCGAGTTGAGGGGGTATGGTGCCGGTGAGGCGATTGGAGGAAAGATTGAGGACGGCGAGGTTGACAAGCAATTGGAGGTCGGGAGGGATTGGGCCCGAGAAGGAGTTAGAGGAGAGGTCAAGCGACTGCAGGTTTGTGCAGTTGGAGAGGTAAGGGGAGATGGATCCCTTGAGGGAGAGGCTGGTAAGAGAGAGCTTGTAGATGCGTCCGTTGTTGCAGGTTGCCCCCTCCAGGTAGGAGGTGAAGCCGTTACATGGGTTGGCGAAGGTGGTTCTGGTCCAGTTCCTCAGGCTGTTGGTGGGGTCTTGCAAGGATGCTTTCAGGTTGGTCAGACAGGTTTCGTCGTTCGGATCCGATGACGATGGTGGCAGACTGCCGCACGTTAGCAACAACATCACGATCAGAATCCAAGTTCCCATCTGACTACTATACTATACTGCGCTGCTGTATCTCTCTTCTTCTGTCTTCACACTTTGTCTCTGAAAGATTAAGAGACTAGGGAGGGAGGTCAGAGGTGTCTGTGTTTTATGGATTATTTTTATCTAGTGTTTGGTTTTGTTGTTGGTTTTTGTGTCCTTCACAACTCCTCCATCCTCACCTCAACCTCCTTGTTTGATGAATATTTCGATTCTTCGTTGTCCTCTTCCCCCCCACTCTCCTTCTCTCTTTCAGTATCTGCTAGCAGAGTTATGCTTTTCTTATTGTCTCCTCTGCTACTGTGAGATGAGCGGACGTCAGCGAGAGAGGAGCAGAAGCCCTGGATGCGGCCAGGTGTGAGTGAGACACTGAGAGAGAGTAGTAATGGAGTTTGCGTTTTTTGGGTGTGGGGCTTGAGTTGAAAACTTTTAAGAAGGCAGAGAAGAAGAAATCAAATAGAAAGAAAGCAGGGATTTGAGAGATGGAGACATGTAGAGATGTAGGGCAACTGCGCACTAAGCTGTGTTTGGTTGTGAGAACTATCAACTATACGAAGGGAGAGAGGAGTGAGCAAGTGAGAGGCTCAGACCTCAGCCTCTCAGCCTCTCAGCCTCTCAACCTCTCAGGGAAGGGTCAGGAGAGCGCAGAGCAGGAATGAAGTGAGAGAGTGAGTAGTGGGGGTACTGGACCTAAGCTTTCTGGGGTACGGCCTTACTGGGGAAGGAATTGACCAATCTATTGCTTTGCCAATATTGCCTTCTTCTGCTTTACGGCCTTACGGGCCCTGCGGCTCTGCACTGTGAGGTTGTGCATCTGGAGAGCAAGACGGTGACTGCGTTCAATACTTTATAATTGGGGATTTACTTTCCAATTTTTTACCCTTTTGTGAAGGGTGGGTGGGCCGGTGGTGGATTCAGGCCATCAGGGTTTGAAAAAAATGGGATCTTATCGGGCGGGCGATCCCTATTCTGGTCTATTTGGATAATCGGACTCATCTTGTACGCAAACTAGGGTTTAGAAGTTTTTTATTGGCCGATTTTCACTGATTCTGACCGATTCTGTTCTTGATCCCCCGACTCCCCCTTTTTTTTATGGAAACAAAAGTCTATATTCCTGACTGGCTCCCCATTCTTGCCTTATAAACCAGGGGTGCGTTGGGATTTGAGAGAGTGCATAATATTGTCTAGATACATGGGATGGAAGCTGATCTAAAAAGGGTATTTGATTGAATTAAGACTCTAAACTTTCAAATGTGAAATAATATTTCACCTCTTTAACTTTAATCAATATTTCATATTATAAATAATAATTGGGCCAAGGTCAACAATATACATGTCTCACTACCAGAGCGGTCCTCCTGAGAACCGGCTAAAAACACAATTCTGAACTATAGTTGTAAAAATTTTCACATATTGAATTGTAATTAGAGATGTAAATGGATCGAATTCGGTCGGCTAGTGACATTATTATATTCGGATGGATTCGGATAATATTCTATCGGTTTTCGGATGGATTCGGATAGTTTCTGGATAGTGATTTTTTGAATATGGATTCTCCTAAATGGATATGAACGCGGATCAAATATGAATTTTCGACTATCCGTTTGACATCTTTACCATTTTTATGGTGAGGGTTAAGGTTGAGACTTGAAAATTCAACAACTACCCTTTCTTCTATTATTCTAGTCTTTGATTTTCTTGTATAGATAAGTGATTCCTTGTATCACATTACATAAAACAATATATATAAAGTAATAGAAAATATAGAAAAAGAATCACATTATCTTAACTTATAAAATTATAAAAATAAGATAACAAAATCAAATAAGGTAACTTAAAAGGATAGACGGACTCAGACATATATTTTAGATATTTTATTACCATCGGATTCCTAAACGAATCGGATAAGGGAATTATCATATTCGTATCCGATTAGTTTCGGACGGATTCAGATTCTCCTAAATGGATACAAACATAGATCGAATCCGGATTTTTGAATATCCATTTACTATCTCTGGTTGTAATTGAAACAGAGTGCTTGGCTGATTCTTTGTCTCGGAGGGCAATATCCTCAACGTGTAGGATTTGACCGATTAAATAGGCCATATCCACAGTCCACTCCGTGGATTCAGAATTCATGTAACTCTGATTTTCACTTGTTGAACATGTTTAAATGAATAGTCATTTCTTTACCCATGGAACAGAATTTGGCTAGTAGAAAAATATAGTTTTTAAAAATCCACTAAAAAATTAAACTTATTAGAAAGAAAATATATATATATATTTTTTTTTTAAATGAAATTACAAATTTACAATGGGATGATAGAAGTGAGAAATGTGAGATAAGTTGGTGGCCCATCAATTGATTCCACGATGGGCGTGCCGTCTAAGAAGACTCTATAATGACTTATACCCTAAGCATGATGATAACAAAAGAGAAAAAAAAAAAAACTTAAAAAAACTTAAAAAAACCAAAAGGTACGAAAAAAGAAAGAAAGAAAGAAAAAATAAAAACTTGGATATTATGGATTAATATGTTGAGTAGTGAAGTCACATACAATTCCTTCCCCAAAAATCCTATTTTTCACAACGTGGTTGGCATTAAAGTCGTTTTATTTTAAGAAATACAAGAGAGACAAAATCCTCTTTTGACAACGTGGTTGAGTCTATCGATCGGTTTGAGAGTTTGGATTTTGGAAAGTGCATTAAAAAATATTGTTGTATCTATAAATAAAATATATTCTCCTTCAATTCAATTCTCTCGTGGAAGGAACGAACTACACATTTATGTTCTTGATAGACCAAAATAATTGTATGACTGTATCTTTTTTTTGTTTTTCTTCTTCTTCCCACGTTTTATTGTATTTGTTAATTGACATAAATGCCATAAAAACAAAATAAGTATAAAAAGCGACTTATTGCAACTCATAATAATCTTTCTCTACTTGAAGAGAGAATCTCTTCATTTATAGTGACTTGACACTATGATTAGATTCCTAGAACAATAAGTGTTGTTATTAATTCCAGTTCCTGTCCCTGTTGAGTAAATTTCTGAAATATCCTTGTGATAAAAGAGATTCGATATTCACCATTTTTGAAAGATAACTTGTTCTTATTTATTTTTTTTAAAAAAAGATAAGAGATCATGATCGTGTAGCGTTTGCACCAACGTGGGGGATCAATGAGAACGTATGTAGGGGCATCAATATGAATGTAACTTTTTATTTCATAAGGGGCAAGACGATACTTTTGCATACTCTTCTGTCTGAACACAGGAGCCACACGACCATGTAGCGTTTCCCTCCCCCCACCCACCACCCCAACAAAAATATAGAAATAAATATTTTGATTCCCACTTGTCTTCTTTGGTGTTTGTTGGTTAATGGCTAGAGTGAAAGGGAACATGTTGTGATCAACTCCAGATATATACATGATCTAGTTTCGGGCATTGTATAAGAAATTGAAGCCAATTGATTTGATGGTTTGAGAGTAAATAAGGTGGGACTTGGGAGAGAGGGGAGAAGCAACGACTGGAAAGGCAGAAAGGTAATTTAAAGAGTGGAGAAAAGGTCGGGTGGAGAATGGAGGTCATTGGGCTTTGTTAAAGTGGGATTTGCCCTAATTCTTTTGATTTCTTTTCCTTAGCAATTACTCAATTAGCATAGGGAGGAGGAACTGTAGTCTAAAGCGGTCGACGAAAAGCTCAAAAGAGCCTTAGTAAGCACCGTAAAAGCTTTGCAAAGTCTTTTCCTTTATAAGAATTGTCTCCATTTTTACTGTTGGGTTTCTCTCTGGGTGACTTAATTATTATGCAGAACATGGTAAAGAATGGCACGATTCAAAGGTTTACTACTAAGGACCACACCTCCACCTCCAAGACAACACACCTAAAAAGTCTAATTAATTAAAGTGGTGGTAATCATAACCAACCATTCATCATTTGCTCCATGTTTGAAGAGTCTATATGTATATATGATCCACATGTGAAGCTTGTCCGGCTGGCTTTGCTTATTGAACCCCTCTACCCAATTCAGCTAGGCCGGTTTTAGCTAGGAAGCTAGAGGAAGAGCCGATTTGAATGATCAACCCAGCCAATTTAGGTTCCCCACAGAGAAAGTTTAACCAGCAGTGCTGTGACTACTGAGAGACTCACAAGTACTCATGGCCCTGTAGGTTGTAGCCCTGAAGCCTGAACCTCAAGGGCGAGGGCTGTTGGAGTTCCATGTGAAAGTGTGATATTTCTATATATTAGATACGAGTAACCTTGTTAGAGTATTAGATGTATTAAATCAGTCAGGTGTCACATAGGACCACCAGTGGCAATTGTTGTAAATCTTGTGTTATGCAAGGGTTGTATTACATTCATTATTCCTAATATATAAATGAAACCACTCTTAGGGTTTCCCTCATTTTGAGAGAATTCACAATTATTCGTCTCTGTCTCTGTTTCTCTTATGGTATCAGAGTTGACCTCTCACGATCATAACTCAGTCACCGCTGCTAATGGTGGATTCTTCGATGGTGTTTCCCTATCCATGCACACTCAATGTTGCTAATTTCGTCGCTCTCAAACTTACGCAGACCAATTTCTTACTCTGGGAGACACAAATGCTGTCTCTGATCGAAAGCCTAGACCTGCTTGGGTTCATCAATGGCGAGTGCGCATCACCCTCACGTGAAATAGTGGATCCAAATGGAAAAGCGATCGTGAATCCAGACTATCAGTCATGGATTCGTACAGATCGTCTTGTGAAGGCTTGGATCACTGGAACTCTTTCGGAAGAAGTTCTTGGAATTGCAGTTGGAATCAAGACTGCTTCCGAATTGTGGAGTGCTCTTGTTGCTGCCTTCTCACAGGCATCTGAGGCACGAGAGTTTGAATTGCTATCCAAACTCCATTTTTATGAAGAAAGATGAGTCTACTTCTCTCTCTGGATTCTTGATCGAGGTCAAGAATATTTGTGACCAGCTCGGTTCGATCGACAAACCGGTTGAAGATCAGCGAAAGGTGTTTCTACTGCTTACAAATCTTGGATCTGCATATGAGAATTTCGCCACCACCATGCTGAAGCCACCGGTTCCCAATTACTAAGAACTTGTTCCCCTTCTACTTAGCCATGAGCTTCGGAATCGAGGTAATCTCACCTCTTCTGATTCTGCTACTCCTCATGCTGCCTTTCTTGGGGCCAAGACTTCTCGGTATGAAGGGCGTTCTAATCGTGGGAAGGGAAGGCGTGGCTCTAGCTCTTTCACTTCTCGCGGCCGTGGTTTTATCTAGAATTCTAGGCCTACATCCTCTAATGACAAAGAAAATCAGGGAGATAACAGAGGTTCTTCTAATACCTCCCAGCAAAACTTCAAAGGTTCTTTCAACCTATCTACTATTAAATGTCAGATCTGCCACAGGCATGGCCATGGCTCTCTAAAGTGCTACAGTAGGTTTGACAACAGCTATCAGCCAGATGATATACCTCAGGCTCTCACTGCACTTCATCTCAAGAATTCTCAAGATTTAGAATGGTTCCCAGACACCGGGGCCACTGCTCATGTTACTGCTGCTCCAGGTATCCTTCATTCAATTCTCTTACTCCATATCATGGTTCTAGCAAAGTAATGGTCAGAAATGGAGTTCACCTTCCTATTACTCATATTGGCACTAACAGTATTGCTACTGGTTATACATTTTTGCCTCTTAAGAATGTCCTCTTGGTCCCTGACATTAAGACAAATTTACTCTCTGTTTCACAACTAACCAAAGATTATCCATGCTCCTTTGAATTTGATGCAAATGGTTTTGTGATTAAGGATCTTCCGTCCAAGAGGATTTTGGCATCGGGGAATAGAAGTAATGGCCTTTACACCTTTGCTGCTCTATCAGGAAAGCAGCCCCATACTGATCAGGACCTTTTGGCTTTTTTCTCTTCTCGTTTTCAGTCTGCAATTGAAGATGTTTGGCATCAGCGGTTAGACCATCCATATGGTCGAATAGTTCATTTTCTTTCAAATAAGGGTTTAATTTCTGTAACCCAACGTTCTACACATTTGTGCTCCAGTTGTGAGCTTAGTAAGAGTCGAAAACTTCCATTTCTTAATTCATTTACTCGTTGTGATGCTCCATTGGATCGTATTCATTGTGACTTGTGGGGAAAAGCCCCTGTTGATAGTGTGCAGCATTTTCGATTTTATGTCATATTCATTGATGATTTCTCACGCTATGCTTGGTTGTATCCTCTTAAGAGGAAGTCTGACTTTCTTGCTACCTTTTTGAGTTTCCAATCCATGGTAGAAAGACAATTTGGTATTAAACTCAAAGCTTTTCAGTGTGATGGTGGGGGTGAGTTTTCAGACAAGGTTTTCTTGGCTCATCTAAGGCAATGTGGCATTATAAATACTGTTTCATGTCCCAACACTCTAGAGCAAAACAGCATTGCCGAGAGGAAGCATAGGCATGTTGTCGAGTTGGGCCTAGCAATGTTATATGCTGCTGCTGTACCATTTCGGTACTGGGTAGAGGCTTTCTCCTCTACTGTATTTTTAATCAATCGATTGCCTTCAACGGTCTTGGACATGGACACTCCCCTTCACACATTGTTTCATAAGTCACCGGACTACTCTATTCTTCGAGTCTTTGGATCATTATGTTACCCTTACCTGCGTGGTACCACTGCTAATAAGTTCTCACCACGGTCATTACCCTGTGTATTCTTGGGTTATAGTGACAAGCACAAGGGTTACAGGTGTCTATATCGCTCAATAGTCTTGGCTCTAATTGTATCTCTTGGAGTGCAAAGAAGCAGCCCACCATAGCCCGTTCGAGTACGAAGGTTGAATACCGGGCTATGGCATCTACTACCGCGGAGCTTACATGGTTGACATTTTTACTTCGGGACATTGGGATTGCCCAGCCTCGACCAGCCACACTGTTCTATGACAACATGAGTGCTCTACATATGACTGTTAATCCTATCCTCCATGCTTGCACCAAGCATATCGAGGTGGATTATCATTATGTACGAGAGAGGGTGGCTCTCGAATCTCTTGTCACCAGATACATTCCCTCCAACAGTCAATTGGCTGATGTATTTACCAAGCCTCTTCCATGGCATGCCTTGGTGCGGGTTTGTGTCAAACTGGGTCTCTGTTCCCAGCTCAGTATGCGGGGGGGATGTTAGAGTGTTAGATGTATTAGATCAGCCAGGTGTCACATAGGACTACCAGTGGCAGTTGTTGTAAATCCTGTGTTATGCAAGGGTTGTATTACATTCATTATTCCTAATATATAAATGAAACCACTCTTAGGGTTTCTCTCATTCTGAGAGAACTCACAATTATTCGTCTTTGTCTCTGTTTCTCTTAAACCTGATGTGAAGATTTATTATAAGGATTCAGATAAAACTCTTTTAATTATGTTCGCTAGCTTTTAAGAATGAGTTCTAGTAGATGCCCAACAAAGGCTCCAATTGTCGCTCACTAATGATGATAGATATATAGATCGTAAATGTTGGCCCTGTGCTTGTAGGTAACCAACCAACAACCCAACATCAACATGGATATATGCACAAACCAAGTTACAAACACAACATTGCAATGTCAGGTCATCAATTCATCCATCAAACCCGAAAGAAATAAGAAAAAAAATCCTACTGAACCAATTCATATTCGAGGCAAAGGATAGGGCACTATGCAACATTGTGTCTTGCAAATTGCTGAAGCATTCTTCAGTAGGCAATGTGTGGTGACAGGTGAGCTAAGTGCTCAGATTTGCTCTCTCTCTCATGTCCCCGAGCAATTGGCATCTTAATTTGACTGATCCAAACAAATGTACGTCACTTGTATGATGGCTTGGAAAATCTTGTCCTTCTTGTTGAGAATTAAGTTGAAATGGGTGGGATTATACTCGACAAGTCTTGTAAACTTTGTCTGGATAGGATTTATAAATGAAGTAGGGCATCAAAATATATATAAAAGAGAAGTAGGTCCTAAGACAAAGAGGGAAATCATGTCCCAAGGAAGGTCTAGTACTGTCTTATTAATGACATATTCTTGGAGGGCCACGAACAGAATCAATGTCTCAAGTCCCCATCCATCATTCCATCCTCCCCCATGCATCAGTGATTGGTTCCCATTTCTACCTTCTTCTTAAAATTATGGGAAAAAAGGATCCTCATAATTAATCCAATAAAACTAATATTACTATTTAAGATTAATTTTGCCCCTAACCTGTGCACTGACTTAGCTGAAAACGTGGGAATGTGGGATTGGCTTCCTAATTGCTTTAGTTTTAGCCTTTTAATACTTTTACTCTTTGAACCATGTTTTATTGGTAAGGAATGAATATATATATATATATATATATATATATATATATAGAGAGAGAGAGAGAGAGAGAGAGAGAAGAAATTTAATTATTTTTTTGTCAATAGAAATATAGAAGATATAGAATATAAAAGAAAGAGAATATTTTTGGATCCATTCGGGACCGATTCGGTGTTTTGAATCCCTGTCTAGAAGCCCACTAGCAGGCATATTACCATTTTTTTTTCTTTTTGTCTTTTTTGGTTAGGGAGTCCTGTTGCTGTTGGTTATCAAGTGGGTCTACTACAATGGGACCTCCAGATCCAATGTTTGTTGATTGTTGCAAACTTTTTTATGGCTGTCTGCCTGTCTGTCTATTGGTCCGCAGACATTGCTCTGTTAATTGGGGTCTGTCGAAACTATGTAAAGAAAGCAGGAGAGGAGATGATTGAGGACTCGGACTAAAGAAGGGTTCTAATAAGTTATTGGATGATCGTTCAGAACAATTGGTTTATGGTCTCCAATGTCTTTTTATTGACCTCTCCATGAGGCGTGGTGTTGAATTGGTGTAGACAGCCATAACTAACAGATCATCATGACCCTCCATGATCTAGCGACCTATTGGGTATTGGATATTGGATATTCCTGTCTCTCTCTTTCTCTCTAGAGTCTAGCCTTCTTGTTGATGAGTATGAAGAATAGTGAGGCCCTCCCTATTGTTCCTCCAGAGCTTCTAATCCTCCCCCATCACTTTTTACGTATATACCTATCCATTCACATACTCACATCCAACCACTGAAACACACTCATGCGCACGGGGACGGGGTCCATCCTGCAACAACTCTATGGGCCTGTTAATACTCTCTGGCTTTTTGCTGCCCAAATCTTTCCAAATCGATACACACATTCTGAACTAGACTTGGGACCTTTGTTTGGTGGAGGTTTATTTTGCCTTCAAGATAGATTAACTAAATATGATTTCCATGCCTGTAAGAAGGAAAGCAAGCCTGAGAGATTAGGATTAAAAGTTCACATTGCATTTTAAAAAACCAAAAAAGAAAGTTCAGACAGAAGAGCAAAAAGAATGTCCCCTTAAGATCATGACTCATTAAATAGGTCTAGAGGACACATGGACATCATTAACAGAGGTTGTCGCCTTCCGAGGCTTCCTACAGTAAAAGCCACAACCACTCCCCCCCCCCCCTAACCTAAAAAAAAAAGGGGAGGGGTGTTGGAAAGAGCTGAGGGTTAGGTTCATAGACTCCATACAATATATGGAAAGGATGAAAATGATATGCCAATCTTGAGCTATAAAAGACTTTAAGCATGCCGTAATCAGGAGTTGGCAATCTATCCAGCACCAAACCATGTCTCAGAGCTTCTGTGTCCTTTATTATGGCTGAGTTAGTCTTTAAAAACTTGTTATTGCAGCTAGGGAGGTTCCATTTTCATGTCTGATCACAACACCCAGGCCTGCTTTGCTGTTTTCAGCCTTAAAAACGACATCACAGTGATTGAAAACCCATTGAAAGCAGGGGAGGAAGACTTTAACTGTTATTGCATTTGATAGGCTTTTTCTTTTCTGTACTTAAAGCCTTCATAGTAGTCATTAAAAATCTGCCTTGTTAAGCCATCTTTCTAGATGGGTTTGAATATTTCTCTTCAAAACAGAAATGATTTCTAGTTAACCATATCTGCCAATATACCATCTGCAAAAACCATGATTCCATTCAAACTCTGGTTTTAAGTCCAAATCTAGAGCCAAAAGATACAGCTCTAGCATGAGGACAGCTGAATAAGGCGTGCAAAAATAGTATCCTTCGAAGTTGCACAAACAGGGATAAATCTTCAGTCACAATTGCCCTGATTTCAATTCTGTCTCTCACTGCTAAAGCACCTACACCCCCCCCCCCCTCCCTCATCTTCTACATAAATTAATTTGGATCCAAAAGGCTTTAATAGGGATGGCAACAGGTACTCAATTACCCAGCTTAGTACCTGACCCTACATTAAATACAGATTTCATACAACTCAGCCTTATCCCTACCTTAAAGATAGATTTCATACACCCACAACAAAATGGGAGGGATAAATGATTCTTTAAATTCCTCATTACAGAGCCACATGGCCCACATCATAGATGCCCTGGGACATCCAGAAACTATTGCAGTAGCTTTGTTTCTACTTATTAGGCCCCGAATTGCAGTCCCGTATGAGAGTGGTAAGTGTAAGTAACTACCATTAATTCATTACTTGTTATTCTAATCTGCCCCTAAGTTGAAGAAAACAGAAACCAACAAGTGTAATACATTTGAACTGAAAGAAGCACCAGCAATTGTGTCGAACAAGTGAGAGATGATTTTAGTATGCTACTGTCAAGTGTCAACACACAAACAATCACAGAATGAAGATCCAATTAGCAATTGAACCAAGTAATATTATACAATAAGTGCAAGCATGAAAACAAACCAGACTTAATCCCCTCTCCCTCCTTTGATAAATAAGAAGCTAGTAGTATCCTTCACATTTACAAGAAATTCAGGTTTCATTTAATACCTCATGAGTTTATGCTTGGGGATCAACTGTAACCATACAAATGAACTCTGCTTTTATCTAGTTTGGATTAGTCGCAACTGAAAGTAGCTTGTTTCGGGCTTCTTGACAAAAATCAACCTCAATTTTCTACACCAGCAATCACCATCAAGACGGTTTTCTCCGCAGATGGTACCTTCTTGTTCTTTCTTATGTCACCTTAAAAAATACATGAATTTCTACAGGTGTGATGACTTGCCATTCTAGATCATCCTTTATACATCTTTCTTGCTCTAGAAGTTCATATGGTGAAGTATCAAACTAAGTCAAAGGTTGTGCACCCGTCCATATGTGGGACTGGTCGTCAATATTGCTAGAGTTACGGTTGTGGTTTTCCTGTAAATAGGATACTCCAGACCAAACCCCACGAATAAATAAGATGCTTATAAAAACTATGCTTCCAAGTGTGCAGACCACCTGAAACGACACAACAAAGGACATTTAATGAATATGCTCTTGAAAATAAGTGCTTCAGAGAAATGGTAAAGATGCATGTCTATGAAATGCCAACTAGATATTTCTTTCAACTTCCAAGGTGATCAATGAAAACACATGGCTACAATGCACTTGGTTCCAAATTTCGAAAACGACGTTACTGACTCACAGGATAACCATAATAGGTGTATTCAGTCATGTCTGGCAAGTCAAACAATAGTGAATACGTGTTTCAAAAGACATGCCAGGGTTACATACATCTTGAGGCTCAAGTTAAATGTGGGTTCTAAAATCAGCTTATATCTTGTTTTCCTAGTTATGTGGCTATTTTTTTTCATAAGCTTATGGTGTGACTGTTAAACTCATTTTTAGGATCACTGCAAAGGCCATTTACGGAAAATAAGCAGATCTAATCATTTTGCATCAGTTATGAGCTGAACCATGGTCTGTTAACTTGGAGAACAGGTAGGATTTTCTCTTTCCTTCTTTCTTTTGGCAGGTGTTTCTAATGTGGAAGAGCCCCAGTACATGGCAGGGAAAAGCATAATCAACCATAGTTTTGTAAATGTAATTAAGATTAGAGGGTCATCAATACATGCAGCAACCTACACCTGACTCCCGTGTATTTGTAAACCTACCTGAGTATGTTTTTTCATGCCTTGTATTAGTGATCCTTCCCAATAACCCTTCCCCCTCCCCTTTTTCTATTGGTTTTTTTTTTATGGGTTTGGGGTGGGGGGGGGGGGGGGGAAGATCTGATCCCAATTTTGAGGGTAGTAGGCTGAAAATTGACTTTGGAACAAACATGGGTTATGAAGTTATAATAGAATAGAATGGTAAAAAGGGACTTGTGTAGCAGATCCATTTAGTTGAGATAAAGCTTCATTAAGTTGAAGTGAGTTGAGCTGTATTCACCGATTGAATATCATTACTTGGAAAGAAATTTCTAGAGTTAGATTAATGCGGGAGCATTCCGAAGGCCTAAATGAAGAGCAGGATGAGCCAATTGTGTATGGGTCAATAATTGTAGTACGGGGCAAATATGTAACACTAACTTAGTTCAGCTCTGTGGGTCAGATCAGAGGTCGTTAGTTAGGGATAAAGAGAGTTTTTTTTTTTATTGACTGGGAGGCCCAGCAGTAAAAGTCATGTAAGGTGTTTTAGTTAGAGTTTCTACTAAAGTTTAGGTTAGAGTTATTTTACAAGTTGTCTTCTGTTATTGCTATTTAAAGTTTGATTAATAGTAGGAAAGTTGTCTTCATATATGTAAGGATGTGCTCCATGATTTCTCTAAATTGATTGGCTGAAATTACATGTTACTAGTTAATTGGAATGAAATTTTGAGTTTCTAAGCTGGATTGGTTACTCACAGTTTGTCAGTTGTGGCTGAAAGGCATCTTGTCTTGTCTTCTTCCCATCTATTTCTCTTATTCTTATCCCCTCCAGTTCTCTCTTCTCCTTAATCTTTTATGTTCTATTTCTGCTGCTGTTACTTATAAGAAAACATCATCCCCCTTTAACTACTCATCTGTTTCTGTTATCTGGAATTTCATGTTTTTCAATCTCTAAATTCTGATAGAGGGCGGCCTTGGTGCAACGGTAAAGGCTGCTTCATTGTGACCAAGTGGTCACGGGTTCAAGTCTGGAAACAGCCTCTCTGCAAAAGCAGGGGTAAGGCTGCGTACATTATGACCCTCCCCAAACCCCGCAGTGGCAGGAGCCTCGTGCACTGGGTAGTGGGTACACCCTTTTTAATCTCTAAATTATGATATCTCTGCTGCAATTTATGTTCTTATACATGCATCCCTCTTATCACATCTTCTATTCTCAGTAAACTGAGCAGATTTGATCCCAAGCCTGTCACGGATAGCAGGGCCTTGGAAAATACTCTTTGCTTTGCCGCAAGGTTCTTCCATGGACCTTCAAACCAAATTTCAAACCAACATAGTCATTCTTCTCCAAGGTATCAAATTTCTTCTATAGAAAACCTAATATGTTTTCAGAGCATTTTCAAAATTTCTAGTATATTCCATTTTTTATTTCTTCCTTACGCCCTATTCCAATTGTAATTTGGTGCAAGGCTGTAGTCCCCACTTGCATCATAGATTTCCACCCATGTACCTGTAGAAATGAGCTGTGCTTTAAGTCAATATACATCAAGTTGTATTGAGTAATACTGGTTCTCATATCTTTTGTGACCCTTGGTCAGCAAGATATACAGAGTTAAAGAGAACGAAGTATAAGAAATTGTCCATTGCATTGGCGCAAAACAAAAGCATATCACTACACGAAGAGTACCTTAGAAACAACTGCACTGGATAAAATTAACATGAAAAATGAATAATTGAAAAGCCTGATGTAGCTTCTCTAACAATAACAGAAGTTTTCTCATGAAAATGAATGCAATTCCTGATAATGCTATGTTACCTCAACAAATGCCTTCAAAAACCACAAGAATGCCAATATTATGACCCCATTAACAGAAAATCCCACCTGTATTGAACAAAGATTGCATTGTCAAAGTTAGAAAGAGAAGCATGTAACAAGCAGCATCATTATCGTTGATGCCTACCGACAGACATTGTAATAAATAAATAAATAAAAAGAATGTAAGAACTCATCAATACAAAAATTACAAAATCAGGGAAGGTGATCAGCTGATTTCTTGGTTTCACAACGGACATACTTGATGCATATGGTTAAAAAAACTCTTCAGGTGGGTGATTCAATGCAAGGATATGTCAGTATTCCAAAGAACTCCAGCCAAATTGTTAAAATACTTCACATGTAACTCAAGAAATTTGTAACCTGGACACTTCCAAAGATATGAACCACACCAATCTCAGTTTCTGACACTGACACAGCACAGACATGCCTACTACTAGTACTACTATTTTTCTTCCTTCATAGAACAGATATTATACTAGAGGGTGAAATAGAAAAAGGAAAAGGTGCCCTAGGAATATATGGGGCACAAAAAAGTTTGCCCAAGTGATACATCAATGGACAAAAAACTAACTGCTACAGACTACTCTTGATCACCGGAAACCAATTTGAAGCTGCTTGAAACATCCTGAGATTCCTTCCAAAAGTGGCTCCAGAAAATAATCAAAGCTAAGTATCCCTTAATAATTTCATAGTCTGCATCCTCGAACACATTCTGATTCCCTTTCCTCCCAGCTAAACCAAGTTAGCGCATGAGTAATGACTAATGAGGCAGAGAAGAATTCTACTGTTGCTGAGGCGGGAGACTAGAGGGTCTCCAGCAAAACTAAAAACACCCTGGAAGAGGCCCTATATTCATAGAAAGCAACTACAGAGCTTATATAAGAGGACAGTGGAAGAGTGAGCTTCTGAAATCTCCTTATTAAATAGCACCCGCTGTCCAGTGAATAATGGTATTAATACTACTATTACTATTAATATACATGAATATATATATATATACAGCGCTTGGGTTTCCGTCACTATCTATCAACATAAGCTCATGTACATGGTCCTAAATATCAGCCAGTGGCAACTTAGCCAAGCTCTAAATTTTGTGGACATATTAATCACATCATCCTTGACTCATGAGCTAAGTTTCAACCAAGAAGCATCATTAGATGGCACAACCACCTGGTCAATTTGATCAATATTTAAACAGAAAAAGTTCAATACACGCTGAGCCAGATGATTGTGTATGGCTGAAAATTTTGACAAATGGTCAATCTGCATGGTTCATATCTATTCAATGATTAGAGTTACCACATCAGGCATCCACTGATTTGACAGCTGAATATGAAGAACAAAATCCCTTACAAGGTTGAGATTGCAATGGAATTCGACATGTCAACAATACAAGGGGGCTCTATTTAACTAACTTAGACCAACCCTCCACTGAACATAATATGTCGAGGCAATAGGAACAGCTTAGTTACACAAATGCTCACATAAGTAATTGATCCATCTCAGAATAATGAAAGTTTTTTTTTTAACATAAGAAATAACTTTAGACTACCTCTATAATGAAAATAATACTTGTAGACAATTAATTTATTGAAGGAAAAAAAAAAACCAATCAGTTTCATAACACTTATGTAATTATTCATATCAATACATGACATGGAATTAATTAAAAAACTTAACCTTAATTATGGTGTATACCTGTTGAGTCCTCAAACTATTTCTAGGGCTTTGCTGAGCCTGACACTTTGTGCTCAGGAAGCCGTATCAGGTAACATGGCTCAAGGGCTATAATGACATTGATACATTAGACATGTCACGCCAAAGGCATTTTTTCAATTTCAGACTTGGCTCACCTAGACAAGGCAAATGTGAAATGCTATGCCAGAGAGCTTCCTAGTTGCATCTGGTGTCCTAAATTTCATAGTGGAAAACAGATAAAGGAAGATTTGCTTTCTATTCTGAAGGACAGGATGACTTTAAACATAAGGAACACATGGTAGCATACACAGGTCACTATTTCACCAGGTAAAAGAGATCAGACACCCCAAACTCAGTGGTCAGTGCTCACACAGATAAGTTTCTCAAGTTTGGTGGAGCTGCATTCAGGTTGGCACATGCAAATTATACAAATTGGGTGGGTCAAATAATGTTTTCTGATCATATGATAATTTCCCGAGTCGTAGGCTCGTAGCCAATGTCAGACCCAACGTGTTTTTCTTTTAGCCACAAAACTCACATCGATTGGAAGGTGGGAACAATCAACAGTCATGGATTTGAGGTTATCTCATACTATCATATTAAGACATAAGAGAATCGAGATGTCTGTGATCACCAATTATTGAAATTAATGAAATTAATTAATACTATCAATGCAATTAGTAATAAAGAAAGGAGGAGACGAAGAGGAAAGGAAGTTAAACATAGATGTAGAAATTGGGAGGGAAGGGCTGATGGGCTAACCAATTTGGTGGAGATGGAAACAGGAAGGACGGATCGGACGGCCTTCCTGGCTCGCCTGGAGATCTTGCGGAACATGTTTTGAGCAAACCGAACGAGTAAATCCAAGCTACGGTCTTCTTCGTCGTCATCATCGTCGGAATCATGGTCATCCACATAATAGTTGGCGACGACGGCAGTGGCGCTCCAATGGCGCGGATCGGCGACCAAATTATCACTTTCCTGTGAGAAGTTGGAGAATCCAGTGGAAGCCCGGAGACGATAACGGAGTTGAGAAGTCTGAAAGCGAAGAGAGGGAAGGGGACGGTGATACTGAAAGTTCGTGAAACGATTCGTGCGACGGCAGCAAGAGAGGAAAAAAGATGATGAAGAGATGGTCAACGAGGATGCCATGAGGTGCGAAACAGTGTTACAAGCTGTCGAACCTAGGACCAGGAAAGCTCTTCTGGTTCTGCTTCTGCTACCAGGAGAGAGGGTTCAGCCGTTCGGGATTCAATCAGGTCATACATAGTACGAATGATATACCATTAATAGACACTTTCATTAGTTCCACTCCCACTCCGCCATGGACGGATTCGACGGAACTCGGAAAGCAGTACCAGACGAGTTGCCAGAGACTCACTGAGCGAGTGAGCGTCTCGTCTCGCGAAGAGGTTAGTCTCTGTCTGACGACTCTGAACCTGCATTAGGGCGTGTTTGTTTTTTTTTTTTTTTTTTAGTAAGAGGGTGTGTTTGTTGTGATATATACTTTTTCGAAGAACACATTCTGTAATCCGATTTGTTTTTTTTTTCTCAATCAAAATGCATTATATTTTTCGACCGAAAAAAAAAAAAAATGCATTTATATACCAAAAATCTATAGAACCCGATAGGCTGTGTTTGGCACGGACAAAAAAGTGCATTATGTAAAACTCATTCTAAAGAAGTATGAGCACCTTGTTTGGAAGCCCATTTAGCTGAAGTGTATTCTTCATCACCATGCGATCTAGCTACCGAAATTCAGGAGGGGAAATAACGCACTAAAAACCAATCTTTTTTAAGGTTCAGTGACTTCCTGATCAAGGCGGCAATCTGCACTCTGCAGGGCGGGACTAGCATTACTTTAGGATCCTCCAACAAGGCCCAGACCTGGACTTTGGGCCTAATTTCAGGACCAGGCCCGCTCCAAGTACAGGCTTGGCTGGGCCCGAATCAACCAACCTTCTTTCTGTCTTCATTAGTTCTACATGAATGATCACGTCCATAAGGTAAGAAGTTATCAACACTTTCTTGGTATTAAAATTGAAAACAAATCATATCTCATATATCAATAGTTGCAGTATTACCAATCCACAGGCCATTGTGTTTTCAAGATACAAAGAAATCAAATTGAGTTATTAGAGACTCAGCTCAATAACATGTTCTATATATTCAGAAAGCAATAACCCAGCTGCCACTTTCTTGCATCTGAGTGGACTTGGTATTTCAAGAGATGGAATTCATTCATTATTCCACCCAAATCACTCCCTCCGCACAAACACACACAGCTTCACTCCAATTACCAAAATGGAAAGGACACAGCTTCAGTACCATCTTCCCCAACTTCATGCATCCTATAAACAATCTTTCAGTTACAGCTCCTCAACAACTGCAAAGATCTTCTTACATGCACAATCTAATTTGTAACAAACAGTAAAACAATCATCTCTCCCACTCGATCAACTATGCTGACTGACTATACACAGTGTTCAAGCCTATCAAAGTCATCTTTCTTCTGCTAAAATTCGAAGAACAAACGGTTAGGAGGTATGGACTATACAGCTTCTGAAGAATTCTCCTACACACCTGAATCTTTAAAAGAGAATAGCAGAAAAAATATATATATGAAATGCTCAATTAGCTGATGGCCCATTGAAGGACTTCTGTTAGAACGGTAGAGCCTTTTCACCAGACATCTATAGCTCCACCTTCCTGCAACCTGCAAAATGCGAAGAAATTTTTGAGATTACAAATTATAGTTGTGAATACTTGTGATGATCCAAAACCAGCTTCTAATTTTTACCATTCTGCTCCAGACTCTCAAGATTTTGTTCCGAGACGAAACCCAACTGGAAAACTCTTTGAAGCTCATCATCCCATACATTTGGTATCTGTAAGTAAAACTATAGATCAATGGTTATGATGAGAAAACCCATCAGAATGATAAGTAGACCCATTGACTTACCTGAAGCATAGGATGCAACTGGGGGTTCGCACTCTGAATCGCTGGCAAAGCTCCCTGTGGAGTTATCTGGGGGTGGGACAGCGAGGAGCTCATTCCTGGGCCAAATCCGAGAACAGCTGAACCTCCACCTTGAATCTACATTGCAGTGAACTGAGATAGAATTCATAATGAACTCTAAAAGGAAGAGCACTATGTAACATGTATAGTTCTACTAGCACTACACCAGTCTTACATCTTTGCATAGAATCCTATCAACATCAATGTTCAGCTCTGGATTGACAGTGGCAAGTTTCATTGACAGAAACTGAAAAAGATAAAACAGGTATCAACAACTCTTAATCACTGGGGCCAAAAAAATCAAGAGAAACATAATCTTAAAGATCATATGCCTTGCCTACTTCTTAAATCCAGTAACCATGAAGAAATTACAAATTGCAGAATCAGTTTCTTTTTGGGAGAAGATGAGAGTGAAAACATGTAATAAGGGGATATCACCCCTCTAAATGGGGTGGGGGGTGGGTGGATAAAGCAATGAACAGCACATGCTAACAAAGCAAGATCAAGCATCCTAGAGTTAAGTCTGAATGAAGCATTCAACCAGTGAGTGATCTCTCTCTTGAGAGAGATGCAGCCTGGGCATCAAACTTGGAAACAAAAAGTTACCAAGAGAATCAAATTCTTTCACTACATAAGGGCGAGGGTTCTTTGTTTCGCGAGACCACTTCCTGTATGGGAGTTGGACGGGACAAAATTAAGTTTAAAGGCATTTCGGATACTTCGTATTAAATATGCCATTTACATTGTATATTGATCCAGACCACCAACTCCCTTAGGTGGTAGGTGGAGTAGAAAACTTTTCGCTTATGAGTAAAACATGGAGTACGTACACAACAGTTTGGAACTCATCAGTTAATTATTAACAGTAAGCCCGGAAGCCAGAGTCTAATGAGGAGCCAATTTGTCGGAGTTTGGGAACTTTCTATGCTGTCATTTTGTGTCCTACCAAATAAATAGTCATATACTTCTTTGTTGTCCTTGTCTAACAAAGTAACTTATGGCATTATTTAGGTTTCAAAATAGCATACCTCAACCTGTCGTTGCAGCGCTTGCACATAGTTGATAATCTCATCAAGCATTACTGCCTTACCAGTAATCTTTAATGATGGAAACACCAACATAATTAGAAATAGCTCAGAAAAATTAAGTAATTTCTCAGAATTTAAACCTTTAAACTTTCTACAAATACCTTATTGCATCCTGGAACAAGATCTTGTAGAAACCTCATCCTCTCACTAATCTTTTCTCTTCTCACCTACACATTGGATGAGAGCTACAAGTTCAAAACCTAGTGAAAACTACAAGGGAGCTTTGTTGTCACACAACGGAACGATGAATCACAATAGAAACTCACCCTCTCTGCAAGGCTGTGACTATTGGTGGCCTGGCCACGTCTGGCTCTGACATGAATGTAGTCTTCTTTTGGACCTTCTACGTTTTGGGAATGGTCTTTACCTTGTTTACCCGTTAGCTTACCTCGAAAATTTGCACCTGGGCTCTGTTCACCCTTCTGTTTCTTCTCATCCTGCTCTTTGGGACCTTCAGACGACTCCTCAGAAGCGTCCATTTTCTGCTCTGCTTCGATACCCTATCAAGTATCAACAATGGAGAGTGAACAGTAGACACTGGGACGTGAAATGATACAACTGAAAATATAATTCAGCTTCTTACCCAACAAAAAAAAAAGAAAATATAATTCAGCTTATGGTTTACCTGGGCAGAATCGAATTGGGACTGTGTTTCAGATGCCCTTCTCCTTTTCTTCCCACTAGACGAAAGCCCAGAACCCTCATCCACAATATGGTGATCTTCTGGAAAAGTAGAGCCTTGAAAGGAGCCATTCCTTGAAGTCACTGAGGTTTTATCAGTGCCACTGCCACCCTCTCTGTTAACGAACTGTCCATTCTCAGGCAGGGCAACAAAGGAAGTAACCATTTCCGAGAAGCTCCCACCAGCATAGTGTGTTAGCCCGACGAGGCTATGATGATCCGGCCGATACCGAACAAGGTGGGAGCTGCCACTGACTCCCTGAGTCTCAGGCACACCAACGCCATAAGGAGAAGCAGATATCTGATGGGAATGGGAAGAAGCCACTGAAAAAACTTTGAATTCCCTGTTCTGTGCCTGTGAAACAAATGGATCCCAACCAGACCCCACAAATGAGTCCACCACATCCAAGGATTTGCTCATGGAGATAGAGGGCACTGAGCTCATTGCTATTCCATCAACATTCTCAGACTGCTGCTGACTTGTATAAATCCCCGAAGGGAGACAATTGAAAATGCTCCCACCACCACCTCCCTGTTGAAACCCCAAATCGCCATTATCATCGGCACCCATGTCCAAGAAGCGACAATGTAGACTAGATTTCGCAAATCTATCGAGAAATCGTCCTATCCGACAAGGGAGAGTAAGGAACCTCCAATATCACAGTTCCCGAACCAGACAATGCAAGTAAAATTGGATGGCAAGGTAACTTGAATGAGAAGAAGTCCTCAAAACTAAAGCCAAAGTGGGTTTGACTAAATTCTAGCAGGAAATTTCTTGCAGGACTAAACAAGGAACAAGTAATCTCTGCAGCTTTATGGGGCCAAGCGGGAGTTAAAGCAAAAGAAGCCCCCCCTCATTTGCAGCATTCTACAAATACAAAATCCACACAAAGCAAAAGAAGAGAAATCTAAAGCAACAGGCATATAATGTACCCACCAACAGCAAGCTTCACCTCACCTCACCTCTGGTCTCTAAAACCCTAACATCAAGCCCATACAAAGTGTTAAAAAGAAGGGTAATTTGCCCCCACAGACAAGAAAGTGAACCTTTCAGAGCATAAAGGAGACAAAGGAGAAAACAATGGCATTCGTTAACACTTAACAGCTCACCACAGCATTAACAAAATTAAAAAATAAAGGACATACCCTTTTTCTTTTGTTTTTTCAGCATCCACTCTACAAAAAATTAACCAGAAATTTAATATCGAATAGACCTTAATTTCTACGAACCAACCCGAATGGAGGATAATCTGAACCTTGGACTTGGAGCGACAACATTTGGGTCATAGACTGAAGATGGAGTGCAGAAAACTCTAAATAAAGGCCAGAGACTTGGGTCGGTGAAGCTACAAAGATGAAATTCAATACCCAACAACCCCTCGGAGATAAAAGGGCACACAAAGCACAAAAGCATCAAATTCTACTTCGATCAGATACAAATTGAAATGGGTAGCACAGACCATTTCCCACAAATGGGATGTTGATGGAATCCTCTAAAACTGGGAATCAAATGCTGGTTCAAATCTGGAAAGTTGAAAAAGGGTAAAAGATGGGAAAACAACCCAATCACCAACTGGGTTTTTTGCAGAAACAGTAATAAAAGATGGGAAAACAACCCAATACTAGATTATGGAACGGGCAGTGTTGTAGGCTTGTAGCTTGTAGCTTGTAGCTTGTAGCTCGTAGGTTAGAGAAAGCGAGAGAGAGAGAGAGAGAGAGAGAGACTTGGATTACCTTACCTATTAACAGAGGTGAAGTGAATGATTCTAAAAGACAGACCAACCACTGCCACCCAACCGCTCTTGTTGGTAAAATATCCCAAAACCCAATCTCTCCTTTCTTCATGATTTCATCCCCAACAAACTCTAACTCTACTGCTCCTTGCTTTATATTTTTTTTTAATCAATTGCAGAAGATTGTAAAATATATTCCTTCTCATTTATTTTACTGTATTGTGAATAAATTCATAAAATATAGAACTTTAAAGAGATGAAAGGTTCTTCTCTTCGTCCCCAAGCTTGCTTGATTTCTTTTACTGACACACTTGCCAACTGTTCTTACAGACCAGATCCATTGCTCTTCTTGTTCACTCAATTTTTTTCTTTTTGCCAACAACCCTTTGTGTGTCTTTAGGGGAGGGGACTAGGGGAGTGCACCTATGATGAAGCTGAGGTCCATATATAACGCCTGATGTACTTACTGTCTGTGACTGTGAGTCTGTGACTATGACTAAGATGATCATCATATTAATTAACAATTAAAGATAGATTAATCACAGAATATGTGTATGTAGACTCTATAGATTAGAGAATCTGGCCAGTATGGTATATCTTAAGATGATCAACATCATCATCAATGCATTAAAATATTATTGGTCAAATCATGGTAGTTGTAATCTTGCTGGAAGATGCAAATCCTCCATGCTCCGGGTCTAACGCCCTATTTGCCTCGAACTAAGCATTGGATTATTATTAGATACACCTCAAGATAACTAGCGGCAATACTTTATTCAATTAACAAGTGGATTTTGACTGTAATTTGGACTAATTTAATTGCCAACCAAAATTACAAAACAATGAATCCATAGTTTTAAGTCTCTTCGTTGCAGCTGTTAATTCGTGTTTTGATGAAGAAAAATGAGACCAAGTTAAAAAAGAAGAAGGGAATTTGTGAGAATTATTCAACTTCAATCTCATTGATGGGTGGAAGAGCGAGCTGCCATTGACCAGGTAAATAATGATTAAAAAAAATGGCTTTGCGTTAGTTTCCAGGTTAAGTTAAGTTATCACGATCATATCTTATCGGCCATACGTATATTGGTATTGTTGCTACCCGATATCGATATCGATATCGATATCATTGCTTGCAGTGGATCGATCCATATTAAGGGCAAAATGGTTTAAACTTAAAGAATGGTTTTATTTTATATATTTTTTTGAAAAAAAAAGTGAGGCCAGAAGGCCCAGAACCCATTCGATAGAGTCTATATCAGCTGATCCATTCCAGACCGATCTCAATCCCGATAACGTAAATTAAATCCTTGGTAGTTTGGTCAAATGAACATGAACTGATGGATTTTCAGTTCTAGTTTCCAACCCCTTGCGTCCAAAGTTTAAGAATCCAAAATGAATCCGGCAAATTGAATCATCAAAAAATAGGTCAAAAACCCAACTCCACAGTCCCCTTGCATCTTGGTTGATGATGCTGATGTTTGATTTGGATCTTCGCTACCCTTGGGATGATAATGTTGGAAGTTTTTTTTATCAAATCAGACATATAAATTGTAGGGAAGTAGTTTTCTGTACGGGAGTGTGGTCTATGCTAGCACTCCTATGTGTCTATCTCTCTCCTCCTCAAAACATGGGGGCAGAAGTATCTTTTCATATGGGGAGGAGAGAGAACGTATGCTACACAGCTTGGCAACCTTTTTTTCCCCTTATTTTAATATTGATCAAGAGCAAGAGATCATTGTCTAGTTGTGTAGCCTTTGTACCAATGCAGGGGCCAATGAGAGCATACATAGGGGTATCAATATTGATAGAATTTTAGATTTCATTACGGGTGGGCGGTGATTTTGTGCACCCCTGTGTCTAGGCATAAGAACCACGTGATCAAATAACATTTTTTCCCCTATTGATCAATTAGTAAGATAATAATAGATATATAGTTGTTGTCATTAGGATTTAATCTAATAGTTGTTCACAACTAGGGATAAACTAGGCATTATGTTGTTCATATAGTTGTTATACTATGTGCTCTAAAGAATAGAAATTTCAAATACAAGTGTGAATATACATGTGTACATATTGAACCAAGTCACATGAAGATGTTTAATGGATTACTGACAGTTGTGTAGAAAACAAAATTTGCATTAGTAGATTGTAGTGTACAGGGTAAATATCAAGAGAGAGAATATTTGTTTATGATTTGAAGAAATTTTGTGTGCAAGTGATATTCTTTGTAAATTGTTTACAAAAGTACTTAAAAATAGGGAAAAAGAACACGCTATCTGATTGTGTGGCCAACATGACTCCTACCTGGTGTGCGAGTGATATTCTTTCTAAGAATGTTAATATTTAACACTTATGCCTTAATATTTTGGAAACAATTTTGATGTCCAGTTTAATTATCTCCAAGTTCTTATGCCTGTTATGCGATATTTCAAATTTAATGGACTAGATTGTTAATAAATCTACTATTTTGTGCTGTATTACATCTACCTTAGTGTCCTCATATGCAAATATATTTAATTGAGAAATAAAGATGTTGTTAAGTGGATTGTCGGATGGGATCCCCCACCCCTTATAAGCAAAATAGGGTTATCTCTTTCTCTCTTTCGAACCCTAAGAACTCTATGCATAACATAATCTCTTCCCCTAACTACTAAACTGAAATTATTCCAGCAGTTTGACAGTTGGAAGTTGGAACCTTTTCTGCTCACTTTATTAGATAAATGAATGAATGAATGAAAGATCCACTGGCCAATCGGGGCCATCTGCTTTCCTCGATCATCCCATGAGACCATGAGTTAATCCCATGAGACCATAAACTCATTACACATCAAAAAAATACTGCACTCCTCTAAGCACTCAAATAGCAAAGCATTCCAATCTACTTATACCTCTCGCAAATGAAAAGATTATCCCTTTCCATTTCATAAACTATGACCGGTCCTGTTCAAAGGAAGAATTCTAGCCCTACCCAGTACCCACCCCCTAAGGTTCTGGAGCATAGTATGTTAATGTCATGGACTTTACTTGAGTTCTGAAAGTAATCATCATCCCTTACCATTTAAATAAGGATACAACTTTTTAAATTGCCACTTTGATTACAACAAGAATCCATTAACTAATTGGCAAAATCGATTCGTATCTATCTACTACATTTCAATTCAGATGAAGCCCAAATTTTGTGAACGGATAGATCCCAGTCCTGTATGTTAAGATTCAACCTAAGCAGAGTTTATCAGGTGGAAAACAAACTTTACGAATTTGGAGACAAGAAGGTAGATGGACAAAACACAAACAGCTGAAAAATACACCTAGTTCCCCAGAAACAAGGCAGATAAGTTGAAATTTATTGAATGTGTCTAAAATTTAACACGTGATTAATCCATGAGGTGTTCAACAGTCAATTGACCAAAACTAACCACCAGCAATATTGGTCAAAATGGTGGTTCCAAAGTGGGTCCTTGTTGGAAGGGCTTCCTTCCAAAACATGACTGTAAGTTTGTTGAAAGGTTACCCCAGTATGTACATTGTAACAGTAGAAGAAAGGTTACCCCAGAATGTACATTTTAACAGTTGAAGAAAGGTTACCCCAGAATGTACATTTTAACAGTTGAAGAAAGGTTACCCTAGAATTGCCATATTTGAATTTTCATCTGATCTTCCAAGCATTTATATTGCACAAGGGAAAGAAACATACTAAGCTGAAAATTAACAGAGTAACAGATGATGTCAACACCACACATTCAGAAAGCCTTCAGAAATATCTATCTATATATATGTATATCGATTTGCTGATACATTTGAAGAATATATAGGTATAACATAAATGATACTTGCATACACGTGTATCTACACATCACCCCTGAAAAATGGTGGGCTAAAGAATGAGCTAGAGAATGTGCCTCCACCATTGGGGAAAAGAGTCAGAAAACAGATGATGGCCAGGACCAAGCCCCATGCATATCTATCATCTCCCAAGGGGGTGATCTCATCCTTGGTGGGTATTTCTTCCCCACCTCGGAAGAAGGTTGCAAATAAACCCCATGCCAGGCACAGGACACTGCCACTTAAGCCACCTATCCCAAGCAAAAGAGATGTGCCAAAAGAGAGTAGTGTGGCAGTGTTTCTTCCAAACAAAGCCTGAGCAATGCGGCCTCCTTCAAGTCTCCCACATGGCAATAGGTTCAAAGAAGTCACTACCATTCCTGTATGTATGGTTGTATCAAACTCATCAGTCATAAAAATATTACCAGAGGAATTTGTCATGAAATTTATTAGTATAGTCTACACATCTTGATTCCTGTAAATGAAGGATAGGATGAGATAACTGCCTCCTACCAATATGGTTTGGAGCAGTGGAAAATTTCTAACATAGAACTAAACCAATTATATGTTCAGGATAATCTGTTTAATCAGACTTTGGATCACGTCCACACGAGTGCAAGACATGGCCCTGCTATATATATGACAATGCAGATCATTGGGGCATCTGGTTTAGAAGAATGCTGTCTCAACATTTTTCTTCTTCATTTTTAAGTAACTTGCTGTGAGCAAACAATATTACAAGAATAACAAGGTATAAGAAACCTACCTAGAAGTCCAGCAAAAGCAAGGGGGTCAACTGGGACCCCCACTCCTTCCACTGCATAAGGCAATACATTGCCAAGATCATCTGTATAAGGTCCAATTACAAATTGTATAAAAGTAAGTAGCGGGTTATTATAGAAGAACTGAGGCCTTATATACCTGCAATGCAAAAAAAGGAGTATTGCAATGAGCAAGAGGCAAGTCTTGAGAAATAGTTGAAAACCAAGGCAACCGACTACTGCCTTGGCTCACATTAAGCATGGAAAAGGGAAAAAGAGCCAATCCGTAGTTTTCTTAAACATAAACTTATTTTCTTTTACTTTTAGTAAAGTGTAATTTAAATAAATCTAACAATACGTTCCAAATCTTCGAGTCAATTAACCCCAGGCAAGTTTTCCATCTGAGTCATATCCCAATTCATGGGTTCCACTTGAAACTAAAACAATGTTTGCTTGTCAGATAACTACAATTTCTGATGAACGCTGAAAAATATGAGTCCAATAATCATCCTTCATCAGAACATTTTGGATAAATCTTTCTGGACAACAAACCATGGTCAAGAGTTAGAGAAGATGGTCTGCAACAGAAGGCAACTTCTAGATATAACAGCACTTACAGGGCATTGTCGCCTCCATTAAAGCTGCCATCAGCCACGAAAGCTGAAACAGTAAGCACTAACGATGTCAAGTATGCACTGGCTGTGCGTGCCACGGGAATATCGAAAAGAGCTTTCTTATTAGGCAGCAGCGACTCATAGTTATTTATCACACCTAAGCATCCTGTCCAATTTGATGGAATAAGAAAAGATGGGCTAAGTTTAACACCATACCGAGCTGCCATTACCCTCGTGGCAATCTGCAAGAGACAAGAAATGAACTATGAGTACACTATAGTGGCAGAAGCCCATAGGCACAGGCCAAAAGATTTACAAAAATGTTTTTGGTAGAACATTGCACTGTTGTTCACCAGATTGGTATTAATAACCCCAAGCCCTACTTACGTAGATCAATTAAGACTCTCTTACGCTAAACCAGGTGCCACTTTAGCACCAACCACTAAGTAAAAACTCGAATGCAAATCAACAACAAACAATGAAATATAAGAACAAATACTTTTTCTTTGTTTGGGGGGAGGGGGATAATGTAACAAAAACATAAGATCAAATACCTTTTATCTCTTCTCTCATAGGTTATTTTGAGTTTGAACAAAATCCACCCAATTTTACTATGTGGGCAAAGAAAACTAACAGGACACTTTTTCTTTTATATAATTCCTTTAGGTGTATGGGCACTTGTAATTAACAAGTCAGCAACCCCTCTTAAACAAGCAATGGCGTTTCTCCTTGAGTGCATGTTGGCAGCTCCTTAGTTCATACAGTGAATGTATTTGTTCATTCAAATATTACATGTAAAAGCCAAGTAAGTTTGTTCAGACTTTTCTTGGCATGTGTATTTGAAACTACGTTTTGTTATAGGAAGCCCATTAATACTGTTCTACTTCAATTATGAGAAAGGAGATCAACCAATTTGAAGGGGAAAATACCTCAGAAACTCCCAAAATGAAGAGGAAGCCTCCAAATAGAGGCACAATATCATCGATGTAGTCACCGAACGTGGCATCAGGTCTAAGAAAGAAGCCACTCATCAGAGCAATCGTCCCAAAAGTTGCCACACATAAGAGTATTGAGCTGACATAACCCCATGGAGTGCTCAATTTGGAAAGCTCGAATTGAAGATCCATTTCGGATTTTGGTTGCACCATACAAACCTAGTTCAAAGAACAAACAATATTAATGCTGGCATCTCAAAGGCAATTGAACAGAATTGAAAATGTTTTTGAACTGGTAGGGAAAGTTTGTTGCCACTATTATCTATGATATAAACATATCGCCTTCACGGGTTCGAATCTCTGGAAACAGCCTCTCTGCGAAGCAGGGGTAAGGCTGCGTACATTATGACCCTCCCCAGACCCCGCAGTGGCGGGAGCTTTGGCCTTCCTTTGAATGAAATAGTTAGTTCTTCAAATTTTCAAATTTCGCAGATAACTGTTCAAGACAAACTGATTGTGGGATTGACACTTGACAGATTAAAATAGGGATCAATTTTGAGGCTAAAGTAATCAGGTAGCACCCATCCATGAGTTGTGCTAAATTGATTCAAACATGATCAAATCTAGCCCTGATTAAGAGAGATACTACTTGCTATCACATGGACTCAGTCCGGGAGATTTGATCAAATCTGTAACTTGGGAAAAAGGAGAACCCCCTGAGGAAAATATTCTATGAATTTGAAATCCAAGTAAGTTGCTGAGAGAAATTCTAAGCATACATACAATGACAACATAAAATAGCAGAAATGAACATTCTTTTCTCATCTTTCATAAGTCGTACCTGCTTTGTTATGTCATTTGTTTTTTCCTCCATGAACCATAGAATGACTTCTCGGCCAGCCGCTTCAGATAGCTTTCTCTCCAATATGGGCATCACTTCCTCAACCGGTTTCCTCAAGTTTCCAATAAAGATCCCTCCATCCCCAAACCTTCGAACATCGGTGGCAAAGAATGTATCAAACCCAAAGCAACTCTTCAGCTGCCGAATCCAACAGCTGAATAGATTAATAATACAATATATATGCATAGAGTAATCTATTAGATGGAGATGAGTCCCTTTGACATGAAACCATGAAAGAGATAGACAGGAATTTTAAAACTTGTGCAGTTCGCCATCAAGACGGACAAACTGACCTTGTTGAGGTCGAGCGCCTTGAAAGCTTCCTCTGCTCTCTCCAACCTTACCCTCTCTCTGAACAAGCTGTCACGTACTACTCTGTTAAAGAATCCAACGATTGGGTTACTGCTCGGTTCCCTGTCGAGTTCCCTGAGTTTTCGATCGGCTCCCTTTTTCTCGAGTTTAATTGCCGCTTCGATAGAAGGATTGCCCATGAACTTCTTGAACTCTTCATCTGCTTTCCAATCCACTTCCTGCTGTTTGATCTTCTCTTCTGAACCAACTTGTTCACTCAACTGGATTTCGACGGACGAGTCACCATTAGGGGCTTCATCCCCGTTAGGGCTATCCGAAACTACGGCAACAGAAGAGGACGAGGATTGTTCCTTCTCCTGTTCATCATCTCTAGCAGAGAACTTAATCCTTTTTCCTGAATTGGGTTTAAAAGAGAGCGACAGCGAGAAGGACGGGAGGGTCTTTTGCTGAAATGTTCGATGCTTGGAGAGAGAGGAGCGCAGGGAATTTGGGTTCCTTCTGGGAGCACATAAACAAGAAGAATTGAGGAGCAGAGACGCCATGGCAGAAGCAGCACCAGGATGCAGTGGAAGTGATTAGAGCTCATTATGAATGAACAGAGAGACTCAGAGAATGGATAAATCTAGAAACACGGAGAAGTGTTACAGATGGATCGAGGCATTCCAGTGGCGAAAAGAAGACCTCTGGGCCCCGAGAGTCACCATTTGACATGCATAAGAAACCAAATGAATAGGGAAGATAGGATCCTCTTCCTGAGATATTTTGTGTTTTTTTTGGGGAGAAGGTGGGGTGGATAAACCTCTTTCTGAGATTGTTCCTTTGACCATTGGAGGCGTGGCGCATAGTCACAGAAGGCTTCAAAGATCCTCTGAACCACAGGACCCCTTACAACCCAAACATCTGTTTAAAAATTAGGGTTTTTGACAAATGCCTCCCTGATAATACTTATTTGTCTAAGTGTCTTCTTACAAGTATTTTAATTGCACGTGTTTCCTTAATTTCAAAACATAATAGCATTTTGATTCAGTCTGTTAATTTGGGATGTTAAACCTTAGTTTCAAGGAATCTAATAATCAAAATACCCCTTTAATTAAAAATCAACAAAATTAAAGAATAAAATGATCAAATTACCCTCAACTTCCCCAAATGGTTTAGGATTTGAAACTGAAATTTTTTTTTCTCAAATCATTGAAGGTTTGAACCCATCAGATTTGGGGGAAAAAATTGAGGAGAAATTATACCGATAGCAATCAAATTACGTCGGCCATGGGTTTCTTTCATTCGGCTTGCCAAAATTCGGCAGAAGGGCACTACAACATATGACTAGGATTTCATGTATTTCATACACGCTAAGTCAACCAAATCATATCTTTACCACTTAAGCGTTCGAAAGACTCGAAATCTTCTATTCAAACATTTCCCTTCTCTGAAACTGGACGCTGCCTCACTAGATCCAGTAATGGCTGTGGGTTTGAGGTTTTAACTGGCTTTTCTGTTTGTTCAATTTAACTTTTCCTTTTGATTCTGGCTCTATGGGCTCCTCCGAGAACAACACAAACTACTCTTCTTGTGATTTGGGTTTAACGAATTTCTGGGTGTTAGAGAAATGGGTTTCAGCTTAACAACACAATTTAGAAGAGTGGAAAGGGGGAAAAAATTGGAATTTTCTAAGTAAGAAAAGATGACTGAGTATATAAGTCCATGTCCCTTCTTAAACTTCTGCGAAGTTGCAGCAAATCTTAATTCAAGTATATGATTTTGGTTTCTTTAGTACATTTCTGGGATTCAAGTTTTTAATTTATTTTATTTTTTAAGGAAACTGGTGTTAAAATGGAAATCAACAGGAGAAACTAGAGAGGTGTGGGCAAAAACGCAGGACTTGCCCTCTTTTCGGCCATCAAAATCGCCTTTTAAATAGTGCAGGTTGGAGGGGGGGGGATGTATGGGAAAGATTAAAGATTCATAGTTCACGAGATGCTCAATTTCGAACAATTTCAGACAGCTTGTTATCTTGTTTTTCGGATGGATTCAAACCCTAAACGATTTGAGGAAAAAATTTTCAATTTCAAATCCTATACAATTTGTGGAAGATGAGGGCAATTTGGTCATTAGATTCTTTGAAACTAACGTTTAACATCCCAAATTAACAAATTGGACCAAAATACTACAATGTTTTGAAATTAGGGGAACATATGCAATTAGAAAAGATGTAGAAAGGTATTTAAACAAATGGAAATTTTCAGGGAGGCATTTGTCAAAAACCCAAAAGATACTCCAATCTTTTTTATGCTCCTCATTTGTAGGAGGTTCCAGATTGTGATTTAAATTAATCTCCTTCATGGATTGCCAATTGGGGGGTGGCGGGTCGGGGGGGGGGGGGGGGAGAGAAAAAAACTATTTAAATGTCTTAGATTTTGATTTCGCGATTTTGGGTAGTTTGCTCTTAGAAGGTCTGTTTTTTTGTTTGGTAAGCTAAGAAGGTCTATGTCATGCTTGCAATTTCTTGCCCAGGGTATCCTAGGTATTACATGCTTTGCTATAATGGAGCAGATAGGGTCTTCCCAAAGTTCAGGCTTTAAAGATCGCATGTGGCTGCCTCTTGTATGTATTCTCGGAATAAATAGTGGGTCTAGAACACATTCTTAAGCAAGTGCTTCAATGACTAGTTTCGTTTTCAAAATCTTCAGAATTTTTAGGTTGTGTTTCATGTTCATTTTCGGGATAAATTCTGGGTGTAGAATGCATTCTGAAATTTTGATTCTTGTTCATTTTCTTGTTTCAAAGTGCATTTTAGACCCAGAATCTATTCTAAAAATATATATCAAATATAGATATAAACTATAACCTGAATAAGTAACAATAATGAATTATTTCCCTTTTTCCACTTCCCAAGGGTATATGCAACAAAGTTTAGATGTAAGTTTTTTTTATTAATAGTCCCAATATCTTAATCTCGAGTATATATATCCACTTTATTGGCATGAATATTCCGATTCAGAATGCCATAAATCAGAATCAGTCCCAGCCGAATCCACCGAATTCCAATCTGATTCAATGATTTTTGAAACCCTGCACACATTAGATTGGACTTCGATGGAATCAAAAGTGTATTCAAAAAAAAAAATCAATGAAAAAGGAGGATAGCTGACCATAGGGTGGTCTTAATTTTCTTCTCTAGTAAAACCCAAATATACCATGTCCCTCCCCCTCAAGTGACTGTTTTTGCATCACATATTTTTAAACAATTCTGGATGAACAAACTTGCTTTTACTAATAACAGTAGTTTTCTTCTACCAAAAAATAAATAAATAAAGAGAAATTTACGAATACCACCTTGAGGTATGGACATTTTACTGATGCATCCATCTATACGCACCATTTATATGTACCTCCCCTACTTTTCACAATAATTGATAAGTTAGTCTAAACCGTTAGTTGTTGTTGTTAGTGACAAACGGTAGGTGTTTTATAAAAAAATTAGGATCAATATACCCTTGATAGGGTAAAATGACATTAATGTCCTTTTCTTTTTCTTCTTCTTCTTCTTCTGCTTCTGCACTAACTGACCTCCTCTACCTTAAGCTTCCTCCAGCAGATTTGTTTCTCCTTCGTCCCCCTCGTGGACTAGACCTCATTTTCTCCCCTGGTTCTACGCTTGCTGAAATGTTGAAACTTGAAACAGGAAACCCTTCTCTCCTTTGCTTGATCACCTGATCGATTGACTTCTATTAATGGGCCGTCATCTGTTCCATCCCTCTCAGAGGTACTCAGGATACCCTCGTCGATTGATTTTTGGTCTCAACCCTCAAAAGCAGGCTCACGAAAATTGTTCTCGTCGTCCCTGTGTTCGTTTTTAGGGGTTTCGTTATATCTATCAACACACACGTGATCACAATTCCACTCAAATATTACATTGTTCTCTGTATGGGAACCAGACCACATGTGGTCCACTCAATACTCCATTATTCTCTTCCTTCCTTTTCTATTCCATTGTATTGTATTTATATCAACTCTCCAAGTGAGATCAATGTTGAATGAAAATCAACTTTTACCACGTTAGTACTCTTGTTGATATTCGCAACGCTTGTTTCCGGGTCGTTCTCCGCCGCCGTGGTGAAGAAACGGAGGTTCCCGCAAAGACCAGGAATCGGTTCTCCAAGTTTGTACAATGGCTCGTCTCTTTTGGAGTCTTCCTTATCACTTATGAGCAGATTGGGTGGTTAATTTGGGTTCTTTTACGCTTCTGGTCTCGGGTTTCATGTTCACTTCTGGTACTGTCTATGCCACCATATCCGCCGTCTCTTCTCTGAAAACCAGTAGCTTTCACCGGACCTAACTTAGCGCTTTCCTAACTCGTGGTTGTTGAGTTGATTGTCCTTATGATTGTTGGCTTTCTTTCAGGTTCTATCTTTTTCTCTTATAAAATCGGAGTTGAGAGGTAAGGATGTTGTAATATCTCTGAAATCGCATCTGGAGGAGAGCAATTATGCGGAGAGGATTGGCGTTAAGAAATGAATGGATGAGAATGATGTCCCTGGAATGATGATCTGCCCAGTAGTAATTTCTGATATGAAAAACCATTAGTGGCGGATTAGTGGGGCTTCAAGGTCACTGTACTCGAATTGTTGGATTTTGATCTGAGAAACCATTTGAGGCTTAAACGACGTCAGAACCAGCGCCACTGCCTCTTCCTTCTTCTCCTTTCGATTTGGGACGATGGTTCAAGTATAAGAGAATGGCAGAGATTTAGTTTGTATTGGAGGGCAATATAGTCAGTTCAATTAAAATTTTAACGTTTTTGAGGAACAATTAATGCTTTGGACCAACTTATCAATTACTATGAAAGATAGGGGAAGTACTTATAAATGGTGCATACAGATGGATGCATTAGTAAAAAATCCATATCTCAGAGGGGTATTCATAAATTTCCCATATAAAATAACAGTATTTTTCACAGCAAACATCCATAACAAACTTATTTATATAGCCCAAGACCAAATCCAACACACACACACACTTACAAAGTGGGTTGGGCCTCATTCAACCCAACCCCAACACACGGGAGAGATATTCTTTCTAAGAATGTTAATATTTAACCGCGTGTTGTGGTGCAGAAAACATCGCCTCTTAAAAAAACATGCATGGTAAAAAAAAGGGAAGGGGGGGAAACAAGAGAGAAAACCCCATATATAGTAGCTTATTCAGTTAACACTGACTGCAAAATACAACATGCATCTAAGGAATTCCCCATTTATCTCAGTCCTCCCCCCCCCCAAAAAAAAAAAAAAAAAATCATTTCACATTCAATATATGTGACCAAACCTCTTTATATTTTCTAGCTATCCATCAATCATTTGTTTTCTTAATTACTTACTTTAACTCTGCTTAGATAAGATTACTTATTTTTATCATCCATTATTTGACTCTCAAGTGAATAATAATAATAATAATAATAGTTCATGAATCAAGTTAGCTGGTAGATAGATAAATAGAGCACCCACTGGAATTGTCCACATAATTAAATTATGTAATCAATCCCAGCCAAATGCCATGGCCTTAGTAATCAATTACATATTTTGCAAAATTAAGGGTATGGGTTTCTTTTTGGGTATAATTTCTCATTACATGGTGAATAATGGGTAGGGCAGATAAAGTATCAATTAATTTTTATTTTAACTTATAATTATCAATGGTTATAATTATCAATGGTAAAGCATCATCAATCATATCTGGGTTGGAGAAATGGGCCACAGTACATGGGCTTAGATGGAACAAGCTACTGAGTTATAGGTATATATGCCTACTTGGACTATTAAATTGGGCCTTTTTAAGTACGTGTATGCATTTATGTGATATATGTAACATGCACATGAAATTTTTAATAATTGTTCTTCCATAGACAACAAGTACATGGGTGTAAGACCCTCTTCCTCTCTTTAACTACTAGATAAACCTTTGCTATTGTTGCCCTCCCCATGTTTTGAATGCAAGAAAAGAAGTTAAAATTTTTGGGGGAAAATATATATATATTTTTTATTTTCTATCCATTTGTATCAATCCCGACATAATCAGTAAGGAAGGCCAAGGCGAAGAGTAAATAGTTGCAAAAGACATGAGAAGTTGTTCAAGGAAAAAAATAAATTTGAATAGCTTTGTGTGAACAATAAATAGGGGATCAGTTCCTCACAATTAAGATTTGAACCTTTGGGGAGGGAGAAGCACTTGCAATTTGGATCCTCTATTATCGTGCACAGACACAAGAAGGCAGGAAATGATCGCCTTAGCCCTATCGGAGCACCTTGCTCGAATTGGGGTAAGGCGGTCATTTCTCGCCTTGTTGTGTCTGCGCAACACGGCCATAGAGGATTTGTATCCGAAGCACTTGTGATTAGAAGTGGTCTGCTGGTGGTTATTGCTGGTGGGATTGACCATGTTCATGTGGAAAGTGACAATAAATAGATCATCTCTTACCTCCAGTCCCGTGCCACTATAATTCCACTATCCTTGCAATCAGTGATCTCGGATATCCGGTATCTTGCCTCTTTTCTCTTCACATGTGAATTTTTATATATTTCTCAGAAGTCATATTGTGTAGTTGACACTCTTGCTAGGAAGGCCTTACAATCTGGTCAAATTCCACTTCTTGGTTGATGGAGTGATGTATTCTTGCACCCATGTGTTCTCGAGACTACCCATAGAATTTTATTTACCACAAAAAAAAAAAAAACCTTTGATTAATATAGGGAAAAGTATTTTCAACGAACAATAGGGAGTGCGCATTAACGGTTGCCCGGGAATCCAATCATAGAGTTGTGATAGTGAAGAGGATTACTAGCGCCTGCTTGATAACAAATCTATTTCTTTATTTCTTTGTTTTCTTGTTCACACTAATTCATTTTTTTTTGTTCTTGGGAATGAGTGGGGACCAAAAAACAAAGTAGTTGAAAAATAGAAAAGGGGCTGGGGATGTTCAATCTATCCCCATGACTCTCTTCTCAGCGAGACTCCACCACCACCACATCCACTTCCAGCACCGCCACCACTGCCATCTCCACCATTGTTGCCACCAACTCTATCTCCACCAAAAAAATTGGGCATTCAATGATATTTTTGAAAATTTATTGAAGTTTTAGAAACATAAATGACATTACTATGCATAACAAATACATTTCTAGTTTTTTCTGTCTTAGAAATAGAATTTATTTTATGTTACCAAACCCGATGTTTTGTCAATAAATTTGACCCAATAATAAGAATACAAAATATTACTAGAATAGAAACACGAGCTAGAAATAAAAGTGTTATCATTCAGGTCCCTACTTACCAAAATGAAAATCAGAAGAAGATATTGGAAGGTTTGGATAACAAAATTTTTGTTTTTGGAGGGGTGGGGACTTGGGGGGTTGTGTTGGGTTAAGTATCTTTGTATCAATAGCAATACGGATTGGTCATATCAGGCTGGATCGAACCATTGAACCATTTGCACATAAAAATACCAATACGCTGGGTTTTTTTTTTTTCAAAAAAAAAAAAAAAAAACTATTTTACCTTCTCTATACCGATACAAGTATACCACTACCGATGATACGAATAAAAGTGTTGGTAGATAACTTGAACGCTTGAGCCGTGGTTGGATCGGGGAATTGACGATTCGGTAGATGCTTAATATGTTCCCCACTTCCCCATTTGAATTTGAAATTGAAATTTGAAAACAAACAAAAACAAAGGGAAGGAGAGAGGGAGAGAGAGCGCAAAGTTACAACACAGGTCAGGTCTCAGGTCTGACTTCTGAGCCTCAGAGGAGGGAGGCCCAGAGGGGCAGGAGGAGTCTTGTCAACTTAGAGGGACTCAAGAGTGAGGAATGAGCTAATGCGGTAAAAAAACAGAGAGAAACAGCAGTTAGGAAGTGAGGGTGGTGGTAGTGGGCCCACAGGTCCAGAGCATTGATTACGGGGAATCTCCCGCTAGATTTGGGTGTGACGTGTGAGCTGTAAAAATGACCACCCAATTATCAGTTTGGTCAACAGCGACCAAGTGGGGGCCTAGCCCAGGCCCACTCCCACGTTGGAAGAAATATCCCAAAAATCACGTGACTGTGAGTGAGAGAGAGTGGAGATGAAGTGATTGATGAGGGGTTTTTTTTTTTTTAAAAAGAAATTGTGACGTGGACAAATCCCGCTCTTTATCGCGGCGCCTCCCCTTACACAGACAAGGTAGGTAGGGCCTACGTACGTATCTCATGACATCCTCAAGTTCCATGGAGGCTGGTTGGTAATGCTAACTAGCTAGCTGAGCTGATGTGGGTCTTGTCCGGCTCCACCTCGACAACGTCTTAAATCTTTATATCTCTCAGTGCTATTGCCGCTATCGCCGTTCGTATCCACGGGTTTCATCTTTCATGCGTTCCGGCCCCGGGCCCTCTCAACTGTGCACTTTATCTATTTTTTTTGGGTTTCTTTCAAATCCCCCCTCAAATTTTCCAAATGTACATATGCATCCTTGAAGATCTACTAATTTCAAATGCATCCTGATTTTTTAAATTTTGTAACAATCTAGCACAGTCCATTAGTCTCGACGTTATGATAAAATCCACCAAAATTAAAAAATAAAGTGATCAAATTACCCTTATCTTTCTCAAATCTATTAGGATTTGAAATTAAAAATCAATAAAAACAAATTGCTCACACTCTGGAATCGGTCCTCCATAGAAGTTCTTGGAGAGGAGGAGAGTGGTGAGGTTCATGCTACGCATCAGAATTTGAAACGCCCCACCGATATTGGTTAGTTGATTGGTCGAAATGACAAGGTAAGATAAGCTTTGCAATGCAAGGATCTCTGGCAGAATTCGCCCCTCAAGCTGGTTTGTGGTGAGTCGGATAGCAGTTAAGGATGTACAGGAGTATAGGCTCTTGGGCAGATTGATTACCTGAGAATTTGTTTCCACCCAGATAAATGCAATGTGTTTAATTGTACTAGTTTGGAGAAATCAATGGCGGTTAGCTTCCCTTCGAAGTGGTTGTCCCTTAAATTAAGGACTCAGATGCAATTCACCATGGAAGAAGGTAAAGGACCACTGAGATTGTTCTTGTAGAGGACAAGTTGTTCCAATTACCTGAGGTAGCTGCCCTGTTATTCCATTGAAGGAGAGGTCAAGAACGGTGAGGTTGGTGAGACGCACGATCTGATCGATAAGCACCATCGATGTTTCCTAAGCTGTTGTTGCAGCGAAAGTATACTACTATAGATGTCACTGAGTAAGGTTCCTGAGAGTTGGTTCCAACCTACTTTGAACACCTCGAGATGCAAACACCTTCCAAGCCCAGAAGGAATCTGGTCGCTGAATCCATTGAAGGAGAAATCCAAGAGCTTGACCACAGTGTAAGTCAGGCATATTGAAGAAGGAATGAGGCCAGTGAAGGTGTGATTGCTTATGTCCAATGTTGTCAGATTGGGAACAAGTCCAAGAAACGATGGATAACTGAAAATCTCCATTGAAGAGATTGGATGAGATATCAATGATCTGGAGAGACAGGGGATCAAGGTTCAAAATCCAGGTATATATCGGACACCTTTCCCGATCGGTACAAATCGGTCAGGATCGAGGGGAATTTCCAAGATCTATTTAGATTAAAAAAAGATTCATAAACCCAGTAAGTAAATTATGTTTTACATTTATAAGTTACTTGATTTAAAAAAATTTACCTAACTCCCATGTGAGTAAAAAAACTTAAATGAATAACCCAAAATGCCCCCAACATCCTGCACTCTTCTTCTTCTTCTTCTCCGATTGAACCAACCACTCTCTCCTGTAACCACTCCCTTGATCCCCCTCCCCTGCAATCCCGTCCCACCCTTCTTACAAACCCGCCCTGTACCACCACCTCCACCGCCAGACTTCAATGGATGCTGGAAAGATTCTGTACCATTAAGTTGTAGAGGGTGAAATCGTGGCTTAGGAACTGAGTTTAATGTAAGCGTGAATGGCGAGGACAAGTTCTGCGAGGGCTTATCTTGCCCAGATATCTGTTTCATAGTCCGTGTTAATTTTATAGAATGTGAAACTCAAAACAGAATACAGAGGCCTTATATAAATATATATATATATATAACTGATCACCGAAAATGAGAATCCTAACACAACCAGGAAACAAAAACCATTTCTTCACTAACCGTTACATATACCCTCTAGTTTGAAATCACTCTTTTGCCAAGTTGTAGGAAAAAAAAAATTTGAAGCAACAAGAACGCACCGCAAATTTCAGTGTCCTGTTGTAGAGAGTGACAAGGCCAGAGAAAAGCCGGACAGCATAATCTGCTACCTCCTCAGTTTCATATTCTGCAAATGCATAGCCTTTGGGTCGATTGGTTTCCTTGTCTCGAGGTATGTACATATCGACTAACCGCCCCACTTGAATAAGGATCTCATACAAGACCTTATCAGAAACCTTCTCATCCAGGTTACCTATTAAAGATTCCACGTCAATGAAGCCAAATAAATGTCTATAGTGAATGAATGTCAATAAGCCAAACCTATGTAACGCAACTACAGTTGGAACAAAATGTGTATTAAAACAAAAGGGGCGAGAGAGAGAGAGGCAATTAGAGAATTCAAAGTAAAACACGAAGATGAAATCTTACGGGTGGCTGGCGGTGGAGGTGGTGGTATAGGGCGGGTTTGCAAGGAGAAGGGTGGGGCTGGGGGTGGGGGATTGCAGGGGAGGGGGATCAAGAGAGTGGTTGCAGGGGGGGATTGCAGGGGAGGGGGATCAAGGGAGTGGATGCAGGAGAGAGTGGTTGGTTCCATCCGAGAAGAGAAGGAGGAGAGAGAGAAGAATGTTGGGGGTATTTTGGGTTATTCATTTAATTTCTTTTACTCACATGAGGGTTTGATAAATCTTTTTAAATCAAGTAACTTCCAAATGTAAAACATAATTTACAACTACTGATTGTGTAAATCTTTTTTTAATCTAGTAGATCTAAGAAATTCCTCTTAAAAAATAAAAAAACCCTAAAATCCTTTTTTTATGGATTGAGTCATGTATCGACCAAAGTTAATGGATGTTTTGATCTCGGGATCAAATTGGCCGATATTATCCGGATTGGATTGATCAATATCGATTGGTATCGGTCTAGATAATATAAAAAATTAAAAATTAAAAATAAAAAATTTTGAAAAAATAAAAAAAAAAATTCAATCGGATTGGCCAACTCGATTCCAAGGAATGATCCAATCAAACCTTTCCGTATCTATCAAATCTTAGAATCGGCCTCGATCGATACCAATCCGATCTGGCCGATCCAATCCGAGATTACTGACCATGTAGGGGATGGTCAAGTGATGCAGCATTGAAGCTCACATATAAAAACTTCAGGTCAATTTTAATCAAATATCCTCCCATGTGTAGCATAAATGGAGAATCGGTACTTTGACCTCTTGAGGGCATGCATGTAGGGGATGGTCAAGTGATGCAGCATTGAAGCTCACATATAAAAACTTCAGATCAATTTTAATCAAATATCCTCCCATGTGTAGCATAAATGGAGAATCGGTACTTTGATCTCTTGAGGGCATGCACTCTACTAGAAAGTGTTACTTCCCTTGTCATTACATGCTTGATATTACAAACGGTTAAAATGATATTATATAGTTTGAATTGATTCATATATTGATCCATATTGGATTGGCTTAGGAGGTATTGCACACTTGAAACCATATCGAACCGAAACCCGACATAAATCGTAATTGATATTGAAATCAGATGAAAACTTAGGATGAAACCGATATAACCTAATAAATCAGCCCAAAACTCATTAAAAGGTATTTTAACATAATTTGGTATACATATTTATATGTCAAACTGAATCAAAATCAGACTAAAACCAAAACGAACTCATTAAGAACCTGAAACCAAAACAAACCTTCCTTTATTGGTTTGATTTCAGATTCATCATTACAACACTGAAATTGATTCAACCGGCCCAAACCGACCAATTGACACTCCTATACTGGGAGTTAATATATTTTTACTTTTGGTAACGTAGAAGAAGATGACTATTTTTAGGCTGATAAACATTTTTTTATATTAATCGTCTGATTTCTTCCAAGTTGGAATCGGGTCAGAATCGGTTCGGATTGATTCTGGACCCACATTGGATTAGGTTAACACTACCTGTCTAGTGTCTACCCATTTGGGCAGTTGGGCCACTCGGATCATCCAATTAGATTCTCCGCCATCATAGATCAATCATTCACCCTTCTCATTCTTTTTTTTTTTTTTTCGTTTAATGAGAAAATAGAAAATACATATATTAAACAAACTGGATAAGTACAGAGTTCATGCAGTGGGCATTCTTAGCCATGTTCATAGCTATAGTTAGACAAAAAGTGTCTCCACGATTCCTATAATATACATCCTGAGATAGGTCCGATAAGTATGGTAGGTCTTTGAAAAGATTTCAAGGCCATGGGCATTTGGTTGGAGATGGAAGAACACCAGTGATCCATTTGTTAGCACACCATATTTCTTTAATCTTCAGCCCAATGTTGGTAGCATGATCGATTCCTTTTCGGATTGCAAAAAGGTCTAGGACAAGATCTTCAGTGATTCGGATGTTTTCTGTAGCAAAAAACTTAAACCTGCCATCTATCAAAAAGATATAGGACCACCTTGCTACACTCAATCCAGGTATCTGGTATCCTGCACAGATTAAAACAGAGAAATTGAGCAAGGGTAAGTTAAAGGAAGAAATGTTGAGGGAAACCACTGTACTTTGTTGTATTACATCCTGGAAAGAAAACGAGGGTTGGGGGGGGGGATAATTTTTTTTTATCAAAGATCCATTTGTGGATGTGATTCATGATCCACATTGGATCGGGCTTCTTCGAGCCAATAACAACTTTATTCCTAACTGTCCAAATGTAATAACATGTAATAATAAAAACACTAAAAAACCATAAAACTACTTGTTTTTCAGACTTCAGCTGAAGATAATAAAACAAACAGAAAAATTTCAGATTATCAAAATCTATGAAATTAGTTCTTAACCCCAATGGTCCTGCCGCCCAAATGTGTTTAACCCAATCACAAGATAAGAAAAGATGCCATGAAGATTCGTCCTCAATCTATCTATCTAATTTATTTGCATGCTAGCTAGCTAGCTAGGTTGCAAGGGAAATAAAGAAAAGGAAAGTAAAATTAAACAGAACCTACAAAAATATTGTAAATTATTACATAATTTTTTTGTTACCAAATATTAATTCCAAATTGAGATAATAAATTTTACTTATTGTCCATCCAAATTAATCTCATAATTTAAGATGTAAAGTAAAACTTCTATTTCAAAATTAATTATTAAATATAATAAAAAAAATTAAATAAATTATACAATCATATTAAATGATAATTTTTATTTTTATTTTATTTTTAAAATTAAAGAGAGAAATCTCTAAGTAAGCAACATAAGTGGCAATTAAACGGTATGACACAGTCCGTGGGAGGGCAGCGAAATCATTTAGAGAGAGAGAGAGAGAGAGAGAGGCTGTATAAGGGAATTTTAATGTTCAAAGAATAAAAACAAACAAACAACATAACACAACACAACACAACAGATGGATACGTACCACGAATAAAATTCCACACATAAAATCTATTGTTTGGGAGAAAGAACACTATCTGGTTGTGTCGGGTGCGGTGTGTAGCTCATGCGCCTAGACACAGAGTCGCACGAAATAACTTTCAAACCCCCATAAAATAGCAAAAATCCTCAAAGGCGCAACGGTCATTTAACACAGCCGTTTGTCTGGGTACAGAGCTACACACCACGTGATCAGGTAGCATTCTCTTTCTCGTTTAGATTTTTTTTTTTTACCATCACCATCAATATTATTCTTTAATCCATACCTTGAAAATCCAATTATTAAAATATAATATCCAATTCTACTCCCTTTTAATGAATAAAGAGTAAAAACAGATCTAGCAACCCAACATGAACTATAGATTCCATTGACGGTGGGGCATATGGCACCCATCCCAGTTGTCCATCCCTTGAAAGAGTGAAAACCATAGTTAGTAAGTTTGGGAACGGCAATAACACGGGAATGGATACGTACGGCAGTAAAACGGACTATACAGCAATAATATTTTTCAAAAAATCCGGCGTAATAATATGGTACGATAATAATACGATACATGTTTAATACGTGTATAATACAATTGCTATATAAAAATCTGGGAACAAAAATACGGGTATATATTCACTATGCAATAGACATATACACCTAATAAACACAATAATGGCATTTACTGATGTGCCTAAATATATAGTTTGATTGGTTCATAAGCCTAGATTCATTGCATTCTTTATTGTAGGGATTAGAATGGCTAATCAAAAGGGATGATTGACATGAATATTGCTTATAAAGAGTCTTTTTAGCTTTTATGTACTAATTTTTAGCTTATATGTACCAACAAGAAGTAAGATAACATGACTTCTCTTCATTCATAAAATTTTGCCGTCTATGGAACAAGATAAACATCTCTCTCGCAGCACTCTCCCCCCCCCCCCCCTCTTATATTTTTCTTTTTAATTTTTTTCTCTAGTTTCAGATTCTATTTTCAATTTCTAATTTTAGGTTTCGGTTCTACTGCTGAATTGAGTTTTGTTATTAAATATTAACTAAATCTGAGTTTATTTCATGCTTCATGGGTTTTGGACTTTAATAAATCCCAAAGTCTGTCTCTTTGACCGTAAAAAATAGAAAGAATGGATAATTCTGAATCTACAGTGATGGAGTTTTTGGCTAAGAAAAGCTTTGAGTTCTCATAGATTGTATATGTTTCGTTTGGTTGGGTTTCTTGAAAAAAACCAAACGAGTTGCCTTGTGTTGTTGTCGGACTTCAATTTCTAAGCCCTCCTTACGATTCTCCTCCATAGAATGGATGGGAAAAGGTTTTTGTAAAATACCTTAAAAATTGTTGCTTCAAGTGCACCGTTGCAATCGCCGACTTGATGAACGCAAGAACCACCACTACAATCGTCGGCAGAATGCAAGAAGAGGAAGAAGAGATAGAGAGGAGTGGAGAAGGGGAACCAACCGCTAGAGGTTTGGTTTTCCGCTGGAGAAGAGACGAGGGTTTGGTAGATTTTAGGTTTTTTTTAATCTAACGGTTAGTATTAGGAATTGGTTTAACGGTTAAGATAGATTTTAGTTTTTTTTTTTTTTTTTTTTTTTTTTTTATATATATGTAAACTTATTATATGCGCATTATATGCATTTTATTCGAGTATCATAGGACGACCCTTAAAATATGTGTATTTTATCGATTCTAAAATATTATACGTAGTACGAAGTTTTTTTCATTCATATGTTCGGATACATATATAATACGCTTATTTACTAACTATGGTGAAAACACCTCTTGTTGCAGTGACATTGTTTGTCTAGTCACTACTATACTAATACTAGTGAGGGCAGAAAATCGCATGGTCTTTGTTAAATTCCTGGTTGTACGTATGGTTGTATCACATGAGATCTACTTTTGTAATTATTGTTTGAACCATACATGTTAGTGTGGTATTATTATTAGCAATATTGCATTCTCACTTTTCACCTTTTGTAAACTATTAAGCCTTATTATTATCATTTGGGGCAAAATTTTATCAAATAGCTTTATCAAGGTAGTAGTCTAGAACTTGTAATGTAGTCTAGTGATTTGAATTTGACTTAATTAATTCAAATCTCTTTGGGTTTTATCTATCAAAAACATAAAAAGATAGTAATCGAGATTGATCTCCAAAGAGACTAAATATGAGAGAGTGCACAGTGACGGTTGGAGTTTTGTAGGCGTTCGTGGGTATATTAAAAAAAATACATGTATGTGTCAAATGAGTATTAAACTATTAATTTCCCAATTTCTTGTCAAGTGTACGTTAAAATATATAGATCCCCAAATCTCGTGATTCCTTTCCTTTTTACCTTCTCTCTTTTCCCAAACATATGACAACACAGAGCAGCTCCCAACCTCTCCCTCTCTCTTCCCCTTTCCAACCATATGACCACACGTACATGCACGTTTTTTGTGTATTTATTTCGTCCCCCTCTCTCACCCTTTTCTCGGTCATTGAGGTAACTATTGTAATTAATCAGCTATACCACCGGAACAATCTTTTTCCACAATATATAGTTGCAACCTTCTTTTGACATTTCATTCACACTCATTCCCTGTTGGTTTGTTCGATCTGCTCTTTTATATATAAATATATATATATATATATATATATATATATATATGGTCTGTCTGTGTCTGTGTCTGTGTGTGTCTGTGTCTTACATCTTTGTCTAATCAAATCAAACTAAGAATTTCTTCCTCAGTTTTGGATTCTTTTGGAGAAAACGGATCCTTGAAAATCTTCAAGCTGTATAGCAATTCACCTACTCATGATTCCATGGTCCACCCCACCCCCATCATCAGTTGCTAGTTGCTAGTACCACCATGCATATATGTTTTTTTTCCTTTTCTTTGTTTTTCTTTTTCTTTTTCTTTAACGTTCCATGCGACAAATCTCGTTGATCCAAAAATCAATATTGTCTTTGTTTCGTTACAAAAAATTGCATTCAGATCGAGCTGCTCTTGCCAAGGCCCTGTTCTTTTTCATTTTTTTTTGTTTTTTGGGCTTTCAATAAAGATGAATCTATTTGATTAACTCGTGAGAGACTCGTGGTTGAGGAGTTACAACCATTCTTTAGCCATGGGATGAAGTTTGAACAAGTTTTCATACACTTACATACACAAGGCCATCCGGGCTAAAGAGTCTGGCTACTAAGTTAGACTCCATAGAAATAAAGTTGAAATTACATGATAAGAAAAAGAAAATCAGATGTTTGATATCCATGATGATAGGGTGGATCGCTAGTGGAACGATTTCTTTCAAGAGTTTGATTTCACCAGCACGTAGTCAATACGAGTCTGATGAATCTTCACGTATGTGAGCATACGTGAACAACTCACAGTTGTTCGAATGAAATATTCTCACAGATTGGATTCCATCTGAACGATTGTGAGTCGTTCACATATACTCACGTACATGAAGATTCCCCGCTCACATTAAAACCATGAGATATTTGCCTTCAGAAGGCCTATTCGAATTGCAAGCGCCTCACCAATAAGGATATCATTGTTAATACAACCCCCCCCCCTTCCGATTTAGCAATCGATCACCACGTTTCCTTCATAGTCTCGAATGACAAAGCCCCTGTTCTTGACTTCTTTAAATGTCGCAATTCGTGATAGGGAAAGTTTCCCTCAGGCCATGGTTTTCAATCTTGGATCAGAACAGATCGGTATCGGTTGTCATCGATCCCGAGATATGGTCGATATTTACGATTAATATGGATCGACTGACAGATCGGCAACCTAGTTGGATTAGGCAATCTTAACCGATACAAGTGACCAATCAATTAATATTTTGGGATTTTTTATTTTCTTATTTTGACCGACACTAACTGATACTAGTTTGAACCGATCCGATTGCATATTACAAAACCTGCCGATCTAGGCTCACACTGAGCCAGTCCATCCAAATCCAATTTATAAGTATTTTTTTACTACTACTAATCGATTTTAACCGATCCGGATTGTTGTTGGCATTCACCGATCTTGGGATTAGGAATCATGCCTCAGGCTATGTTTGGATGCCAAGAAAAAAAAATTCCAAAAAATAAAAAGAAATTTAAAAAAATAGAGATACACATAAATCAATCGTTGTATCATCCTGATTTTTGTGGCACCCAAACACAGCCTTAGAGTTCCTCCCAAACGCAATATAGACAGAGAAACTTGGTTTTTTTCTTTATTGTCACGGACAGCAAATTAAGTGTTTAGTTATGATTTTTTTAGTTCAATTCAAATCAAAATCGAATTGAATTGGTTCAATTTTATTTTGTTCCTATCTGATTTTTTTATTCAGTTTCATTCAATTCACATACGGTGTGAAAAAATCGATTTAACGTATTTAGTTTAGCTCTTCAGTTTATACGAAAATTGGGAATCTCTTATACTAGCTGGGAAGAAGCACGGTAACAAAAAGAAAATGAGTAGAAGTGTACTACAAGTACAAAAGCAAAGTGAAGAGAGTTCACCTCTTGATAAAATGTATATGAGTTTACATAGCTAGGGTTTTATAGTGGTAGCCATGCATCCATTCCGAAACGATACTTGTCAACCAATATGATATTAAATACCTAATTAAAGCTGTATACAGAATCCTAACACATTAGTGACTCATTGAATGCACTACTTGAAGATCGAGGTTTTGAGTTGGACGACTTCAAATGGTATCAAAACGGGTTGGGCTTCTCCACCCTAAAACAAGAGAGTTGATGAACTCCTTAACAAAGATTGGGAGGAGGGGAATTTAGTGGCACAATGATTGATCGGGTAATGCAATAGATTTAAAAAAAAAAAAACAAAAAACTGGGCGTTTAGTCCCACATCCATCGATGGACCAGTTAGTGTACGAATTACTGGGTATGGAATGTTAACCATGGAGCATCGTTTTGTCTTCCAGGCCACACAAGGAAGGACCTGCAACTTGCTGCTATAAGCTATATGATCCATATATAATATACTTTTGGTTTTACTACGGCAGGCTGGATGGTGGGTCTAAACGAAAATAGAAGATTAGATTAATTATGGGCTCAAAAGTCTGAACCTACACCAAATAAAGTCCACATTTACAGGAATCTAACCCTTTTTCAATAAAAAGATGGAATGTCTGCAACCTTTGAAGAAAGCTGAAATGAAAAAAGAGAATGGTAATGATGATGGTGTGTATTCTTGGGACTCAATTAAGGATGGTGATGAGAGATGATCGGTTAAAGGGAAACATTGAGCTGCTTCCCTTCTTTCTTTCTGTCGCTAGCAGGACCAGACCAAATTAAAGAGAGCATTGATTTGAACATATATCTACTAGATGGGTCACCACCCCCATATTACACCAAAATCATATTCCACAGAAATTCAATCATTAATGCCTGGCTTCAACCAATTCTGCAAAATCTTCATCCCAACATGGCCCAGAAAGGGCCGCCTATGAATTTTTCAATTCTCAAGCTTTTGTTTTTACAGATTAATGGTCCCACCTTCTCCTTCACCTTCATTTTAATCCTCTCTCTCTCTCTCTCTCTCTCTCTTTTCCTTGTGCTCTTTGTTGCCCTGCCTCTTCTTTCTTCTTTTTTTTCTTGTTTTCCACTTCTACTACTCACAGAACTTTAAACAAGGAAAGTTGGGTCTTTTAAACAAAACAGAGAAAGCTTTAAGTATCTGTCCAGGCTGCAAAGACAGGCAAGTGAGCCATGGCGATTGAAGAACTCAGCTGGGCAGACGGAATCCAAGCGTTCATGGTGGCAGTAGGCCCAACGAGCTTCGGTGCCGGAGTGGATTTAGCAAAAACCATTGAGAGCCCACTTTTATCTGGGCTGCCTTCTCTGGAACTGCTCAAGCTGGTCACCAGAGAAGATGCATTGGACAAGTGAGTCCCTTGCTTGGCCGAGTCTTCCGCTCCTTGAGCCGGGTTAACCCCATGATCCATCCCAATGAGACTGTGTAGGGCCACTCCTGAGAAGGATGGGTTCCTGTAATTCATGGGTTTCTGATCCACTAGTTCGACGTAAATGGCTGGTTGCTCGGTGGTGGTCTGATACATGGCCACCCTCCAGTCTGTGCAGCCCTCCTCCCTTTTACTCTCTTCAGAGACGCCAGCTTCTGCGTTGCTGTTCTGAGCTGAGGCAGAGTGATCAACAATCACGCTCGATTCTGTATCTCTGCTTCGCTTGGCAAGTTCTCCAGCAAGCAAAGTATTACTCGCTATGATACGTTCGACATCATATCTCGTTATATCAAAGTTGGTGACGGCATTCACCCCTCGAAATTTGATTGCTGCAATGTCATATGCTTCAGCTGCCTCTTCTTGGGTGCCTGAATTAATATGGAGTTTGGAGAGCATTAATAAAGCATATCTATCTTTATTATCCAAAAGGCAATCTTTGCTCTTTTTTTGGGGGTTGATAAGAAGAAATAAAAGCCTTGTGAGTTTAATAGCAGTTTCAGCTTTGCTAAAGATCAGCCTTATTAAAGCATCAACAATGGCTGAAAAGACAGTATAGTAAGAATTTGTAGTCATAAAAATTGGCCCTTTTAAGGCCTGGTTCAAGCATCTTACCCACTCCACTCCTGAGTCTCTCAAGCATTGAATTACAAGCTATATTTTCTAATAAGCAAAATCAAACCAATAAATTATCTGGGATTGAAGAATTTCAACTAGTTTCAAAAACTTACTAAATGTCCCAAGATAAAGGTCTTTGTTTCCCGCAACCCTGCCAATCCTTGCTTGCCATCTTCCATGCTGATGATGTCTGAAAAAATAGAAAATCCAAACCAAGCTTTCAGTGGGGGAACTGGACTTCAATTATTCATGGAAACTCGGAAGGGGGGTTTTAAAGAAATCAAACAAAACCTTGTCACCCCTCGGTACATCGAAGCGCCCCTTGAGAAACCGCTGCTTTTCCTGCAAATTTTGAGACCCCAATCAAAATACATGAAATCTACAATTGAAAATTGGAAATGTGAGCAGCATGAAATAGAATTTAAACTGTTAATTACCTCCTCAAGTGAGCAACGTATTCTTGTCTGCTCATCTTTTTCATTTCTTCGAGTTCTTCCTGATAATTTTCCAACTGCCGAAGCAATAATATATAGAAGAGTAGTATTTCAATAACCACAGGCATAATTCCACTACCTAAATTTATAGTTTTCAGTAGGTAGAGACAAAAATCATACAGGAAAGTTGATGTGAGTAGAAGGACCCCAATACTTAAGCGCGGCTAGATCATAAGCTCTGGCAGCTCTCTCTTCCATATCATAACCCCCTGCAATACCACAGGTAGAAAGGACGACCAAAGTCAGGTCAAGATAGGTTTCAGTAATCAATCAAAGTTTTCTAAGTATATTAAGAAAGAGGCTTACCGAGATAAACTGAAGAGCATCATTTGGTTGGAATGGCAACGCAGCAATCAATATGACATGAGAAATTTATAGCGCTAGTCAGGCTAAGAATCACAAGTCCAAGAATGAAATTGCAGAGTGACCAAGAGAGACTAAAAAATGAGTTTTTTTCTTTTTCTTTTTTTTTTTGGGTTTTCTTATCTTACTAACCTTGCCTCCCTTTCCTGCTCTGTCCTTCCTTCTTGCAACTATTATCCCATAGATGGGCTTCATATCTACCAGTCCATCTATGTCTGAAAAGGACACATAAACATGGTTTACTAAGAGACACAAAGAAAACAGAAGATAGGGGCAGTAAGAAAAATAACCAGGAGAAATGAAAATCTGATGCTCCAAATCCAAGCAAGAAAAGAAAGGTTTTGTTAACTAACCTTGTAACACCTCTATACTGAGAGGTTCTCTGTCCAAACGTGTCAATGGACTTCCGATGAACAGGTTGCTTCTGACCCACCTTTCCAGACCCTCTCTTCTTTGTTTCCATGGCCACAGATTCAGTTGCAGTGGGAGAAATATGCTGTGGGGCTGTCACACAGCTTGACTGAGAACCAGGGCTCATGGACAAGCTCAGAGACTGCAAATCCCCATAGCCCATTGGACCAACAGAGGTATTCCCTGCTGCTCCATCTTCACTAATGCAATGACCAACCATTTTCTGTTGTAATGCCTGGTTGGTTGAATACTGCCTAGCAATCCAACTGTTGAGGCTTGGAATTGCATCCTCAGGCATTGGAGGGAGCTGAAGACTGCAGTCTGCAAGATGTTTTCCCTTCATCGGTTCCTCCTCCAGTGGTGTCTGGAACATCTCTTGGCCTGTTAGTCCAGAGAAATATGGGTGCTGTTGAACTTGTATCTGCTGCTGCTGTGGATGCCTAAATGGTTGTTGGAGAAAGTGTTGTCTGTTGGCCTCAGGTTCAGGATTTTGTTGGTAATACATGCTGTCCAAACTGAGAGCTATGGCTTCTCTTTCATTGCTTCCGTACTGATGGGTTCCCATGGATGCACCGCCTAAGAAGTCTTCGAGCTTGGGGGACGAAGTTGGCACCAATCCTTCACAAATGAAGAGGAAGAAGAAGAAGAAGAAGACAAAAGGGTTTAGGGGTTTTAGAAATAATGCTTGAAATGAAACTAAGAATAGAACCCAAAAGAAATTAAGAATCATTAGAAGCAGAAGCAGACCTTCATTATGTGACCTGGTAAGAGCTTCCATGATACAAAGAGAACCATCAGACTTCAGTGGCATGACAGACAAGTGAGAGTAGAATCCCCCATTTTCTCCGTCAACCCCATAACAGATTCCAGAGCTGTTTAAATGAGGAGGAGAAAGGAGGAAGCTAGTTGGAACTGCAGTAGAAACAGCCTCAGCGGGAGGCTGTGATGGATTATGGTTTTGATGATGATGATGATGATGATGATGGGATTCTGGACGAACTTCCATGTTCATGTGGGGTGAGAGAGAGAAACCTAACCAGTTATTGCTGTTGCTGTTATCATTATTCATGGACTTCATCTTCCTCTCTCTCTCTCTCTACCCTCTTCCCCCCCCCTGCTTGATATTCTTAGCAGGATCTCGGGCTGCAAGGCAACTCAATCATTGGGAAACAAATAAAATAATCATTCCAAGATTGCTTGCTTCCCTCCATTTGAAAACTGGTTCTTTTGTTTTCTAGCTAGCAGCAGCACTCAGGGAAGAAATATATCCATGTAGCTAAACAAACCCAATTCCTGAACCTATCACTCCTCCCTCTCTCTCTCTGTCTCTCTCTCTCTCTGAAAAGCTCTCTAAAGAAAACAAAACAAGACCCTTTAAACTAAACAAAAAGAATGAGTTTCAGGGAGCAATGTTGGCTATGCCTCCTGCATTCCATAGGGATCTGTGTATTGAGAAAGACCATGATTTTTTATTTTTTATTTTAAATGCTTTCCTATATCTCCTTCGATATGTCTTCGATCTGCACTTTTCTAAGCACCCTTAAACCCTAATAAAAAAAAACCCAGAAACAATAAAAGACCAAAACCTGAACACCAAAAGACAGTCAAAGTTTAAACCAACCTCTCATTTCTCAAATTGGTTTACTGGGCCTCTTCATTACCATTAACTACTCAGAAAAACTTCTCTTTCTCCTTGCCTTATCATTGATATCTATAATTAATCTAGTGGGTTAATAATGGTTATGGAGCTTTTACTGGCCATGGGAAGGAGAGGGTCAGATAACCAAAACAGGGTTGCTGTTTTTTACAGTCTCATGACCACCCTTAGATAGATTTGACGAAGAGGACACTGTGCATCCAGTCACTTCATACAACAGTAAAGCTTCTGTACGAGTCTGCAAGCAAAGGATCTAATTAAAACTATCGTTTTCATCCTAAGCCAGCTAGCTAGATTTCAGGAAAATTAATTAATAAACGAGCAAAATGAAAAACAACGGATAACATTGCTAGGGTTTTTTGGGTTTCCATTTTAAACACCCTCAAAAGAAATGTTTGAACTTAAATCTGCAAACTTATAAACGTAGAATTGGAAAATAATAAAGGAAGGTAAAGTATAATAATGGATGTTCGTAATTATATATATGAATTAAATGAACCTCCAAGCTTAAAGAAAACCGGAAATAAGCCAATAACTTCTTACACAAAGGGGGCAAAAAAATTAGTTATTGATGACACAACTCACAACTCACAAGTGTTTATCATATTATTAAGTCACAAGATTGATTTGAATCGGTCCATTTTCCTGTTCAGAGTTGGGAGAGTACAGAGAGAATTGGCTGACCTACTGATTCGTATGCTGTAGAATGCATATATGCCAATACATATTACATACGGATATATAATTGAATTTAAATTTGGTTAATGAATCCGAAATTGACTAGTTTTGAAACCCATATCAATACTAATATGTACCAGTCTATATTGGTAATATCAAATATTTTTGCCTTCAAAGATGTTGATACCAATATTATTTTGACAATTTTACCTTCTGTCTATCATATATAATCGATCCAATATTGGTGTTTGTCTGTTTCGATAAAAGAACGTATATAATGCACGAGATTCCTGTCACTACATGGTTTGAGGAGGATCATAATGTATACAACCAATACTCCTGCTTTTGTAGAGAAATTGTTTCTAGACTGTCTGTTCTGATATTGATTCTTAAACCTCTAAAAATAATATGGCTCCTAACAATAATAGCCACTGAAGAAAAGAAAAAAAAAAAAAAAAAACAGTACAAAAACTGATAATATTATTATTTATTTTGGTGCTATAAATAAAGATGTTGCAATGTCTCCAATCTCTCTTTTCTTTTCATTCAGACAACAAAGTAGACGGTGGGTCTCCAGAAATGATGAGTGAAGGGCCCATGAAAACGAGCTTTATTTTCCCTCTCTTCAAACCCCCCCCCCCCTCTCCCATAAAAAGAAGAAAGCTTTTTAAGTTCTATTTTTTTCTTAAATTAGAGGGATATATAAATATATAGGTTTGGATTACGGTAATGTGAATGTGTGTGTACTGTGTACAAAAGCTTCGAAATCTGATTCTCGAACAGGACTAAAATAAGTGTCATTAGCATGGTTCTAAGTATCGAAATCGAATCAACGTATTGGCCGATATATATATATCAATATGATTAGAGGTCGATATGGATATGATCCTGATACGAAATGAATCGGGCGTATTGGCAAAAAAGTGCATCATTATTCTTGAAATTGGATATTGGCCTGGCCCAATATGCATGGTTCGATTTTGGTTGATACCGATATGAACATTAATATCTTGGATCATAAGCAAGGGAGGGCCAATGGGTTACGACTTACTATCATCTTCTACTTTTATATATATATATATATATATATAATTAATATTAATAATAATTGTAGGGATTAATAGGGTTATTCATTTCATATGCTTATTCATTGTTGGAAGATTTTTGTCAATCATTTCAAACAAACCATTTTCTATTTTCTCAGCGTTAGCAGTCAATTCTCAATTGGTGCATGGAAATGTGCATGACGAAGGTGTTCCTCCTCTCATGGAGACAGATTTTCTGGTGGGAATGATTTCGTTTTGAAGAGAACAGTTTGATTGGGGGAGAGGGAAGGAATTAAGGAAAGAAAAGCTGTAGAAGTGGTAGGGTCTGATGTGGTCAGGTGATGAGTGTGATTCTAGTCCAGGGGAGGAAGTTAATTAGGATTTGGGGCTGGGGACTGAAGAGACTGAACTGAAGAGGGACTCCCTTTTGATTATGGTAATGATGATGATGTTGAAGAAGAAGAAGAAGTGAATCCAATCGGCTAATGACTATCCAGTGGTCCATTTATGGAGCTTTTGCTGGAAAGTCTAAATAATTCCTTAGGCCCTTGGGGACTGGTACTCCACGGCTTTTTATTTAATTTTTTTTGTTTTTTTTTGGGGGGGGGGGGGGGTGTGTGTGTGTGGTGGGGGTGGAGAATGAAGCTGGAACCCATGGTTATAAATATCAGTATGGGATCATTTTCATCGGTTGATTTGTAGCAATACCAATCGAACTATATCAGTAATTGTCATGTCTAATATTCATACTTATCCAATCTTGTATTGGTACAACTGCTTTATTAAGGGCAAATTTATCTAAAAATGATTTTTTTACTAAAATAGAGGGCAAATATTCTGATACTACACACCAAGGCCAATTAGGATCCTAAGATCATAGTTGAAAAACTGATTTTTGATTGAAACAAGTCATCCGAGTTGAGTCGATTAAAAAATTTTGAAAAACTTGGTCAAGAGTCGTATATACTAGATCAAGGTAACAACGGGCAAGACTAAGTCATAAACCATCTGAGTCAAATAAGACTCGGTATTTTTACCCGAGTCATGACAAACTCGACAAGTATAGTCATTTTAAAAAAAATCATAAAGTCGATTTACTTAGAAATTGAGTTGAGTAAAATAATAAATCCATTTTTTAAAATAATAAGAAACCCTCAACTCATCAACTCCCTTGTCTTGTTCAATGGTATGAACTCAAAAAAGCAATGATCTATAATTCTTTGATTTTCTTTCTTATTTCTATATTTTTCTGTTTTTTTTACTAATTTATACATATTTATAGTATTAAACAAAATTAAAAAACGTGACTCATTTTGATCCGATTTGACAAGGCCAAATCATCATATTTTTCTGAAAGACGAGTCGAGTCAAGTCAGAAAATCTGATTTTCCAACTATGCCTAAGACTGATATTTATAACCATGGTTGGAACTTGGACCGTTTGGTGAAAGGCCTTGGTGATGTGTCTCCACCCTCTTAATTACATATTATGAAAAATAACTTTGGCGGAGAATGTGACCTACACCAGCACTCACATGAGTCTATCTCTCTCCTCCCCATATGAAACACATTTCTATTCCCTTGTTTTGAGGAGAGACATGGGACTGCTGGCATAGGCCAGTTCCGGACAGAGTACTACTTCCCTTACCTATTATTGCTAACACTTTCTATTATGAGATTACCAATTAATTTTTTTTTTTGGTGGGGTGAGTGGGGAAGAAGATTTCATATGGCTAGAATTGAGATAAAATTACTTTTTAAACGGAAGATGAGTAAGTAAAATGCAACAAGGATTTTAAATAAACTTTCATGTCTACTTATTAAAAAAAAAAAGCAAAAAATAAAAAAGGACAACATCAGGGGTCCACACCTTAAAGAACTCTTAACACCCCCCACTACAAATAAAATAAAAGAATAAATTATTGACATTTTTTTAACAATTTGATTAAAAAGAGTTGCCATTTTTTTTTTTTTGGGGTAAACAAAGTGGTGTCAATTTTACTTACATGTTTTTGAGTTACTTACCTAATTATTCTTGGTGATGATTAGAAAAAAAAATATTTTATTTACGTCACTTCTAATCTCAGCAAATGGTTTTTTTTTTTTTTTTTTTTATAAAAAGAAAGGGAGCTAATGCTTTGCTGTAGTAGGGATTTCTATCAAAACTATGAGCGACACTAACGGATCCCCTTGAATGTGCATTCAAGGGTGCCCTCCACAAGGGTGAACAAAAAGAATCAAATCATATCTAAATTATGAGGACTAAAGCATTTTATTAGATAAAGTAAGGTGTATCCAGTCATTTTTGTTCGTTGCAAATTATCAGGACTAAATTAAGTATTCTATTATATTATATAAAGCAAGCTATGATAATAGTGATGATTAATGTAAACATTCCATACGATTATGTGAGGTGAGGTGCGGCGAGGTGAGGTGAGGTGAGGTGAGGTGAGGGTGGGGGGGGGGGGGGAAGCTCCAATACATTGCTAAATACCCGTTTAAAGGTGGTAGCTTACTTTAATTAGCACTCAAATTTTATGGCATATCATTCACATGATCATTTACATAATCTAAGTCTCCTCACAAATTAACTTTCCCACATAACAAAATAAAGCTTTGCAAATATATTATGAACTTGACACTTTTGATACTGTGAAAAGACTGAAAACCAATATATTATAAGATATCTAATATATTATTTTTCACAGCATCCTTATCTAACAATTTATGTGAAAGGTTCAATTTGTTATTAATATTATTTTTTTGGTATTCACCTTTTTATCGTTTATATATCTTGTTATTCCATATGAAAAATTGATGTGACAATTGTAGTAATTTCGATTATCCTATATAAAAAATTCAATCATATAAGCTTGCCCCATGTTTGTCCATCCACCTTCTCTATGGTTATGAATTTCTCAATGCTTTATATTGTCACATGAAAGGTGTTCCAAGCTTCCAGTGATGGTCACCTCCGGAAAAGGTTGGCTATGCTACTGGTATGCTGTATGCTAGCACTCTATGTGCCTGTGTCTATCTCTCTCTTCCTCCCTTTGAAGGATAAGGGAGTCATTTCAAAAGGAGGAAGAGAGAGATAGATACAAATATAGAAGATGCTAGCATATGATATACCGCTAATATACCCATCCCTCCCAATCTTTTATGGGCTTATGTTCTCTGTGCCACAGCGCAGGCTGCGTCCAGACACATGGGCCTGCCACTTAAGGGGGTAGGGTGATCATTGTGCCCACCCTCATGTGTTTGGGCGCAGCCTACACCCTCGACACAGAGAACATTCTCCCATCTTTTATTTAGAAGGGGACTCAAAATGACTTGAGTGAGTTTCTTTCCACATGCGTATACCATAAGTGTCCCATTTGCTGCCTGGTGTTGGACTGTTGGCACCTGATCGTGTTATGCGCGTAGGTGAATGTATAGAACTCCTAAAAAATAACCCAATGGTAATTGGATTGCAACTTACTTAAATGGGGGATTGAAAAAGAAGATGTTAGACATTTGTTCAATAAAGGAGTTCATTAATAAATACGATTACCCAGGCCCAGATGTGTGCAACTCAAAATTTATTTATTTATTTTTTTTGGGGGGGAGGGGGTAGAAGTGCAACTCAAATTTTGACTACCATATAAATAGTATTTACCACTTATTTTAATTTTGGTTTTTAGTTTATGAATATGATGTCGTCTGGCTTTCCCATTGAAGGCTCCATCCCGATTCTTTCCCATCTTTGCTGCAAGACAATGAATCTTGGAGTCTTGGGCGTTGATAATCTGCCACATGTCGATCTGAATGATCTGGCATTTTAAAATTTTAAGTTTGACTATATTTTTTTTTCTTTATTTTATTGTGGATCACTGTTGTAGGGTAAATCCCGGACTAAAGGATTACAAGAGGTAGTGAAGGGAAAGGGGGAGGGAGATGGGGTGAAGTCACCAGAATCAGGACAGAAAAAAACAGGAGGCATCTTTAGCTAAAAGGTGAGCCTCATGTATAAGAGATCGAACAAGAAAATAAATCATCGGAAACATACGTAAAAGAATGAGATAGAACTAAAACATCATCCAAAACGGTAGTACATGAATGCTTCCCAATGTACAAGCAATCAAACTCTCTTTCTCTGTTGAAGAGAAGATAAAATTTTTTAAAGGCTGATGTTTTCTATGCTGCAGCGTAAGCTGTGCCCAGACACATGGGCTGGTCATTCAGGGGGTTGGGGTGGTTATTTTGCCCAACCTGTTATGTCTGGGCACAACCTGTGCCCCCGGCACAAAGAACATTTGGCTAATTTTTTTATTTTGATTCAGAAAAAGTCCGAAATTAATGGGAAGGGATTGATTAGAAGAGCTAATAAAAATCGTCAATCAGGAAAAGATGAGAGGAGTTCCATAAGATAAACCCATTTGGCAATATTATGAGTAGGAGGAGCAGGTATTTTCCTAGTAGTAGGTTATCGAGTTCTCCATAAATAGACACACAAAAAGCTATAAAAAGTGGAGGTATGTATTCCATGCATAGGACTCCTAGATTAAAAGAAATGTTTTTAGGGAATTTTAGGAGAAGCTGGTAGGGTAATTTTTGGGTTCATACATGGTTGATGGTGGTCGTGTGATCCACCAAAGACGATACGTGAAATTGATAATTCAATGCATTAATTTATTCATGTATTCTGGATTCAACAAATATATATAATTATATTTCTTAATAATATCATATAGCCCAACAAAGCATGGAGAGAGAGAGAGAGAGAGTGATGGAGCATAGATAGTGGGTGCACCGTGCATGGCATATTCCAGAAATGGAGGAAAAAAACAACAATAGTGGAAATTTATCATCATCAATTAAAATGGGTCATGGCCTCATGGGTGGTGGGCTTGCTGGCTTGAATGGGCGATCATATATATAATCTTCTCAATCTCCAAAAAAAAAAAAAAAAAAAACAAACAAACAAACTAAAGGATGGATCATCCTCTATGCTGTTTAAATGTTACAGTTGGATGGAAGAATGAAAGTGATACGACCTCCAGAGAGAGAGAGAGAGAGAGAGCGTTTTGTCCTAATCCTCCTTCTGCTCCTCCAGCCTCTGCAGGCTCCAATTGGATTTTGGAAAACTACCTTTGGTTTTGTTTTCTTCATATGACCACAGAGGTAGCTAGGTTGGCTGTTAGTGCCACAGAAAAAAATAAAATAGAATACAGGATCATTTGTCATTGTGGCCCTGTTGGGTGGCGCCGTACGTAGCGGTGAGAAGAGTTTGGAGAGTGAGGTCAGAGGCATTGTTGGTGGTGGTGGTGGTGGAGCACAAAATCCAAATAAAATCTAAGAAAGATCTATCCAAGAGTAACGGCCAATGAGTCCCCAACAGGAACATTGGGATTATTTACTTTTACAGACATACATATATATATAGGAACCTATACCTAAAAATGGAAGAATTGAGAACGACTAGAGGTAGGTAGAGAAAGAGATAGAGAGAGAGAGAGAGAGAGAGAGGTACTATAACACTAATCTGGGGTGCTAGACATATTAGACACGCTGCGTGTGTCACTGTGATTCCTTCTAGAGCTACGTACTATACAGGCTCTATACCCTACACCTATAGAGAGAGAGAGAGAGAGAGAGAGAGAGTAGCGTTTAAAATGACTTTCCAACCTTAAAGTGCTCCTCTTCCTCCATTAAAGCCCTGTTTTCCTTGCGGGTTTTCTGTGGCTCCCTGTCCCCGTATCCCTGCTTTTACTCTCTCTCTCTCTCTCTCTCTCTCTCTCTCTCTCTAAATGAATGAAACGTCGCGATCTAAGGCTATTGTCTTGTCGTAATGACCTTGGATTCTCCTATACACCTTAGAGGTAGAGGTAGAGGTAGAGGTAGAGGTAGATGAATGCCAGATGGGGTCATCAGTTCAATATCTATGGATTGGGGAAAGGGAAAGAGAAAGGGAAAGGGAAAGGGAAGGTTTCTACGTTCTAGTTTTGTTTCCATTACCATTAATTTGTAAGATGGAAAGAGCTGTCCACCAAAAACAATACACAGAAGAGTCAAAATTGTAGAATATCGGAATATAGAAGAATATGGATACATCATAGCGCTAGGGAGCAACTGTATCTGTGTACGTGAAGTTCAAAAGGGTGGGTGTGTCATCACTCATGAGTGGCCTCATGCATGTGTGGGTTAGTTTTTTATTTTCATTTTTGGGATTCAAATATTGGAATAGAGTTATAAGAGGACTACAGCTTTCCACGTACGTACACTACTTCCCTCTCTCTCTCTCTCTCACTCAGAATGACAGAATCTCCTGTAAAAGTAGGCGTATGCACGTATTCCTTGGCAACATCTCCATATATTCAATATACTCTATATATACCACCCCCATACAACTAAATATATACTTAATGGGAAACTAGTTGTGTTTCACTGTTTTGTCTAACTAGCTATTTCAATTTTAAGGTGTGGAAGAAAGACCCTAGCTTGTTCTGCCTTGTTGGCCAGGCAAGCTACTGTATCTTACAGGACTTATATATCCACTCTCTCATCAACCATTCCAACCTAAAAATCAAAGCCTAATCAATAAAATTCTCAGTATTGCCACACTATAACTACTACCTTTTTTCTATGGTACGTACCCTAGAAACCAAGCTTGCTTTCAACCCCCCCCCCCCCCTTCAATACACTTAGGCGCTGCATCACTGATTGGTATACATTCGAATAACACTGGACTCATCAAATAAATCCTAAACATTTCAACCATTTTGTGATTGTATAATAATGAACATTTCTAAGATTTCGAAACACAATTGAACTCACCAAATAAATCCTAAATATATAACCACATATTTTTCAAGTTTTATTCTTCTAAATTCCACAGACAAACATCTCAAACATTGGTTTATCTCTTCACATGCCACCACTTATGGAATTTTAAAAAAAAAAAATATTCTTACTAGCATTAACTAACACACAGAAAAAGGACATGCAATTGATACATTTGGATTTTAGACAAAATGTTTATTATTGTGGAACCAATGAGAATCTTTTTCACATTTATATTGAAGCAATAATATCAATAACCAAAAGGAAGATTTTGATAACACATTGCAAATAAGTTATGCATGTGAATCACTAGTAGACATTCCAACAACATACCAAATTGAAAGAGGAAAAATTGAAATTTTGGGTTTGAGATTTCTTACCAAAAACCCTTAATGCTCTGATGAAATCAAACTGAGGGATCCAATTCCTTACAAAAGAACATTATAAAATAAAAAAAAACCATTAATTTTACCTAATCAAGTGTTTTAATATATTAATGGTAGAGTTTACATAAGAGATCGAAGTAGCCAATAGCAAATGGATTGGAACCGAAGAAGAGAAGGACTCACTCGCGTTTGTCAATCTGGTTCGGTTGGATTGGAGAAGATGACCTCAAGTTCTCCTCTCCTTTATGCTTTGCATCGAATCGGACAGGTACTTCTCAAAATGTTGGGCTTTTGCGTTAAATTCGTTCTTTCTTTTTTGGCTCCCGGATCACCAAATCATAAAAATGCTCTGTAATTAATGCTCCAAGAGCATATTTGGAGTTAGTTAAATTCGTGGGAGCATGGAATCAGACTGGATGCCCCAAGCAGAATTCCACTCTCAAACTACTCACGCGAGTAAAAGAACACCCAAATCACTCTTCTGGAGGGGGGTTTACCTATCACTGCCTCAAACTCATAAACCGTTGGCAGAAAGACTTGCACCTTTCGATTCCTCGTCGGAGCTTATGCAACAAAAGAACACCATCCCACCTCAACTTTGGATTTTTATCTAATATATATATATATATATATATATATATTCCATCAAGAACAGTCCTATCATTATCTCGAATGGTAGTTTTGAGATACAGTCAAAGCAAGGGGGATGTGCTGCAATTATTCTTTTTAACACATGGATTTTGGATATGCACGTTCAGCACAAGGCAGGCATCAAGTAATGAATCCTTAGCGCAATTTCAATGAGAAAACAACGAATAGAACTCTGTAAAAATGATTAACAGGCTGCTTCACTCCGATTCGAATGACCTTTTTTTCTCTTTCTTTATGATATTCAAAATCTTTTAAAACTCTTTTAACTCGGTGTACATATTAAGAAAGTAGACAGAAACTACACACTTCCATTGCTCACTCTCTTGCAAGGTTAGCTCCTAGATGATCCTCTACAAAAGGACCTGCAATATTCACTCTCTACAATTCAGTTTCATAATAATTTAGTTTTTTTCCATGAAAAACAAAAGTTTAAGGTGGAAGAAAATAATCCCCTACTGTCCACGATCCCTAACCCCAAAATACATGAACTAAAACCTCATATTCGGCCCTTTTTTTTTTAATTTTTTATTTTTTAGTAAGCAAACCTTATATTCTCTTACCTGCTTATAAAAGCAGCCCACCCTTTTGTTATGTCGCTTGAACAGATGATATGGCTCTTTCGATCGTCAGCAAGGTTCGTAATCTCAGGAACGGATCAGTTTCAGCGGAGGCCAATCCCGAATATTGATCAATATGATATGGATCCACTGGTACAACCTAAGGGTAAAAAAAATAATAAAAATAGATTTTTTTTTAAAAAAAAAAAATAATTAAAAAGCATGAGTAATTCCGTCTAATTTGGACAAATTCAAGACAATTCGGATAGGTATCGGCTTAGACCTAGACCGATCCCGATCCTATTTCCAATACCTTAAACCATGATGGTCAGAAAAACGAATCATATAACAAATTGCATACTCAAATTTAATCAGTTACCTATATGTATGTCATTGTATGCCCGAAATCATTAAATCTCTATTTTACCACTTGACAAATTCCGTTTAGACGGATTACAGAATTTAGGCCAGATTCAATTTGCGTCACAGTAGTTGTTTGGGACAACAGTGCTGGAAAGTTTTGCTCAATTTTATAGTTAGAGCTCGGCAAAAGTTTTCCTAGATATGGACACGTCTAAACTCTAAGCAGCAAAACTTAAGAATGTGGTTGACCGTACACACCTGATCTTTCTCATCTGCAGGCTACTCCATGGCCCATCCACAAATGCATTACAGCTCTCTCTCTCCCTGGATCCTTGACCTACTTTCCTTTTCATCTTCTTCTCCATTCTTGGTTAACGAGAATGTTGATTTAAAGAAGCAAGAAGAACCAAAGACAGAGTATCAGCGTATTATATATACACTTTTTTTAGTCTTATGATCAAGAGACAAGGGTGCCAGAAAATAGGCCTCTGGGATTGAAATCCCAAAGTGATGAACTGATGAAAAGCGTGTATCTCTTACTACCAATGCTGCCCAATGGAGGACTATGGATCATCAGCATATTTTGTGATACGTCGATTTTACCAGAAACGAAGTACCTGAAGCTCATTGGAAATGGAAGCAGAGTATTAGACCAAGGATTTCTTTGGCCTTTGGTTGGTATTGATCAAATCGTTGGGCTGTTGGAGAGGAGGATGTCTGATCCTTTGATGGCCCATCTCAGCTTCAAGTTACTATTGAATTCCAGTTAGTCATAGACCATTAATTTTGTTTTCTCCTAGCACCAAAACAGGGAAAGAGTTGCGCTGCAATCAAATCATAAGTGGAAGCATATAAGTCTAATAATTAGCCACATCTTTTGTTTATGTATACTGAAAACTAAGAGAGTTTGATTGGAAGTATACTCCACAGCCAGCCAATATGAGAGATTCAGCCAAACCAGAAGGGCAATTGGGTAGGAGAGAGAAATTTTCAAGGAAGAAAGAGGGGAAGAGTTGTGAAAGGAGGAGACTGACATACCCATGGTTCAATTCTTTTTTTTCCCCCTCCCTTTTTATGAAGTTAAAATGTTAAATTGTATTATGAAAGTTGCGCTTCTATCACTAAATAGGATTTATAATGTCCTTTTTTTTGCTCCAACAATTTGAATTCTATGGGGATAAGTTACTAAGTGCTTTAAAGGATAAGTTAAGCCGTTGTGTTAAATTAGCATAATCTACAAAGCAATGCCCATGAGCTAAGAGAAATTTAAAACTACAATAATATATATGAAATAATTGCTGTCATGTTCACCGGAAAGAGGAACAACGTTCCTTCCCCATTCTTTCCTTCTAAAATTAAGAGAAGGAAAATGAGTTAAATAATTAGAAAATAACTTGGTGGAAAAAAGGAAAATTTCTGAATTAATTAGTATTTGATTTACATTAAGAAATAGGAAATATTTTTTTTTTTGGGGGCGAGAAAACGCTGCCTAGGCCTCTAGAGTCTACAAGGGCACACTAGCCAATGGGAGCACACATGCAAGCATTGACCTTGGCAAGGTTTCTGCCTTTCCATGGGGGTAGGGTTGTTCTGTGTCTAGGCGCAGGAGCCACGCGTACATAGCGATCTTTTTTCCTCTTTTTTATTTTTTATTTTTTAATTTTTGTTTTTTTTTGTTTTTTGTTTTTTTTTGCCCGGGGGGGGGGGGGGGGAAGATTCCCAATCCCACACCTCAGGAGATGTCTAATAAGAAGCAGAAGTATCACAAGTATCCAGGGTATGAGAAACAAGATTAGAGTTGCAACTATCATATAACTGAAGAGAACGTTAGTGAAGGAAGTGATGACACTCCAGATATCCATGAGTAAAGGAAGAAACTGACATGGAGAGGTTGGGACCGGGGAGTGCTTTGATGTAACTTATCATTTCCACCGAGTCGACATTGAAAATTCCAGATCCTTGGCAAGAAACATAGCCAGCCAAATAGCCGCACACTCCAGGACCAGGGGATCTTGGTGATCATGCAAACATGATCCTGCAAGAAGGAACCCTCATTTGAAACTCCTCTGAAAGCACCACCACAATTTACATTAACAAAATTCTGAAGAGGATTCCGAAAGGATCCCACTTGGAATTGCTGATGGTAGGTCAATTAGGACTTGGGAGGAGGAAGAGCTCCCAGGTCCTGAATCAACTTGCAAAACACCTCCATTAAAAAAAACAAGGCCCGTCTCTGGTGCACCAAATTTCCCAAGCCAGAACAGCATTAAACTGAACTATCCTTCTGCAGTCATTCTTAGACAAAAAAGCATGTAACTACCACAAGCATGATCTCCACTCTCTCTCTCTCAAGACTCAAGAGGTAGGCCATATGTCAGTATCGGTAGAGAAATTACCCTAAATCTTGTGTGTGTACGTGCACGTTATGGGCGCTTCATCCCAACAGCACATGAACTGCACCCAGTTAGCAAGCTAGGCATGGCCATCAAAGAAGGAATAAAGAGAACAATGATAGAAAAACCACAAAAAAAAAAAGAAAAGAAAATTAAATTCCAGACATTTCACAATGGAATTGAAACCCTGTACCATTTCATTTGAACCCACAGCCACAAAACCTTTCAGGTTAATTTTCCATATTCCTCAAATCATTCAGGTTTTTTTTTTTATTTTTTTATTTCAATGCGCAAGTTTGGATGACATCATGTTAACTTTAATTAAAAAGTTCTGCTTTTATTTATTTTTTTTTCATTTTCATGCGCCTGACCTTCTCTGAGAGGTTTATGAAGATTTTTGTGCCACAGTGGGCAAAAGTGTTGTTTTATGTGCGAATTACATGTGTTGGTATGGCTTGGAAGTTGGAATCCTGATGCTTTACCCTACTAAAAACTAAGACGAATAAAATACAGAACTTCAAACAAACATAGGCACTCACGCAGTTTATGATGACTCGAGCAATTCACACAAGAAACAAAAGAATTACATACCAGGAGTTTCTTTTACCTGTTAAACATTTTAAGGAATGCTAATTTTGATGCAGGGAGATTCCAAGTTCGGAGAAAGAGGAAAATCTTGGTGCAGGCCGATTTCACCATCTTCATACTAATGATGTGAGTAACTGCAAAACATAAAGAGAATCTTCTCAAATATCCAATCCACACACACAAAACAAACTCAAAAGACTCTTCTCTACCAAATTCAGCATCTCTTATATGCTTGCATTGGCATAAAATGAATCACACAAAACTGAAGATACAATTTTAAGAGGATATATAGTCATCATTCTCCATGCTTACAAACAAGGGTTGAAAAAGGATTCTGCCATTAAGGAAAGTAAGTCCCATAGAAGGGCAAAGGTATTTTTGTTTCGAAACCAACCCCCCGCCGCCCCCCCCAAGCTCACAAAAGTTTTCTAGGTTCCAAAAAGACCAAAACAACAAAAATGGATCCAAAGGAGAAAAGGGGAGGGGGTGATGAGTACAGCCAGACTTTGCTCATCTCCTTGGAGCCACTCCTCTTGCTAAAGATTACAAGGAATATGCAAAAAATAATTCCAGCAAAATTTCTTCATTCAACTCAAAAATGTACTTGATCATCAAAAGAATTTCTCTCAGGAACTTTGGATCATGAGAGTCCCTGTGGTCTACGAGTCAACATGTTTTTATATTCAATTTGGTAATCATGAGTAGTCCAAGAGTCCCAACTGGCAGTTAAAGCAACTAATTCCCCAATCTCAAAAGAAATTAAACTCCAGGGTTGGAGTGAAGTATGAAGATTAATGATGAAATTTCCATGGGCATATTATCTAAATAAACTGAGAGGCAGTTTAACAGCTTTTTTGGCTCTCACAATCCAAACTGAGTCTTACAGATCATATTCTTTCCAGGGTGATCTCTGCCAAATTGGATGCCACCAAATAATTTAATGAGTGCCAAATGTCCTATTTGTCAAATCTAACAGTAAATGCCACCCTGATTCATGTTAATGAAATTCAGCCACACACCATCTGTTCAGAAGCAAGCAAAGTGTTTGAATGTACAGCTCCAATCCAAAATGTGTCTGAGACCCTAAGCACAAGGGAAGTAAGATGCCAGTATTTGCAGGTTCAAGTTCAATAATCACAATAACAATAAGGGGGAGTGTTTTCTGTCCGGGTGTGTGGGTCCTGTGCGTGTGCAGGGGCGAATGGGAGAGCACGCGAGGCGTTATTTGTGCATTTCACTGGGGGGGGGGGATTCATTTCACCCCCCCCCCCCATTTGTCTGGGCGCAGGGCACACATTCCCTATGTTGTTGCAGACAATAATGATGATACCAAGTTTCCTATAAGAAACTGTGCTAAAATACTTGATTGACAAAGACCAATCAAATCAACCATCCGGGCAAAAAAGTAGAACTAAATGATAAGAAGCTGGTCACCCAATCAACCTCCAGCTGGTTATGGGCTTTTAAACCTTTCATGGAAATCTTCATGGGCCTTGTGTGAAAGTGCCAGGAGCTGAAGTGAGCCTCCATTGGATCTACTAATGGGATTTCTATGCACCCATTGCTGACAGCACATCAAAGAAATCTGATTGCAGCTTCAGAACTGCATAATTCTTGCCATGGCCAGTTGGCCCATTCATGCATCTCCTGATTGAAGCTTCACCTCATCAAAAGAAGAATCTATACCTTTATCACTTTTGAAGGATGAGATCCATCAGCGAGAGTAATATACCCAGATCAAGATTTATAAACGGTTTTTGTTCTCCCCTTTCAAATCTGTACAACTGGCTCTTAAATATTGCCTTGATTGACTTCAATCCTATATACTTCACTCTTAATTCTGTACCTCTTTGCTCCCAGTCTCCCACCTATGATCTGACTCAAATATTTCTTAGGGACCCGTTCAATGGGGAAGCGTGGGCCCTGCGTGCATGTGGGGGTCAATGAGAGGGGGCGCAGAAGCATCTTGGGGGCGAGATGTCTGCCTTTCACAGGGGGGGGGGGCAGTCATCTTGCCCCCCCCCCCCCAAACATGGTGTCTAGGCGTGGGTGGCACACTCCCTCACATAGAACTTTTCTCCTATTTCTTATACAGGATTCTTTGCTTAGGCCTTAGTAAACCCACCCGTTTCCTTTCCAAATTCTACCTAATCATATGACTACAAACTTCACAAGGCTGGATAGCTAGATGCCTAACATAAATTGGTATCAGAGCCTGGGTTGGACTTTTCATGAGATTTTGAAGGAAACAAATAGATCCATTTAAATGGGTTTCTTAAGGATGTGGCAGCAAGGTTGGAAGACCATGAGAAGAAAATAACTCACAAAAGACCTAAACCCCCAAGCTCTATCTGGTTAGATGTAAAATGCTGGAAAGCAAAATATTTTCAGTAGAAAATATGAATAGCATAACAGATTAACAGATATAACAAATTTGCGTTTCTTGTTGGAATGAACCTGGTTTAAAATTAAAAAAAAACATTTCTTGGTCATTGGACAAACAGATTTAAAGTGGCTTTTTTTTATTATTAATTTTAAAAATAAAAAATAAAAAAAAATAAAAAAAACACACACACACACAAATTTGTAATCAGTTCAGCCCAATAAACCCAATTCTCTCCCTCTCCCCACTGGCTCCAACACCACCACCTCTTCCACCGCCATCTCTTCCACCACCACTGCTTCTGTTAATTTGCATTCCATACATGTTTCTGTTCATTTTTAGTGGCAGGTTTTTTTTTTTTTTTTTCCAATTTTACTGTACAACATTTTTATTGTACAGAAGCATTCAAAATTAACTGAAACACAAAAAAGTATTTCTGACTTAGAATTACTTATTTGGAATAGAAATGTTGCCATACACAGCCTTAGACAATTTGTTGTTACTAGTAGGAAAGCTTCCTCTTGGTTTTTTGTTTTGACCTTGCCTTTTGACATTTTCCATGCAATTATACTAAGCCCAAGAATTCCCAAATCGAGAAACCCAAAACTTTTCAACCTAAATACTTTGGGTTCATTCTCACAGAACACCCCCATCTACACTGGATCAAATGGATAATAGTACAACAACAAATGGATAATAGTACACGGTGGAATATTTCATCAGTTAAGAGTTAACCTAGCCACATGATTTCAACAGTCTGACACCACTTTCCTTTAAAAAAATAGTTTTTTTTTTTGGGTGGGGAGGGGGGGGGGGGGGTTTGAAACAGCCTCTCCTGCATAGCAGCAGGTAAGACTGCAAACATTTGTCCCTCCCAGACCCTGCAGTAGCAGGAGCCTTTGCACGGGTTGCTCTTTTTTATACATTGCTTTTATAAAAAAAATGAGAGGAAGGTTTCAATCATCCAAGTCCCTTAATGACCTATGCAAAACACATAACTCTATTAAGTAAATGCATAATAATCCAAATTTCAAGTTGCTGGTTAAGTGTTTGATCAATTCTTACCTCAAAACGTTCAAATGGGTCCCCACGCCTGTATACATCAGTCTTCATGTTCTTATTACCAGGGAGAATGGTGAACAAGAGCACTCTCCATTCAACCAGCAAGACTGTGGTGCTTCCCATAGTTACCAACACAAAGGTGACATGTGGAGTATGACCTGATTTTGCTGCCCGGATGACAAATCCCAACTGCCAATATAAACGTCATAAAAGATGCCGGGGTACTAATACATCGATCATTTAAAATTAACATAAAATCAAAAATCATATTTTCAACTTGGTACAAAATTTTCAACCATATATAAGATAGGAGAGGTGTTTTTTAGAGGGTTCCTTCTTAACATGCCATGTGGCTCTGCCATCTAGAAAATTTAAATGTATTCTTTCTATTACAATTATTTTCAACTTTATTACATGTCAATTCAATCCTATTTTCTTATAGCAATTCATTAAGTAATGGAAATAATGTAGTAGTAGTAGCACTAGTGGTACAATAGTAGTACAAGCTTTAACAGGCCGTGTCAAGGCCTCCCATGTGCAACAAGACCCAATTAAACGTACGCCGCAATCATGATTGGTAAGTAGAGGCACAAGAAGAAGTGAGAAGAGAATTTCATACATAAATTCTTAGGCAACCTGTTTTTGGAGGGATGCACTTGAAGCACTACACGGCACAACCATATAATGTTTATTCCAAGTGTTAGGGTTCAGTCATTTGGTTAAATATCTGCCATCTCATTTCTTCTGAGTTTCTTCATTCTGTGCCCAACCACGATGGCTCTATCATGGGAACCATTCTCATAACAGTTTCAGGGAGATTGGATTAGAAGGTTCTCTTAAGTTATAGAAGCAAATACAAAGAGTCAGCTAAATGCTTTTGGATCTATGGCATATCGCAACCGACCTCATTGGATGGAAAGTTGAAGAGGAATACAAATACCATAATGTATGACCTACAATAAAAATTATTTAAAAAAAGAAAAGAAAAAGCATAATGAGTGCAGATTTCGTTCCGCACAACTGATGCATTCCTCAGGTACAGGGGCAATGGAGTTTTTTTTCCCCATTTTCTGTGCAAACACTCAGTTATAAGTTATAACAGCAAATTAATATATATTTTACTTTACGATGGAGATTTAAGTTAAAAAGGTAATACGAAGAAGAATAAGAATGGGACTAGATTAGCAACAGAAAAACAAGAATTGAAGCCACAAGACCTGGCCACAACAATTCAAGGTCATTACTACTGGGGGCAAGCGAAAACTTCATATTCTTATCCTTAATTTCTTAGTCACTTCAAATGCTTGAGAGTTTCTTTGGGTTTCAAATCAGACTTTCAAACATTTTTTATCATTCATCCCATGGTTTTTATGTAGGTCAAGAAAACTTCAATGCCTGTTTGGTTCAAACAACCCAATAAACAATTCCAAATCCATTTATCTAAGAAATTTTAATTCAAACATGGACAGAACTTTTTCTTTTCTTTTTTCTTTTTTCTTTTTTTTTTTTTGGGGGGGGGGGTAAGATTTAGAATAAAGACTTACAGGTATTCCCACTGCCCACGACTTGGCCGCAGCAATAACAGCTCTGGACATGCCATTCATTCCTCAGCCGTCCTCCCCATAACCCCCAATGAATTAAGCACTCAAAAACCATCCTGCCAAACCATTTAAACCGCTGAAGATTATAGTGCCAGAATGGATTTGCTCAAACCTCAAAACGAACACAATATAATCATACCGGCAATAAAAGGGTCTGCTATATGTGGGGTTTCAGTGTCAAGAACAGGAAGCCTGATATGACGATGCAAATACCAATTAACACAACAGAGTTAGTTGTGAATGCTCAAGATCCAGTTGTTAATAAACAGGGCCAGTTGGAACCAAGCCAGCAGAAGAGGGAGAGAAGTGTAAGAACCAAACGAGCTCCAGCCTGGACCAAGGACCACGTGTTACTGTAAGAGATTGAAGGACCACCTGTTGCTGTAAGAAATTGGTTAAAGACCACGTGTGTTGTAAGGGATTTGGTTAGAAATTCTGTTAGATTAGTTGTGTGGTTAGGAACTCTGTTACTTAGTTGCAAGAGGGACTGTATTCTTGAACTACGGTCTTGTTTGGCTTTAAATATACCTGATTACAGAGGAATAAAACAAGAAAAGATTCAACTTCTGTTCTTCCACTTTCTTCTTCGTTCTTCTTCCTTTCTCTCTTCATAACAAAATTGGTGCTTTCATTTCTTGCCTTCATGGCTACTCGACAAAAAACTGCCGGTCTTGATGACGCTCTCTTGCAATTTCAGAGGGATTCTGAGACATTCCGCCATGAAATTGATGCTCGAATGGATGGAGTTACTCAGACCGTACTCGATCTCCAGGCTGCAATTGGGGCATTAACAACTACTGTTAAAGGTTTACCTGGATCTTCTGCAAGCACCATCTCTCCTTCACGCTTTGATGGACCAGTTCTTCCCACGCCAAGGTTTTTGAAGCTCGATGTGCCTTGGTTTGATGGCAATGATGTGCAGAGCTGGATCTTTAAGATTCAACAATATTTTGATTTTCAACAAACCTCGGAGGAACAGAGATTACAAATTGCTTCTTTCCATCTCGATGGCACTGCCTCAACTTGGTTCCAATGGATGAAGAACAGTGGCTTGATCCAGGGTTGGCAAGGGTTTTTGCAGACGATCGCAATGCGATTTGGTCCTTCTTTGTATGAGGATCATAAGGGGGCTCTGGTTCGTCTTCAACAGACCTCTACAGTAACTGCGTATCAGGATCAATTCGAAGCTCTCTCCAACAAAGCTACTGGCATCGCAGAACCCCTGCTCATCAACATATTTACTTCGGGTTTGAAACCTGAATTAAAGAGGGATATACTTATTGCTCAACCTGTGTCCTTGTTGCAGGCAATGAGTTTGGCAAAATTATATGAACAAAACTATCTGGAGGTCAGGTCTTGGTCTGCACCTGCCGCTTCCTTTACTGCTGGTATTCTTGGACCCTCTCCTACATCTACAGCCGCTAAGCCTCATTAGGTAACCCCTAATACCACTAACCCTTTTAGAATTCGTGAGCTCTCGTCTGCTGAAATGAATGCACGGAGGGAAAAAGGCCTCTGTTATAACTGTGATGAAAAGTATGTTAGGGGGCATAAATGCAAGACCAGGTTCTTGCCTTTAATTAGTGACCCACAGGACATGGAGGAAGTAGACTTTACAGATCCCATTGAAGATACCCAGTTGGAGTCTACTGTGTTACATGAGATTAGTATGCATGCCTTAGCTGGTCACCTCAATCCTCGCACTATTCGCTTGAAAGGTACTTTGGCTGAGCATCACCTTCAACTTCTAATCGACAGTGGCAGCACTCATAATTTCATCGAGGAGAGTGTGGCTAATGAACTGAGATTGACCATTACCCCTTGTAAACAGTTCAAGGTGTTTGTAGGGAATGGGGAATTTTTGGTCTGTAAACAACAATGTAAGGCTGTTCCACTACAGCTACAGGGGCATAACTTCCAGTTTGACCTTTTTGTCTTACCCATTGATGGCGCAGATATTGTTCTAGGTATTCAATGGTTAGAACTCCTGGGCCCTGTCCTCACTTATTACAAACTACTGACTATGGATTTCGAGTATGAAGGAGTAAAAGTGCATTTGGTAGGGGAACCCTTCTTGAATGCAGAACCCCTGCAGTTGAAGGCATTAAGGAGATTAGCTTTTTCTGATGGCATTGCTACTGTTTTTCAATTAACTGCAATCATTGATGATAAAGATATGCAACCTTCTGTCCACCCTTCTATACAATCAGTTTTACTTGAGTATGATCAAGTTTTTCAAATTCCCAAAGGTCTTCCCCCTTGTCGGCCTACTGACCACCACATTCCCATTCGAAATGACGCTCAACCAGTGAATGTCAGACCCTACAAATATCCCCACTTTTAGAAAAGTGAAATTGAAAAATTGGTTACCGAGATGTTAGACCAAGGCATTATCAGAACCAGCACAAGTCCTTATTCTTCTCCGGTTCTTCATGTAAAAAAAAAAGATGGGAGCTAGAGGTTTTGCATTGACTACAGAGCCTTAAATACAATCACCATTCGGGACAGGTTCCCTATTCCAACAGTAGAAGAACTAATGGATGAGTTATATGGGGCATCTGTATTTTCCAAGCTAGATCTACGGTCCGGATACCACCAAATTAGGGTGCATGAGCCGGATATTCACAAGACAGCTTTCCAAACTCACGAGGGGCACTATGAGTTTGTCGTCATGCCTTTTGGGTTGACCAACGCTCCCTCTACTTTTCAAGCAGTCATGAATCAAATTTTCAGACCCTTTCTAAGGAGGTTTGTGATAGTGTTTTTTGATGACATTTTAGTTTATAGCTGCAGTATATCGGAGCATGTGCATCACTTACAATTGGTATTACAATGCCTTCAGTCCAATCACTTATATGCTAAGCTCAACAAATGCGTATTCAGTCAGTCCTCTGTTGATTACCTCGGACACATTGTGTCAGGACAAGGAGTACAGGTTGATGACAGCAAAATCCAAGCCATGATTGTGTGGCCTCGTCCCCACAATCTGAAACAGTTGCGAGGATTTTTAGGCCTCATGGGTTACTACCGAAAATTTGTTAAGCAATATGCTTCAATTGCTGCCCCTTTGACAAACCTGCTCAAGAAAGATGCCTTTACTTGGTCTGAGCAAGCCCAACAGGCCTTTGAAGCACTGAAACAAGCCATGACTTCAGCTCCGGTGCTAGCCTTACCCAACTTTTCGAAGGATTTTGTGGTTGAAACTGATGCATCCGGCGTGGGAGTGGGGGCTGTACTTAGTCAAGAAGGTCACCCTCTTGCATATTATAGTAAGAAAATGTCCTCACGAATGCAAGGTTCTTCCACATATGTTAGAGAGTTGTTTGCTATTACTGCAGCAGTAGGCAAGTGGAGACATTACCTATTGGGCAGAAGGTTCATTATCTTGACCGATCATAGAAGCCTCAAAGACTTAATGACTCAAGTGGTACAAATACCAGAACAGCATCACTATCTCAGTAAGCTCATGGGATATTGCTACCAAATTGTGTACAGGCCAGGGAAAGAGAACGATGCAGCTGATGCCCTGTCCAGAGTACCTGTAGCACAATCCGACACTCAAACCAGTGATGCAAAATGCGTGGAATTTTTCCTTACTCTATCGACTACACAGTTTGATATTACACGAGAATTAGTAGCTAAGAACTCACAGAGTCCTGAGTTACAACACTTACACTCCCAATGGAACCAGGGTTTCCTTCGGCCTGAAGGATATGACATCAGGGGTGGCTTACTCTACTATAAAGACAGAATAGTCATCAGCTCCAATTCTGTCCTTAAGGGGTTGATATTTACTGAATTCCACTCCAGTCCTTTGGGGGGGGGGGGGCATGCAGGCATCTTGAGGACCTTTAAGAGAGTTGCTGGAAGCTTCTATTGGAAGGCTATGAGAAAGGATATCACCATTTTTGTGCAACAGTGTACCGTTTGTCAAGTGACTAAAGCATTGACAACAAAACCAACTGGTCTACTTCAACCTTTACCTATTCCCCAACAGGTTTGGGAAGACATCTCCCTTGATTTCATAACTGGGTTGCCCGAATCACATGGTTACTCTGTGATTCTGGTCGTAGTGGATCGCCTCACTAAATCTGCTCATTTTGGATCCTTACCTGCTTCATATACAGCTCCTAAGGTGGCTAATCTCTTTGTCAGCATGGTAGTTAAATTACATGGGTTTCCTAAATCAATGGTGTCTGACAGGGATGCAATTTTTCTAAGTCAGTTTTGGCAATAGTTGTTTAAGTTGAGTGGTACTACTCTCCACAGAAGCACTGCATACCACCCACAATCAGATGGGCAGACTGAAGCTCTTAACAAATGCTTGGAGCAATACCTTAGATGTTTTGTGCATGAGAAACCTGTGCAATGGTTCAAGTATTTGAGTTGGGCAGAACTTTGGTATAACACTTCCTTTCATACAGCAATTGGTATGACCCCATTCCAAGCCCTATATGGCAGACTTCCTCCTGCACTACATGATTATATTTCCGGCTCTAGTAGGCTTGAGGCGTTGGACCATGACTTGACTGATGGGACTGCCATTCTTCAAGAGCTGAAGAAGAACTTACTAAAAGCGCAAGCAACCATGAAGAAAGCTGCTGATACACATCGTAGGGACCTGACATTTAAAAAGGAGGATTTGGTGTTACTCAAATTACAACCCTATAGACAGCTATCGCTAGCTTTGAGGAGCAACCATAAGCTTGGTAGACGATTCTATGGGCCATTTCCAGTACTTAAGAGAATTGGAACCGTGGCTTATCAATTAGAACTGCCTACCTATAGTAAAATACATCCTGTATTTCACATTTCCATGCTCAAACCCTTTCTGGGAACTATGCCTAAAGAGGGTACCAGCTCCCTACCTAAGCTGAGTTTCAATCAACAACCAGTTCACCTACCAATTGTTGTGTTGGCTACCCGACAAGTCATCCGTAGTGGCAGATTGATCCCCCAGGTTCTGGTCCAGTGGGAGGATTTGCCTATGGAAGATGCATCTTGGGAGGACTAGGAGCATTTTCTTTCCAGGTTTCCTACTATCAACCTTGAGGGCAAGGTTGCTTTTGATGGGTTAGGGAATGATATGACGATGCAAATACCAATTAACACAACAGAGTTAGTTGTGAATGCTCAAGATCCAGTTGTTAATAAACAGGGCCAGTTGGAACCAAGCCAGCAGAAGAGGGAGAGAAGTGTGAACCAAACGAGCTCCAGCCTGGACCAAGGACCACGTGTTGCTGTAAGAGATTGAAGGACCACCTGTTGCTGCTGTAAGAAATTGGTTAAAAACCACGTGTGTTGTAAGGGATTTGGTTAGAAATTCAGTTAGATTAGTTGTGTGGTTAGTAACTCTGTTACTTAGTTGCGAGAGGGACTGCATTCTTGAACTACGGTCTTGTTTGGCTTTAAATATACCTGATTACAGAGGAATAAAACAAGAAAAGATTCAACTTCTGTTCTTCCATTTTCTTCTTCGTTCTTCTTCCTTTCTCTCTTCATAACAAAGCCCATTGTTAAATCTTCCAATAGCACCGATCAAGAGTAAAGCTAAAACATCCCCACCAGCAAGCAGAGCAACACAACTGGAACATAACAATGAGGAAACAAATGATATCTTCAAAACCCCTTAAAAGGAAAGAGAAGTGAATAAAACACAGAAAACAAACAGAACGGAACGGAACGAGCAGATAGTCGACCCACCCCCATTTATTCAATTGCGAAGACTCATCGTGTTTATCGAACCGAATCACACCTTCCATAGTAACGCTTTCCTCGCCGACAAAAACAATTTGGTCATTGCTGGAAGGAGATGAACGGGTTGCGGTGCTCTGTAAATTCTGGTTTGCCGTATAAGATGAGTTGCCACCTCCCTCAGCATTTGTCACAGCGAGACTCCATCTAAGTTTTCTTCTGAAAGCAAAGCTTGGTTTAGGATGAGAGAAGAGAGTTAGCTTCGGTCCAATCGGATTTTGGGAATCGGGGAAGAGGCGAGCAGGGACTTCTTCTTTCTTCTGCTGTTAAATAGAATTCCTCCTGGGACTGGAGCTTGGGTACTTGGCACAAACGAACATGTTTACCCACGGATCTTTATCTCCTTCAGTTCCCTGCCTGTTCATTTTCTGCAATTCCTCTCAGTGAAAATGACCACCCTACCCCCTGCCCTGATGGGTTCCACCCCCTATTAGAGGGACTTGGGGAAATGGACCGGGTAGAGAATTGCAGGAGATAATTTTTGTGGGGCTAAGGGCTTATCGTTTATGGATCTTTGTCCCCTCTAATTCCCTGCCCGGCCCAGTTCCCCAATGCCTCTAATAAAGGGGGGGCAATGACCACCCTACCTCTGTCTGAACACTGCTCAGGTGGGGTCCACCCCCTTATTATAGGCACTAGGTAAACTAGGCCGGGCAGAGAATTGAAAGTGATAATTTTCCATCACTTATTCGTTTCACGATGGATGTACCTCATTTGTATTTTTTTTTTGCCATGTAGGTATCCACGGATCGATAATCCCTAATCCTATGGGTTTCCAGTACTGGTACCAAAGGTGCCACTTCCAGTACCATCCCATTTAGTTATAGATTCTTAAACAGTTCTAGAAGAACTTTAATGGTTTATAATGGGAATTTTTTTTCCCCATAAAGAGGATTCTAATAAACAAAAAGTGTAGAACACCTGAAGGGAGAAATACATGATTCCACCAACCAAGGAGTGGAATTTGGCCAAATAATCGAACATTGAATAGTTGAGGCCTTCTAGGCTAAAGAATCTGCAACACTATTGAACTCCCTAAAAATAAAGCTGAACTTACAATTGGGTACAAAATTGTTGATGTACCTAATGTCCTAAATGATTGGTTGGAGGGTCATTATTCCAAAATTTGAGGTAAATGGAGTCTAAAGAAGAACATGTTTTTTGGGGAAAGAGGAAACATGATATCAGGTAAGAGGGTATTGAGGCAAGAACAGATTGTATTAACACACACCTTCCAGCATAGGAAAGGCAGTTAGCTTTCCGAATGCCCAATCTAGATTTTACTCTTTGGACTAGAGATTCCAAATACACATAAAGTACATCTTATTGGGTGGGATAAAATCTGCACCCCTATGCCCTTGAGAGGATTAGGACTCCGTAAATCCCATATCCACAACAAAGCACTCGTCACCAAACTTGGTTGGAGACTTATAAATGAAGAATCCTCCCTTTGGGCTAAAGTACTCAAGGCAAAATACTTCCCTAAAACCTCCATTTTCAACCCAAGTGTTAGAAGGACAAAAGGGACTTGGATATGGAACAGTATTGCTTTTGTATTACCAGACCTCAAGAAAATAGTGTGGAGAAAGATCGGCAATGGTCACGATACCCACTGCTGGTATGACCCATGGGTACCAACAATCCCGGGGCACTGTTTACCTTTAAGTCTTCATAATAGATCCTTCAACCTGGTAAGTGATGTCACCACTAATCAACAATGGAATTCTGTTTCATTTTCAAATCTGCTGCCTAACTGTTTCAACCATGAGATCTCTAAATTAAGAATTTCAGATTCTATGGATTGTTGGAGATGCTCCCTTACCAAAGATGGAAGCTTCTCCACCCGACTTGCGGTTAAACATTTAACTTCACTTTTTCATACCAGGCCCCTTGTCTCCAAGTGGTGGCGTTTTTTCTGGAAACTAAATATTCATCCGAAATTTAAACTGTTTTTTTGGCGTGTCTTGAATGCAGGTTTACCTGTCAAGGCCACTCTCTCAAAGTGGACATCGATCGAGCCTACATGTGTTTTCTATGGTGCTCGTGATGAATCCCACTGGCATCTCTTTCTATCTTGTGAATGGACTAAGTGTATCTGGGCCTACGGACCCCTCGGACTCAGACCTGAGCACCTAAGCAGCTCTAGTTTGGCATTGCTTTGTGCTTCCCTCTTTCAATCAATAACCATGGGCAAACCAACAGCTTCGTAGTTTTTTTCTATTTTTATTATAACATGTTATTTTATTTGGGTTGTAAGAAACAAAGTAATTCATGGCCTGGCAACAGCAGACCCTACCCCTATCCTCTCAAATGTTTTCAGATGGATTATAGATCTCAATTTAACACCACCACTCTTACACAATCAATTGATAGATCCTCTCACCAGCATGCACAATAATTTTGATGCCTCCTCAAGCACTAACCATGAAATAAACTTACCTGTTTTATGCTGCGCAGGTCTTTCTGAACCATCTGTAGGCCTAATAGGATGGGTTTACTTCTTTTTGCTTGATGGCCAGAGTGTTTTAACATTTGCAGGATTTGTTGTTTCAACCGGTGAAATGAAGGCTGAGCTACTTGGAATCTTGCAGGGGTGGAAACACGCTGAGACTGACAAAATCCAGCTGAAAGAAATATGGATCAATAACCGGAATCTACACAGCCTTTTGGTAGCCAAACAGGATAAAAATACTGTTCCTTGGCACATCATCCCTACTTTTTTTGAACTAGGTGAACTAATCTCCAACTTCTCAACTGTACAGTTTAAGTACAAGAACAATATGTGGTCCCGAACTCTGAGCTGTCTAGCTATTTTCTCTATTACTAATAGATCTGCTATCCCCCCCTTTCTCTATGATGTAAATACGTTTTACTCTTTGTAATTTTATAATATGTTTTTTATCATCAAAACAAAAAAAATGATTGGTTGGAGAGACATGGGGACGTGTTTGTGGATCTAGGAGGTATGATATAACCCCCTTGTTATCGGATTCAATAATGAGGGACTCAAACCCCAACGATATGCTTTCCTAAGATTCCACTTCGAATAGCTAAGGACTCCCCATCTGAAATTTCTGTAAATATGATTACCTCAGATACTGCAATGAGTGGTATCCCTTCATGATTTCGGAAAGGCATCACAGTTTAGTTTAAGAAAAGGCTGAGCAGGAGCCTCCCAAGGCTTTGAAACTGAGAGCATTCCAGGAAGAGAAGGCTGAAATTGTAGGAGGAAATTGGTTCAATGTAAATTCAGAGAAAGCTTGTTGGACAGCTTCAATAAGCTTTCTTGGAGACCATTTTCACTTACCAAACTTCATGTCGTTTCTAACCCTCCACAGGTACCAAACAATAAAGCTCGATAGGCCCACAGCAGATTTATACTCCTTTCCAAGCCAATGAATTTTCTCCTAATCCTCAATCCATCTAGCAATAGTGAACTCATTACCTCGAGGGAGCTTAAGAGAGAGGGAAGACCCAAACCAAACTACCCAAGCAAATGTGCAGCGGATCAAGATATGATCTATCGACTCCACCTCCTTCCCGCATCTTTCACATTGAGGGTCCACTAGGACACAACGTTGTAAGTGGGATGTCTATCCCTTCAGGCTTCAGCTATTCTGGATCTTTTCACTATTATAAGATATACGTTATTCCTTGCTTTAGAAAGCAACTAAAATAAGGAAACATAAGAAATTTTAGGGAAAATTTCACGGACACCCCTAAAAGTATCCAATATAGCTGAAACTTATCGTATTTTGGCAAAAAGACACAAACTACCCTTATTTTATGAAGATATATGAACTTAGTCCACTGCGTTAGGTTTTTGAGGTTAAATTGCTGTTAAATTTATCATAATGGCCAAATTACCCTTAGAATGAATAAATTACCATAATACCCCTTAAGGAATAAACAAAACAGTTCATCGTTTTACCGGCTAGGGCTGAAGGAAGAAGACGATGGAACTCATCTCCATAGCTGGGCTGTAGACGGTGACCTCCGCCATTGCTGAACCCATCTCCAAGCTTGGAAGACAAAGAAGGAAAAACCCCCTCTCTACTTGTCACATCTAACCTCTCTTCTCTCCCTTCTCCCACTGCTGTGGGCGACACCAACGGTGACGACGAAGACCCTTTCAACTCTTCCGGGACTGTTCTTCTGCTACTTTTTTGAGGAATCGCAATGTGGAAGCACTTGCCACTGCTGCTCTGGTTCTTCCTCAAATTATTCTTCCAATTTCACAAACACCTTGGACGACACCCTCGAATCTGCTCTCAAACAATACCAGAAAAACTTCAATCTCAACGCCACCGATCAACTCGATAACAACACCTTATGGCTCTCCTTCTTCCCCAAATTGCTAAAAGTTCCATTCGGTTAAGGAGGACAACCTCTTTGTCTGCTCTCTTTATTTTTTTTCTTTTTTCTGGTTTCTCTCTTATTTTCTTCTCTAAAGGCAACAATGGTGGTATGGGTTTCTTTGTTACAAACTTTTCTTCTCTCTTTGGTTCTCCTCCTCTGCTTCGCCAATCTCTCTAACAGCCAAGCCAATGGCAGCACTCCAAACGAATACTTGAAACTAAGATTGCTCCACAGAAGCCCATTTCGTTCCCCCTCTCAATCTCTCCACTTTGATTCTTGTCGTCTCTCCCCTATTCTCGGCCTTATAGAGTCGCAAAGGTCTAAAGGTGCCTGTTGTTCTGGAGCTTCCACTGAATCAAGCCAATACTTAGTGGATTTCAGGATCAGAACCCCACCTCAAAAGCTCTTCCTTGTGGCCGATGCAGGCAGCGACCTAGTCTGGATTAAATGATCGTCGGAGAACAGAGCTTGAAGAAAGCTGTTCTTCACGCTCAGGGAAGAATATGGTATTTCCTAGTAAATTTTCCCTAAAACTTACTAAGGGGTAAAATAGTCATTTTAAACTTTGGATGATACTAGGAGGGTAAAATCGACATTTTATCTTTGGTGGGGTGGTTCCTTTGCTTAACATTAGGGGGAAGTTTGATATTTTGCCAAAATATGATCAGTTTCAATTATATTGGATACTTTTAGGGGGTGTCCATAAAATTTTCCCTAAATTTTATGGTTTTGCTTCTTCAAACTCCCTAGGATCACATGTAAACTTTTCAAAATAACAATTAAGGATTAATGAGTACGAAATAATTAAGCCCGTATGTGGTTTTATGCCATCACTAAATATGTTTATAGAAATCAAACTAAAGGTCGTTAGCTAAAACTTTCATAAGAGAAAATACCACTCAAATACATCAAACTATAATTATAAAACTAAAACACAAGAACATGAAATATACCCTTTGAAAAAATACCGATAGCTCCGGTTCCATCTGGTACCGAATCGGTATTTCGTATTGCTACCATTGGGAATCCAACCTCATTTTTTATTCGATACGAAAATCAGATCCTAATACCATCTCGTTTATTAATGGGATGTTCCAATATAATTTTATGAAATTGACACCCTTAGCTAATCCTACTCTTTGCAAGGCGACTGCTAGTAGTTTTTTTTTTTTTTTTTTTGTTGAATACTGCTAGTAGTTACTAATAATTATTTAGGGTGTCAACCTGGTCGTACCCAATAGATCCCACCAATTTAAGCCATGCACCATTTACGCCCATTTAGGTCATTAGGCTTCCTAGGCCAAGGTATGGGACACATTATTATTTGGTCGGTCGATTGTTGGTCCATAATCGGCTCAAGATAATCAGGCTATACTCAGGCTAATTAATGAATCGGACTATAAATGATGCTTAAACAGGCTACAATTAAACTGAATGGGCTTTAAACAGATTAATTGAGTAATAAACGGTCAGTTATTGATCGGTCACAATTGCTGCTACTCTGCTAGCACAATTGAAATGGGCTAGTGTGGTAGGCACTTAGGCCCTAAAAATATATAAATCATGAGAATGAAAAAAGAATCCAAGGGTAATCCTTGGATTTTAATGTTTCATTAATTACCGTATTAATATGCGTATTCATCCGTATGAATCAATAAGAATCTAAGGGTAATTTTGGGCTAGTGTAGTAGGCGCATGCCAAACATGTATCCCTATTTCCAATAATCCTGGTTAATCTCTGCCATCCCACAAAACAGAGTTTTTTCCAAGTAATCTCACAGAATCGGAGCATTAGAAGAAATTTAATGATCCCCTGAACAACTTATCTATCATTATACTGTAAATCTTAGCATTTCTCCACCATATGAGAGCTGCAACCATAGCAGTGAGAAAGCGCCATTGGTACTATAATTTTCCTTAAAAAAATAATAATAAAAATATAAAATGAGAGAGATTTTCATTTACGCACGAATATTTCTCCCCCTTCTATATTGAAGGTCTGAAATGTTCTCCACTTTCTTCAACACTCATCCTAACATAATGATGACCATCCGAAGAAATTCCTCCTCCATCATGGCTTAAGGAAAAGTGAGTTCTACTTATGCTACTTGTTAGGGGATAAAATGACCCATATTGTTAGTATGTTTTAATCTCAGATGAATAAGATGAATATGAATGAATGGAGAAATGAGTCCCCACAAAGCCGTAGAAAATTAAGAGATTAATAGACAAATAAATATTCAATTAAAAAAAAAAAAAAAGTTTTTTTCACATATCCCTTTTAAGGAGTGAACTAATAAAAATGCCCTTATAAGAAAAAAAAAAATAAAAATCTACAACTCATCCATTTGGGGAAGATGAATTGCAAGTATCTTTGTAGGGAACACCATTGGGTGATGAAAATTTGATGAACTGGTTGGAGGAGTAAATCCCACGAATTTCGCTGCAGTTACTTATACTGATCATGGCGGCATTATCACATCTCGCCTTCATACCACATTTCCTGCTCTTACATTCTGCAATTGGGCAACCACAGAAGCTTCATCAACATAAAAAACAAGTACGATAGCAGAGATAAGCAATGGAAAAAGATGGTTTGGAAGAAGGGGATGAATCCATGGAGTATTAAATCAACAACATCAACATCAACATCATGTCCATCTCTGGTGACAGAAGCTTCAAGTAAGGTAGCGGCTTCCCCTTCACTGTGGGACTCCTGGAAACCTGATCAGAAAGGAACTCCCGCCCTCTCCCTCAGCGACGTCTTATGGCTTTCCGCAGGCAAACCTCGATCTCCAATCCCAATTTCTAGACAGAGCTCTATCTCTATTCTCTATTCTTATCTCAGTTTTCCACCACACAAGATCACACACACAATTTTTTGATCCACAAGAACTCCATCTTTTCCTTTGTGGACCTTGTCGGTTTTTTGTTGAAGTTGATTTATTAGCAGAATGAAAAAAAAAGTTTGCCCTCTTATCTCAACTGTATGGCATTAATGGCAGGAGCATTTGCGGCAATGGCGATACTGGGAAGGATAGACCAGTTACTGGCACCAAAAGGACTCTCCATTACCGTTGCTCCACTTGGAGCCGTCTGGTTCGCTTCTCCTTCCTCCCCTGCTGCTCGGGTATTCTTACTATTACCCCATTCTCTCCAGTGTACCATAACTACTCCACGAATTTTTATCCTGTCTGGTTCCCTACAAGGATACCTCCAGTTGCATGTCTTTTTTAAAATTTTCTTATAAGTGCATTTTTGTCAATTCATTCCTTGATTTTAAGGCCTGATTTGGTATGATTTTTATTTCAATTTTGGATTAATTTCTTGAAATAATCAACAAATAAATTTTTTGTCAAAAAATTGAAATTGTTTTGGTTGTATCAATATGAAATATTTCAAGAATAAAAAAAATCCATTTGATAGTTCAAATTCTAAGAATAGATTCTCTATATCTCTTTGGGAAGGATGGTGGTGGTGGCGGCGGGGTAGTGGTGGTGGTGATGGTGGTGGCAGGGTAGTGGTGACGTGGAAGTAGTGGGCGTGGTGGTGGTGGCAATGGCAATGGTGGTGGTGGCGACGGTAGCGATGGCAATGACAGTGGTGGCGGAGGTGGTGATGGCGGTGGTGGTGATGGCAAGGTAGTGGTGATAACAGAGTAGTAGTGGTGGGGGTGGGGTAGTGGTGGCGGTGGCAATAGTGGGAGTGGGGTGGTGATGGTGAGACCATTAGGAGAAGAAGGGTGCTGTTTTATTTTTAACATGAAATTACTACTTTGCCCCTGAAATTAACCATGTGTTCATTCAAGAGCAAGAGTGCTAAATCAAATGAAATAGAAATTCTAAAACAACTCATCAACTATTTTAGAATTTCTATTTCATTGAAATAAGGTGCAAAAATCAAACCAAACAATTTCAAAAATAGAAATCACCCCCTGAAATTGAAATAGAAATCATACCAAATCAGGCCTTAGACTTACGGAATGGAGGTATCCGTTAATTGTTAAGAACCTCACGGGGGGGGGGGCACGCAGAATTTTTCAAAACTAAGGAATTTTTCATAATCACATCAAACCTTAGGGGGGGGGTACATGAAAAAAACCCAAAAAAAAATAGACAAATAAATGGAGTGATCAGTGGTCGTTCTCTGCCACTTCAAGAGTAGTTGTGCAAAAAGGAAATCTCCAATCAACAGTTTAAAGAAGGGATGTATCTTCCTTCCTAGATGGCGAGGGGAATGTATATTAGGGAGAGGGTTCTCTAAGCAAATGGCAAAAGGGAGTGTACCAATGAGGTGCAATAAAATGATATCGGAAGTTGAAGAACAGTGAGGTCATTTCATGTGAAGAGAAAGATAAGTGCTAACAATCCCCCGACTCCCCTCCTCTCCCCCTCCCCTTCGATGCTCATGCACGCAATACCATTGACCCCATGATGGGACAGAGGCCACACAGCCCTGCGGCAAACCCCTTCCTTATTATGTTTCCCCCGAGTCCAGTGTGGGAAGCACTTCCCATGACACTACACCAATGGGAAAGCTAGTGTCACAAGACATGGAAAACATTCCCCACTCTAAAGGCCCCTCTACACTGTTATGTACGATACCGTTTTGTCACACCTCAATGTCTCAATGATGCGCTCCCAATGACGCTTGCTCCGAGAACCCCCTCCGGCCCTCCCTATATCATAATATTTTCCTGCGAACATACCACTCATAATGCAGCCCAAAAGTAGATTTTTAGCTCAAGATTTTAAGCTAACCTGGGTTGCTTCCTTGAGACCCACATCTCGATCACCATGATTCCCAAAAGAGGTCAGGTCGGATATTTTGCTCATGTTGGTCTGTTAGTTAATTTTTGGCAAACCATCGTATCATGGGGAAGGTGTCAGCAGCACGGCTGGTTAGGGAAACCTGATTATTAAGTTCACTCTAACTCTATACAGATTCCACTTTTTTAAGGGGCCATAGCCAAGTTTGGCTCTGGTTTTCTATAGACATTTACACAACAATTCTATCCTAGAACAATTTAATTTTTTAGGTCAGATTAGGTGAAAACACAACCAAACAAATGCCAAATACAAAGTAAATAATTTCATAAAGACGCGTAATGACAGCATTCATAATGAGCTTGTGATGTTTGAATCAGAGAGGCTGTTATCAAGAACAACTAGAGAACTAACTTAGATATTTTTTGGATGAAATATTTGATCACAGAGCAATCTCTGAAGCAAAGGAGACAGTGAATGAAATCCAAACTGAAACAACGAATTTGTCCTTGCTCTCCTAAGCCGGCAAAATTTTCCAGGAGGTAGAGAGATTAGATTCGGTACTTGGTATATCTAATTGACGTACTTGCCTCCTTGGTGCAAGTTTTCTGATCCTTTTAACACAAAGTAGAAAACAAAGAGATGCCAGATGAAAATCCTTGCTCAAGAATTGGACTCTGATCTCTGAAGATTAAATGGAGCAAATATGTCTTTGTGAACCACAACTCCAGGTAACAAACACATCAGGTATCTCAATGGTAGTTATTACATTTTATAATAAACATACAAACATATCGGTCTCAGAAGTCGCCATAGTAATTGTAATGGGCTTATAATTTACATAACAAGGACATAGACATGATGACACACTAATAAGTGAAATGGATATGAGATACTTCGACAAGGCAACAGGCAGATGAATGTCCGTAATGTCTATAATAATTATGTTGTTTTTAGCAGTTGTCATGCAAATACTTGCTATAGTAAGCCCTCTTATAATCAACAAATCTGCTGCCCAAAATTAATTTCACACACAATGGCTTATTAGTTCATATCCTTTTGCCTAAATATCACATAGAAATGAAGAAGCCATACAAAAATAGCTTGAGCAATAAAAACTGAAAGGGAGAAAATGAATAGAAAATCAAAAGTTGCCTTTGTCACAAAGAGCGAGAGAGCAGTAGTACTTTCCTCATCAATCATTCTGGTTCACTTTTCCCTACGACCAAATAAGATTGTTGCCCCTCCCCCCCCCCCCCCCCCCTCTTCTCTTTTTAGGGGGAGTATCAGTCTTCTATGTAAAAAAGGAAACTAATTGGCGGAGAGCCAATTCTGGCACGGGAAAAGAACCAATAGGCAACAAATTTAACAGATCAGGTATAGCAGATAATGTTTACAGAGGTTGTGATCATCAAATGATTTTAACTCTGTGCATCTACTTGCTGCATCACAGGTGACAAAAAATGCAGAAGAGAATAGAAAAGGTCCCAATACTTGTTGACAACCAACCACCAACCTCCTCCCTCCTCCCATGCAGGTGAATTCATTATCAGATTAACTGAAGATACAAACCTAAAGAAAGTGGAATGTTGGATAGGATTTATGCAACCAAGCAGTTGGGATACGTCATAGTTGGGCTGTAGAAGTATCATACTCCAAAACCTGTATGATATTTGAAAATCCAAAAGGACTGGATGAATTGGGAAATATGATAAAACTTACAACCAGTTGATAAATGACGTAAAGATAGATCTGCATATAGAAGGTACTGTTTGTATCCCAAAGGAAATTTCAACAATTGCATAACAGTACCACTTGCAACATGGAGGAGGTAGGGACCAATAAGTTGATGAGCTTGAAAAGGGAAACAGTCAAATAAGCCATAATATATATATATATATACATATATATAGATGGAAAAAAGATCCCTGCTTGGTGGCATCCGCTATGCTCTCTCACAGGGTACTATGAAATGACACCCCTGCCCCCTGGGTGGATACCCAGACAGGCTCCCCCATTGGCCCAGAAGCTGGTGTAGAGACCATGCGACCAAGCATTGATCTCGTGAACTATCTTGCTAAGTCTACTTCAAGCGTCACAAGTCCTACAATGGGGGGAGACAACAGAAATGGAAACTCCTCCTACCCAACAGGCGCAGATGATACAAAAAAGAGTGACAGAATTCATAGGACAATAATAAGAAAGTAAGGGACTGAATTTCTAGTCAGAAATTGCAGGCTCAACCTGATAGATTAACTAGGCGGAAACTAGATATTCTTGTCATGGATTTTATCAGCTCCAAAGTCCAAGATGGAGAACTCTATCACAATATAGAATAAGTCCGAAATTAAGGGCTCACTTAACAACGTTTAATACCCAGTCTAAAAAACCAATGTAAATAGGAAATAATGCATTGCCATGACTAACTGGAATAACCATCACGTAACACTTCAGCTAGTTCACCAAATTTCTCATTGCCACCAAAGCTTATTGAAAAGTGACTACAGGGCAATAATTTGGACTTCACTGACGAATATATTACATGAGGAAATTGCACGATGAAATGAATGACACACATAGAGGATAACTTTAAACAAAGAAGCAAACATCCAAAGATTGAAAGTGAGAAGCTCAAGTCTACTTGTATAAAAATTTACTGACCTCAAATGATTGTTAAAGACATACAAAGAATTCAACTAGCATTAGTGATAGGACAAGAACTATGCCGTCCATCAGGTCCCCTCTTGTTCTGCTTGACTGTACCAGCACCATTGCTTCCACTGAAACCTGTGGGATCATCCTCCAACTTTCCACCATCATTTTGTGGTGGCATTGTGTTGGCAGGCACCTGTGTATCACCGCCAATGCCCTGATTCCACTTCCCATTTGCAGCAGGCCTAATAATCCCAAGATGATCACCAGCTGTCATCCCCAAGACCCCACCAACTCCACCATTCATGTAGCCAGGATAGATTGCAGAATCTCCATACAGAACTGGACTCTGCCTAGCACCAACCATGGCTGGGCCATACCAAGGACTCCTAGGGACGGCAATTGGAGGTGTGCCATAACCAATTCCACTGTATCCTCCAATAGAGTACCCTCCTCCATATGTGTTTGCTCCATAAGGGTAGCCTCCAATACCTCCAAACCCAGGAAGGGGTGGAGGGGTATAACCAGGGAACATCCAATACCTGGGGCTGTAAGATGGGTGAACTACACCTCGGTAACTACCACATAGAGACCCTCTTCCACCACCTGCTCTCGTATTAGTATTAGTACCGTTGCCGTTACCACTGCTATTCCCATCTTTGGGCACAGCCCTCTTGACCTCCACGAATTTATCATTCAACTCATGGAAGTTTTTCTGCATCACACTCTCCACGGCTTCTTCGGAATCGAAGGTTATGAACCCAAAACCTCTGGGTCTGTGGGTTACACTGTCATACATAACGACAACATCTGTAATCCTACCAAACTTCTCAAAGTAGCTCTTAAACTCCTCCTCGGTTAGGCTAGAAGATAAACCCCCTACAAAAATCTTCTTAGTTCTAAACTGATTGCCATTGCCGTCATTACTACTGTTCCTACTTGAACCTTTAGTCTGTTGTTGGTGAGGATGATGGTGTTGGTCACCTCTGGGTACCGCTTTTTTCACCTCTACCTATTGAAATTTTTGAACAAACAAAAGAAAAACAACACAACCCACAGAAACAAAGAGGGGAAAAAGACCATTAATACTGAAATTTTTATCTTTTTTGTTTGGAGTAAAAAAGTTTTATTAAATTTAAAGAAAATATACAGGAGTAACAAAGATGTTGGTGAGTCGAAATTGTGAGTAACAGTTTTAAGTACGAACTAACCGTTCTTCCTAGTATGACATGCTTGTCTTGAAGCGCTTTATCAGCAACTGATGGATCTGAGAATAGAACAAACCCAAAACCTCTTGCACTCCCAGTATTCTTGTCTCTCATTATAACAGACTCCACGACATCCCCATACTTGTTGAAGTGATCTTGCAAAGTTTCTTCACTGGTTTCCCAAGAGATTCCTCCCACGAACAATTTTGCTTGATCAAGATCCATGAAGAATCAAGTGAAGAAACCAAAAACCCTAATACCCACAAAAGCAGAAAACTCAAGAAACAAAAAGGCTAGGGTTTTAGGAAGAACAGAGAGTGAAATCATCAGAGAGAATTAAAACAAGAAGTCCGAAAAACAACTAAATAAAAAGAAAGAAAAATTAGTAACATAGTTTTTAAAGGAGAGTGAGTGAAAAAGGTAGATGAGGAGCTGTGATTTCCTTTGATTTGTTGCTCTAGTGTTGTGCTTCTTCTCTCCTTTTATAGGTAATACTATTTGGGATGCATTTATTATTAGGGTATTTAATGAATGAATGAATGGCTCATGATCAAACCTAGAATAACTTTCAAATTTCTTAGCCATCGATATTTCCCTTTGATATAATGCTTTAGTTTTTCTACAAAATAAATAAATTAATGATTCTTGAAAAACTTTTTTCTCCTTTCTATTGGACGAACTTTAATTCAATCATCCGTGCAGTCTGGTTAGTTGGTTGGTTGGTTGGAATCCAAGGAGGAGGGCATTACATTACATACTTACCTGTCAAACTTAGGATAACTTTCTTGTATTTCATTCAGAAAAAAAGGTTGAATGAAAAAAAAGGTTTCAATTGCATTGACAGTTCAGTTGGGGTGTATTATTTATTAAGTATTCAATTTCGGATTCAAGATAAGACCCCAACCTTTAGAGTTTAAGAACTAATTAAGGTTTAAGTTATGTTTCACATTTTTTTTCCATAATTAAGCATTCAATTTCAACCAGAGATGAGATCCCAAGTAAGGGGATTTTATTTTTTTGGAACTAATTAGGGTTTTAGTACGTGCACCTGGGCCTTGGCCCTTATAGACCAACCTTATATAACCCCATGTATATGCATTACGGAAAAATATATATGTATATCATTTAAACTCTAATTGGTTCCCCCCCCCCCTTCCCCCCCCAAAAAATAAAATCCCCTTAAACTCTAAGTTGGGATCTCTGGTTCAAATTCAAATAATGACCTTCTTCTACGATTCCAATAAACAAAACCCAGTAAGTCACACCTAGTGGTTGCTGCTGTTAGTATAGAAATTAAAATTCCAGATCAGATTGGTCGGATCTATGGATTTGGATTGGAATTGGCGAAGACCGATTCCGATTTTGGCTGATCCGGCTTGGCCAATCCTTGTACAAAAACTGGGGTTAAGGCAAATTTGGGCTGATTTTGGCTGATTCCTCACCAATCCTCAGTCTTGATTAGGGTTTTAGTGCACGTTATTGGCACCAACCAATATCGGTGATCACCGATATTGATATTGTTAGTTATACGGATAGGCCGTATCATGGCAGATCAGACTGTTTTGACTTGGAATTTTAAAATCACAGCCGATTCTGGGATGTTTAAACTCTGTAGCGGACTGATCCGGATCTCAATTATAGCTGATCCAACTTGGGCCGATTTTGTAGGAAAACTAAAGTTAGGATGTTTAAACACTAGACGAGACCAATTGAAATCCTGATTCTGGGATTTTAAACCTTATATGTTAGTTGGAAACTATTATTCAATTCAGCGACGAATTAAATCGGAATCGGCTGGATATGATCCAGATTTTCGGGTTTTTGAAACACTATATAGAATCGATACGGATATTTTGACCCATGTGTTAGTGGGAACCATTTATTCAAGGTTCAATTCATGAGTCCGAACCAAATGCTTGGATGCCCTTGATGTCCCAAACTTTTGGAAGCCTTTTACTATTGGGACGAACAAAAAGGGTCCTACCACAAAAAAGAATAAAAAATAAAGAACAAAAAGGGGACAAGAAAAGAATTTTAGAAACATGTCAGACAGTTCCATGGACCATTAGTCCTTAAGTGGATATCACAGGTCTAATCAGCTATTGTTTGGATAGGCCCCTAAGTTCCAACACGGGCCATGATTTTTATGAAGATTGAAGTTGACAATTTTTTGTGATTCTCCTGTGTAACCTTAAACTTACTTTCTGGTAACCAGTTTATGATCTTGTATTTATATTGGATTGGATTGACACTCGATTAGCGATATTGGCGTGACTTCAGCATTTCATCCATGTAATTAATTGTATGGTTATGATAATCTGATTATACATCAGACTTTATTGTTGTGTTTACTATTATTCAAAATGTAAAATATATAGTTATGATGCAAATCAACGGTTTAAAACTCCTAAAGTATAATAATGATTGAACTACATCCTTCTAATTATAGTAATTTAGAGTTTTAGATCGATGCTTATGCCATCGTCTTTGTAATGGATTTAAAATGCAATTGAACAACCATGATCCAAATTAGAGGTTAAAAATATGTATAAAAAAAAAAAAAAAGGTAATGTTGAACCATTCCTTTAATTAGAATATTTCTTATAGATATACGGTAAACTTAACATTTGGTAATTTGTTTACCAAAAAAAAAAAAAAAAAAACATTTGATAATTTCATCATTATCTGTTAATGTATACTAAAATTGCTTGTAATTTTTTTTATGAGAAAACAAAAGCACTAATTAAGAAGAGATATGACATCGTCTAAGGATCCAGAAACCGATATTGTTAACTTAGCACTACTAGCCTTAATGGCTAACCTTTGGGGGAGAGGGGGGAAACAAAGAACAAACACTATTATCGACATCATCACAAAAAAAAACCCTCTGGATTGAACAAAATAAGAAATTTGTGAGAAGATATGAGTAGAGTTCCGAAGCCATGGATTTGTGAAAGACACCAGAATCATGCCTTGCAGAGCTTGAGAAGAGTTCCAAATACGAATATCAGTCCATCCTGAGCTATAGGCAACTTTTAATCCTTTAAGAATGCCATTAGCTTCAACCTCAATGGAATTGTTTGTCAAAAAATTATCCAACTCAATCAAAACAAAAATACTCTGAAACAAAAGGCCATAAACCCTTCCAGATGTGTTCAAGAAGCTATTACAGTATCCTGCACAGATCCAAATAGAACATGTTACATTTAGAATATCAAATTAATCAAAGAGTGAGTAGAAGTACTCGCATTGTGATTGATCATAGGCGATATATCCTCATTATTCCTTGTACTTAGTGCACCCCAAACGCAAAAAAAATAAAAAATAAAAGATAAAAAAAAAAACAGGAGACACCTTAAACATAGATATCCTAAAAAATAGGTTTCATAGTTTTTTATTTATTTATTTTTTGCATAGACCCATCAAAGGGGGCCAAATAAATTAACCCCCTGAGGGGGGAAGAAGTCGAATTACAATATCTAACAACTCCTAAAAAATCGAGGAGACCCAAGAACCCTTATAAGGATAACCAACCACCCATTTAGCAATAGAATGAGCCAATACATTATATGTGCTATAAACATGACAGAATCTATAAAAAGCAAATCTAGCTTGAAGAAGCTTTATGTCTTCAACACAACGGAGATCTCCACCGGACGAAGGGAAGATCCTGTCTACAAGCAGTGAATCAGGGAGAGGCAGTCCAAACGGAATGCAGCATGGCGGAAACCGGCTTGGAAAGCGGAGATCATTACCAACCTAAGTGCCAAAGCCTCATCCACCACAGCAGAAGAAAGTGCCGCTTGGTCAGACGCTATCAAGCACAACTCTCGATTTCCTATCAAAGTAATGCAATCCAACCCTGAGGCTTTCGATCTTTCAAAAACAGCTGCATCCAAAAACACAAGGACGGTCTCCACTAGATCAGCTAAGGGAGCAAGAGGGGGTGCTAAACTTCAAGGAGATGGAGTAGCACCAGGAATCAACAAGAGAGTTTCCTCCACATTTCTATTAACATTGGAAATCCAAAAGCCAAAAGGGAGAATATATAAATACTTTAAAGCATATTGTTCCTCATCTTCCAAATCTCCCTAACAACAAACGCATGAGAAGTGAAGCACCTCTATTGTCTCTTTTTTGTCAATCTAGGAACTCTATCTCATTTAAGAAACCAATCAACAAAGGGCACTAGAGGGTTGGAAACAGATCTCATAGTCACACACGAAGCATACCAGGCATGTTGTGCCAACGGACACTCAAGAAGTGCATGCTACACCGTCTCAATCACATCCCCACATTCCAGACACAGCTCAGAAGCTACAATATTTTTTCTCTTGAGGTTCACCAAAACTCCTAAAGCATTCAAGCAGGCTTTTCAGAGAAAAGACTAGACTTTGGGAGGACTCTTAGACTTCCAAATTATGTTCCAAACAAACTTAGGAATGTTAGAAATTCTCTTAGCTAAGTTTGACTAGGGGGGGGTCAAGGAATAAGCCAATCTATAAGTCGATCTAACTGAGAAAGCGCCTTTAGGATGGGGACCCCAGCATAGATGGTCCTACCCACCTTCCAAACTAAGAGGGATCTTAAGGATAAACTCTACCTCAATACAATGGAAAAGCCTCCTCAATTTCTCCACTCTCCATTGCGCACCCAGGGAAATAAGGTCCTCCACCCACTAGTTAATATAATCTGGAAGCCTGAGGGAGTGACTTTAATATCCTAAAAGCTCTGGCACCCATGGGTCATTCCAGATTTGAATGGAGATGCTATTGGCCACCACCCAACAGTTCCTTTCTCCAAAATATTTCTACCTTTCAAGATACTCCTCCAACCCCATGACGGTTTCACCCCTAATTGCGCCAAGAGGAACTCACCATTATGAAAGTAGATGCTTCTCACTAATCGTGCCCACAAGAAATTTGGTTTGTTTAAAAGTTGGCACCCCAACTTAATCAACAAAAGCATCATTTTGGATAACCGGGTCTCGAATCCCAAGACCTCCATCAAGCTTAGGCATGGTAAGCACATCCTACCCAACCCTTAAGCTTTAGGTAAATTAAATCTAGATACCCTAGACATAAGGTGCCTCAGGTGTAATTTATCCTTTTTTTTTTATTTACTTTCCTTCTTTTTCTTTTTGATGCTAATAGACCAAGGTAATTAAATGTGACTAGATTGCACGGGTGGCATTATGAACTTGAACAAGCAGTGAAGTGTATGGATATAAGCATTATACATTCATAGTGGGTTGTAAGTTAGAGAAGCCCATATTCTATACATTGAACTGGGCTTGTTGTAAAGCTTTTAGATCCATTAATGAGCTACCAGATGGATCCAAACCACCTAATTTATTATTACCATAAAAGATCGTAAGAATGTTTTCTTCCGAAAACTGGATTTATAGAAGCCCAACAAAAACCAAGTTCCTTCACACATACGGACATACCCCTCCCCCCCCGCCCCGCGGGTAAAAAAAAAGTCCAACGCACACAAATAAAAAGGCCCAAAATCTAAGTCTTTTGTGGAAGACAATATATTATCAGGGCTTTACCCAAAAAAAAAAAAAAAAAAACATTATTAGGTCTAGGCCAGGCATCTCTTATTGGGTTGGGTCAATATATATGGTCCAATTCAGCAGGTCCAATTTAAAAATTATTGCTCCGTTTGATTGTAAGGGGGATTAAAGGGTTGGGACGTGAAAATTTTTAAACATAAAATGAATGTATTTGTAAGCATTATCTAACATGAGTGTATAAACCACTTAAATTTTTTATTGTATTTAGTAATAATACTTTTTAAAAGTGATTATTTTTTTTTAATTTAAAAGAATTTGATGCAAAAGAAAGTGAAATTTAATAACCAAATAAGGAATGATTTGGGCTGGTCAAAATCATAATGCCGATGTTGCAAGTAAAGGAAAGGGAAGGAAAGTGAAATAAAAGTTAAGGGGTTTTAACCAAAAAAAAAAAAACAGAAATAAATTTAAGGGGCACTGTTCTCTGCCTGAGAGGGCAAGGGGGTACAAGTTGCGCCAAGAGTCCAAGACTAATGGGGCGGGATGGTGTGGTCATTTTGGTCCTTTAGGGGGGCGGGCTGATCATTTCGCCCACCCCCAAGTGTCTGTGTCCCCAGTGCAATTTCATATACATGAATGAGCAATTGGTCGGGGTAGTAAATTGTGAATTGTGACTCGGTATTCAAGTTAGATCATGTGTGTGTTAATTCAGCTTTGAGTTATTAATAGGGAAATCTTCCTTTTTTTGTTTTTTTTTTTACCTTAACATTTTTTTCCAAGGATGGTAAATCCTACAATTTTATATGAAAAAGTGTATAATTTTTAATAATAAATTATTTTAAAATAATTTTTTTTTAAAATTTTTTACATTAAATAACTTTTAAGAATAAAACATGAGATAATCAAAAGAACAATACAATTTCTCAGTTCGCATTTTGGTGAGAAAATGCACCCGTTATTAATGCATTGTATTGTCGTAGTGAAACATATAAGCTACATTAAATATTAAACTTTTTACCCAAAAATAAAACTATTAAACTAATCAAATATTTTCAATTTTATTTGTTATTAATATTAAAACCTTATCGTGAGATGAGAAGAAAAAACCCCATCTTCCTTTGAGAAAGAAATTGAATAGTTTATTATACTTACTTACGGTCGGGTGAGGGTTAGGGTTAGTTAATTTAGGATTTAAATAAGGATCTGGTTTTCTTTCATCCTTTTACCAGTGCCTGCCATCTGTCCGTCTGTTTTTTAATTAGTTAATTTAGCGATAAAGAGGAATCCCTTTTACCAGTGACATCTGTCCGTCCGTCTAATTTGAGTAGAGAGGAGTGTACATATATTAATTAGGGAATGGAGAGTTTCTGTTGACACAGAAATTTAATTACTTAAAAGGTCAAATCACTATAATTAATTCCCTTAGAGTATTGATTTTTCCTTCTCCATGGGTCAACAAAAACTTTCACATGACGGAAACTTTCACTTTAACATCGGTAGGTGTGATTGGTTGGCAGGAAAAGAAAAGAAAAGAAAAGAAAAATTATCTTTTAATCACTTGCCTTTGTCCAATTTCCGTTATCAAATTCAAAAAGGGGGAGAACGGAAACCCAATACAATTCTCAAAAAACTACTCCATGGAAGCATTGATTTAACATTTTATATTTTAATACATTAATGATATCAAGGATCAAAGACGGCTGGCTTTACTATTTGTTTAGGGTTTCGGGCTGTCCTCATTTGAAACTTAAGTAGCCCCAGCTAGAGTCTAGAGAGGTTGTTTTTGTTAAAACGTAATTCTAGTGAGATTTGTTGGGTTGGGGAGGGCATGAGCGAGTGAGCACAAAATTCAAGTAATTAATTGGAAGTATTTATTTATTATTTATTATTAGGATATTAAAAGTAAAACCACGCATTTGTGTGTTGGAAACTTGGAATTGGCTTCAAAAGTTAAAAACCAACAGCATCCTCCATCCCGCTTAGGGTGTAGGTTTATACTCTATAATATATATATATATATATATATATATATATATAGCTAATTAGGTTCTAAAATTAACCATTAACGGTAGTGGGCTGGGCCGGGCTGGGCTGGGGCATATTAATTTATTATTATATATTGGGTCTCGGAAACGGTGTCCCAGCCAGCATGAGAGTCAATAGGCCCCATGTGGCTTGCCACTACAATGGATCCTCCTCGGGAAGCCGTGGTGTCATGTGAAGAAGAAAACGATAAGATGTTTTATTTATTATAAATTAATTAATGGATCAATCAAAAGATTTTGAAAATCTTATTATTAGGTAGGGATCGACTGTCACGGGGGTTCGATCATATCGTTTTCTCTCTCAAAATATCGATTTTTTTCTTCTTTTTTTTGGGTTTTAATCATTTTAACATCTCATATATCGATTGGGCCGAATCGGTGTCACCTCCCCTCCCCCAACTTTTGGATCTTGCATCTAGGTCAGTCCGTTTAAATAATTGGTCCTCAGAAGTTAGGCATGGTCCCATTTATAAACGATCAATTAAGTAATGTTATTTAATCGAATTACCATTGATCAAATTCAATGGATCTTAGACACGTCTTAAATGGACTAATGAGACATTTATCTCTAAACAATGGAGCTCTAGACGGACCATGCTTAAAAATGAACTCTAAAAGTCTAAAGCAGCGTTGGTGGAAAGAATGTTCATTATTGCATTGTTGGGATTCTACGAAGTAGAAAGTATTAATAAGTGGAATTACTCTACTAAAAAACCACCAAAGTCAGGGCTCTTTTGGTCTTTTGGGCCTTGCCTTTTTGGGTTTGGATTAGATTAACAAATGAACATGGCCTTGAAAGGTCGAGCTTATTTGGACTTGTAGGTGGTCGGTCCCAGATAGACGGTTGTCAAGCTGGACCTCTGAACCAGGAACAATCGACTATTATTCGATTTGGTTAAAAGGAGCTTATATTAGTAAATATATAACGAACTTACAACCTATAATATGTCATACCCGAAGCATCATTCCTAATATGAGTGGAAAGTGCTTCAAGAAGACCAGAAATACTAAAATCAACCTCTTCTACATGGTGTACAATACCTGCTAAGAAATCTGCACAACCATTAATCTCTCTAACATGGTGATTAAAGCTACAACTGCGAAAACTATCACGTAAACTCCGAATCTCCTCAAGTAACCATAGGAATTCCCAATGTGGTTGGAACGTTCCCACAATCATTTGCACTGCCACCTTAGAGTCCGAACGCACCTGCACCTGCTGTATTTGCATGGCTCTAGCCTTCAATAAACCAGCCTTTATAGCACAAAGTTCCATGTGTATAACATCACGATTTTGTAGCCCTCCAGCCAATGCGAAAACAGGCCTACCTCTTGGATCCCTTCCAATCGCACCATAGCCACCCATCCCGTGTTTGACAGAGCCATCATAGTTAATTGCAATCCAACCACGGGGGGGAGGGGGGGGAAAGGCCAAACATAAGCAAGCGGAGTGGGGTTAGAGAAAGAGACAACCATACCCTATCGACTGAAAAAACCTCTGTTGCTACTGCTGTCCATCACACCACCATCAACCTCAGAGAAACGCAGCCTTGTGTCCATGACAATTTGGTGCAATACCGAATCTGAGGTTAAAGACACTTGTTGATGAACTCTAGTATTTCGCTCCAGCCAAATACGATAAACCGTCGCCACAAAGGAAAACTTTCTAACACTTGAAACAAGAGTGTTCCCCCCAAAGTGCAACGTCAACCACTGGATCTCCTCCTTCCATGTAGCCAAAGGATCCCTCTCAAAACCGTTTAACCCCAGAACCTTCCTCCAGATTGCAGCCGAGAAGTCACAATGAAAGAAGAGATGGTCAATGGTCTCCGCCTCCTTCTGACACAGAACACAAGTGGAATCAACAACAAGACCCCAATGAAGAAGCTTGCTTCGTGTCGATAAGGAGTCCATTACAGGCAGCCATGTTATAAAGGAGAACCTAGGTTGGGAGTGTGAGAACCACACCAAATTACACCATTCAACCCTATCACCACATTTTCGAATCACATTCCAGGCAGACTTTAGCTAAAACTTACCATTAGGTGATGGCGCCCAAACAGCAAAGTCACCTCCAAGCCCTCTGTGAACCCTTACCTGGATGATCTCAACGCTCCTTTCTTGCAAGGTTGTATCAAGATAAGGACTAGCCCATTGATCATCTTTAGTCCTTATAAAACTGACCGTGTCAAAGGTACTTCGCCCAACGGCCTCAGCAAGTAACAAACCTAGTTTATAAATAGGTCCCTTTGGAAGCCCAGGGTCAGTCCATAATAAGGTTCTCTCCCCATTAGTTATCAAATATCGAACACAACTTACAGCCACATCCCTTGTCTTCAAGATCTCACAAAAAGTTCCAGAGTGTTGGAAAACACATTCCTCCATAAACTAATTTTGATGATAACAAACATTAAGATTAATACTAATATTCCAATCTTTAAGCAAGCTTTATAGTCAGACGCTGGAAGCATCAAGCATCCAGGAAAGACTTGATCAACGGAGCTCACAACAGAAGAGTTAAGGAAAAGAAGAAATTTGAAGATTGAGGAACATCTTCTAAAGGAAGCTAAGAATTAACAAGACAAAGACTCTCCAAGAAGATTCAAGAGCATTAGAACACATTTCATTACATGTGCATATCACATTGCACACACATTGCATTCACACGTAAGACACCCTAGGAGGAATTCATTCCCATGCCCTAGACTCAAGAAACATGGCCATTAAAGTGTTAGACAAAAACCTATGAAGTCCCCAAGCAAGCTGGACCAAAAATCCCCTTGATAGACAATCAAAAACAGGACAACTGTCTGTCGGTCGACCTACAGAATATAAAAAATACAGACCTGGTTCCAGTAGCCTGTCGGTTGCAACCGACAGAACTATCGGTCAACCGACACTTGTAGGTCGATCCATAGGTCGACCGACAATCAACCTACAACCCAAACTTGGCCTTAACGGCTAGTTTTTCAACGGCTAGTTTTTTATGGTCGACCGACAACCTTTATAGGTCGACTGACAGTCTAAAAATATGACAGTTTTATATCCGTTGGAGAACAAATAAACTCCAACTTTTGGCTTTATAAAACACATCCAAACAAGGAACAAAAGACATCTTTTGATAGAAAAAGTGCATAGTACATTTGAGAAAGTACAAAAGTGAAAATTTGTCATTGAGCTAAATTATTCAATTCAAGCTCTTCAAAGAGATCTTACCAAGCTCTTAACTCTCCACTCTCTCCAACTCATGCCATCAAGGAGAGTCATCTAGGAGACTCAAGGTACATCACTCTCATTCATATCATTGAGCACCATCACTCAAAGGGTAAAAGTGTCACTATTCTTTGATAGGTATTTATACCAAACTTCTATTGTATTAACTTGTTTATGCTTTTGATTTGATAAAGCATTGTTGTATTAATCTAGACTGTACTTAGATTAGTTAAGGACCCTCTCATCCTTAAGAGATTGAAAGGATACTCTTGTCCTAGAACTAAGATTGTAAGGATCCTCTTATCCTGTTAAAAAGAGTTGTAAATGTGTCATTTCCCCACCTATTGTATTGAAAGGGAAATACTAGTAGAATTCTCTCAAGGTTGAGAGGAGTGGATGTAGGCTAAGTTAGCCGAACCACTATAAATCTTGTGCCTCATTTACTTCTGCTTTTTATATTTAATATAAGTGTGCAACCAATCGAAAAAGAGGCAAAATCAACTAGTGGTAACCTATTCACCCCCCTCTAGGTTACCCAACAATTGGTATCAGAGCGGGAGCTCAAAACTAAGACCATATTGTCTTTATATTGTGCTAAAAATGATCCATGGCATCATCATCATCTACACACCAAATTAAGGGGCTCAACACTTCTAGGCCACCATACTTTGATGGTGAAGGATTTGCCTACTGGAAGTGTAGGTTCAGAAATTATGTGTGTGCTCATGATATTGATGTATGGACTGTGATTGAGGAAGGTCCCTTCCAAATCACAAAAGAAGTTGGAGGAAGAATTGTACCTAAGGAGAAATCCGAATGGACACCATCGGATAAAACACACATACAACAAAACTACAAAGCTATTGCATTCCTACAATGTGCTCTTAGTGAAAAAGAATTCAATAGAACTAGTATGTGTAACACGGCTAAGGAGATGTTTGATACTCTTGTGGTTACCTATGAAGGAACATCACAAGTTAAACAACTCAAAATTGATAAACTTATTCATAAATATGAATTGTTTAAAATGCTTGATGATGAAAGTATTTCTAACATGTTTACTAGGTTTACTAACATTATTAACAAGTTGAAAAGCTTAGGAAAGGAATACACCAAAGCGGAGAATGTAAGGAAGATCTTGAGATCACTACCCTCCAAGTGGAGACCAATGGTGACCGCCATCAAACAAGCAAAAGATCTAGAGGTCCTACACATGGATGAATTGATGGGTACTCTACAAACCCATGAAGTTGAACTCCTTGAAGATGATAAAGTCATAGAAGTAAAAGAACTAAGGAGAAAGTCCATCGCACTCAAGACCCCTTGTGAATCCGAAGAAGAAGAAAGCGATGAAGAGGATCTAGAGAAAGAAATCTCTCTAATCACAAGGAAGTTTCAAAAATTCCTAAGAAAGAGAGGAGGAAGATTCTATAAAGGACAGCCATCAAAAGAAAACAAAGGTAAAACATACACAAAGGAAAAACCTTTCAATACTAACAAGGACATTGTGTATTATGAATGTAGAAAGCCCGGACACTTCAAAACCGAGTGCCCCAAGCTAAAAGGAAAGGAAAGCAGAAAGAAAAAGGCTTGCACCGCCGAGATATCATGAGATTCAAGTGATAGTGAAGAAGAAAAGAATGAATCCGATGAAGAGACCGTCAACTTGGCACTAATGGCTCACAACAATGATGATGACGAGGTAAACTCTCCCTATCATAGCTCCTTATCGATTTGCAATGATGATTTAGAATATGAAGAACTTCAAGAGGTCTTTGAAGAACTTTATAATGTAAGTCTACAAGAGGAAGCTTCTAAAAAGGCCTTAGAAAAAGAAGTAGCCAATCTTCTACACAAAATTGATGAGTTGACTTCACATGCACATAACCTAGAAGAAGAAAATAAGAATCTAACCTCCACATTGCACACCTTTACTAAAGGTCAAAAGACCTTAGATACATTATAAGGAAATCCACAAAAGGGACCTCAAAATAAAGAAGGTCTAGGCTATGATGGTAAAAGACCACATCAAGCCAAAGGAAAGGGAAAGATGAGAACTCCAAGATGGAGAAAATCAAACCAAGGCCAAACCTCACATCCCATTGTATGTGAAAAATATCATTTACCCGGGCATGAAACTTGCATCCGTGCTTATATTGATGGTAAGGTGATATATAAAGAACCGGATACAAAAAGGAAGCATCATGCATTCTACTATACTTCTCAAAAGAGGACCAACAAACCTCAAAGAGAATTTGTGCCCCAACGACCACAAAGGCAATATCCCAAGCCTAAGCCATTTCAACCATATAGGCAAAATGCTTCATATATGCCATATGCACCCCCAAAGACTTCTAAATCACTATAGACCAAACACATACACTAGGCTCTATGATCACCAAAGGGCCTATATCAACAATAAGTCTTACACATCACAAAATTACTATGTTCCATATAGACACTATGAATTTCAAGGGCCAAGAAGAACCCAAAGATCATATGGACATCGAACACCTACAACACAAAATCAAAATTCTAGAAGAGCTTGGATACCTAAGGGTATGATCGATCCTAACCTCAATGGACCCATGAAATTAGGGGGACCAACATATAATTGATTGCTTTTGTAGGTATGCTTGAAGAGCAATGAAGCAATTGAATGATATATTGATAGTGGATGCTCCAAGCATATGACGACCAACCCCAATCTATTCACCAAGCTAAACAAGTACAATGGAGGAATGGTGACATTTAGGGACAATAGCAAAGGAAAAATCATTGGCATCGGTGAAATCACCATTGGAGGTACAATCATATCTAATGTATGCCTAGTTGACAATTTAAAGTATAATTTGCTTAGTGTGAGTCAACTATGTAATATAGGATATAGTGTCATTTTCAAAACCTCTCATTGCTTAGTGAAAAATTCAAAGGATAAGACTATCTTGAAAGAAATTAGGAAAAACAATATATATATCTACTTATTGGATGAAACTAATTCTAGTAATACATGTCTTGTGTCAAATGATGTTGATCCCTACCTATGGCATAGAAAATTAGGACATGTTAATATAAAAGTGATTAAGACCATTGCATCTAAGAATTTAGTTAGAAACTTACCCAAATTCAAATTTGAAAAAGACCATGTATGTGATGCTTATCAAAGAGGAAAACAAACCAAGGTATCTCATAAATCAAAAAATGAAGTGTCTACCACTAGACCCTTAGAACTACTACACTTGGACTTATTTAGACCTATTACTACACCTAGCTTAGGCGGTTCAAGATACACCTTTGTAATAGTTGATGATTTCTCTCGCTTCACATGGACTCTATTTTTAAAACATAAAGATGAAGCCTTTGATGAATTTGCATCTCTATGTAAGAGAATACAAAACCAAAAGGGATATCTCATAACAACCATTAGAAATGATCATGGAGGAGAATTTGACAATCTCAATCAATTTGGGAGTTATTGCAATAAACAAGGCATAACCCATAACTTCTCTGCTCCTAGAACACCTCAATCCAATGGGGTGGTTGAAAGAAAGAATAGATCACTCCAAGAGACTGCTAGAACAATGATAAATGAATACTCTCTTTCAAAATATTTTTGGGCCGAAGCGGTCAATACGGCTTGCTATGTGTTAAATCGTGTATTAATTAGACCTATATTACTCAAAACACCCTATGAACTCTATCATAATAAACTACCTAAAGTTGATTACTTTAAAGTGTTTGGGTGTATATGCTATATATTGAATACTAAGGATAACTTAGGAAAATTTGATGCTAAAGCCGATGATGGCATTTTCCTTGGATACTCTTCAAATAGTCGAGCCTATAGAGTCTTCAATAAGAAAAGCTTGATTATTGAAGAATCAATGAATATAAAATTTGATGAATCGCTTCCTAAAGATAGACACAAGCCATTGGTTGATGATGATGATACATTTGTTGAGATTAGGGAGAGCATAGAAAATTTCTCTCTAAGAGAACCCGAAGACCAACTAAAGGATCTACCCAAAGAGGTTAGACCTTGGAAAGATCATCCCTTGGATCATGTCATTGGAGACTTAGACAAAGGAATCCAAACTAGATCTAAAACTCAAGACATTTGCAACAATGTTGCTTTCATATCCAAAATTGAACCTAAAAACATAAAAGAAGCATTGGAAGATAGTGATTGGATAGTAGCTATGCAAGAAGAGCTCCATCAATTTGAAAGAAACAATGTTTGGGAGCTTGTCCCAAAACCCAAGAATCACTCTATTATAGGAGCCAAATGGGTGTTTAGAAACAAACTTGATGAAGATGGATCAATCATTAGAAACAAGGCTAAATTAGTTGCCAAAGGATATAATCAACAAGAAGGGATAGATTTTGATGAAACCTATGCACCGGTAGCAAGACTGGAATCTATTAGAATGCTACTTGCTTTTGCATGTCATAAAAATTTTAAGCTGTGCCAAATGGATGTCAAAAGTGCTTTTTTAAATGGCTTTATCATGGAGGAAGTATATGTTGCACAACCTCCTGGATTTGAAGATACACAATATCCGGATCATGTCTTCAAACTTAACAAAGCTCTTTATGGACTCAAACAAGCTCCTAGAGCTTGGTATGAGAGATTGAGTGAATTCCTAATCCAAAGTGGATTTCAAATGGGTAAGGTTGATACAACTTTGTTTGTGAAACATAAAGGAAAAGACTCTATTATTGTGCAAATATATGTTGATGATATTATATTTGGATCCACCAATGAAAATCTTTGTGTTGAATTTAGCAAATGCATGAGTGATGAATTTGAAATGAGTTTGATGGGTGAACTTAATTTTTTCTTAGGACTTCAAATTAAGCAAACCAAAAATAGAATCTTTATATGTCAAACTAAATACACTAAAGAACTTCTCAAGAAATTTGATTTTGATGGACAAAAGTCATCTAGCACCCCCATGAGTACCTCTCTATAGCTATCTAAAGATGAGGAAGGTACTCCCATAGACCCTACACGCTATAGAGGCATGATTGGCAGCCTTCTATATCTCACCGCTAGTAGGCCAGACATCATGTTTAGCGTGTGTGCTTGTGCTAGATTCCAAGCCAACCCAATGCAATCCCACTTTAGTGCCGTTAAAAGGATCTTTAAATATCTTAAAGGTACTACAAATGTAGGATTATGGTACCCAATGAACCAAAATTTTGATTTAATAAGCTTTTCGGATGCCGACTTTGCAGGGTGCCATCTTGATCGCAAGAGTACAAGTGGCATATGTCACTTCTTAGGATCTTGCTTGGTTTCATGGTTTAGCAAGAAACCAAACTCTGTTGCTCTTTCCACTACTGAAGCCGAGTACATTGCGGCCGGTAGGTGTTGTGCCCAAGTCCTTTGGATGAGGCAAACTCTCATAGACTATGGGATACATTTTAGTTCATCTCCAATTAATTGCGACAATACAAGTGTAATCAATTTAAGCAAAAATCCCATTCTCCATTCAAGAGCCAAACATATTGATATTAGGCATCACTTTCTTAGAGACACAGTTCAAAAAGGGGAAATTGTTCTAAAATACATTGAAACGGAAAAACAACTTGCAGACATACTCACCAAGCCATTAAGTGAAGAGAGATTCTTCTATTTAAGGAGAGAACTCGGGATTTGCAACCCTTTTGAGTAAAGTGAAATCCTCCAAAAAAAAATAAAAAATCAGGTTGTTAGAGAATTCTGGGTTAAAATCTCATTAATCCCTGTTTTTGACCTGTCGGTCCACCGACAGACTCGTGTAGGTCGACCGACACGGAAAAATTTTATTTTTAAACAAGAACCGAGAGGATTTTTTCATTCCCTCTTCTTTTGTTCGAGACCTCTCCTCTCCAAAACCCTTTTTCTTTGAACTCCAAGGCAAAACCCTGCAAAATCCCTTGAGATTTCACCAAATCCAAGCCCCAAATCACTCTTCCTACACAATCTACCCACTTCCAACCCAAAAATCTCTATTTCTCTCTATTCTCTAAAGCCCTAGGTTTCAAATGGCTCCAAAGCAAAGCAAGGGCAAGCAACCAAAGAAGAAAGCCAAAGTTGGAGAGAGCTCTGCAGCATAGGACAAGTCTCTCTTCATCTCAGAAGAAGCCTCCATTCTCTGGGGAAGATTTGAGAAGAGAAAGGTTGACAAGGAAAGAACTGTAAGAGTTTCTCAATTCCTTGACTATGACATTGAAGAATATTTCAAATATTTGGGTTGAAAAAATACCTTAGTTTATGTTGATCCCTGCTATCCTGACCTTGCCAGACACTTTTACTGTAATCTGAGAACCCAAATAGTGGATGATAGGCTTGCCATCACATCCCTAGTAAAGGGTGTTCCCATCATGTTCACTTATGAAGATCTAGGAGAGATCATGGGAATTCCCACCTTAGGAGATATGAGCTATCTTCCTCCCAAAGGGGATGCCAAAACCTTTATGAATGTTGATGAAATTTATGGTGCCATCATGAAAGACTATGTTGGGTTTGAACCAACTGTTAAAGCTATCAAACTTCATGAACTACCCAGGATGATCAGCTTCATTGTAAGCTACAACATCTTGCCCAAAGGAGGCCACAGAGACCAAGTCAATCCCTTTCAAGCCTACATTACTTGATGTCTTGTCACTGCCAATCCTATCAATCTTCCATATGTGATTATGAAGACCATGGAACACTGTGCAGTACCTCATTATAGGGGAAACCTTCCATATGGCAGACTCATAACTGCCATCCTTAAGTTCCATGAGGTGGATCTCTCTGGGGAATTCATTGACCTGAAGATGCTTGACATTGACTCATCCACCATCAAGAAGATGAAGCTGGGTTTTGTTGCAGCTCCTCCCTCACATCAAGCCCGAAGGAAGCGAGCTACCCAACATGTCACAGGTGACGAAACAGAGTCACAAGAAGAGGACGACAGTGAGGATGAAGACTATGTTGGTGAACCCTCAGGGGACTATGTCACCAGAGGAGAATTTTCAAGTTTTCGCCAACAACTTGACACCCGCCTGAAGGACTTTGATGATCACTTCACCTCTCCCCACAAAGATCAAGAAGAAATTATTCGCATCCAACAGGAGAACCAAGTGATCTTGCAGCGTCTCAATCTGCATTTCTTTCCTCCTCCTCCACAGTAGAGATAGTTGACATCACTGACATTTTATTAGAACTCTTGATCTGTACTTTTATGGCATACTTTTAAAACATGGAACTTCTATTTTAAAGCATGTGATGCTTTTAAAATTAACACTTTATTGGGCTTCATATTATTTGCTCTCTGTTCTTCTAACTATGCAGGAAGTCATTTTCTTAGGGGGAGCCACCCTAAGATTGTTTTTGCTTATCCTTGATTACTAGCACTGGCTCAGGGGGAGCTACTCATACTCTACACCTCCTTTTTGTGTTGACAAAAGGGGGGAGAAGTTATTATGATTCAAATATTCATATTATGTGATAATGCATATATTTATCTTGAAATTGCATGCATATATGAGTAATGCATATTTTGAATCACATGTTTGTCATCATCAAGAAGGGGGAGATTGTTGGAAAACACATTCCTCCATAAACTAATTTTGATGATAACAAATATTAAGATTAATACTAATATTCCAATCTTTAAGCAAGCTTCATAGTCAGACGCTGGAAGCATCAAGCATCTAGGAAAGACTTGATCAACGGAGCTCACAACAGAAGAGTTAAGGAAAAGAAAAAATTTGAAGATTGAGGAACATCTTCTAAAGGAAGCCAAGAATTAACAAGACAAAGACTCTCCAAGAAGATTCAAGAGCATTAGAACACATTTCATTACATGTGCATATCACATTGCACACACATTGCATTCACACGTAAGAGACCCTAGGAGGAATTCATTCTCATGCCCTAGACTCAAGAAACATGGCCATTAAAGTGTTAGACAAAAACCTATGAAGTCCCCAAGCAAGCTGGACCAAAAATCCCCTTGACAGACAATCAAAAACAGGACAACTGTCTGTCGGTCGACCTACAGAATATAAAAAATACAGACCTGGTTCCAGTAGCCTGTCGGTTGCAACCGACAGAACTATCGGTCGACCTACAGCCCAAACTTGGCCTTAACGGCTAGTTTTTCAACGGCTAGTTTTTTATGGTCGATCGACCCCCTTTATAGGTCGACTGACAGTCTAAAAATATGACAGTTTTATATCCGTTGGAGAACAAACAAACTCTAACTTTTGGCTTTATAAAACACATCCAAACAAGGAACAAAAGACATCTTTTGATAGAAAAAGTGCATAGTACATTTGAGAAAGTACAAAAGTAAAAATTTGTCATTGAGCTAAATTATTCAATTCAAGCTCTTCAAAGAGATCTTACCAAGCTCTTAACTCTCCACTCTCTCCAACTCATGCCATCAAGGAGAGTCATCTAGGAGACTCAAGGTGTATCACTCTCATTCATATCATTGAGCACCATCACTCAAAGGGTAAAAGTGTCACTATTCTTTGATAGGTATTTATACCAAACTTCTATTGTATTAACTTGTTTATGTTTTTTATTTGATAAAGCATTGTTGTATTAATCTAGACTGTACTTAGATTAGTACAAGGACCCTCTTATCCTTAAGAGATTGAAAGGATACTCTTGTCCTGGAACTAAGATTGTAAGGATCCTCTTATCCTGTTAAAAAGAGTTGTAAATGTGTCATTTCCCCATCTATTGTATTGAAAGGGAAATACTAGTGGAATTCTCTCAAGGTTGAGAGGAGTGGATGTAGGCTAAGTTAGCCGAACCACTATAAATCTTGTGCCTCATTTACTTCTGCTTTTTATATTTAATATAAGTGTGCAACCAATCGAAAAAGAGGCAAAATCAACTAGTGGTAACCTATTCACCCCCCTCTAGGTTACCCAACACAGAGCACTGCATAGGAATGGATAGGGACCATATAGAGTGCCTTTTGAGCCATCTTTCTTTAACAAATTTAACCCAACATGTACCCTCATCTGAAGCAATGGACCAAACATGGCGCATCAGTGCAACCGTGTTCCAATCTCTCAAAGAGCGCAACCCCAGACCACCTTCCTGCTTAGGACGACAAACCACGGACCAAGCAACCTTATGTCGCCCAGTAGAAGAGTTCCCTTTCCAAAGATACCTCGCAATCATCCTTTCCAATATATCAACAGTAAATTGAGGAAAACGAAAAACATTCAACCAATACGACTATTATTCGATTTGGGTTTCTACCGACTCATTTAACAAATAGGGCGGAATGATTTCGGGTTTTCCCTGTTGGGTTTGATTAGGTTTGCCAATGTGGGCCTGGAATGAAAATCCCTAACCAACCATCATCATACGACAATTCCAATCCAATGATATGGGTTATCATACCTCTTGTCTTTCGTACCGTCTTTACTCTGGGTTTTCCACATTAGTAAATGGACACAAATGTATTAAGGTTTACGTATTGTGTTGTATGGATTTATGCAATAATCATTAGATCGACTTGTATAGATTCATTACGTTAAATAGATAAAATTATAATTGTGTGAACATTAAGGTTTTCAACGAAGGAGATCTCACTATGAAATGAATATAGGGATAATTAAAACTTTTTTATTCTCTTGGGTACCATATGTAAATATTCATATCAAACCACGTTAAATTCTTGATGTTTGTATGTGATTATTGTGTTTCTTTCCACTTGTATTTGTGCAGTCTAACCTAACATTACAACTTGGGTTCTCTGGGTTATCTGAGGTACCTAAGTAACTACCCATTTGAATGAAATACTAATAAGAGAAGTTGAGGAGGGTAGAGTCGTGTAGAGGGGTTAAATTCAAAAAAATATGCTTGACTCACTTCATTAATGCTAGTAGTGTATAACAGTGGAAAAGAATTAGGTCAAACTAAAAAGGTCAAACAACAAGAGTGGCCGCGATACAAGTCATGCGAAATTTCCTAGCTTGCGGCCTACTAAATTACCAATTCCCACCACCCCCCTCCCAAAAACAAAAAAAAAAACTTCTTAAACAAAGAGGTAAAAAAGGAAAAGAGTAGGGGAATTGATTGTCACGTACAAGCATTAAATATTTTATGTATTTTAATGAAGTCCACACTCCACAAGAAAAAGATAAGAATATACCTACATCATAAGTATGGGATGGATGACCTACGACCTTATGCATGTAGTCTTAAGGAACCAACAGTAAAAGATGGACTATACCTACTTACATAACTATGACCTACCTACCTAATGCATCCTTAAGTCGAACCAATGTCTAGTCTAGGGGATTGGGGAGGATGACCTTTATAGGCTTTAGTTTTAATAATGAAAGAGAATCCCGGAAAACCTAGGAGTCTATTTAATTTCCTCTTTACTTTTTTTCTTCTTCTTCGTCTTCTTCTTCTTTCTTATCCCAACTCCCAAGTTCCACCACCACCACCACCACCACCACCAAGAGAGAGGAGGAACTTGACGGATGACATGTGGTTTTGATCACCAAAAGACAGAAAGAAAAAGGAGAGAAAGTACAGACAAGTATGATGGCATCTCTATGGAGGTTTTAGTTTCCAAGAAAAAGAGGGATGATATAAGACATGCCTTGGGGATTTCTCAGTTTGGACCTGTTGGGTGTATTGTAGATTTGTAGTAGTAGTAGTACTACTACTGCTCCTTTGTTAAACCCTATAAAAATTAATTAATTAATTAGGGTTTTGTTTCTTTATGCTTCCCCATGACGTTCGTTCCCTATTTAAATATGTAATTTTTATTGTTTGTTACCCTTTAATAGATCGATCTCAAGTGATCTGTGACCGCCAATACACATAGAAGTCCTCCTGCAAAGTTGTGATCCCTATACAACTACAACTACAACTACAAATACAAAGAAAGACATTTGTGACCACTGCCCTGCCCTGAACAACGCATTTAAACCCTAACTACCTCTATCAATTAACAAAACCTGTCTGTATCATTATTAATTTCTTTTTGTTTTATTATTATTATATAAGTTTATGGATCATGGATTCTTGCACTTCCCTATGAAAAAAAACACAAAAACCCACACCCTTGCATGTATCGAAAACTAAACAAACTTTTCTCAAAGTCTATTGTTTGTTGGAGAGAGAACTTATACATCATAAGGGGCAAAAAACACACTCCGTCACGGAGTATGGTCTACACCAGCAATCTCATGAGTCTATCTCGTTCTTTCTCATATGAAAAGACAGTTTTACCATTTATTTTAAAGAAGAGAGATATAGACACATGCGCCACACTCTTGGACAGAAAATTGCTTCCCAAATTCTAATAATGGGTAATATTCATACCTTTTTTTTTAATTTGTAACATGAATTTATTTATGGGTAATACACATACCAACACACCAAAATCTAGATCCGGATCGTCTCTAGGGAACCCAACGCCCAGGATGCTCCCAAGGGGCATCTAGCGGTTGAATTGTGCCACACACATCTCAGTTCACGCCTAGGAATTTGTGCAGCATAGTCCAACGGTGTGCTGGGCTCCTTGAAGACGAACTAAATTCCCAAAATCTCTTCTAGATCAACAGGTCTGAGTGTCTAACAATGGGTTGGATTGGTGACACGGGCCAGCCATTTTTTTGTCAATCAAGATAGTTTAATATGTTTTCAAATCACCTTTACCTTCTTCTTCTAGATCATCTGGATCAAACCCTATTCCATTCTCTCCTTAGAAATGGATAGTGCGGATAATTTATGAACGTAAATAATATCTACAGCTCTATTTCCAAATTTCTCATAAGAATTAGAAACCACATAAAAATCTCTTGGCATAGCCTGATTAGGTCAGTTGTCAAATTTCATATTCAAATTCAACTATAAATTTCTCATGTTCGGACATGCATCACCATTTATGTCTATGCATATATCCAGTACTCCAGAGTTTGGACACTATTTTGCACTCTTGTACAATCTGAGATTTTTAAATTTCTACTTTGCCACTCAAAAAATTCCGTTTATAATATGGCATGTGAGCTGGGGACCAAGGGGTCCACGTGCCCATAAAAATTCAAGCCCCACTAAAATGACTTGTAGAGAATTTTTTTACCAATCAAATAAGCTTATCGAATTATTGCATACCAAATCTATTTGCCCAATTTATATTTATACAAAAAAACTGATAGTACTTTTCGAATTAATTAATTCCTACTTTGGCTAGATAACAGTTAATTGTCATATTTTTCCCTTCTCCATAGGTGAAGGAAAATTTAGGCTTAATTTGGTGTGATTTCTATTTCATTTAATGGAGTGATTTCTAATTTGAAAATTGTTTGAGTTGATTTTTGCATCTTATTTCAGTGAAATAGAAATCAAATGGAAAATAAATTTTGACATAGTTGAAGAACTGCTTCAGAATTTTTATTTCATTTGATTTCACTCTTGCTATTTAATGAACACATAGTTTATTTGATGGGCAAAATAGTAATTTCATGTTAAAAACTAAAACAACACTCTTCTTCTTCTTCTTCTAATGGGCTCACAACCACCATTGCCACAGCCACTATCACCTATCACCTCCTTTCTCACCCTGTCCCACCCCAACCACCACCACCATCCTTCCTATAGAAATATAGAGAATCTATATTCTCAAAAATTGAATTATTAAATCGATTTTTCCATTCTATCAATCAATACAATATCAATTTCTTAATTTTAAAAAAAAAAAAAAAAAGTCAATGTGTTGACTATTTCATGAAATCAATCCTCCTTCGAAGTTGAAATAGAAGTAGGCGATCATACCAAATGTGGCAATATTGGATCACCAACCAAAACCGTACACTTGCATATGTCCCATGTTTCCAATAGTACGTGTCTGCTTAAAGGATCCACATCCTCTACTCCCAAAGTTGGTATTTCCATCCTACTTCCATGGCATCCCAGTGCGCCACCTGGCCTGACATGTATCCAACGGTTGTCATTAAAAAAATTCAAAACTTTTTGAAAACCTTATGACACTGTTTGAACCACTTTAGCCCCCAAATAAACCCACTCACCGGTTCAAACTCACCCAAACCAAACCCAACCCCAACCCTAACCTAACCCATTCTCTCTCCTCTCCACTCCTCCCCAAACCATCTCTCTCCAACGACTCTCCTCCGGTCACCATTGCCCCCCTCTCATCTCCTCTGCAACCCCTCTGCAGTCCCCACCCTCCTCTGTTCTTTCTCCCCATTCAACATGCTCCCTGTTCTTTGCTATAATAAATAAATAAATATCGCAACCTAACAGCCAAAGTTGCACCCAAAAAAAACAAACCCAACAGCCAAAGTAAGTTGTAGATCTCATCAGCGGGAGTAACGCTAACCAGTTCCAAATTAAAGCTTGAAGTTCAGATTTCCATGGCAATTAGTTTTGAAATTTGAACACTATACCAGATGGATTTCTCTCTTGAAGATCTTAAAGATAGGAGAAGTTTTCACTGTGAGTAGATCTGCATCAAATCCCAGTAAAGCTAGACATATATTAACCACATATTAAGGCGTCCTAGAACATTTCCAACCTTTCGGAGCCTTACGAACACCTAATCGTTGCAGGAAAAAAAAAGTGAGAGAGAAGGGGGGGGGGGGGGGGCGAGGGCTATGTTCTCTGCAGTAGAAAACAATATAACCCTGTTAACGCATTCATCTGAAGAAAGCCCAGAAGAGGAAAAGAACGTGAGAGATTTTTCTTTCCTATCTGATCACCCATGGAGCCAAAGACATCTTTTCTTGTCTTTGACAATAAATTCATCTTTCTACCAAAAAAAAAAAAAAAAAAAGGAAGATCTTCTTCACCTGTAAAACCCTAACTATAAAAGGAACTTGAGAGCAGCGAGCCAGTTTTCTCGTTTGATTGGGAACACCTTGAAAAAACCCATCTCATCTCACTTGGTTGTTGTCTCTACAAGAGGTGGGATTGCGAAGAGAGAATGGGGAGAAAGAACAGAGGAAGGTGGGGATTGGGGAGGGGTTGCAGAGGAGATGAGAGTGGGGCAATGGTGATCGGAGGAGAGTCATCGGAGAGATTGTTTGGGGAGGAGTGGAGAGGAGAGAGAATGGGTTAGGTTAGGATTGGGGTTGGGTTTGGTTTGGATGAGTTTGAACCGGTGGGTGGGTTTGGTTTGGAGGCTAAAGTGGATCAAACAGGAATATCATGAGGTTTTCAAAAAGTTTTAAATTTTCTTAATAACAACCGTTGGATGCATGTCAGACCAGGTGACGCATTGAGATGCCATGGAAGTAGGATGGAAGTACAGTTTTGGAAGTAAAGGATGTGGATCCCTGCTTAAATAAGATAGCAGCTGATGTGTAATGTGTCTCCTCCAAACGTTACAACCATTGAATTTGCCATAAAACGAGCAAGGAAGGAAGGAAGGAAGGAAGGAAGCCCTCATATATCCATCCATCCTTCCATCCTCTGCGCTGCCTTAATTATTATTTTCCGCATTTATTCTCCGGCCTGCTTATTTCTCAATCACACACACACACACACGCTCTCTCTCTCTCTCTCTCTTTCCCCGTCATCCCGTGAGTGCATCCATGCCTAGTTGTAAATAGTAATAGTAGTACATACTCCTGAAATATTAAAGCAAACACCAAAATTCATATTGTCTTTGTGTTTGGTAATCGGTATCCAACTATATATGCATGACGGCGTCCACGTGTCTCACATATTCATATTTTTTTTTTATTAATGATTTTCCTTGCTCTCATCACCATGTCAATATGTCATATCATCCTTACTATATATATATATATATATATATCTATATATGAACCAAAAAAAACAAGACTCGCATGCATAGGAAGGAGCCCAAAACCCAAAATTTCAAATATCAACCTTTATTGTCCTTGAATTTGAATAGCAAGCACACTTTGGATTCAGTTACTGGTATATTGTATATTGTTGTGGTCCTTCTTTAACTTACTTAATATAAATGGTTGTAACATCTATACTATATATATATATATATATATATAACTTGATCTCATATTCTTTAGTAGATTGAATGGATCTGTATATTTACATATTTTTGTCTTTGGGTTTCTGATAACGTTTACAAGGATTCACAGCTTGCCGGTCAATTGATTGACAATTTGGTTGGATCTATGTTAATTAAGGGTTAAATATCATATCATAATTAAGTCTTTCAACAAGTTTTCAGCTATGGATGCGGCAGGGAGAATATTCCTTCCTATGTGTCCTCCTTTTATAATAAGTATGGAAAAGGTTTTATGAGCTACGTACTTGGTAAGATATGCTAGCACCTCTATGTCTCCATCTTGTAAGAATTATATGTGGATTATTCTTACATATCTCTATTCACATATGAAATGACTTTGTTACCCTCCAACGTAGGATATCGTTTTGTCACACCTCAATACTTACCTCATTGGTGTACTCTACCATACTGTTTGCTTAGAGAATTTCTCTCACTAAAAGTATATATATATATATATATATAATATAAGTGAAAAGGTTTTTTCTTTCTCTTTTAGTGGAGGTTGTCTAGTCAGTGAAAAAAAAAAAAAAAAAAAAAAAAAAAAGAAAAAAAAAGAAGAAGAAGAAAGAAAGAAAGAAAGGGAGTAATGATGATAGTAGCATTTCTGAAATTATATTCGATAAGGGGAGTATTTATATCTTCTCCACGAATAGATGGTTCCAAGGTATGGAGTCAATTTTTTAATTGACATGTTAAAAAAAATTTCTCAATAATATAATTTTCTTAATTTCACAAAGAGATCTTTTAATTTATCCTAATTTTCAAATTTGTGATTTATTTCAATCATATGATTCATCAATAATTTGATTGTTTTATTATGTACATAAATCCGACCTAATTGATGAGTGCTCGACACGTGGTAGAGGGCCTTCCTCTGCCACCATGCATTGACCCTTCTATGTATAGGAAGATCCAGTACAAGGTAAAGGCACAGAGATTCAGTTATTCATTAACAAACAACTATTTTCAATTACGTACCTTAACTTTTCGTTCAAGATCTGCACTCAGTGTGATAATTCGAATTCTAGCGGTAACTTAGGATTGTTATATGTTAAATTCGAACACCAAACCCAAATATTTGCCGCTAGCTGTTCTTTTTTTCAATGTTCCACTAAGTAAATGTGTGAATAGTAATTACTAGCTAAAAGTAACTAGACGTTAATTCATTCATTCAATAATCAGAGTTCGACGAGAGAGAGAGAGAGAGAGAGTTTTTTTTTTTTTTTTTTTTTGGGTAGGTAGGGGGATGTAGGATGTGAATCAGGAGACTTGAACTCAAGACCTCCTAATAGCAATGGGCCTTTACGCACCACTAGCTACCAAGTGCGCTAGGCACTTGATCACAGAGAGTTTGATTAACCTTGATTTGGTAGATCAATATAATAATAATTATTCAATAAGAGTATGGTCAGGGTTTAAAAACCAGGAATCAGGATCGGATTGATCCCGGCTTGGATCAGTTTGGATCGGCCTTAGAATCAGCATATTCCAGGTATATTATCAAGGATTTTTCCTTTAATAGTATATCGTATTGGCTGGATCCGATCTGATTCAGTGATTCCTAAAACACTAGAATATATGGTTCCTAATATTTTAATTTAAACGTACCTACTTGTTATGGAAGGAAGTTTGAACCGGGGGACCTAAGATAGACTCATCTATGAAATCAACCAACCCAACCCAAACTTCCAAACACAACATTTATTAATTATTCCAATACGAACTGCTCAACACATTATGATCTGATAGGCGGATCTCTCTATTTAATTCTTCACTCACCTGGGAATTGGAATAGGCATGAATTTGTAGTTACTTGCATATATTATGACACATTTTCTTTAATTGACAAGGTCATTTATGTAAGGTTTCCCTTATTAATTCTCTATCTATACTCCCACCATTTTAATTTAATTAATTTCCTTTCCAGCTTCAAGGATGTCTCTGATGTCGACAACTCAAAAGTCAAAACCATTCTCTAATAAATTTAACCACCCACCCGTTGCATAGGACGGGTAAACCTATAAATTAAATTTATCACATGATAGAAATGATGTGGAAATTTCGAGGTTGTTGGATGGGTTAGCCATAACTCCTCTAATGTATTGGCATGCATCATTATCCATGTATGAATGTTTATGAACATGTACATGTGGTATTCAGATGGATCGATTTATGTAATTTTCAAAAATCATAGATTTTCAAAGCTTCATTTTACCATTTGGCAAACTCCAACGGACTGACATTTAACATGAAAAATGAGACCTAATAAGCCTAAGGGATATATATATTATATATTTGTCTACAAAATTAATTTGACCCTCACTTGAGAGACCTACTAATGCGACCAATCAGATATGATTTGCACTTTGCCGTTTTTCCCAACAATAAACAAACAAACAACAACAACAACAATAAATAAAAAAGAATCCATCCTTTTGGCTCATGCTAAGTTTGCTAAACCTGATCCACTTTTGTGCTTGATACATATATGGCTTTTTAAACCCACCAAAAAATGAAAACAAAAAAGCAATTCAAGCCGACACAAACCGGACCCACTCAAGACATTGGCACCTGTATGTATCTGGTGCTGAGTGATAGCTTCCCAAGTGCAGTGGGGATATAAAGGGTGGGATTCAGATCCTGTAGCGCGCATCGTATGGCTGGGTGTGTGGCACGCACCCAAAGGACAGCACCCCTGCAGCCATCCGATGATCCATTTCCTGTTCCTCTAATCCTGCCCCTTTAAAGGGCGCTGGTTGGTTTATATACACACAAACAGGTAATAAATAATAGGCTGGGTTCCAACTTCCAAGTGAGAGTTGAGATATTTTGGATGGATGATGGGCATTGATTGGGTAACCTGTTGGTTGGTCTCTTAATATTGGAATCAGCAGTAGTACTGTTTATATGAATCTACGTACTCACCACTCCCAGCAGGCCCTATTTCCTTTCCTTTCCTTCCTGGATGGATTGGTCTATCCTTTTAGTTGGGTTCTTCTATGGGCTTCCAGAAACAATGATAGCTACCTTCATCCGGGCCCATCCTCAGCTCTGATGAATTATTATTACATTGTCAGCCAGTGGTATTCAACATATGGGACAGTGTTGGATATTTAGAGTACGACCCCGAGACCCCTGAGGCTGCCACTCTTATATACACATATATACAACGGGAGCAGTTCTCTGCCGGGGGGGGGGGGGGGGGGGAGCACTGGATTCTAGGTGTGCGATAGCCAATGCGATCGCATACATTGAAATCTCTTTGGATGAGATTTTCGCCTTTCATAAGGGTGGGTGGCAATCATTGTGTACTCTAAAATGGTATTACGTTGGGTAATTTGTGGAGCGCTGACGTGAGCATTGTGCAGCTGATTCAGAATGTAAATTAGTATGGGATATCAAGGTCGATAGGTCGTCCTGTTGGCCAAACAACGGTCCAGGGATCAAACCATGGTTCCCTAGGGAGATCAAGATATTTATCTTTAGGGTTTTGCATCCCTGGGTTAGCCCATGGTGTCCCATAGGTGCCCTATTTTAATTTTAGGGTTTCCCATGGTCGCCCATGGGAACCCTGGTGCATCCCTATTAGGGTTTCTCCTTCCCTATTGCATTCCATAAAATTAATTATCACAATAGGGACGGAGAAATTCGTCTCTAGTCCATCACATGGCAAGAGGGATCCATCCCATACTCGAATGCGCAGCGAAATTAATCGATTCGAGTTTCTTTCGCATCCCATAAATATTAATAATCAATGAACAAAATGAATTAATAAAGAATCGCTAACTTGGTGAGCCTCAAGTGTTGCTCCTCCAATAGACAGTGGTTCTTCCTCCAATGAGCCTCCAAGCAAACAGATCTCAACCTCCAATGGTGCTACCAAGGTTCTACACGCCAATCCCGATGCCCTCAAACTCCTCAAGCCATGTCTAGGGTTTCACAAACCCTAACTCTCAAACACAGTGAGAGAAGCAAGAAGAAGAAGAGAGATCACAAGAGGGAGAGAGAGAAACCAAAAATGTAGGAGAGAGAGTGTCTGCTCCAAAAACGTGGAGAGCTTCTCTTCTGCATATTTTTTGTCCCCTATTTATAATAATAGGATTTAATTAAATCCTAGATAGATTTAATAGAGCCCTAGTGAGAGTCCGACTCTCTCTCTCTCGATCGCAGTCTGTTTAAACTCAAAGTGCTACACAGTGAAGAAGCATAATCTAATAGGGAAAGTATTAATTAGATTCTTTATTTAATTATTAATGGATAATTACAATTAGCACCAAATCCATTAATTAAATAAATAGCCAATTAAATTAGCAAATTCCAAATAACTCCCTATATGATAACAATTTATCATATACAACCCCCCCCACTAATCAACACCATCATTATGGAATCTAGGGCATGTACACATGTATTGCCAAACCCCAATCCATAGTACATGTCCATATAAGAGCGTCTGTGCATCCGATCGGGTCCCTCAAAACTCGATAAAACACTTTATTTGAAATAACTATAAATAATGTATCATTTTATGTAAAATAAATTTTGCAAAACCATTTCCAAAACGGTACTGGATCCAGATTCTGATCCGACCATGCACAGACAGTCTCTATCTTGGTGTTCCCCAATCGGGCAGTGGTGACCGTGTTGGATAACTCCTTCACTCACAAAGTGTTCACGCATTCCCGGACACCCGGCTTTGACTCGCTTGAGTCTCAGTCATTGATGAACCAAAGAATGCGATCACACTTTGCAGTGACAGGGTTCCCTCAGGTACAGGGTGTCGGTGACACATGTCTATCCCTTCCTACATCTGGCAGTAATACATGAGGGAATCGACAAAGTAGATTCTTCGCCAATGCACACATCAAACATGTGAGTACTCGCATTCGTACCCTGACATCACATGTCTAGGCATACCCAATGCGACGACCATATGATAAGGGTGCCCAGCCCAAACCCTAGTCGTGACTACCATTTTAAGTATAACTTACGGACACATAATGCTCAAAAAGTTTATATCGCATGTGACAATATTAAACTAAAATGTATAAATGTTCAATACAAAGGTGAACCGGGTTGAACCGGACCGAATCGGGTTTGATGGACACACACTTGTCCAACAATCTCCCACTTGTACATCAAAGCCAATTCCCCATACATTTTAAACCCATGCCCTCCATGTGTTTCTCAAACACTCCTGGTGACAAACCCTTTGTCATGGCATCGACACATTTTCGATTGTGTCCACTTTGGAGATACTCACGTCACCCTGCTGGATAATCTCTCCGATGAGGTGATACTTGTGCCGCACGTGCTTGTTCCTCCGATGAGCCCTAGGCTCCTTAGCTTGTGCAATGGCCCCTCTGTTGTCACATAACAGGGAATAGAGCCCTTGACAAGATCGGGGACTACCTCCAAATCGATAGGAATTTTCTGCACTAAACACCTTCTTTTGCCGCATCACAAGTCGCAAGGTATTCTCGCTTCGGTAGTAGAATCGATCGTAGACTTTGTTTCGCACTCCGCCACACAATGGCACCTCCACCCATTAGATATACCATCCCGGACGTGGATTTTCTGTCATCCTTGTCAGTTTGGAAATCTGAATTTGTGTATCCCAATACTGACAACTGATCAGATCCAAAAACCAAGAAATATTCCTTAGTCCTTCTCAAGTACTTGAGGATATTCTTAACAACACTCAATGCTCGCGTCCAGGGTTAGATTGATAACGACTTACCATGCCTACTGCATAGCAAATATCCGGCCTCGTACACAACATGGCGTACATAAGACTCCCTCTTGCGGCATAGGGAATCCTCTTCATCTCTTCAATGTCTGTCTGAGACTGAGGACATTGAGATCTGGAAAGACTGACTCCATGTCTGAAGGGAACACTTCCCCTCTTGGAGTTCTCCATACTAAATCTAGCCAGGACTTTGTCTATATAGGTAGCCTGTGACAAGCCTAGCATCCTTTTCTGGCGATCTCTTACGAGTTTGATCCCAAGAATATAGCTAGCTTCACCAAGGTCTTTCATCGAAAACGTTGTGGATAACCACAGTTTTACTGATGAAAGGAATTCTACATCGTTACCAATCAGCAATATGTCATCTACGTATAAAACAAGAAAACATACTGCCCTCCCATTGATCTTCTTGTAAACGCATGGTTCATCCATGTTTTGATCAAAACCAAATGATTTGATTGATTGATCAAACCTGATGTTCCAGCTCCTGGAAACCTGCTTCAGCCCATAAATGGACCTCTGCAATTTGCACACCTTTCTTTCTTCCTCCAAGGAAGAGAACCCCTCTGGCTGTTCCATGTAGATTTCCTCTTGAAGGAACCCATTTAGAAATGCAGTCTGCACATCCATCTGCCAGATCTCATAATCAAAGTGTGTTGCGATAGCCAATAAAATCCTGATGGATTTCATCATCGCTACTGGTGAAAAGGTTTCCTCATAGTCTATACCCTCTTTCTGGGTATAACCCTTTGCCACCAGTCTCGCTTTGAATCTCTCGACCTTTCCATCTGCGCCCTTCTTCCTCTTGAAGATCCATTTACATCCAATCGGCTTGACGCCAAGTGGTGGATCGACTAGAGTCCAAACCTTGTTGGAATGCATTGAATCGATTTCAGAGCGCATTGCTTCCAGCCACCTAGTGGCATCAACACCCTTTAGAGCCTCAGAGTATGTCATCGGATCATCATCCGATTCAACCGATACCATGTGGAACTCTTCCACTGTTTCCTCTTCGGTTAGAAGAGTTAGCCTGTGGGTGGTCTAACAGTCCTCCCACTGCGTCGAGGTTCCTCGGTGTTGGTATTTCAGCGGGTATGTCGCTTGGTCTCACTCGGAAGTGACGTTTCGAGCCATCCGATAGCTCTTTTATGACTACTTGGTTCGGACCTGGGTCATCATTTCTTCCTCCAAAATGTGACATGTTTACTTACAATGACCTTTTGGTCAACTCGGGTCATAGAAATAATAGCCTATCGTGCCTTTGGGGTAGCCTAAGAAATAGCTTCTCGAAGTCCTGGATTCTAACTTGTCTGCATCTGTTGCTTTCGCACATGTGCTATGCAACCCCATACCCTAAGGTGTTGAATACTGGGCTTTCGCCCTTTCCACAACTCAAAGGGTGTCTTGGCTACAGACTTAGATGGAACCCTATTCAAGATATATATCGCCGTCTCTAAAGCGTACCCCCAGAAAGAAAGAGGCAGCTCACTATAAGTAAGCATCGTCCTGACCATATCCAATAAGGTCCGATTGCGTCGTTCGGATACACCATTTTGTTGTGGTGTGCCTGGATTAGTTAGTTGACTAACTATCCCTTGGGATATGAGATGTTCTTTAAACTCATCCGATAGATACTCCCCTCCATGATCTGATCGTAAGGACTTGACACGTTTATCGAGTTGTCTTTCGACCTCGACTTGAAATTCTTTGAATTTATCAAAGGCTTCCGATTTCCTACGCATCAAGTATATATAACCATATCTAGATTAATCATTGGTGAATGTGATAAAGTACTCATACCCATATCTTGCTTGTATGTTTATGGGTCCACACACGTCAGTGTGTATCAACTCCAATAGATCTGTGGCTCTAACACCTTTATTGCTAAAGGATTTCTTGGTCATTTTGCCCTGAAGGCATGACTCACAGGTGGGGAATGGTTCCACCCTCAGACTCTCTAAGGACCCATCCCTCACCAATCTACTGATTCGGTCCACATTAATGTGACCCAATCTTAGATGCCACAGATATGTTAAGTTCATTGGAGCTGCTTTCCGTTTCAAATCAACATTTGAAACAACATTCGTTCTAATAGGGTAATCTAGAAAATACAAATCACTTTGCATATATCCGGATGCCACAAAGGAATTATTAAAATGAATAATCAATTTAGAATTAAAGGAAAAACTATATCCGTCCAAAACAAGTTTTGAAACTGAAATTATCTTCCTCTTGAAAGAGGGTACATAATAGCAATCCTTTAAAACTAAACTAGCAGAACTAAAATTTAAAATAAAAGTTCCCACAACCAACGCCATGGTCTCAGCCCCAGTGCCCATCCGAAGAAGCACTTCATTTCTTTCCAGGTTCCTTGTCTCCTTGAACCCCTGCAAATCATTGCAAATGTGAATAGTGGATCCACTATCCACCAACTAAGAATTGGTCGGTTCAAAAGACAAATTATACTCATAAAGAACGTGAACATCACATGTACCTTCTTTAGCAGCCTCTGTTTCATCCGACTTCTTGTCTTTCAAAGTTGCCAGGTAAGCACGACAGTTTCTTTTTCAGTGACCCTCCTTCTTGCAATAGAACCACTTGCCTTTGCCTTTATTGCCAGACTTCCCACCCTTGGCTTTCAGGGTCTTGCCCTTACTTCCCTTTTTCTTCTTCTTCCCATTTGAAGAAGGCTTTACCTCAGTTGCATTGACCTCAACCTTGTCCTTTTTTAAGGTCGCTTCAGCCTCTACCAGTGCATTAGCAAGCTCGGTGAGCTCCATCTCCTTCTCGGACATCTTGTAGGACATCCTAAAAGGTGCGTAGGCAGAAGTGAGTGACGCTAAGATCACATCAGTCTTGTATCGCAGACTGAAATCAGTCCCCATGGATTCTAGTTTTTCAAACAGATTGATCATTTTCATTACATGATCCATCACTGGAGTCCCCTGAGACATCTTGGAGTTTTGGATTTGACTCACCGCATCAGAATGTGCGTGTGTCAACTGCCTGTTGAACAATTCAGCACGCTTATCCATTTTACCCCCAGCAGTGCGTATATCCTTGACTGAGTCTACAACTGATTTTTCCAACGATCCTAGGATATAGAGTGATGCCTTGGAATCCCTCATGAGGAACCCTTGCATCTCGTCATTTGCCTCAAAATCGTTCGGGTCGGGTTGAGGAGGAACTTGTTCATCTAGAACGTGTACATCCTTCAAGATTAGGAGCAACTTAATGCTCCGGTACCAATCGACATAGTTTGTACCATTAAGTTTGTATTCGCTAATGAGTATTAACAGGTTAGAATTAACGGCAGCCATCGTATATTAATCTACACATGCACAAGTAAATAACCACATGCTAATTAATGACCATTGAAAATAATAAATTGAGCACACACACATCAATGGTCTTTCATGATTTGGGTTTCCCTCATAACCCAAAAGATGAATTGGATACCTACAACCCTTGCATGCATAACTTACCCTGTCGGGAGTCATTATACACACCATGGTAGTGTGGACTAAGCTGTCCGCCTCATGGGCTTCCAATATTTTTGGCCACCTGGGTGTCATGTCCAGATCCTGTCGGCTGACATACACCCAAGTCATGTACTTACCTATCGCATTAGTTAGAATCATGGAATCATGAAAGATGGCCCACTGTCGCAGTGCCCTCTCACTATCCATACCCTAACGTATCTAGATGGAGGTAAATATAGATAAATGCGTGACAGAGGTCCTGGCAATGTCCTGTCGGCTTATGCGGGGTCATGTCACACATTTTCTACATTTATCTTCAATAGAAGGCCATGGACATGTCTACCGATTAAAACTAGTCCATATCATACATGTATTGTGAATAAAGAGGGATTAATTAATTCTCACATACATGGATAGATTTAAATAATATAATTAATCAACATTAATTAAAAGTGATTATGGGATGACGGCATTTTTATCAGAAGCAATTAAAGAACCCTCCCAATAAAAGTAAAACTAATAACTTTGGGTGCATTTATCATGCCATGGATGCCACGCCTCGATCATCTCCTCCGCCCGATCACGTCTTCAAAGTAGGTGACTTGCATCTCCATAAGCTTTGAGCACCACATGTGGATCACCATCTACATGCCCTGGGAGTCCTAACTCCTCTAAAATTATAATGGAAACCTAGAAAAATTCTATACACTTTCCTTTCCATAATAATAAAGAAACCCCGCATGGAGAAACCAACCCACCATTTGGGTTACCTATGGGGTGGAGTACATTTGTTTATAAAAAAGAAAGGGGGAGAGAGAGAAGCATCACATCCACCCATAACCCCATGTATCACATACATAAACAATCCATCCATTTATTAGAATGTCATTCCCATAATCACATCATAATATAATTTCATGCATGGGCATTAAAGCAAGTGAACCAAAAATTAAAACATGGATTCCTTCAATTATTTAACCACCACATCGCATGTGATATCATGTATCCAAGCCCATAAAATTAAAATCGCATTTTAATTGCAAGTGGGTAAAGAGGGAATCTCTTCACCCATCATCATCATCCAAAAACAAAACAAAATAATAAAATTCTGTTTTGAAAAATCTTTTTTTTTTTTTTTTTTTTTTTTTTTTTTTTTGTTAAACTGGAGGGAAAACAAGGGGTGCATGCGCTCACTTGCGCAGTGAGCACTCCCTGCGCGCAGCCCATAGGCACAGGGCCACGGACGCAAAGCCTTGGGTCAGAGGCCGCAAGCTCCGCCCATAGGCTAAAGCCCACGGACAGCAGCCTGCGCAGCCCACAACCCGCAAGCTTGCTGCCGAGCAGGCCCTCACAAGGGGATGCGCACAAGGGTAGGCTTGGCAGCGTGCGCCCCCCACATATAGAACATGATTAAAAAATTTTAAAATAAAAATTAGTAATCACAGCCTAATTGGATACATGCTTCAATAATTGGAATAAACAAAACAAACCAAATCCATCATCACATGGGCAGGTTGTTACACTAACAACCTTGTAACTACCCATGTGCACATGGGAAGGTTGTTACAACAACCATATCCTAACCACCCATGTTCCAACTTGCATCCCACTCATGATAATCATATTAACCATTAATTATCTAATATTCATGGGTGGAAAAGGTGGCTTTGATACCACACTGTTGGCCAAACAACGGTCCAGGGATCAAACCATGGTTCCCTAGGGAGACCAAGATATTTATCTTTAGGGTTTTGCACCCCTGGGTTAGCCCATGGTGTCCTATGGGTGCCCCATTTTAATTTTAGGGTTTCCCATGGTCGCCCATGGGAACCCTGGTGCATCCCTATTAGGGTTTCTCATTCCCTATTGCATTCCATAAAATTAATTATCACAATAGGGACGGAGAAATTCGTCTCTAGTCCATCACATGGCAAGAGGGATCCATCCCATACTCGAATGCGCAGCGAAATTAATCGATTCAAGTTTCTTTCGCATCCCATAAATATTAATAATCAATGAACAGAAGGAATTAATAAAAAACTGCTAACCTGGTGAGCCTCAAGTGTTGCTCCTCCAATAGACAGTGGTTCTTCCTCCAATGAGCGCTCCAAGCAAACAGATCTGAACCTCCAATGGTGCTACCAAGGTTCTACACGTCAATCCCAGATGCCCTCAAACTCCTCAGCACAGATCTAGGGTTTCACAAACCCTAACTCTCAAACACAGGTGAGAGAAGCAAGAAGAAGAAGAGAGATCACAAGAAGGAGAGAGAGAAACCAAAAATGCAGGAGAGAGAGTGTCTGCTCCAAAAACGTGGAGAGCTTTTCTTCTGCGTATTTTTTATCCCCTATTTATAATAATAGGGTTTAATTAAATCCTAGATAGATTTTATAGAGCCAAGAAGAAGAAGAGAGATCACAAGAGGGAGAGAGAGAAACCAAAAATGCAGGAGAGAGAGTGTCTGCTCCAAAAACGTGGAGAGCTTTTCTTCTGCGTATTTTTTATCCCCTATTTATAATAATAGGTTTAATTAAATCCTAGATAGATTTAATAGAGCCAAGAAGAAGAAGAGAGATCACAAGAGAGAGAGAGAGAAACCAAAAATGCGGAGAGAGAGTTCTAAAACGTGGAGAGCTTTTCTTCTCAGTATTTTTATCCCCTATTTATAATAATAGGGTTTAATTAAATCCTAGATAGATTTAATAGAGCCCTAGTGAGAGTCCGACTCTCTCTCTCTCGATCGCGTTCTGTTAAACTCAAAGTGCTACACAGTGAAGAAGCGAGAATCTAATAGGGAAAGTATTAATTAGATTCTTTATTTAATTATTAATGGATAATTACAATTAGCACCAAATCCATTAATTAAATAAAGAGCCAATTAAATTAGCAAATTCCAAATAACTCCCTATATGATAACAATTTATCATATACAACCCCCCCACTAGTCAACACCATCATTATGGAATTTAGGGCATGTACACATGTACTGCCAAACCCCAATCCATAGTACATGTCCATATAAGAGCGTCTGTGCATCCGATCGGGTCCCGCAAAACTCGATAAAACACTTTATTTGAAATAACTATAAATAATGTATCATTTTATGTAAAATAAATTTTGCAAAACCATTTCCAAAACGGATCGGATCCGTTACGATCCAACCATGCACGACAGCTTCTATCTTGGTGTTCCCCAATCGGGCAGTGGTGACCGTGTTGGATAACTCCTTCACTCACAAAGTGTTCACGCATTCCCAGAACACCGGCTTTGACTCGCTTGAGTCTCAGTCATTGATGAACCAAAGAATGCGATCATACTTCGCAGTGACAGGGTTCCCTCAGGTACAGGGTGTCGGTGACACATGTCTATCCCTTCCTACATCCGGAGAATACATGAGGGAATCGACAAAGTAGATTCTTCGCCAATACACACATCAAACATGTGAGCACTCGCATTCGTACCCTGACATCACATGTCTAGGCATACCCAATGCGACGACCATATGATAAGGGTGCCCAGCCCAAACCCTAGTCATGACTATCATTTTAAGTATAACTTACGGACACATAATGCTCAAAAAGTTTGTATCGCATGTGACAATATTAAACTAAAATATATAAATGTTCAATACAAAGGTGAATCGGGTTGAACCGGATCGAATCGGGTTTGATGGACACACACTTGTCCAACACGTCCTCCCGGCCCCCTCCCTCTAGTATAAATCCTATTATAAAAAAAACACCAAAAGGGAGTAAAGGGCTATATGGGGATCTCTTGGCCAAAAATGGGAACGACCAAAACACTCATATGTGGGTTTGACCGTTTGGGGCCCCAAGAAACTAGACATATATGATCTTTGCTTCGTTTACTTGTCCGGTACTGACATGTAGATGGGTCCATCTCAATTTTTTTTTAAACTTTTGCGAAAGTTTTTTATTTTTTGGATGGAATTTCCTTTTGCGAAAGTTATTCTTTATTTAAAGTTTCTCTAATTTGCACAATCAAGAGAATTTTATCTAAAAATTACACACCTAATCGTGTCATGTCGAAGAAAAATATGGCAAATCTAACTATTGAATATCTAAGAAAATGATATATTATCGGAAAAAAAAAAAAGAATACTATGATATGAAAATTATAAAAGGAGAAAATTAAATAGAAAATAAAAAACCCCCCTATCTTGTAGGTTGCATAGTTGGGATTGACTACTAAATTCAAATGGTCTTCCATCCATGCCTATCTATAGTTTCCATAGATACACAAAGTTAAAATGACCAAATAATTTGTCCTTGTGACAAAAATAGCTTATGTTGTAGAAATGGCCTCCTAAATTATTGGTGTCAAAATCAATTATAAGTTTTGCAAGTGTCGAAGGAGGTGCAGTTGGGTAATATTATTGCCCGGTATATCATTGTATAGAGATGATGACTCTATTTCACTTTAAAAAACTAGCCATCAAGGTGAGCGTGTCTGCCAAGTCTTTATCCGCATTTACATCAGGTTATTGACATCTAATGCGGGATCATTGCTTTTGCACTAAACCAAACAATCTTCTCTACACGTGAGCATACAAGGAAATTGAGAACTTCTCCAAGGAATTTTCTCTATCCTCGAAAGTACATCAAAGTTGCCACACCTTGACTCTAATACCACATGTTGGAACTCAGGTGGAACTTACTCTTAAAAGTTAGTCATTACAAAGAGGGTGCTCCAATCTTTATAAATCTTCACCTTTGATGTAGAATCTGCCCTTTTATGTTAAATCCAACAATAGTAAATTGCATAAATTTCAACCAAAAAATAAAAAACTCACAAAAGACTTGAAAAAACCACATAATTAATTTTGCATGATACCTTCCAGGACTTCTCTTCCACAGTCCTACTAGCTATTACCAATTAAATACCACTTGGATCTCATTCACTTCCTCAGATAAGCAAACTAGGCAGCTTAAATCCTTGTTTTAACCATCACTCCCTAAAGGCTGGGCACATCGCCATTGTGCCCAGCCTGAATTTGTGTCTCTCCCAAACCCCTTTAGAATTGACCTATCCATTGGGCACAACTATTAGCTCCAAAAAAGCCAATGACGTGCCCAACCCTCTCCCATTAGTTTAAACAACACATTTTATTGAGTCATTTTTATCATTTCTAGGCTATTTTCTCGTCTCTCATATATTTTCCTCAAGTCCTGGTGAAGAAAATTCCTTCACCAAAGGCAATCATTGCACTTGGATTATGATTTTAAAAATCGGATTGATTCGATTCGTATTAGATTGATCTTGTATAAAATGGTTTAGGGTCCTTTTTGTCGATTTCTTTAGATTCCGATTGTTTTGTTGGAACAAAAACAATCAAGACCAATTTGAATTTTTAATCTTGATTTGAGTAGGGTTTTTTTTTTTTGGTAAACCTTTACTCATTGGTGTGCGAAAAAAAATGAGGGACATTTCGAATCTCCAATCTATAGGGAGTAATAATGGCCTTAGATCCAAGGGTAAACTATTCATAATGGGTGAAGAAAATCTTTCCTGAGAAAAACTGTACGATTATCTAACCTAAAATGGGACATTATGGTATGGAGAAAAAGGACTACAAAAATGGAATGGAATAAAATCTCAATACCATACGAAGCGTAAAAAATACCCCCATACAGAGGAATTATATCCCTCTCGTGCCCTCATACTACAATGGTGCGTCAGACTAGAGAATCCTTCCCCAATTAATAGAACTCAGCATAGTCATTACTCTTTTTCTTTCTCTTTTCTTCTGTTTTTCTTTTTTTTCTTTTTCTTTCTTTCTTTCTTTCTTTCATTCTTTTTCTTCTTTTTTTTTTTTTTTTTTTTTTTTTTTTTTTTTTTTTTGGTGGTGATAAAAGCATAGTCATTACTCATTAGCAGCTAAATGGGTTTTGTAAGAACCCTTTACATGTCACGTGGCAGATATGTACACGTAGGCAACCGTCATACATGCCAAGAAAGAGAGAGAGAGAGAGAGGACAAAACGCCAATGGAGGAGGAGCCCTAATAAAGGCAAAGGGTAAAAGTTGGATGGTGGGTGTCCCATGGATACTCATCATGTGCTCTGCTTTCTGAGATGGAATATATTATATTATAATACTCATTTGTCTTCAAATTTTGAAGGAAAAAACTAAAAATAAAAGAAAGCATTTTATAATCAAACAATGCATATGCATGCATGTTGATGCACCTTGTGTAGGGCTTAGGTGAGAGCTCCTTTTTGGAAAAAGGCATGTGGGCCCCCCTTTCTCTCTCTGCATTGGGAAATCCTCCGTTACAACTTACATTACTTTGACCAACAAAATACTAAAAGTAGGCTTAAAGACAAACCCAAGTACGCTTAACTCTTAACTACTGGGTGGATATTTATATAAATAATTTCTAAAAAAAATTCAATTGGATGAACAGGCCACGTGGGCTAGAGCTGGAGCCATCCCACCACGAGCAAAGGATTTCATCATTAAAATAAATTAGGATTAAATACAAAAATTCAAAGATTAAAATTATTATGGGAGAGGAGGGATACACACAGCCAGTATATCTTACCCTTAAAAATAAGGGAAGTTATCCATTTAATAATGGAAAGTGATGTTTTCGAAATCCGACTCATTTTTTTTACGAGTTTTTTTAAATCTAAACTATTTACTCTCACTCAAAGTTGAGAGAATTAACAATAATGTCTATAATACAAGCAAGACATGCATGAATATACAAGGGATTTTGCCAACTCATAAAAGCTGACGTGTGAATAATTTAGATCATGTTCTCTCTATCTAATGGTCAGAATGGACATATCATTTATCTAAGTGATATAATAAAAATAATTTTTTTATGATATTAACAAAAATTAAACCTTTGCGATAGTAATAATTCACCAACAAATAAGATATAGAAATTTATAAACATCATTTCTACACAAGTTTTGAGTGTTTTGACATTAATAGAAGAAAATAAAAAAGAGCAAAGAAAGAGATTAAATTAGTAGTGTCCATTTAGCACCAGAATCAATTCGGACCGACAAGAACTGGAATCGGATCACCCAATAGTTTATTGGGACGGATCTTGTCTGGGTCTCCCAACGGTTCTAGAACTAATAGCCCATAAAAGACACAGTAGCACTGGAACCATTGGAACCAGTTGATATGTAAACAAATCAAATGGGAAATTATAAATTTGAAACCCTAAAAGGTTCTCTAAACCTTAACCTATTAATAATATTATATTACTTGGGACTTTTAAGTGGCATTCTTTTGTTGCTCTTTAAGTCGTCAATACATGAGTTGAGTTTGAAATGAAAATCATGAACTCTTAAAGGTGTCTCCTTATTTATATATGCATCAATGTCTTTATTTTGGATTCTACAAGACTAAATCTATGTATGATGAAGCTTCTGTTTCGTAGAAAAACTCTCATTGTCCTTGTTTTGAGCTCAATAATATTTGGAATCGATTAGGAACCAGAATCAAACCACGCATTAGTTAATGGTCTTGGGTCTCAAATTTGGATCCGATAAGCTTATTGGTCCGATTATGCTCTTGATACCTTAGAGTCAAAACAGCTAAGGATTCAGACCGATAACCCAGAACCGGACCAATTAACACCCCTAGATTAAATCATATCAGTCAATGACATGAGTCCTCTGCCAAGGTCCAAGACCCTTGTGTATATACTAATTATTAAATTTAGTTTCTTATTAGGGAAAGGGCTGATAACCTTACGCACACAGTTGATTTTCATTTTAGAGAGACAGAGAGATACTAATGGTAAGTAATTGTGTCTTCTTTAGAATTAGACTATTAGTCACCTATTAGTCACCTATCAGAGTGTTAATAAAATGGATTTGGCTCTTGTGCAGCTGTGGCGGGAGTTGCACTGTGCAGCTCAAAAACCACCCCAAATATAGGGTGGAGGTGGTCATTTCACATGTGGGGCCCAAGTGGGACCCACTTGTGAAATGACTACCTTACCCCTATTTTTGCTATCGTTTAGCAGTGCTGCACCTGTGTAGCTCCCGCCACGACTGCATAAGATATTTTTCTTTAATAAATAGGCCGATTAAAATGGAACTATTTTTTTAATACTTATTTAAAATCAAGGGCATTCAAAAACACAACAAATTTTACCAATATTGTTCTAAAAAGAAGAAAGATGATGGATTAAAAAGCTAAGAATAGTAGTAGAGCATTTAGGTTACTTGGTACTGTAAATCAGTCTTCGTAGACCCGAGAATTTGAAAATCAGCAAAGGGAGGAGCAAGTGGGTTGGTTCATGGTCCCATCACCCATGGGCTCAAGGGGTGGTGACTCGTGGGTTGGAGGGCATGTAGCCTATAGCCGGCTAGGGTTTAGAGAGTTTGGGAGTAGGTTGGGTCCAAGATATTTGCGTGGCGTCACGTGGCGAAGCATCTTTGTCCATGCACCGCACCTTTCATTTGCTCATTAATAATTTAAGTAAAGATAAGATAAGAAGAGGTTGGAGCCTGGAGGAGAGAGAAAGAGAGAATGAAACCGCTAGCGGACTTTGCAAGGTAAAAGTTTCAAATCAATTAAACTCACATATAATTTGGATCGTCTACGGCCTGAGAATGAAACCGCTAGCGGACTCTGCAAGGTAAAAGTTTCAAACCAATTGACACCCACATACGGGCATGTCTATTGATGGGTGGGTCAAAAACCTAACAACCCTAAAAGGGCAGTTAATATCTTCAACCTAAAATGACATCAACATCCTCCCAAATCCTATATTTCAAGAAAGTCCCACTCCCACGGTCCCATCCAACTTGGTATTTATCCAATTAGTTCAGGGTTTGAAAGATCGGACCGGATTGGTTCGTCTGATTTTGGCCAATTTGGATTGGAATCAGTTGGTCATTTAAAATTTGGCAGAAAATCCCAATTCTAACCAATTCAAAAATGAGACCCGATTTCCATACCGAATTAGGGTTTACGGGGTTTTTCTATCGATTCTGGTCCAATCCAGATAGTAATCAACCGAACCGGATCCCGTTTCTTTTTTCCTTGTTTTTTTCAAACCATGATATAGTTTTAGGATGAGGGCAATTCATGTCCTCCAGCCCAAAAAGACAAACCCTTCTTCATGGGTCATGCCCTAATGGCTTCATGGGATGGGCATGGGAATGGGAATTTAGGGGGGGGGGGGGGGGCTCACATTTTCACTTTATCATAAATAAATAAATTTCAGAAGAGAATTTTAGATAAATATTGAGAGCAGATTTTTCTTCCTCCCTTTGTCTTTTGGTAAGTATAGTATGTCCGAGATATAAGAGTATTTAGTACTTTGTCTGGTCTTTGGTTTCTTGCACTACACCTATAGAGCCTGTTACTCTGGTCTCCTCTTCTGCCTTCCTTCCTTCCTTCCCCCCTTCCTCCTCCTTCTACAATTATTTGCTGTCTTAAATAAAGACTCAAACAACATCCTCTCCGCAACCCAAACAAAGATGTTCTCATTTTCAGTTTCAACTCTGCTTTACTATCACCCCCTATTCATCTACCTGTAAAAATGCACCTTCCTCCATTCCCTCCGCCTGCTTCTCCCACCCCACAGCTGCCCTGTGTTTCTGCTTCTCATGAACCCATGTCTAGTCTTCCTAGTTTTGTGATTCTGTAGATTGGCGGTTTGGGTGGGATGGATTTCGGGGTGGCTGGTCTGGATGGTTTTGTGGGTTCTGAGAATGGTTTTGCTCCTCTGGTTTCAGAAACTGAAAACAAGCACAAGTGTTACGTATCTGGGTTCCTTAAGCAAGAGAGATCTGGGGCTACGGAAGATGATTGGAGGAGCTCAAAAATGGCCAGAACTGATGATCTGACGGCCTCGAAACCAATGTCGCTCCATCAAAGTACTCCTTCGCTTCTGAGATCTAATTCCCTGTTCCCTGATGGTCACCACCAGCCGCAGATGCTAAGCTTCTCTTCGCCCAAATCAGAAACTTTCTTACTCAGTAACGATGGAGCATTAGCAGAGAGGGCTTTACAAAATGCAGCCTTTTCTCACTATTCCACTCCATCTTCTGCTTATACCCGGAGTACAGGTACAGATATTACTTGTTTGTGTGGGTCTGTGAAGTTCATAAACCTGTCGGCATGAGGCAAAGAAAAATTCGCCTCTACGTTTTATAGATAAATGTATTTCTCCCTCAAGTCCGAACCCCCTTCTCTTTCTCATCACAAGATCTTCGTTTAACTGGGGGTTTTTTTTTTTTTTTTCCCCTTAATGGATCTGCATTTTTCGAGATAGGTTTGGGATCCTCTAAAATCTGGAGTCTGTGATTCTGACTTCTGAGGCTGAAAAACTAAATCATGTCAATCTTCTATTTTTTCTAGTATTATTTTTCAGATTTTTTGGGTGAGCGAAAGATAGGATGTTATTGGTTTTGTTTGCTATGATTCACAGTACCGGTGGAGCGTCTTTTCATGGACAACTTGATAGAAATTTTTGTCTTCAGTCTTGTCAAGAAAAAGTGTAGTATTTTCTTTACAGCTTGGTCTTCTTGTTTGGGCCTTAGGTTCATGGCAATTTCTATACGGTAGATGACTGGGAACACAAAAAAGGGTATGGAAAAGCATAGATAAAGGATGTGGGACGGTGGGGAGGTATAGGAGCAGCAGAAGCCAAACCATCTGATTGGTTATCATCTTTGTTTTCTTCTTCCGTAAAAGACATATAATTCATGTTTAACTTTGCTTCCTTAAATGTTGCAGACAAGTTTTATGCCTAGTGTGTTTTTTTATGCCACACCTCTTTCTCAACTCTTTCAACTTTCACACTACTCACCTACCCCTCCCCCCTCCCCCCTCCCCCTTTTATTGAACCTGTCCTTCTACGCTCAAAAAAGAGTCTCTTTCTGCTACAGAAGTAATGGCTTTGTTTTCTGGTTTACTACTAGTCTTTGAATAATTTCTTTTCCTTATATGTTCTGGTTTTCTGTACCAGGTTTGGGTTATGGAAACTTGAATGCAAGCATGCATGGAATTTTAACAGGAGTAAGAGGGCCATTCACTCCATCTCAGTGGATGGAGCTGGAACACCAGGCCTTGATCTACAAGTACATCACTGCAAACGCTCCTATACCCTCCAATCTGCTCATCCCCATCAGAAAAGCTCTCAACCCGACCGGATATTCTGGCTTCTCTGCCGGGTCCTTGAGATCGAGTACATGTAAGCCTACTCTCTATCTCTCAGTCACATTTCAAGAGCAAGAATTAAAAGAGGTTGCCCATAAGATCTTGGTGGTGTAGAATATTTGGTCTTATGTTTGATTTGATTCAGAAATATAGTTTCTTTGGCTTTGAAAAATTTTGCTCCTTCAACACGGAACGTAAAGTGTATGAATTTTTAACATTGAAGCTGCATTTCAGTGGAAGCAGACATGCTTTGTCCATTATTATTATTAATTTTTTTTCCCCACCTTTCCATGGCTTATAATCCATTTTACAACAATTATTTGGCTGTAGTGGGATGGGGTTCTTTCCATCTGGGTTTCTCCGGGAACACCGATCCCGAGCCGGGAAGGTGTCGTAGGACGGATGGGAAGAAATGGCGGTGCTCTAGAGATGCAGTTGCCGATCAGAAGTACTGTGAGCGGCATATGAACAGAGGCCGCCATCGTTCAAGAAAGCCTGTGGAAGGCCAGCCTGGCCATGCCGTCTCCGGATCCGCCACTTCTAAGGTGATGCCAATGGCTTCTTCATCATCTGCTTCGGCGGTTTCTGGCGGTGGTGCATCCAACAGCCTCACCATCACGCAGCACCACCAGATCGAGAACTTGCAGCCAGGTGGTGGTAGTGCTGGTGCTGCTAACCCTTCTGCGGCTTCCCACATCAACAGGTGAAATGAAAATCTATTACAACTACTTTATTCCTTGCTATCCGTCTCTCATGTCTCTCTTCTTATTACTACATTTCTTTCCTCAGCTTCAGGCCTCACAGGCCACATTATTTCATGTTAATACTTTACTGAAAGTGACTGCTCTTCGCGAGGGATTCTTTCTTCTATAATCTTCAAGCAGATTCATAACCACTTTGGGTATGGTTTTTATAATATTTTGCAGGGCCTTGCTGAACAAAGAAAATTTGGGTGATCGAATGCAAGATCCGCAGGGTCTATCCATGCTCTCCCCTACCATGAACGTGAAACACAAAGATACTCTGTTCTCCGTCCCAAAACAACAAAACCCATTCGAAGATTCCTCCCGCACACAGTTCGGACTCCTCTCCTCTGATTCTCTCTTCAACCCATCTCGAAGAGGTAGTTCAGGTTCCTTCTTGACCAACAGCAGAAACTTTGGTTCTTTGTCCCCAGACCTTAACGACAAGGATCCCCAAGCCCAACAACATAATCCCCTCCGCCACTTCATCGATGACTGGCCCGAGAACAGGTCAGATAGGTCTGCCGTGACTGCTGCCTGGCCGGAAATAGAAGAAATCCAGTCAGACCGAACCCAGTTGTCAATATCAATTCCAGTGGCTTCAGATTTCTCATCCTCCTCGTCTTCACCCACTCAGGAGAAACTCAAGCTGTCGCCGCTGAGGTTGTCGCGTGAGTTTGACCCAATTCAGATGGGTTTAGGTGTGGGTAGCATACTGAATGAGCCCACCATGGGCACCCAGAGACAGATGAACTGGATACCTATCCCTTGGGAGACTTCCATGGGGGGACCTCTCGGGGAAGTCCTGAACAACAAGAGCACTACCCCTACTACCAGTACTACTACTTCAGCAGTAGTAGGGGGGTCCTGCAAGGATTCCTCTGTGTCGGCTCTAAACCTCATGACAGAAGCGTGGGATGGGAGTCCTCGGTTAGGGTCGTCTCCGACTGGAGTCTTACAGAAGGCCACCTTTGGTTCCTTCTCTAATAGTAGCTCTGGGAGCAGCCCAAGGGCTAAGAACAGTAAGACCCACAATGGGGTTAGCCTATGTGATGATCTAGTCGGTTCAACTCTCTTGTAAATTCCTCCACCATCCCGTCCTTGTGAGCTTTAGCGTTTCATCTCTTCTCATCTCGGGTACGAGTCCTGGCGCCTGTGAGACTTGATTATGGAGTAATAGTGGGTTGGTGGAAGATTGGAAGTAAAGTTAAGGGGGGGGGGGGGGGGTTTATCTGCTCTGCTGAAGAATTGGGACGATTTAGATTAAGCAGTTCAGTTTATCTTTGTTAATTTGTTTAATTTCTTTCTATGGTTCATCTCCCTTATGGCTTGTAGACCAAAGTGGAAAACCTTGTGTTTGGTTTCGACATGCTGATAATCGGAGATTTTATGTCTCTGATTATGGGATCTGTCTGTGTGTATCAATGATTTTCAGGAATTTATGTTATGTAGGTTTCTTTATCCATTCTTATTTGCCTATTTGGCTGATATATATGCTGCTGTATTCCTCTCTCTAACCACACAAGGGGAGGTGTGACACTCGGCAATGTGAATGAAGAAAACACTGGATCCCTCTTATGCAATAAGTCTTAGTTTTAATCGATCAAGAATGGAGATTGAAATGGTTGGTTTGACCCTCAATTCTGAAATGATATGTATGTGATATATATATATTTATATGCAACAAATTATTGGATCGCTGTAATATAAAACACAGCACCAAGATTATATCTTCTTATGAATAGAGGAAAAAGTAATAAACAGATAAGAGATCTACTCACCTCCATTAGGACCAAGCAAACTTGCAATTGCTATTACTCTGATGCATGGGTTTCTGAATCTTTGGAGTAATATCTCTATCGATTCGAGGGACAGTCAACGTATTGCCATTCTCGAAGGCCTAAGGAGGAGGACTGCTCAGCTTAGGTTTCCCAAAAACCGGGCCCCAAGTTTGCACCAAGATGAATTCACAGATTATACAATCCTCCATTCCTCCCACACCTTTCTGGAATCGGCCCCTGAGATATATGTGGGAAACTAGCTACAACTTTCCATTCGATATCTTTTGTATTATTTCCATCTGTTCGAAAAACAGAAGGAAAGCATCATGAGCAAACATCTACTGCAGTTAAGAGAGATGCAATGACAAAGGAGGAAAGGTGAATCTGTGTGTGTGTGTGTTCAATCAAATACGAATAAGCTCTCTCCATCCCCATACCCCTAACCAAGAAAAGGTCTTCCTCCACCCTATCCGAAATCGTAAATGGACCTTCCACCCCCTTACCTTAATTCAAATAATGAATCTTCCACCCTGATACTCGAAATCAATAATAAACTCTCTACTCCAACCTTCTTCTACCCTGAATTAATTCAATCCCTTCCCGAATCTTCCTGTAATTTAATGCTTTCTTCTACTCCATCTTCACCACTCTGTTTTTTCCAGCTCTTATCCTTCTATTATTTCAATTTCCCTCCCTTCATCTGATGTCCCCTTATAGCTTCTCCTTCTAATCTGCCAATTGGACTGCAGTCTTCTCCTCTTAGGTCAATTAGGGTCCGCAATCCTCCTCTTACTTGCTCCCTGATGCGGGCTCTAAGAAGCAATCGCCCCCCCCCCCCTAAAGATTCCTCTTGGTCGTTGCAAGAAGAAAGTCAAGTGTTGATATTGGGTACTAACCATTGCTGGTTTTGTTTTAGTTTCTTTTTCTTTTCATTTCTTTTCTTGCAGGTTGATGGAATCAATCAAAATATGAAAAAACCAAGCAAATATTACTAAGAATTAAAATTAGAGGAAGCAACTTAACAAACACACTCTCTCTCTCTGTTCGGAGTTGGAATCATTCTTCTCCTTTTTCTGCAAGTAATCAGAGAGGGTTCCTTCCTTTGCCTTTTCTGTTATTTCCATCACTAATATAAACAGGGACGGAGTGCAAGTTTGGGACGTCTCTCTCTTCATTTTTTCAATTCCAAGCCTCCCTTCGTCCCTTGGCGATCTGGCATTCTGGCTTTACCTATACTTTTTGTGTCCGCTTTTGTACATGTTCTCGGTTCGTCATTTTTCATTTTACGTGTTCTCTACTAATCTGAAATTCATCATTTCCTTTCACTTTTGCAATCATTGATTATGTTTGCATGAATAAAGGTGTAGCTTCCATTCTTTTATTTAATGCCATGCATTTCTAAATAAAACTCCTTAGAAGCAATCATGAATTCTTTGTCACTGTAATTTATGCTTCTAACACTCTCTCTCTCTCTCTCTCTCTCTAAAAGAAGAAATTTATGATCTTCACTCATAACCATTTCTAGTCGGGTTGGGAATGACATTGGGTGTTTTGGGGAGGGAGGGAGGGAGGGGGGGGCGAATATTGTGTTGTCTGCCCATGAGAAAATTGGTGGTCTTTCAAAAGATGATAACTGTCAGTGAATTTGAAACATGTCTTATCCCTAATGTTATTAATGTCTTTGATCTTAGCTGGACTGGTTTCAAATACACTTGGTCTACTCACAGATGCTCTAGTTCTAGAATTTCCTGTAAGCTTGACAAGGCACTTGTTAATGACAGGTGGCTTTCTTCCTTCCCCTCTTTACAAGAAAATTTTGAGCCCCTAACATTTCTTGTTCACTCTAATTTATGCCTCTCTCAAAGAAGAAATTTACGATCTTCACATATTAACATTTCTAATCATGTTGGGAATGACAGTTGGTGTCTCACCTGCTGTCCTTCTAAAGCTTGATACCCTTAAGACTTTTGATTCTCTCATATTAGAATATCTAGATAAGCTTTTATATATAATGGGCTTTCCTCCAAATTTCATTCAGTAGATCCATTGTTGTATCTCTAATGCTCATTTTTTCAGTACTAGTTAATGATTCCCCTCAAGGGGTTTTTTTAGTGTAAGGTGGGCATTTGATAAGGTTGTCCTATTTCTCTACTATTGTTCTCCATTGCTATAGAAGGCCTGTCCAAGTGCTTGGAAATTATAACTACGCAAAATTTAATCCAGCCAATCCCAAAATGCAAATCCCTTAAGATCACACATCTAGCTTTTGCTGATGATCTCGTGAGCTTTGTCAATGCTTCCTCCTCCTCCATTTCTTTAATTAAGCAAGCTTTGGAATCTTTCTCAGATATTTTTTGTCTTCATAAATATCCTCTGAAATCCTGATGCTGATGTTAAAGCCAACTTATAGATATCTTGGGTGTTCCTAAAGGAAATTATCCTATTAAATTTCTTGGTCTTCGCTTGATCTCATTGAAACTATCTGTTTATCATTGTTCACCTATTTTGGATAGGTTTCGAAAAATACTACAATTATGGAAGAGTGAGATTCTTTCTTTTGCAGACCGTCTTGAACTCATCAGATCGGGTATGCAAATTTCTTATATTTACTAGTTTGGGGTTTTGGGGCTTTTGGCATCTATCATTTCTAAAATTGAATCTCGTATGCCCTTTTTCTTTTGGAAAACTTAGGAAATCCCTAATTTCCTTTATCCTATTAGTTGGGCAAAAATTTGTCTTCTGAAAAATGGAGGATTGGGTCTTCATAGAGTAAAGGAAGCTAGCATTGCAGGCACCATCAAACTTATCTGGAAAATAGTGTCAGAATAGAAAAGTATTTAGACTGCTTGGGTATACCTAATATACTTAAAATTATATTTCATTTGAATTGTCAATTGCCCATTAGATGCATCTTGGGTTTGGAGAAAATTTCTTATGTATAAACACCTTGTTAAGGACACCATTCAATTATGTATATTAATGAAGGATGTGATACTTATTTGTGACTTGATAATTGACATCCAAATGATGTCCTCATTTCTAGATGCGATGATTGAATGAAGTATGATGCTAGTTCAGCTAGTTTGGCCAAGGTTTGTTCTATTATCCAATACGGAATTTGGTATCCATGGCCTAATACTTCCAAAAACTTAACTTGAGTTTGGTCTAATCTTCTTTCTACATTGGTAAGGCCAAGAGGAAATGACGATTTAGTGGGCACCTCGGTCTCTACTGTATAATAAAAATCCGGGGCACTATTTTTTGGGTGGGAGCATGGGCCACAACACACATGCCAGCCAATGAGAGTGCACCCAATGACACAAAATGAGGCAAAATTTCTACCATACATGGGGGCCTGGTGGTCATTCTGACCCAAGGGGGCAAAAATTTTGCCATACATAAGGGGCATGGCAGTCATTCACTCTTGTTCTGTGAAGAACTATGTATCCCACCAAGAGATGATTCTCCCCAAAGGGGCAAGAGATCTGGGCCAATGGATGAACAGACTTGGGTATCTACCTAAGGGGCACCAATAATTGAGCACGTTTGAATATCTACCGAGGGGACAGAAGTGTCTATCTCATTTTTTCCCTATACGAGAGGGCATAATAAACACCACTAATAAGTAGATCTTTTTCCCAGAGTTGACACCCTTCTGCTTCGAAATTGTTAATCTGAAGTTATAACCCTTTCCCGTTTCATTCTCAGTTTCTCTCATCTTCAAGTAAAACCCATCATTACAATTGAAATTTAATGGTGTTTCGCAATTGGCAATTGTTACTTAACCATAATTTTCAGTATAGAGCTCCATTCTGTCTCCAAATCGTTTTATTAAGGTTACAATTTTCCCGTTTCATTCTCAGTTTCTCTAATCTTCAACTACAACCCATCACTTAAATTGAAACCCATTTCGACAACTTGACACAAAAAATGGAAAAAAATGAAATTTCGGTGGTGCTCATATTCTATGGGTGTTAAGGAGTCTATCACGCCATGGCGATGGCATTCAGAACGAGGAATTTTTATAATCATCGCACCAAAAGTCTTATTCTCGAAGAAACAAATTAAATCAAAAAAAAAGAAAAAAGAAAAAAGAAAAAAGAAGGTCTAAAAATAAGAGTCAACAATATGGAGGCGAGCGTAACCCTAATCTCTGTATCTTTCATTTCGGCAGATTAGGGCTTTAAACGCCTCTGCTCATTATCAGGAATGGTTCAATACAAAAGCATCAGAGATTCTCAGCATTGTAAATACCAAATACTCATTCCTTCCGATTACTATCATAAACCAACTCATGGAAACAAAATGCTAATACGATGATATCAAACCCAAACCCAAACCCTCACCCTCACCCTCAAGAGAACACATTAGAAACCTAACAAAAAAAAAAATTGTAAAAATCCTATTCCAACAAAAAAACCAACGGAAAACAAATCGAATGAACATGAACGATGTAACTACACTACGTAAGAGATACAAGGACAGCAAATCAAAATACCAGAGCGGCGAGCGTTACAGAAGCAAGAGAATTCGAAAGGACCAACCCAATTCACAAGATCAATTCACAACTTCCTATTTATATAGAAGAAATGATCTCAGAACCCTAAAACGAAGAACTTTGTCCAACTAAAAAAGCGATGATCTAAAAGGGTTGAGTTGGTAAATGCGTACATTGGACGGCTAAGATCTTCCAGAAAACGGAATCCCTTTTATACAAGTGAGCAAACTAGGGTTCGCCCGTCGCCGGCTAGGACTGGAAACGAGATCTGCTGAGCCGAGTCAGGCTGGTTCTTAAAACCAGCGTCACCAAAGTCCCATACTCCGGTCGCGATTCACGAATCGTGAGTTCGAGACACCAGAGGTCCAGAACCAGATTTACCACTTACCAGACTCACGACTCAGTATAGAGATCGTTTAAAAATCCAGTTTGCAGGGTCAAACTCAAACCGTTCATGCCGCGTTTTCCATAAACCTAACTCATCCCTATTTTAACTCCCACTTCCAAAAAGCCCTAAACCCGTTCCAAAAGGTCACCGATGGGCTGGATTTTTTTCTTAGTATCTAGGCCCAGCTCGAGGTCTCTAATGCAAATGCCGAGGACCAGCTCGGCATGGCCCAAACTTAGGCTGAAATATTCTATTTGAGCTTGGCCCAGGCCTGGCCTGAAAGCCCTGACCTTTTTCTCACGCAGTCAATTGGTGAAAAATCTTTTTCACGGGTACAACTAATTTCGTGTGGCTCCCCTACGCCTAGAGACACACACCCCAACCCCCCACCTCCCCACCCCCTTAAAATGACTGACTGCCCTACTCTATTACCAAAATGAATAAACCTACTTGATGATAGACCTGTGTATATTGGCGGCGGCCATGCTAGTGCAAGAGCCACACGATACGACAATGTTCTTCTTCTTATAAAATATATATCGAGATTCAATTATTTTTTCCCATAAAATTATATAACTTTCATGTTCATGATCATGCACTATCCACTATCGTCTTGTCTACTCTCTTGGTAGTTTCAAAATTTTCAATTCTTTATTTTGTCACTTGTTAATCTTAGTTTAATTTCTGATATTTGACATATGAAAACAAACCTGTGGTCTGTCATCCACAAAGTTTTTGTGCCTGTCTTAAATGCTACATGGTAAATCTAGGTTGTGTTAGGTATGCATCTTTGAAATAGATTCTAGGTGTAGAATGCATTTTGAAATTTGATTCTTTTCTATTTTCTCGCTTTAGAATGAATTTTGAGAGCCGGAATCTATTCTGAGAATAAATATCAAATATAAATGAAGTGTATATTAAAGAGATTTCAATGAGATTTGAAATCTCTCTCTCTCTCTCTCTCTCTCTCTCTCTCTCTCCTATTGTCATATCAATCCATTCGTATAGGTATTGGCCGTGACCGAAACTGATACCTAACTGCTATGGATTAGCCAATACAATATGGATATAGTATTCTAAGTGAAAAAATATTTATTTGATCTGGAATCAAACCGATATGAGAATGCATACCAAACACAAGTGAAGTGTCTATTAAAGAGATTTCAATAAGTTTTGAAATTTCTCTCTCTCCCCCTATAGCCGGATCAGTTGATTCGTATCAATATTGCTATAGATTAGCCGATACACTATGATATGGTTTTTTTATGAAAAAATATTGGTTTGATCCGGAATTGAAGCGATACAGCCCAATAAGATTGTTATGTACCGATTGGATCCATATTGTTGCGTCAAGAAATCTCCATAGATTGTCTTCTCGCTCTATAGCCTACACAGGAGAACTAAGCAAGCACAAGAGAGCCGGTTTGCTCTGGCGGGGGACTCTTCGATGCTTAAGTCAGATCTCTCGTAGCAGCAGTCAAGAATAATTAAGAGGGATTTGTGAGGGGTTATACCTGAGTATATATGTAGTGTTTATAGCAAGTAGAGACGGTGGTGGAGAGTCCCAATCTGTTAGTTTTCCATTCATGATAGGAAGCTCATCGTGGAGTGCTTTTAGGAGAGTGATCCCTGATAGATAGGAGTCGTGGGCTCTAATCTTGTAGTCTTCTTATAGAAATGAATTAGTGTTGGGATGAAATAACCCATCCCTACGTTGCATATTGTGTCGTATTATGGATGGGCTCTTCATTGGAGCTGGTATGGGCGTGATCCAATGGACTTTTAGTCATCAATGAATTGCCACGATATGATGATGTGGCATGACACCATTGGATGGTCATATTTAGGTATATTATCATTACCAACATTTGTATCGTTAAGTAAATCCATGGTGGGTCAGGGCCACAATTAGCAAAAACGTGTTTAAAATTCTGTTTTAAATGTGATCACGTTTTATACTGTTTTAAACACGTTTTGCCATATGTTTCGCACATTCAAGAAAAAATGGCAAATGGCGAGCATTCCGGTTTTAAACACATTTAAAACATGTTTACATTTATTTTTTTTTTTTGCCGTTTTTTAAGACCTTGGACTTGTTGAATAATGACTTACTTAATTGATCATATCTTTTCCTCCCAAACTCTGATCGACATGATTCTTTTACTGATGTAAAGATGACTCGAAAAGCTACATTTTTCATTATACCTGTAATTATGAAAGAAAGAAATTGACTTGGTTGATGAAGGGCCCAAGTAACCATACCGAATTCGTCCCTGAAGCTCTCTTCCTTCTCTCCATCAACTCAAGGTCAATGCACGGATCCCAAAATTAAGATACAAACTGATGCATCTGCTGCAAAGGGTTTTTAAAGCAACTTCCAACTACAACAAAACATGCATCACTCCATGAGTGTGTTGTTGGCTGTGTTAACAACAATGAACAAACACCATAGTCAAGCCACATTGCTCAACTTTGAACATTATGGTGTATGAATTGAGTATTGATATTGGTTGATATTGGATGACATGTTGAAACTTACAATTGATTGTGGAATATGAATTGAGTATTGATATTAGATTATATTAGATGACATGTTGGAACTTACAACTGGTTGTGGAATATATATATATATATGGATTAATTTTATATGTTACAGTTGTTTTGAACATTAGAAGCATGTATTTCAAATAAAAATTCCTCAATATAAATGAACCCATTATTTTTGCAATACAAACTTTTAAAACCCGCAACGTCCTGTTTTCTTTACAGTCCGTTTGCAGGTTTTTACCGTTTAAAACCTTTATGGTATCCATGGTCAGGGGTTGTTTCATAATTGATCGACATTGATGATTAACAAGAACAAGAAGAAGTGGTATTCCATTTACTTTTATGGGTATTAAATGTGAAGTTGTGAATGTGAATCATGTCAATAACAATCTCATTGCTCAGGTCCTCCAAGATGGCATCTGCAATTCCCATTCCAATCTCATTCCTGATACTATGTGGCTTCAAAAAATCGTTCCACCCTTCTTCCTCCGTCGTCTCCCAGATATCAGCTTCAATCAGCTGGTTAAGGTTTGGTATGTCTATGGATTGTTTCCCCCACGCACGGATCTCGTCACAGATGATATTCCCCAGCTCCTCAGGTCCAATGAATTGATCAAGACCACCATGCCACTTTCTCCTCCTCCTCCTCCTTCCAGTTCCAGTTTGGTACTTCTCTACGGCTTCTCTCACGCAGTCGAACAGAAGCTGTCTCGTTTGCTGCAATACCCTCTTGTTCTTCACGTACTGAGAATGAGAAGAAGAATCTAAACCTCCAGACCCAAGAAGCTCCCTTAGTACTGCTTCCATTCCACCCGAACCCCTTTTCTGTACCAGTGAGCGCTGCAACAGTAGTTCCCACAGGGAAGCCGAGAGTATGGAATCTTCTGTAACTCTGATGTTGATGGGTTGATTGGGAATTGGAGTCGATGCTGCCTCTTCCTCTCTGCGTGTGCATGTTGTTATTGTTCTTATTCTTCTGGGGCATAACTCAACTGTTTTTGGTTTTTGCCAGTTGACAACTAAATCAAAAAAATTCTGACCCAATTGAGAATAGGGGAAAGGGAAAAGCGATCGATGACAAAGGAGCGATGATCTATATTTTAAAAATTACTAATATAAATTTAAAGCTGCAAAATTTATAAAGCTGGGAAGGATGGAGACTAACGATGGATATGGAGCGAAGAAGCCGGGGGTAGTGATGATACTTCTTCTAGCACCGATACAGGGCTCAGTTGCTTATTACCGTCTTCATTGCATCCCCATTGACATTCCCTGTCTGTGTCAATCTGTTCTCTTTGTGAGTAACGATATAATATCAAAACTTGAATCCATTGACCCATAACATACACACACAGCACGAAACAAACATCGGATTCAAAATTACAAAAGGAATAGAGGGAGGGAGGGAGGAATAAATCCAGTTAGTTTCTAGTTTTCTTATACCTCTTGCGAATTGTGTGCAGCAGACGAAGGGATTTGATGTTGCTGGGATGAGGAGGGCAAAACATACGCAGACGCAGACACTAGTTGTTGTTTATCTCTGTCGGAACAGGAATCAAACACGGTGGTGCTGCTGCTGCTATCTGAGGAAACTCGATCCAGTTCCACAGCCTGAGAGTAATGGGTTGTTCCCTCCAACTCCAATTCCAATTCAGGAGGTGCAGGAGTAGCTACCTCAACCCTTCCATCGTTCTGACTATCACGGAAGTGGTGAGACTTGGTTGTTCTCCGGTGACTGGTGGAGACAGAAAGAAGCTTGTTAATTTTACCTAGGGTGGTCGGAACCCTGGGATGGATCTGGTGTGGGATGCTTAGATTCCTTACGAATCTTATTGGAGTATTCAAATTCAAATCATAACCACTGGAATGGAACCTCTTCAAATTCTTATCGGAAATATTGGAGGGGCGGGGGCAGGGACAGGGCGGATAACAACCAGTAGCAGAAGTTGTAGAGCAGTGATGTCCTCTTCCTTTACTTCGGGTGGAGGGATACCCTCTTTCAAGAAGATAAACATCGAGCAAGAAAGGCTCTTGTTGCTCCTGGAGAAGCTCCCCCAGCCTCTTATTATTAGTCTTGATGCTACCTCCTCCTGGTTTGGCAAGAGAGGAGGAAGCCATCCCCCCATGAAGAATCGCCTGCTGAGAAGTAGAGACTCAAATAGTCGTCGCCTATTGGAGGTTAGAAGTCTTACCTTGGAAGGAAGACATAAGTACTGATGCGAATGGAATAGAGATTCATTGGAGCCCTGGAATGGAAAGGAGGGTGAAAACAGTAGCAGCTGAGACCTATATAAGTCACAGAGAGGAGGGAAAGATTCAATCACAAATTTCCCTAATGTCAAGTTTTTTTTGGGATCCTAACTCTAACGTACACAGTGCGGTTAGGTATTTGGCCTCCAAGGCCATTTTGGACAACTGTAATATTTTTCAGTAATATATATCTTTCGTTTCTCATTAAAAATAAAAATTCAAAGATCGAAACTGATCGGATCGACAGCTAAAGACCAACTGAATTGAAGAAAACAGAAATCGATCGACCAAGCTGTCTATACACACTACGAAAATTTTGTATGAAAATTAGAGATCTAACTAAAATAGAATCGAAAAGAGACTGATATAAGAAACCGACAATTGATAGCATAGATTAAAAATAACACAGAAAACCCAACAGAACCGAGCAATTCGACACCCTTCTACTGACACTTGATAAATCTTCCTTCAAAGTTATATAAAGGGGTTGATGTTCTCTATGCCACAGTGCAGGCTGCGTCCAGATACATGGGTCTGTCATTAGAGGGGTAGAGTGATCATTTTGCCAATCCCATGTGTCTGAACCTGCACACCCGGCACAGAGAACATTAAGCCATACAAAAATATAAGTTATGAGAAAAGATTCCGTGACACCAGTGTCCAGGCCCCCAAAACTGCACACGAAAAGGGAACCCTCTACCATAAGTTAGTTTTATCCGTCAGTTGTGGGACCGATCATCCAAGCCGAAAGAGGCGATAGAAGATAACATGATTCAGATTGCGTTGGTAGGAACCCTCTGCCATAAGTTATTTTTATCAATCAATGCTTCAAAATTCCGAGGCAGACAACTCTCCATCTCTCCCAGTCTCTGCTGACTTTTTCTCCCATCGCTCCTAACTGCCAAGTTAAAACTGCAACTCAAGGCATCTCTCTCTCTCTCTCTCTCTCTCCCTCTGCCTTAGAGTGGATCAGAGGAAGGAGGGGAAAATGGTCCCTTGCCAGTTGCGGCCTTTAACTTTTGTCATTAGCAACATGGGTACCCATCACCAAACGCTACTGATAGTAACAGAGGCAGATTGAATGTTTAATTTCGAATTGAAAGTTTGTTTCATTGTAGCCTCATGATAAGAAGACAGCAATCAAGGTTCTGGTGAATTGTCTTCTTCTACAAAGAGTCATTTATTAACCAATGGCCATTGGCAACTGTGTTCCCTCATCCTTCTTTTAAATATTAAACAAGCCTGCTTCTGCTTCTCACCGTTTAGAGAGTGCAATATCAGCTATGTCCCTAGAAAGTATTGTTCGGAACCTCATATTTAAGCAAGTTGATAGTAAAATCTGTTCTGAACTCTACTACTGTAAGGTCACCCGCAGTAACTGTACATTTGTCCTGTGGATGGGTCACCTAGTTATTCAGTTTTAGAGGCATCAACGTTCTTCTTTTATCACAAGTCGAATAGTTAAACAAGTCCAAACTTCTCAAACACAAATAGTTAAAACTTCAGCCCTAATGTTTTCTTGATAACTATGACATACACTTTATAAATTATAACTATTAAATATTAAATAAGATTAAGTATACATCTTAAACAGATCCTAGCAGTTCCAATTCAACCAGTTCCTTATTGGTCTTTCATCTTGTAACCGTAGGGAAACCCATCCCAGAACCATACCATTCCATTTAGTAATGGAACAGATTGGTTGTGGGTTTCAGCAGCACAGTTCCTAGTTCTAGACCCAAATTAATACCCTTATATGTGGTCCCTCCGTAATCTTTGATTTTGACATCCCAAGCCCTCACACCCTTCGGGGGAAAAAAAGTACTGCAATATAACAGTTTTTTTTTTTTTTTGGGTGGGGGGGGGAGGTTGGGGTGGGTAAAGTGCAATATAATTGTCACGTATGCAAATATGCTAATCAATTTAAATTTTTCCATATCTCTGTTATATTATTCATATTACCTGCCGTATTATTTGGAGAACCTATATTTTCAACTCTTAATCTAATTTTTCATTAAAATTTAATACACAAAAAATGTACATAAAAGCTTTTCATATGCAAAAATGCACTATGATAATTTTGGATGATCAAACCTAATTAAACACCAAAGAATCTGACACCCAAATTTATTATCCATGGCCATCATATGCCTCAATTTATTAAGGAAATATAACATATGACGTGTGACAACATGAAACCTTCACCCTACCATGTATAAATGACGTCTCAAGGAAAGAAAACATTGGTGTTCTGGGTTTTTTTTTTTTTGGGGGGCGGGTGGGGGAGAGAGAGAGAGAGAGATGGGTTACAAAGGTTGGTTTTCTGATTGATTTGCTGCAAGCCTGCAATGGTAAATATTGCTGGAGCATACGAATTTCAGGACCCAATATGCTATCCTCCATTTTTGGATAAAGAATTGTCAACATAATAAAAACTAGGTAAGACATCACCCTCAGGGCAGGAGCAGATTGAACCATACTCTGAGGGATGTCGTAACTCATGTTAACTGTAGGACCAGACCAGACCAACCAACATGGAAATGTTGCATCATCATTGATGATCCACCAACAGATAGGAAGGAGCAAAATAATTCAATTTTAGATAAACCACCAAATGCCTCACATAACCGTCCTCGAACAAAGGGGATTCAAGATCCATCAGCAGTCATGGAGACAGCCATCACAATGCACCTGCACTGTGGACAAAGTAAAATAAGCACCCACCTACCTCTCTCTTCAATACTCAAGTGGCTTTGATATTGGAGCGGGTGTATGGGCTTTGAAATTTTCCATTTGTGATTTTAACTCGCTACGGAAAGACATGAAGATCCTCCGTCGTTGAGCAAAATCCTGGTTGAACTGCTTTACCTTAATCTCAAGGTCCTTCCTCCTCTGTATTTCGAAGTTCAACTCGTTCAAGACATTCTCATTCTGGTCAGTGACCAGCTCAAGTTTCTCTGAGGATTTCAATAGTTTCTGAACCAGAGAGGCCCTCTCCTCTTTCATTAGATTGCACTCTCTTTCCAAGCGATGGCATCTTTCAATAGAAGCCTCCAAGAGCTTGCCATTGGAGTGAAATTCTTTATCCAGGAACTGGTATTTCTCCGTAATTGCGCTAAGCTCACTGCCAAGCTTCAGAAAATGCAATATTTCAAGAATGAATAATTAAAGGGAGAATGAAAAGACATCCACAGGAAGCAACATAGAGGTTCTACATCATCTTCCTACACTGCACTATTGATGTGCAAAGGCAGAAAGGAAAACAGCATAACCAGCGTTGCTAATGACAGGTTTCGAAAAACAGACAGGACATCAAACCGATAAAAGATCTGGTTATAGTTTTCCAATTTAACCACAGGATTCATAGTTGGAAAACTAGAAACTGAGTACTAGAGCAAGCTACCTGCCAGTTCAATCTAGTATTTTTGAACTATGGTTTCTGACAGCTAGCTGTGATCCCTTCATCTCTCTTTTCATTCTATTCCATTAAAGGTTCTATTTATCGGGAAATTTGATAAAGAGGTTACTAACTGGACCAAAAAAATCTAAACCTGGAAGTCCCATGTCATGTATTTGGTAGTTTCTAGCTTCCTATTGAAGTTTTGTTGCTTTCAAATTCAACTCTCTTGCTTTCCAACAGTCTAATCGACTTTACCTATTCACCAATTTAAATACTTTGTTAGTGCTTCTGTATTCTAGTATCCTTTTTTTTTTTTTTTTTAAACTTTACACTTTTATATGCGCTAGTTTGTTTAATGATACACCATTTTGAATCATGTTGTTCAAAGTGTGAGGGGAAACAAACAATAACGCTTCACATGATACAAATTGAGATGTCTCAGCAAGTTATTTACACAGGAGCCTTTAAAAAAAAGATTCATATACAGGACATCACCATTGTTGAATTTCCAATTTGGTCGACATTTACATGGATTATTGAACAATTCATCTTTCTAAAAAAATGAGATAAGAGATTATTTGAACAATGAACAGCCAATACCACACCCAAGGAATTATTTAGACAGACAATGTAGCTACAGAAACATCAGACCCAGAAAATAAACAAAAATTGCCAATATTACGATGAAAAATATAAGAAACGAAGAATGACATTTCAATAATTGTAACGAGGCAGCTACCTCATATTTACTGATGCATGCTGCAGTCCCCCAATACTTATGCTCAACATTTGGTGTTTCCGAAGATGCCAAATTTGTAATTGTGTTACTTAAACACTCAAGAAGCACTTTTTGCTGCTCTCGAGTTAGAGAACTCTCCCCTGTTGCAACCTCATAACCTCCAGTAGCCATTCCAAAATGGGTTTCTAAAGTGGAGAAAAGGGTTATACCAATTTCTCTTGTGCTTGAAAGTAATTCCGCAGCCATTGATTTTTCATCAGCTACAAAACTCTGCTCAGGTAATTGAAAAACTCCATTTAAGTTGTCTCAAATCTATCCTGGCGAATAAATCTTAAAGAGAGAAAAACATAGATAAATTTATTACCTGCATGATCGATAAAACATCTTTATAAATATCCCTGCAGTTTGCTACAGACTCACACATTTTCTGTGGGATTTCTTGAATTAATAATGATTCTTGCTGAAGTTCAGACATCTCCCTCATCAGTTGATCATTCACAAGTAGTTGTTTAGCATGATTTCTCTGCACATAATGTAAAAACATGGGGAAGAGGAGTCAGGTACAAGCACAAACGTCATTATGAGAAGCTAATCCATATTGCAATTATACCTCTACGAATCAAGTATTGAACACCAAATTTGAACAAGAAACAAAAAAATGAACATGCTAACAAAGGGAATAGAGCTTTATGATAAACAGGTACCATTGCGCAGTTGCTATATTGATGCAATATAGCAAACAATGCTAAAAAACTATTTCATTATTCAATGTGGCTTAACAACAAACTAGTGTCCCATGTACTAAGATCTCCTATGTGGAGGATTAAAGACATCCAAATGCCATGTCCTCAGTTAATTCTATGTGCAACTGCTCAAACTATGAAAAAACACAAAAACAGGCAAGACAATTCTATTTAGGGTTAGAGCAATATTTATTAATTAAATCAATCTTCAAACGATTAATAATTCTTAATCAGAATCACAATGGAAATGCGTATGAAAAAAGAAAAGTATTGGGGGGGGGGGGGGGACAAATTGTGAAGTTTCACAATACAATAAAAGCAAAGCATCAATTGTATCCTTAGGCTTTGAACCACAGCTGGTCATTCTCAGGCAATGATGTATTTGGGCTAGAGTTAACAGAGTTTTTACCAAGCAGCCTTGGAACCAGGTTATGGGGAATTTTGAAGTCTAATATCTAAGCAAAATATTATCAGTCACCGGTCTAAGTGGAAGATTTTCACATTTTGAAAGAAAAAGATTTTGCATTGCCCTTTTTCCAAAGGTGAAAAAGAGAAAAGATATTTTCTTCTTTCTTTGGTGGCGGGGGGATGAAGGAGGGGGAAGGGGAGCTGTAGTGGTTCCAGTAGGGAGACTTGAAAGCTTAGCATCCCACCCCCCACCCCCGGGCCGCAAAAGAACATAAACGCCAACAAGCCTTTACTTCATTTTTGCCACCAAAACCAGAATTCCCTCTTAAGGTTACTGTATGATGAAAGTATCTTTATACAATCTGAGGAATATCTGCATTTCTAAACAGAGATCTTTGATTAGCTCACCAAAAAAATTTGTGGGCCTAAAAGTTTTAAACAAATAAAAGTCCTAGAAATGGTGAGAGAAATATGAAACCACTCACCTCAAGTTCATTCTTTTCATCAATAGCATGTTTCAATTTTCTCTTCAAGTTCTGAACTTCCTCTTTGTAATAATCAATGGAATAACCCTGGCAAAGTTGTAAATGAGTCCAACAAAGATGAGAATAAGCAGCCCCAAACATCTATAGTCGGTTTACTTTAAATGCTAGTTAATGCTTGCCAATTGCTCTCTTACAGCCAGGTTCAGTTTGATGTTGGAAGTGGCCTGGGAAGCAAAGGTGAGCAGGGGTGACCTCCTAGTTGTCATGGCGCCAAAGTGAGCCACAGTAGAGCCCAGCCAATGCAACTATCATATGTTATATCCGGAGACACAAACACACATGCACACACATTCAGATGCATTTTTTTTATTTACATATAAATATTTTTCAGGTTTTATGGATAGTCATGTTTAAAAGGTATCTATAGATGGGCACATCAGCACATGGATCAGCCACGTCACAAGTCGGATGGGGCAAAAATTTTATGGACAATTGGTTCCCTATTTGTCAAGTTTCAGCCCAAATGGAGTTGGCTAAATGGAAAAAGAAAGAATTGAAGAATCTAGACCATTTCCCGCCAATGACAGGACAATTGGCTCATCCTTGGATTTCTAATCTATCCAATAGTCTGTCCAAGGACCAACCAAATCATTGATCCATGTGGTAATGTTCTTTGACACTGTTCATGGCACTTTCTCCAACCCGAACCAAGGTTTGTCTGAATATTTCAAACCCCTACCCAGGAGTATTTCTCAATTGAAAACAATGTACAAGAAAAAAGTGGCTCCAATATGGTACACACACACTCAGAGGTCTAACTCATTCTCCATGTTCTTTGTCAACAATCTAGGATAGCATAGTTTTTTTTTCCCCATTTTCAAAAGTCCACCCAGTCCTCTTGATTTGATGAATGCCCATGCAGCCTAAAAACATTATGATGATAAATGATAAATTCATAGTACTTGGGCTCCTGTTGATGACATCGACTTTTGCATGATTTCATATTGCTGGAACACATCTATTAGAAAATCATCTAGTTCCTATTTTAGTTAAGTTAGTGTCAATTTATCAATATCAAAAGGTGAAGGACAAATTTTGACAGCAAAAGAAAATTGTGTAGGAAGACAGATTTTCCAGAAAAGGTTCACACACAACTCACAGGAGATACAGCACTTGATGGCAAAGACTGTGGTTTCCTGCTAGGAGTAATCTGGAGTGAATCAAGGTCAGTAGTAAAGCCTTGGTTCAGTTTCAACCACATGTCTTCATCAGCAACATCACAAAAGTTATCTGGCACTGGGCTAGAATCAGGTAACCTTGAATAATTTGAACGTTTTACAACAAAAGCATTAGGAGTCGCTTTAAAACAAGGTGTCCTAAAAGCATCTGCAGATATTCTCCTGTGGTTTTCTTCTTCCTTGAAGCTCTGTGTTATAGAAAACTGCTCTCACCAATGGATAGACAATCATAGAAAAGCATTTATGCGTCAGTGATGTATATAAGATGCTTAAAGATTTCAACAATAAACACATAGGAACAATGAATATTTTCATGGATCAGTAGTGATTAAAGAAAACAAATGAGCACAAAACTTATCAATGCTTTCACTACCAAAAAAGCAAAACCCAATGCATGATCAAATAATTAAAAAAAGTGAATCACAGACCAATCGTTCATAGAAGATGCAAAGAATGGATGTCGCACTAGTTAAGAAGAATCAGAAGTCATATGCTTAGAACATACAGAGTCTTCCCACAGTGAAGCACATCATACAACTACAGCTGTAGAATGTGGTTTGGCAGCATAAACATGACCTATGAAATAGTTGAAACCAGGAAACCCAATTAAGCCCAGACATGGCCCTTTTAAGAAAATCCAGTTTATTGTTTGTCACTAATTATCTACGAACAAGTCATTAATAATTATGAGTTTCAAGACTCGAAGTCAAGATACATGCAATTGTCCTCAAGATCGAATGATGTTCTGGTTTTAAAAAAAAAGTCCTCAGAGCAATAACCTGGAATAGGTAATTGATTGCTTACAGGTTTTGACAGCCTGGATTTAAGTAGGCATCTAGGCATAGAAACTACCTGTCTACTCAAGGAGAAGCCGACATTTCTTATAGATTTGTATATTTGATTTCACTTGAATGCTTTCCTTCAACATGATGTAGAAATGAATATTGCACATTCTTAAAAATGGTCAAGGGCCCAGACCAGATGACACTAGCTACTGTACAGAAGATTAAAAAAATATATATTTATTATAGAAAATATTTTACCTTCCCCCAGTTCTCCAGGTCCAATCCACTATGCGGAACAGAATGTTCGCTGCTGCTCTATATGAAAATAAATGAAATAGCCATGAATAAGAGAAAAAATAATAATTTGACCAAAATGGTAGGTAGCATTAGAAACCAAAAAGGCAAAACATGAATATGATAATGCAGTCATACCTGAGCTGAGTTACTAGCAATTTCTGAACAAGTAACAAAGCTACTAAGATTATCTATTTTCATCTGTTGTTCACTGATACACCTATCTCGTTCTTTATGTGATCTCCTCTCATCCTCGAGTTCCAGTGCAAGCTTTTCACGTTCTTTTTCATACTTTTTTTTTTTTTTTACCGGGGGGGGGGGGGGGTATTAGTCGTATGACAAACAATAGTAACATGTTCAAGGCACTTAGAATAATGAGTTTAGAAACAATAATCTACCTTGAGCATTTCATTACGCAGTTTCAACATCTCTTGCTCCAGAACCTCCAAACGAGATCCCTAAAAAGGAAAATTTGTTATGTTAACAAGCTCCAAGTCTCTCACATCTCCAAATGGAAACAACTCATTACCTGAAGTTTCTTACGGAGTTCCTCTATCTCTAGTTTTTGTCGCTTTAATAAGGCTGCGTCAGTCAGGATCTGTGACAAAATCAACCAGCTTTAGAAAACAGAAAAATGATAGAACCATAAAGATACAATACACGTACCAAAATTTTGGAAAGCAGGACAGTTCAAACTTTAAAATAGAGAAGCTGGGAATTTAAAAATAAAAAATCTAGGGAAGAATAGAATGCAGCCATGATCCAACGGAGGCAGAAGATCATTATTTGAAGATCCATATTCAAGGTCACGAAGAAACTGGAAGCAACACAATGACTATGGGTGCCACCCAAAATTATGGATTAATTATTCTCCTCTGAAAGAAAGTATCTGTAAGTTTACTAGTATCACTTAAGTTCTAAGGGTAGTATAATTGATTCACTTTCTCCCATATGTGGATAGATCATATTACAGAAAAAGCTTGAAAGTTTGACACACAGGTTTAAGAGGGTTTTACCTATTTCAACACAGTTTTCCTGGAGTGAGGAGCTCCTCTCCCCCCCCCCCCCCCAAAAAAAAAAAAAAAGAAACATGACCACCCCTACTTTCCTATGGGAACTTCAGTCCCATGGTATTCTGAGTAATCAGAGCAGACAATGTGGCAGTAGTACAGAACAATACGATAACGACATAGCATAAAATTTGAAAGACTCCAAAAGTGTGGATCATCTTTACAACAAAAAGGAATAAATAATCCAACTTGAAAATCAAAGAACAATTGCCATTTCTAGATCCTATTGAAAATGAAACACAAAAAACTTGAGGAATTGATTATTTTACTCCAACAATAGACATTTTTATTACACAGCAATCACTTGGGACTAAGGGAGTTCTTAGGAGGGAAAATGTTATTTTATTCCACATTCTTTTAACTCTAAATCTTATATATCACTTGGTATATGTCCATGTTTACATCATATCATCGCAAACATATCATATAAATTCTTCAATTGAAAGTCAATTCTGGTTGTAAGACAAGTCAATAAAGTAGGATGAAATAAATACTCAGACAAAAATTTGCATGAAACTATTGCACAAATTAAATAAATCAAACACTGGAGTGAAACATTTAAATTAACCCCATAGAACAACTGCAACAAACAGAATCAAGCCCAAATATCATTGACATGGCTTCATGATGTCCGAAAAAACATTTTCCAATAAAAAAATGAAAAACTTGATTTTATGATTTTTTTTTATCAAATAAACTTCAAATTGACATAAAACAATTACTTGTCAATGTTCCATACTTCCATGTGTTTTGGATGCAGCTAAGATAGCTAAAATAGAAACTTTTCAAGCCCCAGGCATAATAATCACATGAGGTTTTAGATAGACCAGTTTAAATGACAAGCAGTAAAACTCTAATCTTGGAAAAAAAGTAGTAGAACAAATCATGATGTAACATAATTACCTCATTGACTTGAGCACAATTTGTAATGCGTTTAGCTCTACTGGCAAACTGAAGAGTTCCCTTTGTTTCCTCTATGTGAACCTAAGAGCATCAATCATTTAACATAACAAATCCATGGTGCAATGATGTTGATGAAACATGCAAACAGATAGAGAAAACAACCAACAACCTACCTCTTCTGGAGCTACTGTACAGATGATAGATGTTTTAGCATTACCCCCAAGAGCAGGTTGCAATATACGGGTAAGCTTACTATCTCGATATGGAATATGCCCCCTGCATCAGCAAACATCGAGTTTTAAGTATAAAAACTTCATGAAGGGCCTAACTCATCAATTTCTAAAAGAATTAAGTACCTTTGCTTCCCACCATCACTTAATTTGTATATCACATTTCCAAGAATCATTAAGCTCTTGTTAATGTGTTTTCCTTCCTTTAAACGCACTCCACCAGCTCCAGTTTTTGCAATCCGCTCAGATCCAGCTAAATCCACCAAATTCTAGCCATGAAGAAAATAAATCCAAATAAATCAAAGGCAAGGACAAAAGCACCAAACAAAACAAGAAAATTATGAACAATATTTCAAAAATAAAAATAGCAAGAATTACATACCAAGACAGATACACGGATGGCATCTGAACTCGAATAATCTCCAGAAGAAATTGAATCTGTGCCTTTGCTTTCAATAACCTAATTCGTAACAAAAGGACAGTGAACTATTGAAAAAATAAAAGAGAGCAGAATGCAAATGAGACATGGAACAATTAAACCTCCATCTGAACCAGAACATACCATCCTGAATATGGTGTGGGATCTGCTACTTCGAGCATTCATATTTGTCTCACCAAAGTGCTGATTAGCTGCAAAAATCATATTCATATATAACGAATAGAGGGAAGTAAATTAAATTGGGAAAAAAAATTACACAAGTTCTGTGACAGAAATATGTCAGATCGTCAACAGGAACATACCTTGTCCAAGTTCAATGAGTTTAAGCAATTGTTCAGCATTGTTCACAATTTCCTCTCTCAGGCCTGAAACAAAGATTCCCCGCTGAAAGGCAAAGAAAATTAGTGAGACTATGAAAAACAGAAAACTACTTGCTCGGAGAAGGAAATCTTAGTCCATAACCCACCTCCAGACTCTCATGAATTTGAAGCTTCTGATTCTCTGGGGCAAAAAGATCATTGATTTCTTCATTGTAAATTTCCATGTAGGAAACTCGAACCAAAAACTCCCTGTCAGTTTGCTGATGATATAAAATAGTAAATTAATAAAACAAGAGTCTGAAATTTAACCATATTCGGATAAGCTTTCAAATGAAAAGTAATCCTACCATCTGAATGTTTCGGAATATATCCTTAACAGCTAGGTGAATGATTCCCGGATCATTTTCAGAACCATTCATGGTAAAAGTCTTGCCACTACTGGTCTGTCCATACGCAAAGGCAGTTCCTGGAAATGTCACAGGGACCAACATGGTGAAATGTAATATGAATTATAGACCCAAATACAGCAAGATCAACAGAAAATTCCCCTGCATTACAATATAAGTTTACTTCAAAATCAGCACTGACATGATACACATGGAAGCATGGAAAAAAACTTTTTGTATTCATGCATCATGTTCCTGTGCCCTTTCTGTTGGATATGTAAAAAAAGGGCGTACCCAGTGCACGAGGCTCCCGCCACTGCAGAGTCTGGGAAGGGTCATAATGTACGCAGCCTTACCCCTACTTTCAGTTGGATATGTGTGCCCATCAAAATTCAATTAAATGGTTTAATGTATATTAATTTGCATTTATAATTTTGGGTTGTAATGTGTCCATCATGTTCCTTTGTACCCCCGCCCTATTTAAAGTAAATGCATTGTACCAAATACCATTAGGCTGGTGCTTGTGACCAGGAAAGAATTTATGGATGGTATTCACATTCATTAGTGAATTCCATTGAAATATCTGATTGTCATTAGATGATATTCCAGACCTGGTGGAGGTTTTGTAAATAGTTTGCAAATGATTTAAAATACTATTATTCATTAATAATTATATTTTAAAAGAGTTTTTAAAAAGTTTTGTTGTCTAATCAACTCCAATTTCTCAGGATAAGCTGTTTCGACGGACTAGGGTGGAGAGAGTAATTTATTCCATACCCTTGGGTTCGTTATGGGATATCGTTAAGTGGAGGGACTAAGTTGTAATTAATCCTATCATTTTGAAAAATGCCAAATGAATGGAGGAAAAACATTGTGGTTCTGATTTACAAAAATAAAGGAGATATTCAAAGCTGCAACAATTACAGAGGCATAAAACTAATGAGTCATACTACGAAATTATGGGAGAAGATTATTGAAAGTTTGAAACCCACCTGAGACAAGAAACTACTATTACTGAGAACCAAGTTGGCTTTATGCCAGGAAGATTTACAACAGAAGCTATTTACTTAGGAGACTCGTGGAAAGATTTAGAGATTACAAGAAAGATCTTCATATGATCTTTATTGACCTATAAAAAGCTTATGACAGAGTCCTTAGGGAGTTAATCTGACAAGTACTAGAGAAGAGAAGTGTTTCAAATAAATATGTGGATATAATTAAAGATATGTATGACGGTGTGGTGAGTAGTGTAAGAATTGTAGGAGGATCAAAGTAGTGAATTCCCAATTACAATTGGGTCACATAAAGGATCAGCTTTAAGCCCTTATTTGTTTGCACTTATCATAGATGATTTAACCAGAGATATTCAAGAGGAGGTTCCTTGATGTATGCTTTTAGCTAATGATATTGTTATGGTGGATGAGACAAAAATAGGGATTAATACCAAGCTAGAGATCAACCTTGGAACCAAAAGATTTGAAGATAAGTAGAACGAAGACAAAGTATATGGTGTGTAACTTTAGTTATACTAAGATGGATAATGAGGTGGTGAAAATTGGGGAGATAGAGATTCCACAAAGTGATTATTTTAAGTATCTGGGCTCAATCATAAATAAAGAAGGTGATATAAAGGATATGTGATGCAGAATTATCACCAAACTGGGCTTTTTTTATTAGAAATAAATCTAGGGTTGGGATATATATATATATTGGGCCTTTGATCCCAAGGGTTTTCTATGTAATAGGCCACTTTAATGAGCCTAAACTAGGGGTATATAGGTTGCATACGGGATTAGCGCAATACTTAATTTTTTTTTATGTTTTGTAATTGAACCGGTTCAAATTGGTTGCATCCAATTGGTTCAATTTAAGTGATCATGTGACTTGGTTAAGTGGTCATGTGACAACTTAAGTGGTCATGCGATGTAAGTTGGGTTGGATTAGGACTCTATAAGTCCAACCATGTTTTGAGTCTATTTCCTTTAGTATTCTAGTTTCCTAGTCAGTTTAAGTTACCTAATAGGTTAGGGATAGGGTTAGGCCTTTCCTTTTTAGTGTCTAAGTCTATTTTTGAGTCTTCTATATAAGTTTGTAAGGGAGGCCAGCATTGAATACGAATTTGATTAATGAAAAAAGCTTTTGCTTGTTGGCTGCCATTGTTGTTGCTCCTGTGCTCCTTGTGAGTGTGCATCCTTGTGGTTCAATCAAGATGGAAAGGGATTAGTGGAATCCGATTGACTCCTTGCGCCGTGTCGGCCTGGAGGATCCCAATTTGAAGGTGGTTCTCTCCTTCACTTCTGTCCAAGCTCCTGCTAGTGGATTTCTGTTGCAACTTGTTCATTAAGTTCTTCTTCTAATCCTCTACTCCCTTCCCCAATTGATTCCCCTTTATTTTTGCTTGAATTCCATTAAACTCTAAATCGCTCAGCCATATTTGTCCATCAAAAGCCTAATCCCCTTATCCTTCATTAATTTCCCCAACACCCATAGTCGATCCTGACTTACTGCCCAGTTTTACAGAATTTTCAAAACACTTAAAACTCCATAATACCTACATTATTAGAGTCCTATAAGCCTGCCTAGCCATACCCCCTAAGCCCCCCTTCCATTATCCTAACCTAAGCCCTACATTTGACCTAAAACTACAATTCTGTCCTACTGAAACTGCAGAATCAACAGCCCCTTAGTTCCTTGTTATTGGTCCTGGTTTAATTGGCTTCTAGTGGGCTTTACCCTATCTAGAACTACATTAATATGTTTCACAGAAAATTAAAATAGGATGGATGAGCGGAGAGGTACGTACGGAGTGTTGTGTGATCAACGTATTCCTTTAAAACTTAAAGGAAAATTTTATAGGGCATTCATACGACCGGCTATGATGCATGGTGTGGAATGTTGGACACTTACGACGCATCATGTAGATAAACTCAGTGTAGTGGAGATGAGGATGTTGAGATGGATGTGTGGCAAAACTAGGAAGGATAAGTAAAGAATGATCACAATAGAACTGATTTGGGAATAGCTCCAATACATGATAAGCTACAAGAAAATCGTTTGAGGTGGCATGGCCATTTTCAATGGAGGCCTTTGGATACTCTAGTACAGAGGAGTGATTTGATTTAGATTGAAGGAATTGAAAGAGCTAGGGGTAGACCTAAAATGACCCTAGGAGAAGTGGTGAGGAAAGGCATGCATAGCTTCTTCTTCTTCTTCTTCTCTCTCTCTCTCTCTCTCATCATTGTGGGTGAGTGTAACATAGAGTGAGATAAAGGGTTCCACTGCCCTTGTCTCCATCAAAAGGTTGATTTGAGTGTGCCCGTTCATCTCTGCAAAGATCTTCTATCAAGTGTTGTATTCCTTCAGAGGTACTACGTTTGTGGTACAAAGAGGTAATCTTAGCGGTTATATTTTTGTAAACCCTAAACTACATGATTACTCAAGCCGAGGGAAAAAAAATTCACTTAAATTTCTCCCTGCCATCACTTTTGATGTTAACAATAGGAGGCCAAATATCCTTTGAACCAAATGAGAACGGAGTGTAGCACAAATAATCGAATTAATGGACCAATATTCAGATAAATATAGAAAAATTTTAATCAAAGAAATGGGGAGCATAGGTGCGATTTTAGCACGCATTCTTTTGTGTTCCCTTGTTTCCTCGAAACTAAAGAAAAATAAAATACTTGTATAGATGAATCAAATGCAAAAACGTAAAACAACAAGAAAAATTTTAGTGAAGCGCTTGATCTGAGAAAAAAAAATGAAAAGAACTAATACCATTAAATCCCTCGACTGCACTTCGAATGATGTCCTTGGCAAGAAGATCATAGACCTTGACATTGGTACAGTTTTCATCGAAGACATGATCTGAGGTTATTCATGGATGATCTCAAAATGTTATTCCAATAGTAAGAAAGAAAAGGAGAGAAGACGAGAGTGGGTGGGAGAGGGGGGGAACAAAAGATAATCAGGAGACGGAGAAGCGGAGAATACCGAAAGCATAAGAAGCACCAGAGACAGGGGTACCAAGAGGCCTATGCAATGAGATCCGATTGTCTTCCACCTTCCAAAACGTCCCATTCGGGACTTCTTGGCTCACCGCAGGTCTAACTCGAACTGCTACGCAAATCTTCTCCATGTCGGCTCTCTTTCACCCCACAATCCCCGACAGTTCAACACTTGCACTCCCTCCTCTGTACTCTAAGCCCTGAAGAACATAAACAGATCGCTCCCAATTTTCTTCCAGGCTTCCAGTTCCCCCCAATTAAAGTTTAAATCAGAGGCTGGCAGGCGGGCTATTTTGTTTTTGCAACTAAACCCTTTGTCTTCAGTTTTTTAACATCCAAACCTCATGATGGATCACATCCTTCGTATACATCCCCTCGGGCCCCTAAATGCTAAATACGTGAATACTGAATAGGGTTACAAGTTACAACAAGCTCCAAAGTATGGATGTCAATGAGTAACCAGGAACCAAATACCAAATCCGGATCCTAACCAAATAACCTAAACCAATCCAGACCGAATTTAATATGGTTAGGTCCTGGATCTGAAAATGTCTTTATAATTCAGTACGATTCGAATCCGGATCTACTCACTAAATCGATGGATCTAACCGAATATCCACCTTAAAAGTTAACTTAAAACCTTAAGAGTTAATTAGGTTTAGAGTTTTAATGGTTTAAGACTCTAAGTTGATGGTTAGCCCTTAATGCCTTAAAGTCGTAGACTCACTTACTCGTTAGTCTTTACGTCTTACTAAATACGGATTTCTTCACGTTCACAACTTCTTCTATAACTCTTCAATTCTTCACCTCTTTCTCTTTACCGTTTCATCTTCTCCGTCTCTAGTAGTGTTGCAATGGTTTCATAGTCGATTATTCATCTGCAATAGCCTTGCAATTCCAACCTCCATGCAAGTTGGAGTTAATCTCTCTCTGAGCTTCTTCTGTGCTCATGAGTCCTGAACGAATACAATGAAGGCCAAAGTTAGAGTTTGTGGGATCATCCTTCCAGTTCTCCATTTCCTCTCCTCCATTGGAGTTACTACATTGTTCCAAGGTAAACAAAGATTGCAATGCTGTGTATTGAAGGTATAGAAGTAATGGTCTCTCTCTCTCTCTCTCTCTCTCCATGAGTTTTTTTTTTGGATATAGTAACCGGATGTAGTAACTAGATAAGAACCGAATATAAGAATCTAATTGTAACCAAATCCGAACCGAACAGTTCAAGATCGGCTAGAGTATTCAATTCTAGAATCGATCCAGGACTTGGTCCGAATCTGGATCCCACTACTAGTGTTTGGAACCGAACCGATTACCCAGTTCCGTACCAAACTAACACCCTTACTCCAAAGCTACTGTTGTTTTTGTTCAAGCCCAAGGCCCATTTGATAGTGCCAAACTTTGACTTATTTGTTACAGTCCGAAAAATGGAAACAAATTTTATTAAAAAAGAATGTTTATTACATGGACTATGCTCGTGAATCAGTTTTATTTTCCCATTGTTGGATATGTGTCCATCAAGCTCAAGATTTATAGTTATTTTTATATTATTTAATTTTCATGATTTATAATTGAGCTATGGTTATCCTTAGGTTTTCACTAAAAACGTAGTCCACTAAGAACTTGATAGGACATCTTGTTTATATGGTTATTGCATCATGTGTTCTTCGAAATTATGATTTCAAGATACAAATGTGAGTGCATATATGTATGTGCATTTTATTAGACCATACAAGAATCTTGCATGTGTTACTTTTGGTTGGTAAGTAACAAGTTTTTATTTATCAAAAAAATAAATAAAATTGATAAGTTTCTTATTTGTTAACTTTTATTGGTCCCTTGACTTAAGAGGTCCTTACCCACCCTCTCATTCATCTACAAATAACAATCCCACCGTTTCTAGGGCTGATCGATGCTTCACCTGCAAAATAAATCGCGATGCTTACATAATGTACATTTTGGCACATCAATGATTTATGTTTTCTATAAATCAATGTATTGGATACACAATGTTTGATCATGAACAAAAAGTTGTTCAACAAGAGAGGTTTTTTGTCTGATTGGACATAAATCTAGACCGGGTGTGTTTGTGAAGTGTTTGTAATTTTTTTTTGTAATTAATATTATTTATTAATAATAATATTATTTTATTAAATTATTCTTCATCCAATCATTGACAAAGAATCTTTGAATTGCTATGTTCGATGGACTGGGGTTTGACAATAATTCTATTACATGTCCTACCGTCCATTATGTGATATTGTTTTAGTAGAGGAACTACTTTGCAATTATTATTACAAGTTATTTAATTGGGGAGATAATGCTATTAATTTATCTGGAAATATTTTATATGGGAAAAAGATCTCTACTCGGTGGTGTTTCCTATATCCTCTCACAAAGCACCATGAGATGATGCCTTTGTCCCCTGGTTAGATACCCAGGCATGCTCACCCATTGGCCCAAACGCTTGTGTAGAGACCATGCGACCAAGTAGAGATCTCTTGCCCATTTTATATTTATCATTAATTAGATTAGTGATAAATATAAAAGTGTTTGTAATAGGTAAGATTTATAATGGGATTATACCACTTCCCTCTATTATAACAACAAGGATATTTGTCAATGAAGAGAATGACGGTTAAGAGTCAGGCGGGGATTGGGAACCCCAAACTTGCTTAGATTAGGTCTCTCACCTTACGTTTGATTTGGTATAATTCTATTTCAATTTAATGGGGTGATTTCTATTTTGGAAATTGTTTGCTTTGATTTTTGCACCATATTTCAGTGAATGAGAAATCTGATGGAATAAAAGTCCTGAAACAGTGAGGAACTGATTCAAAATTTTTATTTCATTTGATTTCACAATTGATATCTAATGAGCACATGATAATTTGATGGGCAAAGTAGTAATTTCATGTTACAAAAAAAAAAAAAAAACCCACCCTTCTTCTCCTAATGGTCTCACTCTCTCACCACATTTCCCCAAAGAAATATAGAGAATTTATTCTAAAAAATTAAACTATCAAATGTATTTTTTTTATTCTTAAAATATTTCAAATTGATATAACCAAAAGAATTTCAATTTCTTGACCAAAAATCTATTTATTGACTATTTCATGAAATCAATCTGAAATTGAAATAAAAATTATACCAAGTCTGACCTTAGTCCCACCTTAGTGGGTAACCTAAACTATATAACGAGGAGGAGAGGAGGAGACGGTGATTTTGGTTCTCTTCTCCCCTTCCACCGATTTCTCTCTCTACCTCTCCCCTCTTGAGGTGTGTGGAGGTTAGGGATTTTTTGAAACCCTAGGTGAGAGAGTGTTTGTTATTTGTTTTCCGACCAACGCAAGAGTTGCACAAGTATCTTGGGTTAGTTGAGTGTAGAAGAGCTAAGTTTGCATGGAAGAATTTCAATTGCAATTTAAAAGGTAACACATATCTTCTCCATTAATATTTAACCATATGATACTGATAGATAGGTAATTTTATTGCCAAGTCATATGTTGTATTTGGTGGCCCATTTCAATCAATGGCCCAATCTTCTTCTCTTTAGTTTTTTTTTCCTCTTTCAATAGTCTTTGTTTTTAAAACACAATATTCTTTAACTTTTGAAATGAAGAAGTTAGCTTGATAGAAAATTTTCGATTTTTCAGAAAAGAAGACACTAGATAAATGGCATATTCAAAGTGTTGTCCACACAGTTTGGACCTCAAATTACTTTGATTTGAATATAAACTTTGAATCACAAGTTTGCTGCAAGTGACAAGGGCTGACATCAATCCAGCCATTAATTAAGGCTATTTCTAAGGAATTCTAAGCAGGGTTCCTGTTTTGTATGCATGTATGGGTTTTGGTTTTGGTCTCGGGAGAGTGGAGACTTTGTTGTTGTGTGTATTTCCGCAAAAAGGATACTTCCAATAAGTGGGCAATCATGTCATGGCCCGGCCCGCCCGGCCCAGCTAAGTCCAGAATAGCCCAGTGGTGTGATTATATATATGTTACTACCATGACTTGAGCCCTTCTTGGTTTGTCTCATTCCTATGATCATGACATTGATATGGACATCATATACCTCGGCACCTTCACCCAATGTTTATGAACAGGAGCAATTATGATCGATCTGGAGCAAATTGAAATCGGCCAGAATTACTCCAGAATCGGTGGAGAAAAAACAGAACTCCTAAAATCATATCCTAGTTTCTGTACAGGATCGGTCCCCACCAATTATGATCTGGAGCAAATCGAAATCTGCTAAAATCAGTCTTGAATCGATGGAAATCGACAGAAACCCCCCCCCGCCCCCCTTAACGCTAGTTTCTGTACAGAATCGGTCGATTCGGATAGTTTCTTTATGGTGAAATGATCAGGATTGTTAATTACTATTCTACCCTTTACTCAACAAAGCTTTAATTAGATTAATTATTGTAAAAGGTTTTCTTTCTCCCAGTGGAGTAATTGAGGTTCACCAACCCATCAAGGATCATTATTAATTACTCTGTCCTTTACCGTACAGAATCTCTATGGGCAAGGAGGAGGAGGAGGGATATTGTTCCATTCACCGTTGGTGAAGGGGACTCACTACTACCTCCTAAATTATTTAACCTTAATAATCAAAACTGAGATTCTCAGCCTCTTCCGGTAGAGAGAAATGTGATATTTTCCCAAAAAAACCCCATCGATCCGGCCCCACTAGGAATTTGGAAGTCTTAAAACTCTTCACTCAAGAAGGTTCTGGAACTTGTGGCTGCTCTTCATAGAAAGCCTGACAAGTGGACAAGTAAGTGAAAAGTATAATTGATTTGGCGTGAGGCCAATACAGGATTAAGAAATTGAAACAAAGACCAAAAAAGACAGAGAGAGAGCAGAAGAGACGAAAAAGCAAAGGTAATGGATTTGTCACCTTTGGATGCGATTGCGATAATAAGTACCAAAAATTGTCATTATTAAAATGGCTTAAATAGTTTCATTTTTATTTTAATTTTAATTTTTGTGTTAGAACTTAGAATTAGAAAGGGAGAGATCTAATAAATAGTTATATAAGTGGAATGGCTGTGACAAATCAATGTAACCCTAATAATGAACATCCACTTGGAGACAAAGAAAAGAACAATAAAAGGGCCACCCAAAAGATTCCCTCACTTCCCATGCCTTTTCACATTTGTTGGTTCTACTGTAATGATTTTTAGCTGACTTCTACCACACAAACACACACACACACACACACAAAAGAAAAGAAAAGAAAAGGTGATGACATATGTAAACCTACCCCGGGCCCTATTTACTAGGGACTCGGCTCCTATGCAGCACCATGTTCGGGCTGCATGTGCAGTGCTAGACACCACGAGGCGTGAAGAGATCGTCTTACTCCTGCTCGATTACCTTGTTCGAACAAGGGTGAAGTAGTCTTTTCACACTTTGCTATGTCTAGTGCTGCACGTGCAGCCTGGGCAGGACGCTGCACAGAATCCTTTTGGTCCTTACAAGTCTTATAATTCAGCTATATGATCCATATAGTGCACTATAACAAAAGTTATAGATATCAATATCAGAGGCTGTATCGGTCTCCAGTTATCTAGATATGAATAGTTCATGAATACCATTTGATCGATCTGGTTCATATCCGAAGAAATTTCAGAATTAAAAAAACAAAAAAAAGACAATTTTTGGCTAATACTATTGATTTGTATGGGTATCAGTCTTTGGTGATACCGATAATGTATGGATGGATACAGATCATACAATTATATCGATACTTCAATCCATGTTTTATAATCAACAATCAGTTAAGAGTACAGTTTCCCATTATTATTAGAGATAGTAGGGGGCTCCAATTCAATTGCAGCGGTCTATAAACCTCTGGATATCGCATTGGCCTTACTAGTAGAAGCTTTGATAGTTAGAGAAGGTCTGCTCCAAGGGATCTCGGAAGGTCTGGACAATATCATCATTGAATCAGATTGCAAAAATTAATTAATAGGCTATCTATCTACAGAAAGTCTAACCACCCCCCCCCTCCCTCCCCAAGTTCCCCCTCCCTCCCCAAGTTGGAGTGGTAAATATGATCCTTGATATCAAGTACTTTTCATCCTTTTTTGTATATATCTTGCTATTTTCATCACATTCCTAGAGAGATTAACAAAATTGTAGACTCTCTAGTTCGGAGGGTAATGTTTGTAGCATATAGGACATCATGTCCCATATCCTCTTTTTTGTTATCTGATCTCTATAATCTTGACATTTTATGTCGGCCATGCTTCAATAAATAGATATCTTTTTACTACACACACCTCAAAAAAAAAAAAAAAATACAGTTTCCCATTGATAGGCATCGCAAAAAGAAATGTTCATATGGGGAGAGTGTGAGGTTTATGATATAATACTAAGATGAGAGAATATTGTGGGTTAGAATATGTACATTATCATTCTAGATAGGGATATTTTTTTCGGTCAAATTATTTTGTTAAATACATTAATGATGTAATGTAGATAAAATATAATTGCCATATGACAACTAACCAACTAATACATAATAGCAGAAAAAAATAGTGACAGAGGACAATCGATATCGTGGGTATGTAGGGAAAAGAGGGCCCCAGTTAAAAAAAAGAAAAAGTAGGAGGAGATCGAGCTGTTGCCACGTTTTTTTCCTTTTCATTGAAAAGTTGATAAAAAAAAAATTTCCAAAGGAATTTAGAGATATAGATCAGATCTTGTATGGGCGACCTGTCCACAGGACCGTGTTCTGTAGACAAAACAAGGTGATAAATGATCATCTTATTCACTCGAATAAGGCATTTGGATAAGGATGAAACAATCATTTTCTATTTTATTGTGTCTACGAAGCACGGTCCTGCCAGGCAACTCAATAGTGAAAGATCCAAATTATAAAATTTAAGTAAAGACCAAGTCTCGGATTAAAAAAAAGAAAATGAATAAAGTTCCTATCTCCTTTTCAGTCCAGTGATTCCGAGTCTAGTCTCTGGAATGGAGTCTGGTATAGACGTCTAGTAGTCTCTTTTAACAAGCTTACGAATTATCCAAAACAAATTGATAAATTCACCAGTGGTGAGTGGTGACTCACTACACCTTTAGGACTTAAGTTTTCCTTTGAATTAGAAAAGACTACTACTACTACTACTACTACTACATCTACGAAGTTGCAGAAAAAGCAAAAACAAAAAAAGAGACCTTTGCCAATTATCGTCTTCCCTCTTGATTGCAGAGATCACTATCCCCGTCCGCGTAAGGGAACTATTGATTGATTGAAATAGTGTACACTGTGAATATATAAAAATAAAAAGAAGAAATGCCCTAAAATGAGAGAGAGAGAGAGAGAGAGTTCCGAAGTAGAGTTATTAGTTTTGATCTTAATAAAGATTAAAGAACGTACTGATGATGATGACATTATCATTTTTTTTTTCCAGTTCAGCAAATGCGCACACGTGTTTCTTTTAAGTACGTTACGTACTTTCCTTTCCTCTTTATTATTAATCAACCTTCTTTACTCTATAGTCTATACCACAATGTACAATTCTCCTTTACCACGTAACTCACTGTGAGGATCTTATTAAAACATTTGGGAGAGGGTTTCTTTTCCTCTTAATACAAGGAGGGTAGTGTACCAATTTTTTTTCTTCTCAAAATATGTATTTGTAAATTCTCCAATGGAGAGAAAGATCGAACTCTCTCAAGCTGTATAAGCACCTCCTTGAGTCTTATCTCTCTCATCCCCTCCTATAACATGACCTCTCTGCCTCCTCTTGATTGAACCCACACAAAGTTCCAATCATCAAATGAATTTGCAAATCTAACAAATTCAATTTGTAAATGATTAAGATACACATAATACTCATGTCCCCAAATCAAGTTTTTTCTCCTTCACTATATAATTAAGAAGCATCATATAAATAAATTCAATGTAATAGCTAGAGACGAGGATATCGAGATGGATGAGTGGTAAAACTAAGAAAGATTACACTAAAAAATGATCATATATTCATATTAAAACTGCTTTGGGAGTAGCTCTAATACATGATAAACTATGAGAAAATCATTTGAGGTGGCATGGTCATATTCAATGAAAACCTTTGGATGCTTCAACACGAATGAATGATTTGATTTATATTGAAAGAACTAAAAGAGTTAGAGGCAAACCTAAAGTGTCCTTAGGAGAAGTGTTGACAAGGATCAAGTATGACCTCGAACAAAACTAATTGGAGGACAAGGATCCATGTAGTCAACCCCATTTAGTTGGGCTAAGGTTGAGTTGTTGTACTAAAAGGTAAGTAATGATTATTAAAGAAGAAATAATTAAAATGCACGGATAGATGACAAGGTGATCTATTTGGGATGAAAGATGTACAAGATCAAAACTAACAAAAATTTTAAAAACAAGATACGATATTTTGAAATTCACTTATTATTTACTACATATGGATTCTCAAAATAGATTTTGGGTCAGAATGCATTTTAGAAGTAAAAACAAAAAATAGAGAAGAACCTTTGGCTTGTATCCCCCATAATTATGTTGAACTCGATCATAACTATAAAACGCGAATGGCTTGATCTAAATCGAACACATCTTCGAGTCGGATCTAATTATAACACCACCATGCACCATCAAGGAGGACTACAAACCGGCCAGTTTTGACCTCTTATGCTGACTTTGAAGAACCACTTGTTTATACTTTTATAATATCTAAGAGAAGGCCGCCAATGTCCAAACTTGTTTCTCTGGTCTCATACACATGATTAATTTTCTGTTTCGAAGCATTAGATTGGTCCCAAAAGGACTGAGAACTCTAATACAAAAAAAATTATTCTATTTTTGGATATATAGTTGGCATTCTAGACTTGCTAATACCAGATAACTTGCTTAATTTGAGGACAAGTAACGGGAAGATCATTTGATTAATGTAATCATAAGAGAGATGGAGGTCGATCTCATGAAGGCTTCATTTGATATAAGGTAAATGCAAATATATTTTTTGGGAAGTGAAATGTATTTTACAGGAAAAATCATTTTTGGTACCCTTTGATTATAAAGGAAATACAAATATTTCATTTGATAGTGAAATATATTTTACAGGAATAATCATTTTGGATGTTTGATTATAAAGGAAATACACATATTTCATTTGAAAGTGAAATATATTTTACAAGAAATGCAAAAATATTTACCTTTACTTCTCTTGCAACCAAACAGAACCGAAAGAAAAATATATAAATTAGATAGAGGATTTATGATTACTTGAAAACACTGGCCACATGGTTGAGATCGAGAGCAGATCATGTCCTTGTACAAGTACAGTCCAAGGTCCTGTAGGGTAGGTCACATGGAATCCACTATGGGACCCGAGGGGGGGGGCTTGAACGATAATTGTACAAAGACATGATCCACACTCTTTCTGAAACACATCCCTTTGGCCACGAATATTTAGAACACTTAGTGAGTTTTGCATGGTCCAAACTTAATTGACTGAATCTTTGCTTATTGGCTGTGTGATGACTTTATTATTATCATTATATTTGATGGTTATCATGTAATCAATATAAATTAACAAAATAATATTAAGGGTTCATCAAATTAATTATTAAAAGAGTGATTATAGTGGAGCTTAGCAACAGTAAATTAACTTTTAAAAATCCCAAGTTGAATAAAGATACCTACCTAACCTATGGATTTGCGATATGACCTCAACATATTTCTATAAAGTAAGGAGAAGAGTTTTCTATCTATCTGGGAATGTAACCCCTGCGTCAAGGTGGGAACCAATGAAAACACACCCTAAAGCATGAGAAGGGGTGAGATTTTGAACTTTCATGGCCGGGGGGGGGGGGGGGGGCAGCAGATCGATCATTTCACCCCTCTCTTCTCCGTGTCTAGCTAGGCGCACGCGCTCTACGTCCGAACAGATTTCTTTTTCCATAAAAGGGATAAATAGTAAGGGTAACGTACAGAGACATTTTTCTACTTTGTACTCGTGGGATCGATATATCCATTGCATCTTTCATTGAGTGGAGGACCGGAGGTTGGGGTCTGTAGGTGGTGTTTGGCGTTGGTTGGGTCCTCAATATATATATCAAACAATCTTAATTAATTTAATTAATACTTTCTTTAAAGAAGGAAATTAAGGCCCATAAAATGGGTGGTAATCATGCAATGTTTAGGTAACAAACATTTCATCTAAAATAATGCAGGATCTCATCAATATTAATACTACTACTTATAATAATAAAGCAATAAAACAAATAAAGCAAAAAAGCAATAAAGCAAATAAAGCATCCCACATGACTTTAACCATTACATAAAATGATAGTACGTCTATATATATATATATAAAGGGATATAATTATAAGTGAACTTTCCCATATCTTCTGAAACTTTATCCAACCATAAATGGGGTTATATAAATATTTAATGGAATGAAAGAAGATGTGAATAGTACTGTTCCGTCATGCCAAATTTAGCTCAATGATAAAGGGTTTCCTTAATTAATCTCTACTACTTACTCATCCAACTTTAATTTTGCTTTAGTTGTACGCTTGTGCGCTTTGTATATTATATATATATATAGTACCTTGCATGTGCTTGATGATGTATATATATGTATGTATTGCCCTCTCTGTTCTGGATTCTGGATTTTGATTTCAGTGGACGTACTTGAAAACGAGTTTAAAATGATAAAATTTCAATAGAAACGATCGAGAAGAAGCTAAACTAACAAAATTATTAGAAAAAAAAGAAAAGAAAAAGGTAAGCTTCTTAGTTTTTACACAAGAGGAAGAAGAAGAGGAAGAAGATATCCCAACAATAAAAACCCTTAGCTAGCTTAGGTTTCACTGAAAACATATCCAAATTTTGTTTTCTTAAACCCAAATCTCATCACTTATATCTTAAACCATAATAAAACTTTAAAAAGTAGCCCAAAAACTGCCACTTGAGACTTTGGTAGCTGAAGTTGAAACTCCTCCAGCTTCTAAAATGTACAGTTGAGGAGAGAGAGAGCGAGAGAGAAAGGGATGGATGATAGATGATGGTGGACGTACTTAATTGTTGTTTGTCCTGTCGTCTTGTACTTTTATACAAAAAATAGAAACGATGACGTTATTTTCGAGTCCGGATAGGAGTTGGGACCTGGTAGTAGTAATAATGGGGTTAAGAAGGAAGGAAGGAAGGAAGGAAGGATGGATTTTAATTTTTTAGGCAATTAAGGAGGGGGGTTGTTGTTCGTTGATCACTTCGTAGATGGAGGAGGAGGGGAGGGAATTGCATGGCGACGGGGACGAGAGGAGGAGTTGGTGTTGGAGCTGGCGGAGCACCAAAATCCGACGGAAATCCGAGAGTCTTTGCTTGAGAACGACGGACTCCGAACGGAGCCGGTCGTTGTCTGTGCGCATGAGGTGGCAGTGATGATTCACGAAGCCCAAACGGTTGGCAATCTCCCGGTTCTCGGTTCGGAGCCGGTTCATCTGGTTCCTTAGGCCTTCTAAATGCCTCTGTTTTCGCATTCGAGACCGCCTGGCCGATTCACGATTGGATATCATACGGCGTTGCTTACGCTCGTCCACGGCGGAGGCCGAGAAAGAGACCGGCGGCTGGTTCGATGGTTCGTCTGAGCCGGAATTATTGGAGTTGACAGGCTCGGGTGATTGATCGGCATCCTGGTTGGGTTGGAAGAAGGAGAGCAGGTCATCTTGGTTCTCCCAAGGCGTGAAACCGCCTTCGAAGACCGGAAAGGGCAATCCCAAGATGGTTTCGGAATCCAACATGGTAACAGTCGGAGGAGGGACTTTAATGATAATAATTTTAAGCAAACAAGGAGTGGAGGAAGGACAGAGGGAGAAAGGGAAGAAACGCTGGGTATGAGTTCTCTATTTATGGATCCAAGCCCACCTCCTCCATTATTGTTTATTATTTTTATTTCTTTTCATTGTTCTTTTTTTTATTTATTTATTTATTTTTAGTGGGATGGGGGTGGGAGTTACTGTGTGAGGGCGTGGTGCTGGCTGCTGTGACTTCGAGAGGTTGAGACAAATGAAGTGGTGATGAGTGAAGATCAGTGAGGTTGAGAGAGGAGAGAGGAGAGAGGAGAGAAGGACTTGTATTTACGTTGCTTGAGAGGGAAAGTATAATATAGCTGACGACGCCTGTGGTAGGGCCGTAGAGGGCTTCTTTTTCTCTTTTCCTTTTGGTTTTGATTGATTTCTTATCCTTCTTATTGAGAGTTGAGAACTTGAGATGGTGGCTGGAGCCTGGAGGTGGAGGAAAGTAGGTTCGCCGCTCGCCTTATACGATATAATCCTATTATTATTAGGAAGTTGAGTTGGGAGGAGCACTTAATATAATAATAATAAAGTAAGTAATAAAGAGAAAGAGAAAAAGTTAAAAGTTGGGTTAAGAGCGGAATGGCGGATCGATCGTGACCTCACCTGTGTGAAATGTGAATGGGGGAGTAATGTAATGGGAGGTTGTGTTGGGTTTTGAAAGCTCTTTTTGGAGTAGAAGAAAGAAGACTAGAGAAGAGGGGGGGGGAGGTGAGGGCCTATGGGGTAGAGTTTGGGTCACTCCAGTCCAGTGAGTGTGACATAAGCTGGTGGGACCCTATTCTCCTTTGAGGAAATAGCTTAATCTCGAAGGAACGTTGCGGTACCTGCTACCCTGGTGATGGCCGGGTGATGGCTATTGAATGGATATTTAGCAATCCAGATACCCGCCCATGAAAATCCAAACCACCACCACTTCCTCTTCTGGCGGGAAGGGGCTTCTCAATTTATGAATTGTGATCATCTCTACCAGCTGCTCACTCCTCTCCACCAAGAGACGCAGATTTTCCTTCGCCCACCAAAGATTTTAAACTCGGGTGTTAAATCGGTCTATAATACCCTACAATCAACCCCCTCCTATCTGAAAACCTAGTGATCGGATCCAATTCAAAACCCCTAAATCGGCTAGCTGCTCCTGAATGTCCAAAATTGGAATTGATCCTAATGGATTCCAATCCGAATTAAGTGAATTGATTGGTTCAAAATTTTAAAATAACGCCTCACCCATCGAATCACTCACCAAACTGATAGACGTCCACACATTTCATTCATCAGTGATGATTGATGTAATCATATGACCATACATCCCTCTTTTGCCAAGTGGCTCCTATGATGGACTACTGACTATTGACTAACTAACTGACACCCCCACCGATTCCCCCTCTGAGCTAGAAGAGCTCAGCGGCCCAGCCATGGTATCTTGTGGGGGCACAAGTGTCCGATCTGGCTCTGTACCACTGATCCGTATCGTATCGACACAGAACTCAGCTTCTAATGACTGACGATGTTAAGTTGTTTTTTTTTTAATTTGTTTTCCCCCTTCTTCTCCTTCCTATTACAAAGTAATTAAAGTAATTTAATAGTAATTAAGAACGGAACAAAGCACTAAAAAGAAAATCATACTCTACTTATTAATGCACGTTAATGATAACGAAAGCTGCCGACCGCCTGCACGATGAAGAATGCTCTCCACCATTTTATATTTAAACAAATTGACATAATCTTAATTTCTTCTCAAAACACTCCTCTATCTCGTGTGAATCTCTCCATTTAGGTGCCTGCCTTTCAGGATGAGTAAGAGTCATTTTTGTGTACAATGTTGGAAATTTTTAATTGTAATTTTGATGCTTTCTTCTTCCCTTTCAAAGCTTGACATATATGCTTTAATTTCAGTATAAAGAGAAAATTAGGATGAGTTTGGAGAGTCACACATGACCTAATCATCCCTCTGGATCCATGATTGATCGAGTTGATAATAATTGATAAAGCTAATCATCCACTACTATTAGCAGCTAGCAAGAGTAGGGTTTTAGTAATCGGTATCCTTAATTTTTGGCCTCGATCTCGATACCAATCAATCCGGATTGGATCAATCTAGATGTACGTTTATCCTATTTTCTTTAAAAAAAATAAAAAATAAAAAAATTAAAGTTTTTTACATTTTTACCCCTTTCTGTACCGATCCAACAAAAATTTTCCTTTAAATAGTAAAACTCTTCCCACCCCCACCTCAAAAAAGGTGCGGAAAAGAAAATTAAAAAGACACCCATAGGTTGTAAGGGTGTTAAGATCCTTTTTATTTTTTTATTTTTTGGGAGGTGAGATTATAAGGGATAGATCCAATTGGCATTAGCTAGATAACTATTCAGGGATTTAGTATACGGTATCGGTTATCATAGTATTGGTCTTAATTATTTGATATCAATACTGATATATACTGATCGACAGTACTATTGGATTGATCAAATTGGACCATTTGACCCAGAAAAATATCGATACTATTGATTTTTGGACCTTTTTACCCTTCAATGATACTATAGTGCGTGTAACTACCATCCTCCTTTGTGGACGTGTAAGTATTGGAATAAGACCATGTCTACTATGGTACTACCGTTGGTAAGTGTATTTAGCTGAGTACGTATAGTGTGTTGAGTTGTTAGTGATGAAATCCCATGTTTTTGAAGGAATTTTAAGAAATGAAGGAGAAACACCATTGTGTTCTCATTCATGCATGGTTATTCCTTCTCGATCTATATATCATTCAAGAAGATAAGGTGTAATTAAAATGAGCATTGACATTGTTCCAAGAGTCTCATCCATGATCCAACCACCAAAAGGGTGGGATGATCGAAGAGAGAATCTCTTCATGTGAGTGAATAATTAAAATTAATCCTTAAGAGACACTTAAAATATGGGAAAAGAAAGGATATATACGACAGTAGTTGTTGTAGCACACGTCCTCTAGCCCATATACCTATATTTATATATATATATATATATATATATACTCATTAAAAATGTATGTTTTCTGTGTAGGTATATGATGATACACCGTACCGGCCGGTCATTAATGAATTTATAGTAGTGTTACACTCTTTGTTATTGACTTGACATGTAAAATGTCAATATATATAAGTGAACCATGCACGTACGTATCTATCCCTCTACCTTCCTCCCTTATAAAATATATAAGTTTTCTTATAAAAATTGAAAGGGAAGGAAGGTAGGGGTAGAGAGATGGAACATGCATGAATAATTATTATTATTATTATTATTTTCATTTTAGATGATTTGCTCGTATATTCAAACTCCAATAATGTCAATTCAGATCGTCATGAAAATCTGAGTTTGGGGACTTAATTATATCGGGCACGCAAGTGTACACACACCCCACCTTTCCCTGGAACACACACACGCTCACACACACACCCATGAGAGTCAATGAGTGGAAGAGTCAGTCTCAGGTTGTCATCATCAAGTGTGAGGATCAGAAATGATCGATCAGAATCTCACTGGGTGGGGGGGGGGGGGAAATGAGGAATATTCAGGATTCAGGAGTTAGAGTTAGGTGACCCGTGTCCGGCGTCCACTTTCTTTCATTCATCTAATAATAATAATAATAAATCCTAAGATTATTATTGTTAATTTTTGGATAGGTTAAGTCTTAGATATTCTTCTAACATTTTGATTTTTTTCCCTCTCTTTTGTTGTTTCTCCTTTAATTTTCTAATATTGTGTTGGTGACAAAGGAAAAAAGGGAGCAAAATCTCGTAGCTAGCTAGCTAGCTAGCTAGGTGGGTGGGTAGTTGGGAGAGTGGTTGATTGTTGGGCCATGGCCTAATGGGCCACGCCAACAGGGTAGGGTGTTTATATATATATTGTACAAGAATCAACAACGTAGATTATTATTATTATTATTATTGATGTTGACAATAAATAGTTGGCATGGGAAGAAGAAATTAAGGACAGTAAAAACAGCAAGAACATCATCAAGTAGTGTTAATTGGACAAAGTAAAGTATCTCATATATCTCAGTTATAAGGGGTAAGGGGGATCGAGGCCGGGCGGCCGGGATATATAGATACTTATTATTAAGTAGACAGAGTTGGCAGCTGAATCGTCCGGCGTTAATAAAGAGAAAGAGAAAGAGAAAGAGAAAGAGAAAGAGTTAATTATTAAAAGGAACAATTTACGAGTTGTGGAGAAGAAGAAGATGGGAGGCATGAGGCCGACACGAAAAGTATCAATGCGAATCTGAAAAACATGGGGGACAACCCAATTAAGACGTACTCTTGTCTCTCTTACCTTTCCTTCTTGCTTTAATTAATTCGATCTTCACTTGTGATTATATATTGGACTATCCTACTACTATATATCCTCCGAGGCCCATGGGCTTATTCTATGAATGCACTCGTTAAAATGAAATTGTATAATAATGATGATGATGGCAAGGAATATTCTTGGTAGGTAGTTGTTTTAGTTAGAAAATTAATTAGATCATTTTTTTTTTTAAAGTTCCATATATATATATATATATATGCAAAAGTAGTAATTAATCCAAGCTAGCTAGGTTCCATATATACTTGCATGTTCTTAATTAGGTTCTTCCTTGCATGCGCCTACATTACTACATTTTTTCTTTTGAGGGGGTTCATAACATGCATGCATGGATGGTTGGGTAAATGTACTATAAAGTTAAAAGAAGAAGAAGATCGAAGAAGATGAGTAGGTAGGTAGGGTAGGCTTCATCTGAGACCGATCGATGAGATAGATACATATAATACCCGGCCCTCTCAAGGACTCGATCTCCCGATCATATATAAGGCCTGCTCGACCTGTCTTCAATTCAAGAATAAGATACAGTTAGTTAGTTAGTTAGTTATTAGCCTCCCTTTAGAGGAAGGAATAAATGAAAGAGGTTTCCAATATTATATATATATATATATTATTCATTTACAAAGGAAAGAAATAGGGATGCATGGAATAATAATAAGGAGAAGCTGCAGGATATATATTCAAATTTTTAGGTAGTATTGGGCCATGGGGCTGGTATCAAAATTACAAGCTAATTAATTACTTAGGGATATCGCGAGATGATCGAGTAGTGTGTCTGTTAAGCCAAGCAGCCACGTACGACTACTGAATTTATTGAATATGATCCTCAGTCCTCACCGCTTTTGCATGTCCAACAAATAAGGTGATACTCTGAGAAGGTACAAATTAAGAATTGCGGCTGTGGAGACTCCAGATTGCTGCCTGCTCTCTTGTTAAGTAAACCAAAAAAACACCACCCATCAATATCATTCTAATAAAACCGGTTGTTCTCTAGGTTTTTTTTACTTCACAATACATTTTAAATCCAAAATCTATTTCAAGAATACATACCAAACACTAACTTTATTAATGAGATTAGATTAAAAAAAACATAAACTCGGATTTTTAGGATGAGGTGTTATATATAGGGGGCTCACATTGTTAAGTAATTAAAATGGTGGAAAACACATTCAATGGTATTTAATTTTATGCAAGGGAGAAGCGGGGTCATTTCATGTCACAATCGATAAAATGTGTCAAACCTTGGCCTCGACTCTTGACAAACAAATAACTCAAGTTTGTAGGAATGATCACTTCACAAACTTTTAGAACAAAGTATCTAGCAATTTATTTTTATAGACCCCACATGAGAGATCCTGTTTCCATCTGAGGAAAAATTGGACAAGAAACACCGGTCACAATAATTGATCAAGCCTTACCTAATATGGGTTTCGGTTGGGTAACCCCCAAGAAACCAAAAGAGATTTTTATTATAAATATAGAATGAGTGATTGATATAAACAACTCTCAAAGCCCAAAGAAAGGCATAATGCATGACTTAAAGGGGCAATACCTACTGCCACTCCCAATGTTTTGGTTTAACTAGGGATGGCAAAATCTCCACCAACACATCTGACCAATTGTTTCTCGACAAAACCCGTGATCTTAGTTGGAAGTTGGGACAAAGAATTTGGAAAACAACTTCCAATTTCTTTCTATGGATGTTGTTTTCTCCCTAAAAGTAATGGTATATCAAATGTATGACAACTTCCAATCTACGTTGTCAATGAAGCATCCCGCCCCCATCAAGTATGGTTTGATTATTTTTCTCGTTCAATTGGTATCCAAATATGTTTTTTCTTGTCATGTATGATAAAAACAACTTTATTTTTTAGGAATTTTTTGTTTTTTTCCTTTCAACTTTGTTTCGTTTGTGAAACATGTTTCTTGCGCTGCTCAAATGTTTTCCACCGCAATTCATAATGGGTCAAAATTTTTTTGGATAAGTGAACCCCAAGGTTGCTTGCTCAAATGTCAAATTCAATTCAAACAGAATTGCCGACGTTGTAAAATAAAAATTTGAAAATAAAGGACTAATAAGAAAAGAGTATAAACCAAGACATGGATCACAGAGAGGGTAGATGGCAATACACAGGACAGTTCTTTGTTGAATTAAGTTCTAAAATTTAACACATGGCTATTCCAAAAAAACCTCTCCATCCAATGATCAGAATTACCATATATGTTAAGAGAGCGGGAGAAAGAAGAAAAAGGGAGGTTTTGTGCTAATTTTTGTTAAATTTACCAATTTACTCCATTTCAGTAGCAATTCAGTGCATGTTCATTAATGGTACCGTATAAATAAATATTAACAGTTTATAGTGATAAACAATAAACAACTCTTGAGTTGTTCATGAATTTATGTTTAAATTGATTTATTTTACTGAGAAATGGGGATCATAAATCATATCAAACACATCTATTGTCTGATACACATAAATTTAAACTATACCAAAGAGAGCCTAAGTTATGTAAATTGGAGAACCAATAAAGCCAAATGGAGGGGGTAAAATCATATCCAAAGAACTCAAGTCATAGATCAACCACAGCATCATGAAACTTAACTGTGAATATGGGGACAGAAAAACATACCAATATTTGAGACCTTTTTTGACTGATCATTTATACAACAGTTTCAAACCCAACCCCCCCCCCCCCCTTTTTCCTCAAAGTCCTAAGCTAACACAAACGTTAATATTGCTACGATCCTAAACCACACAACACATTACAAAACAAATGGTAAGTAGAAACAAGCAATATGAACAAAAAGGGAGGAAATGTGTAGGAGGGAAGAAGAGACATCCTACATACAGCTTAGACACATGTACCCAATCGAAGTTGTGCCATTAAAAGGTGGTGGACCTCCTCATGCCGAACTCATAATCACTGTAGGAGGCTGAGATGATCATAAATTCACAGGAGGGCTACCCTGTGTATGGATAGAAATGACAAAATAATTTAGTATAATGGGAATAAAAGCATGATAAAAAATAAAAAAAAAAGTGCCTTGGTGGTCCAGAACAAAAATAATTTCATGAATGGGAAGGACAAATGTCATTACACACTAGTAAGAGATTTTTCTTTAATTAAAAGTGATTTGAAAGTGGCATAACCAAAATGGCTTTGCCTTCTCTGAAATGGAGCTATAGGTACAGACTTACCCTGGAAAATGTCATGGTAATTGGTACTTTTAGATATCCAACACCTATTTTTTTTTTGGGTTGGGGGGGAGGGTTGGTGGAGAGAAACCATCAGCACACCTACATTTATGGGTTTTTCACACCCACCAATTAAGGAGGCAACCCAAGAAGGTTAGCCATCTTGCCACTCCAGCCTCTATGGATGTGGCAAGCTTTACCCAGGTTACTTCTACCACATGGCAATAGGAATGCCTTTCCATAATTCCATGTTTTATATTAGAAAAAAAATTAATGCAAAAATGTTTTCTACCGCATGTGCAATAAACAACCCTTGTTCTATGTGGCAAAGACTTCTAAGGAAGACGCATGTGCCCTAGGAAAATGATGAGGTGGTGGGAAGTCCCATCTTGGTCTGCAACCACAGAGAGCACTACTCTCTTGTTACAAATTCCAAACTCTAAACTATATTACCCATACACAACATAATGAGAGCACAAAAAGGTTAGACATGAGATTCAAATCTGAGCACCAGATCTGTCCGCATTCACGGTTGGCCAAGACTAAAACTTTGTTTCAATATCCAAGACCAATACCTGGTGGCCTGGTCAGCAGACGCGGTAGATCAAACCCCTCTCCCCCCAACCCAGTGTCCCAGTCGCTTGTCTTTTCTGAAAGATTCTGTTGGACCATTATGGCCAACAGTTTTGATACATGGTTTTGTTGACCAGTTGAACTTATTGGACACAGGAACGGGTTGGACATCAGGTCATGTTTTGTATGGTTGATTTGGTTCACCATGATGGCATCTGAGAGCGTCTCTATCCAAGAGCCTGGCAGTTGAAGAATATGAACTCACCTTGAACAAAAGATCATGCACAATGTGTTCCCAAGGCAGTGATATGGACATCAAGCAACATTTCAGGGGCAACATCTCTTCATCAGATCTCCTGGCGGCAGAAGCAGCAGCATAAGCATGCTTAGCTGCCACAGAAGCAGCTGATGCAGCTTTTCGGACAATTGTACTGATGCCAAAACCTTTCTTGGACATCTGAACAGGTGAATGAGGGCCTGAAAACTGCTGGCTTTGATCTACATCAAAGTAATTATTCAAATTATTTTCAATATAAGCTATCTGAAAGCTATGCTAAATTGCATATAATTTCTTAGATCTAGTTTCTGGCAGTATCTGTTCCAAACCAGATAATTTAAAATGAACTGTTCTGAAACTTCTTTGAAACTAATTCAGTCTTTACAACAACACGTGATTTAGAAAAAATCTTTTTTGTACACGGATACTGACTAGTAAGACAGTGACTACATGCATAGAAGTTTCTAATTGAATCTTGGATATCTATGTGGCTGAATTTCCATTTATTATGATTCAAACTATATCTGTGGAGATTTAAGCATAGATACGGTACTCTTTATGCCTATGTATTGGATTACATGTAATTCCTAAGAGTTTTTGTTATTAAAACTCTCACAGCATTAAGATTGTAAGTCACAGTGGGAAAAGATGATATGTTATGTCTTCCCTCAAGCACAAAAAAAATGGAACTCTACAAAGTTCACCAGATGGACAAGAACTAAATCACTCCACCATAAGAAAAAAAGGATAAAAGACAAAAGAGGAATTAGAAGAAAGTGGTTTATCAAAAAGTAAATAAAAAAGGGAAAAAACTGAACATCTTAAGCGACACAGCCTGCTACCCTTAACAAGTCCCACCACCATTAACCGCCCATGCTAGTTATTTGAGCGTCACAACCTTTTCTTGACGTCTCACATCAAGGTGTAACACACGCAGATCCAAAATAACATTAACAACAACTACTACTAAGCCTAATCCCAACTAAATGGATCCTTGCCCTCCAATCAGCTTTATTAGAGGTCATACTTGATACAAGGCATAAGTTATGCATGTCTTTCCTCACCACTTCTCCTAGGGTCAATGTAGATCTGCTTCTGGCTCTTTTAGTTCCTTCAATCTGAATCAAATCACTCCTCCATATTGGAGCATCCAAAGGCCTCAATTGAACACGGCCATGCCACCTCAAATGAATTTCTCGTAGCTTATCATGTATCGGAGCTACTCCCAAATCAGCTTTAATATTGTCATTCCTTACTTTATCCTTCATAGTTTTCCTATTCATCCATCTCAACATCCACATCTCCACTACAATGAGTTTATCTATATGATGATTCTTAACTGCCCAACATTCTGCACTATGCATCATAGCTGTTCATATGACTGTCCTACAAAATTTTCCTTCAAGATTTAAAGGAATACACAAATCACACGACACGCCGGACACAGCTCTCCTCTCCACTTCATCCATCCTATTTTAAATCTTTGTGAAACATAATCCTCTATATCACGTTCTTTATTTATGATTGAGCTCAGATACCTAAACTAATCACTTTGTGGAATTTCTCCCTCATCAATTTTCATTATCTTATTATCCATCCTAGTGTAACTAAAGTTACATACCACATAATCAGTCTTCATTCTAGTTATCTATGCAGATCATGGGGCATTTTCTTCTCTATAATGCACCCAAATATTGACCATCTTTGTGAAGATTTACTTGACTCGTGAGAAGTAGAGAATGGAAGAACCGGAGAACTGAAAGAGCTTTTTTTATGGTCATCAACTCTTTTAGTAGAAGGTATTGATTATTTCTCTTCCATGCTATGTAGTGGTGGAGGGCCAGAAGGGAAGAAGGGAAAACCCTGAGAAGAAATCAGAGTTGTAGGGTAGAGAGGAGATCGCAATAAAGAGAGAGAGAGAGAAGATCGCACATGCAGGCTCTCAAACCATAACTATTCCATTCTATTCAATCTGAGTTTTAATTGCACGATTACATGGTATAAATAGAAGGAACCAAAACACTCCTATTCTAACTCTAAAACTGAAACATAATAAAACTCTATCACTGCCTATACTGTATTCAAAGAAAAACCGAAGACTAAAAGATAAATCCAAATAAATAAATAGACTACTAATATCCTACTAGACCCAAAAACTCAAACTGGACCTCCTGGTTCATCTCCATCTGGCTCCCCAAATGGATTTGGGTTGGTCCAAGGTAGTGTACCTGCATCAATTCCCCCGGTGTTGAGAAAAACTGACCGGCATCCATAAATATCGACTTTGATGGGGTGATGATCCAGCATCTCTCATGATCAACTGTGATGATCTTTTGATAGTCGTTAGTAAACGACATCTCTTCGATGGGAATCGGACCATTGATTATTTCTTCAGTTGCAACCTTGATCAGACCGTTAGCTTGATCATTACGTTTGTTGGCTACCTCTGTCATGCATTCTGAAGATTCTAGCATGCTTTACATCTTATCATCGAAGCGATTATTATTATTGGCAAGCTCCCGACAATTTGTCTTGAAATCAATAAACCTTGTATGGAGATCACAAAGTTTTGCTTGTAGTGTACGGATATCATCTCTAATCGAAAAAAGTAAATCGTACTGATCAACCTCCATGATATAGCAAGTTTATGATGACAATGGCAAAATTGTAGATAAAGTGAAAATCATTAGAAGGCAGTATCGTAATTATGGGACATTCACAAAAGAGAGTATAAAGAATAGACGGGTAGACTTGGAAAGTAACTAAAAAAAAAAAAGAGAACAAACAAAGATAAGAATAGAGGGGAGGGGTAACTCTGGAAAATGAAAAAAAATAAAGACTAAAAGTAATAACTAGTAAAAGAGGGAGTAATATTGGAAAATGGGGAGATAAGGGAGAACTTATCGTTGCAAGAGGGTGGAAGACGTGTTGGAGACTTGGAGTTGTCTTCTACCAGCAGAGATTTCGACTTCGACAAGGAAAAGATTGAGACTTCGAAGGAGGATGGTGGTGGAGGAGTTGACTGCAGCGAGGAACCAGGTATGTAATTTTTTTTGAGCTCCATCTCTCGCTCTTTCTTCTTTGCTCTCTCTTTTTTCTTTTTTTGCTGGCGGAAATGTAGGGCGAGAGGGTGGGGGTTAGTGCTGGGAATTAAAGGGAGAGGGATTTTTTTTATTCGACTTCTCTGTTTTTTAACAGAGTCGATTTTCTTTTCGGCAAAGGGGTGGGATGATTTTCAGTGAGAATCAAAGGGGATTCCTGGTTTGGAGGGGGATTTGTCTGTGCAATTGAAGGGAGAGATGGGTTGGTGGAATCGAAAGGATAGGATGGGTTAGGGTTTCACTGGAGATGGAAGAGGGTTGCAGCAGGAAGGGATTGGGGTTTCAGTGGTTTGAGTTCTTTTTTTTTCGCGGTCACAGCGAGGGGAAAACAAAGGGAGAAGAGGTTACTGTTTGGAGTCGGGAGGGTTGAGGAGATGGAAAGTAATAACGCAGGTTTTTTCTTTACTGCTGGTATCGGCAGTACAGTAACAGGAAGAAAAAAAAAAGAATGGAGACGAAAAGGAAGGAAGAAGATGGATCCTTCAGCTCTGATACCTAATCGATTGTTGGGTGAAACTTCTATTCAATTCACCATCCCCATTGTTGGGTTACATGCAAGTATTTAAAGAAAGAAATAACAAGACTCCTAGTTAGACTACGAAACTAATAATAACTTGCAAACTCAAACTCTAACTTTATCCAACTCCTACGTAGTCAAGCCAAAACAAATAAAAGACTTGAATAAATAACCTACTAAATAACTAATTCCAACCCTTATTGGACCAAAACCATTGAGCCAGTTCTGTTTGGGTTTGGGTCTCCAAATCCTACCATGCTGGTCCAACCAGCCAAGTGATACTGCATCAATAAGATTATGGGTGAAATCAAAGTTAGCTTTATTGAAACCTGAATATGAACCCATGCAAGTAAGATTTTTCTCATAAGTGATTGTTTTTCTTTCCTTTCTTCCCGTTCTTTTTTCAATCTAAAAACCAAATTAATCAGTCATTCCAGAAGATAAACCAAAGCAAAGTACTTAACATGAACTGAGCTCTTCAGGCATTTGATTGAGCTATATATAGCTAAAGCACACACTGGAACTGGTCCTGTATGAGGAGAATTAAGTCGATATCCAGTGACCATATTGAAGAGAAAAACGAGCTATTGACAAAAGTGATTGCAATAATTGATGCCTATAGTTTCTGAACAATATTGATAGGGTGAACCAAGAGATATGCTTCATAACTTACGTGTAAGAAATGTCCTCCAATTTTCCCCCTTGTTCATCATCAGTATCGGTTATTTCAAGTCTATCCTTTACAAATACCCGAATTACAATAAGGATTTTTATTTTAATTTACCTTCGACACCAGAAACAGCTACTTCAACTTCTCCACGTCCTCCAGGACCCTTCATGTAAAGTCTATCCGTTTTAGCAGGAAAATTGCCAATTGACAACAAGCTCCCAAATCGAGATCTCCCAGCTGCAAATGGGAAAAATAGGAATAAAACTTTAAAGCAAATCAAAACATGACAATTTTTACAGCTAAAACAGAATCTATGAAAACCAAAATATTGAAGTTGCTGACAAGTTGCCAAATTTTAAATCACTAAAATATCATGCTGTGTTTGCTATGCTCTATTTAAATCTTATATATCTTTCTTGTTTCCAAAGTCGAAGCATGAGAAGCTGCAGTATACGGAAACATTTCAAAGCAGAAAAAGTGACAAGAGTGTAAGTCACCCTGGAGGGGGGAGGGGGTAGATTTATCCATGTCAGACACATTACCATATGAAATATGAAAAAAATTGAAGCTAAAGATACAAGAATTCGACAACTTTTTTCCTGTAATGGCAGGTTATATATGCAGAAATGTCAAAGTGATTTTAGAACCAGCAAATACGATGTTCCTAAAAAAAGTACTCTCCCACACAGCTTGCATCTGAAACCAGCAGGTGAACTATAACCACTCAAAAGCTTTTGCAGATAAAAAATGATCCCTCGTATCTAATATGGTGACGGCAACAATAAGATTCAGTTTGGATTATGAAAATCCAGACAGATAGTAATTGCCATGATTTATGTTTAGATAATAGAGAGACATGTGCACATCATGGGGAATTGCATCCTCTATCTCCGTACTTCAATTACCACAATCAATAGGAATTCAGAGCTCCATCGAAACTTGTGGAGTTTGATTTTTATTTAGATAAGGGAATTAGTAGCCTTAATAGGAAACTAATTTGACAGCTTGACTACTCATCATTAGAAAAATTCAATGTAAAGCTGTCTGGATTCTCATGATCCAAAATTCTAAACTGAACCTAAGTTCTCCAGGAAGAACAAAGCCCCAAAACATTTCCCTATTTTTTAAACATAAGGCCCAAAACTTAAGTACATCTTTGGCATTCACCACATAGGCTGGTGAGGAGAGAAGACTACCCCTCAGGTCCTACAGTTCCGCATGTACAAATACAATATTGACCACATAACTGCAGCTGGGGACATTCTCCAAAGCTTTAGACCTCTCAGAATCCATCTTTGACACCATTTGGAATGTCTAAACAACTCCAATCCTATATCAAACCTTTGGGACAAAAGTGAGACGAAGAAGTAGGCGGGGAACAGATTTTCAAACCCTAAGGCAAAGAAAACAAACACTTGGAATTACTAAACCTTTGGATTAAAGATGCAAGGTCATAAATTTGAGACAGTCACATGATTAATGTTCCTCGCCTCATATGCAACTACTGACATATCTTTAATCTATTTTCAGCTTTTAATGGATTAGAGTAACAATTGTTCTAGATGTGTAAAGCAGAAACCTGAGAAAACCTAAATACATTTAAGATTCAACTACAATCAACAATAATATAACACATCCAAATAAGTCAAGGCTAATGGAGAGAGATTTAAGTTGAAGCTAGATAACTGAAGCAGACTTACCATCATATGCTTCTCTAACCATTTGATAACTGACAAATCCTGAGAAAAGAGTAAGCTGCAGTCGTAAATACACAACTGTCAAGAGATCCTATGAGATTCAATTACCAAGTAATAATTTGGACAGTCAATCAAATCAATGACCAAGACCTGCACTAAAGCTAAGAGGCATACAATTGAAGTCATGATCTTTACTAAAGAACTCCGATTGGAGAGCATTAGCCACTAGATTCCACCATGCTAAGCATTGGTTTTGAAATCCCATTTACTTAACGTAACACCATACATTCTACAATAGCTAACTTCTCAAACATTTGAAGCAAGGAAATACAAATAATTTGACTCTCACGTAAGATGAGAGAAGCCTGAGAACAGCTAATCAAATAGTAAATCCTATGGAAATGCAATGTGTTCTCCCAAAAAATGCATGTCATCCACTTTAAAGTTTAAACATTTATGTTGTCCATCTCACAAACTGTGAACCCCTCCAAATGATAAAAAAAATATTGATCATATGTACTTGAACTGAACTCCAGTTGGGGCACTCTTTCAAAGTTCTCAAACTCTCCAACGTAAGAAGAGAGAAACCCGACAGCAGCTAATCAAACACTGAACTGCCCTATATGCCATGTACTGTAAAAAATAAGTATTCATATCAATACAGGGACTCTTTTGAAATTCTCAGACAACAAAACAACAACTCAAACCTTTGAGTCCTTGGTCCTTCCAGAGTCAATGTCAATTTTCAAGGAGGAAATGTCACTAGAGCTGCAATCATGCATGGGCTTTTCAGTAGGAAATGCTGCACCATCATGTGCATTAAGAAGAACGCAGTAACAATGATCCGTTTCTGTCAAAACCTGCAATAAAGAACATAATCTTAAGATAAACTACAGAATGCTTCCACAAGAGTATCTAAATTTTTTCTTGGGAAGAACTTCAGCAGGAAAATTGAGAGAAGTAAAAGCAGAGCAAACCGAATTACAATACAGATGAAATCTCACAGTTGGTCTGCCCAAAAGAGAATCCTGGAGCAAGAAAAGGAGAAGAGAACTAGGAAACTGTCATGCAGATTCCTCAAGTGGGAAAATTAATCATACACAAAATGTCAGATTCCTCCATAGATATGTGTACTTGTTTATCCTTTTTTCTTTTCCAAACAGAGATTACATAAGTGGAGTTGTATCCCTTGCTAAAGAAGTCTGCAGAAAATGCAAGATTGCATTTCTCTACCACCCAACCTTTTATAAACAGAAGCACTAACTTATTATATTTATAAAAATAACATTCAAATCATTTTGACGAGTGTATTGAAAATTTTAGTGGCACATCAAAGCTTCTGTCATTTTTGGAAATCCATCTTGCTTTGAAAGAAACTATCCAGCATCCAGATACAAATTTGCTAATGGGAATATACATTCCCTTAGGGCACAACTGGGTTGGGCTGTGCATACTTACTCTTCAGGGACAGGGTGTACTTACATATACATATATGATATATCTATATACCATATCAAATATCTGCATTTTATGTCCAGATCATACCTAAGCTGGGCTTAGCTCAAGGGCTCAGCCCTAACCAGCCCAGCCTGATCCTCATTCCTGGATTTTCCAATCCTAGTGCAGCTTGCCCGCTGGAATACCCAGCCGAAAAAATTGTGTAGGCCTTGGGCCGACTCAAGCTTTCTGGGCCAAAGTTGCACCTCCACATTCCCTTTTTTGAGATCCCTAGCATGCACACTTAGGTTTTCAAGGAAGAGTTTGATGGATGTAAATATCATTCCATAGATATTTGGACTGGAATTGATGAACAACCAACATCGATATTAATGTTTATGGTGATGCCATCTTGGTTCTTTGAAGAGAAGGCTCCTCAACTTGAAGACTTTGTTCCTAATATTCCTGCCTCACCAGAATTCTGTCCGGGAAGTTTTAAAGCTGCTAATCACATGTTGTTTCCCCCTCATCAGTCATCACCATAAAGTTTGAGGTCGGATTTCTTCAAGCCAGGACAGCACTTGGAATCTTGCAGATGGTTGCAAGAAGTTCACCTATTCATCGGAGATGAATGTTTTTAAGATGGGGAGAGTTGATGCAGATCCAAGCATCCGCAAGGAAGACAAGCTGCCCTAACCATAGGGCCATAGTTTAGTTTTATACTTGGTTTATTTTAGCTTTAGTTCATTGTATACTTAGTTTTTTTTCAGCTCTTAAATTGAACCGGTCCAACCAATGATCCAATTTAAATGAGTCTTTTCTATTGGCTAGTTTTGTTTTAATCCTATTGGCTCTTAGAGCATCTTTTAAGTAATTGTTTTAAAGCAATGTTTTGTCCCCCCTCCACGATTTTTAGAGGGAGAGGTTTTAGATTTGTAATAGGATTGGGCCTTAGGCCATATTATTTATTAATGAAAACGTGGGAGGCTCCCCCACAATTTAGACTTTGAAAAATTCGATCTCTTTGCTGCTGCCATTGTTGCTACTGGTTATCTCCTTTGAGAGTGAGTCTTGTGAGTCATATCAAAGTGGAAGGGTAGGTGGATCTCCTATGACTCCTTGCATCTTGTAGATCGGGAGGTTCTTCTTCAAAAATGTCTTCAAGGTTGCTGCCATTGAAGTTCTTTCATTACAAGTAAGTTATTTACAGAATTCTGCAAATAACCCTTCTTCTTCTCATCCTCTAACCTAGACCTACATTCCCCAATCGATCCCCTAAACCCTAGCTTCATCTACTGTCCATAAAACCTAATTCCCTCCATTAACTTCAACCTAATTTCATCCACAGCTCCATTTTCATCATCCCTACACTCGACAGCAGCCCCTGCCCCATTCCACTATTGCAACCCTAATTCCCCTTAAACCCTAATAAAGCCCTACAACAATTAAACCAGCCTGGACCTAAGCCACCATCAAAACCACTCCATATTACACTCAACCCACTCTCTCACTGCCAATATCACTCGACCAGAACCCCTCCCTTAAATTCCAACTCTAAACCCTAGACCTCATCATTCCCTTCATTCCCAAAACCCGAAACCCTAGACCTAAATTTTCTGAAATTTAAAATCTCATTCAAACCTAATTCATTAGAACCCTTAAAACCTGCCTAATTTTACCAAATAAAACCAACTCCATTCTCCCAAGTATAACCCTAGATTTGACCTAAAATACCCCAACCTGCCCCAATCGGCTAGCAGTTTCAGAACTACTGATCACCTGGATCCTAGTAGGATCCTATCCTATCTAGGACTACATTAGGGAGTTCATACATACTCCTGCAGGAAGAAAAAAGGACATCAGGGTTTTAAGAAGAGGAGGTTTTTCTCCCTTTGTTGGCATGGGATATTTTCAGCCCATTCATTGACCAACTCCACCAGCCCACATCGTGGGCTAGTTACTTAGCTGTTATTCAAGTCTTTTTTACTTTAAGTTGTTTTATTTTAGGTAAAGAACTGTACCTAGTGTAGAGGGTTTCCTTTTAAGTGTCCTTTTTGTTTTAAGTTTCCTATTGGCATATGTAAGTTTCGGTAGACAAGATACTCAGCTAGGGAGTCTTTTATTTAAATAGACTGATTGTAGGCTATTTTCCATCCAATGATTTGATGAACGAAGCTTAGGTGAAACCCACCTAAGACAAGAAACTACTATCTCGGAGAACCAATTTGGTTTTATGCCAAGAAGATCTTCGACCAAAGCTATTAACTTACTTAGGAGGCTCATGAAAAGATTCAGAGAATGCAAGAAAGACCTCCATATGGTCTTTATTGACCTGGAAAAGGCTTATGACAGTCCCTAGAGAGTTAATCTGGCATACACTAGAGAAGAGAAGAGTTTCTAGTAAATATGTAGACATACTCAAAGACATGTATGTGATGGTAGGGTGACTTGCGTACGAACCGTGGGCGGGCAAGGAAACGAGTTCCCAATCTCAGTTGGATTACATCAAGGATTGGCGCTGCACTCATCATGGATGATGTAACAAGAGACATCCAAGATGAGGTTGCCTGGAATATGTTGTTTGCTGACGATATTGTTTTGGTGGATGAGACAAAAGCAGGGAATAATGCCAAGTTGGAGTAAAAAGGTTTTAAGATAAGTAAAACGAAGACGGAGTGTATGGCGTGCAACTTTAATCACACTAGGATGGATCATGAGGTGGTGAAAATTGATGAGAGAGAGATTCCGCAAAGCGACTACTTTAGGTACCTGGGTTCAATTATAAATAAGGTTGGTGACATGGAGGATGATATTGCATAGAGAATTAAAATAGAATGGTTGAAGTCGAGAGGTGCGTTTAGAGTGTTGTGTGACCGATGTATTCCTTTCAAGCTTAAAGGGAAATTTTTATAGGACAGTCATACGATCGGCTATGATGTATGGTGCGAAAAGTTGGGCTGTTAAGAAGCATCATATAGATAAATTAAGCGTTGCAGAGAATCAGAGATGAGGATGTTAAGATGGATGTGTGGCAAAACCTTGAATGCTAAATTGAGGAATGACCCTATTAGTGCAGATTTGGGAGTAGCTCCAATCCACGATAAGCTACGAGAAAGTTGACTAAGGCGGCAAGGCCATGTTCAACGGAGGCCGTCAGATGCCTCAGTTCAGAGAAGTGATTTAATTCAGATTGAGGGAGATAAAAGAGCCAGGGACAGGCCTCAATTAACCCTAGGATAAGTGCTGATGAAAGACATGCTTGGCTTAGGCCTTGTATCAAGTATGGCGTCGAATAGAGCTGATTGGAAGGCAAGGATCCATGTAGCTGACCCCATTAAGTTGAGATAAGGCTGCGTTTTTTGTTGTTGGTTGTTGCCTCTTTTGCTGCTGAGATTGCTGTGAGAGACGGTGAGGAGTAAGAAACTTTGTGATTAGAGGGGTTCTGATATAGGACAGTTGATGAGAAATCAAAGGTCATAAGTGTCATATAGATAAACTAAGTGTTGCAGAGATGAGGATGTTAAGATGGATGTGTGGCAAAACCTTGAATGATAAATTGAGGCATGACCCTATTAGAGCAGATTTGGGAGTAGCTCCGATCCATGATAAGCTACGAGAAAGTTGACTAAGGTGGCAAGGCCATGTTCAACGGAGGCCGTCAGATGCCTCAGTTCAGAGAAGTGATTTAATTCAGATTGAGGGAGCTAAAAGAGCCAGGGACAGGCCTCAATTAACCCTAGGATAAGTGCAGATGAAAGACATGCTTAGCTTAGGCCTTGTATCAAGTATGGCGTCGAATAGAGCTGATTGGAAGGCAAAGATTCATGTAGCTGACCCCATTAAGTTGAGATAAGGCTGTGTTGTTTGTTAATGTTGTTGGTTGTTGCCTCTTTTGCTGCTGAGATTGCTGTGAGAGACAGTGAGGAGTAAGAAACTCTGTGATTAGAGGGGTTCTGATATAGGACGGTTGATGGGAAATCAAAGGTCATATCTCCCCCTTTCTATGCTCTGGTTCTTCTCAAGTATTGTTTTCATATGTTATTTATTGATCTTTCTGGAACCAGATTTAATCTGAGATTTTGTGAGAATATTAGCTATTCAAGTTGCTGGTTATTGGTTGTTACTACTGAGATTCCTACCTGGCGGCAGCCCTGTTTTAGGGCTCCTTATGTAAAAATCAACACTGCTGATATCAGTGAATCTGTCCATCAGATTCCTTTCATCTTTGGGGGTATTAAAGGACCATCCAAGAGTGACCTTCAATCAGGCTTTGGAGGTGATCTGATCCCTTGATCTGGAGATATCAGAATTCTCCTAAATCTGATCTATTTTATTTCCAGATTTGAAGATTTGACTGTTGACCGCAATCTGACCATAGGATTAATGCTGTACTTTGGGGTTATACTATCCTAACAGCCTACGACTACCTTTGACCAGAATCTGAACCCCATCCATAAAGGTTGACTATGACTCGATTTCTGGTTTAGGGTTTCTTGAGATCCTGTTATAGGGGTGTGATATCTGAACCCGTGTTCAGTCTACCTATCCCCCACCAATGCATTGTTGACTCTTATGAACAGGTTCATGCATTCATCAATTTCTCCTTACGATAGGATTCTGCAGAAATTGGGGTCCAAATGATCACAATTCACATCATTCACCACTGGAGATTCTCAGTGGGGACCAACTTGTATAATCAACCAACTCTCCCAAAATCTAAGTAGTCCGATGTCAATGTTTCCCGCTTTCAAATCCTCAAAGATTTTTTTTTTGGGTAGAAAAATCCTTCCAAGACTCGGGATTTTCTTCCTATAAATGTTACTCCAAGACATTCTTTTTCATATATACTCTTTTTCTTCTACATCAAATCCCAATCCTCTTTGATTTCAACATGGTGGCAGAGCCAGAAAGCTGCAGCATTAAAAAAGAACCTCCTCACAACAGATCCAGCCTCCAATTACACTATCAGATTATAATTCCTAGGCTAGATACCAATAAATGTGCTGTTAACAATTTCTAGTTTTCTCTTCATGGTATCTAGCACATGTATTTGCCAAAAAAAAAGGTATCCAGCACATGTATATAATTCTTAAATATCTGAGGGCAGGATCAGATGGAGATTCCTTAGAAAGGTAGCAAAAGAAAACAAGGATGATCAAACCCTAATATATTTAAAGAGAGAAAAAAGGACAACAAATTTATAACCTTCCACCCCACAAAAATCATCAATATGTTAAACCATAACATATCAAAATCATGTAAGCCATGATAATATGCAACCTATAATATTCATGCATCAGATTATTACATAGCACAAAGCAAAAAAGCATCTTACTACTGCGTCAAATGTGGAATCAAAATCCTCAACTGCAAAACAAATGTCTGGGTATGCAGGAACTGTTTCTACTTCCTAAAAACAATTAAGTGAAGATTTGTTAGTCAAAGAAAATTAAAGCATAACAACCCCCCACCTACCCACCCACCCACCCACCCAAACCCCAACCCCCCAAGAAAAAAGAGAAAAAGAAAAGGGGACAAAAATAGAAAAGAGATGCACTAGCCTTTCTTGAGTCCAGATGGAAATTAACCCGACTTGGAGATGCATATACAGTCTTCACAACCTGCAGAGATGTGGCATGAAGCATATAAGCACCGAATATCCAAAATCAAACCTGACCTATATTCATAGGATTGTCTCCCTAGTTTTGATCTAATGGCTGTTAGGGATTCCAGGCACAAACTGGAACTAAAGATATTAACATCAAATCCAGATACAAAAAGTATTATGCAAACCAGCTACTAAAAGCACACATCATTAACTTATTTCACGCTAATATTTCAGCTGATATATCATAGCTCTTTAAATTCTGCGAGATTTGACTGTTCTAATTTTTAACCTACTGTAATTTGAATAAAATGGAGAGTGAGAATGAAGGTGTACAGCTAGTATCTATTAAACTACTGACTCACGTTGAAGAGGGTGAAACAAGCATTACATTAATGAGTATGCAGCATGGTACCATAATGTGACCAGGGCACAGCATTGCAGATATGCTATCAGAACAGAACCATGGCTTCCTTGTTGCTAGGGACAACATCATCAAACCGGCTTGTAAATCATTTGAATTCCCCTTGTATTTTATATTGACTGTCCGTAATTGTTAGTTGACATGTTTGAATATAGTAAGTTTTAATCGATAAAACAGAGTATATTACTTTGTCTGCCCTTTATCCTATAGAGCAGTTAATTATAATTCTGGCTCCCAAACTTGTCACCTATATTAATACATTAAGCAACATAGGATTCCTACTTCCCCGCTTGGTATGCCAAATGCTGGGAGGGCTAGTTCCCCTTTACAGGCAAACTCATTTTTTTTTTAAAATAAGAAAGAGATATAATTAGTTACCAAATGGTCAAAACTACTCATTCCCTCTTTCTCTATCTCCATCCATCCAATCAAAAGTTCCCACATGAAACTACAGTTAGGTGAATAACCACACATGTTATGCTCAATAGTTTTAGTTGGGTTTTGGTCAAAACTACTCTCTCTCTCCATCCATCCATCCATATGGAACTACAGTTAGGGTAAAACACCGCAAATATGTTACGGCCAATGGTTTTTAATTGGGTTTTGGTCAAAACAACTCTCTCTCTCCAATCAAAAGTTCCCATAAACTGCCATTAGGGTAAAACACACTATGTTATGGTCAATGGTTTTTAATTGGTTTAATCACACCACATATGTCAAGAATCATTTTTTGTCATTTTGAAATGACTAATAGGCCCCACAATCAAGAAGGGATGAACTGATACAATCTAATTAGACCCTATTAACCATCACTGGGGGATTGCTTTACAAGGAATGGTAGGGCATTATACTCGTGTTTTATAAGTGTGAACTAGAAAATCCCACTCCAACCTGGACTTTTCAATACCCTCCGAAGTTCATGTATTGAGCATGTGTTGAATTTAGAGATTATGGAATATCCCTGATTTTGGTACATCCAAACAAATGATATGGAATTCATGCTTGATACTCTGATTCCCGATTTCAAACTAGTGAGATTTAAGTGCATCCCAAGTGAAAAGATTTTATTCGTAAGAAAAGAAAATAAGAAAGAACTTTAGAAGAGGAGAGATAACCAGTAGAAGAAACCGCTTTTCATATGACCATACAAGACATTGTTAACTCCCCACAAAATTAGGCTGTAGATACCTTATATATAGGAGATAATGGTGTCTCGGATCCATTTTGAAAATTCTGAAGAGCCTGAATACTGAAACACAACACAAAAGATTTAATTACAGAATGTATGGTGGAGTTATTTACTAATGAGAAAGAATTAGAGGAAAGACCTTAAGATTTGATTCTGAGGTAGAGAAGTTATGAAAACCTAATTAAGAGATACATCTCAGAAAATACAAAAGTTTTTTGGGGACAAAGGTAATCTGGGATCACAACCCAAAAGAACATAAATTAATAAGCAAAATTACATTTGCCAACAAGTACAACCATCGGCATCCTCATAATTACATCTGAAAAGATCATCAGGGTTTAAGAGGTAACAAATTGATTAAACACTCATATCCCAGTAGAAAAGAAGCCAATAATCAGCAACATAGTTACTGTCTGTATGGTGGTCCATAACCCCAATTACCACAACCTTGAAACTAATTAATCTATTCCATATAATCACAAGGACGACTGCCCAAGGTCTATCCCAGGTCCCCTCAATAGAGTGAGCAGCATAGGAATAGGTCAATTGCAATATTTAGAGGACTGGTTTCCTTTTCCAGTGCAAATTAAAGGCAAGGTTTTAGGTTTCGGTTTTGCCCCTGGTTTCGCCAGGCCACAAAACCGAGTTCTGCCGAGATCTCGGCGAGTTGGTGTATTTTTTCCCGTCTTGACTCGGTGGTGGGTTTCAGTGGCCATATGGCCAAGATAGATCCTGAAACTTGACATCCACCTTATTTTAGGCCTTCTAAACACAATGGAAACATTTGTTTTTACAAATTCAAATCCAAAATGATACTTTGACTTCGGACCCTAGGTTGGTGGCCTACGGCATACGTGAGCTCTACCCTAGGCTATTCCACACAATATTTAGAACACATATAATTAAATTAGATTTGTAAAACAACTTAATTAAGCATTAGGAATTAAAAAACATCAAACCATAAACTATTTAAGCATTAGGCATCTTATTCATAATCATACATGGTGATGGTTTGTCGGTTTGTTAATAATTGTTAGAAGCTTGGAAAGAGACATAAATTAAACAAATACAAGTGTAAGTGTGTAACAAGTCCTACCATTTGAGAGTAGCTAGTACTGAAACGAGTGTCGGGCCAGATCATCAAAATGACCATGTTGTTGTTGTTGTTGTTGTCCAATCAAGCTTTGCTCTGATTGAATCACAAACGCTGGCCATGATATATTATACTGGAAGTAATGCACGAACAAACTTTGAGAAGTTTTTTTTTGTTTGAACCACAAGCGAAGCAGGCGAAAAAGCACTCAGAACGAACAAATATTACCAAATCATTCCCAGAGCCCAGTTCCATTTTGTTTGAGGCACATAGAGGTTGCTGAAAATTGTATAAGATTTTAACTTTGGCCGTCCAAGGGGGTAAGCCCCAGTACTCCCAATTTGAAAAGAATAGAGAGTGGTTTCCCAAAAGAAGAAACGGCTGAAGAAATAGAGTGCTCATTAAAACAAAAATCAGGAACATTGAGCAGTTGAATCCAGACCGGTATCTCACGAAACTCAGTAGAATCACAATGGGGTTGAAAAGGAGAACCCAAAAAGAGATGCAATGGGTGTTCAGAAAACCACCATGGAGCTTCAGAGAGGATTGAGTTCCTCTCCTGTTGCAAAAAAAATTAAACAGAGAAAAAATCCCCATCATAGACCATAATACGTCTGCCCCCAAGGCATGCCATAAAAGGCGAGATGATTTTTTAGGGAAAGTACAGGTGGGTCAACCCATCCAAGAACCATGCCAAAAAGAGTGGATGGTCCCGCCGGTAAATGATCTTCATCAGCCTCAAGTGAGGAATCAACATCACACTGGTGGGAATGGCAATACTTATCGTGGTGGAGACTAGCAGAAGGATACTAGTGTCGGGAAGCTTTAGGGCGAGATGAGGAAGAGGAAGCACCACGAAATCTTCGATCGCAGTGGCGATTTGGTCCCTTAGCATGCTCTTGAAGACCCGAAGAAGGGTTTAGGTTGGAGGGATCTGGTAAGCAAGGATGGTCAGATCGCAACCCCAACGGAGGATGGTTGGAGGAAATCCATCAAGAGCGTCTAGCCGATGAACCTTTAACAGAGGGTTTAGGGTAAAAAGATCGGTTAGAGTGCGCCATTAATGGGTAGATGATGTGTGAGGACCAAGGAAAAGGGAAGAAGTAGGAAAGGTAGCGTAAAGGAAGGAGGGATTTAATGCCTTGGTATGTGAGAGATCAGAAAAGGTACACAACACAGAAGATTCCCATAAAGGAGAAAAAGGAAAACAATAGGAAAGGAAGGAGAGAGGGGGGAGACAAGTAGTCAGAAAGGTTTGAAATTAATTGGGTACTGTTGAACTCCAAAAGAGGACATAATGACAACTCTCTCTCATCTTAAGTCTATTTTTAGGACTTCTATATAAGTTTGTAAGGGAGGCCAGCATTGTACACGAATTTGATTAATGAAATATTGGCTTGGGCCTTTGTGAAAATCCTGAGATAGGATGGATGAGATGCCCAGGCTGAGATGGCCAACCCTACGTTTTCCCATTCCATTCCCCCCATCCCCTTCCATCGGTTCTTGATTCCAAACCCTAATTTTGTTAAAATCGATCTCAAGAATGCTACAAGCTGGTGGGATTTCTTTCAACTGATTGTCACATCGATTTCTTGAAGATTACCACATCAAGATCATTGCTACTTCAACAGGTTACAAATTTGTGGGTTTTCATTTGTTACTTCAACCAAGGAAATTGTTCCCTCATTTGAGTTCCCATAGTTCTCTTGGTTCCCTCATATGATTTCTTGTTTATTGGAGGGTTGATCCTGCCTGGGATTAGACCTATCTGGTTCTAGACAAAACCATACCTTGGTTAGGGATCATTATTTTTGGCCTAAACTAAATGTGGTTTTCATTCATTTATGTTGTTGTTGATAAATACACAAAGATGGCACACTTCTTTCCATGCAAGAATACTTCTGATGCTTCACATTTTGCTCATCTCTTCTTTAAGGAAATTGTTCGACTTCATGGAGTGCCAAAGTTTATTACATATGAACATGACACAAGCTTCATGAGTAATTTTTGGCGTGCTCTATCAAATCTTGTAGGCACCCAACTCCAATTCTCAAGTGCCTATCATCCACAAACCGATGGACAAAGCGAAGCGGTTAATCGTTCTCTTAGAAATCTTCTCTTTCCTTGCAAGCGATCATTCGAAGCAATGGGATTTTGTTTTATCTCAACCCGAGTTTGCCTATAATAACTCTAAATGTCAGTCTACACAAAGGGCACCATTTGAAGTGGTTTGTAGGAGAAATCCTTGTCATATCTTGGATCAAGTATCAATTCCTAATTTGGAAAAGGTCAGCATGGAAGCATAAGAATTTGTCAACCACATCAAAGTAGTGCAAGAGCAAGTGAAGGTCCAACTACAACATGCCAACAACCACTATAAGGAAGCTTATGTTCTCGGCACTGACATCTCGAGTTCAACAAAGAAGACTTGGTTATATGAAGAAAGAGAGGTTTCCAAAGGGGACATATAACAAGCCCAAGAATAGGAAGATGGGACCATGCCGCATTCTCAAGAAGCTTAGGCAGTTGGGCCTAGCGCATACCTTATTGAACTACCCAATAGAATTGGAATCAATCCCATTTTTAATATTGCCGACCTCTATCCATATCATGGAGATCCCAACCAACCCACACCTGATGGTGAGAATGTGAATCTTCCACCAACTGATCTTCCCAAAATTTTAGAGGTGCTTGATTCAAGGTCCATTACCACTAGAAATAGGTCTTACACACAATAGCTTGTCCATTTAAAGAACAAGCCTGATTCAAAAGATACTTGGATAAGTAAGGATGAGTTGAAAAGGTTTGATCATGACACTTGGAAGAAGTTAGTCGCTTCAAATTCGAAGACGAGTTTGTTCAAAGCGGGGAGAATGATAACGTGATGGGCATTTAATGCTCATCTCTTTTTCTAACTCTCCAACATCTCTCATACCTTCGCTTTTCCTACTCTCCGACGTCTCTTTCTTCCCCCTTCTCTCAACGTGTCTCACTTCCTCCTCCTCCCCTTCATATACATTTTTAACTTGGTTTGAAGGGATTATTGACTAATTTCTACTTCTTACTTTGGGTTGTGCTCTGTAAGCCCAATTGAGAGTTTGAGATCTTCTAGTGGTGAGTGAGTCCCCAAGAGACCCAGAGTTAAGTGGTCCTCCCTGACCCTTATTACTTTGTACTTGATTCTGTATTTTTGCAATAGAATACTCTCCATTTGCTACCATATTGTGCAATTCATTTTGAGCAGCACCATGCTGCCTGAATTCCTCAAACGCAAGCCAAAGTCTGGTGAAATGTGCCCTAATAAAGCTAACAAACATGTAGGAACATACCCAAGGTATCAGTACAATCTCATGATTTTTTTTTTTAAATTGATGATTCCGAAGTTCAAACCCCACTATTTGGGAAGACAGTGTAGGATGAGAGGAGTGGATTACATCATTTAAGGTAGACTTCCATCCCATCCATAATGCTGCCTGAAGATCCTTGACCATATCCCAATTGCTGATTCTAATGGAATATCACAGCACTTTAGGAAACAAATTATGAATAGAGCAAAACATGGGTTTAGGAAGAAAATTATGGACAGAATCAAACACCGTTAGACACCATGTTAATTAAGCATATTACGAATACATTAAAGGTGACAAAGAACTAAATTCTATAAGAATGATGATCCGCTACTAGAGCAAGTAAATCATAAAAGGAGCAATACACTCAAAAATAAGCATCTTTAGGGCCACAACAGGACAGAAATTGATATTAACATCAGAGTTAAAGAGAGTGTCTAAAAAATTTAATGAGTCAAAGCAAGAGTAGACACATCATAATTATACAGGTGAGTAAATTTTACCTACAGATTGCAACCGTAACTGTGAACGAAGTGTGAGCAATTAAGTTTAAGTAAAATGAGCGTCTCCAATCTACATCACCAGCAGTTTCACCCATGACTTTTTCCAACTGGTTGACAAATAAGGACAGAACCATATTAATCTACAAATCATCTTTGAAATATTAGATCAAGGAATTATACACTTGCCAATCTAAGGTTGTCAAAATTTTGACAGCATTACATGCATAGCTAACTATAGATACTAGATGTAGCCAAATATTTTTCTGTAGTACATCTCAGTGTGAAAATCAATGTAAATATTACTGTATATATCAAAAGAAATACAAATTATCAATTAAATGAAGTGAGCCAACAAATTTAAATATCTTTATTAACTAGCAAATTGAAAGGATATCAAGAAGGCATTCACTTGCTTCCCCTCCCCCCCCCCCCCCCCAAAACAAACAAGTGAACAAAATGTCAGCCAAAATGTTGCATGTGATCTTCATGACATGCTGCACACTTTTTTTCGTCCAACACTGAGAATTCCAAAATTGCTATAAAACTTATACCAGACTCCCGAAGGCAAGATGTTGGAATAATGTTTCATTGTGGTGAACAGTAGGCAAGGGTGTGAGTTGTGGACAAAGAGATGCGTGTCAAAATCAAGCAACTAAATATAGTCCAGTGACTGGACAAACAAAATATAGAAATGAAGCACCACGCTTGCAATAGTTTCATTTCCTACTTACAGACGTTAATGAACTGACAGGTTCCTGCCAAATCCCTTCCTAGAATATTAATCTTATGAATTTAAAAATAGAGAGTTGGGAAGGGGGGGGGGGGGAAGAGCTTATCTAAATAATGCTAGGATTAACATTCGTTTGTAGCAAGTATAGGAAGCTTGAACTTATCTTCATGGTTTACCTTAGGTGCCCATCTCCGTACGAAGTAAGGAGGGAACCCTTCCACATTATCATTAAAACCATATCCATGCAAGGTCTGAAACAACACATTCGACATGAGAACTTGATCACCAAACTTGATCAGCAACAAAAGATGAACAAGCAACATTATAAACTGCTACACGCATAGGAGATCCCATACTATTTTCCTGACAAAAAATATAAGATCATCATCTTGGCGTCCCCTTGATTCTCTACCACAAATGAAATACATATCCAAAATGTCATGCCAAAAGTGTGGATCCATTTCAACATCTGAAGCATCTTGCTCATCGACTGTTGTCTTTCCTAACAAATTTGAGTGCTTCCTCACCATGCTTAGCAATTCATACCTGCCAAGCAAACAGATGAATAAAAGATAGGCCAACACTTGCCTCATGTGACATCGAACAGAAATTTGAACCCCTTGAGAGGTTGACAGTTTTTTTTTAAACAAGTGAGATTTTATTAAAGGGCTAACCATACTTTACAAGGCTTCAAAATCAGAGAATATACACTAAAATAGAAAAAGTCAAAGAAACTACACCAAAAATGACCTCTAGTCTCTTTTAATTTTGGATAAAATGTCAAAAAAATCTCTACAAACAAGTATTCGACAATCCTATTCCAACTAGAATTCTAATAAAATACAGGACATAAACTTAAAATTAAATCTGAATTCATATTCCTATGATTCTCTATCATGACCTAGCTAACTTTTTAACATAAAAAGGATTCAAATAACAACAAAATTTGGACTAAGCTAATCATATTTGACTAATCCCGTATCCTACCCTTAGTTTCAGCCCTACAACCCAATAAAAACCCTTGAACCAAAGGCCTAACACATATGTAACCCACCAGAAGGCTTATTTACACTAAAATAAGCCTGTTAATATGATTTGCATCACAAATCCATTGGTAGCATCCCGTTTTCTGTCCAGTCGTATCTGTGTACAAGTTCTGTGAAATACATTACTAATTTTGGGTCAAACTTCCACATAATAACATTCTACCCGAGTTGATGGAATTATACCCACATGTCAGTGCATATGAAGGTCGAAATTCTGGTTGCCAAATCTTCAAAGTTGGGTTGTGCCTAGCTGCAGTCCAAGGCCCTCCATAAAAAGTATGTTGATGTCGTGCTCTACGGAGAATTTAGAAATATAACAGTCCAACATAAATGATCCAACGAGGAACCTTGGTTTCCATAAAGCCAAAACCCTCATAGGAGATTGTAAAAAAGGCCGTACCCAGTGCACCAGGCTCCCGCATTTAGCAGGGTCTGGGGAGGGTCAAATGTACGCAGCCTTACCCCTGTTTCTAGAGAGGCTGTTTCCAGGACTTGAACCCGTGACCAAGCGTTCAGCAAGTGAGCACTTGACATAGGAGATTGTATGATATATATTTCCCATGTAACTTGTTTCGTTTCATGATCTACTACCGCGATATTGTCCATTGGGTATTCATCTCCTTATCACTTAGCTCCCACCCGTTGGTTGAGATAATTATGAGTGCTCTCAATCCAGTTAGATGAGGGTTTTTTTTTTCCTTGCCCTTTTTAATTATCAACTTTGGTAATAAAGTTAGGTATGTTTTAGTTACCAAGCAGAGTACCTTTAAATAGTAACTTAGTTAAGGATGAAACAATTTATTCATGTAGGTTTCAAACTAGCATTTTCAACCTCCACCAAACACAAGAATGGTATTTCAGCTGGTACTTCTTCAGCGGCATTAGCCGTGGTTGTCAAGTTCTTTTGTATTGATGGCAGTTGATTCTTCATACCTTCATCCTCAGAGGAGGTAGTCTAGGTTTTTGCATCAAGCGTTGCTGACAAGATGTGTTGACTGATAAGTTTCTTAAGTGATTTTCAGTTTTCAAGGTTAGCAGATTAGCCATCTCCCCTAGGAAGTATTTCTAAAAGCTGCTTTTATAATTTTTAAGCTAATTATGTATTGCCTTTCTGGTAACATAATATCTTTACTAGAAACCATCAGAATTTCGGGAGTTCCGTATCTTAGTTTTGCATTTCACAAATTTGGTGCCGCACCACTAGTTGTTTTGCCCCACTTTTTTTTTTTCTCTTTCTAATTTGTTTCTTTTTCTCTTTAACAAGAACCAATTCTCCACAGGAAATGTATTCTAAAATCATTGAACCCGTCCGAACCAAATAATAAATAATTGTGAAGAATAAAAGAAACCATGCAACAACCGATCAAATAAGAAATAGCATCATAACTGCATTCCAGAAAATATTTATTCGAATGAAACGATAAAGAAGAATAAACAGGACAGTTACTATGCCACTTATGTTTCGGCAAGTAGTGCCTTGAGGGGGTGACAAACACTAGGTTTCCGTACCTGCAAGGTGTTTCTCCTTCTTCTCCAGCTGCGAGCATTTTTTCCTTATTCTTTTCTTTTTCTCTCGTCAAATATTATTTGCTGATATACGTCGCTCTATGAACTTCAAAGATCAAATGGGGCATCTATTTTCCATGAATTGAAGAAAGCAGTTATGGGTACCACAATCCACAACTCTGACGATCTGACCTCTCGCAGAAGACCAAAGACAAGAGAGTCCTGATTGGTAGCTGCCAACTATTCGATCCGAGTCCAGACTCAAGACTCCAGAAGCAAGAAAGCGGTAACTTCCCGTATGGGGAAAAGGGCCGGCAGTAAATAGGGTAACCTGAAAGGATCCACGTGACATTATGTGAAATTGTGAATCCAGTGGGAAGTAGCGAGATGAAAATACGTTTCGTGATTCAGAGAGGGGGGAAAGGATAAAACTTCAGGTAACAGCGTCATTCGTGCTACCCTTACGTGGAGTCCATCGGTCACTCCGTCAACTGATTTTTTTTATCCCAGTATTGGCCTTTCACTTATTCGTCTATTCTTCTTCTTCCTCCCTGCATCCCTGTACTCTCTCGTTGTCAAACAATGCCCAGACAAAGCTCAAAAAGCTCTCTGCAATAGAAAGTTTAACAACCAAAAAAGAAAAAGAACCTCAGAAAAACAAGAATCAACAAAGAATTTCATGCAATCACGAGGAGAAGAAGAAATCCCAGTCCCAACTCGTCAACCTATGAATCCCTAAAAACGGACAGAATCAGAATTAAAAAACGGCAAGTAAACACTAGCTCCAGAAAAACTAAAACTAAAACTGCACTGAAAAGCAAATCGTTTTGCACAACTAAAACCCAGAAATATCTTTAACCATAATCCATCACAAGCAGAAACAACCAGAAAATCCACCACATATATAGAGGGAGAGAGAGAGAGAGGGGAGGGAAAAACCAGCTGCTTCGAAGAAGTAAATCTGAAAACAGAAGAAATCACATCAGAGAAGAAAACCGAACATTTTCACAAATTTTCCACTGATTCACCAGAAAATAAAAATAAACTCTGAGGAAACTAGAAAGAAAAATATTGAGACAGACGTGAGCGAGAGAAGAGGAATCGACAACAAAAGCAACAGTGAGCATTTTGGGGGGAAAAACAAAAAACTCCTTATGAACTGATAAAGCTAGTGAAAACCGAAGTAATCGAACTGCATAAAAGAGAGCCGACCCAAAAGTTTCTCATTATTACAGATCATATTAAGGAGCTTCGCGAAACTGGAGGAAGAAGAATTGAAAACCAGAAGATTATACTGCGTCTTTACCTACGGATGATACGGAGTCTATTCTCCCATCAGTTGACCTTTCAGACGAATTTTGTAAATTGGTTAAGGTGATAATGATTTCTGTATCTACTATATGATTATAACTTTCTTGTTCTTGTTTTTAACATTTTTGTTGATGCAGGCCCTAACCCTTTTTTTGGTCAGGGTCTCCCATTTTCCTATTTAAGTCTATTTTAAATGGATTAATAAAATAATGGGACGCAGGCGGAAGATGAGACGATTAAGTGAAAGGGTAAAATTGGGATAAAAAAAACTTCTCTTTCTTTTGTTTTTTTTAAATAATAAAGAGGAAAATATAGCGACACACCCCTTAACTATGGACTGTTTTCCTCTACATCCCCTCATCTTTAAACCTTTCAAACACACCCCTCACCTATTGAAAGCATGTAAACTACTCCATCAAACTAACTTGAGTTTACTTTTAAACGTCAATACTCATCCCATCGTTTTTTAGGACCAAATTGCCCAAATTAAAATTTGAAGACGAAAATACCCTTTTATGGGTAAATACACCAATTTGGATCCAAGCTGCTCGGCAGGTCCCTACTACCAAGACACAGCAAGGCGGTAAATGATCGTCTTACCCCCACTTGGGCAAGGCACTTGGGTAGGGGCAAGGCGGTCATTCCCGCCTTGCTATGTCTTGGCAGTAGAGACCTGTCGGGCAACTCGACAGTAGAGGATCAGGGTCCTAAATACACCCCTTCATCTCTAAAACCTTCTGAATCAGTCCATCGAGTTAACTCACTTTTACCTAACTAACAAAAAAATTTTAAGTTACTAAAATACCCTCTATACCTTAATACACTAAAAAAGAAAAAAGACCAAACTACCTTAAATCCTCCCACCCTTCTAGTTACCCCATTTCCCAAATCTCTCACGAACTCCTCCGGTAATCTCTCTCTCTAAAACCCCTCTCTAGTCACTTTGTCAAATCTTCGCCTTCCTTATATTTTGGCAAATAAAATCACTTCCCCACTCAATTCGTCAGATCTTCTGCAAATAAAATCACTCCCCCAATTTTACAGAAAAAAAGAAGGGTTTTTTTGACTTCTAGAGTTCACCTCTTAATTTTCAAGCCTTAGATTTGTTCGAAATATGAAAATTTGCAGAGCCAAAGGGAAAAAGAACAACCAGATTTAGAGAATTATCAATAACTTATTCAAGACATATTGGATGAATCTAAAACTCTGCTCGAAAGGTCAATTCAAGATGTAGAATAGGTCTGTAGAACATGATCCAGATCTGATGGTTGGATCTCAAGTTATGGGGCATTCCTACTCTAACTGGGAAACTAGAAACAACCCAAAAAATTCAGAATCGATGCAGGCCTTTAGGTTTCAAAACAGCAATCAATTAACAGTCTATCTTGATGATTGAATAGAAAACTGAAATTAGATTCAGCATATCTAACTAGAAAGTTGAAATTTTCAGAGTCGAACTAGTATTAAGAACCCGAAATTTCTATTAGAACTCAAAGTTATAAAACAGAAACTGAAGACTTGAGTTGTATTTACCCCTAAAAGGTAATTTCATCTTCAAACTTTTAATTTGGGCAATTTGGTCTTAAACAAATTGTTGAACGAGTATTGATGTTTAAAAATAAATGGCAGTTAATTTGATGGACTAGTTTACATGCTTTCAATAGATGAGGGGGTGTACATGAAAACAGGCCATAGTTGAAGGGGTGTACCTATATTTTCGCCTAAAATAAAACCACTCAAAATATTGGAAAATGCTCATCATAGTAGTGCATATAATAAAATTTGAATCGAGTTTTCCTTTAGCCTCAATTGAATACTTTGACAGCAGCTTTTCAATGGACAAGAAAGGATATTACGCAACAATGGGGGTATGTTCGACTGTCAGTAAATAAGAGGATGTTTTAAGACCCTAGGATAGGGGGTTGGACCCTTTCTGCGCTATGAAGGATCCTTAGATATTCAATTATTGAAATTACCACATCAACCCTTTGTATTGCAAAATCAGATGCACTTAGCTCAGGTGCACTGCTAAGTGCCAAGTATGTTCCTTGTTTGGTAATTGTATACGAGAAACGACGACAATTGCCAAAATGCCAAGCGTAGTTGTAGTGTGGTGCGGTAGGCCCATACTCATCAGGAGGTCTTGAAGCCTCCTGGACCTGATCACATCCGAATTCCAATCCAGATCCTCTATGGTAAAGGTGTCAAAATGGAACTGTAATATGAATCGGAATCGACCGTTTACGATTGATCCAAATCGCACCGCAGAAAAATGATCCGGTTTTAATTTTATAGGTTCTCTTTTCGGTTCGGTTTTAATTTACATCGCAAAACTGTGGTTCTAAACTGAATAAGAAATCGAAAATACCGAATAGAAACCGGTACCTCTTACTCAAATATTAGCTCATGCGTCAATTGGATTAATTAATAACATAATAATTACTTTAATAAACATAATTATTGCATCATACTTGAGACATAAAATAAGTAAAATGTCTTAGATTAACTATATATTATATTTATTCAAGTATGAATTGAAAATGATGGATGATGTTAAAATGGATTAACAAAACCCTACTTTCTAATTGAGGAAATAATTTGTTTATTATGTGAGAGTCTAGAAGAAAAGAATGAAAAAACAAAGAATAGGAAAGGAAAAGGACGGGTGCAAATGGGAAGTTTTTTTTTTTTTTTTTAAATAATCACATAGGCATGGGAAATAGCATGAGTGAGGGAGTTTGGGAGGGAATGAGGAAACACGGGAATGTAAAGGCCTTGAATACCGAGGTTTTCTTCATTACTATTTCCCAAAACCGACACTACACAAACCGTATGTAAATCGGTTGTGAATCGGATAACAAAAACCGAATAGAAACTAATAAAACCAGACTGTATGCAAAACGATTCTTATTTTGACTGATTCCTATCCGGTTCAGTTTTGAATTCACCTTATCAAAATGTAAACCGCACTACAACCTAACCAAATAACCAGAATCGCCCAGATGGACACCCTTACTCTACGACGCACTGCCCCAACGGCCCCGTGATGTGTAGACACAGGGCCACGTGTAATGACCACCTTACTCCCACCCAGGCAAGGCACTCAGGTAAGGGTAAGGTGGTCATTGCGCGTGGCCCTCTGTCTGCGGAGCACGACCGTTGGGGCAGCCCGCGCCGTAGAGGATAGGGATCCTCCTAATTCTGTGTGGGCTTTTGGACCAAATTCCAAACAAACTGGGCTTGACCTATAACTGTCCCGGTGGATTTGCCAATCAATGTCTACTTGGAGTTAGAATCGGCCCAAAATTGCCCTAATCGGCTGATTAGATCCCAATTTTTAGTATCGTTTCTTCTGCGGAATGATTTTCCAACCTTTATGGGCCCAATGAAGAGGGTACTCTCCATTCTCGGGCATTCCCTGTTTCAAAATCTAGAAGGTGTAACAATCAGCAGATATTGTTGACAATATCGTTCACTCGATCTACACAGTATCTGATATTTCTTTATATTTCAGAATTTCATAGAATCAAAATATGCAAAAAAATTATTGCAGCCGATGGAATAACTTAATAAAATAAAGGGGGAAGTTTATAGGCTAGAAAGGGAGAAAGAAGAAGAAACAGGAACCAAATCAACTAATTGTTTTTATTTCACCATTCAATCAATCACAATTAAATTTAGTGTTTCTTGAGAATAAATTCCTCTCCCACAAACCCCTCATCTATAATCTCAAGTCTCAACTGGCCAAAATCAAATTTCCCATCACTGAAGTCATCAAGAAAGATGAACACTAATGTTGTCCTAGATTGGAGATTAGACATGATTTGAGAAAATTTTAATTTCCTCTGCATAATTTTAAAAGGGAATGCCCTAAAGTAATTTGTAGTTCAATACTTACAATTGTTAAAAGACATCAGAATTAAGCGTCCCCTCACTTGCACTTGCCGATTCCAGAACAGAGAGAGATCAAAAGCAATAACTAGCAATACTAAAGTAATTAACATTTTTAATCAAACCATGCATAGAGAGCCATAGACATGAACGAACGAGTTGCAAAATTCATAGACTCATCCATAATCGAAAAGCCCGTGAAACTGGAAAGAACCATTACTATGTACTGGAATACTTATTTACTTAATAGGTTTTTTTTTTTTTTTTTTTCATATATAATTGAGACGAGGAAACGGAAGAAATTAAAACCAAATCAACAGCTAAAGGCACCGGAGGTATATGCAGAGTTTCTGGAAGACCCATATTATTTATTTGGGTTCTAGCTAGTAATCGTTATCCACGAAGTCCTCCCTGGAGAACCCACCTCTCTTCTTCTCCTTACCAGTTGCTCTTCTTCGGGTGGTTGCAGCTTGAAAGTTGCCATCGTGGGAGATCAAAGGCAAGTCATTGGCGTCGTCCGTGTCGCCTTCGGTTGCGATGTTGATACAAGAGCAGCGCTCCAGTGACGCAAAGAACGCAGAGGCGAGACCGTTGACGAGCCACACCGCCGCACCGTCGAGCTTCCCGCACACGGGTGTGCCGGCGTTGCTCGTCGATGTACGGATTCCCTTTGAGTTGAAAAGATTGGTGCAGCTCGTATAAGTAGAACTGCAGGATGTTGATGTTGTTTTTGTTGTTGTTGTTGTTGTTGTTGTCGTTGTCGTCGCCATGCCCATAGAGCTTCAGACTTGAAAGCTTAGGAGATTGCTGGGACAACAGAAGAGAGAGAGAGACAGACAGACAGAGATGGAGATCGAGAGAGGGGTCGCGTAGAGACGACTTAAAGCGGGTTTCGTCGGGTCCTCTTTGTTCCTTTCTTTTAAAAACAAGTAACCCTTTTCACTTCTTTTTCAGTTTTTAAACTTTTTTTAGCAAAGTCTTTTGGTCATGTCCATGGAACTTATAAATGCGGTAATTTACGAGCTTAAGATGCTTAATTACCTAATGTATCACTAATGTATTTGCTTCTTCTTCAGCTTTTTCAAACAAATTATCTCTGGTAATAGTTTTCCTCGATGGTACACTTGCTATGGAATCTTTAGAGTTAACGGTGTCAAAAGCTGGCACGTATCTGAATCGATCAGTTGAAGACCAAGACTGATCCGATTGATTACTCAGGGTGCCTTATTCAAGCCCTGATCGATTACTAATCAGACATTCCTGATGCAAGGTAGTGGCCCAACGGTTGTTCGACAAGGGCTGATCAAATACTACGATGGATCGATGATCAACTGTTTATTCAACAAAGAGAGCAGGGGGGTGTAGGGGCAGGGGCTGAGCAACCCCCATGGCCCTCCGATTAAAAGTTACCCCTACCCTTATCCGTAGGCCTGTAAACGTATCAGATTCGGCTCGGATACGGATCGGATGTAATCAGATTCGGATATTTTTTTGGTCAAATTCGGATACCTCTAAACGGATTCGGATGGATTCGGATGCGGATCAAATTCAAATTTGCCTTGTGCAACCCGAACCTTCTTCCCCTTAGTGGATACAATTCATTCTCAATCCATAGTTTTAGATCATGATTCTCTTTTCCTCATATTCTAGAACCTCTTGAACCTTAAAAAACCCTCAAGATCATTATTTACTTAATTTTTTATAATTAAGTATTCATATTCGGATTTTTATCGGAGTATTCGGACTTTTTTTCGGATATCTCAAAATGAATTCGGACGCTTCAAAACGGATACGGATGCGGATCGAATTCAAATTTTCGATTATCCATTTCCAGCCCTACTTATCCGCTTCCTTCTATCAGAGTAGAATAAAAAAATATTAATTTTGCCTAAGATTGACTTCCATGGAGCGGGAGTGCAACCAAACGTAGCCTTAGTGACTATAATCAGTATAATCAAGTTGTAATCAAGCTTTAAACAGGTTAATTGACTAATCAAATTATTAACAACCCTTAAACATGCCTTAAAATGAGCTATAATCGGGTTAAATGATCTTAAACGAGCTAAATGGTAGCAAGAGGCAGGGAGTGGTGGAGTGGGAGGGATGGAGCAGAGAGGGGCGATCCGGGGTAGGAGTGAGTTGCCAGAGGAGAAGGTGCAGTCTAGCCCTCTGGGGTGACTTGCGTTCAGGCAATGGATAGGGTTGGGGGTTGATTTATCAGGACCAAATTAATTCCCCTTTCATTTCGGAACATTAAGAGCATCTTTAAAATGCTCATTGATTCTTGGAGAGGTTTTGCACTGGTTCAATCGAAGTGAACAATGAATTAAACCGGATATACCAAACCAAATTCCACTCCCAAATTGATTTCTCCAAGCAAAAATAGAATCAAGAAGTAGGAGTTGAACCAAATGTATCCTAACCGATCAACCAAATAGAAACATGTCCATTCCGTAACCTACAAGACATGATTACCTAAATGGGCGAAAATGGTGTGATACCTTAAATTGGTGTGGACCTATTGAACCCGACCTAAAGTGACCGATGCCAATCGGTTGATACCTAGACTTTAGACTATTTACATATGTGACATTGTGATAGTTAAATATATAGCGAATGATCCGAATGCAGTACATGTCAAATTTTAGGTTTGAAATCAAATTTCTGCCTCATCAAGTAGCGTTTTCTGTTTCTATTTTAACCATCCATGTGTTTTTTTAATTTTATTAGAATTTTACAGCTTTGTTTTGCCACCGCACTAACTAAATCGCGCGCATTGAAACTCACCATCCAAACAGAAGATCTTGCGGGTAATCAACCTAAAAAACATTTAACCCCATATGACATGTCTCATGCATGACAAATATTTCTGTCATCCATAAATCTATGTGACAGTTGACATTCCGACAAGTTCTCCCTCTTTATATAAAGAAGATGCTTTTTGTCATAGCGAATTTGACATCATCATCCAATCGTATGTAAGCTAACTCTATTTTTGGATAAAGTTTTCCTACATGACTACACCCTCTTTAGTTTACAGGTTTACGACTTCCTGGATAGAACAAAGCCCTTTAATGAATTGACCAGTTTGTCCTCGATGAGAGGGGTATTGGATCTCTCAACCTATTATGGATACATGCAATTATTTATGTAGGTTTTTTTTTTTTCTTTCATGGAAAGAGATCGTTGTCTAGGTCCCTAGAGCTTGATGTGCATGCTGGCTAATGAGAATGCACGCACAAGCATCACCTTAGGTAGGATTTCTGCCTTTCCATAGGGGCAGTGCTATACTTTCACATGCTTCTATGTCTCCACGTAAGGAACCACGTGGGCCATGCGACCAAATAGCATTCTTCCCTCCCTCCTAATTCCCTTTTGTTGTAGGGTTAACCAATGTAGGCATTGTCATACGGTAGCTATTCAACTTATACAAGCTCTTTTCTTGGTAAACAAGATTAATGATGATATTGTTTTCTTTTCTACATGAATTCTGATTTTGTTTTCTCACCTCCCAAAGAAACTAATAATAAATAAATAAATAAATAAATAAAAAGGAGAGGAAAAAGGAGTAAGGATGGGAATAGCTTGTAAAAAGGTAAAACGGTAAAACCATTATATTTTAGAGAAGAAGATTTAGATTAAAGTGGGAGAATCCAATACCTATCAATTGGCATTTGATGTTTTTGTTTTGGCAAGCTATCCTTTGTTGTGTAGCAAAGTAACACTAGGAATAACTATTGACTTGACAACGAACTTGATGCTCTGAGGGCTGTAATGTAATTAACGATTTGACAAGCATAGAATCAGGGGGCGCGCATAATGTTAAGGATCAGACGGTGTTTGTGTCTGCGTGTGGAATCTGATAGGGGCCATTAAGAAGTAGTGTATATATCTGAGTCCAGATCAGCTCCTACATAACGACTCTTCATGTATGATTTTGTGACAACACGTACATAATTTTTTTCTTCTACAAATAATGTTCCTCATAACACTCTAAATACCAATATGGATCGAGGTGCATTTATAGAAGCAAATTAAAGGACACGTAAGCTCTACATATCTCTGTGGGAGAGCAATGGAACATGGAACTCAAGTCTCAATATAGCCATCTTTCGGAAGAACCGCTAATGGCATTGCCGTAACTTGTAACTCATATTGTTAGTGAGGTGAAGATAAATACTAAAAACTGTTTAAATTGAATAACACAGATAATTTTATTAATCCTACATCGATCGTGAATGAGAATTTCTTTTCCTAACTTATTAATGATTTTGAAAGGACATCTACAGATCGACTACAGATTTCACTGATGTTAATTAATTTATATTTATTTTAAGATTTATGTTAAACAATAGAAATATATAAAATAAATAAATAAAATGATGATGATGATGATAATAATGACGGATGATGGGGATGATATAATGGGGAGCCATTTGATCAGACAAAGACAATGATGAGACCCTAGGTGGGGGGAGTGGTACTCATCATACTTACTAGCTTACTTTAGTAGTCACTGCCCCCACCACTTGACCAGCCCCACCCCACCCCACCAGGGACCAACACCTTTCCGAAAATTCAAATTGCACTGTCGACCAGTAAAGTCTACGTAAAGACCACGAGATTGCCTATACCGTTGGATTGTAATATTTAACCTTCCAATCACTGTAGCGTTGCATGGTCTGATTCGAGGGAATGGACCCTATCTTTAGCAGTAGTAGTCCATCATGACCCCGTGATTCTGCTTTATCCTTTAGCTTTTAGAATAATTATTCTTCTTCTTGGGATCATAAAATATTTACCTTTTACTTTTTTGATACTATCATTACTATTTACCGAATGGTGAGATAAATATGTTTGATTGAAAATTGAAATGTTTAAGTTTTGAAGTGGGGAAACAAATAGAGGTAACGGATTCATCTCACGCTGTCAGCCTGTCACGTGTCCAGTCAGGTAATGATCGAGGTGGACAAGCATGCTTGTTTGTGTTAGGGTTCCACATGAAAGGTGGAAATAATAATTTTAATTCAGATATGAATAATCCTATGTGAAGATTTTTAGGTATTTTGAATATTTTTTTTAATAGTCTAATTTTTAAAAATGAATTTTACCCGAATCCCTAATACTAAGTGGTATCAGAATCTCAGATTGTGGTGGAGTAGCATTTGTTCAACCAATAACTCTGATCCATACATATATATATATATATATCAGATCAATATCAATATCAATATCATCTGGATATTAATACATATAGACCAATACGATAATGTGATACCAAGATTTAAATCCTTGTCATAATTCACGAGTCACATACACCTATTCTAGAGTCCTCTCCAAGAACCAAGAAATTCCACTTAATACCAAGTCTTACCTAAAATATCACAAGGACATGAGGCATTGGCAAATTATTAGAGGGTCGGGTTCTGTACCATGCGACCTACTGTCAATTATAAGCAAGTCACTCCCATCTCGCATTCATAAATTAATCTCGTGTGAGATTCCTCTAACTTAAAGTTATATATATTTTTTTAGAAATAAAAGTTTATTTGGTTAAGCCCCTTCGGGTCCAAGTCCAACTAGCAGATTTGCACCAAGACTAATAATTTATCAGGACAAGATTCCTCATGCTGCTAGTGTGGGAGACATTTTCCACGCCACATCAATCACGACAAAGGAAACAATTTCATCAATAAAAGAGCTCACATGAATTGGGAGGAGAGAGAGTATTAGTGCAGTTTCCCATGGGGACATTTTTCCTAGACTTATAACACGAGAACTACTTCCTTATCTAGTTTAGGCTCTCTTTGGTATCATTTTTATTTTTTATTTTTGCCTATTTAACAAAAATCATTAATGAAAATCATTTTTTATCAAAATGCAAAAATCGTTTGGTAACCATTAGACATAATAGATTGTCTACTAAGAAATAGGTTTGGTATAGCTATATGCATAATGTTTTTTATGGAGATGATGCCCTTCTTCTCCAACTTTAAAATCAAAACCAGGAAAGAGAGAGACTTATACCTTCGAACAACCAAAAATCTTGATCACAAAAACCTCTGCTCCGAACAAACAACTGTCATTGACGAGGTATCCTCTATTTGCTTTCTAATCCAAGATTATCTGATCATATACGTTCCTCGGACTGCTTGTCTCGAATCTGATTAAAGACGAAGAGATTGAAAATCACATTGATCTCCCATGAGGGAGGGAGTGAACTTGTTTGTGCTATCACCAAGTAAAGAGAGATATGGTTTGTTTCTTCTCTGCTCTTGCTTCAAATATGAAAATAGAAATCACGGAAACAAAGAGAGCTCTACAAAGGATGCATAACAGGAACAGAGCCCACCCCACAGCGCCACAACAAACCCATGAAGCCTTATCTGCGTCAATAACATGATTCAAATGTCCATTATTCAGAGTTCGCAACCTCAAATAAAAAAGCAAAACAAAAACAAGAATAAGAAAAGTGGAAACTCCGCCATTGGACAAAGGAAGATGTTTTCCTAAACAGATGAATATCAAGGAAAAATAATTAAAAAAAAAAAGATGAAGAAGGAAAAGAGAAACGATGGACTGAAGAAAGAACTTACATTGCTCCTTTGATCAACAACAAAAACAACAACCAAAGATGAAGGAGAGAAGGTAACTCCTACATAAATTCTGGCTGGTTTCTGAAATGATAAATTTGGAACTCAATCGACGGGCCACTAGAAATCTGGAAAACTTGTTTACGTATCCTTTAACTTTTGTAGAAGTGTTGGAATCCACAAAGGATAAGGAATCAGGGGTGTTCAAGTGGGGATTAGTACCCTATTGTGAATCTTTTAGAATGGGTTAAAATTACGTTGAGGAAGTGAGTGGAGAACAACAAAAGACGATAGTGGGAAAGAAGTGATAATGAGGAGGGTGAAACGGAGTTGCAGGGATAGGGTGGGGCGAGGTTGCGGTACAGGGTGGTTGGGGGAGTGAGGTTGCAGGAAGAAGAAGGCGGAAGGGTGGGGGGGGCTTGATTTTCTAAAACCCAAATGAAATGACTATTTTACCCTTCGAATTTGAGACTAATTAACACGTGTTCATTAAAGTGCCGCATCATAAATGGCTTTCAACCTCTTTTTGGTTTTTGGTTTTTTTCAATCCTTTTAAAATAGAAACAAGTTCCATAAATGATACCAAACACAACCAAAAACGTTTTTTAAATCAAAAATCAAAAATAAAAACTATACCAAAGATGGCCTTAGTCCGGACATGGAAGTTTACTGACTAAAGTTTGGAATCACACGTGGTAGTATTCAGAAAGACATTGTTCAATTTTCAAAAATTGTCTAATAATTTTCCCTAAATTTTCAATGACTGAGTTTCTCTACACTATGGATGTGTAGGGAATCTCCACTCCCACCCTCATTGGTACCATTGCATTGCATTGCATTATGAAGAGGTAATTTCAACTTGAAAAATAGGGGGTGGAAGTATAACGAAGTAATGATGGTCCAAGAGTCAAATCACATGGTTAAATCACTAGTGGAAAAGAGATTTATCTACTCAACCGGTGAATGAAAACCTAATCCAATTTCTAAATGGAATTAATGAAATTTAGATAATTCTTTTAGGGAACATACCTCCGAAATATTTTGCAATAGTTGCAAAAACAATCTAAGAAATTTCCATTTGATTAATCTTCTTTCATTGCTCTCCTCCTGTTCCATGATCTCCATCACCAACATTATCTATTCTTCCGTAGTGAAGTTTGAAGATAACGTTGTTTGTGTTCACTAAACAGGTATTTATTTGGCTGGCTTAGACTCACTAATTAGGGTTGTCAATTATGGGATGGATATTATTTGAATCTCTATTCATATTTGATGCTATTCAGCTAGATACAGATGTACCAATATTTAGCCTTGACTAAGATCAAACCCATAATCAATATCCGATTATTTATTCGGTCTGAATCTTGATATATGCGCATATCCAACCCGATTGATATATAATCCCTCCTGATTATTTTTTAAATTCATAATAAACAGTTATCTTTATGTTGTCTCTTACCCCATTGATAGAGGTCTTAGGTGTCATTCTAATATAAAATTTAGTGTCATTTTAAGGTAATCATTTGTTTAAGTAATTCCTCAGACATTGCCTCCTGACCTAAAAACTGCTCCAGTTGGAACCCTTCTACCAAAAGAGAGATCATATTTGGCTACACAAGTTTTGGGCTGAAACCAGCTCTGCGGCCCATGATCAAGACCCAATTCTAAGTTTGCCAATAGGTAGGCCAGGTCTGATGTTTTTTGAGTCTACACACTCTAGGGCATTTATCAAAAAAAAAAAAAAAAACACACTGTAGAGCATAGAACGGGTTCATACCTTGAGGCTAGTGGGTGGGTTGGAACTAGGGTTGAGTCTTACACCTCGTCAAATTACAAACATGTTTGACATTGGCTTTGATTTTATAGGTGTGGTATCCCTTCTCCTATGGCAAGGGAGGTATTCTTTCATCGTGGGTCATGATGGTGATGGCATAAGAGTCAAAAAGCAAGGGAGGACACTTTCATGCCCGTATATTTCTGGGTTTTCTTTCTACCACGGTTGTGGAAAACTTTCTCTTTTATTATATAAAACTGCAACTTGTTTGGTTGAGCTTGGGATTTAAGGATTTATTTGCCCAACCTTCTCGCCTTTGTCAAGTATTCATTTTTCTTATATATATAAAATTTGAGTTAATGAAGTTGTTTAGCATGTCTAACTGGCTAAGTAATGATTTAAAGGTATGTGTAATCAGTAGACTTAAAGATATATAATTGTAGAAAATTATCATACCATGCATTGTCAGCTGTAAATAAATCATATTAATAAATTATTTACAAACATTTAAACTGAGTCAACTTTGAAACTGGCCCAATTAAGCAACAAGGCTCTGGACTAGATCATATTCTTAGTCTTAGCATCAACCCAGCAAAGGTCCATGACAATGTAGAGGTGGACAGTATTGGCTAGTCATGGTTCCCCCTGCTGCTGGGTTGGTTCTTGATTCGAAATTTTTTGACATGTGGAGTAGCGTTTGCAATTACAAGGCTGGGCCAAGCTGAAAGCCTTTAATTAGGAGGGAGAAGGTCATGTGGGGCCGTGGGGGATATGCAAACAACTGCTACGTTGTTTGGTTGGCGACTTGCGGTAATATGTAAATCAGGAGAATCGATCCCTGACCTCTTGGGGGACAGCACTCCAACTAAGCCACCAACCAAGCGATTAAATGGTTGTTTGCCTAGTTGTGGGTTTCTGTTGGCTTATTTTAGCCTTTTCTTTGTAGATTAGATTAGGATAGATAAAGAAAGGGGTGGTGGGGAGGGGTGGTGTAATGTCCCAAAATCCACCTTAGGAGTATGGGTCATCACAATAACCAAGATCGAAATACGGGTTATGATCGTGAACAATGATAAACCACCAATCATCTCAATAGATCATCTCGCATCATCAAGTCTTAAAATAAATACAGCGGAAGTCTTAATTATCAATAAATCTCATTAGGATATGAAAATCTATGGTGCAATGTGCTGGTGGCACCACAAAGTAAAGATAAAAGTAACTACTAAATCTCTATTACAACCCTTGAAAATTCAAAGCTAAAAATTAGTAGTCATCTTAAAACTCCAAATACTATCAAATTTCAATCTATGCAAACTAAAATAAATGAAATAATCAATGCTAAATCAAAGTCTTCAGAGATCCTCTTCAATTGGTTCAATATAATCCTCTTCAAGAGTATCACCATCATCCTCAACATTCACTAAACACTCATTGCATTGGCATGGCTTCTGCTCAACAACATCCTCTGAAAAATACTATAGGGTAAGCTCGAGAAAGCTTAGCGAATGAGGGGAACACTATCTACATAATAGCGATAAAACACATGCTTTTCATGATAAAAGAAGTATTTCAAATCATGTAATTTATCATAAAATAGATTTTAAATCATGCCTTTAGAACATCAAAAGTCTATGTAACACAATTCATATTCCATAGTTAATTTTCTCACTCATAAGAGTCTCAAAGTGGTACTGCTATCTCATATAATATATCAAATCAAACACTGGGAAGGAACTCAGGCTCTTGGCTCACAGAATCGGATACCGTGTTCCTATGACGGGAAAAACACGTTCCTTAACGGATGCTCTTGCCTCACTCCTCGGTTCACATACCCACAAAAATAGAAATGCGAACGTCAAGCTCTTGACTCCCAGAATCGGAATAAAGTCCTTAACGTCACACTCTTGCCTCACTTCTGTGCTCAACATTCCATCCCAACAACACAATCCCCTGTTGGAAGGGTCGCAGTCCAACAACAATATTCCATCCATAGTTCATAAAACCATTAAACCATAGGTTTCATCATACTTTAAATATCATGCTTAAATCACTATGCTTTAATGATAGAAAATCAAATCATAAAGTAAAATCATTCATGTATTGTCTCAACTTAAAACATGTTTAGAAACATCATGCATAGCATTCAAATCATAATTTTCTCATAAAACAGTAAATCATGAAGATTTATAGAAAATAATATATAAGGGAATTGTGTAGTCTCACTCACCTTGATGACTCCTAAATTAACGATCTCGTCAACACCAATATAATTCAATGGCCACCTTGATTCCCTGATGATCCTCTCCAAACAAGTCACGTCTCTTTAAACATGTGTATATAGGTATTCAACATCAGTATTATTTTTTATTTAACCCTATCTTATCACACATATATCCCTTCCCCCTCCATTCTATATTATATCATTAGATCTCAAAATTCAGCTATAATACTATTCTGCCCATAGTGAAAGAAAATACAAAAAAAATACTTCTGGAACTCGAAAGATACCACAATCTCACGTTGAGTTCTTCACCCATGGTTTTCTTTTTCTTTTGTTTTATTTTTTTTTTATTGCTTCCATCTAGAATTGATCCTTAAACCTCTTTTAATATTTATAATATCCTAACCACTAGGCTAACAAACTTACATATTAATAGGCTTATAAGTAAATATATTTTAAATAACAATTACATATAATCATGCACGGGGAAATAACTAATCAAGCATATGCTACACTAATAAAATACTAGTAAGGTATATACCTCTAGTGTGCTAATCAACCAAAAATTTCACTCTTCATTGGTCCACCACTGATACAGATTCTGCACACAAGGTGAAAAGTCTAAACTGCCCCTGTATTTTGAGCACGAATATTACAGGTGGGGGATAATGTCGTACCCAGTCTAATGATGGGGGCACTAAAAGCTACTAAATACTTTATTTTTTTTGGGAAGCAGTTTTCTGTCTGGGAGTGTACGTGGCCTACGCCAGCACTCTCATGCGTCTATCTCTCTCCTCCTTAAAACAAGGGGGCAGAGATGTCTTTTCACATGAGGAAGAGAGAGATAGACACATGGGAGCGTTGGCGTAGGCCACACTCCCGGACATAGAACTTTTTCCCATTTTTTTTGAGCGCCATGTCTTCAAAGAACAAGGATCCCTCTTTGTTTACCGCTAAAGCAGAGGAATCTATGCTTTGATATTTTGCTTCCAATGGACTAGTCTTTTGGTTAAAGGAAGGTTCCGCCCTTTAGCTTTTTCTTTTTTGAAAATTTTTTTTTTGGGTGGGGTAAGCCGGGGAGGATGTATGTCAGTGTGTGTAGTGTGTACACACTACATAGTCGTCTACCTCAAAAGTACCCGGTTCGATATACTACTTAGCTTCGAATTGCCTCAATCAAGGTTGGAAAGGGACTTGAGAATAAAGATTTCTTTACTACATCTTTAAAAAAAATTAAAAAAAAAAAAAAAGGATCAATCCTTAAATTGGGGTTCCTTTTTGGTCTTAGGCTAAGAACAAACTTGTAAAAACTAGCTAGTATTATTTGCTATTTCTTAAACTTCGACGACATAACAAAAGGAGTTTTGCTAGTGTGAACCCAAGCTGGCTAGCTCTGTGGCATGAAACTTGCATTATAAAGAAGCATAAGAGTAAATAACACGTACAGGAGAAAAGAAAAAAAAAAAAAGTAGAAAAAGCAAAAGAACTGCATCGATACGTGACCTTTACATTCAAAGAAGCATCATTTCATTGGGAGTTTCATGGAATAGTTTTGTAGTTTGCACCATTCGATGAAAACTGGATTGAGAGAACGCAGTCTTATCAAAAAAAAAAAAAAAAGATTGAGAGAACCCAGGTTCAAGTAGGGGAGTCCGGATCAGGTTCCCAACTGTCGCCTTTAAACGCTGTGGACTCCCCCCCATCTCTCTTGCCGTTTGTCAATTCCTTTCTTTTTTAATCATTCCATTTATTATTCTTATTTTTTTGTGGAAAAAAGAATGTTATTTAGGCATGTACTATGTGTTGCCCTTGAGTCCAAGCACAAGGATGAGCGAAATGATCATCACATCTTCGGAAATTTCTGTTTTTTTATGGGGGTGCGATGGTCATTTCGCTCCCCCTCCCCCATTGGAAAGGTTGTAATTAGATTGAGGAAAGTCTTGGGGTAATCCAAGAGGGACAAAACAACTAGCCAGGGGGAGGGGGAGGGGGAGGGGCAATTTAGATCTTCTACGGCTCAGCTGCCCGTAGCAGTATGTGCGGCACAGACTAGGTCGCACGAGCAAAGATCACCTTATCCCCGTTCGGACAAGGCGTTTGGGCAGAGGTAAGGCGGTTTAGATCCTGATCCTCTACGATGCGCTACCCATAGCAACCTGAGCAGCGTAGACTGAGCCACGAGTGCAAAGACTGCCTTACCCCTACCCAAACGCCTTACCTGAGCGGGGGTAAGGTGGTCATTGCACGCACGGCCCAATCTACGTTGCACAGGCTGCTACAGACAACTGGGCCGTAGACGATCTGCATTGAGACGGTCTTTGCGTGTGCAGCTCAGTCTGCGCCATACAAATCGCTACAGGCAGCAGACCATAGAGGATTTGGATCCGGGGAGGGGAGGGGGAGGGGGAGGGGGAGTGGTCAGTGGTGCCTCCCATCCCTTGTCATCAACCGAGCTGATGTGATGTCAACTATTTTGGACACGATAGCATCAAACATGTTTCATGCGTCTGAAAGTTGAGACGACTTAGAAAGAAAATTCTAAATTCCATATGTCTGTAAAAAAAATTGGCTATATTCTCGGCATGTGATGATGTTAGTACATATACAAATTAGAAGAGTTGCCGTAAAATTATTTGAAAAATAATAAAGAGCAGCTTGAAAGGAAAGGATCACGTACTCTTACTTTTGGCGATTTTGCTTCTTATGCTTGGTTTTACATATATTCGATATCAGGACAGGATTGGGTATATACCGTCAATTTTCGAGATAAATTAAAAGCTTTCCCACTATTGTGGTGGCTGGCAATGGCTTACATAGTTCCATCATCCATCCATGTTATTAAAAGATTACGATTGGACGCTGAGCTCTGGCGCTTCCATGAATACATGATCTCGATCCGGCCCGCTCTTTTTTTTATGTTTTTCAAAGTCCAATCCATTAATTAGCTGAAGGTCGTGCTTGGAGCGTTTCCTTCCTCTGCATTTCTCTATTTGTCTTTAGCGTGTGAATAGGGGCCAGTTTCGTTCGTTTGTATTTCTTTTGTTTTGTGTGTTGATTTTTTATTTATTTATTTTGGGTCTATTTTTCTTATCGATCAACTACAAGTTAAGGGAAAAATCTAAGACAAACCCACAATCCTCAACTATTGACCAATGGAAGAGGAGAAGGGAGAGAGGGATGTCTTTCTAGCACAATATACAATCCAGGATAATCGATCCCTTGACCTCTTAGGAGGCAGGGACTCAACTTGCAATGCCTAACTCCAACCAACCGAACTAGAGATTGTTTGCTTGTATTTTGATAATCACTCAATCTTACAATCTTACTGCTTGACTTATATGGAATTAAGAACGGTGTGGACGAAATGAATAATACAGAGAAGTTTTCTAGCTCAAAAGAAGCTTATCTCCTTTTCATCTTTCCGTTCCACTTGGCTTCTTCAGTTCACACATCAAATAACTATTTGCCTTTGTATCTACCGACACATCTCTCTCTCTCTCTCTGCATGGGGCGTCATTGTACTTAGGAGGTGTCAAAAAAAGAAAAAAAAAGAAAAAAGGGACCTGGGGGTCAAAACGACCGAACCAACTGAACAAACTTGAATCGATTTACTATTGGGTCGACTTCGGGTTGTGCTGGAATTATGAAACGGTTGAAAACTAAACCAATAAAAAATCAGGTCAAAACTGATATAAAAACAATACAAACCCGGAAAAACCCATATTTTGCCTTCTTAGTGTTTATATATATGGTAAACCAAATCAGATGGAGACTGATATCAAACCAATAAAAACCCCATAAAAAAAATCAAAATAAATCCAAACTAAACTGAACTGAAACTGAACCTTCCTTTATTGCCGCAGGCTTTGAATTGGCCCAGTCCAACCGAAAGATTGATTCAACCCAACCTAAATCAGACCTAACTGACCGTTTGACACCCCTAATATTTATATTGAATGATGTAGATGCTGATGCATTGTTATTGCAGCGTCTTGGAATTTCTCCCAAACAACTTAAAGTCTCACTTTTGAACTACTTTCGGTTGCTGGTTTCAGAGAAATCTAGATTGGATTTCCAACCGAAATGCAGATTTTTATCGTTTCATTAGTCATTATGGTCAACATGCAAGCCTCGCTTTTTTACTGTGAAGGGGGGGTGGGGGTGGAAAGCAGTCAAGGGAATCTCATTTTTCGTCACAATATAACCTTTAATTTATTAACAAAAAAAAGAAAGCTACATACGTACATAATACTTTGACAAAGATAGGTATTTCACGACAAACACTCCACCTAGAGGTTCATATACAAAAGCTACCTATAAAATTGATGAATGAGGGTCATATACATACTAGTTTATTGCATTTCTCAACGGATTGATAGACGATCCATGGTGATGTAAGAAAATAAGAATACTACATGAAAGAGAAGCATACTCAAATACATGGTGTTTGACAAAGAATTATTCAATGTAGTTTTTCTCTAGTTGTTGATCTTGTATATTCCGCATTTTCATTGCGGACATTTTGCCCACCGCCCATTCTCCCTTATTAATATTGTATAGACTTAAAGTACATAACTGAAATAAAGTCTACGCATAAAATAATACTTTACATTTTAAAGTGGCTTAACTATTGGGGTCCATGTCTCCATCCAACTAATAACCACATCAGTCAACATCCTTCAACTAATTCATACCCATAAAATGACTGAATACTAAACCCATACATCGTCAACACCTATACCCATACACATGATGGATCTATCCTACAAATTCAATCCATAACTAAGGTTAGACATCAAAACACAGTAACATACTGAAAAAACTTCCAAGGCCCCACTACACACAGATTTGGATTCTTTGCGGTTTGGGGGTGTGCGGCCATCATGCTACGTGCAACTCCTAGGTTGCCACCTTAGCACAAATGCTCATCTAATGGTTAGGCATTGAGCTGCTCAAAAAATATGACTCAAAATTCAAATTTAGAAGGAGCTCGATACCCAACCCTTGGATGGACGTATGTGTTGAGGTGGTGACATGGGAATTGTGCACGATAACCGCACAACCGGAGGCTGCAGAAGAGCCTGATCCCACTACGCACACCATCATCGTCATCTAAAAATGGGGCATCCTTCATAATTTTCTGTTTTCTAGAAAGTGTTTATGAGTACAGCCCTACTTGCATCTTCTGCAATATCCCACATTCCCACACCCATGAGGCCCCATGACCCCCAACTCTTTTTTCCCCATCTTAATTTAATTTGTATTCCTACTGGCGGGACTACGAGACTGACGGGCTCTCGCCCAGCGGCCCCAGGTCCCAGCAAAAGACAGATCGAGAAGTGTCCCGTTTCTCTCATTCACTTTCTCTCTCTATCTCGCAATAAATATCGGCGTGTAAAACGAATCTCCAGTGATTAGAAAGGTTTTCAACCCAAATATGGAATTTTAATTAAAACCCCTGTGGTCAGTGGTCGTGGTCGCCTTTCAAAAGTTTTCCTTATCCCTTCTTTACTTCCACACGCGCTTTTCTGATTTCTCTCTTCTCCCTGCTCTCTCCCTTTAATCTCTATAAATTCAACTCTCATAGACTCTCTCCTCTGTGCACCACTCATTCATTCTTATCAATTGAAGTAGTAAACGTATCAGGAGCCCTCCCTCAGCAGCACAAAAAAAGAAAGAATGCCTAACTTGCCTAAGACCACCACCCTTGTCTTGGTAGTAGCTCTTCTCCTCTTCGCCTCGCTAGCATATGCTGCACGGCCGGAGTCTTTTCTTCTCAACAATTCCCCCGTAAAAACCAAATATGCGGTTGGTTGATATGATGGATTCATTGCTTGCTTGCTTTACTAAAAACCGTCTCTCTCTCTATTCCAGTTTGTTTTTCTTTCTTTCTATATATGAATTAATGTCTCTGTCCTAATTTAAATGAGTGATATATATATGGGCTTAATTAATATATTAATCATGCAAGTTAATTTGATTTTCGATCAGGCCGGGTTTGTTTAATTTGTTCTTTAATTCTGTCTCTGATCAGGATCCTGAAGCAAAGAGCAGCGAGGAGGTTGATAGTTGTGATGGTGTTGGGGAGGAGGAATGCTTGATGAGAAGGTCCCTTAACGCTCATACTGATTATATCTACACACAGGACATCAAGCCATGATGATGATTGATGATTGATGATGATAATGATGATAATGATGATTGATGATTGATGTTCTTCTCTTCATCTTTCGATCACTCGCCCGCCTTCCTTTCCGGCCTATATAAATAGTTCGGTTATCACTGTTAATAATTAAGGAATATATATATATTACTACGTAATTCAGCTTTTTCTTCTTCTAGCTTGTTGAATTCCTTATTAGCTTTTCAGGTGTGGAAGAATTGTGATCGATCATCAATGTCTATTGCATGTATTGTTTCTGTTCACATACATAATTTAATTAGAAAATATTAAGATATTCGTACATTTTCGACCCTTAAAATTGCATCAGTTAACGACACTTTTTAAAGGATTAATTAGAAACTATTTAATTTTCTAATCGTCATCTAGTAATCAGAGCAATTTGAATCCTCTACTGCCGAGCTGCCCGGCAGGACTGTGTTGCCCAGACATGGTGTTACGCGCAATGTCTGCCTTACCCCTGCCCAAACACCTTGCCCTAGTAGGGGTAAGACGGACATTGCGCGCAACACCATGCCTGGGCAGCACGGTCCTGCCGGGCAGCTCGACAGTAGAGATACATAGATCTCATTTTCTATTGCTTTCATCAACAACCGAAAAGAAAATAAACATTAGAAGGATGAGAAAAGATTCTTAAACATCCCTACTTCGCATATTTGATGTGTTAATTACTTGAACAATCCATCAAAAGCTATGGGAGTGCATAGTCTTGGTTGGAGTATTGTACATATGCTTAGGGAGTTAGTAATTTAGGCTGAAATACATGAGAATGCATATATATGCAAACGTGTACAAAGGTTTATATATATGGTTGAATATGAGTATGAAATTTGACACATATGGCCCAAGAAACCCATCTCATATTTATCCAAGAGTTAAAATTGTTTTGCATCTACGCATCCGTCAGGCAAATTCTGTTTATTTTGAAACTTGATATGTAGGTAGAGTGGTACGTGAAGGAGGTATTCCTATCGTTATCCACCATTTTCATGTCATTCATGGTGGAAGAAAACTTTCTTCTATAATTTAATATGTGATATTAATCATGATCGCAAAATATACCTTTAAAAAGAATTCTCTGTATAACTTCGATCGGGTCCTCTTTATTCTTTACTAAGGTTTTCTATTTGTTTCAATGGGTTAAAAGTGACCTCTCACCATAGGTATTTAAATTTTTTGATTAAACTAAGGTGGATAAGTGTGATTATAAATAATAGGGTAGTGAGCTACAAGGTCACATCACATCACATGTGTAGCTTCCTTCTCCGTGCATGATGGAAAATTTTCACCAAAGAAAATTATATAATTAAGAATAAACGGACTCAAAAATTTTTTTTAAATGAAATACAAAATTGAAAACCAACTTTAGATTAAAATTTTTGAACATCTTTCAGTACCCCTTTAAAAAAAATATGATTGTACCTCACTACCTTACTTAACGAAGCAATTGCAACGTTCACATCATAGGATGCAATTTTGTTACAATCAACCATACAACAAAATAACTTTCGGATTTCTACTAAGTCATATGGACTATTTGTTTTATATTAGAATTTAAAAAACAAAAAAAAGATGGGTAATTTACACATATCATCCTTGAAGTTTAAAAAAAATATAATTTTACCTCTCAGTTTTGGATAATTCTGCGTGTTTACAAACGTTACCAACTACACCCATTCCGTCAGTTTATAACTAATAGTATTAAAAACATGGGGTGACATGATAAAATTGCCCTTGCAAAGAAAAAAAAAAAAAACCTGCAACTCATCTTCCCCAAATCGATTGGGGATTTGGGGAAGATGAGGTATCCTTGTAGGGAACACCATTGAACCGATCTTGATTCACTCTCCTTCCTTTCTCTCTTCCACTTGCTTCCGTTCGACATTTGCTATGTCTGCAACTAATTGTGCAGAAACTTGGCGGAGAAGTTTGGAGAGAAGTAGGAGTACGGGAGAATGGAGATTGATTCCATACGAAAACTTTGAATTAATCTCTTGTTTCATCTGATTTATTCAATTGTTTTTGTCACTGTACAGTCTCTGACGGTTCCAAAAGTTCCAAGTAGTGAGCGTTTCCAGAACCATTCTCAAAGACAGAAGACTAACCAAAGAAGAAATCAAGAACCTATAACCCCCCAAAAAATACGCTTTACTTAAAATAAGAGAAAATATGGCATAAACCAAACGAAAAGTAAAGAAAAAGGGGAAATTACTGAAACAAAAACTCTCAGAAGTCAGAACTCCAAAATGAGACAAATTGGGTAACGAGTAACTATTTTATACCTGAATTGGAGACAAGTTCGTTTTATAGAACTGTTGTACGTTCTCATTCCAGTCTGGTTAGCAAGACTTTGGCAAACCTTGCTATCCATCAAGCAACTCTTGATGTTGGTCCAGTTCTTGGTGTTGTTAACCCTCTTCTGCAACCAATTCAAATAGTCTTCCAAACCTTGTTATCCATCAGAAAATGAGGGTTTAGCTCCAGAAAAAGTCTTAGGTTGAACCATTGAAGAACGGGAGAAAGTGAGGGCTGGGATTAACCTTTTGGGGGAAAATATGGGTCATTGATCAAAGGAAATGTCGGAATAGGACGTCTAGTGGGGGAGAAAATGTGGATTTAACACCATGTATGCAGGGACAAGTGTCGATTCCCATCTTTCCATTTCTTCCATGTTGAAATAGAGAAAGAGTCTCCGAATTGTTGGAGTAGGAGAAGAAAACATAAGCAAAATCCCCAACTCAACTTGCAGGAATTTAGAGAAGAAATGGGCACGGAAAAGAGTGGTTAACTCAAGTTACAACTTTGCTTATTTACTTGTAGCATTCATCAGTATCGTTTTGTGTATGCCTGAAAAATGCAGTTGAGACCTTATGCCTGTGTTTTGTTTAGTTAGATTTATGCTTATCATGCCTGAATATCGTATCGTCAAAAATGGGTTCCCATGAAATCGGTGCAAATTTTCATGGTGTTCCCTATAAGGATACCTCCAACTAATCTTCCCCAATTGATTTGGGGAAGATGAGTTGCAGGTTTTTTTTTTTTTGTAAAGGCAAATTTGTCATTTCGCCCCATGCTTTTAATACCTTAGTCATGAACAGACAGAATGGGTGTATTTGTTAACGTTTGTAAACCTCAGGGAGATATGCAAAATTATCCAAAATTAAGAGAAAAATTATACTTTCGTTAAACCTTAGGAGTGGTATGTGTAAATTACCCAAAAAAAATTTAATCTAGTTAATGATGAATTCGTGGCACCATGGCACCACTATAGTTAGCTTCTAGTATTATTGCGCCTTGCATTGACATGCATGGAACTCACCGCACAAGGGCAACCCTATAAGCTCCCCTTGTGTACCATTAATCACAATTGGGAATCAGCCAATATGAAATTTTGTATATGCTATTATAGTGAATTGGCCAATTAGATCCATACATCCAAACTGGTCTGATTCATCCGATTTGACATGGTCTACAACTTAGGTACCTCCCCAAAACGAGCCCATAATAAAAAAATTTATCCTCTCAAGTGGGGTGCATACAATGCACAACACTTAAGAATTCAACCGTCCACCCAGCACTTGAGTGGATAAAAAGACGTCATTGTCCATGTTTTTACGAATGGATTATTATGTGTGATGCATTGGGCCACACTTGAGGAGATGAAAATCCCCCATAATCATTCTTTTGGAGATTTCTCAGTGATGTTTACACGAGAACTTCAAGCTTAGCGTGGGGTGTTATTTTTTGCCGATACACACACCAATATAGTTACTTATTAGATCCAAGATCTACCAGTTAAATTGTTCATTTCATCTGTCTGGCTCCTAGTTTGCCAAATATTCAGAAATTTCTCTGCGTTAATTACATCGTATGTAAGAGCTGGTGGATTCCTTGCCTGCATCAGCTTTACAAACAAATTTTGGTGGAATGATTAAGAACTGTTGGATGAATTCAAGCCATTTCCATAGCTTTTATTTGGTTTTCTCGCAGTGTCTTGAGTTACATATCTTTCTATGATTTGAGAACCGGCAGTCTTTCTTTATATGCACAAATTCATTACAAAACAATGAAAGAAACTAACATAAATTGTTGATGATAACTTATTGACTATAGACCTAATTTAAATTACAAAATACAAACAGTGAATGTACTAAAAAAAGATTCATGTTTCTTAGTTTTGAACATTTTATTTTCCCATTCAGATTATGTGATTTGATGTTGCCAAACATATAAAAGAGACTCGATGGCTTTGATTCTTTTAGCAATAATATGAATTTAAATCATTGAGATCAGCTTAGAATTTCAACCAGGCTTCTTTAATTAATAGTAAACAGTTTCCCTGGTCCTTGCTAGAAGAATCGTTGTACATAGAGAAGGCAAAGCGGTGACCTTCAGCACAGAATCTAAATCTGCTCTTTAAATGCTTGTTTTTACATGATTTAGTTGGATCCTCGGGTTCATCTTGGACGTAAGTTCATGAATTTTACATGATTTTTTGGGATTGTTTTCATCAATCTCCTTCCTGTTTGGATCACAGATACCTACACATAATCCTAACTTGAACATTGAAAATTTCAAGATTGTGGGTGTAATTGAATCAGTACATTGTAACACTGGATACTAAAAACCTAGTAGCAAGTACTTCCCACCAGTAGTGTACATTCTTAGTTTAATTTTATATACAGTCTAAATGAATACTAATTTTTTCTTTGATCACTGCAGAAAAAATGACAGAAGTTAAAAGGCCGCAGTGTTCATGTAGGCGAGGACTTGAGCTACTATTGTTAGCTGAAACGAATAAAAAAATTTTTGGTAGGTGATCTTACTGTTGCCTCACCATCTCCATACATCCTATACCCATTAATTATTACATTCCAAGAGGCAGAATCCCTTCCAATCAATCAATCAAATACCTTTCTTGCATTTGTTATGTTTCCACATCTGGCATGCAAGTCTTTAAGGCCATTGTTAATGACTAAATCATTCTCAAAACCCTTGCAGATAATGTAACCGATCGTACAGTGCAATATCCAAGCAGCTTAAATGAACACAAGCAGAGATCAGGGTTAAGACTCACATGATCTGTTACCAATTTTCTTTTGAAGCATTTCAATGAAAGTCTATTTTGAATGTTACATGCATGGACAGATTTACCAAGCCGAATATCCTCTGATCATATCCTGAAACAGTTACAAATAAAAAATTAAGTGTGCTGATAAGCCATGAAATGCAAGAAAAGTCGCTGGTTTTCCCCACCCCCCTACTATTCTGGGTCTTTGAGGTAACTTTGGTTTGTTCTGTCACAATGTGATATAAATAAAAATACCAATATGCTGCAAGCAACCAACCACCACTTGAAATTTTCAGGTTAACGCATGGAAAATGATAAGCATTGTTAGAGTCAAGACACAACTTTCAATATCTTCAAAAATATGGATTTACTAGAAGGAAGAGGTTAAAAGGATCAAAATTATTTGAGGTCTCCTATTATATTCAGACAGCTTCCAGTATAGCTGCTTCAAGAACAAGAAGCTGTAGTTAACCAGATGACTACAAGCAAAAATACAAATTTATGCTATTTCATTATTTCCAATACATTGATTCCAAATAATATATATATATATATTTTTTTAAAGTTCTGAGAAATTCAATTGAACAATCATGGAAGAATCAGTCTAATTGGCCATTTCAACTGGCTTTCCAAAAATAGATTATCAGTGTTTGTATTGGTAAGAAACATAATAACAAGATATGATGTTGCCTGTCATACCTTAAAGGAGACGAAAAGCATGGGCAAACATGCCTACAACAAATCTACAACGGTCTATTATTGCAAAAGAAGAAGAATTAAGATTAGTCAATTGCATCATGCCAAACATTACATGTATTCTTCAATGTTATTCATGGTTACTATGGAATACCTCTTTGTTTAAAGCTTTGCACTTCGTTGTGCCCAGTGCCACGACAGATACTACATTTGTTCTTCCTCTTCCCTATGGATTTCTCCACTGAATGTTTCTGACATGTTTGAGTCAACTGGCCACGATTCACAGATGCAGTTGGCATCTTCAAATGCTTATGCGCTTCAGAAAGATTTGATTCTACAGTTCAGTTTTGAGTACCAATAGCGGCATCACCTCGTTTATTTCCAATGACATTTTGCTTTATGATGACTAGCTTCTCATTCAATCTTTGTAATGATTCAATCGCAAACTCACAACATTCATCGGATAATGAACCTGCATCTATAATAATGGGAACATTTTATGGAGTATAATGCATTAGACAGCCCAGACTTTGCTTCTTTCGTCCACCTAGATAGAATGTATTTGGCGGCTATACTGTCACAATCAACCATTTGTAGAATATTCACAAAATGTTTGCACGGCATTCCAACTGACTCAAACATATATAAAGCAACTACAATGTATCTCTTCAGCAATGGAGTTGTACTCAACAACGCATCTGTGCTTAATTGGAACGTTAAAGGGCCCAACTTTAAACTTCATAATTGACCTTTCAAATGACTCCTCTATGGCAGATAAGCTAAAGCTTACACTGAAATTATTCTTAAAAATCACAAACACCCTCCTAGCGAGCCTTGGTGCAATGGTAAGGTTGCTCCATTGAGACCAAGTGGTCAGAGATTCAAGTCTGGAAATAGCCTCTCTGCAAAAGCAGGGGTAAGGCTGCGTACATTATGACCTTCCCCAAACCCCGCAATGGCGGGAGCCTCGTGCATTGGGTACTTCGTAATGCAGCCTCGTTGTGGAAGCGGCGGATCAGGAGAATCGAACACACTCTTCAATGTGTAGGTGAGTATGGACTCAAACACTAAGATAGAAATGTAAGCAATGGAAAGCTACAACTCTTCGAGATTGTAGTGAAACTCTTCTAGGTATCAAGGGGTTGAACTCTTCAAGGTTTAGATTTTTTTTTTAAAAAAAAAACCCTCAAATATGAGTAGTTCAAAATATCAAATTCTTCACCACTTACAATGAGCATAGCTCTTCAAATTTATAGAAAATTAAAAACATAATCAAACCCTAATCAATCTCAACCATCTATCTAATCTACGCCTGAGATTGCATAGAGACAATAAACCTAATGAAAGTAACATTTTTCTTAAGGTAGGTTCCTTGTCACAATATATTTTCTATTAATATTTGGAGAAAATTAAATCTCCTAAAATCTAAATCGGTAGGAAGATATTCTCTCAAAGTGCAAGTCACCTTCTCCAACTGGGCAGTTGTAATCTTCATAACTGATCCGATATTTCCATAATAAGAACCAACTCTAAATCAATATTGGATTTCCAAAATTATGGAAAATTGATTCAGCTGAGATATTCCTCAACATATCCAAATCGGCTAGAAGGGGGATGATTCCATTTTGGTGCTGCCCAAATCATAGTCCCTCCTTGCTGAACTTTCCATATTGATGTTAATCAGTTACTTGTCAAATAATGATGCCTTGCTCCTCAAGACTTGCTGAAACTGAAAATGAGGATTTTCTAAAAAATCTATTGATGATGTGGCAACCACATATGGGATGGCTGAATCATCATTGGTGCAGTGGGGGAACACCTGAACCGAGCTGGTGAGCTGAGCTGCTCGGTTTGGGTAATCTTGAGCCTTCATGTTGCTATTTGCGGGCACTGATACACTCAGGCCTCCGTAGGATGTAAGGGTGGTCGTGTTGGACTTCAAATTGATTGAATGTGAAATCCGGTCTGCATCACTTTGTGATACCAATTGAGGTAATTTGAAGAGTGAATTGAACTCTGCATCAACTTCCTTCTCTCTACACCTACCAACAGCCCTTTCATATTGCTTGACAAATCTTATCAATGTCATAGAGCCCTTGAAATATCCCCAAAAGTAACTGTTCATCCGCTCCCTTTGCTGGGGCAAGCTCATTCCAGCAAAGGTGTCTCTCAAATAACAAGGCACTCAAAACCTCTTTTGAGCAAACTTCTCATTTAACCATGAATGGTTGATGTGGACTGGGGTCAGAATAACCCTTATTGAGTCGCTTATGGACCCACCCAATCACCAAATAACCCAAATCAATAATGGAATGGCAGACTTAATATCTCAAGGTTAAAGGAGAGTATTAGGGTCTGAATTATCCTAATAGGGAAGGGTCACTTGATAAACAAACACTAAAGGACACAAGGGGAATATAATTATTAACTAGGGGTAAACATAGAAGGGGAAACAAAATAAGGATAAGAAAGTATAATGACATAAAGTGGGGTAATATGAGAAATCAAGTTAAAGAATTAAAGGCATAAAACTTTCCATCGTATCCTACCTCTTGATGTGAACCAGTAGGTGGAAATCCACCAAAATGAAGAGTGGTAACTCACTCTATAATCCTTCGACAGTTCTGAGGTTTCAGGAGAGGAATCGATACTCAAAAGACAAAATCGAGTTGAACACAACTGGTAGCAGAACAAAGGATCAGATACTAAGGTAGGTAAGCTCCCTGAAATTACCAAAGGCGGAAAACTCAGATTTGTCCTGGTTAAGGTTTTAGGTATCGGTTTCGCCACTGGTTTTGTCAGGCCACGAAACCGAGAAAAACCTAGATCTTAGCGAGATCTTGCATTTTTCTTGCTCAACTCGATGGTTGGGCCATTCGGTGGCCATATGGCTAAGATAGGTCCTGAATGATGCAGAATTATCACCAAACTGGGCTTCTTTTATTAGGAATAAGTCTAGGGTTGGGATATATATATGTTGGGCCTTTGATCCCAAGGGTTTTCTATGTAATAGCCCACTTTAATGAGCTTAACCTAGGGGTATATAGGTTGCAAACGAGATTAGCCCAATACTTAGTTTATTTTTATGTTTTTAATTGAACCGATTCAAATTGGTTGCATCCAATTGGTTCAATTTAAGTGATCATGTGACTTGGTTAAGTGGTCATGTGACAACTTAAGTGGTCATGTGATGTAAGTTGGGCTGGATTAGGACTCTATAAGTTCAGCCATGTTTTGAGTCTATTTCCTTTAGTATTTCAGTTTCCTAGTCAGTTTAAGTTACCTAATAGGTTAGGGATAGGATTAGGCCTTTCCTTTTTTGTGTCTAAGTCTATTTTTGAGTCTTCTATATAAGTTTGTAAAGGAGGCCAGCATTGAACACGAAAAGCTTTTGTTTGCTGCCATTGCTGCTGCCCTGCTCTATTGAGTGTTGCTCCTTGTGAGTGTGCATCCTTGTGGTTCTATCAAGGTGGAAACGGACTGGTGGAATCCGGTTGACTCGTTACGTCGTGATGGCTGGAAGGATCTTCTTCAATTCGAAGGTGGTTCTATCCTTCACATCTGTTCAAGCTGCTGCCAGTGGAATCTCCAGTAAGTTTGACACCCAATTTCTTCTTCTAACCCTTTAATCCTTTCCCCTAACCGATCCCCTTTATTTTTTGTTTGAATCCCATAAACTCTAACTCCATTAAACCCTAGATCTTGCTGCCCAGCCATATTTAACCATTAGAATTACTTCAAATTCAAACCACAACCTCTCCTTAACACTCCCTACACTCAACCCAAGCTGTTGCCCCTATTTGTCTTTCAAAACCCTAAATTTGCCCTAAATAGCCCCAAATCTGCCCCAAACAGCAGACTCGATCAGAACTTGATTTTACTTGGCTTCTAGTAGGGCTTTACCCTATCTAGAACTACATTACTGAAACTTGACATTCACCTTATTTTAGGCCGCCTTCTAAACACAATAGAATCATTAGTTTTTACAAATTCAAACCCAAAATGGTACTTTGACTTTGGACCCTAGGTTGATAGTCTACAGCGTATGCGAGGTTTACTCTAGGCTACGCCACACAATATTTAGAACTCATATAATTAAAGTAAAGGTGTTAAACAACTTAATTAAACATTAGGAATTAAAAAACATCAAACCATAAACCATTTAAGCATTAGCCATCATATTAATATTTCATAATCATACATGGTGCTCCAATCGACGGTTTACTAATAATTGACTAATTGTTTTGGATCTTGGAAAGAGACATAGATTAAACAAATACAAGCTAGTCTTAAAACGAGTGTCGGGCCAGATCATCATAATGACCACATTGTTGTTGAAGCTTCAATCTTCAGTTGGAGGTGAGATTTGCCCAAAACAATCACAAAACTTCCACTTTGTATGAGTTTTCCCTTCACAACAGACCAATAGAGGTGAGACAAGCGAGATTTCGACTTTGGGGTCAAAATCTCGTCGAGAGGAGGGATTTTATAAGACTTAAGTTGGTCGAGACCAGGATGTGGCAAGATCTCCGCGAGATACCGAGATCTTGGCCGAGATATTGTAATATGCCTGTGATCTCGTCTTGAGGTGCACCGAAACCGAGATAATAGCGAGATCTGGCCGAGATCTTGTACCATGGTTCTGGTTGCAAGTTGTATTTCTCAAGGCAAGAAAGGTCTTACCCCCTTGCGGAGAGGCTGTTTCCCAACTTACCCTTTTTAATCAGACCATCAATCCAAAAAAAACCACTCAAAGTTTGTTTGTCAAATAGATTAATTGAATAAATGAATCAGGGATCCCTTTCTTTTATAGACTCAAAATATGTTAAAACTGTCTAGAGATCCACTTCAATCATCTTCCATTCATTTGTTTTCGTATAACCTTTAAGTGTCCCCTCTATCACACCAATATTATCAATAACCACCATAGAATTCCACAACGACATCAACTATTTGTGTTTGACCTATACCAACACTATGGAGATTATCAACTAAAACTTTTACACCATCTACCAATTGTTGGTGTGATCGGAGCCTAACTGATTGGTCTTGAAGAACCAGTGGGTGATTGTGATATGCCTTAAATTTGTGCACTACCCAACCATTGGAATTTGGTTTAATTAATAGAAAGAAATATTGGACAACCAACTCTAACTTCAGACCGATGAAGTACTTTTTCCCCCTTCCTCAGCTTATCATTATTACATCAATAACCTTCTTGGTAACATACAAACCTCTTTGAAAAAACTTAGGACTTGAATCATCAAACTATGCGAGAACTAAAACCTTTCATCTGAGCACAAGTATTGTAAACGAACAAGCTTCTTCCTAGTTTAAGAAATTCATACCAATATACTGTGTTAGTGCTTCATTTGAATCCTTAGGATGCTGGCCATTCGATTCTTAAAAATCATTCACATCCTCTGTAACCTCAACATCACTATGTTGGGATTCATCTGCAACAGATTGTTGTGTCTCAATGGACATATCTTCTAGTTGAGGGTCCAACTCTGCAGCATCTTCTTGAATTGCTTTCTCCAAATCTGACAATTATTCATTTCCATAAACATCCTCTGTCAAACATCAAACATGACATTCAATGACACACAAATAAGCAATCACATAGAAATAATAATTTTATCTCAATAACACCTACTTTCCCGAAAAATTCTCACATATAAGCAGTTATACTACACATTGCATCATCCTCCATGTCTCTATCAATATGCTCACCTACAAAATATATGCCCCAACAATTCAAACTCAGATTTTTTTACAAACTATTTTTCCTCTCAAGGGTTGAGGATTAATATGCAAGTTAAAAACTTTGTGCAGATGATGATGGAGTCGATGGGTTTTTGGAAGGCTGGTAGTGCTGATCGATTAGGTCTAGTGGTAGCAGTAAAAATAAAGGGAGAAAAGTAAAATAAAAGAAAAGAGATACCTAGAAGTCGAAGTCTAGGTATGGTTGAAGACTCCACCTTAACAGTAAATCCGCAAGCATAATGGCAATTAAGCAGTAAAATCTGACTTTATTCAACTGCAGAAAATGTACAAGACACCCCACATGACAAACTACTACTCCAAGTCCCAAATCCCATCAGAGTTTAGATACACAGCCGACTATGCTGGTCTTTCAGATTAAAGAATACTACAAAAAGCCTAAAAATACAACTTTAATTTGTGAACTTGAGACAGATATATATAATTTCCAGGATAATCTTGTTTTTGTTATTTTTTGCCTTTGATAGGTCAATTTAAAAAATAAGTTAAAAAAAAAAAGGTAAGAGCAAGGGACTTTCAAAAAGAGACTGGAAATATCAACTACCAACTGGGAACAGAGACGGAGAAGGAGGCAGTCAATAGCCTTTAGGAATGGAGACAACAGTCACGGCTCCCGATTATGGGTAGTCTACACGATTGGGAACTCTCCGGCCATCGCTGCACTCGATCGGGATATTCAGATGGAAAAGAATAAGGAGCAGGGGGCTAGTGTCAATAGACTCAATACCCTGGGAACGGAAACGCCAATAGGAACTCGCCGGCAGCCTCTGCACTCGATTGGGACGTTCAGATTTCAGTTCAAAAGGAGAAGAAGAAGGGGGGTTAGGTTCCAAAAACCAGAGAATGGTTGGGGTCTTGGGTATTTGTTTCGTTTTTGCTGTTTTTTTTTTCTTCCCCCCTCCCCTCCCCTGTTTAATTACTTTAATACGCGACCCTTTAAAATCAGCCCTTTTTTTTTTTACAATATGAATGGAGAAATTGAAAAATGGCGCCAAAAGTCTCAAACTTCCTATAGTTCCCGCCAGGGAGGGGTTTGATACTCTCGAGAGAGTTGGTTTTAATTTTGGGAAAAGTCTCTTTTAGAATCTTCTACGGGAGAGTAAATCTATCTAAAGAAGCGTTGGAAATTCTGATGGGATCATCCAAGAGCGAGAAGGAGAGGGAGACAGAAAAAAGGGTAATGGATGGTGGAAAGAACTACTGGCTGCTGAAGACGGAGGTGGGTGAGTGGTCGTGGGAGGACCAAGCGGCCAACGGGGGGATATCAATGTGGGACGGAGTGAAGAACAAGCAAGCTCAGAAGAACATGAAGTCCATGAGAGTTGGTGATCTCTGCTTCTTCTACCACTCCGGTCCCAAAGCACGTCGCATCGTCGGGGTTGTCTCCGTCATCAGGGAGTGGTATACGTATAGTTGCCAAGGCGAAGGCAGCAAGAAGGGCGGCAAGAACGAAGAAGCTGGAGCTGTTGACGTTCGAGCTGTGGGGGAGATGAGGCGACCCGTGGATTTGACGGAGATGAAAGCAGACGATGGGTTGAAGAAGGGTTTCGCTTTGTTCAAGCAACCTCGCTTGTCGGTCGTTCCTGTCCCCAATCATGTTTGGGATCGCCTTTGTGAGATTGGTGGAGGCTATGAACCTGCAGCAGTTGCAACTGCAGATGATGGTCCTGATGATGACTGATGAATGAGCAAAGCCCACAATCATTGGTAATTTGCGCCATAGCTGTATGTAGTAATGCCTAAACAGAACAAGAAACCTCCTTTTTTCCCCTTTGGACATCATTTGTTTATGTGCATTTTGTTCATTTGATGTTCTAAAATTCTAAATGCAACTATGCAATCACCCTTTGTCCAGACTCCAGACAACCTTGTGGTTATCCTTCTAATCTTCTTCATTTTTCCTGGATCTTGATCGAGTGGAATGTGATTCTATCCGTACAACGATCCCAGTAGAAATTGAATCTCAATTGGGTTTCTCACGGCGGGGGTGTCCTTTGGGACCGAGTTGGGTGAGGATTGAGGAAATCCTTGATCATGGGCATCGGTAATCATCCTATTCAGATCGGAATAGGTGGTAACCGATCCCAAATTTTGACAAGTTTGTCGATGCCTGGATAAAAACACCATAGTCGATGGAATAATATTCCTTGAATATGACAATTCTAGGGTTTTTTCAGATCGATTCAAGCTGCTTCCGATCGGAATCCGCATTGACAGCTTCCGTCGATAACACGTTTTTAAATCCTGGGGTGGGAATTTGTTTTTGACCTGTGGGGTGAGAGGTTGTTTGTGACGGAACAATCGCATGATCACATCATCTGTGGGGGGCGGAATTCTTCCCACTCCACCGGTAGAGTGTATATACATTTTACCAGCAAACAGAATATCGAGGTAGGGCAAGGGATGCAAGCATACCGGTACAATTTGAGGATCTGGGGAGCCAGCCATGGCGGGAGCTGGACGGTGCAGCACCCCCTTAAGATCTCGCCATGTGGACTGACTGACATCCAACGGTCAATAATAAAAAACTACTTTAACCTTAAATCCCTGCAGATGAGTCGGGTCACTCCCTAACCCGAAAAACTGACAACTCTTCCTCCTCCAACCTTGCGAACAAGAAAGGGGAACCAGGCAGCAGCGACAACCGACGACTTAGTACCGCACCGCCAAACTCTTCTTCTTCAATGGATTCCGACGAACAGAGCCACCGCCAGATCTAGGTATACTCCCTCTCTCTTTCATTTTCGTTCTTAAGGTCAAACCTAACTCGATTTATGAACTTGGTACAGAGGAAGTGGAAGAAGATTGAAGGGCTAGATCTCTGTGTTCCAATGAGGTTCACCACCGCCTGATTTAGCTATTCCAACGAGAAACCCGCCGTGGTTTGTAAAACTGGTGATTCGGGAACCCAAACTCTCTCACCAGTCACCAGTCACCAGTCACCAGTCATCACTCCTTTTATAATCTCCGCCCATATCCCTCTTCCACATCTCTCCATCTCTCTTTTTTATCTTTTTGGGGTTTCAGTTCTTAGGAAACCTGCAACTGTGAGTCTGGCTTGTAAGACATCCATTGCCCCACTCCCACCTCGTGCTCTTCCCTCCCCCTCCATCTACCTTGTAAAATCCTGAAATGTTCTGTTTCCCCTGTTCTTATTTCCTACATATGGACAAATAGCAGAGCACGAAACCTGAATCCATTAACCCTCTCAAGGAGGGTACCCATTTATAGTAGTTCTCAGGGTAGTTCCCAAATTGCCTGAGAAGTGCACAGAGATACTGCAATATGGTCTACAAAAAGACAGTCAAATCCCCATTATTAACCAAGACCAATGAAGAAATAACTCATTGCAAACCATTACGAAAACACCTCTAGATTTTTTTGGTTGTTCTTCCCAAATTGTTGCATCAGAATTACTAAAAAAAAAAATACAATAATGCACATGAGAGAGAGAGAAGGATCAGGGCAGATGCTAAGTAGAGATTCCAATTTATCGTTGAATTAGAATTTTATCTTTCTTTTTACAATAATACAACTGACCAAAAGTCCAGATCAGATTTGATCCCCACCACGATCCAACTTCAACAATAGAAACCAGTTTTGAAGCTCATGAAGTTGAAGAAAACTCCAAATCACAGAAGCTTCGGGGCATGGGGCGCAGGGAAGAAGACAACGAGGGAGGAGTGGCTGCAGGGTTTGCCTAGAAACAGAGAGAGAGAGAAGTCTGACGTTAGGTTAACTTCTATTCTATTTCACGGTACTGTTCACCGGAGGGAAAGTAAGAAGGGGAGGAAGTTTTCGGGTTAGGGAGTGACCCGACTCGTCTGCAGGGATTTAGGGTTAAAGTAGTTTTTTTTATTATTGACCGTTGGATGTCAGTCAGTCCACATGGCAGGATTTTAAGGGGGTGCTGCACAGTCCAGCTCCTGCCACGGCTGGACAGGAGTCAGATCCCAGATTTGATGCACTCTTAAATAAATTGAGCCCGAGCCAATGTTGGGCTGACCCATTTTGGTTCAAGTTGAGCCCAAATTTTATCCCCACTTGCACCCTTACAATCAGTCTTCAAAGTGCCATCACGAGAAGAAGATTTAACAATGGGATTTTCTTATTGATACCCTTGTGTCAAATATTTATGATTTTACTTTATTGTCCTTGTAGTATAATGCATGTATTTTTTTAATGAAGGTAAATCTTGTTATTTCACATATGTAATAAAAAAAAGTACAAAAACAATGAAAACTTTTGATGATAATAACCTAAGAGGGTGGTTTTCATGCAGGGCCGCATAAGGGGGATGGAATATGATACGAAATAGGGGGCATATGGTCATTTCAATCCCCCATTGTGGGCCTTTGTTTTTTTGAGCCAGATTTTATGCAACACATTAAACCTTCAATCCGGTGCACCATCACGAGCACAGCTTTAACCAAAGTTTTATCCCTACCAAGGGTGGATTCGCTAGCACCCATTCTTGTCTAGCTCTTCTCATAAAATGACCTCAATGCCCTTTATGTATGAACCGCTTGCTCAAAGAATCCTCTCTACGCACACAAAGGCATCAACATGGAAAGGATTTTGAATTTATGGGGTGGGGTGGTCCTTTCACACACTCGTGTTTGGGCATAGATTCACGCAACCTGGCAAAGATAATGGTGTAAATCGGTCCGAAATCAAGTATTTGGTTCGGCTCCAAGGAGTATTAGTATGATCCAAATTCGAACCAAGTCTCGTCTCAGTTCTGAAATTCGATACTCATATTGAACTTGTAAGGTTCTGATTCGGTTCTGGTTCTATTCTGTTCTGAAATTCGGTTCCTACAAGGTTTGGATCCGGTTCTTGTACTATATTGGCACCCAATTTCGGTTCGGTTTCAATTCTAATCGCCAATTCCTATGTTGGATCTGGAAAGTAACCAAGTCCCGCCTTGGTTTTGTTCCTTAATACGGGATTGTAACCAAATTCTATTCAATTTGGTTCGATTCCGACTATTCGGTCAGGATCCAGTTTTAGTTTTTGGTTCCAATTCCAATTTGACACCCTTAAGCAGGGATCTTTTTCCCAATTTTTAAGGGAATAGAACCCTGCCAAGCATGGCTTCTGTACCCAGATACAACTTAGGGCAAAATGACCACTGCACCCCTATGAAATGACTACCCATCCCTGGTTGTGTCTAGCTGTAGGATACGCAGCCTGTCAGTGAACCATCATCCAAATTTTAATTACTTTTGCTTTCCATCCCCTTCACCTCCAACCAGTGGAACTGAATGAGAATTGAATTTGGGATCCAAATAGGGGTGTCAATTCCAAGTGCAGTTTGACAAGCCCGACCCGACCTGATTATTAAATGTATTGGGCTTAAGCCCGACACCTCTAATAATTGGGCGATCCCAGTGTGGGGTCTTAGCCCATCGGGCTTCCAATTGGACAAACTGATTATGAGTCTGAACTAACCCGCCCGGTTTAAACCCAACTTAGCCCGCCCAGTTAAAGCCCGACTTATTTTATATATATTAAATATAAATTAAAGAATGGTAAATAGGCCCACACCTCAAAATAGACATGGATTTCCAAGAAAGTCCATGGCATCAACACTTATTGATCTAGAGTAAAACATTGAAGTAACCATCAATTTCAAGAATTAAACTACAGTTCTGTGAACTTAATTGTAAATTGTAATAGAAAGAAAATCTAAGTCACTTAGTTCCTAGTTCCTACCTATTAAATCAGTTTCATATACACAAGGATAGCCTTGTCTTTCTACAAACTCGATCACAGATTTGGGAATATAAAATTGGAAGAGAATAAGATTAATTATAACCATTCAGATGTAGGGAAAACATATTTAGTATTTACCAAACTATATCTTGCTATTCTTACAACCAAAAAAAAAAGACTATCTAGCTATTTACCATGGGCTAGAAAAAGATCAATGAAAGCTTCCAACAAAACACATTTACATAACACTGTTTAGTTAAAGCCTGGTTAAGAGGTAAACAGGTCCATAACCCGATTAAGACCTGATTCTAGTACCCAAGTATAGCCCGAGACCGATCGAGTTCGATTGATACCCCTAGATCCAATGCGAGAATGGATCATACAAACGTACTATCAGGTGATCAACATACATGTGAGAATCAATCACATATTAATTTTATTTCTATAAATACCCCTCCCCTTCATAAATGGCAAAAGTAGGACAGGTGATTGACTCTCACATGTGCTCTCATCTGTTACTACGTGCAGAGGATCTGAACTCGTCCAATGCTGGCCTAAAAATCCTCAAATGTCGTAGGGCTATCGTTAACCGATGCGAACTCAACTCGTTTCAATTTCCACTTGGGGATTCTGTCACGTATATTGGGGGCATCAGATATCTCAAAGAGGACACGATCTGCGGTATCTAAAAGAAAAGCTCGCCCTTGCACAGAGGGATTGCTAGAATCGTACAGTGAAAAAACTGAAAATGTTCCACAGAGGAAGGTTTCTATCGGCGCCAATGGTGCTCGGAGCAGTGCTGTAAGTTTTCTTTTTCTTTTCAACTGGATGTCCTGTAATTGATCGGTATGGTCTCTGGATTATCGCTTCCTCTCTATGTATTTGCAATTTTTTTTTTGTAGGAGTACTTTTATCAATATGCTTTGAAGGATAGATCTGATCCATAGTTCAAGTGATCTATTTGAATTTGTATTTTACACCTGCATGTTCTGAGTTATTTTTTTCAATTTCTATAATTACGTATAAGTGTTACTTCAAATGCATTACTGCAGTATCATTGTAATATTTGTTAATTTCTGGGATCAGGACAGTTTACTTTTCAAATTATTATCGAGTAGGACTGTAGGAGAATTATTTGATGTAAAATGTGAACCAGGGGATGGATAAAAGCTTCAAAGAATACAGGTCAAGTAGGTGGAACTTAACCTAAAACATAATTGCATTGGTCAAGACTGGCATTAAGATAATACTAGTTCTGTGGCTTCTCCAGACGGCAATTATTTCCGTATTGTGATTTTTTTCATGGTAAGGAATATAATGATAAAAGTACCAAGTAGGCTCTGCATCATTCTCAAGTCTGTGAACTGCGGACAATCTTAACTATATCCTGGAGATTACTAGGGAAGATGGGTCTATTGTGGAGGACCCTAATCTTATTAAAGGGGAGGCAGTCAAGTATTTTGTTCTGTTAGCTTGGAAGTTACCTGCTTCATATTTCAGCTTGGAAGTATTTTGTTCTTGTAAGCGGCCCTTGGTTGGTTAGAAGGAAACCATTGAGCTGCTATGGTGAAGGTGAGGTGCTGAGAGTGGAGAAGGTGCTGCTATGGTGATGGTGAGTTTCTGAGAATGGAGAAGGTGCTGCTATGGTGAAAGTGAGGTACTGAGAGTGTAAACGGTAATTCTGTTATGGCCAGTGGGTCATTCCCTCCTCTCCAAGTTGGTGATGCTTTTGAGAAGAATGGTGTTGCATGGTCGTCTCTGTTCTTGGCCTGTCCATCAAGAGATGAAGGATTCAATCTTTAGTTTATTGAGCCGAGCATGGTGAATGGAAGGTGCATTGCACAGTGTTCTTCTAATTTAGTGAAGAAAGAAGTTGAATGGTGGCAGAATGCACTTGTTGGCCATTTTATTGGGGGGTGACCTTCCAATTTACTAAGGAGTCTTTGATGAAGCAGTGGAAAGTTTCAGGCCATGTTGATGTTAATCTTCTAGAGAGTGGCCTGTTTATTTGTCGTTTTAATGTGGAGGAAGCCAATCTAAAAGTAATGGAAGAGGGTCCTTGGTATGTTCAGAGGAAATCTCTGATTTTGCGTCCATGGAGTCCTAAATCCAGCTTGAAGGAAATTGAACTTTGTTCTATCCCAGTTTGGTTTAGCTTCCCCAATTTACCTTTTCATTATTGGTCTTAGAGGCACTAAGCAGGATTGGAAGTGTCATTGGCAAGCCGGCCGTTAGTTATAAGATGACGAAGACTAAAGAAAGACTTTCTTTTGCTAGGCTCTGGGTTGATTTGTCTACTGCATATGAATTGCTCGACTTCATTCCAATCCTTAATGAAGATGGAGTTGTTTTTGAGTAGGAAATTCTTTATCGCTAGAGGCCATCTCGTTGCTCTATTTGCAAGGCTTTTGACCACTCCTCCAATCACTGTATTAAGGAGAAACCACCATTAATTCGGAAGGAATGGAAGCCGAAGTCATCTAGCTCTTTGCAGCAAGGTTATGTGGGTGCAACTGCTCCAGTGATACTAGAAGTGATGGTGAACTACCAGAAGTGGTAGCCAGTGGTATAGAAGGTGGCATAGAAATGGTGGCCGGTGGCAACATTGATTCTACATCTTGAAATTTGAATATTGAGTCAATTTGGGAAGATGTTAATGTACATTATGAATAGATCGGATTAGGAAGGGATAATAATGAGTTTTTACATGGTTATTGGGTTGGGGAAGGGAAACAATTCAAATGTTGCTGACAATTCGGGTATTTTAATAGCTGCCAACTAGTTTGCTCTATTGGAGAATATGAGGGAGGCTGATGGGGTTTTTTTTCAAAGGTACTCTTGAGGAAGACCTTGATTGTAATTAGATGGAGCATATACTAGCTAGTGGGGGACTAATCGAAAGAATTAGGTGTGAAAAAAAGGGAATGGTGGCTAAGGAGGTGATAAGGATGGAGACAGCCCGTGGGGATGTTAGTGAGGGAACTAGGTGTGAATAGGTTAAGGATTTGATGGCTGAGGAAGTGAGGGGGTTGGGGATAGCTGGTTGTTAGTGAAGGATCTAGGTGTGAACTTGTCGAGGATTTGGTGGCTAAGGAGGTGGTGGGGATGGGACATTTCATGGTGTTGGGCAGAGGACTTTGGAAAAAGAGCAGGTTTTTCAGGAGTAAGTTGGTGGAGGTCCTTGTTGCTTCTGACCTTTCCTCTTCTCTCTCCCTTGAGGAAAGCTTCCTTAAACAGAAATCCAGAATCAAATGGCTTGACCTCGGCGACTCTAACACCGCCTTCTTCCACCGCTCTCTCAAAGCCCGCTCCAACTCCAACTCCATCCTCTCTCTTACTTCCTCTAATGGCACTGTCCTCTCCTCTGTGGATGCCATCAAAGCCGAAGCTGTGAGCTACTTCACTGATATCTTTTGCACCCCCTCCTCCCATACCCCCCTCCCTGCAGACCTTATCAACAAATTCATCCCCCCCACCTCCTCAACTCCCTCAGCTCCATCCCCTCCGACTCTGAGATCACCTCCGCTGTTCGCTCCCACAAAGCTAGTAAAGCTCCTGGTCCCGATGGATTCAGCATGGGATTTTTCACCACTTGCTGGGACATCATCGGTGTTGAGCTTATCAGTGCCATTAAGAGCTTCTTCTTCAACCCTCAACAGATCCAAAATATCAACCATACCTTCCTCTGTCTCATCCCCAAATCCTCTGGAGCTTCTTCCATGTCTGACTTCAGACCCATCTCCCTTTGTAATCTCCTCTACAAGTTCATTGCTAAAATCCTTGCCAACCGGCTAAGCCTTGTCATTGATTCCCTTGTCAGCCCCAACCAATCTGCCTTCATTGCTGGGAGAAGCATCTCCGACAACATCATCCTCTACCAGGAAATTGTCCGAGGCTTTGACCGAAAGTCCCACTCTCCTGCCGCTCTCTTAAAGATTGACATCTACAAGGCTTTTGACTCCATCCGTTGGGATTTCATCTCCCAAGTCCTCCTCAGGATGTCCTTCCCCCCCATTTTTGTCAACTGGATCCACTCCTCGCTTCTCTGTTCTCCTGAATGGCAGTCCTGCTGGTTTTTTCCCCTCCTCAGTTGGTATTCGCCAAGGTTGCCCCCTCTCTCCTTATCTCTTTTGCCTGTCCCTTGAGGTTCTCTCTCGAAGTATCCAGTCCAAAACTGACCTCCACCTCATCTCCCCTATCCCTAAGTGTAAGCCTACCAACCTGACCCACCTTGCCTTCGCTGATGATCTCATGATCTTCTCTAAGGCTGACCCTCTCTCCATTGCTTCCATCATGTCCTCCCTTAACCTTTTTCAGGGCCTCTCAGGTCTCCGCATTAACCTTTTAAAGTCCCAGATTTTCCTGGCCGGAGTCTCGGACACCACCAAAGCCTCCCTCTCCTCCCTCACCGGCTTTACCATTGGCACCCTCCCTGTCCGCTACCTAGGCCTCCCCCTCATCCCTGCCAGGCTTTCAGGCCACCATTGTTCCCCCATCCTGGATCTTCTTCGCAAGAGGTTGCAGCTTTGGAAAGCCAAGCTTTTATCTTATGCAGGTCGCCTCGAGCTTATCAGATCGGTGCTCCAGTCTTGCTACATTTATTGGAGTGGAGTTTTTGGCCTCCCAAAGGCTACCATCAAGGCGGCTGAATCTATTATGTGTGCCTTCCTTTGGAAAGGTGTGGACTCTGCCAGATTCCTTCATCCTTTGAGCTGGGCCTCCCTCTGTGTTCCCAAATCTGAAGGAGGCCTGGGGCTAAGGAGAATAAAAGATGTCAACATTGTTGGGTCCATCAAACTTATTTGGAAGATCCTCACCAACAAAACCTCCATCTGGACTTCTTGGTTGTAGTAGAGATTCCATCTGGACCGTTAGTCCGAGGGCTGACTCCTCTTGGGTTTGGCGTAAAATTCTGCAGATGAGACATTTAGCTAGGGACGCCATTTCGTGCTCAATAGATGATGGTACGTCCACCTTTCTTTGGCTGGATAAGTGGCACCCTTCTGGTGTACTCTCTTCTATTGTGAGCCCCAGAGATATCTACTCCTCCGGATTGGACAGATTTGCCCATGTTGCTGCTATCATCACCAGAGGCTCTTAGTCCCCTCCCACCTCCCCTCCCCCTCTCGCTGACCTTTGGAGATCCCTTCCCCCCATCCCCCCAGGGCATCGAGGTAGAGGTGACACCATCTTTTGGCTCCCCTCCCAATCGGGCAGATTCAGCTCTCACTCTGCTTGGGATTTGGTTAGACACAGAGGGACCCCTTGTCCTTGGTATAGAGTTGTTTGGTTCCGTGGTCACATACCTCGTCATAGCTTCACCGCATGGCGCGCCCTTGCTAGCTGCCTTCCTACACAAGCCTTCCTTATTTATCAACATATTCAGGTCCCTCCCAACTGCTGTCTCTGTTGGAATGGGACTGAAGATGTCGCTCATCTTTTCTTTTCTTGCCCCTTTGCTGCCTCCATTTGGACCCGTGTTCTCCGCCATTGTTGGCCAAGTCGTCGCACTCCTCTTCCTCTCAGTAGGGAATGGATTTGGATTGACATGACATTCGGAGGGAAGTCGATCTGCGACTCGGTGGCAAGATTGCCTTTTGTGCCACTATCTCTCACATTTGGATGGAGCGCAACCTTAGAAGATGGACATCCAACTCCCGCTCTTTCGACATGATTTGGAAGGCCATCTTTTTTGATGTTTCATCTAAAGCTAGATCCCTCCCCCTCCGTGATGTGAAGGATTCCCCAAGGAACAGGCTCATTGTTGTCTCCTGGGGCCTCACTACATCCATTTTGCGCCCTAACTAGCCCCTAGTTTCGGCTTGCTGCCCTTGGGCTTGTATATTCCCTCTTTTTCTTCGTAATTAAATTTTTATTCATCCAAAAAAAAAAAAAAGTTGGTGGAGGTGATGATTTTGGTAATACCAATATTGTGCTCACACTTGCTACCTCATCTAATAAGCCAAGAATGGAGTAGAATTTCAAGGAGCAGGTAAGGAGAGGTGATGATTTTGTCAACAAAGGTTCTATGTTCTCCCTTGTCACCTCATCTAATAAGTCAGGAAAGAAGGAGATTTTTATGGAGCTGGTATGAGGAGGGGTGATGTTTTTGTTAATAACAATTCTATGTTCACACTTGACACCTCATCAAATAAGTAAAAAATATGTTTTTAACAGGCTAAGAACTGGGGGAGAAGACTTTGTGATTAGCAATAATTATGTGTTCACACCAGCCATGTCATCAGATGGAGATACTATAGAGAAGGGTGAATTAAATGATGATTTGTCTCCCCAATCTGTGCTAAAATCAATCATAATGGTGGATCAACAACAAATTCTATGCAAAGAGAATCTTGGGGGCGGATTTAAAGGTATATTGATTTCTGATGCTACTACTTTGAGTAAAAATGAGAGGCCAATGGTGAGGGGTCATCCCATAGATGACTATTAACCTAGTTCCTACAAGGAATATGGGCCGTGATAAATATTTAGAGTTGGCCTAAGTAAGATTGAAAATTAGATTCCAAATCCACATGTATTGGTGGATATTAGTATTAGGGCCTGTAAGGTGAACTCAAATGAGGATTATGTTAGGCCTAGAAAGGCTCGTGGAACAAATTCAAAAGTGGGTCAGTTATAAACGCGCTTTGTTGGATTATAAGGGGGCTTCAATGCTCCTGAAAAGCATAGGGCTGTCAAGAATTGTTACGAGATGTGAAATATAGAATGTTTATTATGGTGGAGACTAAAGTGAAGGATGGGAGTATTGACAGCATTTTTACCCCTTTTAAACAAGGCTGGAAGTTTGTGCATAATTGTGAGCCAACCTTTTTCACTCGAATCTGAATGGGCTGGGACATGAGTGCCTCTGAGGTCGACCTAATTAAGATAACAAACCAGATAACTCATCTTTTGGTTTCGGTTGTTGGAAGTTCACTGGTTTTCTGTTGTACGGCTGTTTTTAAGAGTAACTCTATAGAAAAGAAGGGGTTTGTGGAGAGATATTGTTACTATTTCTCAAAGCATGACTACCCCTTGGAATCTTTTGGGGGACTTCAATGTTGTGAGGTATCAGAGGGAGAAATATGGAGCTGATCCTATTTAGTAGGGGGTTGTTGATGAGTTTAACAATTTCTTATTGGGAAAATTACTTGGACACCCCCCGTACTATGGCCATTTTGCTTACGATTACCAACGTTTGAAACAATTACTTGACACCCCCCGAAACCTGATGGTGTTAGTCTGCTGTTAGTGTTTAAATGAAAATGTCTATTGTACCCTTATCACTTATTTAATAGAAAACAGTAAAATTAAAATTACCAAAGTACCCTTCTTCTTCTTCTTCTTAACCCCTCATACGAACCCAATCAACAGGGGATTTTAGAACTCGATGCCCAAATCTAGCGCCTCTGAAGTCCAGGTATTAACTCACCTAAATCGCAAGTCCAGAGTACCTACATCTGAATCTGTACCTGGCGGTAACAATGGAGTTGCAAATCTGACGCACTGTTGCATCAGATTTGCAACAGTGGGAGCTTTAGCAACAGCAGCTTCTTCGACTTCAGTTCACAGTGAGCAAAAAAAACAGATAAAATCGGATCTGTTTTAAAGGGGTAATTTTCAGTTGCAAGCCCTAGATAAGAGAGAGAAGAAATTAGGGTTTCTGCGAATGCCCAATCCCTTCTTTTAGTTTCAGTGGCTGGGGTTCGAGGAGCTGCTGCCATAACGAGAATGGATCTTTAAAGCTTTATTGGCTCATCGCCTCATCCAGACAATCCTGCAAGAGTGCTAACACACACCTATATATATTCTTTTGAAATAAATTATATTAAATCGATGGGCTGTCCGGTAGAGGTTGAAGGAGCAGGATGGGAGTGATTCTCGGTTTCTCGCCCTCTCTGCTCTTCTTCTTCTTCTTCTCTTTTTTTTTTTTTTTTTTTTTTTCAATTGGTGGAACCCTAGAGGGAGTAGGGGTGGAGTTGCAGAGCGATAAGTCCCAAGCTAAGTAGAAAACAAAAAAAATTAAAGGACTGGTTTTTAGCAGATTAACATGAAACTGAAGTAAGGAAAAAAGCTGAAATTATGGAGTTGAATTAGGGAGCAATTCAGCCGAAAACAAAAGATTTCGATATCTGAAATTAGGGAGAAGCAATTTGATGGAATTCTGGGCAGATTATAGTGGTCAAAAAAAGAGAAGAGTAACAAAAAATATTAGTTATAGGAACCAGAGGGAGAAATGACAAAATAGATGCAAATTTTGAGATTCAAAAGGAGAGAATCGAGGTTTTTACCTCTATGAACAGAGGAATCCCAAGTCGTTCCATTTAAGCAAGCAAGCATTGATTCCATGAAAAACCAGCAAAAATTAGTCTTTTTGATCTATTTTATTCCATCAATGGCAGATCGAACGGAAATAACATAAAGGAGAAATCTTTCAAATTCACCTCAGTCTAAACTTGAATCCCTCGAGCGAACACCGTTGTATTTCAAAGTCCAAAATTTGATTTCTTCAAACCCAGAAAGGAAGCATGTGTATCTTCTCTTGCCCTAGAAGTGTAGAACAGCGAGAGGGAAAAGGAGGGTTCAGACTTCATAAATCATCTTCATTCTCTCCCGATCATTACAGTCGCAATTCTACAGTGTAAAGCTTTCTACTACTAATTCTTGTTCTGTTTCAGTCCCAGCTATTCCCTCCCCGAGGCAAAAACCACGGTAGATAATATTTTTCTGTTAGAAGATTCTGGAGAGATTTATTAGGGTTTGTATCTGAAATCGATTAAGGGTTTGGGTTATTTTTATTAGAAATTTGTTTAAGAACAGAGAATTTTTTCTGAAATCAATTAGGGTTTGAATCTGAAATCGTTGGGTTGCAGGAAGAAGGAGAAGAAGAAGAATGAGGAAGAGGGTAAAAGGGTCACTTCACTACCTTTTAAGGGTAGTTTAGGCATTACAAAAAATTTAACCGATGACATCATCACTTAATTAACAGACAGGACCTACTTGAAAGAAATGATAAAATACAGGGGGTGTTCAAGTAATTGTTTGAAAAGTTGGGGAGTCTAAGCAAAATGGCCATAGTTTAGGGGGTGTCCAAGTAATTTTCTCTTTCTTATTTGATGCGGAATTGACAAACTTAAAATTGAAAGGAGAACTTTATAGTTGGAGTAATGGTCAAGCTGGTCAAATTAGTAGGTATGTTGAATTCAAATTATTCATTTTAACACACATGTAAGAACTAGTGTGGGGCTGAAATCAGGGAGAGTCTTTTCTCCCAATTTCTATGAGAAATGCAGGGCCAAAATTTCTTTGGATTTGACCCAAGCTAGACCAAAAAAGAGGTTGGGCCTTGGTGCAACGGTAAGGTTGCTCCATTGTGACCAAGTGGTCACATGTTCGAGTCTGGAAACAGCCTCTCTGAGAAAGCAGGGATAAGTCTGCGTACATTATGACCCTCCCTAGACCCTTTCAGTGGCGGGAGCTTCGTGCACTAGGTACACCTTTTTTTGCCAACTTAAACCAAAAACCAGATTTCAGCCTCAACATATTCTGGTGGCAAAGTCCACAGGTTTCTAAGGCTAGTTCGAATGAGTGTACTGCTAGGCCTTAGAAGGCCTGTGGACCTTATTCAAAGTGTTCATCCTCAATGAAAATTCTGTGTAGGAATACTAGGGCCAACTTGACCAAGACTCTATCGCTTAGAACAAATCTTATTTTGGCCATCCTGACCATTACTCCAAGTCAAGGTTCTAAAACTCGGGTTTCGACTAGCCAGAGACCGAGTTCGTCTCGGTTTCGACCATATCTTGGTTGAAACCTTGGACTTTCTCCAGGCTATCTCGAACCTTGGTTTCGAGGCCTAGAAGTTGTTTTTTTGCCCTGATTCTTGTTGTGTTGCTGCCTATTTTTGACATTTTTAACCCAATCCATGCATTAGTTTCACATAGAGAACACTAAAAATATTACTTGTGGTTTTGATCCAAGTTTGATATTGTATATTGTTCTTGAACATGGTATCGAATAAGGTTTGACCGGAACATAACTCCTTCAATATAAATCATATTTAAGCAATCTTGGATTTGTTAGAGAGCATTGTTTTGCTAGCTTTCCAAGAAGTCCAAGATTGCTTAAATCTGATTTATATTGAAGGATTTATGTACCGGTCAAACCTAATTTGGTGTGCGCGAATGCTGTCAAAATCGCTCTGAATGAAAATATTTTTTTGGACATCAAAACAAATGAATATTTTACTGCACTTTTGGTTTTTAGCAATGTTTTACCATATTAAGATTTATGGAATTTTTAAATTTGAGAAAAACCCTAGCATTTGGTAGTTGAAAATTGCATCTACCGGTGAAAATCCAGTTTTTGTTCTTGAACTGGGAGGTTGACTTTTGTCCTTTTGGAATTTGATTTTTTAACTATTTTTATTGGATTCAAATAGGGGGTATTTGCTTATTTATGAATAATATCTTAAGTAAATGAACATAACTAAGTGTCTGTCTTGGTTTCTGGCATAAATACCTGTTTGTCCTAGTTTCGAGCCAAGTTTTCCCAAGTTTCGATGGGCATAAAAGTGTCAAAACTACCAAAATATGGTCAAAACCAATCGAAACCATCGAAACCTGGTCGAATCCAAGGATTTTATAAAGTCACCCTTCAACTCGTCTCGGAAACCTACGAAACCGAGTTAACTCGGTGGTTTCGACAGGTTTCGGTCGAGTTTATCTTCCATGCTCCAAGTGGAAAGCTCTCCTTTCCATTTTAACTCTAATAATTTTGCATCAAATAAGCAACTGTTAAACTCATCAACAGCCCCTGCTGCATAGGATCACCTCCATATTTCTCCCTCTAATCCCTTAGAACATTGAAATCCAACCCAAAAGAGTCCAAGTGGTAGTCATGCTTTGAGAAATAGTAACAATATCTCTCCATATACCCCTTCTTTCTTCTATAGAATTATCCCCATAAACCCCTGTACGAATATCCACCAATATCATGGCCCATATTCCTTGTAGAACCGGATCAATAGAGTCATCTATAAGATGACCCTTCATCTTTGGCCTCTCATTTTCCCTTAAGGTATTAGCATCAGAAATTAGTATACCTTCAAATCCGATTCTCCTTGATTAGAATCTATTGCTACTCCACCGTATTGATCGAGCTTGGCATAGATTGAGGAAACAATTCATCATTTAATTCACCTTCTTCAATAGTATCTTTGTATGATGGCATGGCTGGTGTGAACACTGGTTTAAATCACCTGAGGACACAATTGATTTGTGCATCCCATCTTCCTCCTCCCCCCCCTTCTTTCCAAAGTACAGGCACCTAAGACGGAGAGAGAAGGGGAACCCGGGGGTACATTGGAAGAGGGGTATTTCAGTTTATGGAGTAAATTCCAATGTCTGTATACGATATTACAACATGGATTATTTGTTAGGTTCTTGTTAAAAGAGAGATGTAGAGAATGCTTGAATGAATAAATCGATCATTCAGGCCTTGTTTATATAAAGAACAGAATTACAACTGAAAATAGAAACTTAACTTAGTCCTAGTCCTACTAGGAATTCCTAATACAACTAGGAATCCCAAACTAGGACTCGGCTGGGGAAAAACAATAAAAGGAATAAAAAATAAAGAAAAAGAAACCTAAATAAAGTGGGACTAACCACCCTAACTCGACTAGGACGACTCCTAGTAAGCTAGGACAGGTAGGACCAATCCTAGTGGATCTAGGACTGCTTACCCCAATCGGGTAAGCAGTAAGCAGCCTATTTCAACACTCCCCCTCAAGTTGGAGCAAAGATGTCAATCATGCCCAACTTGACTAAATTGGGATGAAACAATTTTCCAGACAATCCCTTGGTGAAGATATCAGCAAGTTGATCCGCAGATGTCACAAAAGGAATACAAATCAGCCCATCTTCTAACTTTTCTTTGATGAAATGCCTATCCACCTCAACATGCTTGGTACGATCATGCTGTATAGGATTGTGTGCTATACTGATTGCAGTCTTGTTGTCACAGTACAACATCATAGGAAGACGAATAGGAGCACCAAGATCTTGTAACAACCCTTTAAGCCAGAGTAACTCACAAATACCCTGTGCCATAGCTCGAAACTCAGCTTCGGCACTAGAATGGGAAACAACATTTTGCTTCTTGCTACGCCACGTGACAAGATTTCCACCTACAAAGGAGCAATACCCAGAAATAGACTTGTGATCTGCAGAACCAGCCCAATCAGAATCAGTGTATGCTTCTATCCGTAGATGACCATGCGTAGACAAAAAAATTCTTTTTCCAGGAGCTGACTGCAAATAGTGTAAGATACGAAGAACAACCTCCATATGAGAAGCATAGGGATCATGCATAAACTGGCTTACAGTACTCACGGCGATAGCAATGTCAGGACGAGTGTGTGAGAGATAAATCAACTTCCCTACAAGTCTTTGATACCGGCCTTTATCAACAGGCTCCCCTTCTTTCTCCTGGAGTCGAATAGTAGGGTCCATAGGAGTATTTGAAGGATGGCAGAAGAGCAACCCGGTTTCAGCTAATAAGTCTAGGACATACTTCCTCTGGGAGAGAAAAATGCCTTTAGAAGATCTGGCCACTTCAATCCCAAGAAAATATCGTAATTTCCCTAGATCTTTAATCTCAAATTCTTGTCCAAGGAAAGTCTTCAATCGTTTGATCTCATCACCATCATTACCAGTAACTACTATATCATCGACGTAGACTATAAGACCAACGAGTTTTTCACCAGTCCTCTTTATAAAGAGTGTGTGATCAGCATTACTTTGCTTATAGCCCACAGAAATCATAGCTTTGTGGAACCGGCCAAACCATGCTCGAGGTGACTGCTTCAGCCCATAAAGTGCACGCTTCAGTTTACACACTTTTCCTTGGTTTCTGTCACAAGAGAACCCTGGTGGGACGTCCATATACACCTCTTCATCCAGTGCTCCATTTAGGAAGGCATTTTTTACATCTAGCTGCTGCAAATCCCATCCAAGGTTGACTGCACAAGATAATAGCACACGAATAGTATTCAACTTTGCAACAGGTGCAAAAGTTTCCTGGTAATCAATGCTGTATGGCTGAGTAAACCCCTTGGCCACGAGCCGTGCCCTATACCTATCCACAGTGCCATCAACCTTCTGTTTCACCACAAACACCCATTTGCATCCAACGGTTTTCTTCCCAGGTGGAAGAACCACAAGCTCCCATGTGTTATTTTTCTTCAAGGCCTCCATTTCTTCCATTATAGCTGCCTTCCACTTTCCGTCTGATAGAGCTTCTTGCCAATGGTTAGGAATACGAACAGAAGAAAGAGAGGAAACAAAAGCATGAAAGGATGGGGAAAGTGAGTTATAAGAAACAACATGAGATATGGGATGCTGAGGGCAAGTCCTAACACCTTTGCGAAGAGCAATAGGTAATTCAGGAGAAGGAATATTACCAGGTGGAGAGGCAGGTTCTGGATCCAGGTTCGGTAATTGGATGGGTACTGGAGTAACAGTTGATTGAACCTGCTTATGTTTCCTTCCATAGGTCTTCACAGTATGGTCATCAATCCTCCTCTGAAATTCACTTATAGTCCTCTGGATAGGAGTCTGGACCGGGGTAGGTTGCTCCTCTTGAATAGAGATAGTCTCCCCCTGTATAGGAACCTCTCCCCCTGAGTCAAGGGAAGTACTGGGAACAGGCCGAACTGGTTCAGACTCGTGGTAAACAGACTAAAGTGGAGGTGGAGAGTCTATAGTCAGCACATCTTCACTAACACTCTCCCCCTGAAGAGGTGGAGACACATAATATGAAACATGTTCATGAAAAACAACATCCATGCTAACAAAAGTCTAGCGGGAAGGAGGGTAATAACACCTGTACCCCTTTTGGGTAGCAGAGTAACCCAAGAAAATGCAGCGGAGACTACGTGGGTCAAGTTTACCAGGGGACCTTGTATCCCTGGCATAACAAACGCAGCCAAACACCTTAGGTGGGACTATGAAGGAAGAAGAGCCAAGTAATAGTTCAATTGGGGCCTTGGAAAGAAGAACCCGACTGGGCAGCCTATTAATTAAATAGGCTGCAGTAAGAACTGCATCTCCCCAATAAAGGGAAGGGACATTGCGAGCAAACATAAGAGCTCTAGCCACCTCCAAGAGGTGGCGATTTTTCCTCTCAGCCACACCATTTTGGGCTGGAGTGTCAACACAGCTAGTCTGATGGAGGATTCCATGGGCAACAAGGTATTTTTGGAACTGACCTTCCGTATACTCTTTCCCATTGTCACTCAAAATTTTAAGAGTGGCAGTAAATTGGGTCTTAATTAATTGATGAAAGTGCTGAAAGCAAGAAAAAACTTCATTTTTTGTGTGCATAAGGTATACCCAAGTGAACCTAGAATAGCAGTCAATGAAAGTGACATACCACTGATGGCCAGTCAGGGAAGCTTTCCTACTAGGCCCCCATACATCAATATGAACAGTATGAAATAAGGAAGAGGATCTCTTATTAGAAATAGGATAAGTTGAACGTGTCTGTTTAGCCAAGACACAAGGTTCACAAAAAAAATCTTCCCTATTACAATCCTTAACTAATGCTGGAAGTAAATTTGATAAAGTTCCTAAGGGGGGATGGCCTAGTCTAGAGTGCCATTTATGTATTTCAGAAGAGAAAGATGCCGAAGGTAAAGACTGAGTAGGTGTAGGATCTCCATCAAGCAGGTACAATCCGCCATGCACTTTGCCCGATCCAATCGTCTTCCTCGAGTCCAGCTCCTAAAAAACACAGTGAGTTGGAAAAAAAATCACTTTACAATTTAGGGATTTAGTGATACTGCTAATGGAAAGAAGGTTCGATGTAAATTTGGGAATATGCAACACAGATGACAGGGTAAGGGAAGGAGAATAACCAATGGATCCTTTCCCTGAGATGGAGGAGAGGGACCCATCAGCAATTTTGACTTTATCCTTACCAGAAGCAAGAGAATATGTATAAAAAAGGCTAGAAGAACCTATCCTGTGATCAGTAGCACCGGAGTCTATGATCCATGAAGTGGATAGTACCGATGCACAATGACCAGCAAAAGAAATACCTGTACGGGTAAAGAAGGAACCTGAATTGGCAGCAGACGGAGTAGAAGCAGCGGATGTGTTCAATATACGACGGAGAGCCTGGAGTTCTTCCTGGGAGAAACCGATGTCAGCAGTAGGAGTTGGGGCTACACTTTCAGTGTGATTGGCTTTGCTTTTAGACTTAGCACGTCCTCGTTTGGCCTCAAAATCAGCAGGCTTGCCATGTAATTTCCAACACTGAGCCTTCGTGTGATATGGTTTGTGACAATGCTCACATTTCACAGGCTCTTTAGTAGTGGTAGCCAAGGTTTAATATTTCGCGATATCTCGATATCTCGGGCCTACTGAGATATCCGAGATACCCGAAATCTCGCGAAATATGACCGAAATATTGCATTTTTTCTGCAATATTTCAGGGGTCCATCTCGGGGGTATTTGGCCATATCTAGGCCTGAAACTTCATGGGCAGCCTTATTTAAGCTTAATAAACACATTTAAACCATAAAATTGCAAAAATATGAATTCAAATTGTTGTTTTGGGCTTGCACCCTTGATTGACATACGGTCGCCGACCCTAATGTATAAATAGTTAAATACACATAGATTAGGCAATTAATATTTAATAATAGTATTTAACTTCATCACATATCAAGTTAACGCCAATACACATTGATGAGTACCATGATTCTCATAAACTCCATAATATTCAATAACTCAAAACTCAATAGCTTAAATGCTTAAAGCCGTAAAGGTAATACACTAAGTGTCAAAGTCACAAGACTCGCAAGTCACAACTCACAAGTTCATAGATCAATGAAATCACAACTTAAGTTACAAATTACAAGTGCTAAACTACTAACATGAGTTCTTTGTGCCTCCCTGGATTAATCCCACTCATGCCTCGCCGAGTCGACGTCCATTGCTCTCTGTTTGAAGGACATATGTGGACCACGGTATAGAATCGGAGAAGAAACGAGTGTAGTCATCCACAAGTGTCACGTAAATGGAATCATCAACATACTGTAGGTAACCTATCCTAGGATATAAGCTAGGGTTACCAATCGATCCGTCCGTGAAGAAGATGATCCACTGTGATATGATGTTGGCGCCGGCGCAAGAGGCGATGGCATTGGCTGCATGTATGGCTGGTGAGGTTGGTAGCTAGGTCTGCTAGGGTATGTAAAGATGTTATCTACAAAAGATGATCCAGTATGTCCCTGGGACTGGGACGTAGTCATAGTCCCCTACGCCAATAAACGCCCATATGATGATGATCCATATCCATATCCACCGTAAGGTTGTGATGCACCATAATCCGATGCCAATGGAGTGGTATGTGCGTCAAAAGATGGGGCACGCCAATGTCCAGTCGGTCCTCCCTCCCTATCACCCATACTTAAACCACCAACAGAGCTAGATAGGTTATCAATGTCCATGTGATCGACATTGCAATCGTGTTTGTCGACCCCTACGCTTCCTGTTGTATGTATGTAGGGGGCCTCTTGAGGGTGGGGGTGCGGGGCACGTGCTCCGTGGTCCGTATCTTGTGTGGCATGATCAAACTGTGTCTCTCCAGTGAATCAGAGTGGCTCTACAGGTGCCGTATCCTGGGCCTCCTGGCCTACCACATAACGCTCTCGCATGCCGTCAAATTCTTCACCAGCATCACCACCACCAACATCACCACTACCAGCATTACCACCACCAGCATCACCATCATCATCATTTGAGGACTTAGACCAGTCTTCATCATCAGCAACATTGCCACCAGTGGGCTGGAATGGTATGGGTGAGGCTTCCCTTGCATGTATCTGACCCTCGTCAGCCATATACTCGTCCACATCAGCACCAATCTCAGAAGCTATCATGGCGTCGGGCCTACCTCCCTCCTCATCCAACACTGGCTCACCTCTATCCCTCACCCAATCCACAATAGGGTTCTCATCGTCTGAGTCAACTTGAAAGATGTCAGCTAGATCAATGGTGCCCCTTTGTCCCTCATGTCCCATGTGTATGTGTTGCAATTTTAGCCTCAAGTTGTAGTGCACATACACCATGTCAGATAAACGTTGAGACCCCAATCTGTTGCGCCTCTTGGAGTGGATGAGTGCAAAGGTACTCCAGTTCCTCTCACAACCAGATGCAGAACATGTTTGGGCAAGGACTTTAATTGCTATTCTTCTTAAGTTTTCAGCCGATTCCCGATACAACACCCACCATTCAGCTGCATTATAAGTTTACAACAAAAAAGACATGTGTCAAATGTTGTTTCAACTTTCAAATTTCAATACATATGTAGTTTAAAACTTAAAAGAATTACCAACATCACCACGTGCTCTGTCTTGTATCGCAGCCTCAGTTCCAAAACTTCCCAATGCATCCCTAAATACCTTGATCTACACCCATGTGGAAAATTAGTAAGTACTTCTTCACTACTTATTTGAAAGCATCAATAAGTTGAGTTTCCAAATGAACTCACCTCATTGTTGCAAATTGCTTGTAGTGCACCATCTGGCTCCAACTTCTTCACTACTTGTTTCACAGCATCAATAAGTTGAATTTCGAACCCAAGCCTATTGTTATATTGATACTTAGGGTTCAAGTAATATGCTGAAATATGACATATAGAATAGAGGTATTGTCAAATGCATAGGTAATTTGTAAATAATAATACTATGAATTAAACAAATTTACTCACCAGCCTTATGCAGTGGATGCATAAGTTGATTCTCCCAGCGAGCATTTATGATATCTAAGAAGTGTTTGCTACTACAAGGAGCCACACTATAGATACTATCTTTCATCAAGTCTATTGCAGCATATAGGACGGCATGGTTGGGCCCTTCAGAGCGGAGTCAGCAACATGTAAAACTTTAACTACTAGCTCCAAAACTTTCACCACTTTGCTTAGTTTGGTCCAGAAGTCCTCAGATGACATCGTTGCTTGTGCTTCCCTCCCATTTGCAGTCTTGGAACCCTTCCATTCAAACCACTCCTCAGAAGCAAACATGCTTCTCAGCCCGGCCTTCTTTGCCTCAATGCTTTTGAGGGCAATGTAGTTGGTGGCAGATCTTGTGATGCCCGGCCTAACCAAGTCACCCCCACATTTTTCCCTCAATAGATTGAGTGCATAGGAGTGGTTGTATACAAAGTTGGTGACTTGTCTTGCACTTTCAACCACAGTCTTCACCAACTTTAATTTTCTCATATCTTTTAGCATTAAGTCAATGGGCTGCACAAGGAGTCCAGAAGAGCTGGTACTTACTATTGTTCATCATCTTCTCACCGGCCAGCTTGAAGTTACTTCCATTGTTCGTTACAATCTGGACAACATTCTCAATACCCACATCTTTTTCCACTACTTCCTTTAACAATCTGTAAATATATTTTGCATCTTTTATCTCTTTGGATGCATCCACAGATTTGAGGAACACTATCCTCCCATCACAATAAACCATGAAATTGATGATGGACTTTCTTGTAAGCCCAGTCCATCCATCTGCCATTATAGTCACCCCATATGTCTCCCACATATTCCTCATCTTACTAATGTACTCATCAATCTCACTCTTTTGTTGAGGTAGATAAACATTCATTATCTCATATGGGGTGGGGCCCTTGAATCCTGGGCCAGCCTCTGCAATGGTATCTATCATGGTATCATAATGGGGGCCTTGTGCAGTGTTTGCTGGGATGGTATGGTATAGCATCCACTTAGCTATTGATTCTTTAACCAATCCCTTCATCCCCTTCCATGCTCCTTTGATTCTGGGTTGACTGCTTCCTTTCTTCTTATGCAATTTAGGATCAGATGTTGATGGTGGTACTGGTACTGGTAGAGGTGTTGGGGCTGTCCTCACACTTTGTGATCTTTTAAAAGGATTCAAAGATCTAGGACCTCCAGAACTGCCAGCTCCTCCACTACCCCCTACTCTTTGTCTCTGCTGATCATCTTGAAAACTTACTCTACTCCTTGAAACAGTCCGCCTAAAATCCCTAGCCTCCTCTGCTGTTTGTATGTCATCAGGTACTGCAATGTCATCATCATCATCATCAGAGGAGGAGGAGGAGTCATCATCATCATTGTATCGTCTTCCTCCTCCCATCGAACTCCTCACTGTATCCTCAAGTTGTTCTCTTATCCTTTGCTTGTCAGCCTTCCTCTTCTTCTTTCCCCTCAAACTATCACCAATCTCCCTGGCTACTTTAGTAGGGACCATATGACAACCTACAACATCTTTAGATCCTCCAGTCAGATGTTGTTTAAGTCTACTGGACCCACCTCCCATAAATTGCATGTGACAATAGTTACATATAGATTTTCTCTTATCCCCATCAATGGGAGTGCCATGTTGCCATGTAACCATGCAATGTCACCCCTATGCTGGCTGGCTGGTCTCTCTTGTTCCCTCCGCCCCCTTTGTTGACTACTTTCCCCCACCTTTTGCTTGCCCTTCGCATGTTGTCTATCACGATCCGCCATAATGATACTTGTTTACTGCAATGTAAGTAACACAAATAATTAAAAAACTTAATGTAGATGCACTTCAATTGACACTTTTAGATTACTAATACACTTGTATAGTTATTTAATATTTTTCCCCTAACCCTTATATTTTTCACATAATTAAAACCAATTTTTTATATATAATGTTAATATAAGTATTGACCTAATACAACAAAACCAAAAATTAGTAAACATAATATACATGTAATGCATTTCAAAACATATAGAAATAAGTTTCATATTTTTTCATTATTTTTTAAACTTAAAACTCATATTTTTCCCTATTTATTTCTGTTTTTTTTATTTTTTATATATTTTTCTTAATTTCCGAAAATTAAAATAATTATTTAAGAGCAGAAAAATAAATCCGACACTGTGAAGCCATAGATCGGCCATTGGTGACTAACATATATTTAATTCATTACCATCTAAGTCATATTACCCCTAATTATTTTCTATTTTAGTTGTAGGAAAATGAATTTTTAAAATCAGAAAATTAAAAAAAAAAAACATTTGGGAAAAAAATTTCGACACCGTGAGGCTGTAGATCGGCCTCCGGTGTCTAACATATATTGATATCATCAACATCCAACAACATTTGTACAAAGTATTTTAAAAAAAAATAGTTTTAGAGAAATAGAATTTACCTTAAATAGTGAAAATAGGCTTGGATGATGAGCTTAGATGACCCTCCGACGTCTTCCCGGCGACAAGGAGCTTCAACAATGCTTGGATGATGCTTGGAAGGGAGGAAGAAGAGCAAAAAATGAGGAAGAAGAGAGAAAAATAGAGTTTCAGCCATAGTTGTCACGGCGTCACGGCGATCCAAGTCGGTGGAGGGGTGTCACGTCGATATATCGACATGTCGCCCGCCATGGCGTTGCCATGGCGAGCATGTCGACCATGTTTTATTTTTTATTTTCTCTATTTTTAATGTGTTAATAGATGTATACTCAAGCCATGTTTTATTTTTTCTCTATTGTTTCTCAAGTTTTAAGAAGAAAATTCAGAAATCGAAGAAGAAATCGAAGAGGGAAAGAAGACAGGAAGAAGAAATCGAAGAGGGAAAGAAGACAGGAAGAAGAAATCGAAGAAGAAATCGAAAGAAATTGAAGAGGGAAAGAAGAAATCGAAGAGGGAAGAAGAAATCGAAGACAGGAAGAAGAAATCGAAGAGGGAAAGAGAGTCAGGAAGAAGAAATCAAAGAGGGTCGCCATGGCGTAGGTCGCCATGCAGCCCTCTCCAGCGCCAGGACGCCATGGCGTCGCCATGGCGACGCCATGACAACTATGGTTTCAGCAGCTCTCAGTCGAAATATCGATCAGGAGCTGCGAAATATGGTATAAAATGGCCCCTCACGTGACACTATTTGTCACTTTTTCAATATCTCGCGATATATCGTGAGGTCCACGATATTTCATCGATATCTCACGATATATCGACGAAATATTGTATTTTTTGGTTTCAGATTGGTTTCGTATCTCGGACATGTCGAGATATACGAAATTTGGCGATATATCGCCGAAATTTTGTGAGATTTTCAACCATGGTGGTAGCACCAACACTGTCAAAAGAAGTAACGGGAGTGGAGGCAGCAGTCAGTAATGCTGATCTCTCAACTTTGGGAGTAATCATCATGGCAGCCCTTCTTGTCTCTTCACTGTGAACATAAGAAAAAGTTTCCTCTGAAGTGGGGAAAAGAATCCGACCAAGGACTTGTACCCGGATAGGATCATAATCATCATTGAGGCCAGCCAGGAAATCATAGACCCGAAACTTAAACATAGGAATGATAGGCAGTGATGTCAGTAGTAGTAGTAGGTGAAAACCTAACATAGTGATCCAATTGCTGCCATAAACACTTGAGGGCGGCATAGTATTTAGTGACAGACAGCTCCTGCTGAGTGGTATGTTGGAGTGTCTTCCTGATGTCATACACCTGAGCATCATTACCTGAACGGCCATAAGTTCCCTTGACAGCAGTCCAGATCTGGGTAGCAGTGTCAAGGAGTAGATATTGACTAGAGAGGTCAGTGGTCATAGAATTCATAAAAAAGGACATCACCATAGCATCATTGGCAGCCCATTTAGTACGGGCAGCACCTTCTTCAGTAGGCTGTGTGGTGGTGCCAGTAAGATGGCCAGTGAGTCCCCTACCAGCCATAGTCAAGGAGATAGATCTGGCCCAGATGAGGTAATTTGGTCCCTCAAGTTTAATAGCTGCAGCATAAGGGAGAAATTCTGTCTGCGACTGAGAATCAACTCCAGAGTTGGCCGTGGTTACATCTGAGTCCCCCATATTGCAGACAAAACAGTATAAAAACTGAAAGATGAGTCCCTTCTGTAGCAACAAGAACCAGCCCTAAATAAAAAATCGATAGGTAGGGTTTTGAGGAAACCCTAGAAGAGAAGTCGATTAAGATTCAGGGGTCTTCAAGTCGTAAAAAAAATTGCAGAATCTGTCTTCAAAGTTGATGCAGATCTGTGCAACAAAACTGCACGCGCAGAGAGGAGAAATAAACCAGATCGAGAAGCAGCAGGTCTTGAATATTTGTTCAAAAAAACCTGGAGAGTGATATGGATATATGCTTCAATGGTAGGAAGAGAAACAGAGACAGCAACTGTCTAGAAAAACCTGCAGTGTTGGATCCCAAGAAAACCAGCCTGTAATTGTAAGAGAATCTGATCTTCATTAAGGGAGAACTCCAAAAAAAATTTGCAGAAGTGTGGGCAGCAGCTATCGATCAAAGAACTTCTTAAATCATCAATTGTTGAGGTGAAAAATTAGGGCAGCATCTACAAATCACCTCATTAGATCTGCCCTAAGTGGAGAAAAAACCAGAAAAAGTGAAGAGAGTTGAGTTGGGGGGGGGGGGGGGGAAGACGGAGATCGAGTGATAATGGCAGGAGGGTGGGGGGCTAGGAACCAGGCTAGATCTGAGATAGTAGCTCTGATACCATGTTAAAAGAGAGATGTAGAGAATGCTTGAATGAATAAATCGATCATTCAGGCCCTGTTTATATAAAGAACAGAATTACAACTGAAAATAGAAACTTAACTCAGTCCTAGTCCTACTAGGAATTCCTAATTCAACTAGGAATCCCAAACTAGGACTCGGCTGGGGAAAAACAATAAAAGGAATAAAAAATAAAGAAAAAGAAACATAAATAAAGTGGGACTAACCACCCTAACTCGACTAGGACTAATCCTAGTAAGCTAGGACAGGTAGGACCAATCCTAGTGGAACTAGGACTGCTTACCCCAATCAGGTAAGCAGTAAGCAGCCTATTTCAACAGGTTCTGTATGCTATTGACCACCATTTTTGGGTAATGATGATCTTTGTTGTTTCCTTGTTAATAAGGTAGAATACTAGTGGCAAATAATGACCTCTTTGTGACATAACAAACTAGCGCAAGATCAGTTTTGCCCCTCCAAATAAGTTGATATTTTGATGGATGGCAAAAAACAGTTAACGCACAGAAGTTAATAGAAAAGTGATTTTTTTTAAAAATGTTTCATACCAAAGCCACAAGGGTTAATGATGTAGGAGTGCTTCCATGGACCGGCTCAAACCCATTGGGGAGCCCAAATGGAGATGAACCAGGTCCAAATTTAATTTTGTCCAGTAGAATATTATAGTTTACTTATATATTTATATATAGTATTTGGGAGATGTCATGAGAAGGTGAAGGATTAATATTGCATGTATCCAAGAGACAAGATGGAAGGGTAACAAAGCTAAGGTATTGGATGACTTCAAACTTTGGTATTCGAGTGAGTGCAGTAATAGAAGCGGTGTGGGCATAATAGTGGACAAAGATCTAAAGAATGATGTAGTAGAGGTCAAAAGACTGGGAGACAAGATTATATCCATCAGACTGGTATTGGAGAAAGAGGTTGTCAATATTGTTTGCGCTTATGCACCCTAAGTAGGATTGGATGAAAGTAGTAAGTGTCATTTTTGAAAACTCATGGATGATTTAATGCAAGGGTTTGGCCAAGATGAATCGATTATTATTGGAGGTGGCTTGAACGGACATTTTGGGAGTGACGTAGAGGATATGAAGGTGTCCATGGCAGTTTAGGGGTTGGGGAGAGGAACGAGGAGCCTCAATCCTAGACTTTGCGGTAGCTTATGTCACACCCCGGAACCGCCCCTTGGGAGGATCCGATGGCTGACCCGAATACCCGAGGTATCCAGACACTTTCAGGATCCAGATGCAGTAAGTACAAGTCACAAACAGCCAAAAGATTAAAATATTTACAAACTTACTTAGTCAGAGTGCGCACAAGTTGTACTATTTACATAAAGATCCAGCCCTCTAGTCTACTTACTATTCCCTACATTCGGTTACTTTCTATGTACATTTTCCAAAAGGAAAAGTAACCTACCTAGTATTTACAATGGATTCTCATCCATCAAAAGAATTTAGGGAAAGAACAAAAAGGAAAACAGAAAAGTCCGTCTACATCACTAGTCTCTATTCCCCAGACCTACTCGGATTGTCCAGGTAATAGGGGTCACACCCCTCTCTGTCCATATCAGCATTTGCACCACCAGCATAATCCTCTGACTCGAAATCACCCTCCACGCCATCAAAATATTCACCTGTAGGATCATCTAAAAGAGAAAAGTTCCACAGGGGTGAGCTCCACTGAGCCCAGCAAGTAAAGATAGTCCACACACATAGAAGTATAAATCCTAAATGCATGGATAAATTTTAAACCTAATTTACATTTAACAAGCAATGCCTAAGTCACTAGGTCAATGCCATGCCAACAACTCGGGTAACGATCCTAGTTCCTTCCCATTTCCCTGAGACGTACCTCAATTGTTGTATGGGGCCCACATTGGTCGTCGGTATGGTATACCTTCCCGTGGGTAGACCTCTGATAATCATAGCCTGGACCCCACCCCGGCATGTACTCCTTGGGACAAGGGGCTATGATCACCAACACCTGAACCCCTGTTGGTAAGGGTTGTAGCATTAAGGAATTTACATTCATAGCCATGTGCATCTAAATGGCATCGTACGAGGTGTATAGTACTCCCGCATCCCATACTACAGCACTCCATACCACTCGTGTCCAAGCCGACTACGGCGTCTATTCTAACACAAATATTCACAAAGCATATTTCACAGTACATTGTTCATGTTCACAAATTACAAATAACAGAACAATAATTATCACATGTAAAATTGGAATTTAAAGATGCAAATAAATATAGACAATTGTATTCAAGAATGAAATTAAACATTTCTAAAACAATCAAAGCCTATTCCCACTTTGTTATAATCGTGATGTTGGGTTTCCTTCAGTGTCAGTAGTCGGCGCGACTTGTCAAGCGAACGGTAATGTCCTACGAATGTTTAACCATGTCTGGTGTTAAAAGCGTCAAAATCCAGTGTGGAGCCCTAGGGTTACCCCATGGTACAGTTGGATAGGGTCTAGGGTGTGTTCACAAGTGAAACAACATCTCAGATTGATGAGGCAGTCAACTGGGACACCAACCTGAGATGGCAGTGTTCCAAAAATTGATATAGTTATTCTCTGGTTGATGAACCAGTCAACTGGGACATCGACCTGAGATGACAGTGTTCTAAAAATTAAATTTTGCATTCTCTGGTAGATGACCCAGTCGACTAGGACATCGACTAGAGATGCACAGCAGTCCCAAAAATGCAGAAACAGAATTTCTAATGGGGTTTTAGGCTGAATCCACATTCAATTGATCATGGATGTTGTTGCGTGATCATTACTATAAATGGGACCATCTAAAGCCAAGGTCAGGCTTACCTTGAAGTTGGAACCAAGAGATGGGTTTACTGAATTCCCTCTCAAAAAGAAATTAAAAGAACCCATAGGTTTAGGAGCAAATTAGGCAAGAGAGGGGTTTAGGGGGAACAATTTGATGAGGAAGGAAGATGGGTTTCATAAAATCTAACATAATTAGGTTGAAGAGAAGATGAGGGGGTGAAGATATTACCTTAGGTTAGCAACCCCTCCTTCTTCCTTTCTTCTTCTTCTCCTTCTTCTCCTTCTTCTCCTTCTCTTCTTTTCTTTTGTTTTGATTCAAAAGATTAGAATCGTGTAAGTGGGTAGGTGAGGTTTTGATTATTTAAATTTTAATGTAAGTCGGTTTCTTAAGTTTGATAAGGTTTGATTATTTAAACCTTAATAAGAGTCGGTTAGATTGGAAGGGATTAGATTGAAGATATATTTTAAGTTTTTAAATAAACTCTAACATGTGTTAGTTTTATCTCATCTAACCGACTTAACAATTATTTGTTTGTCTCTTAGTGTTAAGTTTTGTTTTATTTATGTAATAAGCCAACACCTAATCATTATTAGCCAATCTAGTGGGCCCCATGGATCCAAAAATGTGGGGGAAACATTCCAAACCAGTATTCGGGGTGCGGCGGTGAGATCCCCGACCCAAAGCACTAGGCCCCGCGCCTCTAGGAGCAAAATCCGCTATGGTATGACTCTCTGGTTGATGCAGCAATCAACTAGTACATCAACTTGAGAATCCAGTTTTTGTTTTCTCCGTGTCGGAACATCCAAAAGTCAAAGCGTTCTGCAAGCGGACCCACACGGACATATTTATAAAACCAAAAACACCTAATACGAGGTTGGGGTTCCTTACCACGAGCTGTACATCTGCGCGTGGATCTCACAACCGCATGGGGGAGGTATCTGTCATTTCATCGGCAAACATCGAATTGACACAAGAATTCCATCTTCCTCTTCTATCTGCTCGAAAACCCAACCGACATTCCATAACGTACACGGTGCTACGACCTCGGGTTCCGGACCTACATTCGGATTTGGGTTAGGGTTCGGGTCGAAAATATGCCAAGCTGTAACAGCTTATGATCTTCCCATTGTGAACACCTTTTTTGAAAAAGAGAGGAGCACTTAGTTACCTATAAAAGTGGGAACCATACTAGCCAAATAGACTTCTTCCTTACAATAAGGGCAGATAGAACGGTGTGTAAGGACTATAAGGTTATCCCTGGGGAGAGCCTAACCATCCAACATAGACTGGTGGTCCTAGATATGTACCTCAGTGCACAGAAGCGTAGGAGGAGGGTACCTATGTACCCTAAGATAAGGTGGCGGAGATTAAAAGGGGAGTCTTAAGAACGTTTACTAATATTATGGTCAAACAAGGAAAGTGGAACTTTAAGGGAGACACCAATGTGATGTGGGACAAGATAATGACCTGTATTAAGAGGGCTGCCAAAGATGTGCTAGGGGAAGCGAAGGGTAGTCGTCAAGCCCCTAGGGAGACCTTTTAATCTCCGCCACCTTATCTTAGGGTACATAGGTACCCTCCTCCTACGCTTCTGTGCACTGAGGTACATATCTAGGACCACCAGTCTATGTTGGATGGTTAGGCTCTACCCAGGGATAACCTTATAGTCCTTACACACCGTTCTGCCTACCCTTGTTGTAAGGAAGAAGTCTATTTGGCTAGTATGGTTCCCACTTTTATAGATAACTAAGTGCTCCTCTCTTTTTTCAAAAAAGTTCACAGTGGGAAGATCATAAGCTGTTACAGCTTGGCATATTTTCGACCCTAACCCGAATCCAAATGTAGGTCCGGAACCCGAGGTCGTAGCACCGTGTACGTTTTGGAATGTCAACTGGGTTTTCGAGCAGATAGAAGAGGAAGATGGAATTCTTGCGTCAATTCGACGTCTGCCAATGAAACGACAGATACCTCCCCCGTGCTGTTGTGAGATCCACGTGCAGATGTACAACTCGTGGTAAGGAACCCCAACCACGTATTAAGTGTTTTTTGTTTTATAAATATGTCCGTGTAGGTCTGCTTGCGGAACGCTTTGACTTTTGGATGTTCCGACACGGAGAAAACAAAAACTGGATTCTTAGGTTGATGTACTAGTTGATTGCTGCACCAACCAAAGAATCGTACCATCGCGGATTTTTCTCCTAGAGGCGCGGGGCCCAGTGCTTTGGGTCGGGGATCTCACCGCCGCACCCCGAATACTGGTTTGGAATGTTTCCCCCACATTTTTGGACCCATGGGGCCCACTAGATTGGCTAATAATGATTAGGTGTCGGCTTATTACATAAATAAAACAAAACTTAACACTAAGAGACAAACAAATAAATGTTAAGTCGGTCAGATGAGATATACTCATTTAATTAGTAAAACAATCAAAACTCAAGTAACACATATATCCTAATTCAACACTAAACTATATGTCTCAACCTAAAACTAACACATGTTAGAGTTTATTTAAAATTTTAAACATATCTTCAATCTAATCCCTTCCAATCTAACCGACTCTTATTAAGGTTTAAATAATCAAACCTTATCAAACTTAAGAAACCGACTTACATTAAAATTTAAATAATCAAAACCTCACCTATCCACTTACACGATTCTAATCTTTTGAATCAAAACAAAAGAAAAGAAGAGAAGAAGAAGAAAGGAAGAAGGAGGGGTTACAAACCTAAGGTAATATCTTCACCCCCTCATCTTCTCTTCAACCTAATTATGTTAGATTCTATGAAACCCATCTTCCTTCCTCATCAAATTGTTCCCCCTAAATCCCTCTCTTGCCTAATCTGCTCCTATACCTATGGGTTCTTTTAATTTCTTTCTTGAGAGGGAATTGAGTAAACCCATCTCTTGGTTCTAACTTCAAGGTAAGCCTGACCTTGGCTTTAGATGGTCCCATTTATAGTAATGATCACGCAACAACATCCATGATCAATTGAATGTGGATTCAGCCCAAAACCCCATTAGAAATTCTGTTTCTGCATTTTTGGGACTGTTGTGCATCTTTGGTCGAGGTCCTAGTCGACTGGGTCATCAACCAGAGAATGCAAAATTTAATTTTTAGAACACTGTCATCTCAGGTCGATGTCCCAGTTGACTGGTTCATCAACCAGAGAATAACTATATCAACTTTTGGAACACTGCTATCTCAGGTTGGTGTCCCAGTTGACTACCTCATCAACCTGAGATGTTGTTTCACTTGTGAACACACCCTAGACCCTGTCCAATTGTACCAATTGTACCATGGGGTAACCCTAGGGCTCCACACGGGATTTTAACGCTTTTAATACCAGATATAGTTAAACATTCGTAGGACGTTACCGTTCGCTTGACAAGTTGCGCCGACTACCGACACCGAAGGAAACCCAACATCACGATTATAACAAAGTAAGTGGGGATAGGCTTTGATTGTTTTAGAAATGTTTAATTTCATTCTTGAATACAATTGTCTATATTTATTTGCGTCTTTAAATTCTAGTTTTACATGTGATAATTATTGTTCTGTTATTTGTAATTTATGAACATGAATAATGTACTGTGAAATATGCTTTGTGCATATTTGTGTTAGAATAGACGCCGCAGTCGGCTTGGAAACGAGTGGTATGGTGTGCTGTAGTATGGGATGTGGGAGCATTGTACACCTCGTACGATGCCATTTAGATGCACATGGCTAAGAATGTAAATTCCTTAATGCTACAACCCTTACCAACAGGGGTTCAGGTGTTGGTGATCATAGCCCCTTGTCCCGAGGAGTACATGCCGGGGTGGAGTCCAGGTTATGATTATCAGGGGTCTACCCACGGGAAGGTATACCGTACCGACGATCGATGTGGGCCCCATAAAACAATTGAGGTACGTCTCAGGGAAATGGGAAGGAACTGGGATCGTTACCCGAGTTGTTGGCGTGGCATTGACCTAGTGACGTTGGCATTGCTTGTTAAATGTAAATTTGGTTTAAAATTTATCCATGCATTTAGGATTTATACTTCTACGTGTGTGGTCTATCTTTACTTGTTGGGCTCAGTGGAGCTCACCCCTGTGGAACTTTTCTCTTTTAGATGATCCTACAAGTGAATATTTCGATGGCGTGGAGGGTGATTTCGAGTCAGAGGATTATGTTGGTGGTGTAGATGCTGATATGGACAGAGAGGGGTGTGACCCCTATTACCTGGACAATCCGAGTTGGTTTAGGGAATAGAGACTAGTGATGTAGACGGACTTTTCTGTTTTTCTTTTTGTTCTTTCCCTACATTCTTTTGATGGATGAGAATCCATTATAAATACTAGGAAGGTTACTCTTCCTTTTGGAAAATGTACATAGAAAGTAACCGAATATAGGGAATAGTAAGTAGACTAGAGGACTGGATCTTTATGTAAATAGTACAACTTGTGCGCACTCTGACTAAGTAAGTTTGTAAATATTTTAATCTTTTGGCTGCTTGTGACTTGTACTTACTGCATCTGGATCCTGGAGGTGTCTGGATACCTCGGGTATTCGGGTCAGCCATCGGATCCTCCCAGGGGGTGGTTCCGGGGTGTGACACCACACGTCATAGATATGTAAGAAAGGTTAGTCTGGCAAAAGTTCAAAAAGCCTTAAGAAAGATGAAAGCAAGCAAGACTCTAGGACTGGATGAGATTCCAATATAAGTGTGGAAAACCCTTGGAGGTTGTGGGGTTTATTGGTCAACCAAGTAGTTTAACAGGGTTATGAACATAAGGAAGATGCTAGATGAATGTAGGAGAAGCATTGTAGTCACAATCTACAAAAATAAAGGTGATATCCAAAGCTACAATAATTGTAGAAGCATAAAGCTTATGAGTTATGTTATGAAACTTTGGGAGAAGGTTATTGAAGCCTGTTTGAGAAGAGAGACTCATATCTCGGTAAAAACCAATTTGGCTTTATGTCAGGTAGATCCATGACAGAAGCTATCTACTTATTGAGGAGGCTCATGGAAAGATATAGAGAGTAAGAAGGATCTCCATATGGTCTTTATTAACCTGGAAAAAGTTTATGATCGAGTGCCTAGAGACTTAAGCCGGCATGTTATAGTGGGAAGAGAAGTATCGAGTAAATATGTGGATGTAATTAAAGATATGTATGAGGGCGTGGTGACTAATGTGAGATCTGTGGGAGGTCAAGGCAAGAAATTCCCAATTACGATTGGGTTACACCAGGGATCAGTCTTAATCCCTTATCTATTTACGCTGATCATGGACGATCTAACCAAGTACATTCAAGACAAGGTCCTGTGGTGTATCTTCGTTGATGATATCGTTTTGGTGGATGAGACAAAAGAAGGGATTAACTCTAAGTTAGAGCTTTGGAGGTCAACCTTGGAAACAGGAGGCTTTAAGATTAGTAGAACGAAGATGGAGTATATGATGTGTAATTTTAGTGACACTATGATGGATACTAATATGGTGCGAATTGAGGAAAGAGAGATACGACAAAGTGACTATTTTAGATATCTAGGGTCAATCATAAATAAAGAAGGTGACATAGAAGATGATGTTTCACAGAGAATTAAAGTAAAATGTATGAAGTGGAGAGGTGCGTCCAGAGTGTTAGGTGACTGACATATTCCTTTAAATCTTAAAGGAAAGTTCTATAGGACTGTTGTACGACCGACTATGATGTATGGGGTAGATTATTGGACAGTTAAGAAGTGTCATATTGATAAGCTATGTGCATCAGAGATGAGGACGCTAAGATGGATGTATGGAAAAATAAGGAAAGATAAAGTACGAAATGAATGTATTAGAGCGGACTTGGGAGTTGCCCCGATCAATTAAAGCTCCGAGAGAGTCGTTTAAGGTGGTATGGTCATATTCAACGGAGGCCTAGAGATGCCCCAGTAGGGAGGAGTGATATGATTCCAATTGAAGAAGCTATAAGAGCTAGGGGCAGGCCTAAAATGACCATAGGAGAAGTGGTGAGGAAAGACATGCATAGTCTAGGCCTTGTACCAAGTATGAACTCAAATAGAGTCTATTGGAGGGCAAGGATCCATGTGCAAACCCCATTTAGTTGAGTTTCTCCTGACGTGTTGGGTTGTGCCTCTTTCCTCTTACTATCTTTCATCTTTCATTTGTTATTTTCCATTTTTCATTTTTCTTCTCTTTCCCCATCCCTCTTTTCTTTCCCTTTTTTGGTTAGAACTCAGTTTTCCTTACTTTGTTTTGTTTGGATCCATGTAGCCGACCCCATTAAGTTGGGATAAGGCTGAATTTGTTGCTGTTGTACTATTTGGGTTTATCTTTATCTTGTAATTTTTTACTTAGGTTAGAGTTCCTTTCTATTAATTTTAGTTTGTTTCAGGTTTAGAGTTTAGCTGAGAGTCTTTATTTCCCTTTTTAAATACAAGGTTGTAACCAACAAAAGTTTCAGTTTTGAATGAGAAAATTTGGGTTTTGTTTATTGTTACCGGTGTGGTACGGCAGCAAGGTCATGTGACCTCCTTTCTCTTCTCCATTCTTCTTCTTCTCTCTTGCCTGTTTCCCTATTCCATTCTCTCTCCTTGGCATGCTCTGTTTTTGCGCTGCAACTGGTTAGCGAAAGAGAGTTGATCTCTCTCGATATCTTGTTGTTCAGCCCCTATTCCTGGAATATCACTCGCTGGTCCAGGGTGATTCAAGCCCTAGGAGATTCACCTTCATTCACACCTTCCCGATGAGACCCACTTGACTGAAATCAGTCTGGCCTTGCTTCTACCGCCGGGTTTGATTTCAGAACTGTTTACTCCATTTTATGTTGGCGAGTCAGCCTTCTATTGGGTGTGGGCGTGAGGCTCCTGAGTTATGAACTCATCCCTGAAATTTCGGTCCAAACAGATAAGTTTTGAAGGAGTTCTTTCAATCAGAGTGGAGATGGGTTACCGCTGGACTGAATTTTCTCCCATTGAGAGGTTGAAGACAACCTCATATTGTGAATTTATTTTATCCTTCAACTTTCCAAAATACCCCTCCTCTCCATTATTACCCCCTAGCCTTTACTTTTAACTTTTCTTCCAAGTCTCTCCCTGAACAATAAATACTAATCCCTGTTATATCCTCTACTTTTTGCTTACCTAGTGAACCCTTAAAAATTCTGGTTTATTACAAGATTGTCATCCCAGTAACATATTGACCTATTTAGAGATTGGGTGGGCCCATAGTGAACCCAATAGGGTATTGTGACCCGGGTTCCGCATCAGTTAATAAATAGGTTTTGCACTGTAGCATTGGCTTTGGGTCCTCATTGTTCCATCCTCCGATTTGAATCCTCTCTCAAGACGCTGTGAGATCCTGGGGAATGCTTGTGATATGAGCTCATGCCAGTCAAAAGAATTTGGATGGCTAAGATACAGGGGACCACACATCTTTACAAGGTAGGCCCCATTAAGCAGCAGCAACTCCAATCTGCTATCGAGGATATAGTGCTCATGTCTTTGGCATTTTCTTGAGATCCCTCTTCCTCTCTCCATTGCTTCCCCTCCAAACACTACAAATGAGTCCCAAAAGGTTTGGAGACCCAGTGGCTCCTTGCCATCTACTGATCCATGCTGATTACTGTCACTCTCTTCCCTTGCTCATCTTTCGATTAGAAAAATCCCCAAATTGCATGTACTTCAGTACCATTAGAGAAAAGGATTGAGCTTCATTGAGTACCACTATAGCATAGTTGTCAAGGCGGTGGAGGGGTGCCTAAGCGCTTAGGCGGCAAGGCGCCTGCCTAGGCGCCCGTGTTTTTTTTATTTCCCCTCTTTTTTAACACTATTTAGTATACTACAATATGTACCTTATATCATCAAAAATCAACATTAAGCCACATCAAGTGATACAAAATCAATATTAAGCACCATCAAGTCATCAAAGATCCCACAAACCTGACTCACCTTGCCTTTGCTGATGATCTTATGATCTTCTCCAAGGCCGACCCTCTCTCCATTGAGTCCATCATGTCTTCCCTCCACCTTTTCCAAGGCCTTTCAGGGCTTCGCATCAACCTGGCTAAGTCCAAAATCTTCCTTGCCGGAGTTCCTGATGCCACCAAAGCTGCCCTTTCCTCCCTCACAGGTTTTACCATCAGCACCCTCCCAGTCCGCTACCTTGGCCTTCCCCTTATCCCTGCCAGACTGTCTGCCCACCACTGCTCCCCCATCTTAGACCTTCTTCGCAAGAGGTTGCAGCTTTGGAAAGCCAAACTCTTATCCTACGCTGGTCGTCTCGAGCTGATCAGATCGGTGCTTCAGTCTTGCTATATTTATTGGAGCGGTATTTTTGGTCTTCCAAAGGCTACCATCAAGGCAGCGGAATCTATTATGTGTGCCTTCCTGTGGAAAGGTGTTGACTCTGCCAGGTTCCTCCACCCTATGAGCTGGGCTTCCCTTTGTGTCCCCAAATCTGAAGGAGGCCTCGGGCTCAGGAGGATAAAAGATGTCAACATTGCTGGTTCCATCAAGCTCATATGGAAGATCCTCACCAACAAATCCTCCATCTGGACTTCTTGGGTGTATACCGGACCCCTATGCAGTGACTCTATTTGGTCCGTTAGCCCTCGGGCTGATTCTTCTTGGGTTTGGCACAGAATTCTTCAGGTGAGGCAGCTAGCCAGAGATGCCATTTCGAGCAGGATTGACGATGGTTCGACTACCTTGCTTTGGCTTGACAAGTGGCACCCTTCTGGTGTTCTCTCTTCCATTGTCAGCCCTAGAGATATTTACTCCTCCGGATTGGACAGATCTGCCTCTGTTGCCGCTATCATCTCCAATGGCTCGTGGTCCCCTCCCCTCTTCCCTCCTCCCCTTGCCGACCTCTGGAGCTCCCTTCCCCCCATCCCCCCTGGGCATAGAGGCAGAGGCGGCACCATCTTATGGCTTCCTTCCCCATCGGGCAGATTCAGCTCTCACTCCGCTTGGGATTTGGTTAGACATAGAGGGACCCCTTGTCCTTGGTACAGAGTTGTTTGGTTTCGTGGCCACATTCCTCGGCATAGCCTCACTGCTTGGCGCGCCCTTGCAAGCTGTCTTCCCACCCAAGCCTTTCTTCTTCCTTGGCATATTCAGGTCCCCTCCAGCTGCTGTCTCTGTTGGAACGGGACTGAAGACGTCAATCACCTATTTTTCACTTGCCCTTTTGCCTCCTCTATATGGACCCGAGTTCTTTGCCATTGCTGGCCTGGTCGGCGCACTCCTCTTCCTCTCAGCAGAGAATGGATTTGGATCGACATGACATACGGAGGGAAGTCGATTTGCGACTCGGCTGGCAAGATCGCCTTCTGTGCCACTATCTCCCACATTTGGATGGAACGAAACCTCAGAAGATGGACATCCAACTCCCACTCCTTAGACATGATTTGGAAGGCCATCTTTTTTTATGTTTCATCTAAAGTTAGATCCCTCCCCCTCAAGGATGTTAAGGATTCCCCAAGGAACAGGCTCATTGTTGTTTCCTGGGGTCTCCCTTCTTCCATTTTGCGCCCTAACTAGTCCCTAGTTTCGACTTTTTTGCCCTTGGGCTTGTATATTCCTTCTTTTTTCTTCGTAATATATTTTTATTCATCCAAAAAAAAAGTCATCAAAGATCAACATTAAGCACATCAAAAATCAATATTAAGACACATAAAGTCATTAAAAATCAACATAGAACTAGAAGACAGTAGAACTGAAGAAGCAAGCTGTTGGAAGTTTGAAACAATCAAAACATACATTTGGTTTATACTGTTCTTAGAAAATATGATCGTATCAATAAGTATTAAACTGCTCTCGATTTAGAGAAATGTTCTTGTTCTCTAAAAGTTTAACTGATCAAATGATTTTGTTTTTACATGAGACTTTTTGTACTAGGTAGAACACAAAACCAGCTTTACAACAATTCCAAGATTGCTTAAATCCGATTTATATTGAAGGAGTTATGTTCCGGTCAAACCTTATTTGGTGTGCGCGAATGCTGTCAAAATCGCTCTGAATGAAAATATTTTTTAGATATCAAAACAAATGAATATTTTGCCACACTTTGGATTTTTAGCAATGTTTTCCCATATTAAGAGTTATGGAATTTTTAGATTTAAGAAAAACCCAACATTAGAAAGTTGAAAATTTCACCAACCACCAAAAATCCAATTTTTGTTCTTGAATTAGGGGGTTGACTTTTTATCCTTTTGGAATTTAATTTTTTAACTATTTTTATTGGATTCAAATAGGGGGTATTTGCTTATTAATGAATAATATCTTAATATAAAAACATTACTTAACTGATATTTGACAGAAATAAGTACCAGAACCTGGTCTGATACCAATTAAACTAGTGTAAAGCGCCCTGCACTAAGGTGACAATTTTCTAGGTGACAACTATGCACTATGGTGCAGATTAGAGGTATATGTAGCAGTCAAAGAAGGGGATGAAGAAACCAAAGGAGAATCAATAAGCAAACAGTACATGCTATTCTAAAGAAACACCCCCCCCCCAAATGAAGTTTCACTTTTATCCATGGATTCCGACGATTGGACCTGTTTGACAGGAAATTGAATTTTAATGTGAAATTGCACCATTTAACCCCCCCCCCCCTCACATAAAACCCCACTGTGTGGCCTAACGCCTACGAAAGTAACGTGCTGCTAAACTGGTAGCACAAATGGTCATTAGACATTTTGAAACCCTACTTATTAACTGGGGTATCTTCCCAAGGTTCTTCCCCCCCCCCCCCCCCTCCCTTCTGTTTTAAAAATAATTAATAAGTAGAAACAGGATCTTAATGGACAGATGTATACTCAGTTTTCACAGTGCAGGAGATCTTCGGGAGCCTTGGCATTCTATTAGTACGCCTTGCATCAAACTTTTTGCACCTCAAAATTTTGCAAAGGAGACTGTCTAATACTTAACCTGCTATCATTCTGAGGGACTCTTTCTCGTGCAGGATTGGAGTTGTTTCTGGTAAAGCTATATTTGGACCTCCACTTGATGAATACTGGACAAAGAAACTTCAGGAACAGGCAGCCACAAAGGAAACAGATTCAGGCTCAAGTTAAACCCATTTTGAATGGGGTCCCCATGTTTTATGGTCGTACGTAAAAGGTGAAGATGCAGGAATGTTTTGTATCATATTTGGGATTACTTTTAATGATATAATTGCTGCATTATTGACTGTCTCAACTGAACTATAATAACAGATAGAAGATGAAGATGTTGTTGATTCACATAGGGTTTTAATGAGTTCTGTTTCTTCGATTTATTCCGCTTGCTTCAACTTCCCAATTGGTATGAAAATTTCAAACTCTCTAGTCGAACAATGGACACATTTAGAAGAATCCTCACCACCTTGATTTTTCTTCGATTACGAAGTTTTAAGAAAATTTTGCCATGGGGACCTTATGGTATAGCTATCAAAAAATCAGTATGAATCCAAGGGGCCTTCATGCAAGCGGAAATATGAATGCATGTTGGATTCTACTGTGAAAGCTCAATAGGGGTTTGCTTCTGAGGTGCTTGGCTAAAGTAAACCCACAAGGATACCTACGAAATGCATGTTTGCTTACGAACAAGCACAAAAGGTTACTGGCAACAGATGGTGAAGCGTTGTGCATGCGTGCTTGCGCATATATGTGAGTCTTGACCCAATAAAGGTTCCCGCAGAGTGCGACTCGTTGGAGGCAATGGAACACGATGGGAATTATTCCATTGGTATGCGAAGTGCAGGTTTGCATATGAAGAAGCACGAAAGGCTATTAATCAGGTCATTGTATGGTACCTTGCTTTTCCATTTGGTAGTTCGGGCCTCAGATGGGGCCGAGATCTTGTGGATAAGTAGATGCCAAGGTCCCTCTTGCTAACATGTGAAGACTCAGCCCAATTGGGATTGGCCATAAGAGTTGGAGAATAATACATCTAAATATCCACGACTAGCAAGAGATGTATTATTCCCTGTATATTCAACAGTCAAAAGTGCTACATCACTCTTCTACATGGAACAAAGTGCATCCATCCAAAGAGACCATGTTTGTTAATAATTAGTCCATTTATAACTGATTAATACCATAGATAGAATTTGAGGTCATTGAAAATTTAAGCATTTTTCTTCAAAGGGAGTTCTTCAAAGGGAGGGAAACAAATCTTTTGAGTTTTTATAAGCGTATCAAAGTGACCCATCCTCATTGTGTCACATGGAATAACCTAGAAATGAAGCACTACTTGGTTGGAAGTAAAGGTCAAGGAAATGAATTTAAAACAAAAATAAAAAATAAAAAATTTCCTATCACTTTCAACAATGAATGTGTAATAAACTTTAAAAAAATAATTATTATATAGTGATTGTACTTTTCCTAGTTTTTCAACCAAATTACTTAGGTTTCGAATAAGAACAAAACTATAGGATTGAGTTCAATTACCAATATTTGGTAACATCTTAAGTGAATCATGAAACATGATTAAAAATGTTCCCTCTTTCATGTTCTAATTAATTCCACTAGCCTTCATATCTCTTTATTTGTAACCATATGGAGTGGAAATATGGAGTAACTTTACACACATGAAATTTAAACCTTGTTTAGAAAACAGTGGCGGAGATTTTCTCCGATCACATTTCCCAATTTTCTGGATTTAATTGACCTAGGAATTCCTTCAATCAGGCTCCAGAGTGCAGTAGTGCACCATTGAGAAAAAGAAAACAATACCTCTACTGTTATGCACAATTGAGCTTTATTGTCACTTTGGAACGAATATCTTTTTATTTTAGTTCGCCATGAATCATGGCATCTGACCATGGATTGTGTACGACAGAAGTGAACAACCAAAAATAAATAAAAAATAAGATGCTTTCATTTTGTACAAACCAAAGACGGCCATTTCCCCCACTCTCTATCAGGAGGTTTAGTCTGTAATCTGCATTAGGATGGACTGAGACAATGAAATTGGAAGACTAACTGGCTGATACGAGAAGAGAAATGAACAATAGTTTACAAACAGTTGACATGACTGTATTAAGCAAGTGATGGAAAATACCAATTCCAATTACAAACCCAAATCCAAGGACCCAAGCCAAAATGACAATGTTTTGGAATTTTTTTTTTCTTCTTAAGAATCAATAAATTAGACCAAATAGTACACCAGGATCATTTATACTAACTATAAAATGCAGGTAAATATTTCTATGCAATGCTATTTGTGTAGAGATACACTAGACTTGATGCACCATATAATCTTTGTTATCAGTCCCCACTACTAGGAGTTCTCAAAATAGAAGAATGAAAAGACGAAGCAAGGATGAACAATTTCAACACACTCAGTCAACATTCACAACCTACCAACACAACAACACACACTAAATGATGCAGATTACAATTTTTCTTCCTATTGGATAAATGCTACAATTAGAATTTAGTTTAATAATTATAAATTAAAAAAAATTTGCTTGCCAATTAGGGGAATAATCACTTTGTATACAACAATATACTATAAATGGGGAAGTATTATCAAGGGGAAGCTCTGTTATAAAGGATACAATCTCTAAAGAGATTAATTGGATTCTTTCGCCAGTTACTAAGGCTTAAGAGATTAAAAGGCGTACCCAGTGCACTAGGCTCCCACCACTGCGGGGTCTAAGGAGGATCATAATGTACGCAGCTTACCCTTGCTTTCGCAGAGAGGCTGTTTCCAATAAGGTTTTAAGAGATTACTTGGATATCATGAGCGACATAACTCTTATGTTGTCAAAGTACAAAAAGTAATTTAATAAGTGGATTGACCTAAGATCTTGCTAATCTCTCTCCCAACCTATAAGTTTTAGGTGACTATCTTCACTTCTGATTTCAAGGGATGGCACAGCCTTTCTATAATCAAACTCAGATACCATAAAACTTAGCTACAGAAACTGATTCAGTTTTATCAAGATGCATCCCCTGCTTGCACCAGAAATCGGTGAGCATGTCTAGAATCTTACCACTAATTTAACTCCTCATCAATGTATGACAAAGGAGAGCCTACTTGCATTCATATTTGTACAGGTCCAGTTACATTGCAATAACCATGGCGAGTTTTTTTTATTTTTTGGGTCATAAAACCTACTCAGTGATTCAGCTTTGTCTTGGAATCATCTTGTTAGATCAACCTTTGACCTAGATTGTTGTCTTATCTTGACCAATTACATATAGATATAATTAAATGATGTTCCTCAAATGAAATGAAATTTATCAATAATTCATGAGCCATGGTCTTCATAGCATCATCAGCATCTTTGCTACCATTATTCCAGTTGGGGTATCTGCTTGATTGGTAGAGAAAACTAAAGATTCAACAATAAATAAAATGATTAGCTAGGTTTAAAACGGCAGAGGGTTTAGGGTTCATTAGGAACAGTTTGTGGAAAGATGCAACTAAGGTTTGAGAAGTTTGAAAAATAGGTCCAGTCATGGTTTCAATGATTCTCCACAGAATTTCATAAATAAAATAACAATAAATAATATGCAGAAGAAAAAATAAAGCGTTAAAGACACACATTAGGGCTTGGGTGCAATCTCAAACAGCAGAAAACTGTATTTTTCACTGAAAAGAGTTAAGAGGAGCAAACAAGGGGTAGCAAACTTCTAGAATCTCAAGACAAATATGGTAGTTTAGAAATACAAAAACAGTGGAAGGTGGGGGGGGGGGGGGGGAGGGGGAGTCCAGCCAATCACTCTAAAAACACCCAATTTGCAGAGAATGAATTCACCCCTTGCTCTCAGAGAGAGAGGACTCTTGGCAATGACTGCCAACACTTAAAAATCTTTATACAGAACAACTAACTTCACAAGTAAGAAAATTAAATAGAAGAGTTACCAATGTTCTCACAAATATACGTGCAAGAAAGATAACTATCAAGAATACAGCTAAAAAATTTCACACCTCCGTGGGTATTCAGAATGTCCATGATATGCAAACACAAAGAGTGGTTACCATCTCTTCTGGTAGCTCTAATTTGCATTTATAATCTTCAAATCAAAGTGTAATAGTTTCATTACCTAAGAAATTGGTTACAGATCTGTTCTTCCACTAAATTTTAAAACAACATACCAAATACCTTAATAGAGGAATCATCTGAAAGCTTGCATATATAAAACATTGGAGGCTAGCTAAGTAGACAAACTACTCGACACTTCAGAAGCATTTAAAAATAAGTACAGAACAAAGAAAGCATGTTGGATAACAACAGCATGGACATAATAAAAAGTATTACAGGTGATTAATAATAATCTTTCATATCTACATTTTTACCCTGTCAATGTCCCTTACTATACAGTTGAAAACAAATACATAAGAAAACTCACTGTTTGGTAAACCACATGCCATTATGATCTTTGCTGCATGAATAAAAGCAAGATTGGAAGTAGCAGCACCAACAAATTATCATGACAAAAGTGACAAGTCAAAAAGCTGATGTATATAGAGCATCTAGATAATCCCTCCACTTTTTGCTAAACTCCTAACTTGATCAAGCCTTATAAAATGCTTGAGTTAACCAGACCAGAGGTTTCTTTCCATTCATCTTTCCTCCAACTAGACTGTCAAGTGTCAACGCACTCTGCTGCCAAAGTTGCAACGTCTTATCACCCATCAAACTTTTTTTTTTTTTGGGTCAGATCATCAAATGAACAAATTTCACTTTTCATTCAATGGACACTTGAATACATGCAGATGTTTATGCAATGAAAGTTCTTATGTAATACAGTATAAAAGAGAGGAATTCATTACTTAATCATTTGGAATGTTTCAATCCTAATTCCTTCTAACCATTGAAGAGAGACATAAACCTTCCAAGCAGCACATATTCTTCGAAATCTGGCCATGAAATTGTTCAGTGAGGCAGAAAGGGTGGTAGGCTACCACAGTTTAAGCTGGCGTCAAGACCCTAACACCACCTGTAACGTGCAAGCATAAAGCAAGGCATACAGTAATAATAACAGAAGACTTCACACTAATATATCTTACAACTTCCATGCCCCTCTCAACAACCTCCTCATGAACGATACTGAAACTCTTCTTCAATCCATCCAATAGTTTCCATATGAAAAAGTCCAGAAAAGATCTTACTGTTTCGAATGTCACTCTCCCAGTCAAATCAAGAACAAACCTCCTATTACTTGGAACAGCCAATGTAGAAGACACCTTTCCAACCCAACCACTCTCCTTGATTCCATCTAACGAGCTCGTGTCTTTCGGTTCCATTGACAATGCTTCATTCACCTCATCTCTAGCAGTCCTTGTACCTTCCCCTTGATCAACCGCTGAGGAAGAGGAATTTTTACTTGGATTCGAATTTGAATTTGTCAACACTTGGTGAGATGTTTTCACAAGAGTTTCCACAGCGCCATTACAGAGAGAAACCAATATGTCTCTCACTTTTCTTTCATGCTTCGGGTTGGTCAACCCAGAAAAGATTTCATCATAAGGATTGATATCCATTGTCTTCTCAAGAAAAACTGCAACTGCGGTGCTTACGAATAGCTGGATGCAGTCAGCGATGAGCTCTCTACACTTGTCGTTACATACCACATTTACCCATCTAGGTGGAGAAGACGAATCAGGGCCAAGACAGGAGGCACTAATCTGGTGGTTGTTGGGGTTCGACCCTCCGGAAGATTGGCCGTCTGAGTAAAAAGCAATGACCAAGCTCCTGGCAAAGCTACCAACAACCACAGAAGCAAAACCAGAGCCAGCCGTGGAGAAAAGCCTGTCCATGAGTCGGTCAGTAAAGCCAGAAGTGCTACCTGCTTCATCTTCGGTATTGGTATCGGAACGATAACCTCGCAAAATCCCGAGTGTTAAAGCTTGAGTTACCCGAACCAGAGACTCAGAGAACTCCTCCGACCTCGCGATTTTGGATATCTGCTTCAGACTGGTGGGAATTTGATCCGAATCGGACTGAAGAAATTCCACCAAGTCCTTGGAAACGACTGAGATCGTCTCCGCGGAATCGGATACCGCTTCGGCCACGGAAATTAAGGCCCCAAGAAGCTTTAGAAACCTCTTCCTCTTCTTCACCACGGAGGGCAAATTATAGACCTTATAAGCACCATAACCAGAGAACCCGAGCGCTGCGAATAGCAGAAGCCATTTCTTCCTCCTCCAAGAGAAATCCAATCCTTTCTGCCCCAGCTGCAACTCCATGGAGAAGAGTGAATACCCCTATGCCTCTAAAAACCGAATTTCCTCCATCGCCAGAAAAGTTTGTTTTACTTAATTATAATTCCTAGACCTGTAGGGTAAGATTCTGATCAGGAACGGGGATGGAATTAAACTACTAAAATTGGTGTCTTAGGGTTTTCGACCGCCGGAAAGCAAGGGGGTTTTGCTTCTGAGGCGGAGCAGGTTAGAATGTTACAGCAAGGCGATTAACATCTTTGGGTCGAAAACGGGGAGAAACTACGGAAGAAGCTACGTACGGCCATCGAAGAAAACGAAGAATCCGTTAAAAACTGCCTTGCACGAGCTGGAGTTTTAAAGACAAGGGCTTTTATTGTCTTCACAATTGTTTCCTCTTCGGGGAAATAAGGCTACCTGGTCGCGTGGTTCTAACGCCTTCATATATAAGGCTACCAGATCCTTTACACGTGTTTTATCCCAATAACCCTCTTAAACTCTGTCCCCAATTCAGTTCCCGCTGAAGAGGGTCATCTCAATCCTCTTCTTCAAGCTCTACTTCCGATAGAGGATCCAGAGGTGACTCTCCAGTGTGGGAATTGAATTGAGAAACTGGGATAGATTTGAAGAAGGTTATTAGGATAAAACATGTGTATCTCCAAGTTGGATCCTCTCCAACACAGGTGTTGGTTGGATTCAAATCCGTGTCGCCATTTCATGCCCCTATGCAATCAAGTAGCGTTCTCTTGTTTCTCTTCTCTTTTTTTACTAAGAAATGAAAAAATATTTATTTCTCCATTGTAGGAAGGATTGACTGGTTGAGCGTTAAACTATCTAATCCAAAAATTTAAGCTATTAGGAGGACCATGACAACTGTTGGTTTATCTCTTGTTTTTTATATGTGAAAGCATGAATGGCCTTAGACTTTTTCAATTTAGGTATGTAATACTTTTTTTTATTTTTTTGATAAACATGTAGTTATATATTATTTTCCATTAAAAAAGTCTAATTTTAATGCTGAGTTTTCTAAACTCATTTGCTATACTTGAGGTGTTTCCTATGCCCACTCACAAGGCACCGTGAAATAACGCCTCTGCCCCCTGGGTAGATATCTAGACATGCTATTGGCCTAGACACTTGTGTAGAGACCATGAGACCAAATAGAGATCTCTTGCCCAAAATTTATTTACACAGTTAGTTACCAAATTTATTTATCATTCTATAATCTATTGTGTTTAGTAATTATCAAACAGTTTTTATTTTTTGATCAAAATGATTTTCAGTAATGATTTTTTTTTTAAATATGCCAAATTATTTTTTTTTTGAAAAATGATGGAAAAAATATCCGAACATAGTTTCCAAATATGTTTTAGATTTAAAATTTAGCAAAAGTTTTTATGCACGATCGTGTATGTACACGACCTACATCAAATGCAGTCAGATTGACATTTATGCCCTTCTAAAATGTCATAAAAACCCTTAGACCCCCTATTTGATGGACTTGATGGGAGAATCTCCCGTGTATGAATACCTTCCCCAAAAAATTTTATAACTTGTGGTTTGATGTTCCATGGTGTCACCGTGTCGCATGTAGGTTAATCATATTTCTCAATGGCATCTCCTTATTTCTCTATGTTTTGTGCATTCTTTAACAATGAATTCCCAAATTGACGTAGTAGAAGCTTTAAATCAAAATTAGTCCCACATTTGGTCCATCATTTCTGAGCCACTGTGATAACTAACTTTTTTTTACTCAACTACTTAGATAGAGATAAAAAACATGGGTAGCCCAAGTGTGAGATTTGGTGGCTTATCTGAACGATATGATTCATCATTTAATCAATTTTTTTTTTATACATTTTAAGTTGGCAAAAAAAAGATAGGCTTTGTTTTCAATGTAATCGGTTTGGTTCGATTCGGTGTACGGTTTTTTAGGTAAAACCATAATCAAATCGTTCATTACCAATTTTTGAAACCAAAACCATTTAATAAATAGTTTCAATTTCTCAGTTTTAAAACGATTTTGATTTATCGGTCTTAAATGGTTTCGATCATGATTTTAGGTACTTGATTTCTAAATGGTTTGCCTATTTTACACCAAATTTAATGCTTGCTAGATGTACTCAACAAACCACATTGAAAAGGACCTAATTCTAATGCATAGAAAAATCACATGTTATAAAAACAGAAATCAAAATATTCATAGAAACATTGAAAACTATTATACTAATGTATTTGAATGAATCCAACCCAATTATTTTATTATAAATTTCACATATACATTTCTATCAGTCCATGTTTAACTTTCATTGTTTTCAAATTTAATAGTAACCTATTGTATGACGATACTAATAGTTAATTATTGCCATTACATATTACTAATATGTGTTTTGGTTTAAACGATTTATCAACAATTTAAACGGTTTTGTTCAGTTTAGGATAGAGAGAGAAAGAGAGTGTTTTCAGTCATGGTTTTAGTGCATAGTATCGGATCGGGTATCAATCACTTGCAAAACCGATAAGATACCGATACAGTAATAGCACAGATCAACCGTATTGGACAAATTTGCATCTAAATTATTTTAAAAAATGATTTTTTTACTGTTTTACCCCTTGTTTGTATTATGTCCCCAATACGGTATCGGGATCATTGACTCGCAAAATTGATATGTATCACCGATACCTCAAACCATAGTGTCAGTATTTGATCAGTCCTGGCCGATACCGACCGATCCAGATCAGCATTAGATCTGTATCGGCATCTCAATCCCTGTTTTCCCATCATAAAAAAAACCAAAGAATTATCAATAAAAAAAAAAAAAGCAAAGAAAAAGAGAGAGGTTTGTAGAATTCAACATGAACCACCTTTTAAAAAAAATGGGAATCGGATCTACGGAATACGCTGATTTGGATCGAAATTTGACCATGACAGATCTCTATTCCGAGTTTCCGACCGACCGCCCGAATTTAGGATTTTGAATTTTGATGATTAGATCGCTGAGTTTTCAGATCTGAGGATTGATTTTAGGTTTTTTTGGGATCGATTCCGGATCGGGAGGGACCGATTCGATCCTCGATCCCGATTTGAATGACCTTGCCGTGAACCCTTTTTATCATTTTTTTTGGGGGCACGAAACCCATTTTGTCATTTGAATCACAGCCTTTTAAGTCCAGGGTTCAGCTTCTTTGCTTGTGGGCGGGCATTTCTGCAGTCCCAAGTCCCAACTCTGTAAATGTCCCTAGCGGCCAAAGTGCTGAAGCCGAATGCAATACCTCGTTCCCCGACCACGTTTCATGGAGATCCTTTCATGGCGAAAGGTTTCAAGTCTTCGAGCATCTTCAATGGCAGATTACCCCAACCAGTCCCGTGGTGGTCTCCCTCGCTTCTACTCCGAAGTTCTTCCTCCTAGCAAGGCAAGCTGAATATGTGACCCATCTCCAAGACCGAGTTCATCTGTGTAATTTGTTCCTTTTAACTGAAAAAGAAAAATCATATTCGATTTTCTCTGTCCTGGTTTCCCTACTACTGGGGACCCCGAAGGGTATATGGCTTAGTACTTTCATCTAATAGTTCATAGAACTTCTTAATTGCTGATGATCGATTAATAGAATTGCTACTGCGTAGCGTATAGTTAGTTCCCTTTATCATGTTCGGAAAAAACCATGTTGTGGTGGGAGAATCGGGTATTATGTTTGAGGTCGTTCTGCTTTTTCAGGGAGATACCAATCTGGAAACTGAATTTTTTTTAATTGCAGTCCATTTACGGTAAACATTCAATCTACTAAGGTTCCATCTCGTCGGAGGTATACCACTGTAAAGTTGAGGTGACCACCACACCCCCCCCCCCCCCCCAAAAAAATAAAAAAAATAAAAAAAATCCGGCTAATACCAAAAATGATTGTGTAACTGAAGTACTAAACCAACCAAAATGTGGTTACTACAAAATTTTATTATATCTAGATTTCATGGAAAAGTATGGAAAAGGAGATATTTTACTTCACTTGTGGACTGAACTGCTTAGTTTTTGTGGTAAAGTACTACCCATGATGTTGCTATTTTTAGGTTATGCTATTTGATGTTACTATTTTGTTATTCTATTCTTAGAATATTTTACATTTCAACCTTTTGGGAATCAGATGGAGTCTAAGAGATTGGTTTTGGAAACTCACACAAAAACTTGAAGAATCTTGTAGAATTAAGCAAGAAAATATGAAGGACAACGAGTGCAAATCCCAAGACCACAAATGCAAGAGTGTTACATCATTTATTACCCATTGCAGGACTAATTCTACAAGCAATCTGTGAAGAAGTGACCTGTTAGTTGTTATACATATGGATACTTGTTATTAGAAGATAGATATGTATTCATAATACCTACCATAACCTGGTGTTAATCCACTGCACCTCTGTTCTGCAACTCTATTGAAATCTGTGATTATTTGTAAACTGAAAGCTGTTGTTACTTGTAAACTTGCAGTAAATATGTTATCACAGCTTGGACGGACTCTGTGATGGTGCTGCATAATAGACCTTGAGCCTGATGGATTTCATCAAGAGTTTCCAGGAGACTTGAAGATGGTAGAATACGCTGAGAGAGAAAAAATATCTTTAGTTGAGAATACTTCGATAATTAAACACCTGTTTTAGAATTACTAGACATACACAACAATTTGGCTGATTCCCTTTAAACTAGTGTAGAAAATCGTGGGTGATGATTTATGTCTATCACCAAACCCAACAGAAATACTTATGCATGTGAGCGATAGTTGGTCTAGAGGAATGACCTTGGCCTGTTGATGAAGTGAGGATGGGAGAGAATTCTAGTTTGAAGCATTAAGTGAAAGAGTGCTGACTAACCCCCATTTTTTTGGACCAATTTATTTAATGAAGAGTTTTCTTACCTATGCATCCAATGTAACAAGGTATTCAATGACACTAGAGATTGGACCTCCAAGGATATTCCCAATTGTAAACAAACCACCCTATAAGAAACCACCCAACCCCCCTCTGATGTAGCCTAGGTGAAATAAGTCTCACTTAGGACCAGGTTGTGTAATAGGTGGGCCGAATGGGCAGATTAGGGTGATTAGGGCAAAAATTAGGGTTAGGAATTGGAGATTGAGTTAGGGTTTTATTAGGTAATGGTATGCAGGTTTTTAGGAGTCTATTGGTATAGGTTTTACTTAGGTTTGAATAGGAAATAAGATTTCAGAATTATTAGGGTTAGGGTTTTGGGTTTTAGGAATGAAGGGAATGAAGGGATCTAGGGTTTCTAGGGGGAGAAAGGTCAAGGGCTTCTGGCCGAGTGTCACAGAGGTAGGGAAAAGGGTTCGGTTGAAGTTTGTGATGATATGGTTGGCTGGTTAGGGCTGGGCAGAGTTTAGGAGTTTTAGGGTTTAAGGGAGAACTAGGGTTTTGCAGGAAAATAGTTGCAGGTTAGGGTTCAGCAAAGGAAAATAGTAAATCAGATGTCACTTACTGGTTGCAGGCCTGGATGTGCAGAAGCAGCAGCAGCAGATTGAATATTAAAGAGACCTCCTGACCTTCACAGTGCAAGGAGTCGCAGGAGAACCCACCCTTCACCACCTTGAGTCCACAAGGATGCAAGCTCGCAGAGGAGCAGAGGCAGCAGCTCGATTGCAGCAGTCTCAGATCTGAAAACAGAGATTTTTTTAATGCTGAAAAGTTGTCGGGGAGCGTCCCACGAATTGTCTATTTATAGTTAAAAAGATGGCCAAAGGCTTTACACACATATGTAGACTTGAACTAGGAATCCTAGTTCCAAATCCTAGACTCAATCCTAATCAGACTAGGACTAATGATGCCTAATCTGAAATCTAATTACAATTAACACACTTGTACTCTAACTAGGATTACAAGTTTCAACAAATAAGAAAACAACCTATCCCTCTAAAATCGTGGAGGGAATACTAAGCACACTTAAGTAAATAAAAAGACTGTTTTACCCCTACATAAGAAAAAACTAATTAAAGGCTCCAACGAAAATCAAAGGCTGCTCAAAGGCTGCTCTTCTTCTTCCTGCGTGAACTTGGATCTGCATCACCCTCCCCCCCGGGGGGAAAAAAAAAAGGAAAGAAAGAAAGAAAGAAAAGAACTTTTACTTGGACGACTTGGAATAAGATGTAATCACCATTGAGTGCTGGTTAGAAAACTAAAAAACAAAATAGACTACCTGTATAGTACACGAAAAGTAAAGAAATTTGATTAACTGAAGAAATGCCTATAACTAGCAATAACTACATCTTTTTCACCCATATCTTATGTATATTTTATTTCTTTATGGGATGAGGTTTTTAGGACATATGTGTTGCTAGGTTCAGCAGGAGGAGCTGCTTGCTTTTAGCAATGCATGTGACTGATATGGCCTCTCTAAACTATTGGCTAGCAAGGGGACTGACATATTGCCCGCATGTCAAACTTTGTGGGCATCTCAAACGTATGGCCTGGCATGTATTGGAAGTTTCCCTCATTCTCAGAGTCAGGATCCTCCATGGCTTCCTTTGTTGCACCCACAATTGACTTTCTTATGATGTTGTCATGCCTTAATTTACCATGCATCCAGGCTGAAAGTCTGCCTGTGCACCAAATTTGGGTGCGCATGGTAGATTTGGCTGCCTGTCTAGTTAAGGATTATGGAATGGCAATCCCATTAACTCTACCAGTTACTGTATAATATAAGGGATCTAGTTCTGCCTCATACCCCCCCCCCTTCAATATATAACGAATTACATAATTACATGTTAGTTTAGGGTTTGAGCATCAGTGACGAGCTTGTTAAGGTTTCCCACTGTCAAACCTATTGGATAGCAATATAATGTCATACGATACACTAAATTTAAATAGTGATATGTATGCCGTGTAAAAACTGCGGGTGGAGATCCTTGATCCCAATACAAAATGACTTCAGTCTAAATTTTTTGCATATACTCATTTTATGGAATCCCTTGGTTCAGCAGGGGTCACACATTCACTCGAAAATTTCTAGTAAGCTTTACATATCAGGGCCTTGATTATATGTAATATCTGTACTGAGATCTAATTTGGTGCAGGGTAACGTTGTTCGAGTACTAGGTGATGAGTTTTGGCATATAACGAAGGTCTTAAGAATGGGTGTGAATGATAGGTACAATTCTGTTGTTGTCACTTCTGATTTACTTGGACAAGTGCCTTATATTTAATTCTACAGCATGTGAGGACCTGATGTTTGACCTTTATGCCATAGTATTCATTTTTTTCGAATTTGGGATTCACCAGTAGCTCCTGAAACCAGGTGTGCCATATGCGGAGAGCATTGATTTGTCTTGTAACTTACCAAACTTTATATCTACTATGTTTTGCTTTCCTTTCCAAATAGAACCTAAATGTTTAAAAATGATACTATAATAGAAGGATATACTTTTCCTAAAGCCTGCCTCACTTTACAATCTGGCTGTGATAAGATTATCAATCTTGATATGCCTTTCTGCAAGAAGTTGAAGATATAGAAAATCTTTTAATATGGTACCAAGTAATCAACTGAGGTATATGCTTTGTGAGGATTATAGTCTAAGCTTGATGATCTTGCACCGAGCTGTTATTTGCCACTTGGATCATCAAATCATAGTGTTCTTCTCACATATAATTGTTCCAAAGGGCTTACTCCTTTCAAATATCATGCTCTATTTGATATTTAAGCCCTTATTTACGCCTGATCTTTTAGCTAAAAATTCTCATTCTCACTCTCACCTTCTCCATTCTGTATGAATTTGTGTGTTATTGTTCCAAGGCTGAATTTGTTCAAACTGTTTATTACTTTGTTAAGTAATCTTCTTATGTGCATGCATGTGTTTTTTGGGAGGTTTACAGAGTCCCTGTCAAATAGATGAAAATCTATATATACTCACAGAAGAAACTGTTGGGACAGGGCTTGTCTTGGGCTGTGTTCTATTTTGCTGAATGAATGAACTACTTATCAACTTAATGGGAATAATCATCTGCTTCCCTTTCAATGATTTGAATTTGTTAGAATCTATTAAATTTATATTATCAGACTGTTATTTTAGGTTTCCCTGATACCTTTTAATCTACCCGGCTCTTTGTCTTTGACTCTGATTTATTTTACTGTCTGCTTTTTGATTGTTTGTTAATTGAACCTATCATTTAGTCAATGAATAACTGATAGCATTTATGCTTCTATTGTAAGGATAGAGCTCTTCAATGGGTCAGGAGGATTAGTCAAAGGTTGCATACAAAGGATTGATCGAACTGGGCTGGATTTCATGGCCTTGGAAGATCCCCAAGTAATTATTTCCAAGAGTACTCAGTGGCATGTGTTTGCAGCTTTTGGTCAGTCCTTGCTTGTTTCCTGTGTTTGTAAGTGGTTTTGTGTTCTTCTGGGGCCTAAAAATCAGTGTTAACATGTTTAATATTGCACTAATGTAGGTACTCTGAAGGGCGGTCGTGCTGACTGGCTTGTTGAGAAATGCACGGTATATTTTAAGTGTACATGTATGGGTTTTTGGTTGAAAACTTGTCTTTAATGTTAGCTTCTGATTCTTACCACCCTCCTTTTTCCCAGGAGCTGGGAGCTAGCACCGTAACACCTCTGCTAACTGCACGTTCTCCGTCCGTCTCCGAAAATCGAGTTGAAAGATTACAACGGGTGATTCTAGCTTCAGTTAAACAATGTTGGTTCCTGGTTTTAGTTAGTTTCTTTAATTGTTTGGTTTTGAGATGAAGTTGTTTCTGTTTCTTTGTTGATTTGGACAGACAAATTTATTTTACATGGTATACAGTTTTTGTTGGCCTCATGTTTGCAACCTTGAAGTTATAAGTTTTATGAATTACTTGGTTTGTTATCTGTTTCCCAGCTCAACGGTTGCATCGATTGACTCTTAATCCCCCAATAAAAGTTGGAAGCCTTTTGCCTATTGTGAGTAATCTTTCCCTGCATGCTTAGCATATCCACAAGATGGTTTTGATATGTTCAAACAATCAAAGAACTAATGGTTTGTTTGGTTGAGGCTTAGTCATTGCATTTCTTAGCAATAAATAATTTGCTAAACAATTGTTTTAGTTGTACATTGATGTACAATGCAATAATGGGTGTAAAAGAAAATTGGAAAAAAAATTCAGCTCCTGTTTTGGAAAGAAGATGAGTTGCAGGTTTTGTTTTTTTTGTTTTTGGTTTCTTCTTGGAAGGGCAATTCCATCAGTTCAAGTCTAATTTTTAACAGTGTTAGTCATGAACTGACGGAATGGGCTTATTTGTTACTATTTGCAAACCTCAGGGGGGTATGCAGAATTTTCCAAAACTGGGGGGTGAAAATATCCTAACCTCAGGGTTGGTATGTGTAAATTTCCCTTTTCTTTTTTTTTTTGGTGTCATTTCCTTTCATTATGTATGAGAATATTTTTTTTATGGTTGTGTTGCATGCTATATAGGTTGGCCAGTCAAAGCTTTCACTTGTTGCAGTAGCAGAAGCAACACCTCTTATTGGTGCCCTTAACTTCTCAAGAAAAGAATCTAATGGGTTGATAATAATTGGACCAGAAGGGGGTAAGTACAGATCTTAGTTTAACTCTCTCTCTCTCTCTCTCTCACACACACACACACAAGATCTGTAGGTATTTGGGGTTTTACATATATCAAGAGCCTGTTTTAGTTGCTTATCTGAAACAGACCTGTTAATCTTCCGTAAAGAAAAATCCTCAAAAACAGTCTCACACAGCCTTTCAGCTCTGAAAACAAATCTGGGATTTTCCCTTGTCATAGAAGCCCCCAGGTTTTTCTTTGTGTGTGTGGGGGGGGGGAGGGGGGGGGGGGGAGGGGGGAGTATCTCCTTGCTGTTCTACTTTTTTATAAATCTCCGGCTTAAATCAGGCATGCACACATTGATTGGATCCTGTGTGTGTGTGTGAGAGAGAGAGAGAGAGAGAGAGAGAGTTACAAGGATACACGGTTAACTGTGTGATTTATCGTCATATGTTTCGTTTTTAGCAGATAAGGATTCACCATTGGTGGGTTCATGCATTAGAGCTTGGGCCAAAATTTTTTAAAAAAAAATCACCTTCAATATGTTTTGGCAATATTTTTTGCTTTACACATTCAGGATCCAATTTAAATCTTCACCTCCCGAAAAGAAAAACTTATGACTAACCTGGTCTCTATGTACGATTTCAATGCTTCAGACTTTACTGAGGAGGAGGTGAAGATGATGATCGAGGCAGGTGCTACTGCTGTAGGGCTTGGACCACATCGTTTACGAGTTGAGACTGCAGCAATAGCACTTTTGTCAACTCTGATGTTATGGTCGGATGCTCAGCAGTCACAAGATCCTTAAAAAAGTTTCCGGGTAAAATCCTTGTAAGTCTCATTTGGTCTTTTGGAGGCTTGGAGCCCTTGAAAAATCCAGGAATTCTATTCATCTCCCCCCCACCCCACGGCCCCACCCACCCCCCCCCCCCCCAAAAAAAAAGAAAAGAAAGAAAGAAAGAAGAAATTCTGGATGAAATGAAATGATTGATAAAACCTGGCTAGAATCGAAAATTTTGTATCGTGGGGGGTAGGGGTGTCAATACCCAATCTGGACCGATGAAACCGGCCCGAACCACACCGGGCTGAACTCTTAATGGCTCGGGTTCGGTTTGTGGATCCAGAGGGGCAAACGGTTTGGTTTGGTTTGGTTTGGGATAGCCTGACGGTGCACCGGTAGCTCGAACTGTTAGGCCCGAACCCAAACCGAACCGACTTAACCCGATAAATGAGTAAATCAGTAAATGCTTAATGTCCCATTGCCCCCAAAATGTGTTGTGATAGTTTCTCACTTTATCTCATATCCTTTGTTAGTGATTACCCAACCAAATGTATCCATAGGCCATAGGACATAGGATACAAAGATGCATTGTATTTGAAATATTTTATGTACTTAAAAGAGAAAGAGAAGACAAATTAGCACTAACTGGACCTTACTAGTTATATAAAATCGGTATCAAACCGAATCCAAATCGATATCAACCCATTATCATAAACCAAAATCGATACGAAATCAAACCGCACCAAAATCGAACATTTCTTAATGGTTTGGTTTCGATTTCTATAAAAGTCACACTGAAAGTCCGAATCGAAATCAACCCGAACCGGCCCGTTGACACCCCTACGTGGGGGCATATAGATGGGGGCTGGACTGCATTTCGGTTTTCACGAAGATTCTGAATTAATTAAACTCTGAAGTGCTGGAGGGCCCTGGAGTTCAAGGTTTAAAAAGTTTTCATTGAGAATCTTATGTTCTTATTGTGAGAGAGAGAGAGAGAGAGAGAAATTTGGGATTCCAATACTTTGACAACGTATGTAGTTTTTGAGAGAGGCTCCTTTATTTGAAAGTGTGAATTTGGAATTCCAATACTTTGATAACATATATAGTTTTTGAGAGGTTTTTTTGAAAGTGTGAATTTGGAATTCCAATACTTTGTCATTGTTCTCTCCCTTATTGTACGAAGTCCACGTATGTACCTAAAGTCCTATCTAATGGTAAGGATGCCAGGGAATCTTTTCATGTGTGAAGCTATATTCAATCCTTCATAATAAAAGTAGTTTTTGTCTTTTTTTTTTTTTTTTTTTTTTTGGTGAAAGTAGTTTTTGTCGGCTCTAGTAATAATAAAGTGATTTATTTATTATTATCATAAAGATTTGTTATTTTTTCAAATGTCAGTAGACGTCTGTTCTAACAGTTGGATAGAGAAGATATGGTCTAGTTTAGTCATATGTCAAATTTCATAGTTTAATTCAATTGAATACCAACTGTGATCTCTCGCAACCCTCATTGGAACAAATTTTGGTGATTAAGAAAATTGTAAAACTGAATAATCTAAATTTATCTTGTGATTTTTTGAAAAAATTACCTTCATCTTTTAAATGGATAGTTATTCATTTAATATTATTATTATTATTTTGAAGATAGGAGCTGGCGGCCACAGTTTTGTCTTCTCTTAAGTATTTTTAATTAAGGAAACCTTATCATGTAAAGTCAGCATGTGTTTTTGGAAACTAATGCATCTTCCAAGGAAGCCACACCACACATAAATTTAATTTCATTCTTCTTAATTAAAGCACTGTTCCTTTTTCTTTTTCACCGTAAAGTCGGTTGCAGTACAAAACATCATGGCTGAATGTATATCCACATTCCTCAATTCCTCATTCCGTTCTGGCTTTTCTTATTCATAGGCGAGGGCTTGCATGCATGCATATCACCCATATGGAACCTATGGATCATGATGAACGTTCACATCTGAAGTTCTATCCTAAATAAAGTCTCGTTCACATGTGAAGTTTCCCATCCTAAATAGTGTTTGGCGTATTTGTATCTGCTCCATTGTCTGCCCGCCGTATTATTTAATAGATTTAACCATAGATCACCAAGAAAAAATCAACAAAAAAATGGATACAAGTCACTCTCCTGTCCGATCTAGTTGACCATCAACCGGACACCCCCCCTGTTATCCCTCCTTGGGATACCTTCTTAGTTATTAGCACTTTAACTGAAAGTCCTCCTCCCACGGATGATTTCATTTATTTGAAAGAAATTATGGATCATTGGAAAGCTTGGTATACGTGTATGTACGTCATGAATGGATCCATGAACAGTGTTAAATAGTGGCAGTCGTCCTACATCAGCACTTACGTCAGTAGTTACTGTTCGGATTTTAAAACAAAATTTGGAATCCGACCTTGACCTCCCTCTATTTAAGAGAGCTCTTCTCTTCTAAGAAAGCAAGCTCCGCTCCCCAATCCCCTCTCTGATCCTCTCCTTCTTCTTCTATCTCCATTTCGATAGCTCCTCTCCCTTCCCAAGTTCCTCTAATAGAGAGGGTTGGACTGGATCTTTATCCCTTCAGTTTGCTTGCCCCCCCAATTTCCTCAATTCTATCTAATAGGAGGGTAGAAATGATCACCCTATCCAATGTCCGAACACACTGCCCAAGGTGGGGCCCATCTCCCTCTATTAGAGGGAATTGAGGAAATTGACGGGCAGGCAAATTGAGGTGATATTTTTTCGGATTGGACCTCACCCGGGCAGGGGTAGGGTAATCCTTTTAGGCTTTTACCTCCTCTATTAGAAGAATTTGAGAAAATAAACCTGCCTAGGAAATAGAGCAGATAAAGGTCCGAGTTTAGCTGAGTGATCCAACAAAGCATTGAAAAATTTAAGGCTATCAAAAGGGTTGCATGGACATGTTTATGAAAGGGTTACTATGTTCTTTTTTTTGGGTAAAATGAAAGGGTTACTATTGATAGAATTTGAGTCTTAAATTTAACATGTTGCTAAGCGATAAAAAGTTGATTTAGAAAAATAGAAGAAATGTTTTATAACCATGTTGTGTATTCAATTTAAAATTCTTATCATATTTTGTAATTATTAATAATCAGATTTAAAATAGTTTTTCTTTTTAAAGCAAGACCTAGATATCCATCACTTGGAATTGGAATGACAACATGAACCTTTTGTTATTTTATACATAACAAAGAAGGAAAGAAAGAAAGAGAAAAAAAAAAAAAAAAAAAAAAAAAAAAAAGTTATAAGCCCCCTCTATTAAAGCTTTTGGCAGAACCTAAAGGACAAAACTCCTCTCACCAAAATATTTTGGGAAATTTATAAACACCCTCTAAAAATGGAACGATACTCAGATCACCCCCTCTAATTTGAAACTACTCAGATCATCCCCTGCATTAGAACCCTATACTTAAATTAGACCCTACCGTTAGTTAACTGATGAAGTCAACTAGTTAAATTTTTTGAAAACCCTAAACTACCATTGAGAAAAGTATAATTATTATTTTACCCTTAAATCTAAAAACCCAATATGTTCTCTTCTTTTTTTATCCTCTTAATTAAAATAAGGAGTCGAAGAGGGAATATTCCCTCTCCTTGTTCCTTAAATTGCTAAATCGAATGGAGTTAGGGTTCGCCGTTCACGCTGGCCAGGGAGTTGCAGATGCTCCTTGTAGTGAGAGAAGAAACGAGATTCGCCACTCTCCACTCTCTACTATAAATTATCCAAAGAAGCCTTTAATACCAATATTGGGGTTCCAAAAGCTTTTACAGAGAATCTTGTAATTCTGAAACCTAAAGTTAGGAAAATGACAGTTTTCCAATTCTTCAACCCTTTTGGCTCAAGGCAGTTTACTGGTTTGCACTTTGCAGTAGGGTCTGGTGAAGGGTACACGACAACAGTTGCAAATCATAGCATAAACGAATTTTTTCTTCTTTTTTATTTTTTAAAATAGTATTGTCACTTGTTCTCTGGCACGAATTATCAGATCCATGCTCCCAGCTCCGTTTGCCACATTTCTTGTTTGAAGAGAGATAATAACAAAGTCGTCGGCCGCCTTTAAACCGCAACAGAGAAGAAGAATAGAGAGTGGAGAGTGGAGAGTGGAGGTGGAGAGTGGAGGCAGAGAAGAAGAAGGGGCCGCAGACGCAGCAGTTAGGGTAGGGGTGAAGCAGTGAAGGGCGAGGGTTTGGACCTGCAATCACCCCCTGGCCACCCGGTGGCCACCATTGTGAACGGAGACAGAGATGGCGTTGAGCAATGGGGTAGGGGTATCACTGTCGGGCGTCGGCTAAGGTTCGAAGAAACACAAGATGAGAAGAATAGGAAAGAGTAGTATTGTAAATTTAATTCTAATGATTTAGTATAAGGGTAAATAGTCATTTTACACCAATAACTAACAGCAGACTAACACTATTAGTGTAGAAGGGGTGACTTAGAGTATTTTCAAATATGAAGGGGTGGTCTAAGTATCGATCCATTTTCAAGGGGTGTTTCATAAATTTTCCAAATATTTTTGCATGGGACCATGTTTAAGGGTAAAGTAAAGGCAATATAGGGTAACAGTTTTATCCATCTAATAATGATCTTATATATCTAATAACATTTCATTGTAAGCAGACTACACCAAGATCAGAGATCACATTGGATTAGAATCAGTCGATGTTGATCCTGATTTCGGCCATCTTGGATGGGATTGATTCCAACTGAATTAGCAGGGTTAGGGATGTACATGCCAATTCTAGGGTTTTCCAAGCAAATTATAGTTGATTTCGTTCTGATCCTATTTAGTCGGTCGGCCGAATCTGTGATTCTATCATATCACATTTGTTACGGAGGGCTCAAGGTTGTAAAGTGCAAATGGTCAGATGTAAAGTGCAATTAAATAAAGAGATGTGTGTTCATCGTTGCCACTTGGCAGAGAAAGCAGGGTCGTAGCGAATTTATAGGAGAACGTTAGGATTTCTATTTGGAAGAGAGCGAAACGAAGTGGTTGCATGCGGAGAAACATACATTTGAAAAGCTACTTAAGACAGACGAGTAGTACAATTAAACAAGTGGAATCACAAGGGCAGAGGACGCGAAAGAGCTCTCGAGTTAAACAGACGAGAGAGAGAGAGAGAGAGCGAGAAGAGACAGGTCAGAGGTCGGACTTTGTGGAGAGGACATTCGAATCGATCGATACAATACCTTCATTCTTCTGTGTTTGAATCTTAATTTGATCTTCGTGGGGTTAATTGATTTTCATCGTTGTGGGGCCGGGTGAGGCGGTGCGTGATCGAGAACCAGAGACACAGACAGAGATAGTGAGAGAGAGAGAGAGAGAGAGTAGAGAAGCCAGAGGGTGATACAGTAACACATATGGCGATTCAGTTGGGGAACTTGGTAGAATCGATCAAGTCGAAGGTGAGATCTCTGAAGAAATCCAAGAAACCTTTCATAAAGATGGAGAAGAGCTCCAGCGTTAAGGTTGAGATCCGAAGCAAGCTGGCCAGAAAGCTTATCGACAAAAATTTGAAAGTCGCCGATCGTCCCGGAAAGAGAAGCATCTCTTGAATCTTCAGCCTTCCATCACCACCAGTTATCCTGACTCCTCCTCCTCCTCCTCTCTGGGACATACATGAGATCAAGAACTAATATGTCTAGGGGTGTCGTTTGTTTCGTTGCAGTAACAGAAAAAAGGTCTTCTTCTTCTTCTTCTTATCGTCCCTCGTCTCTATGCCTTCTTAATCTTCTCTCTATCTCTATACCAATCTCTCAGTATTTCTTATTGGCAACTTCTTCTTCTGAATGTCGGATCTCTGCCAGAGTCATTTTTTTTTTAATTTTTTTTTTAAAACAATAGAGGCAAAAAGAAAGAATTGTAATTAGGAATTGAAGAATATGTATCTCTAGTCTTGTTATCTACTGATTTCAGTTGAGATTTGTTAGAGAAGATAAGAACTACAGTAATATTGATTCTTCCAAGTCTTTATGCTTTATCTCTTAACCGAAATAGTTTTTTATGCTTTCATGTTGAGTTCCTGATTGTCCATCTCCTAAGGTAAAAGTCAACAACTACTCTAGAATTTGTATTCATCCTGCAGCACTAGGGTTAAAATCCGGTCCAATTCCCTAGAAGAGCAGTTTTTTTTATTTTTTATTTTTCCTTGCAGATATGATAATATGAAATTATGATGATCTTATTTTATCAATATTATATGTCGCACTAACCGGTAACTGCCTTGTCCTTGTCAAGGAGTTCAATGTTGACTTTTCCACAATTTCTGATTTCTCAATGCATTTGCAATTGACCTTCTTAATTGAAAAATGCTATCATGAATCCACAAATGGCATCAAGTTTCATGAAATTGCATTCCAAATGAATCCAGCAGATTTTTCTGAGCATGATGGTTTTAGGAATTGGTCGTATTGGTATCAAGGTTTTAAAATTCGGGTTTCGATTAGCTAGAAGACGAGTTTATCTCGGTTTTGATCATATCTCGATCAAAATTTGGGACTTTCTCCAGGCTAACTCGAACCTTGGTTTTGAGGCCCAGAAGTTGTTTTTTTTGCTCTGGTTCTTATTGTGTTGCCTATTTTTTACATTATAAACTCAATCCATACATTAGTTTCACATAGAAAACACTAAAAATATTACTTGTGGTTTTGATCCAAGTTTGATACTGTATATTGTTCTTGGACATGGTATCGAATAAGGTTTGACGGGAACATAACCCCTTCAATATAAATGAGATTTAAGTAACCTTGGATTTGTTAGAAAGCTTTGTTTTGATAGCTTTCCAATAAGTCCAAGACTGTTTAAATCTGATTTATATTGAAGAAGTTATGTACCGGTCAAATTTAATTTGGTGTGCGCAAATACTGTCAAAATTACTCTGAATGAAAATATTTTTTTGGACATCAAACAAATAAATATTTTACCGCACTTTTGATTTTTAGCAATGTTTTACCATATTAAGATTTATGGAATTTTTAGATTTGAGAAAAACCCCAGCATTAGAAAGTTGAAAATTGCACATATCGTCGAAAATTCAATTTTTGTTCTTGAATTGGGGGGTTGACTTTTTTTCCTTTTGAAATTTAATTTTTTAACTATTTTTATTGGATTCAAATAGGGGGTATTTGCTTATTTATGAATAATATCTTAAGCAAATGAAATACAAGTACAAAAACATTTAGTCCTGGTTTCTGGCATAAATACCTGTCTGTCCTGGTTTCGAGCCAAGTTTTCCCTAGTTTCGATGGTTATATGTGTTAAAACCACTGAAATACAGTCGAAACCAGTCAAAACCTGGTCGAATCCAGGGATTTTATAAAATCCCCCTTCAACTTATCTCGGAAACCTAGGAAACTGAGTTAACTCGGTGGTTTCGACAGGTTTCGATCGAGTTTTTCTTCTATTATTGGTATTGATTGTGATCAATATCGATGCTTTAGATTGGCTGATGTGGTACGAATATGATTATTTTATATGAGAAAATAATATTTTGATTTGGAATCGGACTTATATATATATATATATATATCACTTAGCCCGCTCCTGAGTGCAAGGGCAACGGCACGTGCTCAGATAGGATTCTCTTTTCTTTTATTATTATTTATTTTTCATGTGCTCTGCTCATGTGTGGCCTTTTTTTTTTTGGAAGGGGGGAGCTGAACCCTTAGAACGCCTTGATCCATGAGTAGCATGGTTCTGAATAGGGATGTAAACGGATATTCGAAAATCCGTATTCGATCTGTGTTGGTATCAGTTTGGGAGAATCTGAATCCGTTCGAAACTAATCGGTTACGAATATGATAATCCCCCTATCCGATCGATTATTATCCGATTCGTTTAGCAATCCGACGGTAATAAAATATCGGAAATATATCTCTGTGTTCATCTATCCTTTTAAGTTACCTTATTGGATTTTGTTAACTTATTTTTATAAATTTATAAGTTAAGATAATGTGATTCTTTTTCTAGATTTGCTATTGGTTTATATATATTGTTTTATGCAATGTGATACATGGAATCACATATTTATTAAAATAAATACAAGATAAAATCAAAAGTAAAAAACGTAAGAAAATCAAAGACTAAGAAGAGTAGAAGAAAGGTTAGTTGCTAAACTCTCAAGTCTCAACCCTAACCCTCATCATAAAAACGGTAAAGATGTCAACGGATAGTTGAAAATTTGTATTCGATCCATGTTCATATCCATTTAGGAGAATCTATATTCAAAAAATACTATTCAGAAATTATCCGAATCCGTCCGAATATAATAAGATACAAATATGATAATGCCACTATCCGACTGGATTCGTTTCGTTTACATTCCTAGTTCTGAATCTCGGATCGGATCGGTCAAGGCCGATCCCAAGATTAGACTGATACAACAAGGTTTGACTGGATCGGCCAACTCAATCGGATTGGTTGATCCAATCCGATTTGACTTAATTTTTTTTTATTTTTTCAAAATTTTTAATTTTTTTAATTTCTTATATTATCTTGACCGATATTGATCGATACTGACTAATCCTAACTGACATTGATCGATTCGATCCGGATAATATCAGCCGATTTGATCTCAAGATTAAAATACTCACCAACTTTGGCCGATACATGACTTGATCCATAAAA